>NC_088395.1:103215000-104465000 GCF_037993035.2 Macaca fascicularis | reverse complement strand
GAGACAGAAGCTCCTGTGCTCAAGATCTTTCTGAACCCTACCCCATGTATCCCTTCATCTGGATTTTCATTTACATTCTTGAAAATATCCTTTGCAATAAGTCAGTAACGTAAGTAAACTCTTTTCCTGGAGTCTATGAACCGCTCTTGTGAATGGAACCTGAAAATGGGGTCATGCAAACCTCTGATTTTTACCAAGTCAGAGACAAGTTCTAGGTAACTTGAAAACTTACTACTTATCATCGGCTTCTGAAGTTGGGTAAGGGAAGTCTTGTGGGACTGAACCCTTAACCTGTGAGGTCTGCACTAACTCTGGTTAGTGTCAGACTGAATTGTGGGATACCTAGCTGTTGTCAGAGAATTGCTTGCTGTGGGAGAAACACCCACATACTTCTTCACAGAAGTGTTCTGTGTTGAGTGTTGAAAGTATACTAAGAAAAAAAAAAGCACAGTTTTTTTTTGTTTTTCTTTTTTCTATTCAATGATCTATGCAGAAACATAGACCAAAGACCTAGAAATACTATTCCACTTTTAGGGAAAAAAAAAGTAATTTACCAAGTTTTTCCTCTGCTAAAAAATGTCACCTTGATGGATATGGCTAAATAGAACATTGAAGGAATGAAAAGTTCTGTCATTTTTAGGAGTAAACTTTTAGAAGTTCCTTTGTTTCCAAATGTAGTCAAAGTAATGTGGTTTTAATAAATATGAAGCTAATAAAATAGCATTATTTTGAGCTTATGAATTGTTAAGCTTATTTTTTGTAATGATTAATGATGAATCATTTTATAAAGCTTGGGTGATTCATCAACAGAGCAGCATGCCTTTAAAACAGGTGTTCTGGGAATTTCACAAACTCTGAATTACAAAGGTTTTTTATTCTCTGTAATTTGGGAATTTCCAAGTCACCTGCAAATAGGAATAGAGACAAAGTAGGAGGCATCTACTCTCAGCTCCCCACATTACTTCCATCTTCATAGAATCTTAATAAATTCAGCAATAACAAAATGTAAACTACAAGTAGAGTCCAATTTCAAAAGAGGTCTAGCAGCGTTATCTCAGAGAGATTGTGTAGCTTTCATAGCAGTATGTTTCTTTTAAGTGTTTTGTCCCTGCTGTGTTATCTTAAAGAATTAAAAAAAAAAAAAAAAAAAAAGACAGTAGCAAAAATGTGTCTGCTCCAGAGCTCAGATGTTTTCTAAAATGTGGACTGCTTCCCTGGAATTATTGTTTAGAAAAAAGGGTATAAACTTTATTTTAGATAGAGAATAAAAATGATGTCACAAAGATCAAGGAAGGGTAGAGAAGTTGATAATTGCCTGCTGGATCTCACTCCTCTGAACTCATCAAAATGGAAAGATAGTGATCATGATCTTACTTCAGTCTCATGATAGTTTTAGTTTATTCAAAAAGAAAAGCTAAACATAAATGATCAACAATAAAGAAATGCTTACATTATGGTACACCTATATGATAGAATCTAGTGCAGCCATTATAATGAATATTTTAGAAGAATATTTAATAACAGTGAGAATGCTTATAATATAAATGAATAAAAATAGCAGAATATACTGTAAGAAGAGTATGAAGTCAATTTAAAATATAAGACCAAAAAATGGATGGTAATGTTAACAATGTCTGGGCAGTGGTTGTATTTTGTCTTTTACACTTTTCTGTTTGTTTCAAATGTCCTTCAGTGATCATGTATTTGTTTTGCTATTAGAAAACAATAACAAACACTTTTTAAAAGCCTTAAAAACATCTGCTTATTTTCAGACAAGTAACATAAATGTTGACTTATTTTTATCATTTTCTTTTATTTTTCGGGAGACAAAAGTTACTCTGACATAAAGCCAAGAGTGACAATTTTACTTTTTATTTTCTCTCTCTCTCTCTCTCTTTTTTTCCTCTCTGTCTACATTTGACAAGGTATATGACCTTTATCCGTAGGAGTTCTCTAAACCCAAGCTTGAGATCCACACATTTCACCTTATGTTTAGCTTTCCTCTGTAAAAACAAAAAAAAAATCTTGTTTGTAATTGTCAAATGTTGATGTTTGTATAACCATGGATTGATTGATTGATTCACCCAACATTCTTTGATTGAGGAATACAGGCATATGAAAACCACAGTGGGGGATAATTTGGAGGAAAGAAAAACTAAAGGTGGAAAACCAATTAAGCAAGGAATCATGCAGACATAAAACAGTGTGGGTAGTTTGAGAACGTGAAGAAAGGAATAGGGTCAAGAGATATCCTGAGAGTAGAAAGAACAGAGTTTGAGGGCCCTTTGTGTGTAGCTGTGACTAATATGTACCAGATACCATGCTAATACAAGTTGTACAACGGTAAACAAAAGACACCTTCTCCTTATTCTGCAAATCTCCAACACAACCTCCCTTACTCCTCCTTGCTCTCAACTCATGGTCTTGCTTCTTATTTTCTTAGAAAACAGAAGCAATCAGAAGAGAACTACATCACAATTTCACCTCCAAATCTACTAACTTCCCTGCATCCTCTACTATACATTCTGCCTTTCCCCCTGTTAAAACGAAAGACCTGTCTACTGTTTCACATGTGTTCTGAATCCCATCTCATCACCTTATCAAGGACATCACTCGTGTAATTGTCCGCTACTCTGCATAATCAAAATTTCTCCCTCTAATGGGCCATTCTAAGCAGCATACAAATATTCTGTCCTTCTCTCGTCTTAAGCAAACATTCCCTTGAGCTTAACACTCACTCCAACCACCATCCCATTTTATCTTGCCAAAAGGTCAAAATGTTTTAAGAAAAAAAAAGAACATCAAGAAAGTTATCTATGTTTATGCCTACACTTCTTCTCTTTCAATTCTTTTCAGTGTTAAAAGAAAATCTTTAGCTAGGTTAAATTTAACAGAGTTTAACTGAGCAAAGAATGGTTCATGAATTGGACAGCCTCCTGAGCCAGAGTAGGCAGAGAGAAACTCCAGGGTAACCACATAGTGGAAGAAGATTTATAGACAGTAAAAGAAAAGTGACGTACAGAAAACAGAAGTGTGGTACACAAACAGCCAGATTGGTTATAGCCTGGCATTTGCCTTATCTGAACACAGTTTGAACAGCTGCCCCCCTTTGATTGGCCAAATCTCAGTGACTGGCACAAGAGTAGGTTATAATCTATTTACACCTCCATTTAAATTATAGTGTGCTATGTACAATGAAACCTTTAGGCCAACTTAGAATATGTCAGGAGGCCGATTTAGGCTAAACTTGATTTAACACTAAAAATCAATTAGCCATTTGCGCAGATAATTCTACCAAAATTGTTCTTGTAATTGTCATCAGTGGTCCCCAGGTTGCAAGGCCCAAAGGCAGGGCCAGTTTCATGGTGTTCATGTAACCTACACAGTCATATAGGGCCCTATACGTACAAGAGCTTCATGCTTGGTTTAACGCTCTGTTGTTGCCATCCTGAAATTCTTAATAACTTTTGAACAGAGTCCCACATTTTCATTTTTTCACTGGACCCAGCAAATTATACAGCTGGTTCTACCCAAAGATCATTTCTGAATTCTCGTTTCACTAGACTTAGCAACATTTGGCTCACTTGATGAGACACTCTTAAAACCTTTTCTTCACATGGCTTCATAAACACCGTGCTCTTGGTTTTCTTTCTATCTCACTGGCTTTTCTTACTTGGTTAATCTTTGTCTTCCTGACCTCTAAAATGTTGAGCACTTCAAAGCTCAGATCTCAGCATTCTTGTCTACTCTACATTCCTTCTCTGGATGATTATATTTAGTTTCATGACATTAAATAGCACTTAAATATTAATGTCCCCCACTCAAATTTGTACCTTCAGGTCAGAACTCTCTCCCGAACGCTAACCTTCTGTAAGCAATTGCCTACTCGATATCTCTACTTAGATGTTCAATAGGTAAGGTAATTATACATCTCAATGTGTCTGGAATAGTCCCAATTTATAATTATTGTTTATGAAATAGTGCTCTTTTTCACACTCAAAACTATAATGGTTTGTACAACAAATTATATGCTCACCCTACCAGTAAATATCAGAAATTGAACATGTTCAAAAATGAACTCTTGCTGTTCCTTTTTAAGTTTCCTATACTCTTCTTCATCTTAGTAAAGGACATCACTATTCATGTAATTTCTCAGAACCAGAGGTGGACTTACTGTGTAGCTAATAAAGACTTTGTGGCTGCTTATTTTTATGGGCCCTTACAATACTGTAAATGTGGGTCTTATCAATATATTCACATAGTCATATAGTTTTGCAAAATTTATTAAGACACAAATTATTCTTATGTTGAAAAGCAGACTTGAAAGTATTATTTGGGAAGTATTTTAGTCAGTGTTCTCCAGAGAATCAGAACCAATAAGATATATAGAGATATATATGAGGAGATTTATTATGGAAATGAACTCACACAATTATAGAGATCAATAAGTCTCATGATATGCCCTCTGCAAGTTAGAAAACCAGGAGAGCCAGTGGTGTGTAATGCAGTTTTGAATCCAAAGGCCTGAGAACCTGGGGAGCTGACCGTGTAACTCCCAGTCTGAGGTTGGAGGAGTGTCGTCCACATAATTCCTGAAGTTCAAAGATATAAGAACCAGAAGCTCTAATATCTGAAGGCAGAGAAAAATGAATGTTCAAGCTCAAGAAGAGAGAGAGAAAATTCATCCTTCCACTGTTGCTTTGTTCTATTTAGGCCCTCAATGGATAGGATGATGTCCACCCACATCGGTGAGGGCAGACCTTCTTTACAGAGTCTATTGATCCAAATGCTAATCTCCTCAAGAAACACCCTCACAGACACAGTGAGAAATAATGTTTTAGCAGCTATCTGGGCATCCCATAGCCCAGTCAAGTTGACACATAAAATTAATCATCACAGAAAGTTTCAGTAAAACGAGTGAAAATTTACAGACTCCTGATTTGGCTGAATATGAAATATACTTCTTTTGTCATTTTTAAGTATATTTATGAAAGCACAGAGAAAATTCAGATAAAAAATGAACGAAACATGAAGCAAAAGTGATAAAGATGAGTGATGAAATCAATAAAAATTATTCTGACGTTGAGAAATGAAACATTTTTTCCAGATTATGCCAAAAGCAGTAATTCATTAAGAAGAGATAAATTTTGAATAGAAGTAATGAATAGGTTCTTGGATTGTTTAAGAATCCAAATAGTGAAGAGAAGTGGATCACATGAATAAATTGGAAAAAGATTCAAATTTCTTGCTGATTTGGCACAAAGTACTGTCATTGATGAAGATAATATAAAACTCAATAATGCCACTACAACAAGCACATTGACTCAAGACTGGTTAATGAGTATCATCTTTTCAAATAGTATTTAATATTAGTCACTGTATAAAAAAAATTTGAAGTACTCTGAACTCATACTTCACATAAATTAAATAAATTTGATAGGTTTCCCAAATTCAACAAAAATCCTGAAACTGAACATGACATTACCAATAACATGTTGTGAAAAAAAAGTGTGAAAATGAACAGTAATAAAAAATTGATTAACCATGCTAGAAAGAATATTGACTTTTTTCCAAAGACTATGCAGACAAAAACTATAGAAAAAAAGATAGGATAGTGGTATACTAGGCAGTTAATTAATAAAAGTATTATGTTCTTAGATTTATATCAGCTTTTTTAAAAATAAATGATTTATTTTGATATCATGTGTCATTCTGTAACAGTTGTCTATCACAAATTACTTGCATGGACCCACCTAAGGTTTCATGTTGTATAATAAATTACCCTAAAATTTAGTGGTTTAACTTAATAAAACAGGTATTATTTTATGGTATCTGTGGATCAAGAATTTCAAAGAATCTTAAACTGGTAGTTTTCATTCAGAGTCTCTTACGAGGCTGCAGTTAAGATGTTGGCTGGGGCTGCAGTTATCTGAAGACCTGACTGAAGCTGGAGGATCCACTCCCACAATGGCTCATTCACATGACTGGCAAATTATGCTGGCTATTGGTAGGAGATCTTTATTTCTCCCCACGTGGAGCACTCAATAGGGTTATTTACAGCATGACAGCTGACTTCCCCAAGAGTGAGAGATGCCAAAAATAGCAAGGTAAAAGTCACAATGTCTTTTATAATTTAACCTCAGCAGTCACATACTGTCATTTCTGCACCATTGTACTGGTTACACAGACCAGTCCTATTCAGGGTGTGAAGGGACTACACTAGAGCATAAACACCAGGACAGAAGAATCACTAAATATCAGTTTGGAGACCTGCTAACACAGTCCTCCCTTTGGCCACCACAGATTTATGCCCCTCCCATATGAAAAATACACTCACTCTCTCCCAAGTCCCAAAAAGTTTAGTATCATTCCAACATTAGCTCAGAGTCTGGAATCACCTCATCTAAATCATGCCCTGGCGTAGATGAGGCTCCTCTATTACAGTTTCTTAAGTACAGACCCTCATAAACAGTTTTTCTTGCTCCAAAGACCTGTCAACTAAAGAGAAAACCTACCTGCCGGTATTAGTCCATTTTCACACTGCTATAAAGAATATTACCCGAGACGGGGTAATTATAAAGGAAAGAGGTTTAATTGACTCACAGTTCCACAAGAAGCATGACTAGCGGGCCTCAGGAAACTTACAATCACGGTGGAAGGGGCGAAAGGCAAGCAAACATCTTCTTAAGGCAGAAGGAGAGAGCCAGAGAGAGCGAGGAGGGGAGATGCCAGACACTTATCAAACAACCAGATCTCACGAGAACTCCCTCACTATCACGAGAACAGCATGGGGGAAACCGCCTCCATGACCAATCACCTCCCACCAAGTCCCTCCCTCGACATGTGGGGATTATAATTTGAGATGAGATTTGGGTGGAGACACAGAGTCAAACCGTATTACTGCACTCCACACATTCAATGTACAATAGTGGGAGAGGGATAGCTATGATAGCCACTATAGACACTCTTGCTTAAGAGGGAGGAAAACAGGAGGCACACTGGTCCAAAGAAATTCTGAAATGTAGCTGGGCAAATGCTGGAAGTTCCTTTATTAGGCTTTGGTGCTACTCCTGCCCAGAAATTATTTGGCACGTCCCTTGGCTCTGCCTCCTGTGCTCTTGGTTCTACCCTGAGTCCATGTTTTCAGTTGCACGGTTTTCTCAACTTGCTTCCCTGTCTGTAGAAGTTTTAGGGTTCAAAGTCCTCTTTTCATTTTGCAGCTTTCTGTCCCTTTAAATGCAAGCTAGCAGTGTTTCTTTCAAGTAATTATTTTTAAAACTTTCCATATATCCTATGAATATTTTGGGGGGTTCACTCCATGATACAAAATCTCCTCAAGATAAGCCTTTTCCTACCCTGAGCTTCTACTGAGACTCTCGAGGGACAACAATCTTAAACTTCTTGAAAGGCTTATTGTTTAACTAAATGGATCTCTGAGGCACTATTTTGCATTTTTTTTTAAGGTCTTAACAAAGACTTTTACAGACATTCTGAGCTGCTTCTTTGTACTCTGTTTTTCTGTGACCTGGATTTGATACTTGCCCCAAAGCAATTTCTTAAATTCAATAATGTCTGCCATCTGGAGAGGCTGGAAATTTCAAAACCAGCAAGCCTGGCTCCATTTTGTTTTACAGTCCTTCCTGAAGCTTACCACTCTTTTCTCACATTTTGTTGTAAACAGCAAGAAGAAACCTGGAGACCCGCCCCCCCCCCAACATTCTGCCTGAAAATCTCCATAACTGGAACTTGCAGTTCTTCGGGTACTATATTTTCTACTTTCCTCATTACATAGGTGACAGTGTTGCTAAACTTTCAACACTTGTATAACAAGAATCCCCTTTCTTACAGGTTTCAATAACGTTTTCCTACTTTCTTTTAAGACCTCATCTTCAGCTTCCTTAATGTCCATCAGGATTCTGCTAAGTCTCTTTCACATTCCTTACATTTTTACTAACATCTCCTCAAAATCCTTCCAGCTTCTTCTCACTACTAGTTCCAAATCTTCTCTATATTTTAAGTTTTTATTATGGTAGCACTCCATTCCTGGCACCAAAAATTTTTACTAGATATGTTTTCTTGCATTACAAAACATTGCTCCAAAATGTAATGTCTCAAAATATAAACATTTACTATTGCACACAGTTTTTGTGGGTCGGGAATTCAGGGATGATTTAGCTAGGTGGTTTTGGCTCAGGATCTCTCATGGCATTGCAGCCAAGATATTGCAGGATGCAGTCAAGATCATTAGGGGCCATCTGGAAGGTAGGCCACCACACATTCAAAAGAAATATTGACTTTCATACCTTATTTTTATACGTAATTTTGTGTTCACAACTTGCATAATTTTCAGTTTCCACCACACCTGGATTTCCTCAAACTCAGACCAAAACTCTTGACTTCTCTCCTTGTCTCACACTCCACAGCTGATCTGTTAGTACATCCTACTAGGACTACCTTCAAACTATATCTCCAATACAGTCACATGTCACAACCTCCACTGTTACCACATTCCAAATCATAATCCTTTCTCAGTGATATTATTATTTTTTCTTTTTTTGAGATGGAGTTTCACTCTTGTTGCCCAGGCTGGAGTGCATGGCATGATCTCGGCATACTGCAACCTTCGCCTCCCAGGTTCAAGGCATTCTCCTGCCTCAGCCTCCCGAGTAGCTGGGATTACAGGCACCTGCTACCAGGTCCAACTACTTTTTGTGTTTTTTAGTAGAGATGGGATTTCACCATGTTGGCTATGCTGGTCTCAAACTCCTGACCTCAGGTGATCCACCTGCCTTGGCCTCTCGAAGTGCTGGGATTACAGGCGTGAGCCACCGCACCCAGCCCTCACTGACATAATTGTGATATAATTGATCTTTCTGCTTCTACCTTCGTCCTCCTTCAGTCTGTTAGCAACATAGTAGACAAAGTGATTAGTTAAAAGTCATATTTTGTTTACTACTTTGCTCAAACCTTCCAATGACTTTCAATCTCACCCCAAGCAAAATCCAAACTCCTCATATGTTCTATAAAGCCCTACATGATTTGGCCTCAGCTTAACTCTCTGGCCACTGACCTACCTCTCTCCTCCCACTTACTGTGCTCCAGCTACAATGGCTTCCATGCTGTTTCTACCTCAAAAACTTTGGATTTGCAGTTCCTCAGCCTATTGGTCTTTCCCCAGACACACTTCTTTTTTAATAACACATCATATATTTTTCTCTTTGATATGATTTGGCTGTGTCCTCACCCAAATCTCATCTTGAATTTTTGCTCCCATAATTCCCACGTGTTGTGGGAGGGACCTGGTGGGAGATAACTGAATCATGGGGGCAGTTTCCCACATACTGTTCTTGTGGGAGTGAATAAGTCTCATGAGAGCTAATGATTTTCTAAGAAGAAACCCCTTTCACTTGGCTCTCATTCTCTTTTGTTTGCTGCCATATAAGACGTGCCTTTTGCCTTCTGCCCTGATTGTGAGGCCTCCCCAGCCATGTGGAACTGTGAGTCCATTAAACCTCTTTTTCTTTATAAACTACCCAGTCTCAGGTATGTCTTTATCAGCAGCGTGAAAATGGACTAATATACTCTTTTTAACAATTTTTGTTTATTGCCTCTCACCCTCCACTAAAATGCAAGCTCTCTGGGGGCAGAAATCTTGTCTTCTTCATGGTGGTATTCTTAGCATACAGAACAAGGCCCAACACAAGATAAATATGTAATACATATTTACTGAATGAATGAGTAGATGAATAAATAAATGAACAAATGAATTTTTGGATGGGTCAAATTAGGGCTGGGATTGTACAATGTTACTGCAGTCAAGGGGAAAAAGAATATGAACAACAATGATATTTTCATCTGTGTTAAATGCTCTAGAAAGGTAAAAGATGTGTCCTGAAAAATTATAGGGAAAGAAAAGGTCAAATTTGATGATTAAAAGATATTTGATAGAGTAATTGTAATGTAGTTGTAGAAGCAAAAATCATTGCCAGAAGGTAATGAGGAAGGTAGGAAAGCATAGAGGCTATGTGTATTCTTTTGCAAAAGAGAATAATGAAAGAAAAGGGGGAATCAAGAAGGACATAAGGGAGGGAAGGAGAGAGAGAGGGAGAGAGAGAAAGAAATAGCACATCTATCCCAGTGCAGTGTTTAAGAGCTTAAGAGTCTTTAGAGATAGTTATGGATTCAAATTCCAGCTCCACCATTAAATACTTGCATGATTTTGGGTAAGTTGCTTAAGCTCAGGAGCCGCAGTTGGCTCTGTCAATTGGGAATAATAATATTACTTACCTCATAAGGTTGATGTGAGGGTAAAATGAAATAACTCATGTAAAGAGTTTGAGTTAGGAACAGTTGCTTGGAACATAGTGAAAGTTCAGTAAGTTCTAGCTTAAGAATAAGCACATTAAAAGAAGTCACAAAATTAAGAAAGGGTATTTTGGTGTTTCATTGTTTTTTAGCATATGAGAAGACTTGATCATGCTTAAAAGCTAAGCAGAATAAGCTAGTGGAGGGAAGAGATTGAAGATGTAGGAAATGTGGACGTGAAATGGAAGTAGACAAATTTCCATAGTCCTGGAAAGAGTTGAATTGAATGAGATGGGCTTCTTTCTTGCATTGAAGTAGGTAAGAAGGACAATTGAATGGATGACATTGAGAAATTTCAGAGACAAGGGAGAGCTTACTTTTATTTAATAAAACAGAAGGAATCAAGGCATCTGCTGAGAGGATGAAGATGTGGGATTCAAAGTTGTACAATGCACTGCCTCTTTCTTTCAACTTTGCCTTTGCTTCAAAGGCTCAAACATTATTTCTGCTCAAATTTATCCCCTTATTCAGTGTTTTCCACAGTCTTCAGCACAATCAGATACTGTTTTATGCCTGTCTTTTCAAATAAGAAAACACTGAAAGCGCCTTTTTAAAAGATGATGCTCATAACCTGGTAGATTGGTTTGTTTGCTTTTTAAAAAACTCTCAAAAAAATGTGAATTGCTCAGGATGCATCTTAAAAATAATTTTACAGTTTTTGTATCTTTCATACTAGGTTGTTGATAAATATCTCATAAATGGGTAAGTTATTGGGCATTGGACTGTATCAATTATCAATGATGGTTGTATAGAAAACATTTTGTTTCTCAGATTGCTAACAGCTAGTCTACCTAGTGTTCTGTTTTTGTTTGTTGTTTGTTTAGGGAAAGGGGTTTCCTCTGGATTGAGATTGGGGGAGGAACAAGATCAGAGAATACAGGGTAGGCTGCTCAAATCTTCTATAGTAGGGTAGTCAGGCCGAAATAATCACATTGAATAGAGCTGGCAATCTACCACTGCGGCAGCGAAGGGTGATTAAAAAAAATAACTTAACAACACTTTGTGCTTCCTCATGACATTACTTCACTCCAAGGTTGACTAGCTCTGTCTGTAGCTTTGAATAAACTGTGGGAGGTAAGAGAGGGTGAAAGGGAGAAATGGCGGGTCAGCTCTTACGCTTGAAAATGTTTTTTGGTCTGATAAATGCAATCATCATCAACAACAAGAAACATTTGTTGAGTACTTAGTACTTTGAGAGGAGTTCTAAGGTCAGAGGAATGATTTTAAATGTCACTGCTTCATGCTGGGAGATTTATCAAGAGAAAAAGAAGACATCAGTTAAAAACTACTTGGACAGCTTTTAAAAAGACAACTGGGTTATCTAAATCATTCCCTTATGTGTCTTCCAAATTCTAAAAAGACATGAAAATGTTATTAATTAAATGTGGAATATGTAATGTATTTTTTCACACCTTTGATTGAGATAGGATAGTGACAGCTGCATTTTTTACATGTTAAATACATGTTTTAGAAAACATTTGTAGGACAAAAATATTTATTATATATCATTGCTTAAAGCTATCATTTTTTCACTACTGAATCCTTAGTGAAGTTATTGAACCCAATAACAATTGTTTCTACAAAAAATTTAATTCAGTTTATGATGGTTTTCAGGAACACTGTGCAGCAAATAATAAGGGTCACATAGATTTTGTTTCTATTTTGAAATTTAATCTGTCCTTTAAACACACACCTTAATGTTATTTACCAGCCCGAGTGTCTTGACTGGAATCAGCTGAAGAATGATGGCCTCCCCCACAGGCAAAGTGAAGATTCAAATCCTAGCAAAATACAGACTTGTTAAAGATTCAGGTACTTAACACTTATTTTGGAAACGTGTTGCAGAGAGACTCTCAGGGAGAGAGGCGTGATGCAGGAAAGGGGAAAAAAAGGCTACAAGGTAGGTTATGCCAAAGAAATGTCTCTTTAGAAGGAGGGGCACTTTAGGGTGTTACAGAATGACTATTAAACCTTGAAGAAGCTGTAGGGTGCTCCAGAATGACTATTAAATCTTGAAGAAGCTGTTGGCCCTTCTGAATTTCAATAGAGTGATGAGAAAGCAAGTAATAATAAATTGGAGTCATAGTACTTAGAGTGGCTTAAGAAGAACCGCTGAGCGTGCTGTATAAGGTGAAGTGGACCCGAGTATGCATGTTACAAGGTAACTTGAAAATACAGTATTCAACTTGTATTTCAGGTTTGCTTCCTTTTTCTTGGCTTTGTATTTAGTAGTGTTTTATTTATTTATTTATTTGGGGTTCATAAAGTGAATAAAAGAGAACCAGCATGACGAATTCACCAAAAGTTTCAAGGAAAAGAAATATTGGTCAGGCGTACAAATTGGTACAATATTTCTTAAGGGAATCTGCTGTTGAATTTTCAAGGAGCTTAAAAATGTGTGTAGCCTTTGACTCAGTAATTCCACTTCAAGGAATTCATATCGAGGAAATAATTGAATGTGCATAAGATTTTATACACAAGATTAGAGAAGACTACCAGCTTTCTCCCTCCGTCTCTCCCTTCCACTCTAGATGATAAAGAACATACAGAAAATCATTATCATTATAGTAAAAAGCACCTGTAATTCTACCACCCTGAGATGCAGTCACTCCAATAACACTCTTCTTGGTGTTATTTTTTTCAAAGTGCTTTAGTTTTCTATTTGAGACCATAACAAATTACCACAAATTTAGTAACTTGGAACAACACAAATTGATTATCTTACAGTCATGTAGGTCCAAAGTCTGACAGAGGGCTTACCGGGCTAAAATCAAGGTGTTGGCATAGCTGCATTCCTTTCTGGAAGTTCTAGGAGAGAATTCATTTCCTTGTCTTTTTAAGCATTCCTTGGCTAATAGTCTCTTTTCTCTATTTTCAAAGCCAGCAATGCTGCAACTCTCCGTGACTTTCTTCAATAGAAGCATCTCCCTCTGACCACAGCCAGGTAAGATTCTCGACTTGCGAGGACCAGTGTAATTAGATTGAACCCACCGAGATAAGCCAGGAGAATTTCCTCATCTCAAGATCCTTAAACACAATCGTATCTGCAAAGTTCCTTCTGCCATGTAAGGTAATATATTCACAGGCTTTGGGAATCAGGGCATGGACATCTTTGGGAAGGGGGTCATTATTCTGCCCACCACACAAATGTTTTCATGTATATTCAAAAAATGTATCTTTTCTAAAATTGATACTGCATTATAAACAATTTTGTGTCTTGCTTTTATTCTACTTACATTTTAAGAGTTTCTCGTCATTAAGTGTCTTTTGAAAACCCTTTTTAATACTACATAATATTTAACTTTAGGGCTCTACTGTAATTTATTTAACCATTTTTCTACTGTTGGACCTGTAGGTTATTTTCAATATTTTAAAAATCTAATTCAGCACTGTTTACACAGAATGTCTTCTGCATAAATCTTTGTGAATAATTCTAATTAACCTTAGGATAAATTCTTAGAAGTGGAATTATCCAGTGAACTCTTTTAGGGGGATATTGCTTGAGATAATCACATCCATTCTTTCAATAACTATTTGGTGAATGCCTGATAATTTTACTTGTGTATGTTTTCTTTTCATCCTCACTAATACTACCTGAGTTCATGTCACCATCATCTCTGGTCAGAATAATTATAATGTCTTCAAAACAAATTTCTCTGTCTCTACTTTGCCCCACTCCACTCTCCTCCAGACAACTACTGTAGTGATCCTTCTGAAATATAGTATGACCTTGTCACTCTGCCCCCACCCTATCCCCACCATGTTAACTATTAAATGGTTACAGGATTAACTCCAAGGTACTTAGATTGACATAAAACTTTTATATTTTGTTTCCTCCTATTTATCTGCTTTCATATCCTACCCTCCCTTCCTTCCTTCCTTCCTTCCTTCCTTCCTTCCTTCCCTCCTTCCCTCCTTCCTTCCCTCCTTCCTTCCCTTCTTCCTTCCCTCCTTCCTTCCTTCCTTCCTTCCTTCCTGCTTTCCTCCTCACAATTCATGCTCCTAGCAAACTTGCTGTTTCTTGCATTTATGCCTTGCTCATGCTATCATCTTTGTTTGGCATATCCTACTTTACCTAACTCCTTTATGATCTTTTGAGACGTAGTTCAGATATAACTTCCTCCAGAAAGGCTGACCAGTCATTGTTCTTTAACCATCCCTCATTTTCTGAACCTCTCTAGGCTCCCTTATATTCTCTGCACATCCCTATCACTGCACTTAGTAAATTTTCTCTGGCAATATGTCACTCAATAATAATAAAAGGTTTAATCCACCAGGAAAATATAATAAGTCTAAAACTGCATAGTCCAGTAACATGGAATCAAAATATATAAAGCAAACATTGTCATTTATCATTATGAAGTGGTCCTCTTTGTCTTAAGTAATGCTTTCCTGCCTATACTGGCTTTCAGTTGTTTACTATGGCATTATTATTTCTTTTAAACTGTCAATGTTTATTTATATTTATCCAGGTTTTACTAACATCCTTGCTCTTTATTCCTTTCATCCACTCTGACCTGACATCTAGGATCACCTTTCTTCTACACAAAAGTACACGCTTTAGCATTACCTTTACTGCAGCTCTCTTTGTGACAAACTCTCTGAGATTTTCATTTGTCTCAGGCTGTTTTTTATATTGCCTTCATTCTTAAAGGATATTTCTTTTTAGCCAGATATAGAATTCTATAATTGACAGTTACATTTTTTATCTCATAAAAGACTTTATTACACAGACTCCTGTCCTCCATTGTTGCCTTTGAGTATTGAGACGTCAACATATCTGTTGTTCCTTGAAAGTAACATATCCTTGCTCTGATTAATGACTGGTTTTGGTATTCCACAGTTTTATCATGTGTCTAGGCATGGATTTATTTTCATTTATCCCATTTGGGATTTGTTTGGATGCTTCAATCTGTGGTTTGATGTCTTTAGTTAATTCTCAACAATTCTCTGTTAAGGTCTCCCCTAATATTCCCTCTGTCCTCCTTTTTTCTCTGTAGACTTTTGGGACTTCAGTTAAACATATAATAGAGTTTTCCACTCTACCCTCTATGTTTTTACCTCCCCCCACCACACTATTTTTGGTCTCTCCATGAAGTTTTACATATAGTTTTCTCTTTTCAGTTATAAGATAATCTGTCCATCAAGCTCCTAAGTTCCTAAGTTCAGGTATCTTATTTTTCATTCGCATAATTTCTCTTTCTTTCTTTCTCAAATCTGTCTCAGACAAACATTGGAGCACAGTCAATCTACTCATACGTTTTTAATTAACTTTGCATCAAAACATCACATACATACATAAGAGTGCAGAGATTATAAATGTACAGCCTGACGAATTCTCATAAACTCAACCCACTTATGTAATCAGTTTTCAGTCCAAGACACAGAACATAACCAGTACCCTAGAAGCCCCCCTCATGACACTCTCTAGTCATTACCACCAAGATAATCACTATTCTGACTTCTAGCATCATAAATTAGTTTTGACTGTTTTGTGCTTTGCATAAATGAAATTATACAGAATGTATGCATTTGTGTTTCTTTCACACAACATTATATTTATAAGTTTCATCCATATTGTTTTATATAATTGTAGATTGTTCTTTGAATACTGCTATATAGTATTAAATTGTGTGAGTATGCCACAATTTATTTATGCATTCTACATTGAGTTAGGAAGTTTACATTTGGGGGCTGGTGAGCCGCCAATAGGGGAGGCATATTGGTAGCTTAATCAGATACTGCCAAACCATTCCCTAAAGTGATTGTACCCATTTCACTCCCACCAGCAATGGGTGGGAGTACTATTTGCTTCATGTCTTTGTCGATACTTGTTATTTTCTTGCTGAACATCATTGATCATCAGAGAAATGCAAATCAAAACTACAATGGGATGTCATCTCACCCTAGTTAAAATGGCTTATATCCGAAAGAGAGGCAATAACAAATGCTGATGAAGATATGGAGAAAGGGGAATCCTCAAGAACTTCTCATGGGAATGCAAATTAGGATGGAAATGTAACTTAGTACAACCAGAATGGAGAGCACTTTGGAGGTTCCTCAAAAACCTGAAAATAGACGTATGATAAAATCCATCAATCCCACAGCTTGGTATATATCCAAAAGAAAGGAAAGCAATATATTAAAAAGATGTCTGCACTCCTATATTTGTTGCAGCAGTGTTTACAAAGGAGAAGATTTGGAAGCAACCTAAGCGTCCATCAACAGATGAATGGATAAAGAAAATATGGTGCTTCCAAAAGCAATGGCAACAAAAGCCAAAATAGACAAATGGGATCTGATTAAACTAAAGAGCTTCTGCACAGCAAAAGAAACTATCATCAGAGTGAACAGGCAACCTAAAGAATGGGAGAGAAATTTTGCAATCTATCCATCTGACAAAGGGCTAATATTCAGAATCTACAAAGCACTTAAATAGGTTTACAAGAAAAAAAAAAACCCCATCAAAAAGTGGGCAAAATATATGAACAGACACTTCTCAAAAGAACACATTTATGCAGCCAACAAACATATGAAAAAAAAGCTCATAATCACTGGTCATTAGAGAAATGCAACTCAAAACCACAGTGAAATACCATCTCATGCCAGTTAGAGTGGTGATCATTAAAAAGTCAGGAAACAATGGATGCTGAAGAGGATGTGGAGAAATAGGAATGCTTTTACACTGTTGGTGGGAGTGTAAATTCGTTCAACCATTGTGGAAGACAGTGTGGCAATTTATCAAGGATCTAGAACTAGAAATACCATTTGACTCAGCAATCCCATTACTGAGTATATACACAAAGGATTATAAATCATTCTACTGTAAAGACACATGCACACATATGTTTATTGAAGCACTGTTCACAATAGCAAAGACTTGGAACCAACCCAAATGCCCATCAATGACACATTGGATAAAGAAAATGTGGCACATATACACCATGGAATACTATGCAGCCATTAAAAAGGATGAGTTTATGTCCTTTGCAGGGACACGGATGATCCTGGAAATCATCATTCTCAGCAAACTAACACAAGAACAGAAAACCAAACACTGCCATGTTCTCCCTGATAAGTGGGAGTTGAACAATGAGAACACATGGACACAGGGAGGGGAACATCACACATGGGGGCTTGTAGGGGCGTGGGGGCTAGGGGAGGGATAGCATTAGGAGAAATACCTAATGTAGATGATGGGTTGATGGGTGCAGCAAACCACCATTGCACGTGTATACCTATGTAACAAACCTGCAGGTTCTGCACATGTACCTCAAAACTTAAAGTATAATAAAAAAAAATTTAAAAAGAAAGTATGGTGCTTATGTGCAATGGAGTACTATTCGGCCATAAAGAAGAATGAGATCCTGTCATTTGCAACAGCATGGATGGAACCGGAGATCATTATGTTAACTGAATAAGCCAGGTACAGAAAGACAAACATCATATGTTCCCACGTGTTTGTTGAATAGAGACAAGAGAGTAGAAGGGTGGTTACCAAAGGCTGAGAAGGGTAGTGGCAGGCTGCAGTGGGAGGTGGGGATGGTTAATGTGTACCAAAAAATAGGAAGAATGAATAAGACACACTATTTGATCGCACAACAGGGTGACTATAGTCAACAATGTATATTTGTAACTAGAAGAGTGGAATTGGATTGCTTATAACATAAAGGTTAAATGGTTGAGGTAATAGATACCCCATTTACCCTGATATGACTATTATACATTGCATGCTTTATAAAAATATTCTCATATACCCCGTAAATATATACACCTACTATGTGCCCACCAAAATTAAAAATAAAATAAATAAAAGTGAGAAAAAAATACTTGTTATTTTGTATTTCATTTTAGATACTCTGGTGGGTGGGCTCATAAGTTTTTATATATACTATCCTAATGTAGTTCTATAGTCACAACTATAAACTTTCTCACTTTATTAAATAGTTATTTAGAAAGGTATTGGTTATGTCCCTTTCTTTAAATTGTTAAATTTTAGTTTGATCACATTATGATGAAATAGTATGATCTTTACAATCCTTGCTTTTTGGAACTTATTTTCTTTTAGGATCTAACATGTAATCAATTTTGAAAATGTAAAATGGATATTTGAAAGCAATGCATAGTCTCTGTACTGTTTTAAGTTTGTTATGGCACTCTGATTAATATTTAAATAATTTATTGTTCTACTTAATCTAAGCTAGAAAAGGCAGATTAAAACTTTCCACTTCAGTTGTGTTTCTCTCATTTTCTTCAAGACAGCTCAGGCAGTGGTTCTCAAATTTTACCATGCATAAGAATCAAGTAGAATACTTGTTAAAATGCAAATTTCCAAGCTCTAGAATATATCTGAGGTGATGCCAGGAGTTTGCGTTTTTAGTAAACACCTCAGGTAATTCTGATGTCAGATTAATCTTTCAGATAACACTGGTGTAGTATCTTACAGATTCTTCAGTCAGAAAGGCCCTTGTTCAAAATCCAGTAATGTCCTTAACAGTAAGAACCTTGAGCAAGTTATTTAATCTCTTTCTGTTTAGTTGTTTTATCTGTAATACGAGTATAATAACCAGGTCTACCACATAATATTATTCTGAACATTAAGCAATACATATGGTGCTACTTAATTACTTAGTAGCATTACCTGGCCACATTGTTCATTATTATGTAAAGGCCATGCCTCTTATTTTCACTGACCATATGCAATTTTACCAATATAAAATGATACTGCCTCACTTACTGAATTCTACTTTATTTTCAATGACCACAATTTTTATTGTACCTTGTTAAATTTTTGCCTATTTTTAACTTTCACTTTATTTTAAATGTCTCTCATAAGTTGCAAATAGTTGTGTCTTTCTTTTGTAAATTAAGTCTGAAACTATTTAATATTTTCTTGCTGTTTGATTTGTTTTATATACTATCTTTTTCTTTGCTTTCTGTTTATCTACTTGGGGAAAAAATAGTCATGTTTTTAATTTACTCTTGGGTTTAAAAACTTGTACCTTCTTTTGTCTTCTCAAAGTCAAGTATGAAAGAGTATTCCTGGGTCTCTCCTCTCCCCCTACACTGTCCCTAGTGTAACTGGAGTAATGTTTAATATACCTACATGTTCGTAGGACTTATTTTTATGCTTTCAATTATGAAAATTTCACCAGGAAATGTCTGGTCCTACTTGCCTCATTTATTTTGCATCATATTGACCCTGTTCAGCTCAAAGTTTTCTTCTAAACTTTGGTTTTTGCTTTTACTTGATCTGTTCTTCGTGTGATTGGAAAGTTCCAGTCTCTTAGATCTTTTCTCCATATCTTATTACATTTCTTTCATTCTGGAATAATTCTTTATAAAGTCTTTTAGGACTTGACTCTGACACCTAAACAGGGAACAACACGAGCCCTCCAATGTTATTTTCATATCTTTTACTGTATTCAAAAACATTTGCTTGGCCCTAACATCTCTGATGTGGAATTGATGTAGATAAAATGGAGCTAGTTAAACCACAAGAATATGCAGTGATAAATATATAGGGCTTAAACAGACTGAGCTACGGTGTTTATAAGAATAAAGTTCTAAGTATCATCAGCGTGCCTTTTCTTTTTATCTTTTGCTGTCTGTCTGTTTGGGAGAAGAACTCTTTCTGTATGGATGCCCTGAGACTAGTGTATGTTGCCAGGAGCAACAAGGCCTACAAGACTTTGCCTCTGCATACCTCTCCAGCCTCATCTTGTTCCACTCAATAGTCGTATTACATATAGTTATATAGAGAGAATTTCTTTCACCTTATGAAATATGCCATCAGTTAGGATATTTTTGACTTTAGGTAACAGACAAACCTCCCTCAAATTAGTTCAAATAACAAGGAAACTTATTAATTCAAAACTGAAGGTTCAATGGTATGGCAGGCTCTGGGTATGATAGAAATCAGTAGTCATGCAAATATTATTATGAAAAACCTCAGTTTCCTCCAGCTTTGTGCTAAGCTCTCCACAGTTTGGTTGCATGTTAAAGCTGGTTAGCCTCTACGTAGCAAGATGATTGGCAATGGAAATAAGGGATACAAGCTTTTTTTGATCATATTCAGGAGGACAGAGAGGGGAAAATCTCTTCTCCTTGAAACATGGACTGGGTACTTTCTTCCAAGTTTTATTAGGCTAACTTAGGTCAGGTGCCAACTGCTGGACAAATAACGGTCACCAAGGGAATGCTGCACATTTATTAGTCTAAGCTATCAGGATTCACCTTTACATCCAGAGATGGGATTGGATATCTGAATAAAATTGAAATCCCATTAAAAATAACAAAGGGCATATGGATGTTCAGGAGGCAACAATGCCTACCATGTATGCTACCTCCTTTCTCAAATCTTGTTCTTTGCACCTACTATTTCCTCCGCCTGCCTCTTTACCTCACTTAATTTTGTTTATCTTTCACCTCTCATCTTAAACATAATTTCCTGATCTATGTAAGTGGCATTAGAAATATAGATTTTGTAGATTAAATGTAATTTTGTAGATGGGATGAGGATAACTCAACAGTTTTTAAAATCATTTTTCCTAGAACATACCTCAGGCTTGAGGCAGGACTATTCTATAGGGCCTCATAGGTTGCATACTGCTATTGAATGATGCCCCACTGACTAGGCTCAGGAGTGGAAAAACTATAGCTAATAGGCCAAATCCAGCCAACCACACCATTTTGTAAATCAAGTTTCGTTCGTGAATAAATGCACTCATTCATTTATATATGGCCTACAAATCTGAAAATATTTACTGTTTCCCTTCATTTAAAAGAGAATGGCGTCCTCTGACATAGACAACACAGAGGCCTTGTCTTGCTGAGAGTTGCTACACTTGGGAAATTGACCTGGAATTTCCTGCCCTTACTGTAAACAATCAGAATGTAATGAGATTTTTTTTTTTTGTCCCACTTACTTGTACTTGGTGAGCATGAAGACAAGTAGCTACAGTCTCTGTAACAGCTGGTGGAAGAGAGAATGAATGGGACAAGGATACATGGAAACACCCATGAGATTAACAAAGAAGAGTGGCTTTCACTTGGCAGACTCCTCATACCATGTGTCATCAGCAGTTGTAAGTCACTATGGAAAACTCTGGGAGACCTGAGAAGTCGATACATTCATTCAGGTTCATGCAGCTTTATCTTTGGCTTTATGCAGTAGTCTCTGAATGGATGGGTTTCTATATCTGTTGTAATTAAATAAACTGAACATCCTTTAACTCTAAATGCATATCCATCAATCACATTACTGGACCATATTGTAATAACAGCAGATTTTTAAATCTATATTGATGGGTAAGAGTGTTATGTAGATATAAAGTATGAAAGTATTTATTTAGGAAGTTGCACCTGATTTCTTTTCCCAAAGAGTGAACTTTTTGAAGACAGGGACCATATCTTATTCTACTTTTCCTGCCCCACTTAGAAGAAGACTAAGTTCTCAGCTCCTCAATAAATGCTTGTGAATGTAGAATAAAACTAACACAGTCTAGCTGGGCAATAGAACAGAATTGAATGTTCTGCTTAATTCTTTAAGGGGGAAAAGTCAGAACATTTTCTACTTCTTATAATTTATTTGTCCTCATATATAAAAGATGAAAGTAAAATGATAATAAACCCCAAATAAGTGAAACTAGAACAGCATCTTTGTTTTTAAAAGTACACATAAGGACTATTAAAGTAGACTATATCCTTGATCTGTAATCATAACCACATTCATGAGAGGCTCAGAGATTTAAGCATGCTCGAGCTGCCCCAGACTAATAAGGCAACTCTGAACTCTATTTCTTGAAAATGAGACTTTAAAAAAACTTAGTCTGTCAATATCAGAAAGATGCAGCCTTTTCATAAATTCAAAATGCTTACAACAGAAGGTGAATTGTGATTCTAGACTACATGACTGGTTCATGAAAGGTAGTAAAGCTAGCATGATGTCAAATATATGATTGAATATTGAGCCCTAGCTCTACCTTGATTTTGTAAAAGATGGCTAAAAAATGAATTCAATCATTCTTTCTTCCTACCACACACCAGACATGATTCAAAGCACTAGAAATACAACATTGAATAATATAAGCAAGGTCTCTGCCCTCAAGGAGTTTATATTCTATTAGAGTAAGACATAGAAGTAACCAGATTCATTGCAATTATAATTATCATATAAGTGATGGGCCAGCCAAAGGACTGGAATGCTGTGAGAACACAGATGAAAAGTATTTAACCCAGAGTGCCGAATCAAGCAAGACCTCCCTAAGAAATTATTCTAATACTCATGAGATGGGTGAAGTTGGCCCAGCAGCAAAGGAGGTGGAGAAGTGGTGGGGGTAGTGGTGAAGAACATCCCAAGGAAAGAGAACAAATGCAAAGGCCCTGAGGTAGAAACAAATGTGGAAAAAAATTGAATTTTAGATGGAATAGATGTTTTCTAGGAAAATGTGTATTTACCAAAATAACCCAAGAAGTAGAAAGCAAGAATGACATGAGATTATACTGAAGAGGTAGGCAGGGGTGACGTCATGAAGGGCTTTGTTGATTGTGTTAAAGATTTGGAACCATGTTAAGGAATTTTGGGCAATTGAAAGTCACAAAAGGACTTTGAGCAAGATAACACAGGTTAAGCAATCCTAATCTGAAAATCTGAAATCTGAAATGCTCCAAATCTGAAACTTTTTGAGTGCCAATGTGATGCCACAAGTGGGAAATTCCACATGTAAATACCTGACACAAACTTTGTTTCATGCACAAAATTATTTCAAATACTTTATAAAATTACCTTCAAGTTATGTATGTAAGGTATATATGAAACATAAATGAATTTCATATTTAGACTTGTGTCCCATCCCCAAGACATTTCATTACACATATGCAAATATTCGAAGAAAATCTGAAATGTAAAACACTTCTGGTACCAAGCATTTTAAATAAAGGTTACTCAACCTATATCCTAATCAGACTTATGATTTCTAAAAACTAACACCAGTTATTGCATAAAAAATCCAGAAGAGCAAGAACAAAAGCAATTTGCCCAGTTGGTATGCAATTCACAACTTTCCTTCCCTATGATTTCATTTGTAGGAAACACTGTGCAATGCAGTAACTACTCCCTATGATAATTGTGTTAGTGATTTACTTGACCCTTTGAATTACACAGGAAAGGCTAAATTGCATTGCAGTAACAACAATAAACCTCCATGGCTTAAAGCAACAAAAGTTTGTTTTTTGTGATACATGGTCATCTTGGGTCAACTGGTAGAATTTGCTATATGACATTCTCATTCTAAGATGCAAGCTGACAGAGCAGCTATGATCTGGAGTATTACCCATGGCTGGGGAATTAACTTGGGATCACCTAAATCAAATAGCATACTAGTGTTCAGAGCTTCCACCTAAAAGTGATACATGTCCCTACTTCTCACATGCAGGGGTGATGGAGAAGTGCAGCCCTATAATATAACTGAAAGGGAAATCAAATTATTTATGACAAAAAAAGGAAAATCAAATTATGACAAAAGACAACTTATATGAGAGAAAATATTCGCAAATCATCTATCTTATAAAGATCTAGTATCTAGAATATGTAAAGAACTCTTAAAACTCAACAACAACAAAAAACCAAGCAACCCAGCTTAAAAATGGGCAAATGATTTGAATAGATATTACTTTAAAGGGGATATAAAAATGTCCAATAGAATACTATGCAGCCATAAAAAAGGATGAGTTTGTGTCCTTTGTAGGGACATGGATGCAGCTGGAAACCATCATTCTCAGCAAACTATCACAAGAACAGAAAACCAAACACCGCATGTTCTCACTCATAGGTGGGAACTGAACAATGAGATCACTTGGACTCGGGAAGGGGAACATCACACACTGGGGCCTATCATGGGGAGGGGGGAGGCGGGAGGGATTGCACTGGGAGTTATACCTGATGTAAATGACGAGTTGATGGGTGCTGACGAGTTGATGGGTGCAGCACACCAACATGGCACATGTATACATACGTAACAAACCTGCACGTTATGCACATGTACCCTAGAACTTAAAGTATAATAAAAAAAATAATTTTTTTAAATGTCCAATAAACATATGAAAAGATGCTCAACATCATTAGTCCTTAGGGAAATGCAAGTCAAAACCACAATGAGATTCCACTTCACACCCACTAGGATGGCTAGGATTTAATGACAAAAACGAAACTGGAAAATAACAAGTGTTGGTAAGGATGTGGATAAATTGGAACCCTCATATATTACTGGTGAGAATGTAAAATGGTTCAGCTACTGAGGTTCCTCAATAAATTAAATATAGAATTACCACATGACCCAACAATTCCACTCCTAGGTTTATACCCCAAATAATTGAAAACAAATACTCACATATGCACACATATTTATAGCAGCATTATTCACAATAGCCAAAAGGTAAAAACAACACAAGTGCCCATCAACTGAAGAATGGATAAACAAATTCTGATATATACATACAATGGAATATTATGTAGCCATAAAAAGAACGTACTGATACATGCTATGATGTAGTTAAACCCTGAAAATGTACTAAGTAAAAGAAGCCAGACACAAAAGGTCACATATTGTATTACTCAATTTATGTAAAATATCCAGAATAAGTAAATCCATAAGAGATAGAAAACAGACTGCTGTTGTCAGGGGTTGGAGGATGGGGAAATGGGGAAGAACTGCTTAATGAGTATGAGATTTATTCTGGGGAGTGATGAAAATATTTCGGAACTAGATGGAGGTCGTGGTTGCATTGGAAAGTACTACATGACACTGAAATATTCACTTTAAAATGATTAATTTTATGTTACATGAATTTCACCTTAATAAAAAAAAATTATATATGACAAGACCTAATGACTACCACACTCGTGTCTAAAAAAAAATCTGTCATGGGAGAGCTTGTAGGATATTCTGAAATGTTTAAGGTAAAAATACATTTTAGAATATAACGTGGCATTTTGAGAACTGTTTTCTTGTAACTATAATCTCCATCATTCTTTGTAGTTCTTTTGCTTCATATGACAATATAAGATACCTTCCTATAAATCTATATCATTTAGATTTCCTTCCAAAAAGGTCATAATCAGCAAGAAATCTTACCAAATATCCATTCCCTAAATATTATTAGATCTTCCAAGGCAATAAGATCCTTATCCCTTTGTATAGAGATCAGGCATGGTTACAATCTGAATATTTAAGAGCCAAAGTTAGTGGAGTATTTATTATAATTCTTCAGGAAGAACTAGATTTTAGTAGGAGTTAGAATTATCAGAATCTTTCGGATCTGGCCCAAAGTGCATAGGTGCATGTTCTGGGTTGGTTTTTTTGTTTTGTTTTGTTTTGTTTTGTTTTGTTTTGTTTTTGAGACAGAGTCTCGCTCAGTCGCCCAAGCTGGAGTGCAGTGGCACGATCTCAGCTCACTGCAAGCTCTGCCTCCCGGGTTCACACCATTCTCCTGCCCCAGCCTCCCTAGTAGCTGGGACTACAGGCGCCCGCCACCTCGCCCGGCTAGTTTTTGATATCTTTTGGTAGAGATGGGGTTTCACCGGGTTAGCCAGGATGGTCTCAATCTCCTGACCTCGTGATCCACCCGCCTCGGCCTCCCAAAGTGCTGGGATTATAGGCGTGAGTCACCGCGCCCGGCCTGTTCTGGGTTTTTTTTAATGATATACCAGCCATCCCTGAAAACATGCCATCAAAGTAGCTAAGAAATAAAGAAGGTTAGGTATGCCTACTAACGAAAAGAGACTAGGCACCATTTCAATTTCAGGCCACAGAGTTCATGCTATCCAGACCTTAATATGCCTGCTGATTAGGAGCATACTGATAAAAGCCTGATCACTTAAGGTCAATCAGGATTGCATTTTCTGCCCAGAGATGATTTGGTGGTGTGGTCAAGTCATGAAATTCAAACTTTTTTATATGCAAAATAAAATGAAAGATATTTAAATTGTTAGAGCGAGTCAAAACAATTTGTCTAATGGTTCCCCAAACAGTCACTGTCCTTTTTAATCTAAGTTGACACTGCTGACAATGGTGTTTTCTACATCAGACTTCTCCATCTCAGCAGGCAATACACAGAAGCATTCAAGTGGAGTGGCCTAAACAATACCTGACTTTTCATCTATTACCAGCCCCATGCAAAGCATTATGGGTGTCAGAGAGCAATGGGTCAAAAAGGGTGCAGAGAAAGCCATGGCTAGTTATTTCTTTTTTTGTGCAGGATACCAAAGGCATCAGGATAGATGGGAAAAGGGTATGATATGATCTGAAACAAAAAGAAAGTGAAAAGAAACACAAAAAAGTTCTTGCTAAAAGATTTTTGAAATTTAAAAAAAATTTTGATGGGGTACAAATCCTGTTTCCACTAGTTACTAGCTGGGTGATCCTGGACTTTACCTTTCTATGCCTCGGTTTCTTCATCTGTAAAATAGAGATGATAATAGTACCTGACTCACAAGGTTGTTATGAGGAATAAATGAATTTGGTTCATGTGAAATGCTTAGAATAGTAGTTCTTAAACTTCCTCACACATCAGATAATCTGGAGGGGCCTGCTAAAACAGACTGCTGGGCCCCACTCCCAGGTTTTCTGGTTCAGCAGGACTGAGGTGGATCTCTAGAATGCGCATCTCTAACAACTTGCCAGATGATGCCAATGCTACTGGGTGACCACACTTTGAGAATCACTAGGCTCCTATGATGTAAACATTACTATTTTGTAAAAGTAAAACAAGTACATTTTATTAAGCATTTACTATATGCCAGGCACTGTTCAGATGATTTTATGTGTATTGTCTCACTTAAGCATCCCAACAATTCTCTGAAGAAGGTACTGTGATCAGTACCTAATCACAGATGAAGAAATTAACACCCAAAAGGCTTGGAGAAATTGACGGAAGCCCCATAGCTTGTAGGTGGCAGACACACAAATTAACTGACTCCAGAGATTATGCAGGTGACTCCTCAAATCTGCCACTGCCTTCCGTCTCTGTAATGCCTTGACCCTCCCCCCAGGTGCCTTTGTGCTGTTCTCTTTGGCACCCAGGAACTCCTCTTTTTGCCAGGGTGTACTAGAACTTCGAAATTTTTATTTTTTTTCTTCCCTGTTACCTCCACCCTTATCTTCTCCACTTGCTAACCCAAACGGAAGAGCACGTGTTCAGTGTATTGCCACCTATATCTGGAATGATCCTCTCCCCTCTCTAGCACAGTTTTCTATTTTCTGTGTTTTCATTAATATATACCTCAGATGTCATGTTTAGAAGCCCTTCCCTGCTCACCTTTCTCTCTCTCTCCCTTTCTCTCTCTCTCTCAACCCATGAAAGTTAATCACACTTTTCTTCTGAGAATGTAGTGTAGTGGCAAAGGGCACAGAACTGAATTTGAATTCTAAACCTACCTCTGCTACTTACTAGATATATGACCTTGAACAAGGTACTTAACTGTTTTGGGTCTCAGTCTCTTCATCTGTAATATAGTGATAATAATAGTGCCTACCTCAGGATTGCTGTGAGGAATGGATGGGTTTATCCATGTAAAATACTTAACATACTATCAAGATATATACTGTGATAAAAAGAAAGTACTCGAAACATTAGTTATTTCTTTCATACAATCTTTATAATATCATGAAAGTATGATAGCATGAAAGTCTCTGCCTAAAGTATATACCCAAAGCATCACCTTATTATTACACTGTATTGCAATCATCTGGTCCCTTAGTATGTCTAAGGAGCACTTTGCCTCCGCATTCTCTATACCAGAGGTTCTCAAAATGTGGTCCCTGCTCATAACTCACTACTTCAGTTCATGGTCTAGGTCATGGGCCCATGTTCATGGCACACTGGGATCCCGTTGCTTTGACTTTGGACCATGTACCTCTATCAGTTCTCTCAGCACAGTACGATCCTCAAGGTACTCTGGGTACTCTGTAAACAAGTACTCTGTATATTTTTTAAAGAAATGAACTACATTAGTGGTTCTCAAAGTGTGGTCTTTGGACCAGCAGCATCAGCGTCACCTGGGAACTTGTTAGATCTGAAACTGTATTAATAGTAAGAAAACAAATAACCCAATTAAAAAATGGAAAAGGATTTGAAGAGGTATTTCTCAAAAGAAGCCATACAAATGCCCAACAGGTATATGAAAAAATGTTCAACATCACTAATCATCAGAGAAATGAAATTTTTTTTCAACTTTTATTTTAGATTTAGGGGATACATATACAGGTTTGTTACCTGGGTGTATTGTGTGATGCTAAGATTTAGGGTATGAATGACCCTGTCACCCAGGTACTGATCATAGCACCCAATTGTTTTTCAATCCTTGCCCTCCTCCCTCCTTCCCACTTCTAGTAGTCCCCAGTGTCTATTGTTCCCATCTTTATGTCCATCAGTATCCAGTGTTTAGCTCCCACTTAAACCACTTGTAAGTGAGAACATGCAGTATTTGGTTTTCTGTTCCTGCATTCATTTGCTTAGGATAATGACCTCCAGCTGCATCCATGTTACTGCAAAGAACAGGCTTTTATGTTTTTACAGCTGTGTAGTATTCCATGATGTGTATGTACCACATTTTCTTTCTCCAATCCACCACTGATGGACACCTAGGTTGATTCCATGTCTTTGCTATTGTGAATAGTGCTGTAATGAACATATGAGTACATGTGTCTTTTCGACAGAATAATGTATTTTCCTTTGGGTATATACCGAGTAATGGGGTTGCTGGGTTGACGGATAGCTCTGTTTTAAGTTCTTTGAGAAATCTCCAAACTGCTTTCCACAGGGGTTGAACTAATTTACTTTCCCACCAGCAGTGTATAAGCATTCCCTTTTCTCTGCAGCCTCGCCAGCATCTGTTGTTTTTTAACTTTTTAATAGCAGCCATGCTGACTGGTGTGAAATGGTATCTCTTATGGTTTTGATTTGAATTTCTCTGATGAGTAGTGATGTGGAGCATTTCTTCATTAGTCTGTTGGCTGCTGGTATGCCATCTCTTGACAAGTGTCTGTTCATGTCCTTTGCTCATTTTTTAATAGGATTATTTATTTTTTGCTTTTTGAATTGTTTAAGTTTCTTGTAGATTCTAGATATTAGACCCTCGTCAGATGCATAGTTTACAAATATTTTCTCCTATGCTGTAGGTTGTCTGTTTACTCTGTTGATGGTTTCTTTTGCTATGTAGAGGATCTTTAGTTTAATTAGGTACCACTCGTCAATTTTTGGTTTTGTTGCAGTTACTTTTGAGGACTTAGTCATAAATTCTTTACCAAGTCCAGAGAAGTGTTTCCTAGGTGTTTTTCTAGGATTCTTATAGTTTGAGGTCCTACATTTGAATCTTTAATACATCTTGAGATAATTTTTGTATATGGTGAAAAGTAGGGGTTCAGTTTTATTCTGCATATGGCTAACCAGATATCCCAGCATCATTTATTGAATAGGGAGTCCTTTCCCCATTCCTTTTTGTTTGTTTGTTTTTTCAACTTTGTCAAAGAGCAGATGACTATAGGTTTGTGGCTTCATTTCTGGGTTCTCTATTCTGCTCCATTGGTCTATGTGTCTGTCTTTGTACCAGTACCACCCTCTTTTGGTTACTGTAGCCTTATAGTATAGTTTGAAGTTGGGTAATGTGATTGATGCCTCCAGCTTTGTTCTTTTTACTTACGATTGCTTTGGCTATTTGGGCCCTTTTTTGGTTACATGTGAAATTTAAAATAGCTTTTGGTTGTTGTTTTTTGCCCGGCACAGTGGCTCACACCTGTAATCTCAGCACTTTGGGAGGCCAAGGTGGTCAAATCACCTGAGGTCGGGAGTTCAAGACCAGCCTGACCAATATGGTGAAAACTCATCTCTACTTAAAAACACAAAAAATTAGCCATGCATGGTGGCAGGCACCTGTAATCCCAGCTACTTAGGAGACTGAGGCAGGAGAATCACTTGAACCCAGGAGGCAGAAGTTGCAGTGAGCAGAGATCATGCCACTGCACTCCAGCCTAGGCCCAACAGAACAAAAAAAAAAGAAATAAATAAATAAATAAAATTTTTTTACTTCTGTTTAAAATGACAGTAGTTTACATGAGCATGGAATGTTTTTCCATTTGTTTGTGTCATCTATGATTTCTTTTAGCAGTGTTTTGTAATTCTCCTTGTAAAAATATTTCACCGCCTTGGTTAGATGTATCTCTAGGTATTTTATTTTGTGTGTGTGTGTGTGTGTGTGTGTGTTGTAAATGGGATTGCATTCTTGATTTGGCTCTCAGCTTGAAACTTACTGGTGTATAGAAATGCTATTGATTTTTGTACATTGATTTTGTATCTTAAACTTTACTGAAGTCATTTATCAGTTCCAGGAGCCTTTTGGTAGAGTCTTTAGGGTTTTCTAGGGATAGGATCATATCATCTGTGAAGAGAGAGAGCTTGACTTCTTCTTTTCCTACTTGGATGCCTTGTATTTCTTAGAGAAATGAAAATTAAAACCACAGTGAGATATCATCTCATCTGTTCTGTTAAATGACTTTTATCAAAAAGATGAAAGATAAATGCTGGAAAGGATATGAAGCAAAGGAAACCCTTCTACACGGTTTATGGGAATGAAAATTAGTACAGCCATTATGGAGAACAGTAGGAAGATTCTGAAAAAAAAAAAAAAAAAAAAAAACTAAAAATAGAACTACTATATGTGATCCAGCAATCCCACTACTGGGTATAAATCCAAAGGAAATGAAATCAGTATGTCAAAGAGATATCTGCATTCTCATGTTTATTGCGGCACTATTCACAATAGCAAAACTATGAAATCAACCTAAGTGTTTATCAACAGATGGATAAAGAAGATGTGGTATAGATACAAAATGGAGTACTATTCAGCCTTAAAAAAGAAAGTTCTGTCATTTGCAACAACATGGATGAACCTGAAGGACACTGTGTTAAGTGACATAAGTAAAGCAAAGAAAGACAAATACTGTGTGATCTCACCTATATGTAGAATCTAAAAAAGTTGAATTTATCCAAGTAGACAGTAAAGTGGTGGTTACTAGAGCTGTGAGTGGAAGGCTGGGGAGATGTTTGTTAAAGGATATAAAATTTCAGTTAGATTGGAGAAATAGTTCAAGAGCTCTTTTGTACAATGTGGTGACTATAGTTAATAATAATGTATAGTATACTTGAAAATTGATCAGAGAGAAGATTTTAAGTGATAAAAGAGTGATAAGTATGTGAAGTAATGCATATGTTAATTAGCTCAATTCAGCCATTCCACATGGATACATATTTCGAAACATGTCGTACATGATAAATATAAACAATTTTTATTTGTGGATTAAAATAAGTAAATGATGTTAAAAATTAAAAATTAAAAAAAGAAGCTCTCAGGGAGGGGCCCAGTAATCTGTGTTTGGTTTTTTTTGTTTGTTTTGTTTTGTTTATTTCCGGAGATGAAGTCTCACTTGTCACCCAGGCTAAAGTGCAATGGCACGATCTCAGCTCACTGCAACCTCTGCCTCCCTAGTTCAAGCGATTCTCCCGCCTCAGCCTCCTGAGTAGCTGGAATTACAGGCACCTGCCACCACACCCTGCTAATTTTTGTATTTTTAGTAGAGATGGGGTTTCACCATATGGACCAGGCTGGTCTCAAATTCCTGACCTCAGGCGATCCACCCACCTTGGCCTCCCAAAATGCTGGGATTACAGGCGTGAGTCACCATGCCCGGCCATCTGTGTTTTTATAAGTCTTAGGCTTGGGTAAGAGAACCATGCTCTGCCATACCTGGCTTCATAACTACCTCATTTCCTAAGGGCCTACTTTCTATTAGCTTTCCTTTTTTTCACAAGGCATATAGTTTTTGAAATTTTTCTAGAGTCATATTTTGGTAACATCACAGTGAACAAGAAATTACTGGACTCAGAACTCATGTCAAGGTTAAGATGAGAAGAAAATGTGGATCTCAATATCGTACATAATATTCTTAAACTCTTTGAGCATTGAGCAAGCTGAAATTTTCTAAGACCATGCTATTCCTATGAGGAAAATATCATTTTTAACCATCCTTATCACAATTAATAAAGCATCAAAAGACTAAAAGAAAACAAGTCTCTCCCGACAACAACAAAAAACAGCCTTCTTTATGCTAAGCTACGACAGTTTCCCATTGATTGCAATATATCTCTTAATCATATATTTAACTCCTCTATTGAATTGTACTGCCTATTTATGCACACACACAATTACTGACAACTGTAGAGAATTTTAACTCCTTGAGAGAGTTGCAGAGGCAAATCCTTAGTGGAAAAACAAAGTGGCAACTTTATCAAAATACTCTAGACTTCATTTCCACCCCAAAATGTGTTTAGTACTCTCAATAATTCCTCAAAACCATTAAAACATGCTTTGTGGAAGGCCGAGGTAGGTGGATCACGAGGTCAGGAGGTCGAGACCATCCTGGTTAACACGATGAAACCCCATCTCTACTAAAAAATACAAAAAATTAGCTGGGCGTGGTGGCACGTGCCTGTAGTCCCTGCTACTCGGGAGACTGAGGGAGGAGAATCACTTGAACCCAGGAGGCGGAGCTTGCAGTGAGCCGATATCGTGCCACTGCACTCCAGCCTGGGTGACAGAGCAAGACTCTGTATCAAAAAAAAAAAAAAAAAATTAAAATTTGAAAAATTAAAAAATAAAAAAACATGCTTTGTTTGCATACAATCTAAGCAACAGTCTGGGCTGGTGAGGCTGCAAAACCTTATTTTTATAGGGGACTTCAGAGAATATTAAATAGGGAGTTAGTGTACCTGGATTCTAGTGAAGGCCCTTCTGTGTTCTAGCTCTGTGACCTTGAGCAAATCACTCTCCTCTTTGCTGCATTTCTCCATCGATAAAATAAAAAGATTTAGACTGGATGATATTTAAAACTCGTGGCTTCTCTGAAGTTTCTGGGGTAACCCTAAGGTCAAAATTTAAAGTTAAAGTGATAGTAAAACTTGAGATTACCTTCTTGTGAATGGGGTGATTCTAAACAGGTCTTGGCTAAAAGCTATGTGGCAACCACTGGAGATCAGCACAGACGTTATGACTGATGATAGAGGTGGATCTTCCCTGAATTTAACCTACTTTCTGAGGGCAGGTTGGATAAACAGTGCGCCCAAGGCCTGTAAGATTCAAGGGCCAAGACCTCTCTTTTTTGTACCATCTAGGAACATGTTGTTCAATTTCTAAATCCATTTCAATAAATTCTGATTATCTCTAGATGTCTAACATTCTTGAACATTTCTTTCCAATGATAGTAATTGCATTATCTGAGACCCTGAAAATAACATGACCTCCTGGGAGCCATCTGGAGCCACGTAGGACTTCGTAAGGAGGCTCCAGGTTTGGCATACCAACTGTCTCCTCACTGTTCATCAGGCCATTCTACCTTAGAACCTGCCTCCATCTCAAAGACCTGTGCAGCTTAGGTCATCAGTGTCACCTCTGCCATTGAAGCAGGTGCCAGAATGATGAGCCCCTTTTTTTTTTTTTTTATACTCCTTGGCGAATTGCAAAACATTCTCTAGGGTTTCTTAGGTATCTAAAAGAGACCTGGGCTGGACTCAGTGGTTCATGCCTGAAATCTCAGCACTTTGGAAGGCCAGGGCAGGAGGATCGCTTGAGGCCAGGAGTTTAAGACAAGCCTAGGCAACAAAGCAAGACCCTGTCTCTACAAAAAATTAGAAAATTAGCTAGGCATAGTGGTACACAGCCTGTAGTCCCCACTACTCAGATGGTTGACGCAGGAGGATCACTGGAGCCTAGGAGTTCAAGGTTGCAGTGAGTTACCATAGGATCTTGCTACTGCACTTCAGCCTGGGCAACAGAGCAAGACCCCGTACCAAAAATAAATAAATAAAGAGATCCAGAAAAGATCTTTGAATCCTGAAAACTTATAGATCATTGAGTACTGAAAGTAAAACTTTTCTTTCTTTTTTTGAGATGGAGTCTCACTCTGTTGCCCAGGCTGGAGTGCTTTGGTGTGACCTCAGCTCACCGCAACCTCTGCCTCCCAGGTTCAAGAGATTCCCCTGCCTCTGTCTCCCAAGTAGCTGGGATTACAGGTGCCCACCACCACGCCCAGCTAATTTTTGTATTTTTAGTAGAGACAGGGTTTCACAATGTTGGCGAGGATGATCTCGATCTCTTGACCTTGTGATCCACCCACCTCGGCCTCCCAACATGCTGGGATTACAGCCATGAGCCACCGCACCTGGCCAAAAGTAAAGCTTTATACTGTAAAGGCATTAGTTTATTCATCCTACTCATAACATCCATTCTTAATAAGTTTTTCTGAAACAATGACCAAAATAAGGGAGAGTTTCTGATTCACCCCAAGAAAGGATGTCATGATACATTAACCCATTACCCATAAAACTCAACATTTAAAAGCGTAATACTGATATTGCTGATAAAGTTATCCTAGAGATATGTCAACATTACAATTTGTTGCCCATGGCAACATTAATTGGCTCATTCTGTAGCATTTTCTATTGCTACCTTAACTTATAAATATTTGTTTTGGTACACAGTTGTAAGTTTGATGCTTCCTGATTTTGCGTGCCTGATTGTGGATCATTACCCTTGTTTTACTGTTGGTTTTCATATTTAAATTCCAAGGATTTTTTTAAGCTAGTAAATACTAAAACAGCTTCAAGATGAACATAAGCATCTGAGTGCCCCAGGATCTGGCAGTTAGACAAACAAATACAGTCTAAGCAGATGCTTTAACAGCCAGGGGAGGCCTTAGGCAGAACAGAGTACTCTGCCTACAGGAGATTCTGGCAGAGCCCAGAGACCATCATTTCCTAGCTTGTAAGCAGCCTAATCCCCCAGCGTTACGCCTCCAGCTTGGATGGTTTTATTTCAGGCCTCAAAGTAGGTTCCAGTAGTTTTGCCTCGCTTCTCCCATATCTCTGCCTGAAATGCCCTATTCCCCAGAGACCTGTGCCAAGAAAACCAACTGGGGAAGCACAAATTCAAAGCAGAAATGAAATCCCCAAAGTCTAAATACACTTCCATGAATTGTAAAATAAGAGTTGACATTTGTAGAGCACTTCTTATTTGCCAGGCACTCTGCCAAGTGCTTTACATGGATTATCCAATGTCATGCCCACAACAGTCTAGGGGGTAGTCACTCTCATATTTTCCTTCCGTATTTTCAACAGGGAAACTCAGGCTGGGGGACATCAAGTGACTCATTCGAGGTCATTGAGTTAATAAGAGGCAGAATTAGAATTTGAGGTCAAATAGTCTGATACCAGAACCCACATTCCCAACCTGTACATGACATGGCCTGTGTGTAGGGTATGGGGAATGGAGTTGGGGGGCCACTTTTGCAGGCCTGCTAATGCTGAAGACTGTCCCAGCCATACACTGCCGCACCTGAGCTTTGTGCCCTCACTGCCTGTGCATTCCACTCAAGACCAAGCTATGGCCCCTACAGTCCATTGCCCAAATGGCCATGTCACTATCTCTAGTGCATAGCTCTTCTGGGAGAGGTAATTCTGCCAAGCACAACTTGGCAGACAAAAACCAATGCAGCCAAAAATTGGCCTGACAGGACACCAGGTGGCAAGAAATAAGAAATAAGGGGAAAACAGCCAAGGCCTGGATGATTTGAGGTGAGCCTGAGGGTCCGTGGGAGGCAGAGAATAAATAGCTTCCACACATCATTTGCCAAATACAACTAGGGAAAGTCTCATTAGAAAAAAAAAAATCCAACCAACACACCAATGAGCAGGTGAATAAGTGGCAGCTAACAGGTGCATGGAACCATAAAAAAAAAAAAAAAAAAAAAAAAAATCCTGCTTTTCCTGCACAGTCCCATCCTTGATAGCTGTTCTTGCTGATTCAATCTTAGCATGCCAACACTGCTTCAGCACCTGCCCATTGAAACATAATTATCCTCCTCAGAGGAGTCCAGAGGCTGTGGGTCAGGGAGAGATCCACAGGTCACCAAGCCATTCTCCCCAGGCCAAAGAAGCGGTACAAATAGAAATGCCTTCCAGAAGCTTGAGAAAAATTGACCAGGAGGGAAGAGTGGGGCAAATGCAAAAAAAAAAAAAAAAAAAGAATGCTCCAGAGAACCCAAGGTGACAGTGGCTCCCCAAGAAGGCGCATGTTTTTTTCTCATGTTCCCTATGACATATTGAACTTTGTCCCATGAACGCTAAATCTAGTTTAATCATGAGCATGTATGTTAATAGGCAGTGCCATGTGCAACTGCAAATTTGTCTCCGGGTTCGACCTGCTTTGACCCCTGTAATATTTCCACAGCAGCACTCCGCCCCACACTCCTCAGTTATTATGTCTTGGAGAACACAGGGAACACAGCCCAATTCTGTCTCCTGGGAAATCATGTCTTTCGGCCGCATATACTGTGCTTCATTCATTCCCTTGTTGAATGCCAGGCACTGTAGCAAGGCACTACAAAGCCTATAAAGGGTGATTTCACACAGCCCCTGCCCTCAAGGAGGAGAGAAAGCCAGAGAAAAGTTTCCCATATTTGAATTTTCCCACATCTCAGGTACTACAAGTACATATGAGGTCACTTAATGGCAATGGCCTATATCTCTGCTTCTTGTTCCCACCTGCTTAAGGTAGGAATGTCATGTTCTGTGCCAGTATGTTAGAGTTTTTAGTAAAAAGGTGATTTTAGTATTTACTTATATCCTCCTCCCTGCTCTCCCTGACACTTAGAGAGGAGCTAAATGGGGAGCTCCTCTCTAAGGAGTTAAATTCAAGTGGCACCCAGTAGATCAGGGACACAAACCCCGGCCTATTTGAATTCAGGACCTGAACTCTTAACAACCACTGTACTGTTACTATCCCCACACATTTAGAGTTTTGCTTATTTCCGAATGTGAACTTTCCACTTATTTTATCCTTCCATTTACACATTCTAAACTTGAGTTAGGAGTGTGGACGTAGGGGATACTGGAGGGGAAGGTAATAAAAAAAAAAAAAAAAAAAGAAGAAGAAGAAGATTAAAATCAATGCCCCATCAAGTGAGGTTTACAATCTCTCTTAGAGATTCAGCTGTGGAAACTTAGAATTTGGCTTTCTGAAAAGCACTTCCCGATTCTGAGGGTAGAGAATTCCCAGAATTTGCAAGCATAGACACTAGACACTAAAAAGCCAGGCTGGAAGCTACTGAGTACACAGTACTCTACAGCCTGTTCTCCACTTTTATTTTTGGAATCTTCTGTATAATAGTGGTAGCTGAGGCTGCCTACAATCCCTCCTTGGGATACATTCTATGCTATTTTTCTCCCCTAAGACTATGGTTTCAAATTCATCTAATTATTTCCCTGTGCAGTGTTAAATCAAGGTGCCTTCAAAATGGAGATGATCCAGTGAGTTTAATTACTCTCTAATGTGCCCTGTTGTGGCAAAAGTGTGTTTGTTACATAAATAACTATTCTAGAGGACGGCAAGTGTTTTTGTTTGTTTTTCTTTGGTTTTGTTTTATAAAGGCAGACTATAAGATTTATTTGGGTTTTAAACATTGAGTTGCCATCTTTTCTAAGTAGTGGTACACTATAGCAAAATTGTTCATACTAGCACACACAAAATCTTTTTTCCCTGTTTTTTTTTAAAATAAAGAAACTGAGTCAGAGTTTTAGGGAAATTGAATCAGCTACCACCCTTATCATTCTAGCACACCCTAATGACTCTTTGTTTTTCTACAAAAAGTATTGATTTGCTGGTAAACATTGGAGCTACTTATTGTGGGGTTAAGCTAAACACAGCAGTACACGGGTTAATGTGAGAACAAGACACATTGAAGTATAGGAAAAGAAAGCTAGTTGGCCTTTTATCTTTGTCCCATGTCTATTTGAAAAATCAAAATTTTATTTCTCTTTGAGTCCTTCTGCTCAGTTTCTCATCCTTTTATTTTTTCTGCTAAAGCAGAATATAGTAAAGCTTCAAAAAGAAGATTCCCCAATTCTCTCTAAAACAAAATGGCCACCTCCTAACTTTCAGGTATTATTTCTGCCCAACATGAGAAATGAATATGAATCCACAGCTGGAAACTTTTTTTTTTTTTTTTTTTTTGCCTTCTGTTTTCTTTCAACAATGCACAGACCTTCTAGAAGGGCTTTGTACATCTGCATCCCAAGGAAGTGGACCCAGTTGCTCTGAGACTGCTTTGAATCTTGAAGTCGCATCGAGGCATTAGGACCCCATATGAGTTGGTCAGCCCACTCAGCAGCACACTAGAAAGAGCACAGTGAAGGACTGGTGGTCTCCAGAAGGAGAGGCCTCATCATTCAAGAAGAATTTTCTCATTTAATTTTTCATTTTTTCAATCTTTCATACTTGAGAAAATCTGTAATCTACTCATACCAAAATGAGTGCATAGCAAGGGAATTACGTTCAGTTGAATTCTTTTAGGGTAATGGGGCTCACTGAGACCAAAAAGAGGACTGGAGTTAAGAAGGCACGGCAAGGGGGAAGAAAAGCATCCCCTCGTTGAGGGTAGTCAGCAGCGTCAATGTGCTTGTACATAGGAGTCTCGCACTGTAGCTGTGTGTTCAAATAAATTATTTTGTAGTGAAAAAAAAAAAAAAAAAGAAGGCAGTATTCAGCAGGCTACATTCATTCATGCTGTACTCTCTGCCCCATATATTGCTAGGCCTGACTACCTCTGCCATTTCACAGCTCTTTCACTAAGATGTCAGAATTCCCCAAACCTGGCAAAGGTAACAAAAGATACTATGAGACTGGGGGTTTCTATGTAGATTAAGAATTCTCACAAGATCCATTATTGCATGGAGCAGCATTGTCCTACCAATTAGAGACCTGCGTTCTAGGCCAAGATTTATTCATCTCGGCCTGGCACAGTGGCTAACGCCTGTAATCCCAACACTGGGAGGCTGAGGCAGGTGGATCACCCGAGGTCAGGAGTTCGAGACCAGCCTTGCCAACAGGACAAAACCCTGTCTCTACTAAAAATACAAAAATTAGGCAGCTGTGGCACACACCTATAAGCCCAGTACTTGGGAGGCTAAGGCAGGAGAATCACTTAAACCCAGAAGTGGAGGTTGCAGTGAGTCGAGATTGTGCCACTGCATTCCAGCCTGAGCAACAGAGCAAGACTCTGTTTCCAAAAAAAAAAGATTTGTTCATCTCTAACATGGTAGGTTCTGAGCCTCAGCTTCCTCATCCTTAAAATGGGAAGGCTGTATAAAAGATGACCTCTAGAGTAGCTTTTTAGTTCTATATTCATTTCTCTTCTCTTCTTTCTCGGGTTCGAAACAAAACCACCGAATCCAGAGGAATGTCTGCTTAGTACCTCTGCCAAAAGGCATCTGGGCTATACGAGGCAGTGGGGCTCTACACACTTGACCTGCGCATAAGCATTTCAGTTTCACTTTTTTTCCCTAGGCCATGAACCCCATCCTAGCGAAAACTCTCTGCAAATATATCTATCTTCCTGGGCCCACGACCATAAGCCATGTATGGTCATTCTTTCAATCTGCTTTGTGACCTCTTCTACTTTTTTGCTTGTTTTTAGCTTTATGTATCCTAGGTAATGGTGGTAGTCATGCTTTCCTTTTCCATATGCCTTCAATTCAACAAGTATTAATTAAATACCTGCCATGTTCCCACTACTGGATTGGAGGTCATGGTGGATTAAAGGTATCTATATAACCATATATATACACACACACACACACACACACACACACATACATAAAAGAGAAGATTCCCCAATTATCTGTAAAATAAAATGGCTCTCTCTTAATTTTCAAGTATTATTTCTACCCAACATGCAGAAATGAATCCACAGCTAGAAACTTTAAAAAATCTTTCTAAAATATTTTTAAAATCTTTATTATATATGTTTATATATAAATATATATTATATATAAAGTATATATACTTTATATATCTATTTAATATATATTAGATAATATATACACACACATATATATGTAAAAATATATATATTTACATATATATGTGTGTATATATGTATGTATGTGTGTATATATATATATACACACACACACACACACATACATAGATATATGACTACCTTCAACTAGGGGACCCTTTTCTTCCCCCTTGCTGTGCCTTCTTAACTCCAGTCCTCTTTTTGGTTTTATATACATAAAACTCATATGTGTGTGTGTATGTGTGTGTGTGTGTGTGTGTGTGTGTGTGTATATATATATATATATAAAACTTCAAGAAATATAAACACAGACTCCTTGGGAAGAGATGAGATTTACACAGGAAATAATTGTACATTTACCAACATTTGTAAGTGAACTATATCCATGACAATTAAATGACATATTATATAATGGAGGCTATATGTACCATGGGCAATCAAAAAGGAAAGAGAGGGTTGCAATGACCTAAGGAAGACTTCATAAAGGAAATGAGATTATAATTGACTCTTGAATGATGAGTAAGATCCAAATAGATAAAGTGGGTAGAGCCTTACAGGATATGGTTGCAACCTGAGAAAAGGTACTATTTTAATTAAGGTTCTTTTGGTTTCAAGCAACAGAAACCACACAGAGCTTTGCTACTCTGATGTGATCTCTAGATCAGTGGAATCAGTATTATCTGGGAAATTGTTGGAAATGAAGCATCTTGGGCCCCACCACAGACCTATTGAATGAGAATCTGCACTTTTATAAGATATTTAGGTAAGTCATATGTACATTACAGTTTGTGTATCATTGGGGTAGAGTAACTGTTCTCAGCCTTGAGTGCATATTGGAATCACCTGGGGGACTTAAACAATACTAAGCCTCATTCCCACTCACCTGGAGCTGCCTTAAATTGTGAGTAGTGGAGGGTTGTGCTTGTTGAAATGTTACTAGAATCTTTCTTGAAACTATTGAAAAAACCAACTCAAGGAGATCAAGAACCAAGGTAACTACAGAGAGATCTTGGGCATTTCATGAATCTTCTTTCTAGGCAGTGCTTCTCAATTTTAACACCTACTCCTAAACCAATCAACTATGAACAGAAGACAGGAATTACTGCTTTATATCCAGGGTCATTTTCAGAGAAGGGAAAATTATGAGCAGGGCAGCTGCACTACAAAGCATCTACTAGTAAGCGCCAGGGCAAAATGAGCATGGAGCATTCACAGGATACCAAGCAGGGGCCAATCCAACTAGAAAAGAGAGCAAGAGTTGGTACCTCCTTTCATTTGAAAGCTGCTTGCCTTAGATATCTATCATCATGTTCCTGCTCACAATTAATCTTATTGTTTCTTTGTTTCATTTGTTTCCCTTAAGATATAATGTAAGTGGTTACTTTTTTTTTTTTCTTGCGGCAGAGTTTTGTTCTTGTTGCCCAGGCTGGAGTGCAATGGCATGATCTTGGCTCACTGCAACCTCTGCCTCCCGGGTTCAAGCAATTCTCCTGCCTCAGCCTCCCAAGTAGCTGGGACTATAGGCATGGGCTACCACGCCTGAATAATTTTGTATTTTTAGTAGAGACAGGGTTTCACCATATTGGCCAGGCTGATCTTGAACTCCTGACCTCAGATGACCCACCCGCCTCAGCCTCTCAAAGTGCTGGGATTACAGGTGTGAGCCACCATGCCCAGCCCCATTTGTCCTTTGCTCTTCTGTTGTCATGTAAATGCAAAGCCAAGCCCATAAATGGTTAATTTTTAAAAGTCTCTAGCACTACAAATAACTATACAATGAGAAGTAAGTCTGCCTTCTACCTTGGATGATCCACACAGCCTGCCCCTCATCTTCCCAGGTTCCCTGCACCACAGTTAAATCTCTTCCACTTGCTCCTTTGCAAAGACTAATGTTTCTAGCTCTAAGTTTGATGCAATAAACGTAGAGCTAGAAATATCTGGAGAGTTTCCATAACCAGATGATTATGGGAAGACTTTCCAGTAAATAAATTATATGTTAGTCACTGAAATGGAAATTTAAGTTGATCAAATAAACATAATAATACCACCTTACCCTTGTATCACAGGACTTTAAATTTTGCAAAGCGCTTTCATATGCATCATCTCATTTTATCTTCATGTTGATTATGTTGATTCTGTGAATTTCTACAGGGCAGGTATTTTTTCTCAATTAAGCCATTTCTGAGGTTCACAGAGGTTATGATTTACTTTCATAGTCATGTTTCTCACCAGAATAAAGGGCCCTCTAAGGTTGCTTTGCACATGTCATACAGAAAATTGAAGTATAGGCGAATGTTTATTTTCAATACTTCTCCTAGGAGTTGTCTTGTCCTGACTGCAAAATCCTACTTGGGTTACCCACTAGGGAAGTGTATCAGTTCCTTTCCTCAGTTAAAACATTCCCTGGGCTTTCCCAGGCCCAGCTTACTATGATTAACAAACGAAGATCAGGCAATGATGGCAATATCTTGCAAGCTTGGAGGCTGGGAAGTCCAAAATTAAGGTGCCAGCAGATTTAGTGTCTGGTAAGGGCTTGCTTTCTGCTTCTAAGATGGTGCCATGTTTCTGCAGCCTCTGGAGGGGATGAATGCTGTGTCTTCACATAGCAGAAGGGACAGAATTTTCCAATTTACCAAGAAGCTTTGCATTCAGACAAGTATCAATTCATTCAACAAACATTCTATCCCATCATGTGCCAGTCACTGTTCTAGACTTTAAGGTAAACAACACAGTCTAGTTCCCTGCTCTCATGCAGCTTACATTCTACTGGGGAAGGGGAGGCAAACAAGAAATCAAATGAATATTAATTTTACATAATGATGAGTGCTAAACAGAAAATAAGACAAAATGATGAGTGGCATGACAGAGAATGACTACTTTAGTTTAGGGGATGCTATGGTTTGAATGTCTGTGTCTCTCTGAAATTCATTTTGAAATTTAATTCCCATTGTGGTGGTATTAAGAGGCAGGGCTTTTTGAGAAGTGATTAAATCCTGAGGGCTCCAGCCTCCTGAATGGGATTAATGTCCATATAAAAGAGGCTTCAGAGAGCTGTCTGGCCCTTTTTTGTCTTTCTGTCCCTTCTGCCATGTCAAGACACAACATTTATCCCCTCCAGAGGATGCAGAAACATGGCACCATCTTGGAAGCAGAGAGCAAGCCCTTACCAGGCACTAAATCTGCTGGCAACTTAATTTTGGGCTTCCCAGCCTCCAGAACTGTAAGAAATACATTTCTGTGCTTTATTAATTACCCAGTCTCTGGTATTCCACTATATCAACTCAAATAGACAAAGAGGAGTCAAGAAAAGTGTCTTTGAGATGATGGCCTTTGAGCTAAGAATTGAATTCTAGTCTTGGTGCTGTGCCATTCACTAGTTATGTGAACCTTGGGCAAGTTAGTCAACTTATGCATTTGTTTATTCCTAAGTAAAATGTGGATTATATGTAATAGTATAATAATGATATCTACCTTATGGTGTCATTTTGAGAATTCAAATGAGGTAGTGCATGCAGAGAATTATTCACAAAGTTTAATACATAAGTGCTCAGCAAAGAATAGTGTGTGGTTATCGATGACTATACAGTTGACCCTTGAACAACACAGGTTTGAACTGTATGGGTTCACGCATACAGAATTTTGTTTCAATATATATATTGAAAAATTTTTTGAAGATTTGTGACAATTTGAAAAAACTTGCAGACCAACTGCACAGCCCAGAAATATTGAAATGGGAGAGTTCCCTGGCTCCACCTGCAAGACGTGTGACAGGGGTGTGGCTCTCTGTTCAGCCAATGCAAGCTGAAACCCCTTATGGGATGGGAAGCACACAGATGGGCAGGTACAGGAACCAGGACGAGCACTTTTGGGCTCCAGCCCCATAGCAGCATCTAGGGGTGGGTGACTGCCACTCCTAAAGCCCGAGTGGGTGCATGTTACAGTGCACTCTTTTAGCCTTGCTGCCTGCAGGTGGCTTAAGGATTAACCAGTGGACTCTGCCTTTTGCAAGGGCAGGGGGTAAGCATGACAGCTTTCTGTATCCCAGGCCCTTGTCCAGCATCCTGGAAGAATCAGGTCACACACAGACTAGAAGGATGAATATGGGGGGTTTATTGAATGGTGGAGGTGGCTCTCAGCAGGAGGGATGGGGAGCTAGACAAGAGATGGAGTGGGAAGACGATATTGCCCTGGAGTTTGGCCATACAGTGGTTGATTCTCTGACCATACCCAGCCGAACTCCTCTCCTTCTCTGCCTCACTGGTCTGCCATTTGTCTGCTTGTCTCCTCTTCTCTTCATCTGCTTCTGGAGCCTGGGGTTCAAAGTTTATATCGGTACAGGATAGGGGGCATGACAGGTCAAAAGGTAAGTTTTTGGGCACGAAAACAGGAATGCCAGTTCTCACTTAGGCCACAGGTATCCGTACTTGAGGGCAGGGCCTTTTCCAGGGAACCACCCTCTTCTACCCGGTATTTCCCTGTCTCCTGTCCATATCAATATCAAAAAAAATTAAGGAAAAGGTACATCACGAATGCATAAAATATATATAGACACTCATGTATTTTATCACCTACTACCATAAAATATACACAAATCTATTATAAAAATAGATTTAAAATATGTTTTAAAATATATGCCACAAGCACAGATCATATATGGCATCATTTGCAGTTGAGAGAAATGTAAACAAATGTATAGATGCAGTATTAAATCATAACTGTTTAACATTAACTCTACATACTGTACTACTGTAATAATTTCTAACCCCCTCCTGTTGCTATTGCGATGAACTCAAGTGTTGCGAGTATCTGCCTAAAAGGCCAGGAGATGCTGATCATCTCTGCATGAGCAGTTGTCTCTCCAATAAATTGCGTATCACTGTAAGAAGTGATCTCTCTCAGTTCTTGCGTATTTTTCATCATGTTTAGGGCAATACTATAATCCTTGAATAACAACACGGGACCCGTACAAAGTGCTCCCAAGAAGCAGAGAAAAGTCATGCCGTTACAGGAAACAGTTGAATTGCTTGATATGTACCATAGATTGAGATCTGCATTTGTGGTTGCCCACCATTTCAGAGGGACAATTCATTTTGTAAACAGGTGATGTAAATGTATGGTATTGATAAGCACAGTACAGTACTGTTACATGTATTTCCTCTTCTTTATGATCTTCTTAATAACGTTTTCTTTTTTCTAGCTTATTTGATTGTACGAATACAGCATATGATACATATAACATATAAAATATGTGTTAATTGACTGTTTATGTTACCGGTATGACTTTCAGTCAACTATAGGCTATTCGTAGTTAAGTTTTGGGGGAGTCAAAAGTTATTTGTAAATTTTTTGCTGTGCCGGGGTTGGCCCCCCAGCTCCTGCATTGTTCAAGGGTCAGCTGCACTTTGTCCTTCGTAAACAAGCCATTAAATTGTGCAAGGTGGGGATTATCATGTCTATTGTTTAGTTAAGGAAATTGATGTTTAGAGAGGTGAGGTGATAATGAGTCACCTCATGATCATTAAGTGCTTTGAAACCCAGATTATTTGCAATTAAATAGAGGGTTCTATTAGCAGTGCTATCCTCGAGACACTTTGGCAGGCTGGAAACCAGGAACATTTGAGGACAGGCAACCATTTTATGCTCTTCGAATCAGAATAGGACTTGCCAACCTATTCTCAGACTTCTAAGAGGTATGAAACAATCATTTTAATGGTCTCTAGAAAGAAAGCATCATTATAGGGGATCAGTAATACTAAATGCAGTAGATATAAAGTAACTTCCTTAGGTTAGTTGAAAGTATGCGCCATCCCTTGCTCCTGAATAATAAGCAAATTCGTTCATTAAAACGAATACTCTCCTGTGAAACTCTAACCTATTTTTTGCTTAGCCCAGTGCGTTTTTAATCTAATAGAGTTAGAAAAAATTAATTCACATGTGCTAAAATCATTACGTTTTTATATTCAACAGTGTCTGATATATAGAATCTATAAAACTTGTGTTATTACAGACTGATAGGCTGTGATGGTGCATAATAAAATTAAACCAACGTTCATAGGAAAGATTCACAACCCCAGGGTTAAAAACAAGCAAACTTCTTATTGAAATGATGTTCCAGAGGGGAAGGCTGACCATGTCTTCCTGTGCCCACCAAAAAGCCACTTACAACATTCCTATCAGGTGGCCTAGAATCTGGAATTCACTTCAGGGAAGAATCTGTGTCTACTTTTATTCAGGTCTTTAGCAAAAAGAACAGGAAGAGGTCTGACACTCAGTCCCAAGTAAGGTCAGGGACCAATGAGCTGCTGGCCTTAAATTAAACTGCATACAGCAAAGATAGTCCCTTTTTGCTGTTCCATTGATGAACACACAGTGTTAACTATGTGCCAGCCTACATTTCAGGCATTTTACATGAATTAACGAATTTAATTCTTATAGCAGCATTACAAGGATAAGTGCTATGTATTAGTTGCTAAGGCTGTCATAAAATACCACCGACTGGGTGGCTTAAACGACAGAAATGTATTTACTCACAGTTCTGGAGACTGAAAGTCCAAGTTCAAGGTATCAGCAGAGTTGGTTTCCTCTGATGCTTCAACCCATGGCTTGCAAATGGCCACTCTCTTGCTGCCACTTCACATGCGCTTTCCTCTGTGCCATCATACCCTTCCCATCCCCGCTCAAGGTTTCTTCCTCTCATAAGGGCAACCGTCAGATTAGGGCCCCACCCCGATGGCCTAATTTTAATTTAATTATCTCTTTAAAGACTTTATCACTAAATAGGTTTACATTCTGAGGTAGTAGGTGTTAGAACTTCCACATATGAGTTTGGGTTGGGGGGAGGTTACACAGTTCAGCCCACATTGTCTTTGCTTTAGAAAGGAGGAAAGGAGCCAGGCATGCTGGCTCACATCTGTAATCCCAGCACTTTGGGAGGCCGAGGCGGGCAGATCACTTGAGGTCAGGAGTTTGAAACTAGCCTGACCAACATGGTGAAACTGCGTCTCTACTAAAAATACAAAAAATTAGCCTGGTGTGGTGGCGTGCGCCTGTAGTCCCAGCTACTCCGGAGGCTGAGGCACGAGCATTGCTTGAACCCGAGACGTGGAGGTTGCTGAGAGCCAAGATTGTGCCACTGCACTCCAGCCTGGGTAACAGAGTGAGACTCCATCTCAAGAAAAAAAAAAAAGAAAAGAAAAGAGGAAATGAAGGCACCAGAGGATTAAGTCACTTGTCCCAAGCAACACAATTGTAAGAGCAGAGTTGAGATTTGAACCAAAGCGACTGACTCCTGAACTACTTTTACCTACTACACTATAGTGCCTTGCATGCGAAGAAGGTGGGGATTGCCTGCCTCATCCATGAATGCGCTTAGCAGATTCGTTTCTCCGCACAGTTTCTCGTTCTATGTGGGATGGAGGCAAACCTATGACAGTTATTCCTAACTGAATTTTATTACTTTTTTGAACATGGTATATGAAGAGGATAAGAAGAAAAGCCCAGGCGCGGCGGATCACGCCTGTAATGCCAGAACTTTGGGAGGCCGAGGCAGGTGGATCACCTGACTGAGCTCAGGAGACCAACCAACCAAATCCTGTGTCTCCTAAAAATACAAAAATTAGCCAGGTGTGGTGGCGGGTGCCTGTAGTCCCAGCTACTCAGGAGGCTCAGACAGGAGAATCGCTGGAACCCGGGAGGCAGAGGTTGCAGTGAGCCAAGATCATACCACTGCACTCCAGCCTGGGCAACAGAGCAAGACTCTGTCTCAAAAAAAAAAAAAAAAAAAAAAAGATTTGAAGAGAATACAATCTGTTTACTCAAACAGTAGTTTATACTGAGTGAGCATTCCCTGGAAGAGGATAACTCTGAGGGACAAACCCATCTTTCTTGTATCATAATGCCTCCATCTGGAATGTAAGAAATTCAGGTCTCCTAAAGACCTCCAGTGGCTGGCATGTTCACCACTTATCTCACTTCCTGTTATCATTTAGGAAGAAGAAAAAAAGGTGAGAATTATCTTTATCAGAGCAGAGAGTAAAGGTGGCCTGAACCTTTGGAAACCTATACTTCTAGAAGAGATGAACATCATGGAGATCTGTCTGACTACTGAATCGGTCACATAGTGCTTTGTTCAGAGTTACTTGAGCTGATTGTTATCAACTCTGGCTGCCTTCATCCTTCCTAAAGAAATGTTTTGAGTAAAATCTCTTTGCTTTCTTTCTCAAAATAGAAGCTGGAGGTTGAAGAGCGATGTAGTTCCAAGGATGAAATTTGCATGTGTCTTAACAACAAGAAGTTTGTTTTAAGCAGGTGTTTCACCAATGACCAGGTGATTTTGGGAAATATTTGTCAGTAGCTTCCAAGGGCTACATACTTCCATGTTCGGGGGATAAACTCATGATCGTTAAATGTTTTGAAACGATAAGATCCTGGCTTATCATTTGACATATAGATTTCTAAATGTCATACCTGAAAAAATTTCCCAACATAGACTTTTTTGGGAAAAAGATCTCAAGAAATTAAGAAATTACAATTAATAAAATCTAGCCTGTTGTTTAACCTCAGAACTGGCTTTTTCTGGATTTTGCTGCCCCCTCTGCCATTGATGAAAAATGACCTTGCCAATTTATCTTGAATTTTCAAACTGAAGGAATATTGGCTATTACTCAGCCCAGCTCCTTCATAAAGCTGGACTTAAAATTCACATTCAATGGTGAAGGAAGCATTTAATAAGCTCCAGGGATATGGGGATGTCTTTCTTGTTCACTGCCGTCTCTTCTGCGCCTAGCACAGTGTTTGGTCTATGGCAGGTATTCAATAAGTCGTTTCAAATGGGTAAATGGTTGCAGACTCCAGTGGCTGAAAAATACCTGAAAAGGGCCATATGATTAATTTCCCCAACTTTTCAAAACCATATTAAATCCTGTACAAAATACATATTTATCCTTTTGCCAAAGTCTATCAAAGAAGGACGTTTCACAACCTCTGTAATAAAGTATTCCAGGCACTAATGACCTTCACTGATCAGAAATCTCCCTTTGATAGATCCTCTGTCCCTCATTTGCACTAATCCTAAGCTGACTGTTTCTTTGAAAGCCAGTATTCACTTGCCCCTCTGTCATCTTTTTCACTAGCCTGAATAGACTTTATTGTTTTCACTTTTTAGTCATTTCCTTGTTTCTCCTTTGGGACCTCTAAGTTTTTCTTGTCCCTCTTAACTATTAAAATTATTCTGAATGTATAGAGGTCAACTATTAAAGTGATTACAGAAATGTAAATGGGTTTTAGATAAAAATCTATTTCAAATGGAAATACACACACAAAAAATGATAAGGATAAGCCTTTTCTCTTTATTATAACAATGCTTTTGAATGGAACGCTGGATTTGGCAAGAGGGGGAGAGCTAAGAGAAGAGTTTTTTTATTTTTTATTTTTTTTTAATGCTTTCCTCCATTTTCCCACATGAATTTTTTTTCAGTCTCCCTTACAGTCTATGCCTGACAATTCTCTAGGAGACTGCTATTTCAAATGCATTGTCGTGCCTGTTAGCTGAACTGCAAATTGTCACCTTTCTCTCTTGGGAGTCCTCCTGCCTAGTAAGACTGAAGAAAAATCCAGAAAATCATTTCTAATTACAACAGTACTGAAGCTGACCAGAAACATCATAAACCCAACCTTATTTCTCACTGGAGTGGCAGAGCCTTAACATTGCTATCTGCTTTTTAGATTAGTAACAATAGTTGATTTTTTAAAATATGCTATGGTTTCCCTGAACAGAATTATACAGTGTGGGTAAGTTAGAGGAGATAATAAAGGAGGTTTCATACCTTAATGATAACCCGTCATGGGGTTTTGTTTATTTATACAGCTTGAATCCCTCAGAAAATTGAATTTTTATTGTTTTTGTACCTTTCATTCCTAAGCCTCAACCCATTCCTATGGGGAAAAAAATATTACTTAAAGAACAGCTTGCTAGCTAATGCACACACAGAGATGGCAGGATGGACACATGGTATATCAGTGCTGGGGAGTTTCTTGGCATCTTGGTTCTTTTGAAAACATTATTTCTGATATTACTCTTCCTCCAAAGGAAAACACCAAGTGAAAATGAAAATAGGTGTAGCCTTGTGAAGCCACAAGAGTATTAAGAAATTGGTTTTTTCAATCCTGTTTTTTTTTCTTTGTCAAAATTGTACATGCACAAGATTAAGGAGTCAAGTAATAAAACATAGTTCTATAGTAATATAACAATAATTCTAATTTCAAAATAACTAGAAGATTTAAAATGTTCCCAACACAAAGAAATGATAAATGTTTGAGGTGATAGATATCCTAAATACCCTGATTTAATCATTACACATTGTAGGCAGTTGGGGACAATAAAAGAGAATAAGTCTTGTTTTCAACAGTGGGATATTGATTGATTATATCTAAAACTAAAAAATAGCAAAGCAACAATGTAATCATATTATTTAGACCTGCATTGCTCAGATCTAAATATATCAAAATATCACATAGACCCCATAAATATGTACAACTATGATGTCTCAATAAAAATGACTCTATTATATCATAGAATATGATTCTATAGTAATATGACAAACAGTGGCCCTCTGACCTCCTCCATGCCCTATATCTTGATCCCTGAAGTTAACTTTCATCTATTTTAGTGGATCTTTTGATGTTTAATGCTATAATGCTATTAGTCTAAATCAGCACTGTCTGGTAGAAATATAATGAGAACCACATATGTGAATTGTAAATGTTCTAGTAGCAACATTTTACAAGTCAAAACGAAAAGGTAAAAAAAATTTCATTAACCCGTTATGCCCCAAATATTATCATACCAAGATATATGCAATATAAAAAGTCAATAAGATCTTTTGCATCTTTTTTTCATACTAACTTTCTGAAATCTGGTATGCAGTTTACATCTACAGCACATTTCAATTTGGATGTAAAATTTTCATCAAAAATGTTTGATCTGTGTGTAGATTCCCTATAATTTGATAAAGAAAAGGTTCATATACACAAGTTGTTCCAAACACTTAAAAACTTTCCAATAACTGAATTGAGTATAAGATCTTTAAACTTTAATCAGTTAAAATTAAATAAATTGAAAAACATATTCTCAATTGCACTAGCCCCATGTCAAGTGTTCCATAACCACATGTGACGGTGACCATTGTATTTAGCAATGCAGGTCTAAACAATATGATTACATTGTTACTTTGCTATTTTTTGGCTTTAGAAATAATCACTATTCCACTATTGAAAACAAGACTTATTATCTTATATTGTCCCTAACTGTATACAAATATATACACATAATCCTTTCTTGTCTTCCCATCCTTACCTTATAATTATATAATTGTATTATTTTGATTAAACCAACATAGATAGTTAATAGTTGTCTTTATTTGTTCCCTTAGCTTTCTGTGTACCTATTCTTTCCCATGTAAGAAATCATTCTGGGGATTCCCTTTGTCCCTGTTCTAAGCTGGATCCTATGTGACTTTTATTACAAGCCTTCTGCCTTCTTGGTTTACACCTCTATATGGGTGGAAGATATGCCCTAGTTATTTTCTGGAAAAGGGTGCTTGGGGAGAGGGGAAAATGTTGTGAAATTCCTCAAATCTGAAAGTCTGTTTATTTTGCCCTCATAATTGATTAATAGTTTGGTTGGGTGTAGCATTCTAGGTTGATAATAATTTTCTCTTAACATTTTCAAAGTTTGTGCCATCGCCTTCTAGCTTCCCATATTGCAATTGAGTTTTATGCCATTCCGAGTCTGGTTCATCCTCCTGAACGTTTGCAGTATCTCCTCTTGGTCCCAGATATCCTGAAATTTCATAGTGATGTGCTTTAGCCATGGGCCTTTTCAATATGGAGATTTATACCTTGTAGGAGTGGAAATTTTTCTTGAATTATTTCTTTGATCTTCTTTCCTACATTTTCTCTGTCCTCTTTTTCTGAAACTCCTTAGTATTATAATGTTGAATTTTCTGTAATAATCCTCTAATTTTCTGTTTGTTTCTATCATTCTTTTTGCTTTACTTCCTAATTGCTTTCCAATAACTTTATCTTTAAAACTTTATCTTTTGAGTGTATTTCTGCTATATTTTTAATTTCTAAGCTATTTTCCTTATTTCCTGAATGTTCATGTATGTGTATAAAACTCATTATTATTTCATGGATATTTTCTCATATCATATATCTCACTGCATAGTCTGTTCCTACCCAGTTACTTTTGTTTGATTTTTATGTATGTGCTTGTTTGTTGTTATGGTCTTTGTCATTCATATTTGAGACTTTCCTCACTTGTCTGGTCATCCTTGGCTGTCTGCTCATATTGAAGAATGAGAAACTGAAAAGCCAATTATAAGCTCTGAGCTTGTGTGTTTCCTTGTAGGGTACTCTGGTTGAGTCATTTCTTTGGGGAATCACTGATTTCAGTATTTTTAGGTCTTTCCTGTTATGTGAGTTAGATTCACCAAAGAAAACACTTCAGATTTCTTGCCTAGATAATGGTGTTCTGAGACAGCAGTTGGGAGAGACGGCTGGGGATCTCAATATTCAACTAACACTCCTGTTTTCATTACAGTACCCACTGTACATTTTGACTTAATACTTGTGTTTTCAGTACAGTACCCAACCCTCAACTGTGACTGGTGTCCGCTTCCCAGAACCTCTATTTTACCTTCTACTGAAAATAAATTCCCAATCTTCTGTCAAGGTGTAGGAAGGCTGGTTCTCCAATGCATTGAGAAGAAGAGGATGTTTGTTAGATCTAATTGTCTGTCAGTTTGTCTGTGTTGAGACAGAGTCTCACTCTGTTGCCCAGACTGGAATGCAGTAGCACGATCACGGCTCACTGCAGCCTTGACCTCCCAAGCTCAGGTGATCATTTCACCTCAGCCTCCTGAGTAGTTGGGACTACAGGTGTGCGCTACCATGTCCAGCCAATTTGTTTTATTATTATTATTTGTAGAAATGGGGTTTCACCATGTTGCCCAGGCTATTAATTGTTTCTTAATATAAAATATGCTAATTTAAATTATTTCTCTTTTCCCATTGCCAGTTTAGGATTAGCCTTTTTTTAAAAAAAAAAATTTATTTTAAAATCAGGTATTACTTGGCCATAAGCTTTCCAGCTCCCAAAATTTTATGAATATTGCTCTGCTCACCTCTCATATTTACTTTCTATTGGAGGCTTATGCCTTTTAAGATATCCCTTTATTTTAATTTTTGTAATGTTGTAGGAGAAATCTGAGGCTAATTTTTTCCTTAAATCTGCCATCTTGTATTGGAAATCCAACTTGTCATTCTTTTGTGTCTTTTGGAAATCTCATTCATTTTTCTCGTGCAAATAGTTCATGAAACCCTTTCTTTCCTGCATGACCTAACCCATTTTCTTCTTTTGTGAAAACTGTGAATTTTAAGCTGACGTGATAACATCTACCTTCTCATTCTTATAGTGGTGGTGGACAATAAGGAAATAATTCCTGGGTAAGAAAAAGTGTCCAAACCCTCTGTGTACATACATGATATTACAGAAAACTAAGTGTTTCTCAATTTGCATTGAGTTTTTCCCTGTATAAAAATAATGTTTTAGATTGGGAGGAGGAAGCAACAACAGATGCTAAAGTTGCTCACTTTCCTGTGGTCTGCCTGTCAGAACCCAAAAGACAGAGAACTCCGGTAACAAAGCCCAGGTAACACTTGTCATCTTGCTAAATGACTCGTTCTGAAAGTAATGGACATACGTTCATTATCTTCATAGTATCAGCTCTTGTAGAAGTACCTTTGAAGAACAGATAAATGTCTTGGTGGCAAAAGACATTGCTTTGGGATAAATTATCTGTGTTCAGAACAATACCAAAACAGAAGTACATCACATCATCATGCTAATTATTTCACTATTGCGCAGTGACAAATGACCTTTGTAACAAATTCCAGATCAGGTAAATGGGTCATTTTACTTAAATTGCCTATATAAGATAAGACACATAAAATGGCATGATAAGAGTACAGATAAGTCAAGGCTCCAGAAAGATTTGATTCTCCCTAAAGAATTTCACATAGCCAAATAGAGTCCTTAATGTGCTACTATATGTTGCGTCAAAGACTGTGACTTTTCTGATTCACGTTTGGGTGATCTTTATTAACATCTGCTCTCTTTCATGGAAAGCTATAGTGAAAATACGCTGCATGTGGATTTGCAGCATGAAGAAGGTGTTACCAGAGGGCTTGTGAATAACTGACAGGATATCTTTGGTTGAGTTCTGTTATAACAATAGGCAGCACCGGCCGGGCGCGGTGGCTCAAGCCTGTAATCCCAGCACTTTGGGCGGCCGAGATGGGCGGATCACGAGGTCAGGAGATCGAGACCATCCTGGCTAACACGGTGAAACCCCGTCTCTACTAAAAAATACAAAAAACTAGCCGGGCGAGGTGGCTGGCGCCTGTAGTCCCAGCTACTCGGGAGGCTGAGGCAGGAGAATAGCGTAAACCCGGGAGGCGGAGCTTGCAGTGAGCTGAGATCCGGCCACTGCACTCCAGTCTGGGCGACAGAGCGAGACTCCGTCTCAAAAAAAAAAAAAAAAAAAAAAACAATAGGCAGCACCTAGCACAGAGCCTGATGAGTAGTAATTGCTCAAGAAATAACTGAATGGTGGATGGCAATGACGACGACGACGATGATGATGATGATGATGATGATGATATGATGATATGAGTCTCACATAATCCAAACATAAAAGTTGGAAAGATTATGGTATAATCAATACAAACTTTTCTACCAATGTATTTTTAATTCAGAATGTTCTGTTTTATGCATGGAATATTGGCCTTTTAAAAACTCAGTTTTGGAAAGATCTTTCTGGCCACTCTCTCAACTACATAGCTAAAAGTGATATGCGAAGTAAATCAGGGACCTTTTTGTGCAAATCAAGGAACCTGTAGTTTTACTCAAAGCAGTTAAATGATCTATTCGAGAGATTACTACCTTATTTTATCAATTCTAACTAATATATATTTTGCACATTTTAAGGCATCTCCAATTGGGATTTCTCATATAATGAATGAGTACATTTCTCCCTTCTTTTCACACCAAAAAGAAAGTGTTAGTAAAACCATGGTGTTCTCTTCAATACACTTCATTGACGAAATATAGCAAATAACATTATGGAGAACACAAGCTATTGGTCTAAATAGCAAGGTGCTTTTCTTAATTTATTCCCTGATTAGGTTTAGAGAAAAGAAGAATGGCTTCTGTAAACTGAAAAGTCAAAAAGAACTTATCTCAGACCAGTTATGCAAGTTGAATTGGCTACCTACCAAAAGACAAAGAGTAGGCCCCTCACTGAGAAATAAGTACCCTTGGTCATTTTGATCTCCAGTGTAAGTTACAGGAGGTTGAGGCCCAACCTGCAGGGTGGCTTTTTGAATACAATGTGATAACACAAAATTAAAGATTAGTAAAACTGATACCAAATTGTACATAAGCATACATTTCTTTACAAAGACAAAACTGAAACAAAACAAAATCTTAAAATCTATAAACAAATTATCTCCTTATGCATTTAACCAAAATTTTTTTTTTTGTAATAAACTTTTTAAAAATAGAATACGGGAATAGTGTGCTAATCCTCTTTCTAAGACACCTGTTTATACTGTATGCTAATTGCTTGAACGACATGACTGTGCCATACTACCACCACCTGGTGGCAGCATACCTAATTTGAGGATGTGCAAGTTTTTTTTCTTTTTCATTTTAACATTGTGAATATTCCCTTGAAGGTCAAAACAGCAGACTAGAAATATGAATGACAGAAAATATTACAATACTTATTCAGGTACTTAGAGCTCGTTTGTGGGCATTTATTAGTCCACCTCCGTACAGAAATGAACTATCATGATCCCTTTCTGCCATTTACTCTTACATTTATTTTCTTGGTTGCTAATTTGAGATAAATTGGCCTTGGCATGTGTATTCAATCTGTTTTTTCCTCAAATGTTATACAGATTGCCAAGTGTTAGAGATGAGCTTGTGGGTTTGTATGTATGGCTCATGAATGCTTTGATTAACTTGTTAATAAGACAGGTGGAATCTCATTACAGAAAGTTTGTCCTGTTGAAAAAATGTTAAGTATATGATAACGAGTTTGCACAAAGGGCTTGTCATGGGCAAAATTATAAGATATGTGAAGATTCTCTTCCATGCCCTGCCTTCTTTCCCCTTCCCTCATATCTACTTTAGCAGCCTTCTCTCCAAGGACCAGTTCTGATTCTCTCCTTCCTGTCCAGGATATAGCTTTCCACCCACACCTTTTCCACAGCCTGCCCAGAGCTTCTCTCACAACATCTCCCTAGTCCCACAATCAAATTGAAATTAATCTGTCCTATACCTTTTCTCAAGCTCTTCGAGGTTCTTAATGCAGGGGTTTTTAAACTTGATTTCCATGGCAATGAATGTGTCTGATGATATTACATCTATGACCCAGCTCCTATAACATGCCAGCATTTATGCAATGCCTTGTGCATAATCTGTAATTTTTGTCCAGTCAAGAAATCATATTGGCCAGGCATGGTGGCTCATGCCTGTAATCCCAGCACTTTGAGAGGCTGAGGTGGGAGAGTCATTTGAGGCCAGGAGTTCACAACCAAGCTAGGCAAGGTAGGGAGACCCCGTCTCTACAAAACATAAAAACTAAGCTGGGCATGGTGGCGCATGCCTATAGTCTAAGCTACTCAGGAGGCTGAGGTGGGAGAATCACCTGAGCCCAGGAGTTGAGGTTGCAGTGAGCTATGATTGTGCACTCCAGCCTGGGTGTCCCTGGAACAACAACAAAAGCAAAGGACTACAAACTAGAAATGGTGATATTATAGGACTATCCTTGAATCTGCTCTAATTTTATTTTCTCTTTGAAGTAGATCTTTTAAACTTCAGAATGTTTGAATCCATCATATGGCTTGTGATATCGCACAACTGACTGTGACACACCAATATGTCAAGACACTCGAGTCCACTATTCTGGTCATGGTCTGACGTAATACGTCAACCAATGTATCTAAAGATAAAACATTTGATTAAAAATAAAAGGTTGAGCTGACTTCATTTTATCCTCCAAAATAACTACGGGAACATGAGAAAGAAGAGAGTCACATTTTGATAGATTATTGAGAGAGATGTTTGGACCTGGTAGGGCCTTTTACAAGCTTTTAAAAAGCTTCAGGTGGTCAGTTTCTTATTCTATCTATGCATGGCATCAATCCTTTGTATGTTCCCCAATCTTGGTCTAGTAGACACCTATTGGATTAATTTCTCAGCATGCCTTTTCTGAGGCTTGACCCCTCTTTAGAGCTACACGATTACAGTGAAGTGTCACATTCTGCCACTCCAGCCCTTAGGCACATTTGTCGTTAAACCATGGGTCAGCTGAACCCATTTGGATATGGAGATAGCAAAGAAAATAGTTTCTTTCTAGTGGCTATGCAAGTACATGGAATCCTGAGCACTAAATTTGCCATGTTTTTATGACGTGGATAAAAGAAGCAGCGAAAGCTGGACTGCAGGGAACAATAAAGAAATCTCAAATGGCATCTGAGTTCTCATTCCAGGTTGTTCTCGAGGCCCAGAAACATTTCTGTCCTTGGGCTTTCTGAGATACTCTTCCATTCTTATTATGATCCCTCCTTTTTTTTTTTTTTCCTAAGCTGCATTGAGTTACTATTCCATTACTTTCAAACAAAGAATTCCTAAGTGAAGTATCTAGTAACATAAAATGCATTTATAGTCTCTTTCTTAAAGGGAAGGGTCTTTTGGGGTGTTATTTTAAGAACGTAATAAGTTTATTTTATTGCTCTTTCCATTTTCTTTTATTTGACCAAAAAGGAGAGAATAAAATGTGTATTACTTATCTGTTTACATTCTTTTCATTTGAAGATAATCTCTTCAAATGAAGAGACCATGATATTTTTTGGTATCAAGCCTGAAGTGTCTGGCACAGCACCATATATATGATAGAACCTAATAAAAACATAATCATGATGTTGCATTTGATTACAAAAAGGAAAAACCTCAATTGACCAGGAACTTAGAGGACAGCAAAAATAACAGAAAAGCTGTGATCAAAGGAGGTGCAGCAAATTATATTTTCCAAAGGTGGTTGCAGTAATATCTTCCACCCCACATGCTCTCTAAAAAGTTGCCACTCCCTCTTCAAGATGCAGTTGATCCCTCCCTCCCAGCCCCGCCTCCCCCCACGTCCCACCCCACCCCAACCCCCACCCCTCCTTAAAGCTGGCTGGGCTTGTGTCTTGCTTGCAATCAGTAATGAGGTAGAAATAATGCAGCAAGATTTCTGAGGCTAGGTCTTAGGTGATAGAGTCTCTGCCTTGTTTGCTGGAATAATCACCCTTGAAGGTTTCAGATGGCCCTGAGTCTGCCACATTCTGAGGAAGTCCAAATTAGCCTGTGTGAAGAGACCATGTGGAGAAGTGCCAAAATTGCATGAACAGGCCGGGCGCGGTGGCTCAAGCTTGTAATCCCAGCACTTTGGGAGGCCGAGACGGGCGGATCACGAGGCCAGGAGATCGAGAGACGGTCCCGGCTAACACGGTGAAACCCCGTCTCTACTAAAAAATACAAAAAAACTAGCCGGGCGAGGCGGCGGGCGCCTGTAGTCCCAGCTACTCGGGAGGCTGAGGCAGGAGAATGGCGTGAACCCAGGAGGCGGAGCTTGCAGTGAGCTGAGATCCGGCCACTGCACTCCAGCCTGGGTGACAGAGCAAGACTCCGTCTCAAAAAAAAAAAAAAAAAAAAAAAAAAATTCCATGAACAGAGAGAGATGCCTTGCAAGCCCCCTTCTGCTCCAGCTCTCAACTCTCCAGTCCCAGCCACTGTTTGACTGGGACTGCAGGGGGACTCCAAGCCAGAACCTCCCAGATGAACCCTCCCCAACTTCCTGACCCACAGAAACCATGAGAGGTGATAAAATGACTGCTGGTTTCAACCTTTACATTTTGAAATGATTTGTTGCTTCGCAATGGTAACTAGAACAGGAAGAATAACCTCAACATCTGCAGTAACAGAGTTTTCTTGATGCCATTCTACAAGTCATACCAGAGTTACTGAAAAACACACAAGCAGGCCGGGCGCGGTGGCTCACGCCTGTAATCCCAGCACTCTGGGAGGCTGAGGCAGGTGGATCATGAGGTCAGGAGATCAAGACCATCCTAGCTAATACGGTGAAACCCCGTCTCTACTAAAAATATGAAAAAAAAAAAAGAAAATTAGCCGGGTGTGGTGGCAGGCACCTGTAGTCCCAGCTACTCGGGAGGCTGAGGCAGGAGAATGGCGTGAACCTGGGAGGCAGACCTTGCAGTGAGCCCAGATCGGGTCACTGCACTCCAGCCTGGGCAACAAAGCGAGACTCTGTCTCTGAAGAAAAAGAAAAAAAGAAAGAAAAACACACAAGCAAACAAAAATATTTGAGGATCAATCTTCAAAGCAAAGAGGATGAGAAAATGCATTATTCTCAGCTGTACATTTTTTCTTAAACCTTTTTATTATTTTTTTTTTATTTTTATTTTTTTTGAGACAGAGTCTCACTCTGTTGCCCAGGCTGGAGTATAGTGGTGTGATCTCGGCTCACTGAAATTTCCACTTCCTGGGTTCAAGCAAATTCTCATGCCTCAGCCTCCTGAGTAGCTGAGATTACAGACATGCGCCACCACACCTAGCTAATTTTTGTATTTTTAGCAGAGACAAGGTTTTGCCATATTGCCCAGGCTGGTCTTGAACTCCTGGGTTCAAGTGCCACCCGCCTCGGCCTCTCAAAGTGCTGGGATTACAGGTGTGGGCCACTGTTCCCTGCCAAACCTAGACTTTCTTTTAAAAAGTAAATGTAACTTTTCTTTAGACTAACACCGGTTTATTTAGTGCTTTCTGTAGCCGTTGCTCCCATATGTGAAATGTGGTGGTAATGAGCCAGATGATGGATATGGTGGTGGAATTGTTTTGGTTACTCAATGATTGTCAGTCTGTAGTGATGTATAATTACAAACAATACACTTATAGACAATTGAAGGGAAGGAAAGGGAAGAAGAGAAAAAATCAATTTCGATATAATGGCTTATCCTGCTAATTTACTAACTGATTTAACAGTTACTGTAAGTTCTTCTGATACTCATATACCCCTTACAAAATGATTGACTTAGATAGCAAATTACCCATGCAGTTAATTGCCATCCCTCTTTCTAGGATACTGGTGTAATGTGCTCTATATAATCAGAGGAAGACGAAGGTCTGGAGAAACATGCACAATGAGACTTGTGAATGAAAAACTGACTTTGCTGTGGGTGATGTTGAACGATATTTAAAAGAATTTTCACACAACCCTCCAACTTCAGGAAGAAAAAAAGTTTCTTCCTGATTTTTTATAAATGAAAACATGGTTACATACCCAAACCAAAGCACTCAGAGAACGTTATTTCATCCACTAATTTCCAGGATGGCAATCTAGTTTTAGACGTTGTCTCGGCATATCTAAATAGTACGTGCAAATTTTACTCAATACTTTAATTGATTTTCCCAACTACACGTGAGAAGAACTTTGACAGCCTGGGAAACAATATTAACCTCCTCGAGGGTCCCAGAACATGGAAGCTGAAATTTGCCAAATGGCACCCTCGTGGTTTGTATGTTGATGCAATTTCTCCACATGTCTAACGTTCCCCTGGGGAGAAGTGGAAGCCCTTAGAGAATTTGGCTCATTAGCAATGAAAGATATTTGAAATTCACTCAAGGGCCGTGTAGCAGAAGTAAAATTTGCCTGTTTTGGAGGCAACTGGGATTTTACCTCTTTGATGATACCTTTTCATAGCTCCATGATAGACTGTTGAATCCAGAGAGAAAACACCTTGCGAGTGAAAGTATGTATGGAAAATATTAATGAATACTAACTTATTCCTACACTGCATGAAAATTTAAAATGGAATGGTTCTCGTTAAAATTGATTTCTTCCAGAAAATAAGGATTGGTTCCATCCAAAATAGTACATAATGGGAAAAATGCCCTGATTTAACAACTATATGTTTAAGTGATAAATATACTCATCCATGACGCCTGATGTTGGTTGTCACTTCATTATAATTGCCCTTATTTTACTTAATTAGCATGGTTTTTAGAACAATCTGGCTAGAAAACACATGCCCTAACTCAGATAATGTACAGTTGCCATGGTTTAAGCTAGCATGATTGCTTTTCAGCTTCAGCTTCATTCATTTCTTTAAAATATCTTTTGAAACAAGTAACTCAACCTTGAATGACAGAAATAAGGGAAAACATTATGTTTGCCCTCCCCACCATCCTCTCACCTTCCAGAGAGCTCCAGGTAATTTTATTGAGGTGGAATTCACATGACATAAAACTGACCTTTTTAAAGTCTAAAATTAAGTTGTATTAAGTACGTTTCTAATGTTATGCAATCATCACTTCTATGCAGTTCCAAAATATTTTCATCCCTTGCAAAGGAGACTCCATACCTTTTAGGCAATTATTCCATATTCTCCCTTCCTTTCAGCCTATAGCAATCACTTTGCTTTCTGTCTCTATGAATAATTTACCTATTCAGGATATTTCATACAAATGGATCATACAATATGTGGTCTTTTGTGTCAGGCTTCTTTCGCTTAATGTTTTCAAGATTCACACATGCTACAGCATATAACAGTACTCCTTTGGTTTTGTTTTGTTTTGTTTTGTTTTTGAGACGGAATCTCGCTCTGTCGCCCAGGCTGGAGTGCAGTGGCACGATCTCAGCTTACTGCCAGCTCCACCTCCCAGGTTCACGCCATTCTCCTGCCTCAGCCTCCCGAGTAGCTCTGACTACAGGCACCCGCCACCATGCCCAGCTAATTTTTTGTGTTTTTAGTAGAGACAGGGTTTCACGGTGTTAGCCAGGATGGTCTCAGTCTCCTGACTTTGTGATCCGCCTACCTCGGCCTCCCAAAGTGCTGGGATTACAGGCATGAGCCACTGCGCCTGACCACAGTACTTTATTTTTTATGGCTGAATAATATTCCATTTGTATATATACCACAAGTTTTTGATCCCTTCATCTGTTGATGAAAATTTGGGTTGTTTCTACCTTTTGGCCATTGAGAACAGTGTTACTATGAGCATTTGTATACAAGTTTTTGTTTGACCACCTATTTTCAGTTCTTTGAGGTGTATACCTAAGAGTGGAATTGCTGGGTCATATAGTAGTTCTACATTTAACTTTTAGAGCAAGAACCAAACTGTTTTCCATAGTAGCTGTACCATTTTGTATTCCTACCAGAGAAGCATGATACAATATTACATAATTTCTCCACATCCTCAGTAACACTTGTTATTTTCTGGGTTTTTTTGTTTGTTTGTTTGTTTGTTTAATTCTAGCCATTCTAGTGGGTGTGAAGTGATAGCCCCTTGTGGTTTTGATGTGAATTTCCCTAATGACTAATGATGTTTAGCATCTTTTCATGTGCTTGTTGGTTACTTGTATGTCTTCTTTGTAGAAATATCTATTCAACTCCCTTTTCCATTTTTTTGAGTTGTTTGCCTTTTTTGTTGTCAAATTATATGTTCTGGATACGAGATCCTTATCAGACATAGGAGCTCCAGGTAATTTTGAAATGTACCGAGCTAGTTGTAATACTACACATTCCTAATGACATATGGATGGGAGTAATAGTCCATGGAAATTCTTGAACTTTCCTCAAAACAAAAATGGGGTCTATACCTTATGTACAGAAAGGATTATGTGAAAAAGAGGATGTGGCACTTATGTCTTATATACTAATAAACATCAGCAGGGGAAGGCAGGTTGAATTCCATATTTGCCACTTCAGTTGAAAAGCAAATGTCAGACTCTCCTTTTGTCCTGAATATAATAGAATGTGTTTGGGGCATGAACTGAATCCTTCTTACCATAGAAGATTAGTGCAGCATAACAAGCTGGAAGAAAGACATTTTCCCACTCATAAGAGGAATAGTTGTAGGAACTAAAAATGCCTAGCCTAGAGAACAGAAAACTCGGGGCATATGAGGGCTGTCCACAAATATTTTAAGGACTGTCATGTGGAAGAGTAATTAGAATTGTTTTATATATCCCCAAGGGGTGAAACCAACACCAATGGGTGGAAAAACTTCAGGGAGACAGATTTTCAATTGTATAAAAGGACAAAACATTATGATAGTCAACGTAACGCAAGGCTGGAATGGGCTGCCACAGCAGAAAATGGGCTTCACATCCCTGGACACAGGAATGCGTAGCTCTTGAGTCAGCCAGACAGTTTAGAATCCCAGTTCTGTCACACGTATTAGCTGTGTGAACTGAGGCAACACTTAACCTCTTTAAGCCTCAACTGACACATATATAAAATGGGACAAATAGTGGTTACCTAATAAGAGTACTATAATAATTGAATGTTCACTCAAGGGCATATACCCCTTAAGTGCAAAGGTGAGTAAAATCAACTGCACTGTCTTAGTAGTGTTTCTCTTTGTCTTTCTCTCTCTTCCCTCTTTCTCTCCTTCTACGTCTTTTTCTCCTTTCCTTCTCTTTTTCTCTCCCTCCTCACCTCTTTCTTTCCTCTTTTCTCCTCCTTTCTGGTATAAGTGTTTAGAGTTAAACGTGCCTGTGCTAAATATGTATATAGTGTGGCTCCTTTGCCAGCCTACAGAAAGATGCTGGAATCAAAACAAGATGAAGGGGGGCATCCATACGTATGTGTGGCCTAGTAAGGAGTACCAGAGCAAAAATTGGGCGAAGAGAGTGACCTGTGGAGGGATAGCCAAGCAAGAGGTCACTTAATGAGGGGTGTCAGAACTTGAGCCATATGATGGTACAGGCTGGTAAGATCTGTGGGGGCATAAGTGGGATTAGAAGGAATCCACATGGCAGGCAGTGACAATAGCCTGGTACGGAGTTCTCACTCTGAGTAGGGCAAGAAACATACTTTCCCAGTGAGGGGGTTGAGGCAACAATGAGAAATTACTGCATGAAGGATGATTTATCAAATAAGTAAATACATTAAGAATAACGGGGGCCTGGCACAGTGGCTCATACCTGTAATCCCAGCACTTTGGGAGGCCAAGGTGGGAGGATCACTTGAGGCCAGGACTTCAAGACCAGCCTGGGTGACATAGGAAGACACTGTCTCACAAAAAGTAAAATAAAAAATAAGCCAGACATGATGGCGCACACCTATAGTCCCAGCTACTCAGGAGGAGGAGGCATGAGAATCACTCAAACCCAGGAGGCCAGAAGCTTGAAGCTTCAGTCAGCCATGATCATGCCACTGCACTCCAGCTTGGGTGACAGAGTGAGACCCTCTCTCAAAAAAAAAAAAAAAAAAAAAAAAGGACAAGGTTTCTCACTGTCTGAGATAAGTTAAACTATGGAAAAAGAAAAAAGGTAGAATGATCCCTGTGGTATTGGGATAGAGTTATTAGTGTAAACTGGTGGTTATCAATATATATAAACAATATATATAAATAGAAAAAATAAATATAAATATGAATTATATATATAATATATATAATATATACACACATATTGTATACATACATATATTCCCTAGTTCTATTCATGGAGAGGCCATGGGAACATCCCAATAGCAATGACCATATCTACCATTTGAACCTTAGTTTTTCGATATCCTCCTCCACTAAAAGAAACCATGACTCTGTAGAGAAAGGGCTAATTCTGGAGCTTGGGCAGGGAGGATACAAAGTTATCATGGAATATCTCATTATACTAGAAAGCAAAGAGGTACCCAGAATGATGAGGACGTATCTAAGGGACATAGGAGTGAGTTTGAAAGAGTGTCCCACTGGCTAAATCTGGGGCAATTTAAGCATCAAAATAAATACTGAATTTGCTAGTAACATGATCCTATATGTAGAAAATGCCAGTAAACCCACACACAAAATCTATTAGGGCTAACAAAAGAATCAGCAATCCTGCAGTGTACAAGATCAACACACCAAAAACAATTATGTTTCTATACAAGAACAATGAACAATCTAGAAAGAAATTTTTTAATAAAATCTATTTACAATAGTATCCAAAAGAATAAAACATCTAGGAATAAATTTAACCAAAGAGGCACAAGTCTTGTACACTGAAAACTATACAATGTTGTTGAGAGAAATTAAAGAAGACATAAATAAATGAAAAGACATCTTGTGTTCATGAACTGGAAGATTTAAAATTGTTAAGATGGCAGTACTCCCCAAAGCAATCTATAGAGTCAATGAATTCCCTATCAAACTTCCAAAGGCCTTTTATTGCAGAAATGGAAAAGCCTATTCTAAAGTTCATATGGAATTGCAAAGGCCCTGAATAGCTAAAAAAAAAAACCACCAACACAACCTCATAAAAGGAAAACATAGTGAGAAGACTCACACTTCCCAATTTCAAAACTTACTGCAAACCTATAATAATCAGAACACTGTATGCTGGCATTAAGATAGATATATAGACAAATTGAATAGAATTGACAGTCCAGCAATAAAACCATATATCTTTGGGCAATTGATTTTCAAGAAGGGGGCCAAGGCCATTCAATGAGGAGAGAATAGTTTCTCTAATAAATGGCACTGGGACAACTGGATATCCACATGTGAAAGAATGAAGTTGGACCTTTGTCTCACACCATATATAAAAATTAACCCCAAATGGATCAACAAACCTAATAAAGAACTAAAACTACAAAACTCTTAGAAGAATAACACGGGTTAATCTTTATGGCCTCATTTTTGACAGTTGATTCCTAGATATGAAAGTAAAAGTACAAAAAACAAAAGGTAAATTGAACTTTATCAAAATAAAAAGTGTGTGTCAAAGATTATTATCAAGAAAGTAAAAAGACAACTTACAGAAAGGGATAAAATATTTGCAAAATATATATTTTCTATTACCCAAAATATATTTTTTAAAACTCTTACAAAGTTCTCTTATAGAAAATATAAAGAACATCAAAAAGACAAAAACGTTCAATTAAAAAAATGAGCAAAGGATTTGAATAGACATTTCTCTAAAGAAGATATTCAAGTAACCAATAGGCATGTGAAAAGATGCTCAACATCATTAATCATCAAAGAAATACAAAACAAAACCCCAATGAGATACCACATCATACTCACTAGGATGTCTAGAATTTAAGGGAAAAAAACAAACAAACCAGAAAATAAAAAGCGTTAGTGGGGATGTGGAGAAATCGGAACTCTCAAATATTGCTGATGGGAATGTAGCTGCTTAGAAATCAGTTTCGTAGTTGCTCAAAAGGTTAACTGTAGAACTACCATATGACCCAACAATTCTACTCTTGGGTAGGACTGGGGCTTCTTCACAGCACTTGCAAAGTTATTACAAGCTTAGCCCGGCTACATGGGCTGCATCTACAAACACCAACTCTTTAAAATAAAACTACATTTAAAACACACCCGAAAGAATGGAAAATAGGTGTTCAAACACTCGTACACAAATGTTCATAGCAGCACCGTTCTCAATAGCCAAGATATGGAAACAACCTAAACGCCCATCAAGAGATGAATATATAAGCAAGTTGTGGTATATACATATAACGGAATATTACCCAGCTATACAAAAGAGTAAAATACTGATGCATGCAACAACATGGATAAACCTTGAAAACAATATGCTAAATGAAAGAAGCCAGACATAAAATATCACATATTATTCCATTTATATGAATGTCCAGGATAGGTAAGTTCACAGATACAGAAAGCAAATTGGTGGGTGTCAGGAGCTAGGGAATGGGGAGAAACTGTTTAGTGAGTACAGGGTTTTATTTTAGGGTCATAAAAATGCTTTGGAATGAGATAGAGGTAGTAGTGGGACAACATCATGAATGTACTAAGTACTGCTGAATTATTCACTTTAAAATGACTTTTATGTTATGTGAATTCCACCTCAATAAAAATAAATAAATAAATAGTTATTTATGGTAATGGTAATTATCTTTTGGAGAAAATAGGAAACCATGAGTTTATGGTGAGATACACTTTTAAATGAACATGTTGAAAGCTTGGCAAGGAATGGATTTCCACATGGCTTCAATGTACCTTCCCCCAAAATATTTTTTTTTCTTTTTTTTTCTTTTTTCACTTTTTATTTTATTTTATTTTATTTTAAATTTATTTATTTATTATTATTATTATACTTTAAGTTCTAGGGTACATGTGCATAACGTGCAGGTTTGTTACATATGTATACTTGTGCCATGTTGGTGTGCTGCACCCATCAACTCATCAGCACCCATCAACTCGTCATTTACATCAGGTATAACTCCCAATGCAATCCCTCCCCCCTCCCCATAATAGGCCCCGGTGTGTGATGTTCCCCTTCCCGAGTCCAAGTGATCTCATTGTTCAGTTCCCACCTATGAGTGAGAACATGCGGTATTTGGTTTTCTGTTCTTGCAATAGTTTGCTGAGAATGATGGTTTCCAGCTGCATCCATGTCCCTACAAAGGACACAAACTCATCCTTTTTTATGGCTGCATAGTATTCCATGGTGTATATGTGCCACATTTTCTTAATCCAGTCTGTCACTGATGGACATTTGGGTTGATTCCAAGTCTTTGCTATTGTGAATAGTGCCGCAATAAACATACGTGTGCATGTGTCTTTATAGCAGCATGATTTCTAATCCTTCCCCCAAAATATTAATACAGTAATTGAAGATGCTTACTTTAGGGGAACTGAGTGATGGGTATATAAGACTCTCTGTGCTATATATTTGCTATAAGTCTAAAATTATTTTAAAATAAAAAATTACAAAATGAGATAAATGAGGAAAGATTAAATTTATGTCAGAGATGTCTGGCAGACATTATCTTACTCAGGTTATCAAAGTGGACATCAACAAGAATGGAACAAATAGAAATGACATGCCACGTGACAGAATGCAGTGAGAAGATGCAGCAGCACTTCTGGGATGCTCCCGCCAAAGGTCCATAACGGGAACCTAATTAGGATGAAACAGACAACCCAAAATGAGGGACAAGTGACAAAACAACTGGCCCATAATCTTTGAAAGTGTCAAGGTCAGGAAAATCAAAGTTAAATTAAGGAAACATCTTAGACTAAAGGAGGATAAAGAGTCATGACCCTTTACCCTCAAGTATGACAATCAAGTGTTACACCTGAGTCTGAACTGGATCCCTTTGCTATAGAAAACATTATTGGAACGACTGGCAAAACCTGAATGGGATTTGAGGGTGAGATAGTAATAATGAATGTCCTGATTTGGATGGTAGCATTGTGGTTAAGTAGGACAGTGTTCCTGTTTGTAGGAAACATGCACTAAACTAGCATGGATGGGGTGATGAGGCATCAACGTACCCTTAAGCGTTTCTGGGGGAAACATTTCATTTGTACTATACCTGCAACTTTTCTATAAGTTTGAGATTATTAAAAACAAAGAACAAAAAACCTAAAGCCAATTTACTGAAGGTGCTATTCTTCAAGTGTTTAAAATGTCATTCTGCAACACCAGACTTATGAGAATCGGATCGCAGAAACTGTTTTGGCTGTAAAGGCCAGATCTATCATTTATCCTAATGATCTTTCTTTTCTTGGGATAAGTTACCCGTGACATAGCTCATTACCAAGGTGGGGGTGGGGTCAAGGGAGAAGTCAGGGAAGCATAATGCTGCCTAAGGGAGGAGCTACGTGGAAGTGGGCAGCTCAACCTCGGTGTTGAAGAGAGGTATAATTAGGAACTAGTGCTTACCACAGCTACCCTCATTGCCCTCTCCTCCCCCCTCAACCCGCTACCAGTGACTGGGCAATGGCTCCATACTTTGAGGACAGCTCTGTATAAGGGCATTTAATTAATGTGTTGACTCAACTGACTCCTTGCTATTTTACTGACAAATCCATCCACTTTAAGGGCTCCAAGCCTTTCAGAGTAGACTCTTTTTTTTTTTTTTAGTTGAGAAAGTGAGAGCTTACCTTTGTAGTTACACTGTCAGAATCTTTTATTAGGACATGGGGTAGGAGCAGGGGACTTTAACTCTGAAAGGTAAGAGAACCTCATTTCTTAGCATAATGGTCGGGGAGCATAAAACAGTCCAGGAGCCACAACATAAAAGTAATGTCTATCAAGTGTGCAGTTAAGCATTACCTAAATATAATAAACTGCAGGCAACAGCATCCACCCAGCAACACACGGTAAGATTACTCCCTTATCCTTTTATATTACAGTATGACAAAACCACTTTCAGAGAGAAATTGAGGCTTCTTCACAGCACTTGCGAAGTTATTACAAGCTTAGCCCGGCTACATGGGCTGCATCTACAAACACCGACTCTTTAAAATAAAACTACATTTAAAACTCTCTGCCATTCTACTTGACAAACAATCCATGCAGTCAATGGCGACACATATTAGTTGCAGTTCCGATCCTTTTTTGGACCCTTATTTTATTTCTCATGCCATATTAAGAGCCTTGGAAAGAGGTACCCTATGAAATGAGTGAGAGAACACAGCACCCACTAAAATACATGTCTCACTTGAGATCCTGATAGAGGGTTGGCAAGAGGTGGGGAGGGATGGCAACGAATTGTTTCCACAAAAACAGCCCTTTGTCCTTGGATAATGACACCACTTTAGCAATAGGTAGCATAATCACTCACCCTCATTTAAACTGCTCCGATAGGTATAACCTGGTTCTTCAAGCACCCTCCTTATCATATAGCAAAGTATTTACATTCCCTGTTTAGCAGGATGTTCTACATCATAACAGCAAGGTCACTGCAATTCATTAATGATTAAAGACGAGAAGAAATCAGTAAAAACAGGATAATATCATTTGTCCAGAGAACCTGGAGCCAGTTTGCTAGGAATACGGATAAGTGTTCTATTTACTGATGAGGCCTTTGTCCTAGAACAAGGGTCTGCAAAGTACAGCCCTCAGGCCAAATCCGGCCATCTGTCTGTTTTTATATTATTACATTGTTTTTATAATCTTGTATTGGAACATCACCACACCTATTCTTTTACTTATTATCTATGGCAGCTTTTGCACTGCAATCATGTCTGGCCTGCGGAACCTAAAGTATTTACCATCTGGCCCTTTACAGAAGTAGTATGCCGACTTCTGTCCTAGAAACCTCTGGCATATAGCATATCTCTTCTAACACGACTCTGGGTCTCTGGCCACCTGCCTAGTTTAGAGATGTCAGTCATATTCACCTTGCCTACACAACCTCTTTAGGAAATCTGATCCATCCGCTGGTTGGAACGGGTCGCTCACATGACTCCGCCTACTGATCACAGCTAATACTGTCTGGGATGGAAACCCGGCCCAATTGCCAATGGAAATGGGCAGGGGAAACAGCGTTTTACCTGGTATCTGTGAAGTTGAAGGCAGGGTTACTATTACAGCAAACCAAATTAATGTGCGAGCTTATGTGAAGAAAGAGGAGCTGTAAACTTTGCAGTGAAGCTTCTACCTGCAGAAAAGAAATTAGGAGCAGAGACGCACCATGTATGAGAAACCTCATGGCCCCAAAGGGACAGACACAAACAAATGATCTGCCTCAACACTTCCTAGTATCCGTGTAGTCTGGCTGTATTTCCTGTCACCTGGGGGGTCTGCAAAGTTTCCTGTATTCCTGAACCTAAATCCCCCTTTGCCTAACCTAGCTTGAGTGGGTTTATTTGTTTTTAAAAAATTGACTCTAGACAAAAATACAACTTCTTACAAGTAGGTACAATATTTATTGAGTTCCTATTATGTGTCAAACATTGTTTCTAGATGCGCAAAATACAGTGTGAAAAACAGAAAAATCCCTACACTCGTAGAGTTCGTATTTTAGTTGGACGTGTATTTGTTTACATTGTTTTGCCTTTCTTTGTAACATCATTCCCACTTGTGAAAAGGAGATGCCATACTACTCATCTCATTCGGGTTCATTTAATGATGAAAGAGCTATGTACATGTATGTGTAAAGTATATTAGAGTCCCTGGCACAAAGTATACGTGCAATAAGTGGTGGTGGTTGGTATTGAAAAGAGAAGCTAGAAAAAAATAAAAACAGGTTATAGCCAGTGGGAGGCTTGTGAAGGAGGGCAAATACAGAGAGGTATAGGTGCAAGGACTCCAGAAGCATAGACTCCTTTATAACGTTGCCTTTTGTAATCCAGAAAGTAACTGTCATTCATTCCTTCAGCCTCCCCAGCAATAATCTGCCTTCCCACCCTTGTGACTCATTTATAAGGTCCTGCTTTTTTTTTTTTTTTTTTTTAAAAAAAAAAAAAAAAAAAAAAAAACAGAGTCTCGCTCTGTCACCCAGGCTGGAGTACGGTGGTGTGATCTCGGCTTACTGCAATCTCTACCTCCCAGGTTCAAGCGATTCTCCTGCCTCAGCCTCCTGAGTAGCTGGGATTACAGGCATGCGCCACCCCACCTGGCTAATTATTTTATTTTATTTTATTTTATTTTATTTTATTTTATTTTATTAGTAGAGACAGGGTTTCACCATATTGGTCAGGCTGGTCTTGAACTCCTGACCTCAAGTGATCCGCCCACTTGGCCTCCCAAAGTGCTGGGATTACAGGCGTGTGCCACTGCGCCCGGCCAGGTACTGTTCTTTTTTACCTTCCCTCCTCCCATAAGCAGAACCACTCTGAGAGATGAAGAAGGAGTTGGGTTTAGTAACCTTACTCAGCCTCTCCCCGACTATGACTGTGGGTAGTCATTGTGTTACATGGGCCCCAAATAACCTCTTGGTGATTTCTACCTGCCCAACATGTCAAGCTTTAATTGTAGCCAACGTTGTAACTATGTATAGAAAGGAATCCCAGTCAGATGGGCCAAAAGTGCTTCTAAACAAAGAAAGCTTATTTTGACCAAATCTAAAAACAGAATCTGCTTTAAGAACTTTCTTCAAAATAAAGTATTAATATTTTGCAGAATGGACCAAGGGTGTAGGCAACCACCTAGACCAAAGTAGAATCACCGGGATGGGGGCAGTGTGCATTTTAAAAGATTTCTGGGCTCCGCCCTCCCCTATCCATTGACTCAGTCTTTGGTGGTGGGATCCAGGAATCTGTGGTTATAGCAGGCTTTCCTGGCAACTGTTAAGCTGGCTAAGCTTGAGGACCACGGACCTGAAATGCCACCATTAGAGATTCTTTGGTTTTACGTTTTGACCCTTTTAAAAACTGTAAATATTTCTACAAAAAAGAATACACTAAGAGGCAAACTTTTTTTTTTTTTTTTTTTTAAAAAAAAGATGGAGTCTCACTCTGTGGCCCAGGCTGGAGTGCAGTGGCATGATCTCAGCTCACTGCAACCTATGCCTACCAGGTTCAAGCAATTCTCCTGCCTCGGCCTCCCAAGTAGTTGGGATTACAGGCATGCGCCACCACGCCCAGCTAATTTTTTGTATTTTTAGTGGAGATGGGTTTTCGCCATGTTGGCCAGGCTGGTCTGGAACTCCTCACCTCAAGCAATCCGCCCACCTCAGCCTCCCAAAGTGCTGGGATTACAGGCGTGAGCCACCATGCCATACCTAACATGCAAACTTAATGAGTGTGAGTTCACTTGTAACCACCTATCCAACATCACAGCTCACATAAAGCGTGACTGGAATGGAAAGAGAACAATGGGATCTGGAAGGCACTGGCCTCTGTTAGAGGTATCACAAGCGGAAGAAGGGGAAGAGGGCACTACTTTACAATTTTCCCACAAGTCTATTCTGCCTCCAAGTAGTAGACAGGCCCATGCTGAAGCTTTTGGGTATGCATCATTCCATCAGAAGTTGCACTGAGCTTGACTTCGGTCATGCCTGTCTGAGGATGATCATGATCTTTGCTGTGTGTATGTGTCGAAGTGGCCTTTCTAGGTAAGGCTAGTCTAGCATACCCTTGACAGCGATGCAGCCCTTCTCTCAGCAGAAGGAGGAGATGAGTGGGGACCTTTACGCTCTCCTTTACAGGTGTTTCCCAGGGGGTGGGGACCAGGGATCTGCCATACAGAGCTCAAAGCTCTTCCTTGGATAGAACAGTGACCATTAACTGGAGAATCCCTAACCCATTTATTGTTTCTGTCTTTCCCTTTGCTGAATTAAACAACAATCATTATGTTTGTGGGAAGCAAGCTTCCTTTCTTATTAAATGCTATAAAGCCAAGCCTTGTGGGCAGCTCGGGCTGATTATCAGGATTTTCAAATTGACTCTTTTACTGTGAAGAAGGAACTTAATGCCGTATCTAATTTTAATCTGTATCCCATGGTCAGGCGTGTTGTGTTAAAGAATTTGTTAACATTTAAAGAGGGGGGAGCTGATTATATTGATTCTTCTTGTGTAAATTGGCCAAGGTGATCAATTTTGGGTTGTAAACTTTTGATGTTTAAATGCATTACCTTAATACCTTTTGAGCACAGTCAATTGTCAACCCCATTAACCCATAGCATACAGTCTGAATTTGGATGTAATTCAACATTTCCAGAATGGTGACATGAGGAGGGGAGTTTAGCGATTTGCAAGCAAAGTAGGTCTGCCTTTCTCTTACAGGTTATTTCTAGTGTGTGGTACTGAAACAGGCAATCATAGGGTCTTTGGCATAGCGATAGATTGCATTGCCAAGATTCCATTCTTCCCATCTTGACTGCAATCATTAGAGAATAACCCGGTTTGTATTAAGTTAGCATTCAGACAGTTAATATACAGGTAGAGAAGGATTAATAGTTGTATCTGTTGTTGAAACCAGCAAGAGGTACGCACAAAGGCAAACTGTTGTCCGTGTAAAGCTACTGACACAAAGAGGCTAAGTGCCGCAGTTATTTCCACAAGCACGATATGTTTCATAAACACAAGACTGCTTTGACCTGGTGGCAGTAAAATCAACAAGAAATAATCCCCTTCCGAAGGGCCTTCTCTGCCCTGATTAAATGCTCTTTCAGTTAGGATTAGGTACAGCTGTGAGTGACAGAGAACCCCAAATTAACAGTGGTTTAAACACACAAAGTTTAATCCGCCCACAAGAGAAATCTAGAGGTTTACAATATGGCTTGGCAGTTCCACATAGTTACCAGGTACATAGGCTCCATCATCCCTAGAGTGCGTCTCTCATGCTTATGACCAAAGATGCTTGCTTTAACTCTGGCTATCAAGTCACCTCTCCAGACAGTAGGAATAGAGGGGAAAGCACAGTGCATCCGTTTTCTTTAAGGACACTGCAGAAGTCACATGTGAAATTTTAACTTATACACTAATGACAGACCTTAGTCACGTGACCATACTGAGGCTGGGAAATGTAGTATTAAACATGTTTTCTGCTAAATTCAGGATTCTGTTACAAATGGAGAGAACAGGTATTGAGTGTCAACTGGCTGTCTCTGTCCCAGGTACTGTATATGTTGGAGGTGGGGAGAAAATAACCAAGCCAAGCTTTTTTTCAGTTTCCCCTGCTATCATGTATGAAACACTCCCTGTTTCCCCTTGTCTCAACCCATTTAAAATGTTTCTGGCAATTGAAGCGAAATAAAAAACACCTAGAAAAAGCCAAGGAAAGGGTAAAGGGCATATGTAACATGAGCGTTTCTCCCCCAAATGGTTTCAAAGCATTTTTTAATTTGCTTATTTTATACGGTAGAGTCTGGGCATCAGTTCTGTCTCATCCTTAATCTGGTAAACTAAGAATGTGATTTTTTTCAATGCATTTGCAACTTTCATTAAAGCACACTACTTGAACCCCTAACATTTTTAAATCAAGATAACTTACCTGTGATTTTGCATACTCCAGAAGGCACCTACTTACCTGCCTATCCTATCTACCATTCCAGATGCCCCTGGTTGTCCATGGGGAGGCTCACAGAAACCTGAAGCCTCAAGGTATCCCTAAATCATGTGCCCAGGGTCCAAGATTCAGTTTGATAAGCCAGGGGACTTAGTCTTGGAACTTTAATAATAAAAACAATTCACGAAATTCCATGATCTACTTTTACCAAAAAGTCATTGATATTAAATGTATTATGAATGTTATTTGGTTGTTTTTACTTGTTTTAAATATACCTAATTACTCCAATTTGTAACTGGACTGATCAGTTCTACAAAAGCAAAATTTCAGTGTAAATAATTAATGCATCAAAGCCTTTAAAAAGAGATTGATCCCTCCCAGGTTAAACATGCCCCTTTGCAATCTTGTTTACACTATTACTTTGCTTAGCTAACCACTCATTCAGAGATAGTGCAATGGTAATTTGAACAGTAACTGGGCAGGAATTTAATCACAAATTCTGAATTACTGGGGCCCAAAATAATGAGGCTGTACTGTACAGTCATTTCTTGATTATTCACATCAATGAATGTAACACTGATAATTTTTAAATCATTTCTATTTTACCTTTAATATTATTTGGAGGGAAGTTACCTTCTCAGTTACATTTTGCTCAGGCTCCTACTAAACTTAAATTTGTATTCCCTCAGCACACATAGATGGGCTGTCAAAGAAACAGTCAAGAAGCATAAAATAGAGAGTTGTGCAAAGCTGGTCTGGGATGAGTCATTAAACATAGCTAATTCACAGGTTGAGAATCATCTTTATTAGAGATTTCTTCATTTCTAAAGATGTGTTCAACAAACCTCATCAAACAAATGGGAATTCTTAGTTCCTAATAAAGGATTCCTAAGGAAGACTGTCTTCAATCCCAGGGGAGCCCAGTGACCCTAGTACTGTATCTTGGGCCCTGGCACATGGTTTAGGAATACTTTGGGGCTCCAGGTCTCCATGAGACTCCTCTTGAACAACCAGGAGCATCTGGAATGGTAGATAGGATAGGCAGGTAAGTAGGTGCCTTCTGGAGTATCCAAAATCACAGGTAAGTTATCTTGATTTAAAAATGTTAGTGGCTCAAGTAGTGTGCTTTAATGAAAGTTGCAAATGCGTTGGGAAAAAAATCACATTCTTCATTTACCAGAGTAAAGATGAGACCGAGCTGATGCTCAGACTAGCATATAAAATGAACAAATGAAAAGAAAGGCCCACTGGGGAAGCAGTATTTCATTTTGGTTAAGAACACAAGACAACGTAGTTCAAACACCATTTTTTTTTTACTTGTACCTTAAAGATTCTGTAATTCAGTGTCCTCATTTGTAAAATAAAGAATATTCTTCCTACCTTCAAGAGCAAGGGCTTAGCAAGGTGCCTGGCCAATATTATCATCATTATAGCTGTCATTAATAGTGACAATATTTGCTGACTTTATGTCACAATAGAGCAAACCTCAACAACTTTTAAAATGACATATAGTCCCATTGGTTGTGAGGTGTAACAAGCTTAGCCAATGAGGTTCCCCAGTCATTGGTCTTTAACCCTTACACAGTGTTTAAATCTCAGTTAACCTTTTTATGCGTTGACACTACTTGAAAACCCGTTATGAACTGTGTGTGAGTGTAACTGGAAAGGTCACTGTGGGATCAATAGCACCTTCCAAACTAAGCACATGTGAAGTCTGTCTTCTGATTACTGAGTGTGGCCACTATCCAAATTGCCTGCCACCTAGACTCTCCATATGCCGCAACATATTGTATACACGTAAGAAATTCCCAGGCTCAAATGGTATTTCAATGATTTTAAAGACATACTCATAGATCACAATTGCCAAACAGAAAAGTTAGGAAAACATACAGCAACAGTGGAATAGAACAGAATAACAAAATGTGTAAAAATCTGTCTAGAGTCAGTCAACAAAGCACATTCTTTGTTGTCTCTTATGGAAGGGCAAATCTTTCAAAAAGCAGTGTTTATTCCTCCTCAGCCTCTTATTCTACGGACACTGTATAAACTATTTGCCAATCTCTCTTTAGAAGTATTTATTACTGCACTACCTACAGCACCAGATCCAGGGTATGTGAGAAATTAAAAGAATGAGATCACTTCTTATTCAGACTCTAGCCATAAAAATTAAGGTGTAGAATTTGTCGGATGGCAGAATGCAACTAGAAGCTGCACTAGCTGGTATGCATATGTATAAGTTGTTAGGGATGTCACAAGGAATTTGATGAAAATAATACTTTAAGTACTGATATTTGGGTATTGTCTTCATCCACCTTGTGTTGCCATAAAGGTATGCCCAAGTCTGGGTAATTTATAACAAAAAGAGGTTTATTTGGCTCATAGTTCTGCAGGCTGTACAAGAAGCATGGCACCAGCATATGTATCTGGTGAGGGCCTCAGGGCTGGTTCCACTCATGGCAGAAGGCGAAGGGGAGCTGACATATGCAGGGATCACATGGCAAGGGAAAAGGCAAGGAAGAGAGAAGAGGGAGGTTCCAGGCTCTTTTTAGCAACCAGCTCTCATGGGAACTAATAGAGCAAGAACTCACCCTTCCGGGAGGGCGCCAAGTTGTTCATGGGGGACCCGCCCCCATGACCCACACACCACCCCTTACGTCCCACCTCCAACATCAGAGATCATTTCCAGAAGAGATTTAGAGGGGACAAACATCCAAACTATAGCAGTTATCATTTAACTTTTTGAACAGGAGCATGAAATCAAAGTTATCCTAAGGGCATCACTTTCATTTACTCACATTCCATTAATGCTTTCTTGGGTGGTAGAGAAAGGGGCAGAGTTACACGCAGGAAACAGAGTATTTCCTATAACTCTGGGCATATTCAAAGATGTGAGATTAGACTTCAACATCCTCCTTCTTGTATGTTGCAACTGGAAAAAGAGAAGCTGCTAACCACTAATTTAGAGTGCACTGCAGGGCACCTGCTGCCACCAGACTTTGCCTTGCTGAGAACTCCTCATTTCATTCTGCTTTCTCATCCTCCCTCTCATTGCTACCCCTAACTCCTTCAAATCTAGAGACCCCATATCTGGGACTTTTTCTTAGGATGTATTTATTACTAATCAGAGTATTAAAAATACCATTTTTTTTCATTCCTCTTTTCTGTGGGACCACATGCTTTTGGAATGCTCATGGCCCCACAATGAGATATGTAGATAAATTCACATTTGCCTGACAACTTATATCATGTTGAGGTAAGAAACATTTTGGACAAAAAACCTAAAAATGTATCTTAGGTAAATGGTGAAGTCCAAGTACAGAAATACAGAGTGACATCCTCACCTATCCCCCAAGGTCACGTTATGGCTGTGTGATAATGAGGAAGTTTGCCTACAGGAGTTTAAATTGCTCTGAGATAAGCTAGGTAATAGTAACCTTCTTCTTTATTGATGATTTCTGGGGCTATTAAATGAATGCATTTTAAAAGGGGTTAAATAAATGTTAAGTAGTAGTGTAAGCTAATTTCGCTTTAAAAAATGAATAATGAAATCTGTGCTTCATTTATCATTTATGGCAATGCAAGTCTATCAGAGGAAGCCAGTCATTTTTTCAGCTTTCATGGCAAATTTGCAATTCAGAAATAATTTGGGGGGTTTTTTATGCATCCCTGCCTCATTAACTGTTGAGATTGGTGCCTGCTTGTTGGTTTCGTGTCCATTCCCCCGCAATCTGTTGAGAACAAATTGTAAATAAAAGAATACGTTGATGAAATAGTGTGGGCCTGAGGTTGAAAAAAAAGGTTAGGGTGGAATAGGTGAAGGAATACATGCTGTGAATTCAGTCTGGAAATGCAATTAAGAGGCCTACAATGTACACTCATAGGTCTGAATAAACCCAATTTGTTATTTGTCCCACTTTTCACAATACACACTTAGCCATCTTAGCCATCTATGTATGCTTGTCTAAGGCTCTGGTTTTTCCCTTGGATAGAAGATCCAGTCAAGAGGGGTGATGTATTCTCCATGTTTGAATATTATGGCTAGATGGTTGCATTGTAGGATAAGGAAGCACTCTTACATGAAGGAATAGATCATCACCACAAATTCCTTTTCAAAATATGTTGGCCCACAGAGTTTGGGTTAAATCTCTCTATATTAACCAATGTTACTTCACATCTTTAAAATATATATACTCCGCCAGGCGTGGTGTCTCACGCCTGTAATCCCAGCACTTTGGGAGGCTGAGGCAGGTGGATCACGAGGTCGGGAGTTCGAGACCAGCCTGGCCAACATAGCAAAACTCTGTCTGTACTAAAAAATACAAAAAATTAGTTGGGTGTTGTGGCGGGCACCTATAATCCCAGCTACTCAGGAGGCTGAGGCAGGAGAATTGCTTGAACCCGAGAGGGGGAGGTTGCAGTGAGCCAAGATCCTGCCATTGCACTCCAGCCTGGGCAACAGTGTAGACTCTGTCTCAAAAATAAATAAATAAATAAATAAATAAATAAATAAATAAATACACACACACACACACACACACACACATACATACATATATATACACTCAATATTGAGGTACAAAATAATATTTATAAAATATTAATGCATTTATGAAGAATAATGATACAATGAACTTGTGTCTCTACTACCACCTTATTTTAAATATAACAAATGACCATCAACTTCAATGTCTCCTGAGTACCCTTCTTTGATCCTATTCCTGTCTATCCCCCTGAGAGGTACTCACTATTTTGAATCATGTGTTTAGCATTCTCTTGCATTTCTTCATAGTTTTGTCACATAAATTTATACCTCCATATAACATTTTGTTTAGTTTTGTATGATTTGGAGCATAGTTTTCAAAAAACAAGAACATGTTATTTTTCTACTTGCTTTTTTCATGTAATATCTTGAGAATCATCTGAGTGGTGGTATGAAGATGTACTTTGCTAACTTTCACTGCTGTGTAGCATTGAGGATATAACACAATCTATCAATCCATTCCACTATCAATACATCTTTGGTTTGTACCAGTTCAGGGCTGATATTTGGGTACTGTCTTCGTCCATCTTGTGTTACTGTAAAGGAATACCTAAGGCTGGCTAATTTATAACAAAAAGAAGTTTAGGGACAGCAATTCTATAAACATTCTTGTCCATGTCTCCAACTGTGTGTGTTTTGCTCATTTTACTATGAGTTTATCTCTTTTTCTTATTAATTTAAAGGATACATAAAAATATGTGTGTGTGTGTGTGTGTGTGTGTATGTGTATGTCTGTGTATACACGTAAAGCCTGGATACTAATCCTGTGTTCATCATATGTGTTGCAAATATCTTCTTCCAAATTATAGTTTGTCATTTTATTTTCTTTATGGCTTTTAATGAACAGAAATTCTTGCTTGGTTTTAATGATGTTGAATTGCCATCAATCTGAAGCGTGAAATTCAGTGAAAGCTGTCATGGCTTCCTTAATATTATAATTGCAGTACATTTATTTGGTTTGGTTTTTGCATTGTTATTATTAGAGAGAGTGAGATTTCTATAGCTCAGGTCTGAAGAACATGCTCACTCCATCTAGGTGGACAGCAAATCCAAATGAATTGTTACTATCTTGTTGACTTTACAAATAGCCTTCTGTTAACCAGGTAATGTTTTAATGGAGTAGCATTTTTTACACTGCATATGTTTTCTAATCATCATTGCCAGGTAGATGTGAAGATTTGAGCCTTGAGAAAGAGATGAATAGATGAGAATTTATGGCAGTTTTAAAGGGTGGTACTTTATATTTTTTGTTTGTTTTGTGTGTTTGTTTTACTTGGGGACATTTTTATGTGTCATAAAAGGAAAACCATTCAATTGCATTCTTCAAAGAAAGTTTTATTAGCAATTACAGTTTTAAAACACAACTCTGGGCCTTCTCCCATGCCTAAGCCTGGGATGAGGTGATACAATATAGTAGTCAAGAGCGATCTTTCTGAAGTTACTTCCAAGCACCACCATTTCCTAAATATATAAATTTTGCTAAGTCCCTTAATCCCCCAAGCTTAGTTACCTCATCTGCAAATGGAGATAAGTGAATATCAAATGAGATAACCCATGTGAAGTATAACTGACTAAGATGACTATTTGGCCTGTTAGTTGAAAAAAAATTGTACCAATGTAGCTATGGCAAACTCCCTGCATCTTTCAATAAGGACCACAAAAGCCCTTTACCTCTCAAAAGGAAATGGTCTGTTCTTCTATGAATAATATTCATGAACAGGAAAAGTTTCAGTTAATCTGACTTTTCTTTCAACCATGACTGTATTCTACCCAAGGGGTTGAACAGCAATGTCTACAGCAGGGCAAGGCAATAGTAATTGAGCCCAATATGTTTAAGATTGTTTGCTGTAGTTTTTAGCTGACCAAAAAAGTGTTGACTGAGCTGACTTCTTCAGTATGCAATTGCACATACAGTTTATTTATTAATGATCACCAATGGCCTCCACAATTTGGATGTAACGGTTAAACAATTACCTATTGCATTTGAACTGAAAAAAAGAAGAAAGAAAGTCATTTAATTGCTAGTAATTTTTTCTCATTATACAAAAGCCCTTCCTTACTGCTTGGTAACATAATAATAACAGCCAGATAAAACAGTGATTTGGCACTCAATAACTCGTTTCCCTCCTTAATAGCCAAACTATAAATCCCAAATGGCCTCAGATAGCATGTAAGCCATAGGGCTGAAAAAGTGTATTTTCTTTTTCTTTTATGAAAAAAGCAAAGAGATTGTGGTAAGAGGATAAGGTAACTCTTTCCTCTCACTCATTGTGTCTGTAATGTGATCTACCAGACCAACACAAAACTATGCTACAATGTAGTCCTCTTCCCCTCATCTTCCACCTTTTGTCAGCACTTGTACACACATCCACATACATGATCTCCTTGCTGTATTCTTGGAAATGACTTGAAGTAATTACAGATATAGGTGAATAATTCTGTCTTTCTGGATGAAAAAGAAAGAAAAACATGGTATGTTTTCATCTTGTTCTGTGGTTTGATTCCCAGCTGCCCCAAAGCTGCTCATAGAACACTAACATGGGTCTGATAGAAAAATTGGGAGTACCAGGAAAGTCACCCATTTTCTAGCAGCTTCCTTATAAATTAATCGACATAATTTATTCATGATGGTACCTATTTCAATCATAGAGAGACAGAGTGAAAGAAAATGTGGTCTGAACAGTGATTTGGAAAACAGAAATTCTTGAGCTTTGCTCCCACCTTAATGTCAACTGCCTCTGTAGCCTAGGTGCATCGCAGGAGGGTACTCTAAGGATTAATTAGCTCCTTAAATGCTTTGAATGTGAAAGCGTGCTAAATAAACATATGGCAGTTTGAACTCACCAGAGAAAAAAGAAACCTGAATTTGGAAAGGAGGGGGTGGAGAACAGTTATAGAATGATAAATTATTTAATGTTTGTTCATTCTTACTTTGGAACAATAGAAAGAAAATATCTTTCAGGGGTGTATCACCTTATATATGCTAGAGGAGGGGAAGAAGAAGGTTAAAAAATGATCAGAAGCTAATAGAATACTGTGATCCATAACCAGCGACTAAAAGTGGGAGGCTGAGTGAAGATGAGGATGAACCATATCATAATGTAGTGTAAGGCTCTGTGGCTAGAAAAAAAACAAGCTAATCTGTTCAAGAAAAGAAATAGGACACCGATCTTAGGAAGCAGAGAGCATTGTGGCACAGAAAGCAAAAGAGAAGACTGGATAATTAGATGGACTTGTCCCAGAGGAAATAAGTCAGGAGGAAGAGAAGGTGGGTAATATTAATGTTGTAGGTAGATGGAACCTATAATACCAAACTACTGTTGCTGAACCAAAACACAGGAGCTGAGACATGATGTAGTCAAAACTATGGGGAATGATTGAAAATGATATAGAAAATTTACAGCTGCGAGATAATAAGCTGGTCATAAAGTGCTGCTTATCAGGTTGAACAAAAGAGAAAGAAATAGTAAAATGCAGAGGATGTGGACAGTGAGAGAACGTAATGTGGTCCAATATGCAGTTTCAGTTAGGTATTAGAATGTGAAGGAAGAGAGAAATGGAACCTTAACACAAAGAAAGAAAGAGGTACAGAAAATGAGATGATACTGAGGGTGAGGGGCAGGACATTACTGGAAGAAATTTGTAGTGTAATAAGACCGAGTATGGGACTTTGACATGCATGCTGTCTAGGACTTCAATAAAGAAAGAATTCAAAGGCAGGAATAGAGCTATTTTTACATATGGTTTACTCATTGAATCCAGTATCTCTTCTCCATAATTACTTTGCATGTTCAGTTTGCATTTGCTTCTGTAGAATGAATGTGTACACACCTGCTCAGATCACTCTGTTATCATATTTTCTGTCCGCCAAGAAAATCACAGAGCTTACATTCCCAGTTAACAAGTTTGAATGCCATTATCCCCCATTATTTTCTTTCAAGGTAATTATTTCATTCAGCAAGTTTGCTAGTGGTCACCAGTCCAGACCTTTGGGAAATTCACTTCTTTCACTATTTAAGTCTGAAGCTTTAAAGTTTTGATAGACTTTTTAAAGTTCAAACCTTGTTATGAGCTTTTCTTTGCTTGTCTTTATTTTATACAAAGTTGCACCCTAAAATGCTTACAGAGCATTTCTTGAAACCCAGATTACAAAATTATTGGTGATTTAGCTAGTTACCTCTTCTGAATTGGTCAGATAAAAGCTATAACCCTTGATTACATAATAAAGTTTTCTCCTAAATATCAAAATCCCTAAGAGAACAATCATTTGCAGTATCCAGACCAAGACTTTGTGTACAAGATCACCAAGTATTTCACATGGATTTAGGGCACAGACTGTTGCTGCTTCATGGCTGCATTGCTAACTCATCTTCATTTACTTAATCCCCTGCCTGCTCTGTTTTATGTCACTTGAGCTAATTGATCCACAAAAGGTAAAGGAGACTTGGTTTAGAATGAAATTGCCTTTGTATGTGTTGCTTTAAGTGTTCTTGAATTGTTTAATTCTAAGTAAAGACAGTGGCCCCACCCCTAAGTTATCCCAACTAACCACTCAAGATTGGCCCATTTACCTGCTGCAACAACTTGCTTGATACATTGATTTTTTTATTATTATTGTTTCTAATAATTTCTTCAATACAAAAAGAAGCGCTCATTACAGAAAATTATATATACCGCCCCCCCCCCACACACACACAGAGCCAAATAACTTGAAAAGACACTTCTCCATAGAAGATATACAAATAGCCAAAAGCATATGAAAAGATGCTCAGCATCACTAATACTTAGAAATGGAAATCAAAACTACAATGAGGTATCACCTCACACCCAGTAGGATAGCCACTAATGGGCCACTAATTTCTCATCCAAAAAACAGAAAATAACAAGTGTTGACAAGAATATGGATAAATTGGAACCCTTGTGCATTGTTGGTGGGAGTGTAAAATGGTGCAGCCACTATAGAAAACAGTATAGAAGTTCCTCAAAAATTTAATAATAAAAATACCATGTAATAAAGCAATCCTATCTCTCGGTATATTTCCAAAAGCATTGAAAGCAGGACCTCAAAGAGATATTTTCTCACCCATGTTCATTACAACTTGATTCACAATAGTCAAGAGATGAAAGGAACCCAAATATCCATAAATGGATGAATAAAGAAAATGTGATGTATACATGCAATGGAATACTATTCAGCCTTTAAAATGAAGGAAATTCTATCATATGCCACATGGAATAGCTCTGAGGACATTACACTAAGTGAAACAAGCCAGTAACAAAAAGACAATTACTTTATGCTTCCACTTATATGAGATATCTAAATTAGTCAAACTCCTAGAAACAGATAATAGAGTGATGGTTGTCAGGGATCGGGGGGAGGGAAAAAGGGAGATGTTGTTCAATGGGTATAGAGTTTCAGTTTTGCAAGATGACATAGTTCTAGAGATCTGTTACACAACAATGTCAATACAGTTGACACTATTGAACTGGACACTTAAAATGAGTATGGTGGTAAAATTTATTTTATGTTTTATTTTTTAAACCACAATTAAAATTTTTTAATAGAAGAAAAGGCAGATTGGAAAGCATTTGTGCATTGAGGCTTACTGGTATGCTGGGCCTGGAGCATCACCATGGTGTGAATGAGCCCAAGGCAGTCTACCGGAAGATGCAAGACCACATCTCTGCAAACAGCTAACCAGCCACCAGTCAATCCAGCAGCTAATCATAGACACATGCAAGAGTCATAGCAAAAATCCCAGGCCTGACACAGATCTGCAGCAACACCCTGCTGAACACAGCCCAAATTGTTGACCTACATATTTTTTAGCTAAGTAAATAGTTGTTGTTTGAGGAGGTGGGTGGGAGAAGGAAAACTGAAATCACTCATCACTCAAAATCCTTCCACTCAGAGGAAGCCAATAGTGAATTTATATAAGCTGTGTGTTGTATTGGTAAATATGTGTGTGTGTGCACACACACAAACACACATACACACTCGTATGTTGAAAATATATGAGTGTACCAATTTTAAGCTTCTTTCCCGGTCAGAAAATGTATTTCTCTGGTTTCTTTTGTACTGTTTTCATAATAGTATTCTATGGTACGTTTGCACCCTTTTTTTGACACAATGTCTTATTGTGAGGCATTTAGGTTGTTTTCAACACTGTGATATTGAAAAGAGCAGTGAGATGAGCACTTTGTGGATACGTATAGTGCACAACCATTATTATTTTCTTGGGATGATTTCTGACACACGGGCTATCTGAGTGAATGTTATATAAAATAAATTACTCAGATGTCTTAAAAGTATTAACTAAATCCTCTTTAACGTGGAGGTGGAGAGTGAATTTTCTTTTCACATCCGATCACTAAGTTATACTTTTTTAAATCTAGCATTGTTTCACTGTAAAAATCATTTTATTAATCACCTTGGTGAGCAGACAAAGAAAGAAATCTACCGGCAATAAAAACAGATACTAATGGGTACATCCTTATTATAGATGAGTGACACACAAATGCAACCTAAATAGAAAAAAATGTATTGCTGCAGTTCCAAGGTCTGCCTGGTCTATAAAATGTAACAGATTTTTCAGTGCCTCTGGTGAAATGCAGCACACATTTGGGAGAGAAAACAGGCACTAAGAGCTTCATATGTTAATAATGCTGTAAGAACCACTCAATTTTGTGTTCGTAAAGGCCTCCAAAATATTTAGTTTTATCCACACCCTTGAAGAAATAATGTTAAAGTCTTCTTATTGTCCATCTTCATCTATTTTAAATGCCAGACAATCAATGAATGGTACACATCAGCTGGAGACTATCATGAAAATGGCACGAATCAACATTCATTTTATTGAGTAAGGTTTCATCATAGCTAAATATTTTGGACTTCAAGCAAAGAAGCCCCTTGGTCTTTTCAACTAAGGAGTAAATAGATGTCTAGTCCCTCTTACTCATTGCAATACAAGTATGATCTGGGTCTGCCCATGGATGGGGAAGAAGAGAAATATTTCCTTAAGGAGACTAAAGCACTTAGCTTATGCCCAACATAATGATTATAGACTAGGCCATTTGGCTAATGTTCAATAACCAGTGACTTACTGGGTGACTAATGTCTTTGGGGCATCTCCTGTAAGCATAGAGAGTTTAGTTACCATTAATAACATATTTAATGGAGTTTTGACAGTTCTTGGCAATTCTCTATAAAGATTCCTTTGAGAATTAGCAGAACTTTGAATCAGTATGTATGCGACCAATAACTAGTCCCTAGGTTGATCTCTAGGCCTCAGATCTTACAGGGGCTGCTTAAGAAGTAGCTATTTCTATAAAGTTAGAGAAGCTTGGCAGAAAACTACACCATCCTTAACACACAAAGCTTCCCTTTCCGCTTCCTGGAGTGTGGACGTGTGTTGGAGGAGATGTCAGTGTGCGCGACTAGTAGAGCATCTGCAATAATATCACAGCCGGGGGAAACAGTCCCACTGAACCTCAAAAAAACTGTCTCTACTGCTGCTCCCTGAACTTCGTACACAAAGCAAATGGTGGGAATAAATCTTATAAAGTTCGAACAGTGAAGCCAAGTCACTGTGAAATTGAGCATTGAGAACCAATTTTAAAAGATGCTATTAATGTATTTTGGTAATTGTTAAAAATAATCTTATTTCTATTGGCAGTGGCCATAGGGATCAGGAACCTGATTTTCCCCACCACCACTGCCACCGCCCCTACTCCTTGACGTGCAAAGACTTGTTAATGTAGCACTAGGAGGAGTGGTTTGAATGTTGCAATAATAGGAGCATTGCTTTTTTTTCTTTCATTTGTAGAACACTGTATGAGTTTTACAGACAGCACTGATGAGAGAAATGGGTCAAGTGTCCAGTTGGTCTGGCCCTGACATGTGCTTATGTGCACACACATAACACACACAGACACACACACAGACAGACACACACGCACACACACACACCCTTTTACTGGAAAAGGTTCAAAGAAACATGATTTCTTCCCACATTCTATTTTAGAAAAAGAATTTTCAAGAGACTTCTATGGTTTTAGCAGTTATGTCTTAAATATGCTATTTAGCCACACACAAAAACCTCTCTCTCTTCTCCACACCCCCCACCCCATCTCTCTCTCTCACTTTTTGGAAAGAAGAGAAACTTATGAAGTTTAAGTTTCTCTGGCTTATAACCTAGATGTGGTAGATTTAGGGTACTCTAAGATCTATGATTGATTTCTGTCTCTCTCAGCCCCAAAATATAGATTAAGTATTTTCTTTTTAACCAAAAACTCTCTTTTATCTTTGAATTTCTCACTTGAGGAATATAGGGCCTGGACATCCCTGAGATATCTTATTTGTAGATACAGAAACTAGAATGAGATTGTGGGCAAGCAAATCTTTTAAGCACATAAATGGAAATGAAAGTAAGATAGCACAGTAATTAACACAGATGAAAATAGTATTCTTCCCCAGAATTCTTGTGGGTGATAAATTGCCTTAGCTGGAAACTATATTTTCAAATTGTAAATCTTCATATGACTAACGACTTCCCTGTAACTTGCAATGAAATTAGAGAACAAATATTAAGATATAGCCTTTATTTATCTGTAAAATTATAATACTAGAGCAACAGCATGAACATACACATGAAATGAGGGCCACAAGTTATTACTTGATGGCCAGTTTACCCATTAAAGTATATGGGTACCAGTAGGTAGATAGAAATACAGGATAGCTAAAGTACGTAGCCCCGCATCTTGTCAAGTGGTGAAAAGATTTCCATTGAAGGGACTAATTCCTGCTGAAAATATTATTTTGATTTGAGTCTTAAAATTCAGTTGACTGAAAAGAAAGATCACAGCCATCTTGCAAATATCTTTGAAAACTGCATTTGCCACACATAAATGAATATGTTTACTGGAGAATGTTTTTGTAAGTGGATATCTATGGTTTCCCACATGTCACAGGTACTCCAGCCCAATATTAAACTGGAGAACAGCACATCAGAAAAGTAGTACATCCGTTGCTTTTTCTGGGCATCCAGTGTGAGCTGCTTCCTCAGTACAATGATTGCCTGGAGGGAATTAGCTCAGAACTTAGAACAGCCCTCAAACATGGCCACGAATTCCTGGGTACCATTCACATTTCTTTTAAAAAGGGGATGTTCCATTCTGAGCCAGAGCTGCCTCCATAGTTCAAGGGCAAAAACTAAACCGATTTCAGTAGAGATGGAAGAAAATTGGCTTTGATCCATAGCTCAGCAGTTCCTAAATCTTGAGTCTAATTACATCAGCCACCTCATGATGTGGAAGAAACATTTTGAATCAAAAGGCATTGATATACTACAGAAAATTAAAAAGAAAAAACTGTGAAGCTTTTAATTCCTAGAATTTAATCAAAGTCTGAAAGCCCACCCATCAGAGATGCTGTAAAGAGGATTTCTATAGTGAGTGTATCCTCCGAGGTCTATACCAGCTTTCTGATTCTATAATTTTGAGGCAGAGTTTTAAAATATGAATATTTGGGGCATAGCCTTATCCTAATGATTTTGGCAGTTTTCTTCCACAGATACATGTGCAAATTAAAAGATGTTTCCTTACGTGAGGTGACAAAATGTAGCCCCAAACTCTATACTAAAACACCTGAGTGAATAAACTGAGTATAAAGCATTAATTGATTTCCCCATTTTATCACTCCCTTTATACTAACTTATATTCTATTTAATTAAAAATGAGTCTGGCAAGTTCTGGAATAGAACAGTGGCTTGTATCTCAACACTCCCACTGATAACAATTATAAACTCTGGGAAAAATATAAACATAACCGCTACTTGAAAGAACTGGAGAGATAACAAATACTATCAGAAAATAGAAAGTGCCTTGATCCTTGAAAGAAGGAAATCATACTGGTTGAGGATCACATTTATACACCTTTTTCCCTGACACCAATTCCTAGTCTGAGCATTACTGGGGTAGAGGCGAGTTTGCAAGCAGATTTGCAAGCTCCCTCCATCTATGGCTCCCTCTTTTCTAGGATTTCCCCCTTCAAATTGCAGTCACTATAGTGGGCAGCCCCAAACACCATTCTCTAACAGGGGAGACAGCAAAGTTTTTGTATAAAGGGTAAGATAATAAATATTTTAGGTTTTGGAGACCACATAAAGTCTCCACTGCACATTCTTTTTTGTTTTCCTTTGTGTTGTGTTTTATGATCTTTAAAAAATCTGAAAACCATTCTTAGCTTGAGGGCCCTACAAAAACAAGCCAGGTTTGGCCTGCAGGCAATAATTTGCCTACCCCTGATCTATACCTCATGCAAATAAGACTGCACATCTGACATACATGTATTTGGATTCCCAGAAGGAGAGGGGAGAGACAATGAAGCACAAAAGCATTTGAAGATATAATGGCAGAAAAATTCTCAAATTTGGTGAAATGCATCAATGTACAGTTCTAAGAATTACACAAACTCTACTATAAATACGTAAAACAAACATAACAGCAACGACAAAAACAGGCACCTCATAATCAAATTTTTTAAAAATAAAAGTAGATATCCTTGTTTTACAATATTAACTCTCTAATTCCACTGTAAAATGTTAAGAATGCATATCATAATCCCCAGAGCAAACACTAGCAAATAATACAAAGAAGACAAATTTAAAAGTCATTAGAGAAATTTAAATGAAATACTTTAAAAAATTAATTAGCCTGGGCTGGGCACAGTGGCTCATGCCTGTAATCCCAGCACTTTGGGAGGCTGAGGCGAGTGGATCACCTGAGGTCAGGAGTTTGAGACCAGCCTAGCCAACACGGTGAAACCTCATCTCTACTAAAAATACAAAAAATTAGCTGGGCGTGCTGGTGGGCGCCTGTAATCCCAGTTACACAGGAGGTTGAGGCAGGAAAATCACTTGAACCCGGGAGGCAGAGGTTGCAGTGAGCCAAGATCACACCATTGCACTTCAGCCTGGGCAACAAGAGCGAAACTCCATCTCAAAATAATAATAATAATAATAATAATAATAAGACAGGGTATGGTGCCCCACTCTTGTAATCCTAACACTTTGGGAAGCCGAGGCAAGAGGATCACATGAGGTCAGGAGTTCAAGACCAGCCTGGGCAACATAGCAAGACCCAGTCTTTACAAAAAAGAGAGAAAAATTATCCAGGCATGGTGGTGTACAACTACTCCCAGCTATTCAGGAGGCTGGGTCAGGAGGATCACTTGAACCCAGGAGTTCAAGGCTACAGTGGGCTATAATTGCACCACTGCATTCCAGCCTGGGCAACAGAATGAATATATTATATGTCTCTAAAAAATAATAATAACAACAATTAAACCAAAAGAAGGCAAGAAAAGAGGAGCAGAAGAACAAAATATCAAATGGAACAAATAGAATATAAATTGAAAAGCAAAATGGCAGACTTAAATCCAAACATGTCAATAATTATTTTACATGGAGTTAGGCTAATCTCTCTCATTAAAAGACAGGGATTTATAAACAGGCTTTAAAAAATAACCTCACCACTCTATGTTACAACAAGCAATGCATTATGATACAACAACAAACAGGTTGAAAATAAAAGTATAGAAAAAGTTATATGCTGTAAACAATAAGCATAAGCAAGCTTGTGTGTCTATTTCATTATTAGACAAAGTAAACTTCAAGACAGGGAGTAATACCTGAAATTAAGAGGAGTACTTCATATTATTAAATGATTAATATATCAGGAAGCTATAACAATCATATCTGTTTGTTTAGCTAATAAGACTATTTCAGCAAAAACTGATGAAACTAATAGAAGAAATAGACAAATCCACAGTTATAGTTGGATATTTTAATATTGCTTCTGCGTAACTGATAAAAACACTAGAGAAAAAATGTATAAGGGCATAGAATATTTTTAAAATATTATCAACCAAGTTGACTTAATTGATAATTTTAAAATGATACATAAAGAATGCATATTATTCTCAAATGCATATATAGTATGTTCACCTGTTCACCAAGATAGGCTGCATACTGGACCATAGAATGTCAGCAAATTTCAAAAATTTTAACTGTATATAGTATGTTATTTAACCACAATGGAATCAGATTTTAAAACTTGAGGTCATTATGCTAAATGAAATAAGACAGAGAAAGACAAATATTGCATGCTCTGATTTGTATGCAAAATTGAAAAAGGTTGAACTCACGAGAAAAAAAAAAGGTAGAATCAGAATGATGGTTACCAGGGCCTATAGGAGGGGAAAATGGGTAGATCTTGGTCAAAGGGTAAAAACTTTCATTTATAAGATCAATAAGTTATTGAGATGTATACAGCATGGTGACCACAGTTAACAATATTTATACTTGACATTTGTTAAAAAAGTGTATCTTAAATGTTTTCACCACAAATAAACAAAAGAAATTATGCAAAGTGATGAATAGGTTAATTCCATGGTTTGTAGTAATCATTTCACAATGTGCACATATACCAAAACATCACATTGTATATGGTAAATATATTCAATTTTTAATTGTCAATTGTACTTCAATACAGCTGTAAAGAAAAGAATAATAGGTTGCATAAAATATAATTCTAAAAAATAGAAAAAAATGCTCAAATATTTGGAAGTTTAAAAACATACTCAAGTCTAGGGCATTTAGGTGATGTGTCAAAAAAAGGAAGTTAGAAAATACTTCAAACTGTGTTATAATGAATATACAATCATGTAAACCTTTGTAGGATGAAGCTAAGACAATACTTAAAGGGAACTTTAAGGCTTCAAAGACTTATATTAGAAAGAGAAGTTTAAAATCTATAATCTAAGCTTCCACTTTAAAAAAGCTAGAAAAAGAGGGGCCAAATAAACTCAAAATAAGTAGAAGGAAAAAAACAATAAAGCTAAGAAGGGAAATCAGTGGGCTAGAAAAGAAACAATGCTACAAAATTTGGTTCTCTGTAAAGATTAACACAATTGATAAAGCCCTAACAATATTGATCAGAAAATAAAACACAAATTACCAATATCAAGGATACAAAAGGGGATATCACTACAGAGACTTCACTGGCCACACACAACAAAAAATACAGACTTTACAAAATTAGTCCAAGAACGTCCCTAATAAACAACTATTACAATAAGCAGTAACGACAATATTTCCTGGGGAGGAGCAGAATCTAATTTCCATAGTTGCCACATAATTTTCAAAATGTCTAGTTTTCAACAAATATATTATGAAGCATACAAAAAAACAAGAAAATATGGCCAATACATGGGGGAGGGGGAAGGCAATTAATGGAAACTGTCCCTGAGGAAGGCCAAACATTGGACCTACTAGACAAAAACTTTAAGTCAGCTATTTTAAATATGCTAATAGAGCTAAAGGAAACTTTGTCCAGAAATCTTAAGAAAACCATGAGAACTATATAAAGACTATCAGCCAAGAGACATAGATTAAAAACAAAAAGAGATTCTGGAATTAAAATGTATAATGAATAAAATGAAAAATTCAACTGGAGGCACTCCCTAGCAGATTTAACCTGGCATATGAAAGAATCTTCTTGAAGATTCTAAGAAATCTACTAAGAATTCTAAGATCTACTAAGAAAACAACTGAAAACCATATAGTAAACTTGAAGATAGATCAGTCGAGATTTTTCCAGTCTGAGGAACCAAAAGAAAAAAAAAATTAGGAAAAATCAAATGGAAAGAGCCTAAGAGATTTGTGGGACACTGCCCATGATACCAAATTTGCATAATGAGAGTCCCAGAAAGAGAGAAAGAAAGGAACAGAAAGAATATTTGAAGAAATAATGGCCGTAAACTTCCCATATTTGATTTTTAAAAAGTTTAATCTACCAAGTCAAAAACCCAAATGGAGTCTAAGTACAATAAACTCAGAGATCCACACCAAGACACATTATGAAATTGTCAAAAGCCAAAGACTAAGATAAAAATCTTGAAAGCAGGCTGGGCGCGGTGGCTCAAGCCTGTAATCCCAGCACTTTGGGAGGCCGAGACGGGTGGATCATGAGGTCAGAGGATCGAGACCATCCTGGCTAACACGGTGAAACCCCGTCTCTACTAAAAAAATACAAAAAACTAGCCGGGTGAGGTGGCGGGCGCCTGTAGTCCCAGCTACAGGGGAGGCTGAGGCAGGAGAATGGCGTGAACCCGGGAGGCGGAGCTTGCAGTGAGCTGCGATCCGGCCACTGCACTCCTCCTGCCTGGGCGACAGCGAGACCCCGTCTCAAAAAAAAAAAAAAAAAAAATCTTGAAAGCAACAAGAATAAAGCAATTGATCATGTACAAGGGATCCTGAATATGCTTAATAGTTAAATTCTCATCTGAAACTATGGAGGCCAGAAACAGTGGGATGCTATTTTGAAGTGCTGAAAGAAATAACAATTGTCAAACAAGTATTCTCATCCAGCAAAACTACTTTTGACAATTGAAGGAGAAATTAACACATTCCCAGATAAAACCAAAAAAATTGACAGAATTTGTCACTAGTAGATGTGCCCTAGAGGAAGTGCCCAAGGGAGTCCTTCAGTGTGAAATACAAGGACACTAGAGAGTAACTTGAATCCACACAAAGAAATAAAGAACACTGGTAAAGGTAACTACACAGATTAATATAAAAGTCAGTGTTAATGGCATTTTTTATTTGTAACTCCTCTTTTTTCCTTTCTCATTTAAAAGACAGTTGTGTAAAATGATAATTATAAATCTATGTTGATGGACTTAATGTAAAAAGATGTAATTTGTGACAATAACATAAAGAGGAAGATAAAACTGTATAGGAGCAAAGTTTTTGTATATTATTGAAATTAAGTTGACAATAATTGAAACTAGATTTTTATAGTTAAGATACTAATTGTAATTCCCAAAAAATCACTAAGAAAACAACCCAAAACCATATAGTAAAAAAAAAAATGACAAGGGAATTAAAGTGGGTACACTAAAATATCTACTCAGTATAAAAGAAGGCAGTAATGGAGAAATTGAGGTAAAAAAATGCGACATAGGAAACAAATGACAAAATTATAGAAGTAAATCTTCATTATCAGTAATTACTTTAAAAGTAGATGGATTAAAGTATCCAATTAAAAAGCAGAATTCGGCAGATTTTAAAAGAACATAATACAACTATATGTCTCTGCCTGCAAGAGACACTTCAGATAAAAAGATTCAAATAGGTTGAAAGCAAAATGATGAAAAAAGATACCCCATACAACGATAACCAAAAAAGAGCTGAAGTGGCTACAATAGTATCAGGCAAAATAAACTTTAAGACAAAAAATGTTACTAGAAACATAGGCCAGGCATGGTGGCTCATGCCTGTAATCCTGGCACTTTGGGAGGCTGAGGTGGGAGGATTGCTTGAGCTCAGGAGTTTGAGACCAGCCTGGACAACATAGTGAGACCCTATCTCTTCAAAACAAAGAGGCCGGGTGCAGTGGCTCATGCCTGTAATCCCAGCATTTTGGGAGGCTGAGGCCGGGTGGATTACCTGAGGTCAGGAGTTCGAGACCAGCCTAGTCAACATGGTGAAACCCCATCTCTACTAAAAATACAAAACTTAGCCAGGCATGGTGGCAGGCGCCTGTAACCCGAGCTACTCGGGAGGCTGAGGCAGGAGAATGGCTTGAACCCAGGAAGTGGAGCTTGCAGTGAGCAGAGATCGCGCCATTGCACTCCAGCCTGGGGGACAAGAGCAAGATGTCATCTCAAAACAACAACAACAACAAAAAAAAGAAAAGTTTTTAAAATGTTACTAGAAACAAAGAAAGACAGTACCTAATGCTAAAAGAGTCAATCCATATAGAAGACATAGCAATTAATAAATATATATGCAACTAATAAGAGTGCCCCAAAACACATGAAGCAAAAAATGACAGAATTGAGAAGAAAAATAGACAGTTTTACAATAGTAGTTGGAGACTTTAATGTCCCATTTTCAATAATGGGTAGAACAACTAGACATATGAGCATGATGGAAATAGAAGACTTAAACAACACTGTGTAAACTGACTAGACCTAACAGACTGCTGTAGGATGCTTTTTACCTAGCAGCAGCAAAATACACATTCTTTTCAAGTGCACATGGAACATTCTCCAGGCTACACCATATGATTGGCCATAATATAAATATCAATAAATTTTTAAGATTGAAATCATAGAAAGTGTGTTCTCCAAACACAATGGAACGAGATTAAAAATAAAAAGCAAATAAAATTTAGAAAATTCACAAATATGTGGAAGTTAAATAACACACTTTAATAACTAATGAGTCAAAGAAGATTAAAAGAGAAATTAGAAAATACTCTGAGATAAATGACTACAGAACATAACATACAGCTGGGCATGGTAGGTCATGCCTGTAATCCCAGCACTTTGGGAGGCTGAGGTAGGAGGATCACTTGAGCCTAGGAGTTCAAGCCCAGCCTGGACAACATAGCAAGACCTCATTTTTAACAAAAAATTTAAAAATTAGCTGGGGCCGGGCGCGGTGGCTCACGCCTGTAATCCCAGCACTTTGGGAGGCCGAGGCGGGCGGATCACAAGGTCAGGAGATCGAGACCACGGTGAAACCCCGTCTCTACTAAAAATACAAAAAATTAGCCGGGCGCAGTTGTGGGCGCCTGTAGTCCCAGCTACTCGGGAGGCTGAGGCAGGAGAATGGCGTGAACCCGGGAGGCGGAGCTTGCAGTGAGCCAAGATCGCGCCACTGCACTCCAGCCTGGGCGACAGAGCTAGACTCCGTCTCAAAAAAAAAAAAAAAAAAAAAAAAAAAAATTAGCTGGGCATGGTGGCTTATGACTATAGTCCAAGCTACTTGGGAGGCTGAGGGGGAGGATTTCTTGAGCCCAGGAATTTGAGGTTGCAGTGAGCTATAATTGCATCACTGTACTCCAGCCCTGGCAACAGAGTGAGACCCTCCCTGTCTAAACAACAACAACAACAAAAACCCCACAACTTACAGGATGAAGCAAAAGCAGTTTTCAGAGGGAAATTTATAGCTATAAACATCTACACTGAAAAAAGAAGAAAGATCTCAATTAGTAACCTAACTTTTCACCTTAAGAAAGTGGAGAAAGAAGAGCAAACTAAACCAAAAGCAAATAGAAAGAAGAAAATGTTGAAGATTAGAGTGCAGATAAATTAAATGGTGAAAAGAAAAACAGTAGAGAGAATCAAGAATATCAAAAGTTTGTTCTGTCAAAGACATGATTGACAAAGCTACAGCTAGACTAACAGAAAAAAAAAAAAGAAGACTCAAATTACTAAAATTAGAAAGAAACATGGGGGTATTACTACAGATCTTACAAAACCACACAAAGAATTATAAAAGGCAGATAGTCAACAACACAGAGTAACAATTGTCTATTTTTTGTTTCTGTTATCTGTGCTTTTGAGGTTTTAGGCATAAACTATAAACAATAGTATGTCAACAAAATAGATAACCTAGATGAAATAGACAAATTTCTAGAAACACATAAAAGAGTAAAAATTACTCAGAAAGAAATAGAAAATCTGAATAAGCCTACACCAACTAAAGAGATTGAACCAGTAATAATGATAATAATAAATTCCATGAAAGAAAATTTCAAAACAAGTTGACATCACTGGTGAATTCTATCAAACTTTTAAAGAAGAATTAGCATCAATCCTTCTCAAACTCTTCCAAAAAATAGAAGAGGAGGGAACATTCATTCAATGAAAACCAAATTACACTGAATATATAAGTATACATATATATAATATATTTATATATTATATAGTATATATATAATATATAACACATATATTATATAGATATTATATAAATATATATATATGTATAAAAAACAGTGGATTAAAGACTTAAATGTAAAACCTGAAACTGTAAAACTCCTAGAAGAAAACATAGGGGAAAACCTCCATGACATTGGTGTTGGCAATAATGTTTTAAACATGACACCAAAAGCTTAGGAAACAAAAGCAAAAATTAACAAGTGGGACTACACCAAACAGAAATGTTTCCACATAGCAAAGGAAGCAATAAACGAACAAAAAACGCAACCCACAGAATGGGAGAAAATATTTGCAAACCATGTATCTGATAAGGAGTCAATATCCACAATATATAAGGAACTCATACAACAATAGCAAAAATCCAGATAACCCTATTTAAAAATTGGCAAGGGACGGCCAGGCACGGTGGCTCACGTCTGTAATCCCAACACTTTGGGAGGCTGAGGCGGGTGGATCACAAGGTCAGGAGTTTGAGACCAGCCTGGCCAGCATGGTGAAACCCTGTCTTTACTAAAAATACAAAAACTTAGCTGGGCACAGTGATGTGCACCTGTAATCCTAGCTACTCAGGAGGCTGAGGCAGGAGAATCGCTTGAATCCAGCAGGTGGAGGTTGCAGTGAGCCATGATCATGCCACTGCACTCCAGACTGGGTGACAGAGTGAGACTCCATCTCATACATACATACGTACATACATACATACATACATACCAACATACATACATAAAATAAAATTGTCAAGGGACATGAATAGACTTTTTTTTTTTTTCAAAGAAGGCATATAAATTGCCAACAGGTATATTAAAAAATTCTCGACATCACTAATCATCAGAGAAATGCAAATCAAAACCATAATAAGTCATCATCTGACACCTGTTAAAATGGCTATTATCAAAAAGTAAAAAGATAACAGGGGCTGGAAAGAATGTGAAGAAATTGGAACCCTTGTACAGTGTTCATGGGAATGTAGATTGGCACTACCATTACGGAAAATAGTATGGAGGTTCATCAAAAATTAAAAATAGAACTACCATATGATCCAGCAATCTCACTTCTGGGTATACATCCAAAGGAAATAAAATCAGTATCTCAAAGAGATGTCTGAACTCCTGTGTTCATCACAGCATTGTTCACCATAGCCAAGATATGGAATCAAGCTAAGTGTCTATCAACAGAGGAATTGATAAAGAAAATGAAATATTATTGAGCCTCATAAAGGAAGGAAGTCCTGCCATATGTAACAGCATGAATGAATCTGAAAAACATTATGCTAATGAAATAAGCTAGACACAGAAAAGCAAATACCACATTACTTTACTCATATGTGGAATCTGAAAAAGTCAAACTCAGAAACAGTAGAAGGGATCGGGGTGGGGATATAGGGAGAAGTTGGTCAAAGGGTACAAACTTTAAACTATGAGATAAATAAGTTCTAGAGACCCAAAGTATAGCATGGTGACTATAGTTAGTAACACTGTACAGTGTACCTGATATTTGCTAAGGGTAGACCTTAAGTGTTCTCATCAGACACACACACACACACACACACACACACACACAAAGGTGGTAACTATGTGAAGTGATGGATATGTAAACTAAGTTGATTGTGGCAATCATTTCACAATGTATACATATATCAAATTATCATGTTGTACACCTTAGATATATACAATTTTTAGTCATCAATTATAACTCAATAAAGCTAGAAGGTAAAGGAGATTGTCTTTTGGGAAAGAAGGTTCCATTGTTAGACGAGAGCTACTTGCAGGGACTCTCCCTTCAATCACTCAATTAAGAAACTACTCTTTATTAGGTGCTGGGGATAGAGCAGTGATTGAGATATTGCCCTGGCCCTTATAAGCAGATAATCAACAACACAGAGTGACAATTGTCTATTTCTGATTTTCTTGCCTGTGCTTTTGAGGTTTTAGTCATTATTTGCCTAGGCAGATGTCCAGAAGAGTATTTCCTAGGTTTTCTTTTGAGATTTTCATAGTTTGAGATCTTACATTTAAGTCTTTAATCCATCTTGACTTAATTTTTGTATGTGGTGAGAAGTAGGGGTCCAGTTTCGTTCTTCTGCATATGGTTAAGCCAGTTTTTCCAGCATCATTTATTCAATAGGAAGTCTGTTCCCTATGTTTTGTTTTTGTTGACTTTGTCAAAGATCAATTGGTTGTAGGTATGTGGCTTTATTTCTGCATTCTCTATTCTGTTTCATTATTATACATGTCTACTTTTATACCAGTACCATGCTGTTTTGGTTACTGTAGCCTTGTAGCATAATTTGAAGTCAAGCAGTGTGATGCCTCCAGCTTTGTTCTTTTTGTTTAGGATTGCAAGTTAAGTGTTACTCTTGATGAGTTATTCTAATGCTTCAAGACTAAAGTATTAAAGAAATAGGACACTGAGTAAATACATTCTCATTCGGAAGCAGGGAGCTCTGGAACATGGAATGATGCCCACAGAGGATATGCCATACAAGAGTGTAGTATAACCTGCTTGAGAATACTGGATGCTTAGTTATGTGTTGAAGTTTCAGAAAGTTGGAGGAAGAAGGTTAACAAGAAAATGTGTGGTGATTGTATATAGTCTTAATTTATTTATTTAACAAGTATTGTTGACTGTCTATTATATACCAGGCACTGTGCTAGGCCCTAGAAGTACAAAAACAGCATCTAATTTTGTGAAGCTTGTATTCTAGTGGGGAGCACAGATGTCATCTATATTACCAGAAGAGTAATCATATATCAACAAAATGTGATAACTGATAAAAATGAAAGACAAAGAATAGCATGTGCAAATGCCCTATGCTGGGAATGAGCACGAATCTGTATCTGCACCCTAAGTTATGGCCACAGTTAGCAGGAACTAAAATCTCACATGTGGCTGATGCTCAGAGAGTGAGGAAAATCACAGTTCATGATGGCATTTGGGAGGCAGGTAGGCAAAGGACAGATCCTGCTGAACATTGAAAGTCATAGTAAGAAGTTTTGTCCTTGAAAACTATTGGAACCTTTTAAAGCCTTTAGCACAGCATCTGGAAGGAGGGAAAGTAGGTTAACATGATCAGATCTGGGTTTAGAAAAGAGCACTTTGTCTGGAATGTGAATATCAGATTTGGGGAGGGGGTATAAGTACATCTGAAGTCACCAGTTGGGTGGCTATTGTAGTTGGGGTGAGAGTTCGTGGCTTACACTAGGGTGATGGTAATGAAGATGGAGAGAACTGGAAGCTGTGCGGTCCCTTAGTGCATGAAACAAGTTTGACGCAACCCACTGTAATGGAAACTTTGAGCCTCATAACACATGTACCTTAAAATGTTAACACTCAGATGTAAAATAAAACGGATTTTCCTGGTAGTTCAGCTGTTCAAGCTAGGATTAGAGAGCCATGACATGGTGAAAGCCAGATACTAAGTGGCCAAGTTAGGCCTTGAGGAAAGACTCGTGCTCAGGTTGTGTGTATAAGATAATAAGCACTGATTAATTCTGTAAATGGTTAATCAGATGGACCTATATAGTCTTAGCCTCAGTCAATCAGCATGAGTTATTGACTGTGCACTGTGCAGAAAACATAAGTATCCCACAAAATAGCCTCTAGTGTACAAAGAAATAAGCACCACCTCAATATGTATGATCCATTCAGTGAATACCTTCTAAATATTGAATAGATATTATTGAACGCAGCACTTGTCTCTGCAGAATTGTCAAGGGCAATTCACAGTGTGGATATGCTGAGGAGTCTGAGTTTCATAGGGCAATTTCTGTCTATTGGAATGGGAATGTAGGGAAAGTCAATTGTCTTAGGTGTAAGTAAAGGGAGCTTAATGATTCTCCTAAACCAAAAAAAAAAAAAAAAAAAGTAAGTCTATTGATTTCCCTCATGATTCATCTTCTGCAGTGGTGTTTTTTCTTTCTGTGTTAGGACCTATATAGGACCAGCATTAATAAAGGAGCAGTAGCCCTTTAAGGTGAGGCTGGCTGAATGGGAGGATCCAAAAATTCATCCTATAAGGGCCTTTAGTTTCTGGCGGAAGTATGTGCACAATTTATCTCACGAGCCTCAGTTTATAGTAACCCTCTGATGGGACTGGCTGACCCTGCTCTGCCAACTCTCCAGAATCCCTGACACCTTTAATAGACCAGCTGACTGCCTTCTTGCTTAACTTGCAGATCACCACTTAACTATCTGTTTTCCATCCCTATCCTTTCCAGAATCTTGCCAGCCTCCCACCCACTGTCTGCCATCTTTACTACTGCCCACTTCTAGGTTTGCATCAAGTTTCTTACCGTGGCCTATTGTCCTTCATGCTACATCTTTGGAAATCCTGGGACAAATACCCTCAACCAGTGGTTCTCCAGTCTAGTTTTGTTAGAAGCACTTAGTGAAACTTCTTACAAATGGACATTCTTTGTCTAATTTTGTGTTAGATCATCTGGAGGCAGGTCCCAGGAATATTTATTTTTAGAAAGCTTCCAGCCAGGTGCAGTGGCTCAGGCCTGTAAGCCCAGCACTTTGGGAAGCCGAGGTGGGTGGATTGCCTGAGGTCAGGAGTTCGAGACCAGCCTGCCCAACATGGTGAAACCCTATCTCTACTGAAAATACAACAACAACAACAACAACAACAACAATTAGATGGGCGTGGTGGTAGGTGCCTGTAATCCCAGCTACTTGGGACGCTGAGGCAAGAAAATTGCTTGAACCCTGGAGGCAGAGGTTGCAGTGAGCTGAGATCACACCACTGCACTCCAGCCTGGGCAACAGAGCAAGGCTCTGTCTCAAAAAAAAAAAAAAAAAAAAAAAAAAAAAGACAGCTTCCCAGGTGTTTTGAAAACACTTGATCAGTGTTATGGAATCCCTGCAAACTATTTCACTTTGTGTTCCACTTAGAGGTTTCAAACTCCCAGTAAAGACAGGTCAGCATCTTGCCGTTTATGCTACTCTCAAAAAAGTTTCCTAGAGCGAGATATTGAATTAGAGTAATACTGCTTACCCCAGTTGATACAGGGGATACATAATTTTCATTCATAATAATAATAAAAAACCATTTATTGGGCACTTGGTATGTGTTAGTATGCCAAGTGTTTTTCACAATGTTTTAGTTTAATCCTAACAATCTCAGGGTTATTTACATTGATTTATATTAATCAGAAAAGTGACACTTAGAGAGGTTAAGCAGCTTGCCCAAGAGGAAGTATCCAAGTTAGGATTTGAACCCAGGTCGGACTAATGACAAAATTCACGCTCTCGGCCACATGGTCAGCAATTGATAATAAACAAGTGGCAAAGGTGACAGCCAAGTAAAGCTCTCCGTCCTTTGCTGTATTCTTTGTAGTTTACTTGAAGGTGCTCCACTGGGTTGACCAGACATCCCCCCTAAGATTACTGGGGGAATTAGGGCTCATAAGACCTCTACCAGCTGCCCACAAAGAAAGATCTGAATCTCACTAGTGAGTCTCATGAAAACGGATGTGATAACAAACCTGAGGGAAAATCAAAAGTGTTTTGTGCATCCTGGCTGTTTTTAAGTTATTTAAACCCTATGATTCCAGCTCAAGTCTCAGTCACTTCCTCTCTTTTGCCCTCATGCCATTACTCACTGTGAAACCAACAGTAGACCTGAGATTGCCAATACTGCATGTGAATCTGTAGGCAGCAGCAGAGGTTCCTGATGTCATTGTCTCCCAGACCACTGTAACTCCCTCGGGCTCCTCCCTCTCTGTAAGCAGCACTCTCTCTGTTCACGAGCACAGCCAGGTGCTTTTGTTCAGGCCCAGAAGGGGTGGAATAAACACAAAAAGATACCCTCTACTTCACTGCTGTTAAACTACTGTAATCACAGCAAAGTGCTGTGCTACTTACAAGAAGTTAATGGGTCTGTGGCAGAGTTCTAAGAAGTGGACAAGAAACAAAGGGATTTTGTAACAGATGGGATGCCTGTTGAGTTATTAACATTTATATCACAGATTCAATTTCTACTACATTCACCAGGGACAAATAACACACTAGCTTTGATCTCACTATTCAAAAGGAAGCTATAAGGTGACAAAGTACAAAGGCTGCTCATTATAAAAATCCTGTTAGAATGCAATACACTATTAATTGTTCTAGATTCCCCATTATTAAAATAAAATACTTGCTAATGTTCTTTTTTTTTTTTTGCAAGCAAAGTTGCATTTTAAAAATAACCTGTATCTAATGTTTGCACCAAATACAGTAACATTTGTTTTGGATATTTCTTTTCTTATTGTGCATATACTTCGTTTCATTTTCAATTGTGTTACACAGTATTATAACTCTGATAAAGCACATAATGAATACTTACCAGTCAGTACAAAGGGTTTACCTATTTCTAACTATCTATGGAAATCAAATTATAGTGCAGTGCTGCCTGAACGTTCACATCTTAATGTAAGGGGTAAAGTTACATATAGACAATGTAGGTTGTTAGGCAGATGAACCATTCAGCTGTAGAATGGACTCAGGCAAAGATTAGAGGCTTCTCTTTTGCTGCCTTCTAAAATGCCTCCTTGATCCAGTTTGCGCAAGTAGTGAGATACTGAAATAATCTGACATTGGCAATGTGTCTGTCAACTGTCTGAAGTGACAAATAAGGCATAAGTGAGTTTTCTTTGTCACATCTAGAGACACAAAAGTGAAATGGGAAGGGCGACTTTCTAGTTAATCTTTCAGGAGAGTCCAGATGCACAGGCTGATACATTCAAAGCTGTTTTTCTTCACAAGGAGGCAGCGGGGAAAACGTGATTTTCTATGTACTTGCCCCTCTCCAGAAACATGGGTCTCCTTTTGCCCTCTTCCTGCTACCTCAGTGTACAGATAGATTTTATTTTATAAACCAAGTCAAGGTTTAAATAAAAAGCTCTATAAGGGCAGCACCCAGCAACCTTGCCTTTTATTTATCTGAAAAACAATGGTCTCAAATGAAGTTTTTCTCTTTGTCTTCAGAGTTAACCAAGATTCAGCTCATGACCATATCGTGGAAGCTTCTGGAAATGCTACCAACCCTACCAGAAGTTTGTTTGCTTTTGTTTTTATTTATTTATTTATTTATTTATTTATTTTGCTCCCTGAGCTCAATTCAACTGCATACTCACAAGAAAATAGGCACCTGGAATTTATGTGGAGGGACCCACCCCCCCAAACTTGACTGCAGGCTAAATCTAAAATTTTGACAAAGAATGTTAAGGAAGACAGTAGTTCTCAGCAGATTATTTAACTTGAAAAATTCCTATTTTGACACCTGGGATTTTTTTGTTTGGTTGGCCACTCAGAGTTATCCCAGGGACCCAGGTAAAAATGACCTCAGTGTAATGACCACAAAATACTGTTCAAGGCCAGTTTTTATTTCACATAGACGCTTATCAAGTCATGCCAGCCCCCTAGTACTGGGTGAACTATCTGTACCCACATTGGACTGTATTTAAAATGGTGTCCTCCTGAAGTGGGTCAGTATTTCCTAGAAGCATTTGCCTAATTAGCTTTTTTATTTTTTTCCCCCCGGGTTCAAGCGATTCTCCTGCCTCACCCTCCCAAGTAGCTGGGATTACAGGCATGCGCCACCACATCCAGCTAATTTTTGTATTTTTTTTAGTAGAGACGGGGTTTCACCATGTTGGCCAAGCTGGTCTCGACTACTTAGCTTTTTTAACTTATTTTTCCTGAAGAGAATCCCTGATACTAGTACCAAAAACTTATGTTTTGTCAGCAAGTATCAGCATAGGTACCATTAGCAGAATTCTATGACAATTAGTTTCCATTGTTGATTGCCCAACTGTTTGGTCAAACACCAATTCCTCCACCATCTGTTTGAAAATTTCTGGCAGGAGAAAATGAGTCTGGCAAGGCAAATATGTTCAGCATGTCTCTGGACAGAAGCATACCTCTCGAGGGACTGTTTCCTCCTTCTTTTCTCCCTAGGTTTGCACACAGCACAATGCCTGGTTTGGAAGCGGAATCCAGAAAAAAAAAAAAAAATCAGTGACTGGGCTGAAGAAACAGTTATTGGGACAAAGCACACACTCAAAAAGAAAGAACATTAATCAAAGCAAAATATTACATTATCAGTGGCAATGAAATTTGCTCACAAAGCTGGACTCATCCATGTTTCCATTCCCAACTATCTCTTTCCTCCTACCTCCCTGTTTTTTTTTTTTTTTTCCCTTCTACTGGATCCTTCAAGCTGCAGTAAATCATGTTGTAAAATGAGTTTGAATAGCAGAAGCATTAAGATTTCACATTCTGCAGCATAACAATGAACTGCCTTATGTTAGAATTCAAGCTTATTAGTAAGGTTCCCAAATATTATCATCTCCTATGGTGGCAATTTACTAGCCATCCAGAAAAGTGGTTTTTACTACCGGAGCCAATATCAACCATGCCTTGTGAGCTGCAGATGGGGTCTCTTAGCCACAGCTCTGCATTCTGCACTGCACAACACCTAATTCATACTTGGAAGCAAGTGTGTCAGCATCTGTGATAGATCGTATGGAGGTGTCATGTTAATCTTATGATGGATAAAGTAGCTCAAAAAGAAATTTCTTTTGAAGAGGCAAGGCTGTTCCAAGGAAGAGGGTCCAGGCCCAGGCACAAGCCTACAGGGCCTGCCCAGTGTGTCTGGGCACAGAAACGCAATGTCCAGATCAGGGAAGGAGGCAGGCACGAGGCATTTCCAGCTAATCATGAGTCAATTCAATAGCCTGCTTATGCAGTGACCTGGGTAGCCGCTGCTGCTGTCTGTTGTATGCTCTAATTCAGCCCTGGGAGTTTGGGGAGAGCGGAGTTGGAGTGTGCATGGTAAATGTGGCGGGTGGAAAACACTGAGAGGATGATGGAAAATTCATTTTGAGACTACCAAACAAAAGACAGTGCTGTCCTTGAGTGCCATCGATCTCTCTCTCCCTGCCCTCCCCTCCTCTCTCTTCTGTGAGGTGCTTGGAGTGTTTGAAAAAGCCAGAGAAGAAACATATTATCTCACATCCTAACAAAGAGGGAGGAATAAGACAGAGAAAACTTCCTTAGGGGGTAAATTTTAAGGAATAAACACTCATGCTTGGAGTGAAATGGGAAAAGATATTTTTTTCTTTTCTTTTTTTTTTTTTTTTTTTTTTTTTTTTTGAGATGGAGTCTTGCTCTGTCACCCAGGCTGGAGTGCAATGGAATGATCTCGGCTCACTGGAACCCCCATCTCCTGGGTTCAAGCAATTCTCCTGCCTCAGCCTCCCGAGTAGCTGGGATTACAGGCATGCGCCACCATGCCCTGCTAATTTTTGTATTTTTAGTAGAGGAGGGTTTTTGCCAGGTTGGCCAGGCTGGTCTCTAACGACTGACCTCAGGTAATCTGCTTACCTCGGCCTCCCACAGTGTTGGGATTACAGGCGTGAACCCCCACACCCAGCCTGCATCTTTTTTTTTTTTTTTCAGTATTCAAGTTTCTATGTCGAAGTGGGTCAGCAATTTGAGTATATAGAAAAGGTTGACACTAAGAAGGTAGTTATTTTCAATTGATTATATTAAACTAAATCTCAGAAAGCCTGAAATTTAGCACATTTCAAATCTTTATTGAGGGCTAATTGCTATGCCAAGTTAGCAGATAGATGAAGAAAAATGTCTTAAAATTGACATAGAGATCAGAGGAGAGATAATATGCTGATGAGAAACACGTTTGCGTTTTCCTAACTCAAAAATAGTTTTCTAATTGGGGTTTTGACAGGGAAAGTGAACCTCTACAGGGCTCTGGAAAGGAAATAGATACTTGATTTCTAATCCTCAACTATGACCTGGAATGTATGTTGACTGTGAATTCTCTCTCCTGGAAGCATGAAACCTCAGGTCATACAGAAATAGGAGTAAACATGTGTTTTTTTCATCTTCATGGAAAACTTGAACAACTAGCAACAGAAATAATGCTTTTAAATGATTTATCCTCCCAGAAGGAGAAAGAAGATTGCTAGGAGTATTTTTAAATAAATAATGCAGCATCCCGTTTGGGGTGTGTGTGTGTGTGTGTGTGTGTGTGTGTGGTGGTGGTGGTGGTGGTGGTTGGGGTGGGGGGGGATTCTCATTTATTTACTCACCACAGGGACTCTGAGGTGGCAAAGAATATCACCAAAACTGCTGTATGCATGAGGTTCCTGTGGTCCCATGGGAGAGATGAGGAAAGCGTTTCAGGACTGACTTGCTTCTGGGAAATTCAGGACAAAGACTCTTGTGTTTTAAAACATGCTCAAGTCTCTTTTCTTCCTGTATTACCCTAGGATTCATTTCCCCCAAGAGAAGGAATTTGCAGTCAAGATAAACTCCATGTCATCGTCAATGAGTAGATATCAAAATATTCACTTCTACTACGGAGCCAGTCACTCAGTAGTAGCAACAACAAAACCTTTCCCTGCAGTCTATCGCCCTTGATACCATTCTATTTTTCTCCTCATCGCTCAGCTAAATTCCCCCAAAAGAGTGGTCTGGTCGAGATTCACTGTCTCCATTTGCCTGTCTCCCAGCTGCTCCTCAACCACTACGTTTTGGTTTTGCTTCCAACCTCTACGTCTCCCACCCCCCACTCCACTAGGACAGCTCAGCTGAGGTTGTCCTAAACATGGTAGGCAGTAGCCTGCATATAATAAAAGCCAAAGCACTCTTTTGAGTCTTGTTCTGTCTCGTTTGACCTGCCATTAGCACTTGACATTTGATGTCCCTCCTTGAAATTCTCTGTTCTGTTGGTTTCTGCTACACTGCCCTCTACTATTAATAGCTTTACTTCTACTTACCTGACCACTCCTTTTCAGACTTCTTGCAGGCTTCTCCGCCTCTGTCCAGTCCTTAAAGGCAGGTGATCCTAAAAGCCATATCCTAGGTCTTATGCTTTTTAACTGTGCATGTTCCTTTTGCACTAGCTTAAAGACTCACGTGCCCACAAAAAGTCTAGCTTCATCTCTGATCTCTTTTTTTTTTTTGCTTCGATCCTCTATATCTGACTAAATAGCATCTCCACTTGGACGTCTTAAAGATACCTCCAACTCCAAACTCCAATACTGAAATCATCTTCATCCTCAAACCTGCTACTTGTTTTGTATTTCCTATCCTAATAGGTGACATCCACCACTGCCCCTGCCAGTAAGTTACACAAGCCAGAAACCAGGTACCCTCTTGATTATTTCTTTTCCCTGTCCTCCCATATCTAAATTGGGTAAATTCTACCTCTTAAATCTGCCCAGTTTGCTCTATCTCCATGCTACTACCCTAGCTCAGGCCACCATGGCTTGTAGCCTGGCCTACTACAAGAACAACCTCTTAATTGGTTTTCTTTCTCGCCTCCTTGTCCTTTTCCAGTTGGTTCTGCTACACTACAGTCAGACTGGGTTTTCCCAAATGCAATCCTGATCAAGTCACTCCCTTGTTTGTATCCTGCAGGTGGCTTCCTGCTACCCATGGAAAAGTCTAAAGTTTCTAGACTCGATTACAAAGTTCTCCATCATTTAGACATTTTTTTTACCTATCCCATCTCTCTTGCACCACACTTCCCTTTGTACTCTATATTCCAGCTACGTTTAAGTTTTGTGGGTTTTTTTGTTTTTGTTTTTGTTTTTTAGCTTTGCAAAATTGCTAGGTTCTCTCTTTCCCTTAGGCTTCTATATATGCTTCTGGGAACAATCTCCACTCCCACCCCACTTCTTTTCTTCCTAGCAAATGCGTTCATATTTCATATTTAGTGTCACTTCCTCAGAAAGGCTGTTGGATTCAACTGCAAATCTGCTTTCATTTGCATAAGACTTATTACACTTTTATGTAATTACTTGCTTGTTCTTCTGCTAAACTGTAATCTCTGTGAGGGTAGGAGCCTTCTATGTCTCATTCACTACTTTATCTCCAGTACTTAGCACAATGTTCAATAAACATTTGGTGAGTGATTGATTTGTTAATAAACGATGTGTTATGGGAAAGAAGGTAGAGAAGTACAGGTATATTCCTTATCGTGGCAGAATGGTTAATAGTCAATGAGAAATGCCAAAAGTTACTCAAGTACTTCACAGCCCTCTCTAGAGGAAATTATTCTAATATTTAGAGAATCATCAGCCTCAAGGAATAAGTGTACTTTGGAATGGGGATAAAAATAATTGTCATAATTGATATTTCAGGCTACCTAAGGACATTGAAAAATGCTCTGACCACATGGTAGAAAAACTCTCATCCAGAATCAAGAGCAGCAGAACAAGAATATAAGTAGGAGAAGTAGATCATAAGCAAGGGAATAAGGGCACTGGCGAGTGCCCCTGTGCCAGGGCAAAGACACCAGCTGTAGCAGTGGCAGAGAAGCCAATCATGAGCTCAGTCATCATCAAAAACAAGAATTGCAAATGCTAATACAATTGCAGCAGAAACTGTAAGCCACTAGGAGCATTTGGAAAAGGGCTGTTAATTTTTGGAACTGCTTGCATTCCTCTGGAATGAGTAATGTGTTTTTGTGACAGGGAAACAGTAGGAAATTCTTGTAGTTATAATTCTGCTTAGGGCATTCTTAATTCCATTTTCCCATCCACAGATACAGTGACCCCTTCCCCTGAGTCAAACGAGTGAAGAAGATGGGCAGTCCCTCCTTGCTTGCCTATCTTCTTTTGTCCATTGAGCTCTCATGTACGTACCAGAGATCACCCAGTCCAGTCGCATTCTAGGTTCGTGTCCATGGCTAATACAAGCTTCTGGAAGAGGAGTCACCTAGTACCCTTCCCCAGATACAGTGATTCCTCATCTGATGCTTATTTTCTAAACTACAAATAGAAAAGAGAGAGAGAGAGAGAGAGAGAGAGAGAGAGAACCCTTCAGGTTACAAAGTAGATGCGGAAAATGCTAAAGGTATAGAAGAGAAATCAAACCTGGCACCTACATGTTTCTGACTGAGCAACATACTCTCCCTTTATCTGAAGATATTTGATTTTGGAGCAACAAAGTTCTAGAGAATTCAAAACAGCATATTGAGCATGTGTAATGCCATATTGTCTTCTGTACCTTTACAAAGACATGCTGAGCCATGTTCCTTTGAATGTTCAAACATGTGGTTATTTGAATGTACGATTCAAAAAAAAAAAAAAAAAAAAGAAAGAAACAGAAACAGAAGGGAAAAGACCTTGAGGTGATATTAAGCACCGTGAAGCAAAATTGATCTCCCTTTACTGTGTTTCTTCCAGAAAGCTGGTGTGCTCAACAACATCGCCCAGAGCAGAAGCCAAATCACCTACACTTAACAGTTGGGCTCATCAGCTGCAAAGGGCTTTCCAAAAGTTTCATAACAACAGCAAAATGAATCCAAATAATAAAAAATGGGGGAGGGGGAGACACATTGCAGTACTGGAGAATTGCAATGGCAGCTATTAGAGAGTCTACTTTTAGATCAAGTTCAGGAAAAATGCTGCCTTCTCAATACTGTATTATGATTCTACTCTTAATTATTAAGTATATTAATGATGTATCCACCTACTTTTAGAACTATAATCAATATTTCCCCTGAAAACAGCCATTTGTAAGCAACAAATGTCATCAAGAATGAGCAAATGTGGTGTTCATTTCCTATACATTCAGCATGAGCTAGTTTTCTGAGAAAGTGTATGTACATCGGATGTTTTCTTTCATCATGTTTAAACAATATTGAAAATCCTGCAGCAAGAGTGATCGTAATTATTTTTATAATCTGGATGTGTATCTCTCTCTGTCCCTTTTCTACTTTCTCTATCTCCCTAGGATCTTTCTTTGTGAATGCAGCGGTGTTTGTATGTGTAATGTGTGTGTGTTTATCTGTCTCCACTTTTTTCTTTCTCTTCTTTCTCCACCTTATGTCTGCCTATTTTTGCCTCATTATGAAGATTTCTCTTAGCTTTAGAGTATATAACTATTTGTCTCAGTTTTTCTCTGGCTCTAGTAGTCTCTTGTCTGCTATCCTCTATGTATCTTTCTTTTTTCTGTCTTTCCCCTTGCTGAATTTCTACCCACCTTTCAAGGACTGAAGGACAATACTCACTGTCCCTGTAAAACTTTCCTTGACTCTCCCTCCCTACTCCTTCCTGACCCTCTATTCCCTGTACTTGCCTCTCTTGTAGCTCTTTCACATGGGACTGTAATCTGCAGTGAGAAGAAATGGCGTAGTTGACCAGGTCTGCTCTCAGAGCCAGTCACACATAATGTCTAAGGCAGCTGAAGAGCACTGGAAGGAACCTCTAATTAAAATGAGCTTTACTAGGGTGCTTCAATGCTCATAAATTTATTATTGAAGTTTTGACCTATTGCTACTAGGATTGGAAGGAAGACATGCTTCTCTTTGTCCATGATCTTGAACATTGGGTCTAAACCAATGGTCTGTGCACTGGCATAATAGTTTCTCAGGTAACTTGTTGGGTAGAAGCATACACCTTTCCCTAAATACACCAATCCCCTGCTCCTTGACATTGCAGACACTGCACTTATATGTTAGAATGATGTGCCTTAAACTTCGCTGTGTGTCAGAATCCCTGGGGAAGCTTGTTAGAAATACAAATGCCTAGATCCTACCCCGGAATCAAACGTGGGGAGGGGGATTCTGGGTATTTGTATTTCTAACAAGCTCCCCAGGGCATTATGATGCTCGGTCAAGGTTGAAAATCAATCATTAGAGAAGAATTTCTGTGAGTTAAGCATTGATCTCCTCCTGGACCTCATTTAAAGCAAAAATACTTTTAGAAGAGCATCATAGTAAGAAACGAATGCCTCGGTATAAATGAGTTCGTTTACTACAAGGGTTCTTATAGGCATGAAGGAAAGCAATAAATAAGTGTTTAGCACACCTTGTGTGCTGGACACCGTGCTCCCATACTGTGTGGTTAGGAGGACCTTCCATTCCCATGGTCTCATGAGTAACATTCCTTCTGCTATGGTCACACTCTGAAATTCTCTTCCCAACCTTACTCACTTTCATCCATGCGTAGGGTTGTCAGATAAAATACTGGATGCTCCATTAAATTTGAATTTCAGATAAACGATAGATAATGTTGATAGTAAAAGTATACCCTAAACACTACATGGGGCATACTTACACTAAAAATTATGTATTGTTTATCTGAAATTCAAATTTGACTGTGTATTCTGTATTTTTATATCTTAAATCTGGCAATCCTACCCATGGGAGGAGGAGTGAATTATCTGAAGAGGTCCACTGGTCCACGCTTTGCAATTAGGTAGAGCTAAGAGGACATTATGGGTAAGTTCGTCTGCTCTGTAGACCCAAATTCCTTCAGAAGAATCATCTTAAAGACTAGAGGAGAAGAGGAGAAAATTACTAAAACCATTTGGCTGCATATCAAAGTTATACCATTGAGTTCAGTGTTATCAGTAATAAGGCTATTTTCGTCTTCATTTGCCTTAAGCCTGTATCTTATTTCTCAGGTGGCTTTGAAATCAGATATTTCTCCCTCCAACAACCACAATGGTTATCTTATTGACCCTAATTTTCACGGGACCTCTATGAGGTAGCTTCTGTAATCCCCATATTACAATTAAAAAAAAAATGATGGGGCACTGAAGTAAGGAATGGAAGGAGCAAAATTCAAACTTTGCAACACATGATTTGGCCTTGGGCAGTTGATGGGGGTAGATATTTTCATTTCATGAAAGTGAAACTGATATCTGAATCTGTGTTTGATTTGGCTGTGAAAACATACTGGTCTTAAATCATGAGAAAAGAAAAACCCTTCATTACTAATGGTGCCTTTATCCAGTTTGACAAACAGAAAAGTGAAGTATTGTCCTTTAACTCTCATCCTATGCTTTATGAATGCACAAATAATTTTTTTTATAAACAACAAGGCCACTGACCAAGATAAAAGGCAGCCTGCCTAAGGGAAAAAAATCCCTCTCTTCAAACATCAATTAGAAACGTTTATTAGTGGCATCCGATTGACAGTTCACATTTATTTCCAAGAAAACAGAATGAATCCTCTTTAGGCTAGAATGTTTAAAAGGCTGCAGGTAGGATGTAGTACTTCAGAGTAATTGCTAAAGACAAGTGACCTTTGGAATCTAGCATTAGTCAGTTGCGGGAAGAAAAAGAGAACACAGGCAAAAGACCTGTTCAAAACTCATCTTTAGATTTATTCAATGGCCCTTTATTTTAAGCCATGAATATATACAATGCATAAGTATTAGCTTTCTACATAAATTAAGATAAGGTAGGAATAAGCAGTCACTTGAAAAATGATTGAATATTGACTCTCAAATATGGATCTGAATATGAGTCTGTGTATCTGGGTCTGGATCTTTAAGTGAGAATCCCGCTGTGTGTGTTCAGATGTTTCTATACACACCTGCTTAGCTTGACCCTGTAGCTTGTGAGCTTTATCTCTCCTTATCTATTATGGTACAAATAAAACAGAGACACCTGATGTCAGGCCTGTTCAGCTGGAGTCACTAATATAAGGTGTCTACAGGCTCAGCCCTGCCAAGTGATTAAGCTAGTCCTGACCAGGGCAGAAAATATATTGGAAGTTTCAACCATATTAGTAGGTGGGGACTAAAGTTATTGTTCTTTCCTAGACTAGACCCATTATCTTGCATGCTGGGCATGACCCTTGGAGATTTGGGTGCTGCTTCCCTACCCTACCTTCCAGATTACACCTCTCCCCTCTCAATTCCCTCCTGAACCAAGCTCAAGTTCAGCCTGCCTCCCTGGACATTTTACATTGGATTTTCAAGTCATGTCTTCAGAGGTAAGCCCTGTACCCTCCTCTTCCATTATCATTTATCTCTTCATTGTCTTGTAGCTATTCTTCATTTCCTGTGTATTGAATTCCATGCTAGTTCTCACCAGATAGATGATCATTTCCTAATATCAGGCCTGTTGATGCTCATCACAGAGAATTTTCACCCTCTTTGCCTGTGATTGTGCAAACATTAAAGTACACAGGGTGTTTGCCTCAACTACAAAAAGCTCACTCACCATACCTGTATTAGTCCATTCTCATACTGGTATGAAGAAATATCCGAGACTGGGTATTTTATAAAGAAAAAGAGGTTTAATGGACTCACAGTTCCACATGGCTGAGGAGGCCTCACAATTATGGGTGAAGGCGAAGGAGGAGCAAAGGCACATCTGACATGGTAGCAGGCAAGAGAGCAGGTGCAGGGGAACTGCCCTTTATAAAACCATTGGCTCTCATGAGACTTATTCACTATCCTGAGAACAGCATGGAAAAAACCTGACCCCATGATTCAATTACCTCCCACCAGGTCCCTCCCATGACATGTGGGGATTATGGGAACTACAATTTAAGGTGAGATTTTGTTGGGGACACAACCAAACCTTATCAATACCACTGTTGCTCTGGCTATCATGCAAATCCATGTGATATGAACTGTCTGGCTTAAGTAGACCCTAACATGGCATTGGCTGCTGTGGTAAGAGGGCTTCTTTTGGTATGCTGTGATTTTAAGCAGAAATGAGAATATCTTCTTGGTTGGGAGAGATTTTTCTCCATTTCTCAAATGTCCTTTTGTGGGTTGCTTCTAGACTTCTCATAGGCTTGGGGGATCTGAGCCAAGTTTTTTCTTTACCAGCATGAGTCTTGGGCAAATTGTGAAATACTTTTCTGTGGTATCATTCACCTTCTTTCCTGGATAATAATAGCCGTAAAGATAAGTGATATTTGTCGTGTTTCCCAAATCCAACCACCATGCTAAGTTCTTCACTGGTGTTATCTCATGTTAGCCTCAGCAAAATTTTAAATGTAAAATTAAAGTTCAGGACTGCAGAGACCTTATCTGTGCCTAGCAAATAGATGGCCCTCAAATTTGTTGAATAAATGAAATTGAGTTCTATTGTTAACCCTCTGTTTTACAGATGAATGAAATGAGGGTCAGAGAAGTTAAGTGACTACTCCAATGTCACATAACTAACTAATCAATGGTAGACTCAGGACCGAGATTTAAATCCATCTCACTGCAAAACCTGCATTCTTAACCGCCGTTCCCCTTGTCAGCAAACGTATTCCCACCCATGGGGTACTCAACAGCCCCTTGACTTCCACTGCAGAATCCCAATTGAGGTATCGACCTGAAGCCTATGATCCCTTTATGACATCAAAGAGATCTGCGTTATAAATGCAATCAGCTCTGTCAGCTAATTTATGCTAAGGAGCTTCTGGATTAACTCCTGTGTGAACTTTAGGGTTTCAATCCAGTCATTTAAAGAGATGATAAAGGGTAGCAATTCCAGGCAATATGGTGAGCCACTGAAGAAATGAATTTGGTTCAGGATATTCCAACAGAATGTTTTGAATCACGACACATAGATCACAATACATAGTCCTTGTATTTAGGTACATTATGAGACACACTCACTTTTTCTCTACATTTAGCACATCAGCATAGAAATGTGGTGAATGAATCTCCTAGTGATATAAACTAAGAAGTAATGCACTGCAATAAAATGTCACATGTGACAGGACACCAAGCAGGGTTTTGTTAGGAGGTGGGGAGGAGAGTGGTACAAAACTGAATCAGGCAAGATCGCTACCCTTCATAAGCTTACAATTTAGTTGGAGAGTTAAGGCAATTTAAGAGTGAAATCGATTCCATAATACATGAGCTGTCACAAGGCTGCCTGTGATTAACTTCCAAATGAGTAGTCCAGTCAGTGAAGGCTGAGCTCAAAGGCATGAGACTTCAGTGTGGACTGGGAAGGCTTCATTGCTTAGTTGACATCTCAGAAAGTTGCTTCCTTGCCTCCTGGTATTAGCCTGTTATTTTCAAAGCACTTATCACTCAAATAGTGTTTGTTTTGTTTTGTTTTTCTGAATGGGCTTTGGAATATTTCTCCTTTCAAAACAGTAACCTGTCTTTGGGATAAAGCAATGGAGTAGACTTCAGCTAATGACTTCCTTGTTTAGCTTCTATTTCTCTATATATGAGAAGGAGAATCAAACATAACTGTTCTCAAAATTGCATATCAGATTCATCTATTACAAATACAGATTCCTGGGCCCTCTTCCAAATCTACCAAATCAGAATTCCAGGAACTTTTATTTGAAAAAACAAAAACAAAATATATATGTTTGCATTTTGAAATATTTATACATGAGATTTGGATGAGATATAAATGAAATAAGATTAAACATGGGTGGTTAATTGTGTAAGTTGGGTGGTAAGTATCTGAGAGTTCTTCATGACAGGCTGTCATTTTTTGTTTGTTTGAATTTTTTGTAATAAGAGTTTAACAAAACTACAAACAAAAGTCTACATTTGTCAAAAGTCCCCTGGGTAATTCAGATGCAGCTGGTTTGCAGGCTGGCGTTAAGGAGTCTCTAGACAAGATTATGTCTCACAGTTTTTTCAGCTAAGACATACTGGTTTTCTACAAGGAGGATGAGACCTGAACAGGACAAATTAGGAAGTGCTGTCTTGGTTAAGAATATATGTTGGTTTTTCTGGGGATAAATTTAGATGTAACTATCAAAGGTGGAGACAGAAACAGAGAGAACAGACAGAAAAAAAATATACTGGCTGTCATTCTGCATAGAGCTAATGTCCAGGACTTTAGCTAGTCTGGAGGTCTTTTCAATCAAGATAACCAATAAATAAAGAGCCAAGAACTCCTTTGGAACAGTTAGTAATGGCATCACTCAAATAAAAACAAAGAGTGATGATGTTAATACCTTGTAGTGTTCTTTTAAATGCATCTCTGTTATCTGATTTGACGATCATACCTTAACCACAACGTAAAGCAAGGAGGATGGATGAGATCATTTGGGAGAGGCATTTCCAACTCTCATGTTCTAAAATTCAGGAGGGTTATATTGGTTTGGCAAGTTTTATCATTCTCATTTTACAGATGTGGCCATGGAGGTTCAAAGAAATAAGTTTATTTTAAGCCACTTCGATTCTGTAGATCAGCTGAACCTACCAATATTTGGGAGGTCTTACACATTAGGTTTCACCAGTCCAGATACCTCATAATACACAGAAATTTTTCAGAGATGGAGAATTTAGATTTTGAAAAATCAGCACGAGACATTATATTTCTTAGCTTAATTTAGGTAAAGTTTCCTTGCCTTGAAATAATAACTGGTAGAACGTTGAATCTTGGGGGATACTATCCCAAGAAGTAAGGGAAATGGTGACACGGTCCCAAAACTTTGAACAGATCTGGTGTAGAGGCAGATTTACACAGAAGAGGTACATTTAATCACATCTGACCATACAAAGCATACTTAAAGGCTTCTACTGAAACATTTGACAAAAATTGTTTCCAGTTGAAGAGTTAAGAGTTAAGTGTGGTTCTGGGTGTGGGTTTCCCTCATCAGAACTTTGAGTGACTATGTGGAGCTTTTCTTTAATTCCTAGGAGTGACCTTTTTGTCAATCAAATATTTTACATATATCACCTGGAAATGTGCCTGTCCTTTCACAGAATTGTCATCAGGCTTTCCTATACATAAAGATAGCATCATAGTGTTGATGCAGTTGATGGCAGCGAGTCGGAAGAAATAACAGTATCTCATTGAGGTCTAAAGCTTTTCGGAAAGAAAATAAAGTTGATCTTGTAAATATCATTAGACTAGGAATGAAGAGACCTGGTTTCTTATCTTAGTTCAGCCTCTATTTGCTCTACATTGACAACTGGACTTCAGAATGTTTTTAAAAGTTGATCCCTGTGTTAGGCACAGTCAAGTTACACACAGTGACATGCTCAGCACATCTCAGTCAATCAAAGTTTATTTTAAATTACACAAGCCATCTAAAGAGCTTCACCATTGTTCATCATACAACAGTAAGCTGTCCTCTCACGAGGAGCTCTGCTATTAGGTTAGCTCAGCTATTCTGTTTCTGCTTTTACTTCTATGACTACTGACCAATGGGCTGACATTTTGGGTCTCAAATTGAAAATCCCTTTAAGTGAGGATCTGACTGGTTAGAATTCTTATGCCACTCCACCCCATAGGCCACTGGTCAGCCTATAAATACTGCCTCTGGGTCTACTATCTATCCACAGTCCAGTTATCCATGGCAAAGGAGCTGGGTACTATAGTAACTTATCATCTGATTTCACTGATTACCTCATTTAAAAAAAAAATCCTCATACATATTTTAATGGAGATTGGGAAAAGAGAGTAGGAAAGGAATAATTACATCAAGTGGACACTTTCCAAACATTTTGTAAATGAATTTTTAGGAAACGAAGAGATTATTTTACGTAACAGATGGTCTTATTGAGAAACTTAAAATTATATATTGAACAAAACCTGGGTATCACCAAGGAAAGAAATTTTCCAATATGCTTCCTAATCACAGAGACTAATGGACATATGTACAAGTTAACAGAGGATGGGTTGAGATTATGTGAAAAGTATGGCACTTTGGATATTTTCTTTTTATACTTTCATATTAACTCTACTTTTGTTTGAATTTTATTCGGTTTGCAAGTTAAAACTAAAAAGAAAAAGTCATAACACATACGCACAAGGCATACTGATTTGAAAAAATTATTGTATTAAAAGGGCTTTAGGCTGGGCACGGTGGCTCACGCCTGTAATCCCAGCACTTTGGGAGGCCGAGGCGGGTGGATCACAAGGTCAGGAGATCAAGACCATCCTGGCTACCCGTCTCTACTAAAAATACAAAAAATTAGCGGGGTGGGGCGGTGGGTGCCTGTAGTCCCAGCTGCTGAGGCAGGAGAATGGCGTGAACCCAGGAATCGGAGCTTGCAATGAGCCGAGATCGTGCCACTGCACTCCAGCCTGGGCGACAGAGTGAGACTCCATCTCAAAAAATTAAATTAAATTAAATTAAATTAAAAAATAAAATAAAATAAAATAGCTTTGCAAACCCTGCTGAAAGCTACACAAATTACTCAGATCCACAGAGCTTGCCAACAGCATCTCACATGTTGAAGAATATCACTTATTACATCATTGGAAAGGACAGTCAAAATAGTCACAATTGAAAAATATCCAAATAGCAGAATATTTAGACAGAATAATTGTGAGGCCAGTTACGCCTATGGTCTTCCTGTGGCATGCCTTTTCTCAGATGGATTATATGGTCAGTATGTGATATTAGAATGTTTGGAAAATTATGACCAATTAGAAAATCATTTGAATCATCCAGTTGCTCTGTAGTTAAGGTTTTTTTGTTTGTTTGTTTTTGTTTATTGTTTTTTTTGACAGACACATTAGTATGTTATGCCTCTATCCATCTGGAGTCATAGGATTCATGTGGAGTTTACTTACGCTGGGAGCAAAGGCAACCTACTGACTCAATCTGACTTTTTTAAAATTCAGGTATTTGATTGTCCCCTAGCTCAAATATCTTGAATCTTTTCGTGTCTATGATTTTACTGGGTGATTCACAAGCTTAGGGACAAGGAGTCAATATATTTCAACTCTTGAACCTCACATGTGATTTGAGCTGAAGCTTTCCAGGTTATTGAGGTGGCTTTTATGTAAAATGGTGGCACCACTCTTGTGAAATTCTGAATGGCATCTGGAGCTAAGAAATGACACATCACACTACACTAGCCACCCATTCATCCTCCCATCACTGTCACCAGCAATATCTTGTTACCATTCCTCCTCGATTTCACTTCAAGAACTATAATTACATGCATATCAGAAGGAGTGAGATGGATAACTTAATCAAAGTAAAATTACTCAGTGTTTGATATAAAAGGGCATTTGCTAGTTAAGGTGATAGCTAACAAGCTTTGATAATGCTGAACTGCAACTTAATGACTTGAACAAAGATCTCATCTTTACCATGATGCCCGAGTGACTTCTAGAAACAAGCTAACTATTCAGTGCAAAGGCCAATGGGCAGGAGCCATCAGCATCAGGCTTGTCTCATCCCCTGGCAGATGGAGCTGGCCAAAAGCTTAAAGATGAAGTGGATAGGTTTTGAGTCCTATTACCTTGACCGGGGAGTTTGAATTCATGTCACGCACAAACACTCCTACACAATCAAGACAGTGTTAGCTTTGGGAAGAAACTAGAGAAGTTTAGATCATTGTGGTCTGCTCTGGGAAGGAACAGAAGGGATTCATCCTGCCCATTTCTTAACATACATTTATTAAGGGCTTGCTGTATGCTGATCACTATGCTAGATGCAGAGGATATAGTGACAAGCAAAAATAGATATGCTTTGGATCCTCAGGGAGCTTGCCATCTAGAAGAGAAGATGGGCATTGATTGAATAATTACAGTAATAATGACTGTATAATCACAAACTGATGCAAGTATTCTGAGGGAAAGTAACATGATTCTCTGAAAACATAGCAATGGAAGCTGACTTAGAGTGGGAAGCCAGGGAGGTGTCTCTGTGGAAGAGACATTTGAGCTAAGATTAAAAAGATAAGTAGGGGTTAGCTACATGTGTGTCTGGGTGGGTACATGGGGTTAGGAGGGGATGCTGAGAATAACATTCCAAATTGATGAAAGAGCTTACGCACAGGTTCTGCAGCAGAAGCAACTGTTCCTAGTCATGCAGCTGAAAGAAAGGGGGCGTATAAAACAAGATGAGGCTGGAAAGGTAGTTGGAACTAGACTATGCAGAGCCTTGTAGATCCTAATCAAGCTTTTGGCCCTTATCCTACAATAAACACCAGTGTGATCTTTAAAAAATAAAATTCTGGTGTATCATTCACCTGAATAAAACCTTTCCATTGTTTTCTGTTGCATGTGGAAAATAGACTATTGGGCAGCATCAGAGGAAGTGGGAAACTGGGTAAGAGACTAGGGCAATAATCCAAGTGAGAGAAATAGTAGATGAGACCTTGAGTGGACTAAACAAGGAACTTTGTCGATGAATAAACCAGCAAAGAATTAATTGGCACCTATCTAAATATGCATGGCTGGCTCTACTTATCATCTTGAACGGAGATTCATCCTTAGCCTCCCACCTCTTTTTGGCAGCCTGGCTTCTGTCCAAGTATCAAGACTTCCAATTTAATGAAGCTGAATTAATATGGTGTTACTTTATTAAAAGTATTAGCATTTAAGAAAATTTGGAGAAAGAATTGATTCAAGTGATGTTAATTCATGTTTTCTTATAAAACAGTTTTTGTCAATCTATGACCCAAAAAAGTTAATGCCTCAGAGTCCCCTGGCAGCTGGAGGGGTAGAGAGAGGGAGGCCTTATTTTAAAAATTAAATTCCTGAGCTTTACCCCAGACCCTAGTAAATCAGAATTTGAGGTGGAGCTCAGGAAAGGGCATGCTTAACAGGCTCTCCAGGTGATCGTGATGAACATTAAAGTTTGCGAACTACTGTTTATGGAGGCTATTTTGGAGATTGATTTTGAACAAGGAAAATGACTATAACAGAGATGAAAGGAGAGGGCAATCCAGGTTGATGGTGGTCCTGAGAAAATGTCAAGAAGTGATAATTAGCTAGTTAAGTGTAAAGGAATAGTAGTAAGTAAACTGATTTGCCAGGGTGCAGGAGTCTTGTTGGGAGCAATAAGACATTACTCTCAGTAGGAAAAGGGAGAAGGGACAGCATGCCTTAGAGCAATTTCTGCAATCCCAGAGTCATGGGTTGAGGGGCCTGTAGGACAGCAAACTTAGAATTTCACTCTCTCATGAAATGAAGGGGACATTAACACCATGTATTAGTCATTGCTATGGTCCGAATGTTTATGTGCCCCCAAAATTCCTATGTTGAAATCCTAACCCCCAAGGTGATAGTATTCAGGGGCAGAGCTGGTGGGTGGTGATGGGGTCATGAAGTGGAATCCCTTATGATTGGGACTAGTGCCTTCACAAGAGACACCCCTCTCACTATGTGAGAACACAGCAGAAAAACACTATCCATGAATTAGAAAGTGGGCCCTCATCAGACTCCAAATCTGCCAGCACCTTGATCTTGGACTTCCCAGCCTCCAGAACTGTGAGAAGTAAATTTCTGTTGTTTACAAGTCACCCAGTTTATGGTATTGTGTTACAGCAGCCTGAATGAATTAAGGCAGGCACGTGGAGATAATAGCCAACCTGAGTTTGTACGATGTGCCAGACAGTTTGCTAAGTATCTTAAATACATCACATCATTTATTCCTCACAACATCACTATGAGATAGATACTATAATTATCCCCATTTTATAAATAAAAAAACTGAAGCACAGAGAGGTTAAATAACTTGCTCAAGGTCTTATAGCTGGTAAGTGGCTAAACCAGAAGTTTAAAACTGAGTCTGTCTCTAGAGATTGCACCTTTAATTACAGAGATGGATCATTTACATCAATTCTAACTCACACTCACAAGGTTGATAGACCTTTAAAGAAGGGCACAGGCATTCACTTGGACACAATAACCACTAGGTATAATGGAGGCTAGGCTCTGGGGATTCAAGGACAATTCAGGCCTTAAAAAGGTTTGGCTAAGGCCTAGATAAGCACACAATCTCATGCAGCACTCCTCACTTCTTGCTTTACAGATTGATGTAGTTCCAGAATCATGGGTTGAGGGGGTATGATGAGGTAAATGTAGCTGTTGAGAGTTAGCATTCAGGAACCTTGCAGCAATTTAACAGAATACTCTGGTGTCTGTTGACGCTAAAAAAGATGGGAGCTTTAATTTTGCATGACTTTTTTCCATTATATTTAGTAATTTATATTTATTATATTTTACAAAAGCTTCGATAGATCGAAAATTGAAATGAAGTAAAACAAAACAAAATACTTGATTCTTCACTACAGATGCATGGATCTATTGATTATAAAAAGAAATGTAAACAACTGACAATGCAAAGGTGTTTTCAAGTTCAGGTGCAGCTGGTAGGCTGCCCAGTGAAGCTGACCTGAACCTTTATTTTGACATGGCAACCTCTTCCAAGTTACCGAATCAATCCTCTTGAGGATGATCATGACAGCCAGATTAGAATGTGAAACCAGCCCCTTTTCAGTAGTATTAGATTCTTAGAGGTCATGCATTCAGTTCTGGGCAATTACTGTCAGTTTAAACATTCAAGATGGAAGAAGGAAGTGTATAAGTAATCAAGCAGAGGCATATAGAACCTGAGCAGTAAAGATTCTATGGGAAAACAGACACAATGAGGGAACAGAGAAGGGAACTATTGTCATTTTCATTGACACTATTCACAGTTGGGTGTTAAAACATCTTAGACACTTCCAGTTTGTACTTTTGCTAAAAACAGAGCAAGACATGGGGGAAATGATGCAGTGGCATTGTCCTCTTCTGGCACTATTTGTTTATTTATTTATTCATTCATTCATTCAACAATTTATTTACCTGACACTCTGCTTGGCATAACCAGATTATATCCCCATCCGCAAGGAGGTCACAGTTTAGGGGGACAGATGTGGAAACAGTTTTAAATATAATAAAACTTGATAGGAAATAATAGAACCATGTTTCTCAAGGGGCTATATGTTTCAGAACCAGGGCCAGAGAGAAATAGTTTGAAAGATCCTATCAATATTATGCCATCTTATGTAGCAGAGAAAAAATCGGCATATTGCTTTCTTAAAACAGGAAATAAAGATGGGTAAAAATGTGGCTGCTGGTAGGGATAAGATGAAGGCTATGGAAACCAGGAGCCTGAACTCTCCACTGGGGGTGAATGTCCATTTCAGTGTCTTTACAAGGGGCAGGGGAGGGGGAGAAATGGTAGGACATGCACGATGTTGATCAGAAAAGGGCACAGGTTTAAGAAAGTCAAGAAACACTTTTTAATTTAGGTATAAAGAAATACCTATGGGAACTATCCAGGCTAAAATACTACCTGGAGTTAGAGGGAAAGAGACAGATAAAGAAACTGCATTTAGGGCCACAAAGCTTCAATAAGGAGTCAGAGTGTAAGAAATAAAGAGCGAATGAAGCAGGGGAAGGAAAAGGCCCTGGTGCCCCCTCTTTGGAAGCACGTGGCTACCCTGACACCCTTGGAAGTTAAAGAACAGTGAATGCTACCCACAGCAACAGTGGTGCTGAGAGCCACAACTCTCAGGGTATTTGGGAGGTAGTGCTGGAAGCCCTGGCTTTCAAACATGGTTCTTTCACAAATAAGGTATGATCATCTCTGTAGACCTCATGGACTTATGAGGCTCAAACAAGTTGCTAGATGTAAAAGCATCTGTGAGCTCTTAAAGGGTATGTGCTTGTGTGTCGACCCTCCCCATCCCGCAACCCCACCCAAGAAAATTAAAAACCCTCAAAGATAAGTGAGATAATTGAGGTAGAATGCACTAAGCCCCTCAGAAGGAAGTTAGAGTATGGAAATATTAATAAGAATGACCCATATTTGCTTCTTGCTGATAATACTTTTCTTTAAAGCATTGACCTCAAGAGAGTCCAACTGTTGTAATGCCCTCAACTGTTGTAAGTGGGCTGCAGTGCCACGTTTTTAGCAGCCAAGTACTTTGTTTCCAATTCAAAAGCAATAGTTTATTTTTTTTGCAATTTCTTGCCAGAATCTGGAGACAGACACCTATATAAATGTTGCCTGAATATAATGATCATCTTCTTCCTATTGTTTGAGGCCTTATACCGGATATCAGCTCATGATGAGCTATTGGTCACATCTGGCCAAAGCCCTTCAGGAAACTTTGAGATTGAAATCACTGGTGGAGCAGAGTTCATGAAGGGTCAAAGATGAAGAATGTAGTTTCTCTAAAAGTAAAATAATGGGACAATAACTGTCAGCCAAATGTCTTGGAGAGCTCACAGTCCCTTTTGATGAAATTCCATGTTTCTTACTTGAAAGGGCTGTACTCATGATTAGGATTTCCTCCTCTTGATCAGTGACACAGACCTGAGTCACTCAGAAAGCAAAACCAGGCCTGACCCAGCCAGTCCCATCAAGGAGAGAAGTGGACAGCCTCAGGGGAGGCAGAGGTGAGCAGAGCTGCCAAGAGCAAGAAGAAACCATTCATATCACCTTAGATACCATGGCTCTTCCTACTCCAGGTGCTTCCTGGAGAGGGATAGATGCAAAACTATAGGAGTCTTTAGAAGCAGCAGCCAGCCGGAATGTCTTGAAACACGATCAGAAAGTAAGTAAAGTTGATATCCATACATCTCAACTACCCTCTCTCCATCCTGGGCCCCTTCCTGGCCTGCCTGGCTGCTCAGGCTTCATTTCATTCCTGGTTCTCCTTCATGTCCTCTTGTCCTGTGTTCTGTTCCTAAGTGTCTTCCCTAATTAAGTCCTGGTCTGGACAATTTATTAGAGCTAAGAAATTAATAGCTGCTAATGGCTCTGCTTCTGAACATGGGCTTTCTATCTTAAAGCACAGGAGTGAGTACAGTGGCAATTAGACATTGCGGGTGGTCTCTCCCCTTCTATCACATGGACACCGTGGGTGACAGGCTGGCACTGTAGGGCAAAATTTCCGCTGTGCTTCAGAGGTACAATATCGAACACAGTGATATATTTTTCCTTTACCTCAGACCGAGAGAACTCAAAGAGTTAGACACTACAATTCAATATGTCAAGATTAAAGCAATTATTGTAAATTAGCTTAATCATTCCTCTATATGCCTTCAGCAACAGGGTTTTTTGTTTTTGTTTTTTTTCCTATTGTCACTGCCAAATAAATGGAGGCTTGTAAATACAGATAAACTTAACTTTTAAAGGATTGTCTATTCTCAAAGGTTCCAATGCTTTAATTAAAAATGTTCCCATGATACAAAAGAAAGCGTCTGTGTTGTGGCAGCGTGAGATACAGGGAGAGCATGAATGAAATATGGAAAGGGAATCATGGCTAACGTGGCTGTCTTTTCATTTCATCCACATATTTGTTACTCTAACGACAGCAAGATCTACTCTTAGCATGGTCTCTGACTGATTTTGGAGCTCCTCAAGGCCAGGGAACAGGGAGCAGCTTAAATGATTCCCTCCCTTTCCAGTCATAGATTTTAGACTTCTGTGTCCGGAACACTCCAGCAAGGAATTACTAAGGGAGTAAGTACTGCAAAAGATGGAGAGCAGTGCTCTCAAGCTTTAATGTGCACACGAATCACCTGAGAAGCTGTTAAAATGCAGATTCTGATTCAGTAGTCTGGGGTGATGCCTGAGATGCTTCATTTCTAACAAGTTCCCCGGTGATGCCGATGCTGCTGGACCATGGAGCATATTTTGAGCGGCAAGGAACACTCTAGATACAGAGTGCAGATAGAGAGGCTTCCCCGGATAGTAGCAGTCAAATGGTGAAGAGGCTTAGTGGAAAAGCAGCACAGTTCTTTTTGAACCAAGTGAAGGGAAGAGGAAACAATAGGGACGCAGAGACGAGGCTGATGGCACCTGTGCTCCTGAGGAGTTCAACTATCACAGATTTCAAGCGACATACACCGGAAAGGCATTGGCTCTCACAAGCTAAGAGAGAGAATATGCCGAGGGGTTGGAGTATGTGTTCTGGAGCCATACTGCCTGGGTTCAAGTTCCATCTCTATCACTTTCTGATAGACACTTTGATCATACCACCCTGCCTCCCTGAGCCTTAGTTGAGTCATCTGTAAAATATGAATAATAGAGTTTATCTCAGGATGACTGTGGGGATTAAATAAAATGAAGGGTGTAAAGCTTTCGAATAGTATCATCCACATAGTGCTCATTAAGTGGTAGCTATTGTAACGCTTCCCATTTTTGAGCTGATACTGTTATAAGTACTACTGGGCTTTATTTAAGTGCTAGACAGCCATTATAATAGTGCCATATTGGCTTTTGATGTGAATCTCAAAGCAGCTTCCATTATTTGAGACATAGGAAAAGGCAGTGATTTTGGATTTAAGTAAACGGAATTCAAGACAAAAATGTTAAAATGGGAAGAAAAGCTCCCTCTCAGAAAGTACACTTATTATGTGCTTTGACCTTTGTCACTGCCTCTGCCCACAACTTCTCTGGCTGGAGAATCATTTGAATGAGGAAAGAATGATTTAAAAATAAAAATGAACTACAGAAACAAACTGTATTCTGTCTCTGCCAAAAGGAAACGTAGAATCGGGACAATTATCATCCAGCCTGGGGCCGGCCAGGCCCAAGGGAAAGGAAAGGAGGGAAGAAATCCTAGAGAAAGATATTTACAAGCCCATCAAGCATGCAGTGAGAATCACCGAGTTGTAGGTACTGTCCTGGGATGAATAAAGGCATTAGACATTGCCTCTGTTTCAGGGGATTACAGTCTAGTTGGGAAGACATTACAATAAAATATACACACACAGAGAGAAGCAGATAGGTCCATACATACCAACCTGTGCGAAAGTTCCAGTGAGGAGACTTGTTTAAAACAAGGAGTGTGTTTCTGGGGAGTAAACATTAGTCTAGAAAGGAAAGTTGGGCCTGACTGTGAAGGTATCAGGAGTTTGAGACCAGCTTGGCCAACATGGCAAAACCTTGTCTCTACTAAAAATACAAAAACATTAGCCGGGCATGGTGGTGCATGCCTGTAATTCTAGCTACTCGGGAGGCTGAGGCAGGAGAATCGCTTGAACCCAGGAGGCGGAGGTTGCAGTGAGCTGGGCTGGCGCCACTGTACTCCAGCCTGGGCGACAGAGTGAGACTCTGTCTCAAAAAAAAAAAAAAAAAAAAAAGAAAGAAAGAAAGAAAAGAAAAAAAGTATACTGTAGGCAATTAGAAGTTGATGCTATTTTCCTGGGGGTGAGGGTGTCATATGCAAAAAGCATTTTAAGAAAATCATTCTGATTGAGCAATTCAATAGATATTTATTGAGTATTATGTATAGCACCAGAGTCCAAGGAGACAAAAGGGGGAAGGAGGACGGGCTGGGAATGTTGTATGCATATCCTTCGGTACCCTCTCTGAGTTTGAAACGAATGTGTTATCTACTCAAAACATTTGGAAATGTATTAATATACTAAAATAATATGTATGCTGTAGCATGGAAATGGGAAAGATGACTTTCAGTTGAGAGAATCTGGGAAGACTTCTTGGAGGCTATGAAGCTGGGTCTTTGAAAGGCAGCATTTCCACAGGTGCTAATTTGAGTGGGAGCTTGCCTTGAGCCACAAGGTGGGGGATAGATCTCTGCCGTCCAATACTGTAGCCCCAGCCACGTGCAGCTATGGAGCCCTGAACATGTGGCTCGTGTGTGCAAATTGAGATGTGCTGGAAGTGTGAAATACTTATGGATTGTTGAAGACATAGTATGAACAAATGTAAAATTTTTCATTATTCATTTTTAGATGGATTACATGTGAAAATGATATTTGGAAAATAGAAACGTTAAAATGAATTTCACTTGTTTCTCATTTAAAAAAATGAAGGTGCTACATGATTTAAAATCATATCTGTGGCTTGCATTAGATTTTCTCCCAGACGGTGCTATTCTAGATCCTGGAGATTTTCAGAGAATGGTGAGTTAGGTCAGTACTGCTGCAGCAGAAGGTGTATATGGGTAAGAGTGAGAAGAAAGGTTGGAAAAAGTGGGCCAGGCCAAATTTTGAAGGATGTCAGCCACTCAGCTGAAGAGTATGGACTTTATTTATTCACCGGTGAGCTGCTGCAGGATTTTGAGCACAGGAATCAGATCATCAAAAGGCTGCTTTGAGCTGGGGTGAATTAAAGGCCGTAAGAATAGTTAGTGTATTAATCAAGGAGTGAGGTGCTAGGCTCTGGGCTTAGGTGGTAGCTTTGAAATCAGAAAGAGAGAAATGTAAACTATACCGTGGAAGGAGAAGTGATAGAACTGAGTAGGGATGTGGCTGTCAAGAGATAACGTGAAGTTTTCTGACCTTGGCAATGAGAAGCACATCAGTGCCAGTGATAAACATCAGGAAGTCTGGAGAGGGAACTGAATGGGGACTGCCTGAGAGGGAAAATAAGTTTGATTTTTGACATGGCGAGCTTGAGGTGGCTGGGTGAAACATGGGATTGAGAGTATGAGAGACAGATTTATTTTATTTTATTTTTGAGACCGAGTCTTGCTCTGCTGCCCAGGCTGGAGGGCAGTGGCAAGATCTTGGCTCACTGCAATCTCCGCCTCCCAGGTTCAAGTGATTCTCCTGCCTCAGCCTTCTGAGTAGCTGGGATTACAGGCATCCACCACCATGCCGGGCTAACTTTTGTATTTTTAGTGGAGACAGGGTTTCACCATGTTGGCCAGGCTGGTCTCAAACTCCTGACCTCAGGTGATCCGCCCGCCTCAGCCTCCCAAAGTGCTGGGATTACAGGCGTGAGTCACCGTGGCTGGCCGAGAGACAGCTTTTTGGATCTTAGTAGAGGTGATTATGGCAGTCAGATAATTATAATAATGATTAGTATGTTTATGGCATTGTAATACAGAAAATACACAAAATGTACTCGTCCTATATATTATTTTACACGATCCTTACAATAGTCCAAAGCTCACAGAATTTAAGTAAGTTGTCCAAGATCACATAGCTAGTTAGTGGCCAAGGTAGCATGCTAAAACTCGCCTTCCTTGTATCATTGTAATTGAAAGAAAATGCCACAGGTAAATGTAGAGAAACCTCAGATTCCAGATGATATATTTTCAGTTCCCCCAAGTTGCTTCCTAAATTGAGGGCTATCTCTGACCCTGGAAAAACCATCTTAGGTTCTCTTCAGTTGTTTGAAACATTATTTGTAGAGGTGAGGAAACTGAGGCCCTGAGAAGTTAGTGAAAGATTTGAAACGTCTATTAGTAAGAGGTATAGGTGGAACTCAGACAAGGGCTGTGGCAGATTGCGTTATTGTTTCTATAGATTGCCTTTTCCTCCTGCTTCCTGCCACGTGCCCTGATGAACTGATATGAGCTTGGTCATAAAACTTGCTTTGGCCAATGGGATGTGAGCCAAAGTAACTTCCACTACATATGATCAGAAGATTGAAAGCTGTGGCAAGGTTCAGCATTCTTTGCTCTTTTCCCTCTGCCGTAAGATTGGCATGTCCAAAAAAACGGGCTCCTCCTTCAGCCAGGATCCTAGAATGAAGAAGACACAATGAAGCAGTGCCACAGATGACCTGTGGCTGCCACAGCATACCTTTGCTAATTGAGGTTTGGGGGGTGTTTTTAACCATCATACAAACCTAGCAAAAGCTGACAGATACACTATCCCATTATATGGACTTTACTTCCTTTACATTGACTACACAATTACTCAGTTTTAATTTTTTTTTATTATTATACTTTAAGTTCTAGGGTACATGTGCACAATGTGCAGGTTTGTTACATATGTGTACATGTGCCATATTGGTGTGCTGCACCCATTAACTCATCATTTACATTAGGTATTTCTCCTAACGCTATCCCTCCCCATCCCCCCTCCCCCCCACAATAGGCCCCGATGTGCTGGCTGACTCCTACTCATCCTTTAGGTCTTTAATTAAATATCACTTCTTCAGAGAGGACTTTCATGACCACCCAGTGTAACTTAGGCCCCTTTCCTTTCCAACACACACACACACACACACACACACACACACACACACACCCCATTATTTTCTCCTACAATATCAATAGTCTTTCCTTCTAAGCACTAAACACAACTGTAATCACCTATTGATTTGTTTACCATTGGCATGCTCCACTTGACTAAGCTCACGAAGACCTAAAACGTGTCTACTTTTGCTAGTATATAGTGCCTAGCATAATGCCTGTCATGCAGTAGATGTTAATGAATATTTGTAGGATGAATGATGGAGAGATGAATAGCTTATTGTTTACATGGTTGTTGGATCATAAACCAAAAACAAAGGAGGGTGCTTTGATTTAGGGGAAATAAGACTACTAAAGTATCTCCTAGGAGCAAGGATGAAGTATTACTTTTTCCTTTTTGGTCCTTCTCTTTCGAGGAAACTTTGAAAGCAGTGGCACTTTTCAAACCCCTTAAAAACAGATCTACTTGCCAACAGATTTCTCTGGCTTGGCAGGTTTTCTGCCTGATACCAGGGAAGCCTGCTGAAGCCTGCAGATAGGCTAGGACTCCTCTACAAGAAAAGAGGACTATTGCCACGGAATGCTTAGTTATATGAAGGAAGAGATTCACCCACCCTTCCCCTTCTGAGTGGTTGATGCAATTTAGTAAGAAGTGGGAGGAGAAAGAGACTGCTGGGAAATGAGAATTATGTGCTGGATATAGTGGATGCCTTTCTGGTCCTAACCAGAAAAATCAGGCCCACTTCCCCTCACTTTCACCTGCCAATAGACCACTGAAGAGGTGACTCTGAACTGTATCACACCAAGCTGGCCGATCGAGTTTGAAGGCTTTGTGCAAAATGACCAGCTTTCCCATGACAGAACCACGCACACACATCTGCATGCTCGGATGGCAGGAGGGGGGAGGAAAGAACCATTCTGTGCTTTAAATCATGAAATCTTTTGTATGGAGAAACTCACAAGGTCTCACAACTTGAATTGTTGAGATACACAGTGAAGCCTAATGTAGAGGTATAGTGTCAATGAGGGGCGTCAATGATTCACGAGGTCCCTTTCTTACTAGGGATGCCCACTAATCCTGTAACTCTAAATTTTCTGCCTTCTGTGACTCCAGAACACACAGGCACACTAGGTTCCTTAGGTAGGGCAGAATAGGAGAAGCTTATGAGGATATACTGCACTTTTAAAAAGTAAAATAAATGTAATAAAAAGCAAGCAGCATAATTGCCATGACTTATACCCTGTGACATTTGATAATAACAAGGTTGGTACATTACAAATAAGTTCCACATTTACAACTCTGCCTTGATATTTACACTTATTAAATTGTTGAGGGAGGCGGTTCCTGGATGCTGGAGGCCCATATATAAAACATATTAGCATAATTGGAGTACAGCCAAATCCCTCAGTGTACATTGCAGACACTTGTTAAAAGCTTGACCTTGGAGGGAAAAAAAAAACTTCCTACTTGTCTTCAATCCATCGTCACCTCCTGAAAGTACTCCTCTAAAGTCAACTTCCAGCCAAACACAGTTTGGGGAGTTTGTCCTTAATGCTGACCTTAGGCAGGTCCTCAGTTCCCAGGACAGTGATGAAGGCTATGTTCTCACCTGGATGAGGAAATTACCTATGATTTTCCATTACCTGTAGCAAACATTCCTTTTCATTTGTTTAATTCCCTGAAAGTTGACACCACACATTAATTCATTGAGCAATTGCTTTGTGTAAAGGCCCAGAGATGAATGAGACCGTCACTGCCATCAAGGAACTTACACTTTAGTCAAGGACACAGACAACTAACTATAGTAGAAGGCAGAATGAAATAAAGGCCAGAATAGAGGTATGAACAAATTGCTGTGGGAGCATTGATAACACAATTTATTTTAATGGGGGAAGAAAAATTAAGAAAGGCTTCAGAAAGGCATTGGTCCTTGAAGGATTGATAGGAGAAAAAGGGTGAGGCTGGGCAGGAGGCCGTAACAGTCAGAGCAAAGTGCATGTGTGTATAATGGCATGAAGGTATATGCACAGTTAGTGATGTAATCATATGTTTGGTATTGGTATGTTCCAATGATAAATCCTGTGTGGCATGGCTTAAGGAATGAGGTAGAAGAGGCGTGAAAGTTATGTTTGGGTCTGCTCCTGAGACCTTTGAAGGCTGCCCTGGTTTCGTTAATTAAGGAGAACAATCAAAGATTTTCGAAGTGGGCCAAGAAAGGCATTTTAGGATGCTCTCTCTAGAGTGTGAAGAATGGGTTGAAGAGGTAAGAGACTGAAACAGGGAGAGCAACTTCTGTGCCTGGCTGGATATTAGGGGAGAAGGAATAATACAAAATGCTTCCGGAGTTTCTAACTATAGAAATTGGGAAAAGGCTAGTGCCAATACTGAGACAGGTGACCTGGATGGAAAGATAAGTTTGCTGGAGAAGAACATATTTGGTGGGGAGTATATGGAGTTTAGTGGGTGAGCTATCCTTTTCGGTGGGAAGGTGGTTTTGGGGTCCAGGAAAGATCTCAGAGTCATCTCCATGAAAGAAATTCTTGAAGCTGTGGATGTGGCTAAGACGACACTGGAGGTGACAAAAACACAAATGAAGGCAACTAACAGTAATGCCTGTTCATAAGAATGATACAATAGACTTTGAAGATTTGGTGGGAAGGGTCGGGGGCTGAGGACTAAAGGACTACAAATTGGGTACAGTGTACAATGCTCGGGTGATGGGTGCACCAAAATCTCAGAAATTACCACTAAAGAACTTACCGATGTAACCAAACATTACCTGTTCTCCCAAAACCTAGTGAAATAAAAGAATGCCTATATTTAGGGGTCATTTGAAGACAACCAATGATAAAGGGGAATGAGTTTTCTGAGAGGTAGGGGAAGACAGGGCTAGGTACACTTGGTGGAAGACATGAGAGAAAATAAGTGGGATGAGGATTCAGAAGCATTCACAGGATTTGGCAGTTAGGTAGGTCATTGGTAGCCTTGTCAAGAGTCACAGCTTGAAGGTTGTTGTTTAATAGTATGGTGGAACCTTAAAGATGTTTGTAGACTGAGAGGAAATGTGAGGATGGATAATGGATGTCAAGAGTGAAGTCCTTACAATGATACCAAGTACTACACGACATAAGGTCATAGCAAGTCAGCTTTGTTATCACAGATGCTCTGAAGTAAAAAAGTCATTGACATCTGGAAGATGTTTTCATTTTTATCATTATACTGAATTCTGCCAGGGGCCTTAGTACATGACCCCTTTCATTTCCCCTCCCTCTTTCCCTCAAGCACCATCATTAAGTGCCACCAGTTGTTCAGCCACATAAAGCACTCCATTACGCGATTTTTGTCCAAAAGTCGGGGCCACTGTGCTATTACATGCCATAGGTTTCCGAGACTTGTTCAAAAAGAAAATTCATAGTACTTAGGTATTTTCAATTTAATTCCCATCGTGATATTTGAGTTTTTGTAGGAAAATGGAGGGATGGCAACACAAGGTATTTGGGGTGGAAGGAGATACAGCAGATTCATAAAACAGGCCTCATTCTTGAAGAACACAATATTAGCCAAAACAAAGCTATTCAATGTCACATGACCCAGCGTCTGAATGTCCTAGGAGGGAAGTCTTAGAGTTATTTGAGTAGAAAGGCATTTAGCATAAAGGGAATAGACTTGGGCACAGTTTGAAAGTCTAAGAGATTACTGGGACCATAGTAAAATGGGAGAATCTGCTGTTCTTTTAGAGAATAGTAATTGTTCAAGAGCCTCTTAAATGTACAGCTTAAAATATTAACCAGACACTTAAGAAGGCCTAGTTATGAACTCACTGAAACTTTTCCCATAAATTATACTTTATCTAAATAGCTTTCTTTCCTGACAGTATGAAACCAAAACTGAATCAGTATATTTTAATGTCCACTCAGTCTTTGTCAGTTTTTTGTTTCTTTGAACGGCCATTTAATGTTTTGGCTTTCAGTGTTGTTTAAAAAAAAAAAAAAAAAGGAAGAGAAAGGAAAAGAAAAGAAAGAAAAGAAAAGGGAAGAAAAAGGAAGGGAACTGAAGGGGATGGGGAAAGAAAGGAAAGGAAAAGAAAGCAACCTAGAGATCTTACCCTTGCTCTTATTACCATAATCACTATAATATTACTGAATAAGTTCTGCAGAAATCATGTTCTCCTGTCTGCTCCATGTCTCTGTGATTTGATGCTACTTGCATATAAAGCTTGCATGAGCCATGTGACAGTACAGATAATAGGATCATAGCAGCCGGGTGTGGTGGCTCATGCCAGTAATCCTAGCACCTTGGAAGGCTGAGGCAGGTGGATTGCCTGAGCTCAGGAGCTTCAGACTAGCCTGGGCAACATAGTGAAACCCCATCTCTACTAAAAAAAAAAAAAAAAAAAAAAAAAAAAAGCCAAGTGTGGCGGCATGCGCCTGTAGTCCCAGCTACTCGGGAGGCTGAGGCAGGAGAATTGCTTGAACCCGGGAGGTGGAGGTTGCAGTGAGCCGAGATCATGCAACTGTACTCCAGCCTGGCAACAGAGCGAGACTCCGACTCCGTCTCAAAAAAAAAAAAAAAAAAAAAGGATCATAGCAAGCCTCAGAGCTGCGACTGTGCATATCTGTGGTGCCACTGAAAACTGCTACCCCAGTTTGGGGCCTCATTTCTTATAAGTATTATTGCAATAAACTCCCAACAAAGTTGGTCTTCTGTGGCCTCTCCGCACTCTACCTGTCCTACATAGAGCTTCTAGAGTCATCTTCCTTCAATGCTCCAAATAATTTCTTTGCTCAAAACCCCTCAATATTTCCCTATCCTGTACAGAATCAAGAAGCCCAAACCACACATCCACTGCTGTGATTCATGGACCTTGCACTCTAGTCAAACAGAATTGTTCAATATTCTGTGCGTATGCACCAAGGTTCCAAGTTTATACCTCGGCTCATGCCTTCCCTCCCTCCCTCTTCAAAAAGATGTCAGTTCCATGAGATCTTGAACCACATCTAGCTGGTTCACTGTCATAAAGCCTGGCATTGTGTGTGGCACACAATAGGTGCTCAGTAAATACTGACTGAATGACTAACAGTGTCACAGATCCAAATCTACTTACCTCTTAAATTTCAGTTTAAATGCCAGCCACTCCACAAAATCTACACAGATCCCAGCTTCCCACCCAATAACCACCCCACCTCTCTAAAACTAAATTCTTGCTTTTTCTGAACCTCCACAGGCCTTATATCAGTTTCAATATCAATCAGTTTCTTTCTACCTTGAATTACAATTCTGTTTGTACATATCCCATCTCCTACTAGACTGTGAGATCTTGAAGCCAGGAGCTATGTTTAATTCATAATTGTGTCCTGAAAAAGCAACTTCCATTAAATGGACACTCAGTGATGAGAATAGCCCCACTGGGGAGTGGGGGTGGAGGCAGACTTTAACAAAGTAGAGAAGTTGAGGGGTTTTATTTATTTATTATTATGTCAAATAATATGATAATAGTGCTTACACTTTGCCCATAAACATCAAAAGGTGATGGCTGGACCTCAATTAGCCAAGATATAGGTGAAAATATTAGCTGAACTGCTATTATCCAAGATATAAGGTCATCATCACTAAAGATTGAACTCTGGCTCATCTCCAAGAACTAGGAACAAAGTTGTGATTTGCATAATTCATATATTTGCAAGTTGTTTTTGCTGAAATGGACACTACCTGTAATAATATTTTATTTGTGGCCAATGGGACTCTAGACATTTAAATAAATTCAGTCTGTAAATGAGATATTTGGCTATAGCTTTATTTTTATTGTAAATCAAAACTATATAGCATGTTACATGTATTGCATATATATTAATTTCTGGATTTCCATTTTTCCTTTGAGCTCTGGCCTTAAGCTCAAATTCTCCTAGTTGTGGATACTAACGTTTGCAGACTTCCTATTAAGGAATTTGCCTATTTGGGTCTGAGCGGGGAGAAAACGCCAATGTATTTGATTCCTGATGTAAACCATTCCAAGGGAAACAATGGTGTTTGGTTTGCCTTGGAAACAAATGTTTCAGATCGTATTATTTATAGACCTGGTTATTACATTGTCCAGATCTTCATCTTCAAGTCACCCCACCCATGATGAGATATTCTATTGAAGGCTCTCCAGAAAATAATAATCTACAGTCCTTTTATTACTCATTCCAGATTTTTACCCTTCTGAGCATTTGAAGCCCACTTGCTTAATTCTATACTCAATACCAAAACAAAACAAAACAAAACAAAACCAAAACCTTTTCTGTTGAAATAGTTTCTCTGGAGCATGTAAATCACCCTTCTGATGTTTCTAAACTTTTCAGTTGCACAGTATCTCCACTACTCTAGCAAGCAGTGCTAAAGAAAACCTTATGATTCCTACAAGTATGTTTTTAATATGATCCCATGATCTCTACCTGACCAGACCCATACAAAAACACTCCTGCACTTCTCTTTGGTTGAGGCCTCTCCTCCTAGAATGTTCTCATATCCTGTCTTGACTCCTCAGAGTTCATGCCTTTTCACTTGTATTTAACCTTAATTATCATAGGCAGTACAACATTTAATGTATATCTTAACTTTATTGAATAAGTAAGTAGCCATTACATATAGATTGCAAGTCATTCTTGGTCCTGCTTAGAGATAGGTGTTTATTCCAAGGTGAAACGAGAGCACAAATCCACAGTTCTACTGCAAGTGAAATACTTCTTCAGGGTGGCTTGGTATGGACACAATCTCCCTCAATACCCACTCAAAGCAGTCTTTGCTTTCACCTCTCCCTTCAGGTAAGGGATTCACGGTATTTAAAATAAGCTTGTAAAGAACCCTTCTGTATCAGAGGTAGTTTTGTGCCTGTATTGTGAACCATAGAAGGCATCTGGTCAAAGGCGTCAAAAAAGGGGCAGAAGAGGTACATCAGAGCACAGAGTTGGGATCGATTATTTTTCTCAAGTTAATTGGCCATGGGGGCAAAAGTATCAACCAAAATTTAGAATAGCCTATCCATCCATTTAACAACAAAGCATGCAGTAGCCTGTGCAGACAGTAGCTTTTAGAGACAAACTTCGATTTGGTTTGAGCACCATGAATGCATCTTAAAAAGTGAAAAATTCATTTATGTGCAATGAGTACTGTAGTGAGCTGCACGGTGCCCCCGCCCCCCCAAAAATATATTCAATATCCTAATCCCTGGAACCTGTGATAGTACCTTATTTGGAAAAAAGGTCCTTTCAGATGTAATTAAGAATCTTGGAATAAGGGAATTAACATGGGTAATCTATCTGGATGGGCCCTAAATCCCATCATAAGTGTCTTTTTAAGAGAGAGGCAGAGGTAGATTATATATACAGAGGGGAAGTGATGTGAAGACAGAGCAGAGGGAGATGCAGTCACAAACCAAGGAATGATGGCAGCCACAAGAAACTGGAAGACATGGGAAGAGTGCTTCCCCTAGAGTCTCCAGAAGAAGTTCAGCCCTGCCAACCCCTCAATTTTGGACTTTTGGCCTCCAAAACAACAAGATAATAAATTTCTATTGTTTTAAGCCACTGGGCTTGAGGGTAATTTGTTACAGCAGCCACAGGAATCTAATACAGATTGTGGAACTGGGAAATCGGGTACTTCTGTAACAAATGTCTTAAAATGTGAAAATGGCTTTGTAACTGGATAATGGGTAGAGACTAGAAGAATTGTGGTGGGTGTGATAGAAAAAGCTAGATTGCCTTAACCAGACAGTTGGTAGAAGTGTGAATGTTAAAGGCATTTATAGTGATGGTTTAGAAAGAAATGAAGATTTTATTGGAAAATGGAAGAAAGGGAATCCTGGTCATATAGTGGCAAAAAGTTTATCTAAATCGTCTAGTACAGTAGTGTGAAAAGTAGAATAAATGATGAACTTGGATGTTTAGCTGAGGAAATTTTCAAGTCTAGTGTTAGAGGTATAGCTTAGTTTCTTCTTAGTGCTTATAGTAAAATAAGACAGAAAAGAGACACATTGACAAAAGAGGCTGGGCATGGGGGCTCACACCTGTAATCTGGCACTTTAGGAGGCCAAGATGGGTGGATTGCTTGAGGCTAGGAGTTCGAGAGCAGCCTGAGCAACATAGCAAGATCAAGCATCTACAAAAAATGCAAAAAATTAGCCAGGCATGGTGGCATGCACCTGTAGACCCAGCTACTTGGAAGGCTGATGCAGGAGGATCGCTTGAGCCTGGGAGTTTGAGGTTACAGTGAGCTATGTTTGCACCACTACACTGCAGCCTGGGTGACAGAGTGAGACGTCATGTCTAATAAATTTTAAAAACATTTTTTTAAGAGAAAAGAACCATATAAGTGGACAAGGAATCAGTACCTGATAACTGGGTAAATTCGGAGCCTATTCAGGTTGCAAAAAAAAGGATGCTAAAATTAGGAGATTCACTGTTAGAAAAGTGTGCTCTGGAGATAAGCCCAAGGGTGTGTCTTGACAACCTTTGGCTAGTGCTGAAGAGGTTAGGCATTAACTTGTGGATTTATTTGACTGTTTCAACAGAAGCCAAGAATAGAGATGGGGTTATTCAGGAAAAATCTGTGAGAACCCTCTTTTCTGAATGTGTGAATCAATGTGACATACATGGAAGACCCACAAGGTTTTTGAGAATGCTATACCAGCAGAAACACTTCCAACTGGGCCTAAAAGGGACAGGGACAGAATAAAATGAAAGAAGATTGTGAGACTGCCAAAAGTCTACAGGTAGGAAACCCATTGATAAAACTACTCAGCTGCAAACACGTGCTACCCTTCAAGATAAAGGAAGCACCATCCTGAGAGCAGAACTGCAGGTACAGAGGCAGAGGCCCAACTGTGGGAACACAGGAAGAAATGCAAGCCACAGGCACAGAGGCAGAGGCCCAATCCATAGTCCAAGAAAGAAGAGCTACAGGCCCAAAGGGTGGAGCACTGAGAAAGAGGATTACTGCCAGGTCTTGAAATATAAGAAGAGAAATTTGTCTGGCTAGATTTTGAAAATGATTGGGACAGGAGACTCCATTCCACTTTCCATTCTCTCCTTTTTGAAACAGAAATGTCTGTAACCGTTATCCTATGCCTGTTCCCACCATTGTAATTTGAAAGCAGATAAGTTTTCTGTTTCACTGGTTCTCAGAGGAAGAGGAATTTTGCCTCAGGAAAGACCATACCAGAGTTTCACTCATACCTGATTTAGATTATCTAAATAATAAGCTTTGGAACCTTTGAACCGATGATATTTGAATGAGATTTTGGACTTAGGATTGAGTCCAAAATGGGTTGAGACTTTTGGGAATGTTAGGATGGGATGAATGTCCTTTACACATGAGACAGACATAAATTTTGGGCCAGAGGGCAGACTTGGGTGGGCTAAGAGTGGCTTCCTAAAAGATATAGCCACATCCTAATCCCCAAAACCCGTGAATGTTATCTTATTTGGAAAAGGAGGCCTTGCAGATGTAATTAAGTTAAGAATCATGAGGTGAGGAGATTATCCTGGAGTCATCTGGGTAGTCTCTATAAGTCATAATAAGGATCCTTATAAAACAGAGGCAGAGGGAGATTAGGTACACAGAGGAAGGTGATGTGAAGACACAGCAGAAAGAGAAATGTGGCCATAAGCCAAAAAATGCCACGAGCCACCAGAAGGTGGATGTGGCAAGGAAAGATTCTCCTCTAGGGCCTCTGGAGGGAGCATGGCTTTGCTGCCCTCAAGAAATGTAAGCAAATAAGGTTCTGTTGTGTTAAGCCATCATATTGGTAATTGGTTACAGCAGCCAAAGGAGATGGATGCAATTAGTTAATATTTTAAGAATTCTGTACCTTTAAAAAAATATTCTGAAGAAAATCTGCATAAATGGTGCTTCTCACATGTGGCAGTAATATGGCCAACAAAAGACCTTAGTGTAATTTGGTTTCATACTAAAAATGTCACTATATAGTTATTTTAGTGATACTTTTCAATCTAAAACAAAACTGCAAATGGCTAGAGCAGGACCATTATAAATCTGGGAAACAAACCTTTTAACTCAATTATTGGAACTTCATGAAAGACCCTGAAAAGTTTTTTAATGTTTGTGAAAAGCAAGTGGGATTTGCTCTAAATAAAAATATATAAGTTATCAATAATAGTACTTCATTCGTTCTTGTTCACAAACTAGAAAATAAGGCAAGTTTGCGTCTGGAAAAGGTGATACATATCAGTATTTCTACCTTGACCAGCTTGATAATATAGCTAGGCATATGCTCCCAAATTTTAGTCAGGGTTAACATTTTCAAAATCACTCTCCTACAGACTGATTGATAAGCTGTCAAAAGAATTAAAAAAGCCATACCACGAAGATTTCAGAAAAGACATTGTAAAGTCAAAAATACACATATTACGTATTTACATAAATTAGAACCTAAACTTTTGTTGTTAAAAAACAGTGTAACTGATATGTCCCTTAAATGTGTGTGTGCACATGTGTGCGTTTGTGTATGTGTGTTTTCAGATCGGATAGAACTGTAAAATCTCAGATACTGTCACCCTTTTTGCTTTCTCTATTGTAGCAGCTTCAGAGCTTTTTAAAGTATAATACCTAAGTAAGGATGCACTGGAGGCAAAGGCAGCAGTTTGAATCATTATACATCTATATAAAGGAATCTGTAAGCTGCTGGTCACTTGTTTACTTTATCTCAGATGGGGATTTGCCAAGCCAGCCATTTGTTCTTCTCTCTGAATATCTACAATGTGCTTTGAATGAGTAGAAACAGTATTTTCTATAAGAAATATACATGTAAGAAATTTCTTACAATAATCACAATCATCTGCGTGAATTAGACTTAAAATTGCACTCCAGAGAAGTTATACCACATTATTTCAATGTATATTTTAAAATAATAGACAAGTTAAGTATAACTTTTACTCCCTAATCTATTTAAGAAAAATGTAGAACCTGTTTTCCCTGCTAGACTTGTTTTGGCAGCATCATTTTAATTTGTTAATATAAGGTAAGTAAGTATGATGATAATTGAGAAGTTCACTTAGTTGGAATTACTGTAGCAAGAGATATAAATATATACACATATTTACACATACATACATAAAATTTTTTTTCTTCTTCAGACCACCAAAGTGAAATTGGAAAGAGAGTAGAAAGGGAGATAAAACAATTGACCTTTTAGACAGTTTTCTGCTGCCTCCTGCAAAAAGAATTCTTTTTCCTCTCAGGTTTTCTAGAATTCTATTCCCTGCCTTCAAGGGACTCAAGGGAGAAAGAAGCAATAGAAAAAAGAAATAAACCACAGAGCATAGGAATCAATATTTGTCTTTGAAATCTAAATAAAGGTAATAGAATTTTCAGGTTCATCCCTAGCATAAACATTAAAATGTGAGGGTTTTCTCAAAAATAGCCATATAAAGTATTTGTATAAAGTAGATATCTGTGCATAATTAGAAAATACCTCTTTAAATAAAGTTTAAATCACTTTCCCTAACTGATTCGGTTAAACTTTGGTTTATTTTTAGCAATGAGAAGTGCTTGCAATATCATGCTGAAATGCTAGCTAGACTAATGATAAGTTTAATTTCAGCCAAAGCAGATGAATCCATCAGCTTTCACTTGAGATAAGATTCTAAATAACTCAACTGGGGTGGAGCAGTACTTTCATGAATTTCCAAAATGGCTTCTCTTACAGTGTGCATAATATTAGCCCCTCTCCAAATCAAGATGTATATTTTTCTTGGCCCTTTTCTATTATATATGTAACAGGAATTGGAAGCTGACACTGGATAATACTTTCTATTCTTTTTCTTCTCTTTTGTTTTTGGTGGGGGTGACTTACACATTTAAGATTTTAAATTTTTGACAGACTGAATGTTTTTGAAAGCCTTAGAACTCTTCAATTTCTTACACTTTCATCATCACAGTCAGGTCACACACAATTACAAATGATACACATCTTTACACTAAAATGGAACACATTTTGCAATCCTGATAACTGTATTCAGATTAGAATAATTGTGGGAGGAGTCTTGCAATAGTATTACAAATGCACACTACTTCATCCAGCTTATCTTGATCTTTGCAGAAATGCACTTATTCCCTTTCCAGCCGCTGAGTGCACACTTTGTTCTTCTCAAAATGCATCATTTTGTTTACTTAAATATTTTCATATTCTTTGGCATCAGGAATCACTTAGATGAGATAGCTCCATTGTGGCGAGAGCGTGACCTTTCCAAAGGTACTCGTCTGTTATCTGTAAGACAAAGTGAAAAAGAACCAAAAGCATGGTAAGCTTTAGATCTTTGCTATTACATGATGTTAGGTTGAGAAAGGTTTTCAAATAGTCCTGAAAAATCACTTCAAATGAATATGTAAATAAGTAACAAGGAACTCAGATCTGAGGAGTTCATGCGGCAGCTGCCCGGCTGAGTTCAAGAGTTCTGCAATCAGCAATAAATGACTTTTTCTTGGTAAGCGAAGTCAGAGTGATAAAAGAAATGGAAGCATTCTCTCAAGCACAGTCCCCTTGGAAATAGCAGGCAACAACAAAATTCTTTGGTAAAGATGTTAAATTGAAAAGATCTATATACAGCACCTTTTGTTGGAAAGCACTTCAATTCCCCATGAGTTTTCAATCTGTATGTTGGCTACCTCTAGAGGACACCAGCATGGGCAGAGCAGAAAAGAGTTTTTATTTTTTACAATGATTGCAGTATGTGTCAATCACACTAGCTACGAAATTTGCTTGATTGTATGATGTAAAAAAATTCAATATATAGTCATTATGGGAATGAATAATGAATAGGACCTATTCTAGGTCCCATTCCCACCTCCCGTCACAGGAAGAATAATTATTATAGAGATAACAAAACTTGGAAAACAAAGTTTAAAAGCACTGAAAGTTGCTGAAAATAGTTCTAGCTTTAATAGGGAAAAGGTTTACAGCTCTGCATTGCAATGATCACTACTATGTTATTATCACCTCTGTTTTATGCTCCGCTTAAATGCAATTGATGTGGGTGAAAATCCCTTTCTGACAAAAGCATAATATACTTAGATTCTCTATTTAGAATGAGACTAGGTCCCTAGAAATAATGACAACCACCAGCACTTACATAAATGCTAACACTTTACACTCGTTAATTTGCTAATTCACACAACATCCCCGGGAGGTAAGCCCATTTCATTCTATCCTATTATCTGTGCTTCAGTGATGAAGGTTACACAGCAAATCAATGGTATGATGGGGGATTATAATGCAAAGTTAATGCCTAAATGTCAGACCTGCTTTGTTCGGAGGTGAAGGTTGGGGCTTCCCAAGCTGCTACTCATTTCCTCCTTGAGATGATGACACCCAACTAACACATCCTGCCTGTTATATGGCTAGGAAAAACTCAGAACTGCTGAGGTTTTGCCATGGTGCCTTTCTTGTCTGTGCTACCATCTCTTGACTGATTTCCCGGTAGTCTGTGGTCAGCAGGCAGAGGAAAGCTAACGGGCCTCCATGACCCCAGCCTCATTAACACCACGGTATGAGTGTCCTGAGCCAACCAGCCATAAACTTAAAGCCTACTGAGTGCTTCATAATGCAATAATATCACTGAGAGGTGAGAAAGAAAGAAAGGCATTTTCTCTACTCAGAGATATATCTGAGTGATGGATTATTTGGGTATCCTTTTGAAGATACCATTAAAAAATCCATTATTTAGTTTGAGATATAGATCACAATTCAGCTAAAAATGTGAAGATAACATTCCTGAATAAAGGACTTATTACTTAGATGTCACTGGTTTGCATACAGATTGGTTTTCTACTTCTTAGAAAACATTTAAAAATGAGATTACAATATAATGGTTCCCATTGCATTGCTAGCATGAAAGTGTTTGGTGTTAAAGCTACCAGACATGAGAATGATGGTAGCATTCCCAGAGGATCATGCTGACTTGAAAAAAGACTTGTGCCTTGGTGGTCCTACACACTAAGGTCAACAGGCATCCACACTTCACTTCAGTAATGCTACTGGCACCCCACACCATCACTCACTACCCACTAGGTCCAAGACAAGTACCACATCCAAAAACCCAGCTTTGCAGCAACAAATGATGGGATGTAAGGCTTCACATCAATGTGCAACTTACTGGTGTCATCTGGTATGAGAAAACAAAGTTTCAAGTCAAAACAAACTGACGAAAAGACATGAAAGCTTTTGCAAGGCAGGATAAACATTGAGGTCAGGGCCTAAATGCAGCTTTTGACATGCACAAAACATAATTATTCTAGATTTTCTCCCTCCCTTTTTTCCTTTCTCCTTTTCTTCTTTGCCTCTACCTCCCACACCTCTCTGGATGTCTAATGTGTCCCAATATTAATGAGATAATTATAAGAAGCAATTCTGTAAAAGTTGCCACTTACATTTTCATAATGTCAACCTACAACCTTTATGAAAAAAATATCATTAGAAACAATAGCAGCAATGGCTGATCTGGACCTTGTATTTCCAACTCTCTGTATGTATGTTAAAACTAATTTAGTTAAAAAAACCAACAAACATATACACACACATATATATAATTATAAATATATGTGTGTGTGTGTGTATATATATGTACACACACACTCTTATACTCTGCGTGTTTTTGTGTGTGTAAATTTGGTTTCACTTATCTTCACATTCTAATGGCTAGCAATCTAATGATGATGACTTCCATGTTTGGAGTCATGTCTTCTTTTAAGTAGAGATTGAATATCACTCAATTGTTTGAAATACAACTTTTATATTTATAGTATTAAAAACTAATGGGGAAAAAGCCATGGCCTGGCCCTCATAAGGTCAGGACTCATAGCTGGCATCATATTTATGAGAAAAGGGCAAACGTTAGATATGATTGCTGCCAGAAGTGATACATTAATTTGGGTGATAGTGGACATGGTTGTATGTCCTCTTTGGAAACAGGTGGAGAAACTGGGTGCTCATGTGATATGATCTGAGAGCTCCATGAGACCCAGCCTGAATCCAATTCACTTTTCTAACTAGTCTCATTCTCCTAATACTAGTATAGTTTAGGCGAAAAAAATACAGGCTTCTCCTTCAAAAAGTCAATCGTTGACAACACATGTATTTACCTGAGATTATATGGGGGCTTTGTTAACAAGTAGTGGCATCCCTTCCAATCTGCCTGTTATCTTTTTGGAAACCAAAGAGAGAAAAATGGAAGAGGAGGGTCTGTCTATGTATGTATACTTCTTGGGGACATTGTGCAATGAAATACAGAAAAACACACTTGATTGGAGGATGGGGTAACATGAGTTGTCATATTCTTCATCTGAGTCATTTTTCTTCATAGACTAACACATTATGGTCTAAGAATTCATTAAGGGATTCTAATGTTTGTAAACATGAGGATTAATGCAGCAATAAGCCTGAGAAATCAATCCCAAAATGGACCTTCCAAATCCACCAGAGTCGGCTATGCATACGCTAACAGATTCTTTTTGTTCATCAAAGGCTTTGAAATGTGCCCCACGTAAAGGTGAATAGATTCTGACTATGAAGAGTGACCTGGATAAAGCATAAGGTTGAAGACAGGAACATAGTTATACAAAAATGTGCATCCTGGGCCCGGCACGGTGGCTCCTGCCTGTAATCCCAGCACTTTGGGTGGCTGAGGTGGGCGGATCACCTGAGGTTGAGAGTTTGAGACCAGCCTGACCAACATGGAGAAACCCGGTCTCTACTAAAAATACAAAATTAGCCGGGCATGGTGGCGCATGCCTATAATCCCAGCTACTCAGGAGGCTGAGGCAGGAGAATTGCTTGAACTGGGGAAGCAGAGGTTGTGGTGAGCAGAGATCGCGCTATTGCCAGTCTGGGCAACAAGAGCGAAACTCCATCTCAAAAAAGAAAAAAGAAAAAGGGGGGAAGGAAGGAAGGGAGGAAGGGAAAGGAAGGGAAAGGAAAGGAAAGGAAAGGAAAGGAGGAAGGAAGGAAGGAAGGAAGGAAGGAAGGAGAGAGAGAGAGAGAGACAGACAGACAGAAAAAAAGAAAGAAAGAAAGAAAGAAAGAAAGAAAGAAAGAAAGAAAGAAAGAAAGAAAGAAAGAAAGAAAATGTGCATCTTATGGAGAAAGCATGGCCAAAACAAAAGTAATATTCAAATCTTTCACCAAAAAAAACTATAAAACCATGGCCCAGCTTAAACATGGTTCTGCAGCTTCTGAATATCAGGTTAACCAGCTCAAACAGATGTCAAGGCTTTCCCTGCTGTCATATAAGAAGCTTTATGCCTTTTCTAAGCATAAATTGATTTGGCATTCATCTCAAAACCTTCCTAACTGAGTTCTGCAGTAAATGGACTAAACCCATTATAGTATTGCTTTAGAATTCATTCATGCAATCATTTATTCAGCAACGATGTACAAAGCACATCATCCACAAAATACCTGAATGTCACAAAGTTTCAGATCCACACCTAAATCTACATCATTAATTTCCTTCTTACTGAAAACTTTGTCAAGTGAAATAACTGGGAATAAGCACAGTACAGATAAAGCTTAAACACAATGTGACATGAGATAGACTGGAGGACTCAAGCCTGCGTTATGTAACCTGGGAGTGTGCAAACAATCCTCTAACACAGTGAGTGAGTGCCAAAAGCACAAGGCTGTATCTTGAATATGGCATGAGGAGGTAAACTTGGGATTGAAAAAAACTGTTATAAAAGGGCCATGTCCATTATTCATTCCCCACAAGGTTAGGTGTCCATCTGTTGTGGCCTAGGGGAAGGCTGTTTCTTTCCCTATGGTGCTTCATAGGCATGTAGAGATACCAATGTTGACCTAACATTATTTACTAGTCCCTCACAGCAGGATAACATAAATGAAGTCTATGACCCTTATATACATAGTGTTACAAAATATCCCATTTTAATGCCAATTAGTAGGCTAGAAAACAAAGTAAAAGAAATCTTCTGTAATTTACAATGAGCTTTGCTTTCTCCAAAGCCCTTTGAAAGTGATGATGTGGCAGATTTACCGTCAGTGGTCAGGCATTGTTTCTAGCAAAGAGCGAGTGGAGGTCTGGGTCTACTGCAGCTTAGACTAAGGAAACCAAGAAAACTTTTTTATGTTGCTTCCAAAAATTTCCATGGAGTAGCTATTTGCATCCCAAGCACTGATGAGAGAAAGATGATTTATTTTGGACTGTTATACTGAAATCATCTCATATGGACTTAAGTTTTTTCCCCCTTGTGTCCAAAATGGTTTTATTTATGCTTTTCTCTGTGATTTTAGAAATCCTGACTTGGATATAGTTTCTTACTCACCAGAAATGACTGCAAGGTGGCAGCCAAATTAGGCTTGAGCCTAATCTCTTTGTGGGGGACAGCCAATTGCTCTACTAGTTGACTAGATTCTTTCTCCTCACTGTGACCAGAATAGTGTCTTTTGTGTGTGTGTATGTGTGTGTGTGTGTGTGTATGTATATATATATATATATATATATATATATATATACTGAGCTCAAACTACATATGCAGTTTGGTGTTCTACCTTTTCATTTAATATTGTATTGTAGAAATGTTCCATGTCAGTAAAATTCTGGAACATGATAGTTACGTCTTTACAAATGCCATATGTAGAAGTGGCATTGTCAGGGTATGCAAAAGTAAGTCCAAATGTATTCCAGAATAGTTGTATTAATTTAAATCCAATTGGCAATATATGAATTTGTGTATCTCATCTCTTCATTAGGTATTAATCTTTTTAAAATGTGCTAATATAAAAAGTGAAAAAATTGCATCTGATTCATTCTTTTTGCATTTATTCAAATACTAATTAGGTGGAACTTTTCATATGTCTTCCTTTCTGTACTGATCGTGTCTTTTGCCCATTTATCTATTGGGATCTTAGGTTTCTGCTTTTGTTTTTATTTTAAATGGTACATATTAGGGATACTAAACAATTGAAATATTTATTAGAAATATTTTCCTTAGTTTGTTGATTGCTTGTTGATTGTTATTTATTTTGTGTTGTAGGTTTTTAGGAACATATGGTTTCATTGTTTGTTGTTGTTTTTATGAAACTAAATCTATCAATCTTTTACACTGTGATTTGTTTCTTTGTTTTTAAGCTTAGAAAGTCCTTTTCTCTAGCCCGAGACATGTGACATTCAACTATATGAGTTCTTGCTCTTTAAGGTTTCTCTTGTTTATTTTATATTTAACTATTTAAATGATCTGTAATTCATTTTGTTATACGATGTCGTGTAAGTTTGCACACCAGTTTGTTTCTTTTTTTTTCTTACAAAGAGGAGATGGGCTGTCCTCGCACTATTTGTTGAATAATCATGAAATTTCTATAATGATTCATGGTAACTCCTTTATCATATATTAAATTGCTATACTAGGGTTTCTGTTCCACTGATATTGAGATTATTCCATATTTTTGTGCCAATAGCTTCTGATTTCATTATTTCAGCCTCATGATATGTTTTAATATCTGGTGGAGTTAAACCTCCATTACTTACATTTTCATTTAAACTATGTAGTTTTTAGGACACATTTTAGAACTCTACATGCTATAATCCCAAAACAACTTAAAAATAACACAGCTAGATAAACAAACCCAGTGGGTACTTGTCTAGAAGCCAATCGATTACCTCCACTTAACAATTAAATAGTTCTAGACCTATTCTAATCTCAATGACATTATAATGTGCAAACTAGAAACAGGTCATGTTGTGTAATCTGTATCCTTCATTACATGCAAATAAATCCGTGCAAAGAAAACAGAAACCTAGATTACTGTGGTAGTTCAGTTTGGTAGAAGAAATGAAAGTTATTTTAACGAGGATGGTAATGGAAAGCAATAATGTTGAAATAGTTCAGAGGCTACTGTGACTATAGACACACGACTCCCATTAACTGTAATTGGACTTAAACACATGTAATGATAACAAAATAGACCCCTAAATGTCTTTCCAATTGGAAAATAAGCAAATGTGTTCCACCAAACAGAGTGCTTTTGTGTAGAAAATACAGTATTCTAATTGAGATGCACAGATTACTTTCACATTGATATTGTTCACGGTATGATGTTGGTATTTTTCCCATGCATAGGGATGTAGATCTGCTAGAGGTAACTTCTGTACAAAGAACGCCTTTCCTTTTCTTAGTGCTCAGCATTCGTTATGCTATTAAAGGAAAAATCTCAATAGTTGCAATGGATTTATTAATTCAGTAGCTTGTTATCAGCATGAAACTCTGCTGTGCTAGGGGAAAAACAAATTATATTTTACAAAACTGCAGTAGTGAGATTAAATCACTTTTCTATATTTCACTTTCTTCTTATCCTCCCTGCCAGGTAGTAACTCTACTCTCTATCTCTATTATGAACCTCATATTTTGCAAACTATCAAGTCTCGTACTAATATAAAGGTACATTATCAAACAAACTCAATTATAGTAACTTTAGGAAGATTGAAATACCTGATAAAAGTAAAATCACATAGTACAATAATGTTATTTCAAGGCATTAAAAACATATCCACATTAAACTACAAATGTAGAAAATATGCAATCCTTACTTTTATCTATCATAAACATGATATTTTTATAACATGTACAGCCAACCTCTTGGGGTTCTGAATGACTGGCATTTACATAATTGATAACGTGGGCATTTCAAGAAATCTTAGAAAAGAATGGTTCAGAAAAAATTACATCAGTGTATTGTTCAGTATTTCAACTGCCACAGACCTTGCTATTGATTATCTTTGGACTCAATGTCAAAGCTAGTGAATAGATTTTTTAAGATGTCCTTGGTTTTGTACATGAGCCATGCATTATGTTTGCTTCTTTACTAGAGAATGGAATTGGGTTGTAAGACAGATTTTCTCTCTATGATGTTCAAAGTCTGATGAGGATGCCTGCATATCTAGAAAATATAGACAAGGGTGACAAATAAATACATGAAGAAAGTTAGGCAATAGTTAGTAAAGCTTCCAAGGAAGTTATATATGTGAAACTTACATTGAAGAGCAAGCTAACAGAAACCACACAAACTATAACAGAGATGCTCCAGGTGTCTATGATAGTGGCTTACACATAGCAGTTTCTAGAAACTTGTCTGTTGATTAAATAATCATCCAATCATTACAACGAATCAGAAACTGATCCTTGAATTCACCTTCAGCTCTGCTGCTTTCATAGAGGGAATGTATTTTGACATTAATACAAGGAAAAGAAAGGCTTTCTTCTGTCTATCCATACATTGTTACTGCATAAGCTATCTGCAGGGAACCTGAACAGGCACCCTTATACGCTATTAGGGTAGAAAGGATAAATGTACCAACAACTAGAACATGAAACTAACTATATTGTCCCTTGTAGCATCATTGCATTTTAAGTACAAGGGAAGTTCAGAGTGGAGAAAAATCATATCCCTTGAGTACAGGAGTTGGGAGTCAGGGAAAAATTCATCCCAGTGAAGCCTTAAAAGATAGGGGTTTTTCAACAAGAAGAAACAGAAAGATAGCTGTTAATTTCTGATTAGTAGAAAAAGGGAGTTCTAATTCTCGAATATTGCTATTTAATGACTACATGTTTCCTATTCGCAAGGAGGGTATGAAAAGCAATGAATGTATAAAGGGAGAACCAGAATGCCTATACATATTTAACCTTTATTTTCTAAGAAAAGGAAGAAAATAATGAAATAAAACATACTGACTGGACTTGTAGTTATTAGAACTAAGACAGAGTGACAACTGTTTCAATAAACAGGTAATTTTAATTTTAATTCTATTTTTTTTTAAATCTTGAAGCGTTTACATAGAAAACAGGAGTTCTGCTTTAAAAAGTGAGCAAAAATGGGCTCTCTGAAATCTTCCAAAAAGGTTCTATTGTTGAAGCCTAGATATCCTAGATAGTATCAAGAGTGACAGTAGAAAAGCCAATCAAGGCACAGACTGCAATAACTTGGGCCGGGAGTGTTTGGCAGGGTGAGAGCTCAAGCAGCCATTTGGGTTGGTGGAGAATAAACTAGCTGTTAAATGGCATGGTGGTTACAAGGTCAATTCATTACTACCGCCTGTCATCTCTGTGCCTTTCTACTCCATGTGTGGCATATGTGCCTATGACTAAGAATAGTAGGCATCAGCCATTTCTCTAACTTTGAGCATATGATGGACAATCCTCTGTCATTTTCTGAAGCAGTTGTTTGTGATCTGCCTGAACTTTGTTGCTGATATGCTGACTTAGAATACACTTACCTGTCACCTGCCTTTGTTTCTGAATCACTCTAAGACCATATATCTACTCTTTTTGTTTTTAACATGTGCAACCCATCTCTTGGGTCTGGGCTACGTACTTCTTGCTGATGATGGAAGTTTTAGCTTAGTCAGTCCAACTCTCTAGCTTAAGGAAGCCCAGGTACCCTTGATATGCAGGCTCGCTAGTTTCAGCAGTAAGGCAGAAATGGCAGTCCTTCATTCACCCTGCATGACGTCTCCATTTCCCAAAGAACCAGATCACAGAAATATACCATTGCCTATGATTCTGAGGAGAAAAAGATACTTAACGTACAGCTTACAATGCAAGAGTCTATAAACAGGTGCTTCCCATTAGCAGTGTTCCCCATGCTAGCCGTGCTTAATTACTTAACCAGTTGTATGAACAAAGGCAACCTGTATGGTTAATATCACACACACTTTAACAACTGTCGGTGACATTGTTTTAAAATATAAATTGTCCCTTAAGGTAGGAACCAGTCAGCAGTTGTTTTAAATATGAACAATTAGGACACAGTTAAAACACAGCTTCTCGATTCCATATTCATAATTGGCACAAGTTCCTTTGTAATTCTAGTGTCTAATGTAATCCATGCACAACCTGAATGCCAGGCTGAGCCTGTACATGAATAAAAATGGCTACTAACCTAGCAACTTGCTTCTCATATAAGACGTCTCAAAGAATCATTCCTGACATTTACATCTATTGGAACAAAGTCAGTCCTCACATTATCGGATAAATGTATAAATCTAGATCATCATACACTGATGTTTTTTGCAGCATTGTTTATACTAATGAAAATCATAAATAGCCAATATGTCAATCATGGGATTAGACAAAACAGGGAACCTACATTGAGATACTATGCAGTCAATCTAAATTGTTACATAGATCTACAGGTACTTGATAAAAAGAGGTCCATATGATAAGGTGAAAAAGGCAAGTTATAAGAGTATGTCATAATCTTATTTTTGAAAAAAATATAATTTATAACATTATAATTTTTAAAGTTTAGAGAGATATACACCAATAAAAATAGTGGCTACCTATGAATGGTGGAATGATTCTTTTTTTGTTGTTTTTTTGAGACAGAGTCTCGCTCAGCCATGCAGGCTGGAGTGCAGTGGTGTGACCTTGGCTCACTGCGACTACCGTCTCCTGGGTTCAAGCTATTCTTCCATCTCAGCCTTCCAAGTAGCTGGGATTACAGGCGCCCCCCATCATGCCTAGCTAATTTTTGTATTTTAGTAGAGACGGGGTTTCACCATGTTGGCCAGGTTGGTCTTGAACTCTTGACCTCAGGTGATCTGCCCACCTCGGCCTCCCAAAGTGCTAGGATTACAAGCATGAGCCACCGCCCCCAGCTGATTCTTTTATATATATATTTCTATAATATCTGAATTTTTGGCATTGAGCATGATTAATTTGTCAAACTAGAGAACAAAATCTAGATAGGATGTTAAATTCTCAGTCTTTAGCTACAAAGTACATACTGTTTTCAAGTTTTAGAAAGAGTAGCATAGGATCCAATACTCACTAAACTAATTCCTTGTTGATTATACCATCACTAACTACACTATAATGGAAAGAAAAAAAGGATATAAAAGAGGTGCCACTTTTCTGCCCTGTTTCAGTAAGGGCCGTGGAATGTTCCCTGATGCGGAAGTCACAGCTTACAAATTTTAGAACATGAATAAATTTGTGTCCACCCAGTTATCATTTGTAAAGGTATTTCATGTATCTTAGATTATAAATTCTAAAAGTTAAAGTCTTAAAAAGTGATTCTCTTTAAAAGATTGACTCTCTCCAAACAGATGGGTAAAAATCCAGAAAAAAATAGGAGGCATGTCATTACATCACCTGGAGAGAGTTTTACTTCAATGATAAAATCACATGAGACTTCAAAATTGCTTTGCAACATGATATCTATGAATGACAAATAAAAATAGAAAAAAAAAGTCTGTCCCTTGATGGTAAAAGGTACTGACTGATTTTTAGTAAAGCATGAATTCCGGGTTAATGTTCCCTTCATAGTGCAGGCAGTGTGGGGTGGAAAGGGAAGTGTTAGCACTAAGCAATATATTCTTTCTTCCCACTTATAACGATGGAGTAAAGTAAAGCTAACTGCTATGTGTAGTCTTTGAACTTATTAATGTAGACTACTAGACTCATTTGTTTCCTAACCAATTAGGCCCACTTTGCATTTATGCATTTGCAAAATGAACCTTTCTAAACACCAGTTTCCTTATTCGTAAGATGGGGATAATAATGGTACTTACACTGAAGAGTATTAACAGAACTAAATGAGATAATCTAGTACCTGGCCCATATTAATCTTCTGATAGATGTGAAGAGCATGCACACAAATCAATAAACAAGCCTTAAGCAAAAAGCTGTTTCTACTTACAACGGATAGTCACAATTTAGCGTGACAGGTCAAAGTTCTCGGTGTATGGTCATACATATGGGTTCACATCTTTGTTCTGCCACTTAAGAGCTATGTTTTTCTCATTTTAATTTCCCCTTGTGAACATAAAAATAATATTAAAGACCTACCTAACAGGGTAGTTACAAAGGCTTTAGTAATGAGACAATAATGTAAAATGACCAGAATGGCACCTGATAGAGAGAAAAAGCTTAACATTTTAAATATTGTGAGAGTCAAATTCTAAAGATTTTAACATCATGATCATATGACACTTTTCAAAGTCTAGACAGCCTCATTATGGTACTATGACATTTTTTAGTCACTTTTGGGGCAATGAGATTAGATGCAAACAGATGTTTATAGAAGTATTTTTCAGATTAGCCTATTGAAACAAAGACTTAAAAAGATCAGCCAGAAGTCAGAATTTATCAAGGTTGTAACTCTATTTCACAAGTCATCATAGGCGAGGGTATTTTTTTATGCCCTTGAGAAGCAATGAAAATCTTTCATAACTATTTATTTATTTTTCTTATTGTCATCCAGTGGGTATAGAAATGTTGCCAGACTGCTTTCTATTACTTCGCTGCTTTAGGATTCCAGTTGTCTGGACAGATTTGTTCCTTAGGGTAGAAAGAGATTATTTCTAGAGATTCCAGCCTGGCTTGAATGATGCATCTAGTAAAACCGGTCACTCATTTTTTTTTTTTTTTCTAGGACAGCAGATTTACCAGGCAACCTGCTGAAATTTAATTCAGTGTTCTGAGTAGACTTATGCACTCGAAAGAGGAGGAGCCTTGCTGTCATAAGCAGAGTCTGTTCCAATGTCAGGCATATTTCCCTCTGTCCAAAAACTGGCCTGCAATTTATTTCAACCATCTTTTCTTGAACATTGACTATGTGCCTGGCACAGTGCTAGAGGGATACAGAGATAAATGAGCCAGTCTTTCAAGGCAGGTACTATGCAGTGATCAGTGATTGTGGCCTTTTGGTTTAAAAATTAGTCTAATGGAAATGTATTAAGGCTCTCTCTGTACTCTTCTATATAATTCTCAGCGAGTCAGTTTGAGAACTTAGATTATATTGGATCCCCTGATACCAAAATGAATTGTCTCAGTACTTTGCCTCATGGTGTTCTCTCTCAAATGGGGTTAGCATACAAAGATAATAAGAAGAGAGTTATAGTGAGTGCTATGATGAGGGGTATACTGTTCAGGAGTACAGAAATTAAATACTCAGCCAAGCCTTAGGGGAAGCATCTTTGGGAAGAGTTTCTAGAGAAGGCAATATTGTCGTAGATTCTTAAAAAGGATATGGATGAATTATCCTGGAAGAAAAGTATATTCCAGGAAAAGGAGATGCTGTGAGGAAAGGAAGAGAAAATATGAGGGAAAAAATGTGTGTGTTAAGACGACAAACAAAATCAGTATTGATTAAAAGCAGGGGATGATGGTTAGAACACAGATTGGGCTTCTGTGCCATTTTAAGGCTCTTAAACTTCAGATACGCAATAGGGAGTAAAATGGTAAGATAGTTCAATTTGGTGATCATGCAGTAGGTGAACTTTAAAAAGACAAGACAAAAATTAGGGATTAATTGGACATGGAGGACAGAAAAGGAGTCCAAGATCACTCTAAAATTCCCAGCCTATATGTTTGGGAGAATGGTGGTTCTATCATCTAAGAATACATAGGAGAAAAAGGTGCATTCCAGGTGATGATGAGTTCAGTTTGGGATTTGTCAATTTGGATGCCTTTGAAACATCTGGGTGAACCTGCCCAGAAGGCTGTTGCAAATATTACAAGACCAAGGTTCAGGGGAGAGGCCTGGAAAGAGTGAGAGAGATTTAGGTAATAGATGGTAGATGGTAATGAAAGCCATTATTCAGGAATATACATACAGTGAGAAGAGCAGTGGGCTAATGATCAAATCCTGGGAAACAGTGACATTTAAGAGATAAGTATAGGAAGAAGAGTCCATGAAACAAAACAGTAAATATTCAGAGAGGCATAGAAAGAACCATTAGAGTACACGTTATAGAATTCAGGGGAGTAGATATTTTGAAAAATGGAATAAGCAATAATATATGTTGTAGAAAGATGCAGTAAAATAAAGACAAATGATCAGACTTAGAAATATGAAGGTCATTAGAGACCTTAATGAGAGTAATTTCAGTTTGAAATAAGGGGAGCAGAAGCCAGATTGCAGAAGGTTGAGGAGTAAGTGGAGGCAATGAATATAACTTACACTTGGATTTCCCATGACCCTAAAAGGGGTGATATTTTCTTAGAGTGCAAACAGTTGCCTCAGGTCATTGTGCCTGATGTACCCAACACCACTTCTAGCTGAAACCATCACCCTCATAGTTTTTTTTGTTGTTGTTGTTTAGGAAAGCAGTACTAAATAGGCTTTTCCCCCATCAACAGTGGCCAATGAAGGGACCATTGTGGACATCTGTTTCCTTTAGGGGCAGTTAATTCATAGGTAACATAGGCATGATCTGGGATGAAAGACACTACTCAAGAGGGAAATAAGCCAGTTTAAAGATAAATAGAAAAGAATGAACAGACACACAGAAGAAAGTAAAATTCATTTTGTTTCTTAAGGGGTCAGGAGTAAGTTTCTGTTCTAAAAGAGCCCAGTGTAACAAATATATTAATTACAAGATGTAATTCCCAATGTTGCAGTCAATTTCATTAAAAAAAAAAAAAAGTCAGTGGAGCTCACTAGGGCATTATTTCTTAAAGCAGGGTATATTTACAGTTTTGTGTTTTTTCATTTTATGGTACAGTAAAAAGTGTTTACATAAGGATATCCTGCATCATCACCTTATAAGTAACTAGCGTATTGATCACTGATATACAAAAAGGCTTATATATATATTTGCTTTTATATTACATAAAAGCCAAGCAACATCATTGTGCACTGTACTAATGAAGGTTTCACAACAATTTGAAGAGAGAAAATTTTTCAGAGAGTTGAGTCATCACAGGGTGCAATGCTCTTTCACACAACAGTCTAGGCAAGCTGGACATATGAGAACTGTGACATAACAGTCAGTACCATCTTCAGGATGTGAGCAGTTGTACTATAAGGATGTAATCTTTGGGGACCAACTTGCAATTGTTCATTAGCTATAAATTGAGTGGGAAATATGTACTGAATAATTTTTTGCTTCCTGATTGCAGCAGTAAATGGATTAAATATCCATGTTACATAGATTCCAATCCTAGCCTTCTCTTCATGTGAGCAACACAGCTTTACAAGGTTATAGAGCAGACATCCTATTAAAACTGGAATTTCAGAGTTGCTCACTACCAAAATTTTCATTCGGTATGGAGTCTGATGGTCGTGAATTCTATCACAAAATGTTGACTGAAGGTACTAGTACCATTTTGTTCAGCCTACTTATACAACAGGGATGCTCTGCATTTGTAATGATAAGGTCAAAAAAATGTACAAGTGGATCTGAAGCTCTACTATTAAATCTAGCATCAGTAGGCACATTAAGTGAACATTACCTTTAGTTTTATCTGTTTTATTAAAATTCTTACAGCATATAGAGTTTGTGCCTATTTTTATATTTAAGCAACAATATATTAAAAGTAAGCCTAAGTCAATTACTGGAGACCCGAAAGTATTAGGTTCTCATTAAAATGTATCCACAGATTCCTTTTACTACACCTAAAATTTGAGAAACAACGCATTGGGTAGACTAATCACTATACTCAGGCTTTCTTCCCTTCTAGTCAATCTGTAATCCAGCTTTGAAAACAGCCTTCTCAAAGAGACCTTACTCCCCAGCTCAAAAGGCTGTAGTGGATTTAAAACAAGACTAATCTGGTTCAATCCTAATTTGAAGTGGTGAGGAAAAGACAAAACAACAATAAAAATTGTAACAAGTTAACTTTCAGAGGACTCAGATTAAAATTCACTGCAAGAGAAGACATGTGAAGATAAAAGTGAACAGATCCACACTAAAGGAAGTAGCTCCAGAAGATTAGAATATATGTGTAATAAATTTGGCCCGAAAATTTGTGGCAGCTAAAAAAGTACAGGAGATTTTTGTGGAGTATATATTTTCTGGGTTTTAAAAATTGTTTTTACACAGATCCCACTCTGTCCAATCAGATTTTCTCCCATTCTCTACTATTCCCCTTTGAATCTAGTTAGGTTGGCTTCACAACTGTTCCACAAACACATCTATACATATTCCAGATTTGTGCTTATGTACCCACTCTGCCTTCTCCTTCCCCACCATTCAAGACTACTCATCCTTCAAAGCCCAACTCAAATCCCACCTTCCCGATCCCTCTAGCCTTCACTGATCTTTCTCTCTTCTCGACTCCAATAGCACAAACTTAGCTTGTTTCACACAATTCAGCTTTCAATTACAGCCAATTTCATACTGCTCACTATCATTTCAGATACTGCCTTTCTAAGAGGACAGTTCTGGGATGGCAGAGAATGAGTCTCTTCTACCTCTTTATTAGCTTTCTCAATATTAAATAGCCATGTAGTCAATACATGTTGATTCTTTCTCTGAATAAAACTTTTACAAGGATTTATAGACATATAAATATGTCATTTGTTCCCATATATACATATTCGTGCAGGACGATAAATAGTTTGCAAACTATCTTTTCAATCCGTTATTTTACTCTGGATCTAACTGTGAATCTTTAAAGCTGCTTCTAGAGATGGCTTTCTGTTCTTAGGGGTGTTGAAGGAAAACGTTAATATGTATGGTTAGATTGTGAAGTAGTACAGAAAATGACATTTAGCAGCCCTGAGAGCTCCAGTATTAACCACAGAAAAAACAGACAATGACTTGAAGTGAAAGATACTTCCTTAGAAGACTTTCTTCTGACCAACCACATTATAATCTTATTCTGAGATGGCCTATTTTATCTTATTCTGAATATTTGTCACAAAACATAATAACCATAAATATCAAAAATTCAAGACCAAGGCAGAATTTGTATGTATTGTTTCTAAAAGATGCCCTGTCAGGATTATTTAATTACCTTTTGAAAGACAGTCAAATAGGAGATATGACTTTCTTATGGATTAGAAAAACTATATGATCTAGAAAAAATACAATTTCTATAAGTATAAAAATTTTATACTATATAAATAAATTCATTCTTTAGTAATAAGTAGAGTGAAATTCTATTGAAAATACAGCATATGTTGCATGATTACTTTCTTTACGAATTGGCCTATCCTGAATCAATATCACATTCTGCAGTTACTATTAAGATTTTTTTCTTTCAGTCTTCATTTTCCTTGACCTCTCTGTAGCACATGACACTGTTGACAATTATTCTTTTCATGAAACTCTCTTTTCTTTGAGCTTGTATATTATTATTCTTTCTTAATTCTCAAACTACTTCTTCAATCCTTCTCTGTTTCTAAGCTACTATCCTTTTCTTGGAGAATTTGGTAAGTAGCAAAATTTCTTGAGCTTGTCTTGCAGGAGCACAGAGAAGAAAACACTTTGTTACAATCCCCTTAGTTTGCAACAAAACTGGCTTACAGTCTGAGACAAGTTGGAACCCATTAATGTGTCCATCTGCAGTCTACACAGAATAGACTTGCACTCCTGGTGAGTGATCTTTTGATGTCAAAGGGCCACAATCTCCACCCTCAGATCATGCTAATGCTGCCATTTTCTGAACATGCGACCCACGAAGAAGCATGCATGGTCAATAGCTCATGCCCAAGGGACTTTCCAACCTCCCTTTCCTTAGAGTCAATCACTGTCCAGCCCCCAAATCCCAGCCTCAAAATCTCTCCCTTAAATCCATCCATGGCTACAAGGCTGGTATGGGAGACAGCTTTGAACCAGACTCCTATCACCTTGCTTGGCTGCCTAGCAATAAACTTTCTCACTGCAAGATCCCTATTGAATTTCTCCTGTCTCTAGCCTCACCCTTACCCTATCAACCTTCCATATCGTTAGAAGATAATCACTCTACAGTGTGTACCTAGCCAGGTTACCATAAGGTTAAGCCTGAAATGGCTCCTTATCACCCATGCAGGGCTTTGGTGTTTGGCTTTCCATTGCTTGTGTGCAAACAGATACAGTTTGGTTTGGTCACAATGTGTTAGTAATTTTCAGCACTTTATTCTTTGCCCTTTCCCATGTTTTAACTCTATATACGAGCTACTTCCCAGGAGTATGCTCATCCAATTGTCAAACTTCAACTACTCTAACTATTCTATCTCCTGCACGCTAACGGGTCTCAATTCTGCATTTCTCAGGCTCTAAGCTACAGCTTCAATCACCTTCTCAATATTTCTCCTGATTGTTCCAAAGCTACCTCACACTGCAGATCCAAATTAAACTGATTTCCTTTCCTTTCATCCTATTCCCTCCTTTTTATATATCCTAATTTTGATTATTAGAGTCATGTTGTAAGTTGAATTCTGTCCCCTGAAATTCATATATTGGATCTCTGAAGCTCTAGTACAGCAGAATGAGGTAACCTTATTTGGAGATAGGGTCTTTACGGAGGTAACCAAGTTAAAATGAAGTCATTGGGGTGGGCTTCTAATCCCTTATGACTAGTGTCCCTAGAAAAAGGAAACATTTGGAGACAAACGCACACTAAGAGAGGATGCCATGTGAAAATGAAAGCAGAGATCAACATGATGCTTCCACCAGCCAAAGAATGCCAAACATTGCCAGAAAAGCACTAGGAGCTAGGAGAGAGGCCTGGGCCATATCCTTCCCTAACACCTTCACAGGGAGCAGGGCACAGCCAACCCCTTGATCTTGGATTTTTAGCCTCTAGAACTGTGAGACAATAAATTTCGATGGCTTAAGCCACTTAGTTTGTGGTGCTTTGTCACAGCAGCCCTAATAAAATTACTACAGCTATCATATACCAATCATAAAATAAATCAATAAATCATCCGAGAATTCTTCCCTTTTTTATCCTCATATCCAGTTGCTCAATAAGTTCAGTCAATTCTAAGCCCTGAATCATTTTTGGATCTATTTATTCTGCATTATCTCCACTGTCACTGCTCTAGTGCAGGCCTTATGCTTCTGTTGCTTAGGCTCTTATAATACATCCCTATTGAATTTCTCCTGTCTCTAGGCTCACCCTTACCCTATCAACCTTCCATATCGTTAGAAGATAATCATTCTACAATGTATATCTAGCCATGCTACCATAAGGTAAAGCCTGAAATGGCTCCTTATCACCCATGCAGTAAAATAATCGAACTAATTGTACATGGCCTATCATGAGTATTCATCTTTCCAGCCTCTCATACCTATGTTTCCAGCAATGTTGAACAGTTGGCTCTTCCTTGAATATACTGTGTTCTCCTATTGCCTCCATAAATGCTATTCCCTTTCTTGGATCATGCGTCTCTTCCTTTTTCTTTTCCTACCCAAGAAACTGCTACTCATCTGTTAAGATTCAGCTTGAGCTTTATACTACGATTGTTCCTGCGTGTTCTGTCTTCCCCCATTTTACCATGAGCTCTGGAAAGACAGCAACTGTAATTTGAATCTTTTTTTTTTTTTTTTTGATACCTGTAATATAAGAGACATTTGGCAAATGATTTTTGAATTCCCCAAAGAAAATAAAAATATTAGAGCACAATATTCATTTGAATGAATATGTTCATGTGTATTAGAAGTATTCTTTAGGTAAGTGAATTCAGCTTTGATTGCCTTTTTTGATAAAGAAAGCTGGTCGGATCTGTATTTCGTAGTTGTTCAAGGTAAATTGCAAATCGTTTCATTTTCCTGTGTGCTTTGAATCCTCCAATGAGGGAGTTCTATTGGAGATAGGTCAGTTCAATGGTCAGTTTAGGGTAGAATTAAATTCATAGTTCCACTCTTTAGAGCTTTACTTTTTTTTAGATTGGTCAACTCTCTGTAGATATCTTACAGGAGAATCAAAGGCAGTCAGTTTGTTGTTACAGTCATAGAGTGACATAGGAGAAATGAAACAGTGCATTATTACACAATGCTTAATTGCTACTTTCTACTTCAATAACCAAAATCATGCCTGATGGGCGGGCGCGGTGGCTAATGCCTGTAATCCCAGCACTTTGGGAGGCCGAGGCAGGCAGATCACCTGAGGTCAGGAGTTCAAGACCAGCCTGGCCAACATGGTGAAACCCCGTCTCTACTAAAAATACAAACATTAGCAGGGTGTGGTGGCAGCCACCTGTAATCCCATCTACTTGGGAGGCTGAGACTGAGGCTGGAGAATCACTTGAACCCAGGAGGCAGCAGTTGCAGTGAGCCAAGATCACACCATTGCACTCCAGCCTGGGCAACAAGAGTGAAACTCCATCTCAAAAAAAAAAAAAGAATCATGCTTGATACCATTTTATTTTATGAAGAAAAAGGATTAAGTGACCTTCATTTCTAGTCTGTTGCATAGACTAACCAAACTCCCCCTCTCCCCAAACTATCCAGTGAGTTTAGTCATCTCCTATTATTGCTTCCAGGTGGCAAACGCTTGAGAGTATCTTTATTATCCTTAAATGGTAAGAAAAACATTCCTGGAAATACATCTCTCCCTTTTCTTCCTCCCTAGGTAGGGATAGGGCACCAACATACATGCACAGAGCTTAGTTAACACATCACACACACACACACTCACAAAAAAACATATTGCCAAAAAATATACAGTGCTTTCTTGTGAAAACAGTAGCAAGTCCCTTTGGACCACAGCATTGAAACCGTTCCACTAAACCTTTAATGTGAATTTGCTCAATGGGACTGGGCATACCGGTGTAGAACAATTATTAGATTTGATATCTGAATGAGCTCAGGTTCCCATTAGAGCTTGACTGCTTCAATGACCCCATTATTTTGCTTCCACTGCTCCCCGAACTGATCAACTTAATTATTCTGACTAACGAAACATTTAGGACATGAATTTCTGATTTGGTTTAAACCATATGGGACATCTAAAAGTGCTCACTTAAAAAAAAAATCACAATACAGAAGAAATGACTATGAAGATATGTTAGAAGCTTAAAAGTAGGGCAGGGCCAAAATCCATGCCGGGCACACAGATACTGTACTTTCCTGGAATGGTACTTCTGTTTGGATGACTCCTTGGTACCTGTTATACCTTAGCAATTTTACTCTTTCCCTGGAACACTCAAAATAGAAATAATTAATTTAGTAGAGAGGGGAGGGCATAGAAGAGGTTCAAGTAAAATCTTGTGTTCTCTGCCATAATACACTTGGATCTTTAAAAGAGTTAATGTTCAGAAGGGCAAATAAAATGCTTTGCAGAGCAAGCCAATTACAGAGATTCTTTGGCAAAGAGAATAAAGAGAAAGAAAAGTCAGAAAATGGGACAAGCTTTTGAGTTGATGTGTAAGAAATATGGCCTTTTGTAAGTGGAAAGTTAAGGCCAAATTGTATTTCTTATTAAAAAGCATTATCACCTTTAAAATTTTAGATTTTGGCATTAACTGTGGCTGAAGTGGCATAACAGCAAGCTTATGTATGGAGGTCAGAAAAGACTATTTTGAAACAGAAATATACTGATCTTGATGTTACAGTTGCTTCATAATTGGTTTCCTTAAAAGCAGCTCCAACATTATGGGTATTTAACATAATTACCCCTTATTTCAGTTTATATTAATGATTATTGAAAAGTTATATGTTTATCTACAGGAAAAGAAGGCATTAAAATATTACTTGTCTGTGCAATTTTACAGATGCTGGTTTACTTCTCATCAGTGAATACATTTGTCTTTAAAAAGAATGAAACTGACATCAAAATGGTCCCCCTTGCTCCTTGCCTCCCTTCACTAATGATACATAACGGCTGCTGAGCCTGCAATAAACGTGTTTGTGTCCAGTCATATTCCCATCATTTTACAATCCAATCTGATTCCTTGAAAAAAAAAAAAAAAAAAAAAAGGAAGTCACAGGAGACTAGCACAAGTTCCTGCTTCAAGGCATTCTCTGACATCAGCCTTCACTTCGTACTTCTGCTCAAAGTACCTGATTTGACAAAGTGCACAGAAAGTCAGAAGACAAGCCTCTTCACCTCCTCTCCAAAACTGTCTGACAGGAGTCAACAATGATTCTTTCACAAAGCTACAATCTAACAGTTTTAGATGAAAGTCCAAGGGGAAACTTTCTAGCTATACCTTACAATATTTTATTAAAGAAGGGTGTAAAAATGCATTTGCCTCAGTGGGGCTATTTTCCTCCTCTGGTTCAACTCAATCCATTTTAACAGTTGGCAGTTTAAATAACAGAAGTTACAGGCTGCCATGCACAGACGCTTTGCATGCCATATGAAAGCAAAGGATTCAGAGATGGAAGCAAAAACGGAAAGATGAAAAAAAAAAAGCAGCCTCTATTCTATAAAAGAATTTCTTTAATAACAGCAGCTAGGTAAAATTTCTTTGAGCTTGTGTCCTTCTCCTACTGTTTTATATAAAGCAGCTACCATACTTGTCTTCCTAGGCTACATCTGACAGACTGTCAAAAGCAAACAACTTTTCCCCTTATATTGCAATAATCACCTACTGTATTTTTAATGTACTCAAAACAAATTTTCTTATTATACAATAACAGTGACAATCCTCCCTGTATTCCCAATGTAAAATGATATAGTTTAAATATGATAATCATAAAAGCAGCCTATCCATAACTACTATTTTTAGGTTAAATAAAATATCAACATTTTTTATTCATGTTTAGGTTAATGTCTGCAATTCAGCTGTTTGCAATATTTACATGCAATTGAATATATTATGAGAAAACTTGAAAAAAGCAAAAGAGCCAAGTTTAAGACTGGTTCTTTCTTCAGTGGCTTTTCATCCTTACTGGCCACCTATTATTACCTTCATCATATAACATTAAAGAAAAAACAGAGACTTGCTGTTAGCTGGCTGATCCCATTATTACCAATGTCTCCATGCCCACCAACTGCGACTTACTCGGTTTTGAACTTGAGCTATATTATCATTTAGAATCAAAGTATGTATATTTTTATAAAATGTGCTGTGGTTACAAGGATTCATAGATACAACGTAATTCATAATCTAAATTCTGACACATTCAGATTAAAAATTGATCAGTACAGAGGAAGAGGAGGGATTAGGTTCTGTCCTTGCATTTTGATATACGTAAGCCAACTAAATATAACCTTGTGCATATCAACTAACTTTGGTAGCAATGGCGATGTCTGCATCATTAAAGGCCAATGATAAGCACATCTTCTGTAGGCCAGATATAAGGGTTTTCTCTTAGGAGAAATAGCTCAGAAATAATTCATATATAAGAAAATACATAAAGTGTCTTCCTGTTGAACAGTGAGAAGCAACTCCACTCCTGCTTGGCATCCCCCATTTTAGATTCCCTGGCTTTAAAGCACACTAGAGAGAAGATTAACTGATATTTTGCATCAAATGACTACCTTCCCTAAGAATCTCCAGCTTCTATAGCATTTTTTAATGCACTATCACATTATGCATTCTGAGATTTGGTACACTTTGTTCTCTCTTTGTCTATCATTTACAAGAGAGTGAAAGCTAGTCACAATTTCAGCATAAACCTGAAGACTGATGATCCCCACACTTTTTCTTTTCTTGGACTAAATATTTCCAAATTCATTCATCTCTCATCATAGAGTCAAGCAGAAAGGAGTTTAGATACCACAGCATTTCTCAATTCATGCACATTAATATAGTGTTTTAAAAAATATATATGTAAAACATATTTATACAAAGACCAGAGAAGAACGAACACATTATATATATGTGTGTGTGTGTGTGTGTATACATACACATATATGGCCTAATCATAAGGCCTTCTAATCTATATCTATATATTTTATATATAATATATAATATATATTATCTATAGATATAGATAGATCTAATATATATAGATCTAATATATAGATATAGATCTATAGAAGGCCTTATGATTAGAAGGCCATATGTGTATATGTATAGATATATATGCATATAGATAGATATATATAATCTTTATAATATCTATATAATCTATAATATATAATATAATCTTTATAATATAATCTATAATATATAATATAATCTAATCTATATATAGCTATATATCTATATAATATAATCTATATATAGATATATATATTATCTATATATATATTAGAAGGCCTTATGAACTTGTATAATAGTTTGAGGATAATCAATGGAACATAGAATTTTAGAGCTGACAGGAAATTTATGAATTATTTAATTGAAGTCCAATCCTTCATTTTAATAGACAATGACACTAAGTTCCAGAGAAGAGATCTAACTTGTCATAAATAGTCTACACAACAAAGATATGAAACTGAGAGGCTTCAGTCAGAGAATGGGACATAAGGTAATGAACCACATAACTATAATTACTCTATCATTCATTTATTGGATAATGATATGATTAAGCTTTGATAGATTATATATTTATGAAGAAAGATAGCAATAGCATGATAGACCATGATCATCTGGCGATCCCATATAATCATCACTCTATAGAAGTAATTAGGGAATAGCAGTAAGTTTGAAACTTTTGCAATTTTATAATAATATAACATTCAGGAATTCAGTTCTTTGGTAAGGAAAAGGTCACTGAATCCTATAATCTGAATTTTGATGGGCCTAAGCCATATTTATGTCACACATTATCCACGAAGTCCTTAAGTACACATTTATATAAAGATCAGAGAAGAACTGAACACAATTATGTGGACTAGCACCTTGGAGAGATGAACTTTGGGATGGATGGATGGATGGCTATGGCTATACATATACACACATGCATATATATTTATATGTAGGTATAGACATATATATTTGATGTTTGACACATCTTTATTAAAAGGTATAAGACATAGTTAAGATTGAAAAGTGAAAATCTCTTCTGATAAATGCAAGTTAGAAAATCCATCTGTACTGCCCTCTCTGGTAACTTCATCATGGTCCACATTGTTGATGGAAGAAGCTCAAAGCTGTTGGTATCATGTTAATGTTCACTGTCATTGCTTTGGTCAATCTTTATCCTTACCTTAATTTTATTTATATATGGTATGTGTTTTAGCATTCCAGACACTGTCTGCAGGGTTTTACAGTAAGCTGGGTATTTTAATTTAGGTTGATTGGTAATAAAATACCATTCAAAGCCAACTGTCAGGTGAACAAGTTAAATGAAAGCTCTGTCTCATAAAGTCTCTGTTTCCAATTATTCTCTGGAATTTACATGAGCAAAACGTCATCAATAGAGGTCTTTAGAACTCGACAAGAAAGCTATACCTTTTTGCATCTATTCTTTCTGCCACCTACTATCAGGGATCTCTTTGCTATAAAATACTGTTCCCTTCACTGATTTCAACTCTATAATTCTTTTGCTGAACAATTATCTCCTCATCTAGCTTTCTTACTCATGCAAGCTACAAACATAGTGTGTCTAGAGTAAAAGGAGATAAATGTTTATGCATACATGGGTTATAGAAAGGAATCACATTATGGCCACATTTCCCATTTCTAGGAAATTTCCTTTTTCCTCCCTGATGTTTTCCTTTCCTTTTGTTACACAAGACAGTTTTCCAGTTAATCTTTCTAGAGATTCATACCAGCAGCTATTTGACCCCCACCTTAAAATATTGGTTATCATGTGGTGCACACTTCCAATATCAATATTTAAGCAATCATACAGAAGCTAGTATTGCGGTCATCCCAATGCAGTATTCATAATGTTATGTGATGAGTCAGAAAACTTTCTCAGAGTTCATATCTTATTGTACCAATTACCCCTTGATGCTTCTTCCATTTTACAGTCCTTCTATTTTGTTATTTATGATTTTCCAAAAACTGTCCCTGTTTGTGTTATCTGTAGTATCATGTCACAATACATTACTTTCCAAGTGTTATTGGTCAGCATGCCAATACCATGCTCCCCTTTAAATAAAACCTCAAACGGTTTTATCAGCTCCTAACTTTTATTTAATTGAAATTATTAAAGTAGTAGAAAATCTTGCTTCATGTTTGGATTCTACTCAAATTGTTTGTATAATTTTGAATTGCTTTGTATAAAAATTTCCAATCACTCTTTTTTTTTTTTTTTTTTTTTTTAAGATGGAGTCTTGCTCTGTCACCCAGGCTGGCATGCATTGGTGTGATCTCTGCTCATTGCAACCTCCACCTCCTGGGTTCAAGCGATTCTCCTGCCTCAGCCTCCTGAGTAGCTGGGATTACAGGCACACACCACCACACCCGGCTAATTTTTGTACTTTTTAGTAGAGATGGGGTTTCACCAAGTTGGTCACGCTGGTCTCAAACTCCCAACCTCAGGTGATCCGCCCACCTCGGCCTCCCTCCAACCACTCTTATAAACAAATTTTATATCAACAATATACAGTTTTTTAAATGAGGAAAAAAGCAACACACTTATCTTTTTAAAAAGATCTTTCTTAAAAATATGCTGATTCCTACACATTTATTTTATATATTTAAAACTATACTATTCTCCATAACACACTGAGACTAGCCACTTAAAAGGCACAATGGAACAAGGGAAGGACCCCTGTCCTGGGCTCGGAAGAGGACTGCCTACTGAACGTATGCTTAGTTTTGTCATGTCAGAATAGGGATAATATTTCAGACTTCAGATGGTTACTACCAAGATCAAGTGAAGTCCCCTTTGTAAAGTACCAGGCAAAGATCTGTGGTGCATAGTAGATCTTCAGTTCATTCAGTGTATTAGCTGCATATAAATCTGAACCTTAGCTGCCTGGACTTAATAGACACATCTCAATGTACCAACTATTAACTGACAGGTAAAGGTCAAGAAAGAGCTATTGAGTAGCTATTGAAAGGCAGGGAGGCAGAATAAATAAGGCAATCACAGGTTTAAACTTTCTGTATTCATTTAGTGGAGACAAAGAATTCAGGTTGTGCAAGGATTTAAAATGCAGATTGTCAGGATTTACGAGGAAAAGAATTCTTCTTCTCTCATTACTATAATAAAACAGTGATCAAAAAAATGCTTCATCAGACTTACAGTAGATAAAGAAGGGAAGTACAACTTCAATTAAGTCCTTGATTTATATATAATGTTGCAACATCGCAAACAATGAGCATTATATTCTACCGCAATCTATTTACCAAGATGTGTGTATGTATTATGTGTTTTAGGGGTGTGATGGGGAGTCATTTTTCATTGCATTCTTTTCAAATTAGTATGCATTTAAATCACTGTTACAGAGAAAAAATTCAAATCAACATTAAACTACTTACATTCTTTCAAATCCTTTTCCAATAGATGTCAACATACATACATTATTATAGATATAATCAGTGTTTATATACTCTCTTGTGATCTAATTCTTTCACTTAACATTGTTGTATGTATACATTTCCATGAATTGTCACCTAATGGCACCACCTTGAAATTGTACCTGTTTCTCTACAGCTTCTCCAACACCTCACTTAGTGCTTAGCCTTCACAATACATGTATGTCGCTACCTGTTACTTTGTTGTTGCATTTCTTCACTTGCCAGTGAAAAATGTGTTTTTCCTTGTGATGATTTACTATGTAAAAATTTTTACATGTAACATTTCTCTCTTCACCTCTTTCTTTTTCCTATGTGAAACATGTGTGCAGGCCCTTCAAACACATTCTGCCTGATATAAACATAATTAAATTTGTTGACAAATTTGCTATCAGTTGTTGAGGACAAGGGCTGCAACTCACAGCTTTCTCTCTGCAAATGCTTTCCACAAAGTATTCAATGCATTGTTCTGGAATTGGATATTCTTTAAGGTCCAAAAATTCCTATAATGGCAGGAACTTCACCTCCTATGTGTTTGGATCATCCCGGCATTTAATACAAATATACAATGAATAAAAATAAGAAACTCGCATGATTTTAAAGTCATGTAATTGGATAAATATTTCAAGAAAATCTCTATTCCTATCCTCACAAATATAAAGCATACCTTCCCCTTGCTCCCTATAAGTTATTTCTCAGAAAAAAAAAAGGAAGCTATCTTAGATTCAAGTGCTTAATTACAAGAGACATTTTCTAAATTATTCTTAATAATTACTCTCTGGAAAACACACCTTAGTCTGGAACAACTTAAATTAATATGGGTTTTAGATGCTTATGATGTAAATGTACAAAATTGGGCAAGGCAGTTAAGATAATGAAATTTAACACAGACCTATTAATTGTTTACAGGGTATGATGTCATAGTACTAAGTGTTGGATATCACTGTAAACAAGCCTTTGAAAGATTACTTAAGATTTCCCTGCGGTAAATACCTAAGGAAGATCACCAACATACACATGCAAGATGAATGGGAAAACCAATGGACCTAGTTGTATGCAAATGAGTATTTATGGCTTGGGGAAAAAGCCTGACATTGATACTATGATACACAGATTAAAGTGCTGTATCTCTAACAACTTAGGTGGACATGAATGTAATATGCTCCAGAAAACTTAGATGACACAAAAATTAGTTCCAGTGCTTCTAGAAACACCAATGTCAGAGATACGTGTGAAGAGTTTCAACAGAATTGTTTTACAAAATGGGATAGTGGGGAGGAAAAGCAAAGTATCATACATGAAGATATTATTCTGCATCATCTGCAATTTGAATATATCTGTATAACTAAACAAATTAAATATCATAACTATACATTTCACTGTTTCATCTACATTTCTAAAAGTCTAGCTATACTCAAAATGGTCATAAAACTTTTTTAAAGTCTTATTAGGAAAATGTGGGCTCACCTTATCCACCATATTTATTACAACTTTTTAAATCCAGGGTTGTATACATAGCTCACTTAGCTTACAACAGTAGTAAGAGCTGCTATTTACTTAGCATTTACTGGATACCATGCACTGTGTTAAGTGACTTGCATATATTGTGTCAATCATTCTTAAAAGGATCTCATACCATAGATATTATCAAACCATTTTACAAATGAGAAGAGTAAGCCTCCAAGAAATTAAAAAGCTTGCACAAGATCATGTAGTTAATAAGTGGTAGACATCTGTGGAGTTTCAAAGTCCATAAGCTGACCCCCATACCAGATGGCAACCACAAGCACTAAGCCTGGATTTCTAGGTCCATGACTTTGACAGGAAGGTACTTTGTGTAAATGCAGGTGGAGTCCAAAGTAGGACAAGAACGAGAAGCTTTGCAATCCATTACCAGTATTACTATCTTCAATACTAATCCTTTCAATACTTTAAAAATATTTTTAAAACTAAAACCCTGAAGAATACCAGATTCATGATCAATTTAGCCTTGTGATTCTATTTTTGGTGGGAGTCACCAAGGGATGCTTTGTAGAAAGGAATGGCTTTTCCTCCTTCGTTTCTCTCACAAAGCAACCGTGTGTCTATAGTGCATGAGTTGACCTGAATCACTTTACTTTTTAAAACATGCTATTTCTTTAGAACTTCCAGGATAACTTATTCTGTAAGTCATGTATAGTATTTCCCTTTCCCCATTTGTTTCTGCAAGGCTTCAAAGATACCCTTTACTATGGTTTGAGTGTTTGTGTTCCTCTAAAATTTATGTTGAAACTTAATTCTTATTGTAGCTGTATTAAGAGGTGGGACCTTTGGAGAAGTGATTAAGTCATAAGGGTTCTACCCTCATGAATGGGATTAGTGCCCTTATAAAAGAGGCCTTAGAGAGCTCCCTGGCCCTTCTACTCCTTTTGCTATGTGAGAACACAGTGTTTGTCCATTCCACAATGAGGATACAGCAAGAAGTGCCATCTTGGAAGCAGAGAGCAAACCCTCATCAGACATTAAATCTGACAAAGCACCTTGATCTTGGACTTCCCAGCCTCTAGAACTGTAAGCAATTAATTTCTATTGTTTACAAATTACCCAGTCTCAGGTAGAGCCGCCTGAACAGATTAAGGTTCCCCTTAGTTTCAACATGCTTGGGTTTCGTAAATAGGTTTGCATTTATCCTATCCAAATAGTTTATGATTTCTTGATTTTTAGAAACGCTGAGCATAGCCTCTGCATCCTTACACTGTAGAGCGGATGAACATTGTGTCCTCACATGGCAAAAGGAGTGGAAGGGCCAGGCAGTTCTTTGAAGCTTCTCACTCAACTATTATATTTTCCAAGAGAAGAGCACTAATTGTTCTGGTCTTTCATAACAGGGAATTTTCACCCATTTTTACTTCATTACAAAGGGCTTTCGCTAGCCTGATGCAGCAGTCTCTTTTTAAACAGGAGCAGCAATCAGAATTACTTGCAATAATTCATCCTGTCTGGAGGACCCTAATCTTGTACTAAGGAGGCAGAATGTCTTCTGTTAGGATGCCAGTCTCTTTCCTGAGACTGATCTGCAGAGTGGGGACCATTGTGATTACAACACCTTCCTGAGCTAATTTTTTTTTCACAGAATGGTTGCCAGTCACTCCTAGATCCCTTTTTCAAGTTTGGAACTGAGAAGTCAAAGCCTGCCAGTCTGTGAACGCAGCCTAGCTTCTTTCACTTTTCATTTTTCCCTAAATGCATTACCGTATCCACATGAAGCTCATCTGCCACTTCTCGGCCCACTCAGGAGCCTCACCAGATCTCTGCAGTAGATCTCTGGCAGCTTGGCATTTCACTTTCAGTGAACTCAGAACAGCTGAGTGTAAACTGCAAACTCTCCTACTTTAGTTTCCTTAAAGTTTTGATAGGATAGACTACTTCTTCAGAGTAATTAAACTGATAATGTATGGAGCTGAAAGAGAAATATTAAGTGTAAAATTATATGCCAATTAAAAAAAAGCAAGCTCCATGCTGTGATAGTTTATTCTTTCTATTAAAAAAACTCACCCTTCCTCACAGTGATGATGAAAAGTAAATGACATAGACATGCCACTGACCTCTCATACCTCTGAAGGGATAAAACTGAAGGATTAATCTGCCAAACATCCTAAAATGCATCTACTTTCATTGTCATCATTCCCTCCAATTGGTCTCCCAAGGTTGATTTGTAATTCTATATGCCTCTTATATATTTAAAGGGCTTAATGTTTATCATTACTTCATTTTTTACAGTTTTATTTCCTACTCTAGAAAACCTTATTAATTTTTATAATACTCCCTTTTCAGATTATAAGAGAAATAAAATAGATTTCTAGTTTTCTCAGATAAGCCTCAATTGTATGAGGGCTTATTATAAATATAGACAAAAAAAATCAATTAGCAGAATTGTAATTTTCCTGTGGACATTTCAATAGAAAATAACAAAGATTGTTAAATTCGGTTGTAGCTATTTTACTACATAAAGGAAATATTATCCTGAGGGCTTTTTATTTTTGCCGAATACAAAGTTAATTTGTGCAAGCCAATCATACATAGGTTTAAGGAGTGTCTTTGTTAATTTGTACCACAAAGTGGTGGTGTTGGAGTAGGTAATAACCTTGGCATTCTCCTCATCTATAGCCTAGACAAACACCCATTGAACTATAGGGCGTTGCCTTAATATCTACCTTAGTTTTAAGTTCTGTCCTGAACACAGTTCACTTATGTCAATTAAAATTCCCGAATATTTCCAAATCCCATATTATAAGTAGAAGCAGCATGATATAGTGGAGAGAACATCAAATCTGGACTCAGAAGCTTTAGGTTCAAATTCTGGCTCAGCTTCATGCAAGCCAGGAAATTAGGAGTAAGTCACATGGCCTTTCTTAATTTTTTTTTTTTTTTGAGAGGGAGTCTCGCTCTGTCGCCCAGGCTGGAGTGCAGTGGTGCAATCTAGGCTCTGCTGGAGTACAGTGGCGCAATCTCGGCTCACTGCAACCTCCGCCTCCGGAGTTCAAGTGATTCTTCTGCTTCAGCCTCCAGAGTAGCTAGGACTACAGGTGCGTGCCACCATGCCCAGCTATTTTTTTTTTTTTTTTTTGTATTTTTAGTAGAGATGGTGTTTCACCATATTGGCCAGGCTGGTCTCGAACTCCTGACCTCAGGTGATCTGCCCGCCTCGGCCTCCCAAAGTGCTGGGATTACAGGCATAAGCCACCATGTCCAGCCATCACATGGCCTTTCTAATTCTCAGTCTCCTCACCTGCAAAATGAGGAGAGTAACCCTATCTTACTATGTTCACACATTTCTTGTGAGGTTCAAATAAGATATTGTAAAATTAAAGTAGTTTATAAATAGTAGTTTACCAGGTAACTATACAGTTTTATCATAATTGGCTTTCTTAACTGCAAGGTTTATTTACAGATAGACCCTCTTTCAAATGGGCTAATTTCATATATTCTACTTTTGGCTCTGTATTTCATACTGTGATCCTTCGAAAAATATTCATGGTTTTATAACTATATCCATAGTAAAAATAAAAATGTTTCCAATGCCATCTTAACAATCAACACAGAGGAAACAGCCTTCTTTTCATTTTACCATTTTCTTTCTAGTTCAGGTTCTTCAGCACAAGCCACTCTGATGATGTTTAAAACCAAAATATCAAATGACACTGTCATGATCTGGAAATGTCTGCAAGGTCCAATGGGAAGTCTTAGCAAATGTCAGAATACCTCTAAGGCAAGGCAGATCCTCAAGATGGATAATGATTCAGGAGTTTTGTACTAAAGATACAGCAGGGTGCCGGGGAAAGGCCTGTCTGATGCTCAAAGGTTAAGCAGCACAAGTTTAATGCCTAGTAAAGTAAAAAGTCACTTAGCATTGTGATTAGTGATGCCGAATAGGTACGGGACGATTTAAAAGAGAGACAGTCAACAAACACATTTCAAGAGGTGTCAAAATGGATATTTTCATCCTTTTTCGTTTCTCTCTGACAAGTAACTACTTAGAAAAGCCAACAACTGAAAACACATCACAGGCGGCAGTCACCTGTTCGTCAGTAGACTACTGTTGTTGAGTTGCATTTTTAAATGCATCACAGTGGATGATAATTCACAGACATTAAAGGAAGAGAAACTATCTCTATACATCCATTAAGAATGGTCCTACTTGTATGTCTCACACATTCAATTGTTGATCTTTCTTTCAAAGCAAAACAAATACATGTATCAAGACAGTACAGAAACCTGGAAGAGGAATTGATCCAAGTCAGTGATACTAAATGAAATGACACACATCATTAAATATGGCAGATGCCTAGTGAATAAGCGCTAAAAGAAAGGGGTCAAAGTGATACCCAATAACAACAAAATAGTCTCAGAAACAGAAAACTTAAAGGTCCTCTCCCCTTTCCCCCCAGATGCTTCAGATAACTCTAGGGAATGCTGAAATACATGGTGATGTGTGAAAATTAGCCATCTACATTCATGATATGAAGGACATGTAATGGTTAGCATATTAAAATTCTTGTTAATGTAATGGCCCATTCTAGGATATGCAGTATAATTGAAGTTGGACCTAAGGATTTCTCATGTGGCATCATCATGGTCTCAGGAAGAAAGTGAAATCTAAAATGACACATTTGGGCTGGGCATGGTGGCTCACGCCTGTAATTCCAGCACTTTGGGAGGCCGAGGCGGGCGGATCACCTGAGGTCAGGTGTTCAAGACCAGCCTGGCCAACATGGCGAAACCCCATCTCTACTAAAAATATAAAAATTAGCTGGGCCTGGTGGCAGGTGCCTGTAATCCCAGCTACTCGGGAGGCTGAGACAGGAGAATAGCTTGTACCCGGGAGGTGGAGGTTGCAGTGAGCCAAGATTAAGCCATCGCACTCCAGCCTGGGTGACAAGAGCAAAGCTCCATCAAAAAAAAAAAAAAAAAAAAAGACACATTTGGAAAAGAATATACATATTAATATGTTTTTAAATCTGGTCTGAGCATGAAAGAATTTACAATTTACTCTCAAAGCTAACTGGCTGTTGAGGGGTATATGGTAGTAGTCATCTGAGGTTTATACATGGTAGACTGAAAGCTACTGGAGGACTTGTATTCTATACTTTGTATTTCTTAATACCTAACATGGCTCCCGCCACAAAGCTTGTGGCCAAGAAAAGTAGGTTGAATTAAACTTACAGAAACTTTGCTCTCATGGGCCTTAAAGTATTGTATACAGATGGGAAATGATCAAATGGCAAATGAGTAAAAACAGATGCTAGAAATGTAGATGAGAGGTGGCAGGGATCTTTTTAATGCTTCTCTCTCTGGATCTAGTGCTACTCCTGGCATATGGGTCACCTTCAGGAAGTGTTGCGATATCAGTGTGTCACACAGAGACTGTGAAATTTGATCTAGGCCTTGAGACGTGGGTAGGATTGGAAGAGGTTTGTTCCTGACCCTTCTTAACAGCAATTTCTAATGGAACCAGAGAGGGACATCACTCCTCTAGCCCCATACAAGTTTATATGTGTTTCTTCTTTCTTAAAGCATGGTGTCTTTTTCCATGAAGTGACATCTATCCCAATTTCTGGTAGGTCAGGATTATATACATTGGGGCTGGAAGTTGGACCAGAGGACAAATGCCAGTGAACATCTGCCTTGCTAGAGACTATAGCTACTTTTCACTTCCAATCTTCATGGTTTTATATTGTCTGTATTTTTTTGGTTAAATCTTTACTTTGTTTTTGATCATTTTAATTCAACAGATATTTACCATGTCTACCATGTACATAGAAACAAAAAGTGAACACATAAAATAGACATGTAAGACTACAATATGAATGCTTTTAGCATTTTAACAAAGTTTTTTTTTTTTTTTTTTTGAGACGGAGTCTCACTCTGTCGCCCAGGCTGGAGTGCAGTGGCCGGATCTCAGCTCACTGCAAGCTCCGCCTCCAGGGTTTACGCCATTCTCCTGCCTCAGCCTCCCGAGTAGCTGGGACTACAGGCGCCCGCCACCGCGCCTGGCTAGTTTTTTGTATTTTTTAGTAGAGACGGGGTTTCACCGTGTTAGCCAGGATGGTCTCGTTCTCCTGACCTCGTGATCCGCCCGGCTCGGCCTCCCGAAGTGCTGGGATTACAGGCTTGAGCCACCGCGCCCGGCCTTTAAGAAAGTTTTGAATGCCTATATTTACAGTAAAGAATGTGAGTTGTGGTGACTCTTGTTAGGGATTTTTTCCCACTATCAGACTTTTTTTTTTTTTTGAGACGGCATCTCACTCTATCACCAGGCTGGAGTGCAGTGGCACGATCTGCAACCTCCATCTCCAGGTTCAAGCGATTCTTCTGCCTCAGCCTCCTGAGTAGCTGGGTCTATAGGTGCACACCACCACGCCCAGCTAATTTTTGTATTTTTAGTAGAGACGGGGTTTCACCATGTTGGCCAGGATGGTCTTGATTCCTTGACCTCATGATCCGCCTGCCTTGGCCTCCCAAAGTGCTGGGATTACAGGCGTGAGCTGCCGCGCCGGGCCCAGACTTTTTCATATTTCTAGATCAATGCAACTGAAGGGTTCCATGACATGACAGGGAGAGTCATTTGAACTGTTATTATTTAAAACTTATTACAGAAAATCAGAATTGTCTCAATACAGTACAGTAATAAATACAGATGCTCCTTGACTTACAATGGGGTTACACCCTGATAACCCCAACATAAGCTGAAAATGTGTAGCTGATTGGGAGCTACGCCTCAATGTTGCTACCCAGCATGATGAGAGATGTACAATTTCTACTTGAATGCATAGTGCTTTCGCACCATTGTGAAGTTGAAAAATAGTTGAACCATCATAATTCCTAACTCTGTACAGATATAATTTTGATACTGAGTCTAATGTAACACAGGTGCTCTAATCTATAACCCCAAATTTGACACTTTTGAGTTTGAAGTAGCCTGTATTCATTGGCCTCATAGTAAATAAATGTTATGCATTTGAATGCATAATATTTATTTGAATGAAATATCACTCTTATTTTATCTATCTTGGTTAGATGTAAGATTTTATTTAGGAAAGTTTTCTCGGTATTAAAAAGAAAAAGAAGTGTTTGAAAACCACTGCTCTAATTTCTTCTTCCAAATTGTTCCCAGAGGTCTCTTTCTAAAACCCAATTTCATCATGGCCCTCTTCTGCTTCAATCAGTGGATCCTACATCATATAAAAATTCTAACTCCTTTGTATCAGACCCCTTACTGGCTGCTGGCAAACCCCCCAGCCTCATCTCCTACCTTGCCTCCTCTCATCTTAACCAAAACCACACGGACTTAATTTTTTGCAGTTCTGAGACTTTGGCTTTGCCTTCATTTCTCCTAACTTTTAAAAGCATTGCGCCTGATCCCTAGGATACTCACTACACTGTCCAGTTTCTTTGTCCTCTAGAAAAACCACTTTTTATCCTTCAGAGTTCACAAGCTAAATATAAAGCGTTCTTCAACAAAGACTTGGGTCTTCCACTGCGTTCACCCAAGCACCCTGTATGCACCACCATTATCTAACTCAACAAACTTTAATGTGTTTCTTTGTTTCCATCTTGGTCTCCCCAGCTAGACTGTGAGTTATAAGAGGACATGGATGTACCCTTGTCATATCTTTGAATTCCTGCTACTTAGGACATAATCTGGTTCATAGATGTTAAGTAATATATATTTGTCGAATAAATAAAAAGTGACTAATTCAGAATTCATGATAGTTGTCTAGGAACTAGCACTGACATTACCTTGGTTTAGCAAACTCCTTCCCCATAGATAATAAATAGTATAACTAACGTGAGTAATATTTAAAATGCTTAAGAGAACAAACTTTTCAAATCCCCTCAAGTACTTTATAAGCTTCAATTTACATACAATTGATATGCCAATTATAATTTAGCTATATTTGTTTATTAAGACTGGGTCCTTAAGGACACCTACTAGGCAATGGTTTGGATGACTGAATCTTGTTAACTTAGTTTGAGCTCCTATGCATCCTAAAAATAAATTAAAAAGCATTTCCTCAAAATTATTCTATAATTCAAATAATTTTCTCAAAATCAAAATGGCCTTTCCAAATTTGCAAGATGCTTTATTAACTACTGTTTCACTTCATTTTATAATACTACTTAAATACATTTATTGTTACTTTAAGGATTAAAAAACATCCCCAAGAGTCTTGGCAGAGACATTCTATGTTATAAAGCCCCAATTCTTTCGCTCTTGTTGCCCAGGCTGGAGTGCAGTGGCACTATCTCGACTCACTGCAACCTCCGCCTCCCAGGTTCAAGCGATTCTCCTGCCTCAGTTTCCCGAGTAGCTAGGATTACAGGCACCTGCCACCACACCCAGCTAATTTTTGTATTTTTGGTAGAGACGGGATTTCACCATGTTGGCCAGGCTGGTCTCGAACTCCTGACCTCAGGTGATCTGCCCACTTTGGCCTCCCAAAGTGCTGGGATTACAGGTGTGAGCCACCGTGCCCGGCCTAAAGCCCCAATTCTTTGAGATGAAATTGTAGGTCCTCTGCCATCTACCATCTCCTGTTTATTCTCTTTTATGTCTTCTGCCGCTCCCTACAACTAACCCTAGACTCCAGTTACACCAACTCCTTCCCTATCTTGAAAGATACAAAGTCTTTTCCTGATACCATGTTTTTATACATATTTTGCATTCCTCTGCAATGCCCTTTGCATACTCACAACTATGAATTAATTGATGAACTCCATTATCCTTTACCCTATAACTCAAAAGGCAGCTTCACAGTGAAACATTTTGGGTTTCCTGAGACAATGTTAGTTGCCCTTTTTTTCTGTGTTCCCATAGCATTTTGTTGAGACATATAATTGAATATTTATGACACTGTGATTTTATATTTACATCTACCCCTATTGAAACGACATTTTTGAGTTCAGAGACTGCATGTTATTCATCTTTCTATCCCCAGCATTTAGGATTGTATTTGGTACAAAAAAAGGTACCTGTTGTGGGTTGAATTGTGTCCCCCGAAAATACATGTTGAAGTCCTGACCCCTGTTACCTGTGAATGTAGCCATATTTGGAAATAAGTTTAATCCAGTGACTGGTGTCCTTATTAGGGGAGAGAGATTTGGAGACACAGAGGGCACACAGAGGTAAGAAGGTCATGCGATAATAGGGGTAGAAATTGGAATGCAAGGAATGTTAAGGTTTGTTGGGAACCAACAGAAGATAGGAGAGAGGAGAGAGACACGGAACAGTCTCCTCCAGCGCCCCCAGAAGAAATGAATCTTGCTGACAACTTGATTTTAAACTTCTAGCCTCCAGAAACGTGAGAGAATAAATTTCTGTTGTTTTAAGTCACACAGTTTGTGGTAATACATTACAGCCGCATTTTTACTGAATGAATAAATAAATGAATGATGAACAACTTAACAGAGGAGATCCTTTTACTCAGTAGAGACTATGTCCAGCCCAATGAATTCTTCAAAGGGTCTAACCTAAGTTTCTCAGTCCGCATAAGAGAGAGTCCCTTGATAACCTCTGTGCATGTTTAATTCCATGATGATTCTGGCTGCAGGGAAGGGGATAGTCATAAAACCCACAGGCAATTAACTGTGTCTCTCTACCATAATTCCCACTGGGAACAGAGGGGAGATCTTGAGGCCACAGCCAAAAGATTTAGGATCATGAATGACAAGATCTTGAGGCCACAGCCAAAAGATTTAGGATCATGAATGACTCACTCTAATTGCTTCTCTACCAAAGTTTTGGTTGAAGTGTTGTGCCCTAAAATGGGCCATCTAATGCTGGAGTCCTCAGGAGAATGTTCCCTGGTCTGTGGGAGATTGGTAGAGTAACTGTGATTGGCGCTATTACTGTCGTTGCCTAAAAGACCTATTTTAGGGTAAGTTTGTAACAAAAATTAGAGCAATAAACACAGTGCACTCATATTTAAAACCTGGTAAGATTTTGCTTCTTAGCCATTTCATTAATATAGTCTTTGCTAAACAAACATAACCACCTCAACAATCATCTATAACCTTATTATTTACAAAAGGCTTTGACATGGAGTTTTATTTAAAATCAATATAAAATCATCTTTTATTCATTCTTTTCATTTAAAAGTTCCTTTTCTACCTTACTATCATTTTTCCTATACTGACATTGATTTCCTTGATTTTTATCTGAAATCCTTTTCTTCATCTCTGTTTCTAATTTTCTTCAAGTTTTCTCCCACTCACCCTATTTACAACTACAGTCCATCATGTTCATTATAATGATGTCTCTGTAAAAATATTTCAACTTTCACCTTTGCACCTAGCTCTTTCTTCTTATCCCCTTCACTTAAAAACCGTAGAGTGAAATAAGACACAAAGTTGAAGGTAAAAGAAGACGGCATTTCTTTTTTCTTTCTTTCTTTTTTTTTTGAGACGGAGTCTTACTCTGTCACCCAGGCTGGAGTGCGGTGGCACGATATCGGCTCACTGCAACCTCCGCCTCCCTGGTTCAAGAGGTTCTCCTGCCTCAGCCTCCCCAGTAGCTGGGATTACAGGTGCCCACCACCATGCCTGGCTAATTTTTGTATATTTACTAGAGACAGGGTTTCACCATTTTGGCCAGGCTGGTCTTGAACTCCCGACGTCGTGCTCCACCCGCCTCAGCCTCCCAGAGTGCTGGGGTTACAGGCGTGAGCCACCGCGCCCGGCTATAAGACTGCATTTCTTGAAGGCTGCCATATAACTTCTTTCCCGAAGAATGCAGACCTAGTTTGCAGCCAGTGGGTATGCAACTATTTCCTTGTGGGCACTAAAGTTATCACCATAAAGAAGCAATACAACTCAATGAGACCCATATCCTTTCTTTCTTCTAGTGATGAGTTTAAGTCAAAACAGACACAGATGCGTCATGACAGGGTTTAAACCCAGAAAGAGAAATATATTAATGATGCAGACACTAGAAACACAGATTGTAAACCACCAAAGAAACACACATACCAAATGTTCCATCAGTCTGGTTTTTTTTTTTTTTTTTTTCAATCTCTACAGGAAACCCTTGGGCAAAGCCAATTCATAATACTTGGTCTGCTGACAAAACCCAGCACTAACACTGAAGACCTACAGCTGCCTTGAGAGATGTCTACTAGGTTTATAGTGGCTCTTGGTCTGGAAGACCTGTGTAGAATAGATTAGTTTGCGGGTCAGTGTTGAGACACCAGGCATTATTTTATTTATTTTATTTTATTTTATTTATTTTATTTTATTTTATTTTAGTAGTACACACTTATAGTAAGTGCTATCACTCACTTTGTACCAGGAACTAATCTAAGCACATAACAAATATGAATAAGCTTATTCTTCTTAACCTTAGGAAACAGATAATCTGATTATCATCATTTTACAGACGAGGAAAATGAGGCACAGAGAGGTCAAATAATTTGCCCAAGTTATATAACTATAAGTTGCAAAGCCAGGATTCAAATGTAAGTATTCCCGATTCTGTAGTCCATATACTAACCACTATTCTATCTTGCCTTTCAGTGAGTTCCTGAAGCTTCTAGACTATTGTGAGTCCAGAGCAGGTAAGGTCTTTAGCCTTTCTCATTTTATTGGATTATGGGTTCATTTCAGGATTCCATCAGCCTTCACGATTTATTCAGTGTATAAGGTATGGGAAAGCTTATAGCAGATGCTGCTGAAGTTACATATGGAATGTATGTAGCCTTTGTCCTGTGAGAATTTAACAATGAGTTAAACATAAAGGCCATATGTAGACCAGAGAAAAACTTAAGGATAGTTACAACGCTTTATATGTATCAATAGATTGCTCAAGTACTGAGAGGAGAGGTAGGAGGGGATTCAGATTTCTATGCAATAATTCCCCCGTAGGTTAGAAGTAGTATCTGTGAGGCAATCACTGGACGTGCTGCTATAGATCATATATGTCTGCTTACAGAAAGATGTACCATTTGAGGCTGGTTTCTCTGGCTGACTAGGTCTTTGCTATTTTAGCCATCATGACAGCAGAACCAGCTGTTAATTAAACCACGTACCCTGTAGTAGTGTACCAAACGGAGGCTGGAGAATATGAAAATGAATGTGAATATGTATACATATTACGTATATGAATAATACATACATATATTAATATATACACATACGTATACAAGGCACATATACATATATACACATGTACTAGTGTATGTCTATCTATGTATATAACTAGAAATTGTTGAGTTTAGTATAAGCCAGAGATGTGCTGAGTGCTTCACATGAATTATTTTATTATCACATCAAGCCTGACAGTGAGTTATTAAGTAGGAAGAGTCAAGATACAAACCCCGGCTGTCTGGCACCATTGCCATAAAATCTACTGCTTATCACTTGAGTTAGGCCTTAAGCTTTCTCATACTTTTTTAAAACTCTTTTACCTTTATGCTTTCCCAGCCATTTTCTTCTTTGTTGTTTGTTTGTTTGTTTTTTAACCTACTCATTGCATTAAGCTTTTTTAAAGCCAGCCAGAGAACAGAACCAATAATTTGGTAAAATGTCAAAAGCTGCAATTTTATCTTTCAGCATTGGGCTACACTGGACTTGAATACTTTTCCCTCTTAGCATTTCTATTTCAGGTTTAAACAACTGCTGCATATATAATATCCTTAGTAAAACATCCATTGTGTTTGTAATTAAGGGAGTATTAGAAGTTAAAGGCAATAAAATATATAATTTCCTTGCCAAATAAAATTCTTATCGATACAGAATATGGCAAAATGTCTGGTTTATTGGCTTATCTGTAATATGTGAACAACATCAAATTCTCTGTTACGTTTAACAAGGAAAAAAATCAAATGCTATAAAAATGTTGTGAATATTTAATTATCTTAATTAGGGTGTATTTTGAAGCAATTCATTTCACATACTTGGCACAATGTGATAAGCTGATGCGCGTGTAAGGGAAATTGTACAATCAAAGTTAAAAATAAATTCAGCACACAAAAGAGTAGAATAATATAAATCCTTGTCCCTTATTATAAAGATAAATGCAGGATTATGGGCTGAATTGTGTCTTCCCCAAATTCATATGTTGAAGTCCTAACCTGCAGTACCTCAGAATATAACAGTATTTAGAGATAAGGCCTTTAAAGTGGTAATGACGTTAAATCTGACTGGTGTCCTTAGTACACAGGGCATAGAGACAGAGGGATAGTCACGTTAGGGCACAATGAGAAGGCACAAGGACAGAGGCCTCAGAAGAAACCAAACCTGCTGACTCTCTGATTTTGGACTTCTAGCCTCCAGAATTTCGAGGAAATTAACTTATCTAGCTTAAGTCACCAAGTCTATGGCATTTGTTGTAATTGCCCTAGCAAATTAATACACGTGGTAATAATTAAGTCAACAACTATTTGCAGACCTTCAAAATTCTATGACTTAAAAGTTATTTTTCTTTTGCGTTGTTCATATAGGAACACATAGATTGCTTTTCTATATGCAGTTATACTAACATTAAAACAAACAAGCAAACTCCAGCCATCCACCTAGCCATTTATTTTTGGTTTACCTTATAGTTAAAAAGAAAAAAGAAAAAAATGTGTATATTCAAAAAGAAAAGAGTAATGAGTGAAGAGTGAAATGAATTAAATGTTGAATTTCGAGGTGATGCTTCCAGAGCATAAAAACCTATTCCTCAGGGTAGGTATTCTCAAATACAATTTAGCCCTGAATGGTATGATTCCATCCATTTGGAAGTTCAGTACTTAACTGAAGCTGTATTACTTACTTATTCAGTTTATTAGTTTATCTGTTTTTTCCTATGTTGAAATCCTGACTTTTCATCTGAACTTTTCACGTTCTTCTCCCTAAACAACTTAGTAGGGTTAAGATATCCAGCTTTTTCCTTTTTATGGAATATGCTACATAGCTCAATAAGTATTTCATCAAGAAATGAAGGGAACTTTTTTCCCCTTAAGTGGCTTTGTTAATTCCTATACTCAAAATGATTGAGTTTACAACTTGGGAGATAACGCGAAGATCATCTAGGTCACCAACCTCATTTCATGCAAAGGGAGACTCCTAAGGCACGCAGGGTCTTAGTGATCAGATCAAGATCACACAGTTACCAACTAGAATGAGTCTTCTGATCTAAGTCTATGCTCTTTCCACGATCCCTAGCTGAGTCAGTGCTGCTTTCACAAAGCACAAAGTCTGAAATGTTTCACGTACAAGTATGGAAGAGTTGACAAATTTTCCAGACTTTGAGGTACAATTTGTTGGCTCCCATCTTCACAATCCCAGTCTGGAGAATAAGGAGAAGGCAAAAAGAGATTTCTTAAAAGTCTTATGAATTAAGTTATATGTAAATAGCCACTATGGGAGACTTCATACTTTGGGAATAATCAGAGTGAGATATCTACCTAGATCCTCCTAAAAATAGTCACTGTATTAAACAAATTACAGAGGAAAAAAGGAGAAAACAACCAACTATAACATCCCTGCTTTACTGAATCATAACAGTGCGAATTTTATTTTATTTTAATTTTTAAATTTAATTTTAATTATTATTATTATTTTTGAGACAGAGTCACATTCTTGTTGCCCTGGCTGGAGTGCAATGGCGGCACAATCTTGGCTCACTACAACCTCTGCCTCCCGGGTTCAAGCGATTCTCCCAACTCAGCCTCTCGAGTAGCTGGGATTACAGGTGTGCGCCACCACGCCTGGCTAATTTTTGTATTTTTAGGAGAGATGGGTTTTTGCCATGTTGGCCAGGCTGGTCTCGAACTACTGATCTCAGGTGATCCACCCGCCTCAGCCTCCCAAAGTGCTGGGATTATAGGCATGAGCCACCACACCTGGCCACTGCAAATTTTAGTTTTCAAATTCATGCAGACTACAACCAGGAAGTGTCAGTAATATTGTTTATCATAATTGATAGCAGTGATAAACCCGAAGCCAGGATTTGGCTGCCTAGTTTGGTGTTACCAGACAAAATTGTAAAGTAGGTGGCCTTCAATTTATTTCTTTATACCCCTCCCCTGCCTCCTTAATGGCTTTTACAAATCACCTTCTATGTTTACATAAAAATTTAGGCTAACATCGTTTCTCTCTGACTTCCAAAAAAAAAAAAAAATCTTTTTTAAAAACATACTTAGGCATTATTTTTAGTTGTTCCTCTTTCTTAGAGAAAATTAAAAATGAATGTCCTCTGTGGATATATGTGGATATACAGGGCCCTCATGCTACTCCTAATTCCCTAGAGTAGGGGCCCAAACAGGCCCTCTCACCAAAGACCCCTTGCTCTGCATTTCTTCTTTTATTCACCTGGCTCCTCAGTAAAATGTTCCATTCCCTCACAACCCAGAAAGTAGCCAGAGAAGAGTAGTTAAAATAAAGCTATGAAATCTTGATAGCATTAGCTATTCTCATTTCTGTTTTACAAAAAGATCTGGTTTAACTTAATGCAACCTGAGTTGGTAGAGGATATTTGGGAGGTCTTTTGGGCAGAGGAATCTTCCTAATATCCCTTGTTGACTCCTGAGAAGAAAGGTTCTTAAGAACTTCACATGACATTTAGATCTCTCCTCTAGGCTTGGGGCTCAGAGTCAAGTGTCTTTGTCATATGCATGGCAGCGGGAGATGGTCATGAAGCAGAATGTAAGAAACATACCTGACACGCAGCTAAATGTTCTTAGCTTAAGAGCCCATGAGAGAAATAGTGCTCAACTTAGCATGAACAACCAATTGTCTGAAGTCTATATATGAAAGACCAGATTGTCCCTTACTTATATAATACATATTTTATTTTTATTTTTTATTTGAGACAGAGTTTCGCTCTTGTTGTCCAGGCTGGAGTGCAGTGGCGCGATCTCAGCCCACTGTAACCTCCACCTCCTGGGTTCAAGCGATTCTCCTCCCTCCACCTCCTGAGTAGCTGGAATTACAGGCGCCCGCCACCATGCCCAGGTAATTTTTGTATTTTTGGTAGAGACAAGGTTTCATCATGTTGGCCAGGTTGGTCTCAAACTCCTGACCTAAGGTGATCTACCTGCCTTGGCCTCCCAAAGTGTTGGGATTACAGGCGTGAGCCACTGCACCCAGCCCATATTTTATATAATACTGTTTTTTGAAATAGCTATTCTATGTTTAAATGAAACCTTAGGCTAAGAGCATTTCTCTTTGACTTTCAAAAAGAAACCTTTATTTTAAAACATACTCAGGGATTATTTTGAATTGTTCTATCTTTGAGGAAATTAAAAATGTAGATATGCATATGTGCTTACTTGGAGATACACTATAGCTCTAAAAACTATAATATTTTTGAAGAGTACAGGTAAATTATCTTTTAGAATGCGGATTTGCTTGATGTTTCCTCATGATTAGATTCAGGGTATGCATTTTTGGCAGGGGAACTGTTCCAGATTAAAGGAGGTTGAAGAGCGGTGATAACTAAATGTGACATGTGGTCTGGGATTTTTTTCTCTTGCTATAGAGAATATTAGCAGGAGAATTGATAACATATAAGTCTATAGATTATGTGGTAATTTATCAATGTTGATTTACCAATGTTGATAAATGTGCTATTATATAAAAGAGTGTTCTTATTTTGGATAAATACACACTTAAGTATTCAGGGGTGAAAGGGCATCATGTTGCAATTTATTCTGAAACATTCAGAAAAAATAATTTGTGTATGTATTTATAGAAAAAAGATTAATACAGGAAATGCAGTAAAACATTAATGTTTGGGGAATCTGGGTGAAGGGGGTATCAAAATCTGGACTAATTTTGTAACTTTTCTGTAGGTCTAAAAATATTTCAATATAATTTTTTAAAGCTATAAAACAGTTTGAATGTGTTTATGCACATGTTAGATTACTCCCAAATTTACATATATATTTAGGCAAGAAGATCTGAAAGGCAAATTTCCACCTGAAACTTTAATTTCTAAGATCTACTTCACAGTAAATCAAACCCAAATGCTGAAGCTATTTAGCAAGCCCGCCTGTCTACAAATTGGATCACAGTGAGGGGAATGAAAGGAAATAAATTAAAAAGTAAGTTAGTCACAAAATGTTATAAATTAGAAATGTTATAAAATTAGTTTCTTTTTGTTTTCAAATTTAGATGATAAAATATTTTATCAGCACTTGGGAAAATTACCCACCATTTTATAAATGGGCAGGCTCTTAATATGGGCCTTAATATGTAAATAACTGCAAAACTCCAAAATACATTCTCTTTTAAAAGTAATAAATATATTAATTCGCTTTATATCAGTTGCAAATAAGTTAGTACTTTGTTAGGACACGTCTCTAGTTCTTACTGTGACAAGAAAAAACTTTTGCTGCAATATAATGGCTTAAAGTAATATTGGCCAATTAATTAAATCAAGCCATATTCCAGAAGACAAAGTTATATTAGACTTTTAACAGATAATTTTTAAGGTATCACTTTGCACAGAGAATACAAGTAAAATTATACATGACACATACACAAAACCATTCATAAGAAATGAAAAAAATATTACTTTGCTTTAAAGGCAGTGTGAACTTTGCAGAGAAGTGGGGTTGTATTTAATCCCCAGTGCCCACATCATTGTACATTCAATTAAATTAGATTAGAAAACTGGGCCATGTCACTGAGTGCTGATGCCTTTTCATGATTCAGAAAAGCAACATGGCTCGTGGAACCCTCCAGACATGCCATTCTTTCTAGCCAAAGGCCATCGCTGCTCTTTCGAGCATATTAAAAAATGAGGCACAAAATGAAAACTTACAACAAAGAGCCGTAGAAGAGTCATGGAGAGTAAGTCATACTGTTTGGCGCAGGCTGTATGGCCATGTAATCAGGAAAGAAGAGAGAACAAATTCTTTAGATTAAAAATGACCTTAAAATTGTGCATCGAAATTTGTGTGTGTGCATATGTGCATAAGAAAGAGAAAGAGAAAGACACACACACAAAATAAGAATGAATGAATGAATAGGGAGTTTGACTTTGGATTGCACAAGGTATCCTCAGGTCTGCTCTTTTCTCTAGAAGGGAGTAGTTTCTGTTGTCAGATATTAGAGCATGAACATGGACCTTTCCCAGTGGTCACCTGAGCATTTCTATCAGCACTGTTTAGCCCAGACCAGTAAACAAGAAATGATGCTGAACTCATTACAACTTAGTTCCAACAGGCTTGATATTTGTGGAGGGCAAATATAAATGAGTTTCTTAAATAGGGAAATGATATGGAACAACACAAAGACCAAACAAAGGGTTCAGAATCAGGCAGATCTGAGATCAACTCCTAACTCTATCACTTGCCAGATGTATGGCCTTAGGCAACTAATTGAACTTCTCTGGGCCTTGATTTCTTCATCTATAAAATGAGGATAATGATACTTATTCTGCAAAAATTCTTTGAGGATTAGATGAATTGACAGAGCTTGCCTCACATTGATACAAAAAAGTGTTCGTCATGAGGGAGAAAAGGTTGGAATGCTGTAAACTGAAATGAGGCATGTAAAAAAGGAAAGGTTATCAACATTCAATGTGAAGGCTGATTTTAAGCACAGGCTGGGATAGAAATCCAAACAGCACCTGTGCAAAGTAAGAGGTATGCTGGTCAGACTTCAACATCTTTTGTTAGGTTTTTGTTATGTCTGTTTGATGTTAGAGAGTTGCTGACACCTCTCAATTATCCACAGGTCGGTATCTGGATTTCGGCCTTGACTTCTTACCACTTCTTGTTATACTCTTCTCATTCTGCTTGTTGACATTTGTACTTCTCTTGCTTTAGCACAGCAAAAGCTAGAAGAGAAACTCTATTCAAGTTAACCAGATTAAAACTTTCTGTACCCAAAGCAGGAGTTGAGTTGGACAAGTGATGTGTCTGAGCTAGACAGAAGACAATTTCTTGTAAAGTTTTACAATCAGTCTGAGTGGTGGTGCCAATGATCCCTGGCAAGAGTGGGGGAAGCAGAGAGAAAAGAAGAGGCAGCAATGGGCCTTCAGCTCTTTCTGACTGGGGTCCTCACAGTTGGATCTCATTCCTTCATGTCAAGTAGAATGATGGTCATCACATGAGCTGCATCCATACTCAAATGCTTACTATAGAACAGAGTTATGAATAAGAATAATTTGGAGTTGTATGTGTTACAACTTATTCTTAAGTTGCATGATAAAACAGTTAGTTAACTTCAAGCAAACTGCTGCCTGGTATTTGAAAATAAGTGCAAGCAAGTGACACACATGAGGTCATATAGTTATACTACACAGAAAGAAATACACACTTCCACCTTACTGCCTCACTGAGAACGTGACCGTAACTTTTTTTTCTTTTTTTTTTTTTTTTTTTTTTGAGACAGAGCCTCACTGTCGCCCAGGCTGGAGTGCAGTGGTGCGATCCTGGCTCACTGCAACCTCTGTCTCCTGGGTTCGAGTGATTTTCCTGCCTCAGCCTCCCGAGTAGCTGGGATTACAGGCATGTACCACCACGCCCAGCTAATCTTGTAATTTTTTTTTTTTTTTTTGAGACGGAGTCTCGCTCTGTCGCCCAGGCTGGAGTGCAGTGGCCGGACTCAGCTCACTGCAAGCTCCACCTCCCGGGTTCACGACATTCTCCTGCCTCAGCCTCCCGAGTAGCTGGGACTACAGGCTCCCGCCACATCGCCTGGCTAGTTTTTTGTGTTTTTTTTAGTAGAGACGGGGTTTCACCATGTTAACCAGGATGGTCTCGATCTCCTGACCTCGTGATCCACCCGTTTCGGCCTCCCAAAGTGCTGGGATTACAGGCTTGAGCCACCGCGCCCGGCCTAATTTTGTATTTTTAGTAGAAACGACATTTTGCCATGTTGGCCAGGCTGGTCTCAAACCCCTGACCTCAGGAGATCCACCTGCCTCAGCCTCCCAAAGTGCTAGGATTAGAAGTGTGAGCCGCCACACCTGGCGAAGAACGTGATTGTAATTTTATACTGCCTAGTGGATGGACAACTTCTATCGGCAGCCTCACGACAGCTAAATGTACTGAGGGATGGTACATGATGGTACCATGTAGCTTAATTAGAAAAAAAGAGTGGAGGGGGAAAAAAACTACAAGGTTTTATGCCTGTTTATCAGTCTCTCAACCTTTTATAATTTTAAGGGACTATAAATCTAAGACATGAATTGCTGAAAAATGATGAAAGATGAAAACTGAAAATTAAGAGCTATATATTATTAGGTTAACGTGAGTTAGCACCTCTGTGGTAAAAATAGGACAGTTTTGCTTTTAGAGACTGAGTTGTGATATCAATAATTGTTAGTACCAGTATTTGACAACAAAATTCATTTGGGGAGAGGGAGGAGCAGGATTCTTTGTTTTTAGAAAAACACGATTTAAACCTCATGCAATGTTCTCACTCATAGGTGGGAACTGAACAATGAGATCACTTGGACTCGGGAAGGGGAACATCACACACCGGGGCCTATCATGGGGAGGGGGGAGGGGGGAGGGATTGCATTGGGAGTTATATCTGATGTAAATGACGAGTTGATGGGTGCTGACGAGTTGATGGGTGCAGCACAGCAACATGGCACAAGTATACATATGTAACAAACCTGCACGTTATGCACATGTACCCTAGAACTTAAAGTATAATAATAAAAAAAAAACCCTCATGCAAATCATTTTTTGTATTATTGTACTGAATTTTCCTATGATTTCCAAAGGATCACCTTATAGACTTAGTCATATAGATTGTCCATATATTAAGTCTCATTTGAATTTGACACACTTTTCTAAGTGAATGAAAGTAGATTTTCCCCACCACTGAGAAAGAACCATACCCTTCCATTTTAACTCAGTTAAAAGTGGGGAGGAAATATTAAAAAGTAAAGAACAGCTTCTGAATTCAATTTATTCTTTTTTTTCCCATTAAGACTAAGTTGAAAATTGGATATCCAATTTACCACCGAGAGGGTATTCAAATATTCCTGCTCAATCCCTCATTGCTTCTAAATTCACTCAAAGGCAAGATTATTAATTCCTCCTGACAGAAAATCAAGACTTAATGAGCAGCTGACAGCCCTTAGGAATTACGGGAGAAATTTAATATGATAGTTTTGACTAAATAATGTGCTTTTACATGTATGAGAAACACATTATGCAGAATAATGAACATACAGTAAATGTTAGTTTAGCTGTTAAATCTTGGACAAGTGATTAATTTTTTAAGAATATATATATATATATTTTTCATCAAACTTAAAAAAGAGCCACCTCTTTTCCAACATTGTTACCTATGCATTTTAGCAGATGGCCACAGTATTTCCTCACATTCATTTTTAATTCAACTAAACAGTTATTTTGCCTCTTATTAACTGCAAAGTATGTTAGGAGATGGAAACAAAATGATGTCTCAATTTTCAGGTCTTAAAATTTGGTGGATGGTGGAGACAAGATACAGAGACAACTCTAGCCCAAAGATGAATTAAGGTGCAATGGGAGATAAACAAGGAGAAATAGTTTTGGATTTGAGGCAGCAGTGTGTGTATTCAGGAGAAAAGTCTTCATGAAGAAATCTGTGTTTGAAATGAGTCTTGAAGAGTGGCTAGGGTGAAAGTGATCAACAAAGACATAGAGGTAGGAAAGGTAAGATATAGTCAGAGAAAAGGGCATCATTCACTTAGGATGGAGTATAGGGTAGATGAGAGGAGTAGGAGAAAATATACACAGAAAAGATCTTAGGTCTGTAATAAAAACTCAGGGTATTGAATAAATTGTAAAATTATTTTTCAATGGGTTAAAAAAATGTTTACTTTTTCTTAAGCCTTCTTCTTAAACCTCTTTAAAAATACTTTAAATTGCCTTGCTAAGATGAAAACATGAAGAGAACGTTAACCCAATGATTCAGACAACTTATAGAGTGCCACCTGAAAGAATGCCACTGCTGGCTGGGCGCGGTGGCTCACGCCTGTAATCCCAGCACTTTGGGAGGCCGAGGCGGGCGGATCACGAGGTCAGGAGATCGAGACCATCCTGGCTAACACGGTGAAACCCCTTCTCTACTAAAAATACAAAAAATTAGCCGGGCGTGGTGGTGCGCGCCTGTAGTCCCAGCTACTCTGAGGCTGAGGCAGGAGAATGGCGGGAACCCGGGAGGCGGAGCTTGCAGTGAGCCAAGATCGCACCACTGCACTCCAGCCTGGGCGATAGAGCGAGACTCCGTCTCAAAAACAAAACAAAACAAAACAAAACAAAAAACAATGCCACTGCTGAAGCTCAAGTAGTCTGTACAGCCTGGTGACCCTTGAACCAAAACTGTTAAAGTAATATCTTGTGGTACATGTTATAGGAAAACTGACTTTTAGTAAGTAAAAATGATCTGGCCTAAGTTACTTCTGTATAGGCTTTTAGCTTTCAGATAGCCTCCAGAGGGAAATAATATCAAGACTAAAATTGGTGTGGAAAAATGGAGATGCAGCAACACTGTGTCTGTGCACAGAGATGATTTCTGGCCTCCCCTCTCTTTAGAGGAACACTCTACAACAAACTAAAAAGAGGCCGCTAACAATCCACTTATAAGTTCCATTTTGTTGATAGTAATGACAACTGAATCACTTTGGTTTGAGATACTCTACGTCATGGTTAACATATCACATAAAATAATATGCCTTTAAGTATGTATATTATTGATTTAATATTCTATTAGCTTTCATTTCTTGGAAAGAAGATATGTTTTCTATGCTTGGAATGCAGTTTAAATAAGCCTTACCAGTCTTCCTCTTCCCTTCCAGCTACAATTTCATGTGCTATTTTTTGTATCTCTAGTGAAGTACAGGGGTGACGGTTGAAGGAGTTTGAGAGGGAAGGGCACTTACTGTGTTTCTGATGAATAAGTATAACGTGAAGTAATTTTTTTTTCTATCAAGGGTCAATAATGCACTTAGGAAGAATGTTTAACAATTATTATCATAAAGCATCAAACGATCCATTTACATCTAAGGTTTCTGATAGATCTGAGAGTGACAGAGAAATCATAGTGCCTGACACCAACAGGTACTTAATGTTTATTGAATGAATACAATGTAAATATTTATTATTATTAGCTTTTCAGAGAATCAAAAATAAAATATGTAGAGACATTTTAAAAATTGTTAAATAGAGGCTCTATCAGGAGCAGTATACAATGGTGGACATTAAAAACAGTTCCTCCTGGGCAGGCGCGGTGGCTCACGCCTGTAATCCCAGCACTTTGGAAGGTTGAGGTGGGTGGATCACTTGAGGTCAGGAGTTTGAGGCGAGCCTGGCCAACATAGCGAAACCCCATCTCTACCAAAAATATAAAAAATTAGCCAGGTGTGGTGGTGCACACCTGTAATCCCAGCTACTCGAGAGGCTGAAGCAGCAGAATCACTTGAACTTGAGAGGCAGAGGTTGCAATGAGCTGAGATCGCACCACTACACTCCAGCCCGGGGTCGACAGAGTGAGACTCCGTCTCAAAAAAGAAAAGAAAAAAAAGTTCCTGCTAAGAATACACTACATTTGCCATCATCATTTTCATATTCCTTTAAATTCTGTGATATTTTAAATATGGAAACATATTATGTGTAGCTTCTTCCATGTAGAGGTGGAATCCATTTCATTACCCCTTTAACCTGGGCTGGCCTTGTGACTTCCTTTGACCAACAGAATGCAGTACAAGTAATGATGTGTGACTTCTGACCTAGGCCTCAAGAGACTGTGTAGTCTCCATTCTTGACTTCTTGGAACACTACATTCGCCATGTAAGAAGCCTGAGCTTCCTTCTGGAGAAGCCATGGGATTTGAAATGCTGGCCTGACAGTCCCAACTAACCACCAGACATATGAATGGGACTACCCTGGACCAATGGGCTGCAGTTTTGTGAGTGACTTCAGATGAGACTAGTGGCAGGAACTGCCGGGCTGAGGCCAGCCCAGATTGCAGAATCATGAACAATGATTTTAAGCCATTAAGTTTTGTGTAGTTTGTTATACAATGATAGATAATGGAATATACTTTCTGATAATAATACCATTTATTGAGCCCTGCATTCTTTCTACTCTTGTCTTGTTGCTTCTTTGCCCTTTTTATCTTGGTCTTAGCCTATTTATGGAGTATTTCTTGGGTTTAGAAAACCCACCCTTGTCGTTTTCCCCACCATATACTGGTTATGTTTTTGCTACTGAGTTTAGCCTATATGTTTAAGATCAATACAAGCAGAGTCTTGCATTCCAGGATACGTAATGATACAACCATCATCCAAAACTGTCAGGGAAGTGAATTGGATTGTTTCCCCTGGCCATGGTGTCACTGATAGGTAGAATGTGTGAAAGGGCAAAAAGTTAATCCATCAGCTTTGAACCTAAAATACCATCAGGCAAGATATGCGAAGAAGTCCTGTTTCTTCACACTTAACAGGTAATAGTGAATTACCTTTTCTGAGCTGGCACTCAAATAATTGCCTTCGCTTACAGCAAAATTAGGATATAGGATTAAATGATCAAACCCATGTTGATATTTACTTATACATAACACAAATAAGATACCCATAATATACTTGAGATCTCCAAACAAATACTTTAGTGTGGAATTCTGGGCCTGTAGCACCCAGAATGTAGCATTTCTGAATGCTTCAATTCTCCTATAAGCCTCCACTAGGGTCTTGTCCCAGAGTCTTACCCATCCCTCAACTTGGAGCCTGAAAAACTTACTGAAGACTTTCTGACTGGGAGGTTGGCATAACTTGTTACCACACAACTGTTACAAATTAATAAGGCCAAGGAAACAGCTCTAAGATGCCGATCAAGCTGCTTAATCTCATGCCTATCGGATAATACATTTCAAATCAGCTCTCTGCTGATTCACTAACGTCATTTAGGCCTACACAGTGCTTCCAAGTAGGCTTACATGCAAAAACTACCAGAAAAACTGATCATTAACTTTCTTCTCAACACGTTGTATTAGGAGATTTCAGTATCTTTCTTTGCATGACTTTTTTGCAACCCTCATACAGTTTAACAACAACAACAACAACAAAGTTTTAAAGTCCAACATGATCCTAATTGGTAATTTAAATTATACATTTTTATTTCTCCTAAGAGGAAACAGAAAAACGCTTCTTTAGAATTATATAGAAGGATGTTTATCTTTGTTTTTGTTACCATGTTCCCTGTCTACTCTCTTGTCCAGGGCACATAAAAGAAAAAAGATTCTAGAAAGTAATCAGTGGAGTCAGACTGTCATGGGGTATGAACATGTGCAGGCTTGCCCTCCCACGTGTGTGCGCATACACGCTATGAACACTGGGAAAGAGAACAATCACTCTGGGTTTGTCCCCCATTCCCAGCCCAAGTATATGATGGCATAGAAATGAAGATATATTTGCATTTCCTTGGAATATGGCAGAAATGGATAGAGTCACAAAGGACGTATTTTGGATTGTTAGACCTTCCTGTTGAGTACTTCATTAATCTGTCCCCTTTTGCACACCATATGTGATATGCAGGCAATGTTGACTGGAAAGATAACTTGAAAGGATGGAAGTTTGCTTTCCTCTGATATGAATTTGCTTTCCCTTCTCCTAGCTTCAGTTATGATATCACAGTACTTCTTTGTGATCTCATAATGATTCCTCCAGTATCTATAAAACTCATTTCATCCCAATTTTAAAAGTGCTAAATGCAAATGCTGCAGTGAACAAGTGCTGAGTACCCTAGTAAGTATCTAAGTGGATTGGGACCCTTGCTAAATGTAATTAACTCTCTTCTCTTCCACTTACCCCTTGACTCTATTTTTCTTTAATTTCCTTGGCTTCAGAAACAGAATTCTAGTTTGTCGCTTAATAATTTGGAGGAAATGTCATGTTTAATTGGGAAGTTAGGTTATCCATGAGGAATGGGTGATTTTTATTATACTTATAAGATAGTTTATTTTTCTTATCTCCCTGCTTATGCTTGCTAGCATTTCCTCAGATTTTTTTCTGTCTCCTGAGAGCTCAAGAGAGATACATGACATATGAACATACTGCCACTAGTAAGCTCAATATAGTTGTATAAGCAATTACTTTAAAAGTCACAGAATTATTGTAAATACAACATTTTAACTATCTATAACTGATGATTAACAAAGGCACAGAAGGTCATGCATCTTCATTTCTAGAAAATATTTCCAACAAAGCTGCCAAATTACTGTTTTGCTTCTAGTCTATCTTTATAGCTCATTATTATTTGTCAAGCACCTGCCTGTACAGTGGTAACATTCTGCAGCACCTACCATTTTATACATCATTGATTTGTATATTTATTTATATCTTCTAATTGGTTGCATAATGATCAATTCTCTATTAATAAGTTGGTGATTTTTTCTTTGCGTTTTTAATTTACAACCTGACTTTTAAAACATGCAAAACAATGAAATATGATTTAAACCACTGTGAAGTTAACTATGACTTCACTTAATCTCAGCAAGTTGCTAATTACCAGAAAATTCTACTGCAAAGTTTGCAAATCAATTAAATTAAAAACTATTTGAATCTGGTTTGCATGTTTGCACAAGGATAAATGATATAGTATCAGTTCCTGTGAAGATGTCTGTTTCCATTTGACATTTCCAACTTCCTGGAACTCTTCTTTGTTTAATTAAAGACACGTGAGCATGTGCATGGGGGTGGGAGGGGAAACCAGACAAAGGTAAACAAAACAATAGAAAACTGTCCATTCATCTAAGCCTTAAGAAAATGTAAAAAATTTTCACTCAGATCCTATCAGTGACTCACTGCAATTCATATATTTCTATTGTGGATCCCAAATTGAGCAATTTTGGGCAAATACTTGCTAATGCGAATAGCGTACTGAGTATGACAAGGATAGAAGACAAGCATTGTCTTTAGGGATCTTTCACTGATAGAGCAGATGGATAATCATGGGCCAGTCACTTAAATTAATGCTTCTGGAAAGCGAAACACTTTTTATCCAGTGGCATTTCTTTGCTTATTTACTTCATTTGTAAATTCAGCATAATCCTAAATAATCTATAATGGGGTAAACATGCAACTCATGTCTTAATGAATGAGTTTTATATCCTTATAACATGGTGGGGACAGTATGTGAAGTATAAATTTGTGTATTTTTTTGTGGTTTGTTTTCTTATCTTCCACAGTACCCTCCAGTAGAATAGGGTCTTAATATAGAATTAATTCAGTTACAAGAAAATAAGAAAATTACATTTCTTATGCATCTTAGTTTACTGATTTTAAATTCATACCAATTATATATATCAAAAGTCTATGATTTCTAAGCTCTTTTAAAATTGAGTGCCAAAATTAAATGAATGAATAAACAAAATAACCTGTCAAAAGAAGTTATATAATATCTGTCTACAGCAAGGGAGTCTTAATGTGATTGCCAGGTACCTGTTTGTTCATCTTGTACTATTGCTTTAAAACTAAATTATTCTGCTTTTAGAAAATGACATAGGCTGGTAGCTGGCTTAAACCTAATGAAACTCAAGCGAATTCCAATTGTGAACCTTCAATTTCTTCTAGAATTTGGCTTTTAAAAACCCCAAAATATTTGAAGGTCGGTATCAAGAAAAGAGAGGAAAGACTATATTGTTTTAAGTCAGAATTTTGTCACTCCTTTTACCCTTTAGAGAACCTTGGACCTTCTGTAGAGACCTCTCTGGGAGATCTACTCAAATCATAATTGAAAATCTGATTATATTTTTTTCAAGCTGCAATGCCTCACTGCCATTTTTATAGTTAAGACACCACAGAGAGTGGGATGGACTGGAATCATTCTGACCACTGACAAATATTTTGTGCATTGAAAGATTTTGTGGGAGGGTAAGCTATATAGAAATCTATTTAATTCTTTCGATTGGGTTACAAAACCAGTTGTCTTAACGCAGTGAGCAAGGTGTTGGTTTTTTTCTTATTCTTTCTAAGTATATTTAACATTTAAAAATGAAAGTGGTCTGTGGGTTGTAAATGAAAACAAAACGAAAAACAAAAACTAAAGACAGACTGATGAAATATAGTGCAAATTATTCTCAGTAGTACTAAGATACAGAATCCTAGTGGAGTCTTGAATCTCTGTATGGGGCAACTTCCTTTATTCGGTGTTTTAGAGATGGATCTACTTAGATAGAAATCAGCCACAAAGGAAAAGTCAATTTAGTTTATCTTCACTTTTGACTTTATTTGAGAGGGAGTTTCTGGCTAGCACAGCATCCTTTTCAATTTGTTTCAGTATAATGTGCAGCAGATACACTTGATTAATGAACTGATTAGCAACTTCTTTAATTATTTTCCAGTAGTTTTTTCATTATCAAAGCTGTAGTGAATCCATAAAGTTAGTGTTCTTTAACTTTAGTAAAAACTTTAAAAACAAGTTTTTTTTTCCTAAAAAGGATGAACAGAAAATATTAAAAATGTTTAATTTCAAAATAGGTTTCTAAGACCTCTCTTACATATAAATCCTGTCTCTTTCATTTCTCTAAAAGCTGTAAATGCAAGGGATCACAAAGCTTTCACAATAAAATATAGTAGTTAAGATTATACTAAGCAATATGGAGAAAATTCTGGATTTTATTTATAATTCAGTAATCTTTAAGCCATATTATGTGTAGAAATGATAGAAATAAAATATTCAATAATTTAGTACAAAGATAAACCAGGCTAGATATTGGATTTGACCTCTGTTAATGACATATTGCTGCCTAATAAATTACGGCAAAATTTGGTGGCTTAAAACGAATTATTACCTCACAGTTTCTATATGTCAAGAATTTAGGCTTTACTTCAGTAGTGTCTCTGGCACAAGGTCTATTATGAGGTCATAGTCAAGCCACTGACCAAGGTTTTGGTTTCAAATAAGGTTCAACCAGGGCAAGACCTTCTTCTAAGTCCATTCACATGGCTGCTGGCAGCCAGTTGTTCCTGGACATGTGGCCCACTCTATAAACTGCTTAAGTGTCCTCACAACACGGAAGCTCGTGGTCCATGAGACAGAGTGAGCACAGAAGATGGATGGGAACCACATTCTTTTTATAACCTAATCTCAGAAGGGACATCCCATCAGTTTCTCCTTCTGCTGTTAGAAGCCAGTCACTAGACCAAGCTCAAACTCAAAGAACATGAATCAGGAGGCAGAAATCATTTGGGACTATCTTAGAGGCTATTTACCACACCTAACTAACCTGTTAAAATTAAGTGAACATATCTACTTAAATAAACTCGAGCCTTATTATAGCATCACTTCTTAAGTGGTTTCTGTCTCTTCCCGTCTATCATGATTGCCCAATAGACATTCAAATATAAGATTTTGAAATTCTACCACTCAAAACCTCTAATACAGAATGATGTTCAAACTCCCCAGTCATATATTTGGCCTCCCAGGATCTGCCTTCTCACTCTAGTTGCACTGGACTACTTGTAAACATTGTATGCTTTTCCACCTTTATGTCTCCTCTATCTGAAATACCTCCCTATCCTCCTAGTCCATTTTTACCTATTGAAGTTTCCTGCATTCATTTAGGGCCCAATTCAAATACTTTTTCTGCCCTTAATGCTTCTGAGATGTCCCTAGTAAAATTCAATCCTTCTCTCCTCCATATGTCCATATAATTCAGTTTGACCTCTATTGTAAAATATATGAACATACAGTGTAACAAAAGTATTCGAATATATATGTTTGCTTCCTCCAATGAACTGTATGGTCCTTGAAAACAGAGATCATGGTTTATTCAGCTTATTTTCAACCCTTACAGTACCTAGCACAATACCGTGCTTATAATTCAACAGTAAAGAAATGTATTTTAGACTTAATTGCTTGTGTATAATTTTGTAAAATTTTTATATAATCCAGGTCTGCATTGGATCCCACTCAATCTGATGACATGTTCTTTGGTGACAGTGTTTTATGAGGTTTCAGGGTACATGATTTTCAATCCAATATTTAAACATAGTTGAAAAAAGTGTAACTGGACTGTTGGATTTATGGGAGAAAGGTGTGAAGCCAAAATGCTATAGAAAGAAGAGGTAAGTGATCCAGTAAAGAAATTCTACAAACAGGTATTTCTAGTGTGGAATATTCGAGGACATTGGTAATTTGATATACTCTGATACAAATATGAAATGGCTATGTGTATCTTAATATACTTGTCATACCTGTACAATAGTCTACTTAAAAAGAGCTGATCAAAATGTTGAGGATAAATTTCATGTAGTAGTAATGTGTTAAGATCAGAATAATAGAATTAAAAAAAAATTTTAAAGCTGACACATATGATATTTTCATTCCAATGAGCCAGAAGTACTAGTGTGGCTTCATATGGTCAATACTACATCTGAGTGCTTTGATGACAACGGCTCTTCATGGAAAATTTCATATTGAGTTTTCAAGGTGAAAATGGTCTTAAGTTTTCAGTGAGATTTATTTTGTCCTTGTCCAGAAGATGCTACATATTATAATAGCAGAGCCTGAGTTAGCATCGATAAGCTTTTAAAGTTACGTTTCCTTATGATATACTTACCTGCGTTTTCGTCTAATTTCTCATTTAGTAAACTTCTTGAAATTCTTAGAATTCCTTGATATTAAAAGTGTTCCCTTTGTGTGCTATCTCTATGAAGTATAAAGCAATCATATAATTTACATAGCACTTTCCCTAAGTATGTGTAAAAGATTGGAATGATCACTCTATTCTCTGTGGTTTGTATAAATTGTGTTCACCAATGTTGGAAGCGAGTCACTAGACCAAGCCCATGTACTGGGACCATAGTCTTTTAATCACTTCCTATTCTTATTTTCCATAACATATAGTACTTGAAAGAATAATCAGTATATATTTGTATATTTTGTTATTTAAAAAATATAAAGCTAGATGATAGTGACCTTGGGCATGATCTATTCTTTACCAAGTATTTAAAAACCCCATTTGGCCAGGCTCAGTGGCTCACACCTGTAATCCCAGCACTTTGGGAGGCCAAGGCAGGTGAATCACTTGAGGTCAGGAGTTCGATCAGCCTGGTCAACATGGTGAAACCCTGTCTCTACTAAAATATAAAAATCAGCTGGGTGTGGTGGTGCGTGCCTGTAATCCCATCTATTCAGGAGGCTGAGGCAGGAGAATCGCTTGAACCCAGGAGGCTGAGGTTGAAGTGAGCCGAGATCATGCCACTGAACTTCAACCTGGGCGACAGAGTGAGACTCCATCTCAAAAAAATAAATAAATACAATTTTTAAAAAACCATTTTATGGTATATACTTTCAGGAACTTTCTGATTTTAAGAATCCAACATCACATTTCACATAAAATTTAACTTTCCCAATACATGTATCTTTTAAATTAAAATTTTATTTTAGAATAATTTTAGGTTTAAAGAAACATTGCAGAGATAGTATAAGAGTGCTCATTAACAGCTGTACCCACTTTCCCCTGCTGTAAATATCTTATACTAGGGTGCTACATTTGTCAAACAAATGAACCAACATTGGTAAGTTATCATTTAGAGTCCATACTTCACTCAAATTTCCTTAGTTTTTATCTACTATCCTTTTTCTGTCTCAGGATCTCAGCCAGGATACAGCATCATATGTTGCTATCACATCTCTTTGGGCTCCTCTAGATTGTGACAGCTTCTTAAACTTTCCTTGTTTTTGATGACCTTGATACTTTTGAGGAGTAATGGTCAAGTATTTTGTAGAATGTCCCTCAATTTGGGTTTGTCTGACAATTTCCTCATAATGAGACTGGAGTTATATGTTCTGGGGGAAGACGGAAGTAAAATGCCATTCTCATCGCATGAAGAGAACATATTATCTACCTGTCTTATCACTATCTCTAATGATGTTGATCTTGATCACCTGGCTGAGGTAGACAATTGACCTACTTTTCATCATTTTTGTTTATCCAAAAGGCATTAGAGACTTAATGAAGTAACTAGAAAATAGTCACATAAGCTATTTAACCTATTTCACCTTACATATGAATACACTAAGTAGTCAGGATTCACGAGGATGTTAAAATTTTTCTTTCATTGTAACACTACAATAAGCTATTTATGGAGAATGTTAAATAGAAAATATTAAAATTTTAAAATTAAGAAATAAAATTAGGGTTATTACACTGAATAGAAGTTGCCTTTTGTGCAGTTCACTAAATATATAAAATATTGATTTGCAGAACTTACACAAAGATTTTTATAGTATAATAGTATTGATATGTATATTATACAATTTTAATCTTTTTCAGTGTGATAACTGAAAACGCTCATCTTCAATTCTTGAACATGACCAAGATATTTAGTAAATAAATGACACACATAATTTATAAGAATGGGGGTGAATGAAAACCATGTAGAAAAATGTAAGTAATCCTAGCCACAAGGATTTAGGCAATGTGGAATGGCAAAAGAATACAAATATATAAATTCAATAGAACATGACTAAATGAATGAGGTGATAATTTGTTAAAGAGACGGAAAAGCAAAGTCTGAAAAGTTTTAAAGTACACAAATTCTAGAAAAATAAAGTGGTTAAAAACTACAGAATTCTTCCATGAAATCAATAAAAATTCTTTTCTTTCTTTCTTTTAAAGCAACACTGAAATTGTGTATATGTATACCCAGAGTACAACTTGTTGCAGAGCATATATACTGACTGTGAACATAAGTATTGATTCTAGAGCAAAAATCATTTACTTTTAATTTCTGCTCATTTTGGTTGACTTAGAATGAGTAAACTACTCAGAGGATACAGATTCCGTAGAGAGCAATTTCCTTTATTAGAACATTGTCAAAGGAAATCGACGGGATTCTTCAGAAAATTACCAGAGTAAATTATTGTTTTTCTTCTCATTCTAAAAGAAATTAATACAGGATGACATGCAACTGTTGTGGTAAAGATTGGTTCAGGAATGAATCATCAATAGTAGTTAAGGCTAGTGGGGGAGTTTGATGTAGAGCAATATATTTACATGGTTGTAAAGCGTCTTTCCACAGATTACTTATTAGTTGAAAGAGGGAAAATAATACCTATAAAATGAAGATGTCAGGCAACACATCGACCAGATGATCGAAGTTAACATTACCAGTGAGGGACAGGGAGACATTATGTGCCTCCAGATGTGAACCATAAGGACATACTTTGCTTATGTAGTAGTTAGGACAGGAGTACATAACCTGAATCTAATCATGAGGTAAATACAAATTGAGGAATTTTCTATAAAATAACTGACCAGTATTCTTCATATTTAACAGTGTATGCAATGGTATGAGGAACTGCTCCACATTAAAGGAGACTAAGAAGACATAACAACTCGATGCAGTGTGTGATTCTGGACGGGATCTTGTATTGGAGGAGAAAATGCTATAAAAGATATCACTGAGACAGTTAACATCATTGGAACATGGATGGTTGATTCGATGGAAGTATTACATTAATGATAAATTTCCTGAATTTGGTAAATTTGCTATTGCTACCTACAAGAATAATCTGGCTCTTAGGAAACAGTAATTGAAGTATTAAAAATTTAAGAGGCATAACAAAACAAATGTGGCTAAATGTTTAAAACGGTGAATCCGAGTAAAGGGTATACAGGAATTTTCAAGTACTATTCTTGCAACTTTTATGTTCAAAATTCAAAAATATTCAAAATTATGGCAAAATGTAAAAAACAAAAAATAGAAATAAAGATGAGTTTTGGGAACTCAATTCAGATACCTTATCCACTAAGAATAAATTTGACTAATTACAGATTAAACAGAGCAGGCAAAACCAAACTTTTCAACATCAATTTCCAGTCTCTGGGATTGCCCACTCTAGTGTCAGTCAACTGTCACGTCCTCAGACAGGCTATAAAGAGATTCCTCGTGCTGACGAGGAGGAACTAATATCTTAATATGGGTTTTATTTTATGTTAAGTAAGGAGAAGGAATATTTAGCAGTTTAAGACTGTTTCCATATTATGCTAGTGACTTTTACTTCAGTTATGATGAATTGATACATTTCTTCAAACAGGATCACAAGATAAAAATAGCGCAGAGTTAAAGCTGCCTCTACTTTTGGACTTTGGATTTACTTTTTGCATTTTGTTAGCCTATTTCGAACTCTTTCCCATTCTTAATAGTTGCTTGCAGGCAAAGCTGCTTCCTCTGTTTCACATAGCCTGCTTACCTAGCCAGTGCTGGGGAGAAGCCTCCTTCTGGGGATGACACTGGGCCACAATTCAAGATAGAATCAGATTTAGTGACACTTAAGATTTGGCCTAGACTAGAATACAAAATGAAAAGTAGAAGTTTTACAGCTCACCAAACTGCCTCTGCATTCACTCAGAAAAAATGTTCCAAAGCGTTCAAGCTAGCTTTTCAGAAATATTATAGTTGTAAAATCTGTGACACCAGTAATAGTTGTGCCAAGCATGAGTTTTATTTTAGTAAGTTGTTTACCTATGCCAATATTTAAGTGTACTTCTGTGCAAAAAGATGTGGATAATAGTTCTCTTTATAGAAAAATCAATGTACTCAAATAGTCATAAAATATCACAGTGTGTACATGTACATGCATTATGCAAGTACAAATAGATCTACATTGTACCAGATGTGATCTAATCATCCTGGAAGCTCTGTTTAGGTATATGATATTAAAAAATGCTGAACAGGCTTTTTTTCTCAGAGTGAAGCCACACGTTCCACGTTACTAAGAGCAAATTATATTTGACATGTAATTTTAAAATGAAGTTACTCTAATCTAAAGTAATAGTGAAACAACAGGGATAAGCAATGAAGCCTTTCATAAGACAAAATGGATTTTAAGATTCTAGAGAGTTTCAGTTACAAGTAATTAGAAATGCAATTTAGGACACTTAAAATATATTTCTTTCAACGGTTAATTACATTAGGACATCTATTGTTCCAAATGGTGATGGACTAATAAATTGTAATCATCATCATCTCTCTACATATCGAATTGTAATGTTTTCATAAGCAGTCTATACAACTAGAGAAACCTATTTCTTTCAATCCTAAAAGTTTACTTCAGTAAAACACTGTGTTGTTACATACATGGATGCACACAGATATGTGCACGTAGCAGATAAATAGTATGTATATAAGCATATATACATTTAATTTTGGTCTTGTAAAACAGAATGGGCCTCTAAAAAGCATTTTAACTGTGATGTATGCTATGTCTGTAAAAATTCAGTTAGCAGATTTTACTGGAATACATATTCTAAATATCTCAGATTTATGATGGCATGCTTTGAGTCTAACTACGTCTCTCAGTATACAGCCTCTCCTTCCCTCAATCTACAAATGTTATTTCTATTTCCACTATTAGAAAACAAAGAAAGGAAGAAAAGGAAAGAAGAATAAAGAAAAACAATGTAAAATAGCAGTGGAAAAGGAAGTAAAAATGGAAAAGGACTGGAAGAAGGAAAGGAAAGGAAAAGAAAAGAAGGAATGGGAAAGGGGGAAGAGGGAGGAGAACAATACAACCTATCCTTATTATTTCTAATCAAGTTGATGAGTGTTTCTAGAGAAAATTAAAGAGTCATATATAGTAGATTTATGACACTACAAATTAATGGACCAAAACTTTAAGCCCATCATGCCTTTCATGTTTCCATTGTCACCTTCCCTACTCACCTCAAATCTGACCTTATCACCATCATTGCCTCTTTACCCACCACTCCACTGAACCTGCACCCACCAACGATCTACATATAAAACCCAAAGGACTTCTTAGTACCTGTGCTCTTTGTTACTACATCCAAAGGGCCTCATGTAGCATAAGTCAGTGTTAGCTACTCTTTCCTAATTGAAACAGTTTTCACTAATTGTCACTCTCCTCTTACCTTTTTTTTTTTTTTTTTTTTAATGGATTCCAGTTCCTTGGAGAGATTCTCCATACTGTCATCTATTTTCTTAAACTTATTAATCATAGTAATTTTAAAAATCATGCTAATTTAAAAGTCTATGAGAATGTTAATATCTGAATCATTGGTAGGTCTATTTCTATTGTCTGATTTTTCCCTTGGTTCAGTTTCTTCATAAGCCAACTAATGCATGATTAAATATAGACATTTTGTTTGCAAAAATCTTAGAGCCACTAGATGATATTTTCCTCCAGAGAGGGTTCTCTCTATCATTTATGGGCAGCTGGAGTAGAGGCAGATCACCTTAATCTAACCAAGGAATCAACTAACAAATAGGTGAAGTTGCAGCCTTTCAAAAGTTCAGTCTATATTTAGTTCATACCAATTCCTAAAGGGTAGGTTCTTTAAGAGTCTCAAATGAAATTCTTGGGTGTTTCTTTGGGCTGCTCCTCTGTGGAGGGCCCTGAATGTTATTTTCTATTTCTTTTATACTATGAGTGCTTTTCAGTCACTTATTGCTTGATGAGTTAGGCTTTTTCGTCCCATGAACAACTTAAGGATTTGGCAAATGCCTGGAGGTTAAAACTACTGAGCGCAAGTTCCTTTCTCTACTTATCTACTCTCTTCAGGATTTTGGCCTCCTTCAGTACTGACTGCCTTGACAGCCCTCACTGTTTTCCTCTCTCTCTAAGCCTATAAGATAGCTGGAACTTCTGGTGACTTCTCTGTATCATGCTGTAAGAATTGGCAAATGCCCCAAAAGGAAATATGCCTCATTTCTTTGTAGTTTTCCTTGCTGGAGATTTTAACTTCTCAAGCCCTGGCTGTCTTGGCTACTTTCCAATGCCTTCAAACAGACTTTTTGTCTGTTATCTGGCTTATGTAGATATTCTTGGCAGAGCATTGTTCTGCCACAAGTTACTATATAATTTTCAGAAGTAGAAATCTCTCTTTGGCAATTTTTTTTTCCAGTACTCTCTCTAGGCTTCTTGCCATATGATTGAATCTTAAACATTATTTCTTCTGTTAGGAATATTTGCCTCTCACCTAACTTCTCTTTTCCTGTTTCACTCTGACACATCTTTTCACATGAGTTTAGAATGCTCTAGGATGTGTGCTAATTCTGAAAGTCAGATTTAGGTGATTTTTCTATATATGCCCTTAATACTCAACAGTACCTCCACATTAGCACTTAACACAATTCATTATAATTCCTTATCTACTTATCTGTACCCTCCCCTGCACACTCTGTAAAACATATGAGGGCAGATGTAATATGTATACTATCGTATTCCAAGTACTTTCTCACTGCGTCTCTAAGCACTTAGCACATTGCCTAGAACACAGCACAAGAAAAATTTGTTGAATAATTGTTGGTTGATCAGTTGGTAAACAGCAAAGAGAATTAACTATGTGGCTCTCTATCTCTCTTCTTCTACCTCCTCTATTCTTCCTCTTTAGAGTAATCATACTCTTTTGTCTCCCACTGACAGCTCAATTAATGTGATCTTGGGAAATCTATCACACATATATAACTTGAATAAAGCCAAGCTACTTCATAGTTCCCTACCAGTACAGAGTCACATCCAAGTAAAAATGAATGTGAATACAAAACATGACTGAAAAACAATGTAAGTAGGATATCAAAGGAGGATTTGATATCCTACTTGATATTCCAAGGATATCAAAGGAGGATTCAACAGAACTAACACCCTTTTTTTTTTTTTTGAGACAGAGTCTTGCTCTGCCACCCAGGCTGGAGTGCAGTGGCACCATCTCAGCTCACTGCAACCTCCGCCTCCCAGGTTCAAGTGATTATCCTGCCTCAGTCTCCCGAGTAGCTGAGATTACAGACGTGCGCCACCACGCCCAGCATACATAGTTTTTTGTAGATACGGGGTTTCACCAAGTTGGCGAAGCTGGTCTCCTGACCTTGTGATCCGCCCACCTTGGCCTTTTTTTTCTATATTCCTCTGACTCAACCTTTGACACTTAGAAGGTAGCACACTTCCAACATATCCTTCCCTCTTCCAAGATATAGCCCCTACAACTTTCTGTAGTTTAAATGTTTATCCCCCAAACCTCATGTTGAAATTTGATCCCCAATGTTGGAAGTGGGGCCTGATGGGAGGAATTTGGGTCATGGAGGTGGATCCCTCATGAATGACTTGATGTCTTCCTTGTGGTAATGAGTGAGTTCTTGCTCTGTTAGTTCCTGAGAAAGCTGGTTGTTAAAAACAAAAACAAAAACAAAAACAAAAAACAAAACAAAAAAACAAAAACAAAAAGTCCTGTAAGCTCCCTTCCCTCTCTCTCTCTTCTCATTTGGACTCTGCACATGCCAGCTCCCCTTCTCCTTCTGCCATAAGTGGAATTAACCTAAAGCCCTCACCAGAAGCAGATGCTGGCACTGTGCTTCCTGTGCAGTCTGCAGAACCATGAGCCAAATAAATCTCTTTTCTTTATAAATTACCCAGCCTCAGGTATTCCTTTATAGCAACACTAAACAGATTAAGACATAACTGAAGACAAAAAAACAAATAACAACAACAAAAGCAAATAAATAACTATTTTCCTATCTCAGCTCATGCAAGCTTTGTGGTTTACATATCATCTCCTTATAGTGTGGCTCAACTTAGCCTCTTTAACTTATTGCAACTTTTATCTCTATTTAGGATATTTATACAGGATGGCCTAAGAACTAAGCAAGGAAAAAGAAAAAAATTCCTTTTCCTTTGGTTGCCGGTGCTTGTGGAATGCTAAAGTATAAAGTTGTTTTTTTTAATCCTCACATTTGCATATAAGCCCCCTCTTCTCAAAATTTTCCTCTGGCACCATATCCTCCTCTTTATCCTCTTCCCTTGTTTTATTTTCATCACTAGTCAAAAACTGACCAGAATCATAGCACAATAGTTGTACTACAAAACACTCATAACCACAAAAAGGGAAGTAGAAATTCACAAGTTTTAAAATCAGTTTGACTTGATAAAGAACATGTGTCATTTGAAGTCTTCAAAAATGCTCATGAGCCCTATTTTGAGACTTCACACAGTCTCCATCTACTTTTTCATCCTCTTATAATTAAACCTGTTTTTCCTCAAGCACCACCACTCAAGCCCAAAATATAAAATGATCTTATTCAATGTTATTGCTTTTGTTTAATTAGTAGTATATCATAAATGTGTTCACTACTGTTTCACTGCAAATATATAGTATTTCAGTAACATTATTGGCTATCCTAGGGGAGCCCAACCACCATTTATAACACTGCCTTGGTAGGAAAATGCTTTCTGGATTCCAAACAACTGACATCTAAAGCAAAGTTTTCCCACTTGAGTAATCAGGATTCAAACAATCATATGCCCTACATCTGTCTACAAGCCACTTGTAAGATAGGGACTGCCTGTATTTGAAAAACACATGCTGATATGTTGCTTTTAATTGGGGGAAAAAAATGTTAGAATGATGAAGTTCCATGCCTAGATTTCTCTTCCTAGTTTTCAATTACATTCCTCCATTCTATCAGATTAGACTCACGTAAATCCTAAAGAAAATTCTGTCAGCACAATAGACGCTCCACTTTTAATCTTTTAAAAATAATTTTCATGTAAGACCCAGTTAAGTATTCGGGTTACAGAAACCTCCAATAATTACAGTAATCACAGTTTTTCAGAACCAAGTAGATGTATTAGGACAGATGTTTTGTTTTCAAAATTCTAACTAATGAATTTAGAATTTTTCTTTCACTTGCAAGGGGCCTGATCAACATGCTACTATTGTATGTCATTGCCTACCAGCATTAATTAGTCTGGGAACAGTAGAGGAGAAAATGGACAATGGCTATTTCCAGGGTTGGGGCTAGGAGCAACTGGAGAATTGGGTAGCGAATTAATGAGGAGTGCTTTTGAGTACGTACTGACATGTTGGACAGCAGAGTAATAGTTGGGTAGGGACAGACATGAGATAGATGGAAAAGTTGAATGGGAAAAAGGCTTGTAGAATACCAAACAGAAAAGCACAAGCAGAGTGGGTATGGACTAGGAAAGGTGGAAGGAAGTGGACATGTTCAAATAAGAGAATTTTAGAGTACTTAGAGGTACAACAGTTTCAAGAGATAACGAAATCTAAATTGGTAACCAATGGCTCTAGGGAATCAATGAGAAGCTTGAGTCAAAGTTGACTCAGAGTTTGAACTTAGGTGACTGGGCTTATTACTGTTAGAGGTGGAGAAGGTAGAAGGAGTAACACGCTTTAGACGCAAGACATACTTAGCACTATGCGGGAATGGATACTAAAAATAGTACAGTATTCAATATCTTTTCTTACCTTTTGTTACCAAGTACTAAATGGATATGGTGACTTTTTTTTGGCATTCCTTCTCATATGGCCTGACCACAATTTCTTTTTTTCTATTCCCATGGATTCAACAAGAAGAGATACTATTTTAAGACTTCAAGAGCAGTGGCATATTTGCCCTTCAATTTGGCGGGTCACTTTAGGATAACCATTCAAATCAACCTCATGTTCGGTGTCACAATCATCTGTATAAAGCAGCCTTTGCATGCCTATTTCAAAGACATTTGTGGAGGCTATGATCTGCTCAGGGGAAGAAAAGCTTTCTCAGAGAAAAGCACACACTCCTGCTTGAGGTCATTTTTGTTAGGAAACAGGTCTGACAAGACTCCACTGATACTAACTCAACCTGCCATTCCAGGGTATACTTGTCTACAGATGATGATGAACTTCTCCGGATGTTCAAAATTGTGAAGTGATTGCCAGAGGCCTGATTTGCTGACATTGATCAAGGTCAAATTTATGTACTCAAAGTAGGAAATAAGAAACACTTTTCATTTATTGTAGTCATGCAAATTAAGTCCACACTCAAGGGGCATACAACCAATAAGCCACAGGCAAAAAGAGTTTCTATCAAAATATTCAACATATAGTTCAGAGCATGAGCAGTTTATCTAGCCCCAGATGCTCTCTGTGTCATCAGACATCGAAAAGGCAAAGTCAGATAAAACTGTACTAGAATATGAGACTACATGTGGGCTGGTAGATTACTGCCCTTTTGTGGTTTTATTTCTCCTAATACATTATAAGGTTGATATCTAAAGTAAAAGAATATTATATTCTTTGATATACTTCTATTGTACCTCAAAGCTACCCTTTGTTTGCTGTTTGTTCTTTTGTTAATTCATCTATTCATTTATTCAACACTGTCTGAAGAGCCTATTAAGTTCCCAATGACATGCTTAATGCAGGATCTACAAAGATAAATAAGACATGCCCCTGATGAGCTCACTATCTAATAGGAAAGACAGGTAGGTAAAAAAACAAAGACAAAGCAGTGTGGGAATTCAGTGGGGACAACATGCTGAAAGCACCATGCAAGAACTGAGAAAGTATATTCATAGCCCCCCTGGTGATGGGGCCAAATTGAGTTTTAAAGGATGAGCAGGAGTTCATCCAATGAAAAAAATGAGGGCAGTCCAGGCAGAGGGACACGGTGGACAAAATTATGAAAGAATGGAGGGATTCGAGGGGGGATAAGATTGGAAGCTGGAATGCATTTAGAAGATTGCTGCGGTTGTCTCAGCCACAGTTGGTAAAACACGGGAATAGGACAATGGCAGTTAGGAAGCCACAGAGGTGACATATTCAAGAAATATTTAGGAAGGAAAACTGGCAGGATACAGAGATTATGAGATGTGGGGATTTATAGAAAAGGAAGAATCAAGGTTCACACCCAGTTCCCTGCTAGAGTGAGTAGCTGGATGGTGGTGCCGCCTACAAAGAATCAAAAACGAAAGAGATTTTAGAAGAAAAAGTAGAGTTAAGATTTTGACATGAACTTAGGGTGCCTATTGAACATCTAGGTAGAATTGTCCAGCAGGCATTTCATTATACAAGCCTGAAGTTCCAGGAAAAACTGTAGGCTACAGCTACGGAGTTGGAAATGATTTGCATATAGACAGTTAAAAATATGAGAGTGGGTGAGATCACACAGAAAGACTCTTGTGTAGAGTGAGAAGAGCAGGAGCTGAGGGTTGAACCTTGGTGAACAAAAGCATTTAATGTACAGGGAGAAAAGGAAACATCAATGATGAGGATGAATCAAAAGGTATCAGAAAAATTAGCAAAAGTGTGTTGTCACAAAAACAACAATGAATTCCAACTTCTAGAGAAATCTACAACTATGGAGATGGCAGCTTCTGAATTTTTTCTAGGGTTGTGTTCTAGTAGAGTTACAGTAAAGGTGCAATATCTTATCTATGCCTCTATTTCTGGGCAAGTAAATGTCTGACTCAAATGTCTGACTCATTGTAAGTTTTTGACAAATATTTACTGAATGAATGTATGTCAATGTGAAGAATATATGTTGTTAAGTAAAATATAAAGGCACATGGACATGGAAAGCACTTAAGTCATTTTTATTATGGTACCTGGGGTACTATCTTGTTGGTAATAAAATGCCATATGAAGATAATGGTAATGATCCAGTCTGGAGGATGATTTATCAGGCATAGAATATTCATCCCAGCACTTGAAATGGGCAAGCCAGATAGCTCATGCAGGCTAATCACTAATACAACAAATATTGAGCAACTACTATAAATATTTGCCAAACACTGTTCTAGGCACTGGAGAGTCTTTGGGTAACTAGAGCAGTTAAAGCATCTTCTCTCATGGGGGTTACATTTCAGTGGGGAGCTGAAGACAAACGAACAAACAAATACATGACGGGTGGCGATAAATGCTCAGAAAACAAAGTATGGTAAGGAGCAAAGAGGAGGGCACTATTCTATGGTTTACTCTAAAATCTAGTTAATTCTTGCCACCCACATCTGAAATGCTGATTTTTACTGTACCAGCTTTCTTTTTCTTAAAAGAAATCTAATTCTACTAAGAATAAAAATTACTCAAAATTTCAAAAATATCTAGTTAATTCTTATATCTGATATGAAAGTGGTTTGAAACTTGATAAAACACGGCAGGGAAAATGAAATGAGGAGCCAAATAATTTGGGGAAAATTATAATATTATCAATAGCTTACAATAGTTTTAAGTAGCTTAGAAAACAGAAACGAAACTGATCATAAAAAAATTACAAAATGGAAGCCACAGCTGTTGTCTATTTCAAGTACTATTTTTAATGAGCAAATCTGGTTTTGAAACTATTCTAAATTTACTTGAATGATTTCTCCCCCAGCTCTTTTTCCTTTTTCATTTTCAAATACTGCCCAAAAGAGGTGGTGGGTAAGAGGAATTATGTCATCCCACAGCTTCCACAAAGTAAACCCTGGTAGTTGTGGAAGCAGAGGAAATAACTTCCCTTGGCATCTGGTATTATTAACAGTACTGGCATCCTTTGGCTAATTGGAATTCCAAAGCACAAATATAACCACTTAAATAAAATAGGATTATGAATTGGAATTGATATGAATGAGATGTTCAGTCCATTTAATCTTGGTCATTATCTCTGTATCTGAGGTTAGTTAGAATTCTTTCAAATCATTTCTATATATATTAGGAAGAGCAAGTACTCTAGATAGGAGTTAGGGACAAAGGAAGCCCCATGAGTCTATTTGCTTCTATCTGGTCTCAAAAATACTGAGAGGAGGGGAGGTATGGAGGTGCAAAAGGACAAAAAAGAGGAAAACATTCCAATTTTCCACCAATTGGATTTAAAAATTCACCAGGCAATAAGAACAAAAGTCTTGTAAGAAAAGGCACCCTCTTTGCCTCTAGGCTGAAATGAATTGTCATTGTTCATGAAAGCCCTGTGAGACAGAGGTTTGACTCAGCTAGCTCCCCTTCTTCTGGGATCTCCAAAGGCATGAAAGCAAATAGCAACACTTTAGATAATAAAGTAGGCAAGCCCCACCTGAATCTGTTTTGTAAGGTGTTAAAAGTCTTGCATTACTTGCTTGTGATTACCAGCTCCATTTTCTTATGCCCTTAGTTCAGGACTGCTGCTGCTTAACAGACAGACCACTAGGGAGGTCTGTGAACAAACAGTATCTTATTTCTCCAAATAGGGAAAGAAGTGTTTGTTGGGCAGGAGGTAAATATATTTACTGTTTGCAGTAATGCAATGATAGTTCTCCTTCTCCAAGCAAAAATAAGAACAAACAAAATATTAATAATGACCATAAGGACAAAAAAAAATGAGGGCTCCATTTGCCTAAAAGGCATAGTACAACTCAAGTATCAGTAAAATTCAGTTCCTAGTTTTGCCTCTCTGAAATACAGAATTCAGCTAATTAAAGCACTAATGGAAGCAGTCATTATTTTTAACCAGATAAACCTCAAATTACGAACCTCATAGTTCAGAAGTATTTGTTGATTGAATGTATCAACAACTCATTAATCTGCCAGATACTTTCACTATGAAACTTGAAAGTCTGAGCCAGATGTGTGGGGGCTCACGTCTATAATCCCAGCACTGTGGGAGGATCAGGCAGGCAGACTGCTTGAGTCCAGAAGTTTGAGACCAGGCTGGGCAACATAGCGAGACCCTATCTCTTAAAAAAATTAACAAACTGATAGTCTGCATACTCTATACAGATGTAAGTTCTGTATAGAGAGTAACAAGATCACACAAGGCTCGAGTTTATCACATACAGGAATACAAGCACAGTTTGAATGTATATATAATCCAGCAAATCTAAATTATGGTATAGTAGAAAAAGTACTAGAGGACATGAGTTCTGTCGTCAACTTTTCTACTAACTAGGTATAAGAACCTATAAAAGTCCTTAATGTTTATGTAAAAGGAAGGAGTTAGAGAATGTTCTTTAACCTCATTTTCACATTTAAAATTCTATGATTCTAGGACCTACGTGCAAATGACTTCTACTGGCAGATACATTTATTAATCACAAACTTCTATAAAGGCTGTTTGGTAAGAGTTCTAAGGATAACATTTTCTGTACATTTGAAATAATTTATAATTTGAAAAACGAAAGATGCACAAAGGTGGTGCTCAATAAATGCTTACAAGAAGAATTAAGATTTATATTAGTCCATTCCTATGCTGCTTTGAATAAATACCCAAGACTGGGTAATTTATAAAGAAAAGAGGTTTAATTGACTCACAGTTCCCCAAGGCTGGGGAGGCCTCAGGAAACTTACAATTGTGGCCAAGGAACCTCTTCACAGGGCAGCAGGAGACAGAATGAGAACTGAGTGAAGGGGGAAGCCTGTTGTAAAACCATCAGATCTTGTGAGAACATACTATCATGAGAATAGCATGGAGGAAACCACCACCATGATTCAATTACCTCCCACTGGGTCCCTCCCACCACACACGGGGATTATGGGAACTACAAATCAAGATGAGATGTGGGCAGCCAAACCATATCAAGATTTTATACCTTCTTAGAAGTAAATGAAAATTTTCCTGTCCCAGAACTATCGTTGGGGGTGAGGAAAGGCAAGGAGTGTGTAGGTGAGGAAAGGGGAGTAAGGAGTGGGAAGAGGACTCATTCCAGAATATATACCATTTTGTACAATGTCTTGCAAATTGTATTCCATAAATGCAATGGTCTAGTTCATTTGGAATGCTATAACAAAATACCATAGACTGGGTAACTTGTAACAACGGAAATTTATTTCTCACAGTTCTGGCAGCTGGGATGTCTAATATCATGGTGCCAGCAGTGTCTGGTGAGGGCCTGCTTCCTCATAGACTGTACCTTCTCACCGTACCCTCACATGGAGGAAGGGGCAAATGAGCTCCCTCAGGCCTCTTCTGTAAGGGCACTAATTCCATTCATGAGGGCAGAGCCTTCATGACCTAATCAACTCCCAAAGGCCCCACTTTCTAATACAATCACAATGGAGGTTAGACTTCAACATATGAATTCTGGGGGGACACATTTAGACCTAAACAGCAATATTTAATTGTGTTTCATAAATGAACACAGTCAAAGGCAGTATGAAAATGGTTTGTTGATGAAACAAGTGATCATGAAGAACATTCTTGTATCATCTCTAAAACTACCACCAAAGACAATGTTGTACTTTGTCTTCCATTTTAAACTGTACTTTGTCAGATAATAAGAATTATAAAACATAACATGCTTTCCTTTCTGTATTGGCTTCCAGTAAGCTCAGAGTTAATTTAATGCTCAATAATAGTAACTAGCCTTAATTTAGATATTTGGAATAATTGTGTAAAAGTTTTCCTCTAACTTTTAATTTAACTTTAATGACCCTTTGTTGTAAACCACCTGAAATCTTTCTCGGAAGTAGACGAAGGATAGATTAGGATGTAATCAACATGTATCTATGTTCTATCTAAATAGAGAAGGAAAACATTTATGTAAGTGGAAATTAGAAGATACCTTAAAATCATGATATGAAAAATCATTAGAAATAAATCATCTTTGAGTAATTATTTCCATAAAAGCACTGTTATTGTGTGGGAGAAGTTATAACTACTAACTAGATGTGGAACAAAAAAAGCAATATAGAATGTAAAATTCAGTGCCTTCAGCCATCACTGAGACTACACAGCAATAGGAAATTTAAAGAAAAATATGATAAAACATTTTTGAAAATGCAACATTTGGAAACGCTTTGAAGTTGCACAATTTTAACAGTTCTTTAAAAAAAACCATAGCCTCTACATACATCAAAAATCTTTTTTATTTCAATTGGAAAAGATGAAGAAGAAAAGAAGGTCTAAGAATAGCAAAGATTAAAGTAAAATGAAATAACATTCTTGTTATCCAGATTTGGTAGGTGAATTTTTTTATTCACTTTTAGAATGGAACATTGGGAAAAAGCAGGGGGGTAGGGAATGAATGTATGGAAAGAACAAAAACAGTTTAAGGGACTACAGAAAAATAACAAATAAGCTATCTGACAAAGATTGACAGATGGATATCTGGGCCACCATTGAAACAGTAACCTCTGTTGAAAATTATAGGCATTCTTATCAATCAGAGTCACAGGTATACTTCATCTTCTTAGGTATACTGAGGGCTATGCATGGACTACTATTCCTTTAAACACTTAAAAACCATTTTAAAGACATCTAAGCATTTTTAAAGAAAAGAGAGAACTGGTGAATATGATATGTGGTATTTTTTAGCCTATTCTTGTAGATTCAGGTGACTTACAATATGAGGAAAATAATAATTTGAGGAAAATAGCCCATAAATGTGTATTTTTTTTTGGAAACATGTTTTCAATGCAACTGAGGACATGACTAACACTACAATGAATCTCTTTTAAAAGTAAGAGATCTCCGAAGGGGAAAAAATCACCTTCATTTATCAATCTTGTAAAATATCATTTTCATTTATTGGGTTGCTTAAATAGGGGCATATCTGAATACCACTGTGAGCACAAATGAAGCAACCTGGCCAAGCTTGGGCACCTGAAATTGCAGTCAATCAAAATACACTATTCAGAACGTTCAATCACTTTCTACAGGTATCAAGCAACTCTCAATTATACAGGCTATTAGAGAGAAAGGGTGGTTTGGCTAATTTAAAACAGCAAACAATCCAGAAATTATTTATGTAGATTTGGAAAACCATTTTAAATCCAAAATTGCCTTTGAGGTATGAGTCACCATCCAGGAACATTAGAAACTGAGCTGGAATTGGGAATCCTGAGAGCAGATTAAAGTCTTTTCATGGATTGTCAAGGCTTTATTATTCTTGTTTCTAGAATTGGGGGAGCTAGAAGGTATGCAGCTATTATCCTCAGCTACAGAGAAAAGATGAAGAATAGGAAGGGCCCTGGAGGACAGTTTCTTGGAAAATTCCATATTTTCTCATTGAGGAGTTTCCCTGCTCATTCAAGGACTAAAGCTATACTCACTTGTGCTCGAATACACAGAATCTAATCCATAGAGAAGTTCATGGCTTAAGAAGCTTGCTAGATTAAAGAGACACTACTGAGAGAAAACTAGATGGAAAAAACTACACACACACACACACACACACACACACATATATATATATGCTATTAGAAGGACATTTTAAAAAATTTTGGGCCAGGCGCGGTGGCTCAAGCCTGTAATCCCAGCACTTTGGGAGGCCGAGACGGGCGGATCATGAGGTCAGGAGATCGAGACCATCCTGGCTAACAGGGTGAAACCCCGTCTCTACTAAAAAATACAAAAGTTAGCCGGGCGAGGTGCCGGGCGCCTGTAGTCCCAGCTACTCGGGAGGCTGAGGCAGGAGAATGGCCTAAACCCGGGAGGTGGAGCTTGCAGTGAGCTGAGATCCGGTCACTGAACTCCAGCCTGGGCGACAGAGCGAGACTCTGTCTCAAAAAAATAAAATAAAATAAAATAAAATAAAATAAAAATTTTGGAACATGTTTTTTTAGTAGGGATTAATAAAATGTCAGGCTCTTCTGGGGATTCTTCCCCATCCTGATTTTTCAACATAATCCTACACTATTACTTTATCTCCTCTCGTTTTACAGCTACGTGTAAATGAAGCTGCTGACTTTGGATCTATATGAGAAATAAATATAAAAATCAAGAACTCACTGTTTATGTAAGTTCATCTCATACTGCCAGCTCTGCTTACCAAAAATAAGAAAGAACAGAACAAAATAAAATGGCCTACTAGGCACTTAGAATCCATGCCATGTTCCATGGCAGTGAGCAGGACTTCTCATCCATTTAAAGTTTGAGAAGAGCTTGATAGTATTCTGGCCCCAAGCCTTCTGCTCATTTGATTTGCCATACAAGATTGCATTCCCAGTGCCAAGGGCAGCAGGAATTGGCCCAACGCTACAGTGCTATTCATTTACAGAGCCACCTGATTTTGCAGGTGAGTAGTTATATCTCCATAGAGTTCCACTTCTATGACTAACATCTTGCTCATCCTGTGACAGACACCTATTCTGGGGTCTGATGAACATCAGCATTGGGAGGTTTAACTCAGTGTTTGGCTTTGTATAACATGATTTTGCTGGTTCTGACATCAGCCATATGTCCAACTTTGGAAAAATTACATTTTTGCCTGTAGGGTTTCCTTTAATAAAAGCAGGGCTAGAGGAATGTGAAGATGATGTTTGTAAATAGATTTTTAAAAATCATAAAAGCTATTGGTTTCTGAGAAACGCTAAGAATATGTGTGACTAAAGCCTTAGCTGTTCAATGTTTTAAGCTTCTCAGGTGAGATCAATAGGCTTAAGTTTTTATCAGTAATACAAGTTAATAACAATTTATTAAAATGCTATTGTACTTCACCACAAATTCCTTGCATATATTTTTTTAAAGCTGGGAAAAACTATCATCACTTTATCTAGAAATATGACTTTTTCCCCTCCCTTTAGGTCCTGTCAATGATTCTCAGCCTTACAGGTGAGAGATAAATTATAGATCATTGCCATGCTTTGTGAAAGTTGTGCGAGGCATAGTTTGAAGTGCTCATCTTTATTATTTCATTGATAAGAAAAATACAGAAATCGAGATAGGCTGTTGAGGTCTGTAAATAATTTTTTTCTTAAACCATAACTTGTATAAAAATGACAACAGAATTAGACTTGCTGTCTGACCACAATGAATAAATAAAATTACCCAGTTCAAATGCTCTGTAATAATTTATTCTATGTTACTGTGAACTACCATAGTGATATGTGTTTGAATGGGGACTCTGGTAGAAGCAGTGCTGAAGCAATGCAAAAATTAACTTGAAAGAAAAACCTGTGAGGTCCATCACTATGGACTCCATCACTATGTGAGGTGACAGGTTAATTAGCTTGATTGTAGAAATCATTCCACAATGTATATGTATATAAAAATATGCTGTATACCTTGAATATATATAATTTGTCGATTATACCTCAATAAAGATAAAAAAAAGATGTGGGATTGCTTCTAATTCTGCATTATTACGAATGAGTAAAAAAGAAGATAAAAGAAAAAAACAGGCCAGATACAGTGGCACATGCCTGTAGTCCCAGCCACTCGGGAGGCTGAGGCAGGAGGATCACTTGAGCCAAGGTTGCAGTGAACCATGACTGCACCACTGCCCTCCAGCCTGGATGACAGAGCAAGACCTTATCTTAAAAAAACAGAAACAAAACCAAAAACCAACTAGTAAGAAATTCAAGGGGAAATAGCCACAAGTGTAATTAGACAATTATCTGAAAAGACATGACACAACATCTGTAGGATAAACAAGCTGCCTTGCCTCCTCTCTGAAGACTTTTTGGAGTATCATAAACTGTAGTGATCTTGTCCTTCTCTGAGGTCCTATTGCCACAGAGCCTAGGTTTTGCACTAAAAATGTAAACATGTGATATGATAATGAATTGAGATTAGTTTGAAAATTCTAGGATATACAAAAACCTATAGAACATCATTTTGGTACTTATTTGTTTTTGCATATAATTCTTTTATTTTTTATAAGTCTTGATTACCCAAGGAAACAGAGCGAGCTTTCTACATTTATACTTCCCGTGGCACTAAACACATAGTATTTCTTCAATAAATACCTATTGATGGAGTACATTCATGACCTTATGGCTTATTTTTTTATTGATTTTTTTTTTTTTTTTTTTGAGATGGAGTCTCGCTCTGTTGCTGAGGCTGGAGTGCAGTGGCACCATCTCGACTCACTGCAACCTCCGCCTCCTGGGTTCCAGCGATTCTCCTGCCTCAGCTTCCTGAGTAGCTGGAACTATGGTAGGCGTGCGCCACCACACCCAGCTAATTTTTGTATTTTTAGTAGAGACAGGTTTCACCATATTGGCCAGGCTGATCTCGAATTCCCGACCTCATGATCCACCAGCCTTGGCCTTCCAAAGTGCTGGGATTACAGGCGTGAGCCACCGCGCCTGGCCTTATGGCTTATTTTATATGTTTATTATTATGAGTATAATCCTTCAGATGTAGAGTTCACTGATCTACGAGCTTTTCAGAGTGAGAAGTCCCTTGTTTGCTTTGATACTGATGGGGTTCAAGACCCGCTACCAACAATATGTCACCTTGGCATTTGATAAAAGAGCAGAAGCAAGGTCACTCTCACCTTCCCCTTGCCCTTCTCTTTTGACGCAGGCCATAAAACCTTCATTCCAGAGGTAATCCCCAAACCCCACATTCAGAGGAAAGGAACATCCTTCTCTCTGAAGATACAAGGACACAGAGAAGAATCAGAAAACACAGGCCTTGTTAAGTCCCCCACAGTTTATTATTATTAGATCATATCCCCTTTGTCCAATCATACTTCACTACTCTCCACTTCTTCATCAAACATAAACATAAGAATACACAGGTTTTCCTGTTTCTTTGGGTCTTTATTTCCTTATGAAGTTTCCTGTGTCACATAAAATGTACGTATATTAAATAAATTTGGGCTGGGCACAGTGGCTTACGCCTGTAATCCCAGCACTTTGGGAGGCCGAGGCGGGGGGATCACTTGAGGTCGGGAGTTCAAGACAAGCCTCGTCGACATGGTGAAACTCCATCTCTACTAAAAATATAAAATTAGCTGGGTGTGGTGGTGTACATCTGTAATCCCAGCTACTCAGGAGGCTGAGGCAGGAGAATTGCTTGAACCCGGGAGGCGGAGGTTGTAGTGAGCCAAGATCGCACCACTGCACTCCAGCCTGGGTAACAGAGCAAGACTCCGTCTCAAAAAATAACAATAAACAAATAAGTAAATTTGTATGCTTTTTTTTTTTTTTTCTGTTAAGGGGCCCCAGCTATGAACCTAAGACAGGAAGAAAAGATATTTCTTTCCCCCATACTACATAAGAGAAATAGTTAGATTCAAGCTGCTATTACGAAAGACTGCTTTGTACAGAAACAAGTACTGTGCCAAATCAGATTTAACAAATGTTGCTTTTTCATCGTTACTCAGCATTCTAGCCTCCTCCAAAGGAAAGCTCTGTAAATTAGAAACTTTGATGGATATGAGTTATCTGCATTCAGAGAAGAAAGCCATGGTTTCCTATGTTTGTCACTTCATAATGTAAGTAATGACTTCATATGTACTAACCACAGATATCAGGGAATGAGGGTGGGCTGGTGGTGGGGAGAAATGCAATTCAAAAGACAGCACATGTAGGTTTGCTGGCATAACTCTCAGTTTTACGGAATTCCTAACAATGTAAATTAGGCAGGTCTATTAAAATTTCTATCCATTCTCTATACTAGATGTGTAATCTCATTAGTCTTGACAAAGGTCAAGAATCTGAAAGTAAATCAGCACATACAGTAGTATGTTTCAATTTCCTTCATTTATAATTAAGATTCTCTGTTACTGCATTTTAAACTCTCATTTTATCAACCCTAAATCTATGCAAGGAATAAGAAATGAGCAGTTCCTTAATAAAGCAAAGTATTTAGACTAATAGCAGTGTAGTATCTAAGATGCAGTGTATAGTCTACAAGGAGTAAGGACAGCCCAGATTAAAAGACCAGTGGAGATAAATAAAAAGTCATGTAATTTTTCTTTTTAGCTCTCACATCTGATTTACTTCTAATTTTGAATATTTAAAAGATAAAGGACAGTACAGGAAATTGCTTGGTGGTAATGATGGTTTGGTGTGGCGATAGATGGGTGTTAGAAGAGATAACTTATTTAGGTGGGGGTAACGGGATGGAGACATGGCACTGAGTGGAGAACTTTGACACTCATGGGTTAGAGAAAGAAGTCACATAATCTTCTTTATTACCAACACCATCTGCTGGCTCTACCAATCCAACTCTTTCCACTTCTGAATTCCTTTCCCTTTGTCCCTTCTTCCCTTCCACTCTCCTCTCAGCACTCTCTGACCCATCCCCAGTATTCTATCAGCACTTTCAAAGGGCTGTAGGCTCTGTGGGGGAATTAGGTACATCTACAGCCTAACTTTATGAAAAGTTGCCATAATTTTAGTCAACTCTGAGTCTAATGCAAAAGACTGTCTTTTCAAATGTGGAACAAAATGGTTTTATCTGAATTCAAGTTATAAACATCACAAACTTGTAGAATTCAAGGATAGAAACTCTGAAAAACTCACTCATTGTTTTAACTGTCACGTATACAAAATGATCTCTTATGAAAGAATCACCATTTCAGAAAGCTTTCAGAATCAAATATAATTATGATTACCTCTCATAAGGAGACTAGATAATCAGGACCTCATCATGAATAAAAGTTACATTAAGATGGGAAATCATTATTAAGTACCAGAATAAAATGTCTTGACAAGTAAGTAGTGTTTGAGTTTTTGGTCTACAAATTATCTAGGGAAAAATTATTCATATAAAGATTTTTAAAATGCAACATTTTATTACATCATATTGAAATACTTGCCAATATCATAAAATATTGGATGATGGACTCTATTTATGACTTATTCATTCATTTCGCAAATACTGAGTATGTGCTATATGTAAATATTGTGCAAGTAACAAAGATGCCTATTCTGCATAAAATTGTTGTAAAAAAATAGAATTTATGCTCTCTGAAGGCAGGGATTTTTTTTGTTGTTGTTGGTTTTGTTCACTGGTATATCCTCAGCATCTGGAACAAGGGCCAGCAACATTTTCCTTGTAAAGGGCCAGATGGCAAATATTTTAAGCTTTGTGGGCTACATATGGTGTCTGCTGTATATTCTTCTTTGTTTTTACAACCCTTTAAAGATATAAACAACATTTTAGCTCCAGTCCATGGGCTGGATTTGGCCCACTGACCATAGCTGGCAAACCTTTGATCTAGGTCATTGCCAAGCTTTAGTAAGAGCACATTGAACATTTGTTAAAAATGAATAAATGTATTCAACCTCCACAATGTATAAGCAATGTGAAAACAACAAAAATAGCACAGTTGATGACCTCTAAGAACTACTGGATAAGAAAAGGAGACAAGTGGACAGAACTATACACAGCACTAATGATAATCAGGGTTACAAGACTCAGGAGGAAAGCTGGAATGACCAAATAATATGACATTCGAGCTGACTCTTGGACATGACTTTTAACGAAAAAGAGTTCAAATGAGTCGTAGGTGGAAGAAAGTTCTAATGACTTGAATTAGAGGGGCAATTTGGAACTCATGGATAAATATGTAATCATTTCTACACCTTTCAGAAACTATAAGCCAAGAAAGAATTATGGCACCTGCTGAGGTTACAATTTTATTTCCTTTTAGTTTACCATCTGAAAAAAAAAAAAAAACAAGGGCTGGGCATGGTGGCTGATGCCTGTAATCCCAGCACTTTGGGAGGTCAGGTGGGTGGACCATCTGAGGCCAGGAGTTCCAGACCAGCCTGACCAATGTGGTGAAACCCCATCTCTACTAAAAAATGTGAAAATTAGCCAGGCTTCCTGACGTGCGCCTGTAGTCTCAGCTACCCTGGAGGCTGGGACAGGAGAATTGCTCGAACCCGGGAGGCAGAGGTTGCAGTGAGTCAAGATGGCCTGAGCAACAGAATGAGACTCCATCTCAAAAAAAAAAAAAAAAAAAAAAGGTACTAGATAGCCAGAAATATTATGCTGAAAATCAAGGAAGCTACTCTTCTTTGGATGAAGATGATGAACTCAGTGGTTTGCTTTGGGTAACATACAAATGCCACTGTTAAACCTATGAGGTGGAAAAAGTATTATAGTTGTGACAAATTTTGAATTCTTGCAAGGTTGGTTCTTAACTATAATCAAAGCAGTACAATCCAAAAATAGGAGGGAATTGGAAATATACAAAGCCACATCAACCCAACAATCCTCTTAGAGTCTGATAAATAGGGAGGGCAGTGACAAAACAGACTGTTAGTAAAACTGCATCTCAGCATTTTTATACAAATTATGTGACATTTTTAATATGTCAGTACAGGTGTGGAGTTGGCTTTGAACTGTTGTTCATTTAGGTTATAACAGATGCAGGAGATTAAAAAAAATCCCACAACTTACTGAAAAGATAAATTTAAATGTTCTAGGATTGATGAGTTTTAAAAAAAAAAAAAAAAAAAAGCTCTACCTCATTTGCTGCATTATGCTTCAGTGATCACTATGGCAGAATTGACCTTTCTTTATTAAGTACTGCATATGTTCATTCTTTACATGACATCCAAATGGATTCAAAATGTGATGAGGCTATTGGTTCCATTACTGCAAACTCCAGGTTGCTCATTTGTGCAAAAGAGGTTGTTCAATTCATGTTTTCCCTGAATCTATTACTAATCTGCACAATCTAAGATGTTTGTAATCCTACTCAAATGGCTCCTTGCTTCCAGCTATGTTTGTTAACATGGCTTCTGAGTCTTTGGGTTTTTTCCCCTATATTACATAATGATGGATGTCCTTTCCCTGGTTACTCCCCGCTGTTGAAAGTAACCATTGTCAGCAGCATGGCCTAACATGACTGGTGTCATGCCCCATAATAATGATGATTCCAAAGTAGAGATGACATAGAAAAGAGAGGGCAGCTTCAGTCACAGAAGAGGCCTGCTCTGCAATGTAGGAATCAAAAACTCTTTAATTGCAAAGTATTGAGAATTTTAGAGACATAATTGTCCATTGATGTTTGAACAGATTAGGATGACTATTTTGTACCCTATCCTCTAGATTTCCAATTAGGATAGACTACATATGAAAATGGTTTCCTGGTATTTGACTGAAAACTGAACCACAATTCTAACCTATGTTTATTACAGCCATGTGATGCATTTTCTACCATGTCAACGTGTCTACTAAGAATTCACTCAGAGATTCATATAAGAATCCAGTTTAGGTTGTGAGAAAGAATGTGGTAGTGTCAAGTTCATCCTTTGGGAACACACTCATCTCTGAAAAACCTGAAATTGGTGGTGTTTTTTCTATTACTAAATCTTTCTGGGTTTAAACAGAAATGGATTAAATTTGGATTTCTCCTTTCTATTTACCTGGCATCACTTCTGACACAGAAACTGACCAAGTAATAGTCAATTAGGTTGACTGCTGTCATTGTGCATGTGAAAGAAACAGTAAGTACAGGATCTGCTTCACAAAGGCAGCTCCAGTGAGCAATGACTTATTTATCACAGACATTTATATGGATGCTAGAAAACAGATGTAGGATCCTTGCCTGGCAGCTGACTTACATGAAAAGGGCATTTGACAGCCAATGACATTATAATCTTCCCTTGCTGTTGTGGAAAAAAAGATTTATAAGGCAGCAGAAGGTAAAATAATCTATTTACATAATATATACTTTTAAAGCATAATTGGATCGAGACTGGTCAATAATTGGGCAGGGCAGCCTAGCATAATCACAGGCTATATATTTCATATTTTATAAGAAAAAGAGCAAGATAAATCAGAAATCCCAAAAAGTCTAACAAAGAAAACATCTGGGAAGACAAGTAGGGTAACAATGCAGGATCTTTCTCATTACAGTAAAGTCTCTACTATACAGCCTATCTAAGGTATGAAGTGCTGTGATGAACTTAGATGTATTTATAGATATTTTCCAGAGATATTATAAACATAGCTCCCATTTCCAAGATTTTGAATATTAAATATAGTTAACAATAAAACTAGGCTGAACATAATAGAAATATTTTTCAATAGCTCAAAAGGTACATTGGGGCATTACACTGTCTTGGGGCCATCATTAGACATATCACTCATCACTACGTTGCAACTATACAAATGTGTTAAATAACAGAGAGTTCTTCCATTTAATATGAGGCTACTTAACATAGCTGACTATCTAGTTTGAAAAAAAAAATTCTGACACAGGTTGAATGCATAAACTTAGACCTATGGCATTTTAGCCTGTTTACCCATAAAAAGAATTGGTTTTGGATAATTATTTCAGCCCTTTCTTTGCTATTCTCTTATTTTTGCCACTGGGCTTTTCTTAATTTTGTTTCTGGGCTATATGTACTACCTACATACTTTTAACCATTTTTTCACCCTGTCCTTTAATTTCTTTATTGATCTCATGAGCATTCTATCCAGATCCTCTTTTCCTCATTTAGGGAATTTCATTTTCCCATAGACTTCTTGTGTCATTGCTTAAAGTAGAGAATGGGGAAACAAAAAGGTTTGGGGTTATCTCCACTTGAAAGATTGGACTGAGGAACAAGAAATCTGCATTCTAATCCCAACTGTCATTAGTTTGCTACATTACCTGGAGAAAATCCCTTCACCCTCTCTGGGCCTGGTTCTCCTCCTCTGGAAAATGAAGGATTTGGACTATATGACTTCTGAGAGCCCTTTGGGCTCTACCATATCACACCTATACTTTTGTCAGCAGAATAACAATTATGCAGGGCAGTTCAAGTCCATGTAAACCTTGCCTGGAGACCTCAGGATGTGAGCAGATCTATTCAGTCCATAATATGTCAATTCATTGTGATTCCTTCACTGTTGGCCCTTTGGAGTATTTCTACCACTGGTATAATTTCTTGAGGAAAGGGACTATTTCTTATTTATCTCAGTATCCTCAGCACTTAGTAAAATGTCTGGAACTTAGTAACAGTTCATAAATGCTACTTCCACTTTGTGCTTCCATATCTCACAGCATTTTCTGTCCACAAATATTTGTAATATAGAAGTTTGTCACATTTGTAACTTAAACTATTCAATGTCTATGGGTTCTGCCTACTTAATTACTGATAACACCCAGTTCCTTGGAATATAATATTTTCCTGTACAATGGTAGAGATAATAGGAACAACACTGTTTTCAGAAAGAGGCTGGAGTGACTCATAAGGGAATCAATGTTCACCTCCTAAATAATTCACTAAAACTTACTGCTAAGACTCAATGTGCTGTTGTACTGCTCACGTTACTAGAATCTCAGTGCCTACTTGAAATTGTGACTTGCAGAGGCAAAGGCTTAAAAAGCCATACCTTTTGGAAATATTTGAAAAGATAGCTACAGAAATAGTAAAAAGTTCTAATACTATGTTTCTGCTGCTCAAATTTCAGAGTAAGTCTAAAGTGGTATAATACAAATTACTGTCACAACTTACATTTGCAATTAACAATAAGATTTCCCAAGAAAAATCTATTAAAAGAACTCAGATTCATACACTGATCGTGCAAAAAGAGAAAATAAAATCTGTAGACCTGTTATAGACCTCAAATTAAAATACGGGTATTTCTTTGGGCCACTTTGTTAAAGAAGTATGCTTTCTTTGCCTCTTAAATTTTACATTTCTAACATTTAATGATGATTAATTGTAAAGGACACATGTAAGACTATAATACAGCTAAATGATGCATTTGTAATTCATGTGAAACAACATAATTGGTTCTCCAAGGGTTCATCAATATATTATTCTACTAAACAGAATACTTGAAAGTCCCGCTTGAGTTTTAAATGCAATATGAAGCCTTTATTTTAAGCATGGCTTCCTCTGTGTAATATTCTCATAATTATTTTCCAGCAACAAGAAATATTAGGTTGATTATTTTTATTCTAGCTGTTAGCCCCTCATGCTGCGAAGAAAGCAAATTCATGAATTCATTCATTTCAATACAAAACAGACATTATTTGGAGAGCTCTATTTAAAAAAAAAAAAAATAAAAATAAGGCTGGGCATGATGGCTCATGCCTGTAATCCTAGCACTTTGGGAGGCTGAGGTGGGTGGATCACCTGAGGTCAGGAGTTCGAGATCAGCCTGGCCAACATGGTCTCTACTAAAAATACAAAAATTAGCTGGGCTTGGTGGCAGACGCCAGTAATCCCAGCTCCTATGGAAGCTGAGGCAGGAGAATTGCTTGAACCCAGGAGGTGGAAGTTGCAGTGAGCCGAGATCATGACACAGCACTCCAGCCTGGGCAACAGAGTGAGACTCTGTCTCAAAAATAAAAAATAATAAAATAAAATAAATTAGAAAATACCTTTTCAAAAATTTCATAAGAGGTGAAAAGTTTAATTAAATTATTTTAAAAGCCCACTTTATTAAAAGGCATGCAATATTTGTATTGCCTCCCTCAAGAGAATTTCTATCACACAACAGTGTGTAAATAAACAGAAGTCGGTTTTAAGCACAGAATTTGATTCATGGAAATAAATTACAATCTTCTAATATAAAGCAACATTTTAGTATATAATAAGCAAAAAACCAAAGGTCATATACTTCACTTTGATATCTGTCACTATGTAGAAGACAAATTCCTTAACATACTTGTCTTTTAAAAATAATGTCAGTATATGTTTGTTAAACTTTTAGATATAAGTTAATAAAGATCATACAGCTTATACATCTCACAGGGGTTCTGCTTATTCTTGCAACTACTGCCTGCTAATTGTCTCTAGAAACTCTAAACTTTGAAATATATGTAGTGCTTTTGAAAAGAGACTAGATGAGGTCATTCTATGCCTTTTTCCTTCCAGACTTTCAGGTAATCTGATTTTCAGCCACTGTTCTCAGTTTATTTACAAAATCCATGATTCCAAAGAATAGTATGTATCTTCGTACAGTGTGGTCTCTCAGTGTGACTAGCTCTGTATGTAAAAAGAGAACTCAAATTAGCAAGCATAAAGCCACTGGGGACCATTCACTTAAATGCTGCCAAAAGGACTGATGAGACTTTTATTCCTGATGCTGAACTTGGGAAGGGGGAATGGTGGGGGAGTGTCTGCTAAATTCATTTTACACAACAGTGGACTACAACATCTCCCATATATTAGCCATCTTTTTAATTAAAGGGTGGAAAATGGAAGGTTGGAATAAAAAGCAAAAGGAAGGAATAGAAGAGTGGATTCAGGAAGACAAGACAAGGATGCCATTTCAAAACAATTTGGCATATTTGGAGAACTGGCAAAGGAGGATTTAAGAACACATGTCCCAGTAGCCCTACAATGCACTTGCAAGGATATATATATATCTTTGAATGGCTGTTGTGAAATCAGAGTGTACTTCCAGACATTGTTACCCATGTCTAGAATATGTACAGCAAGCAGTACTTCAATATTGATAACAAGGGTAAATTAACTGAAATAATAGATAGAAATGTTCTATGCAAAAGCAGAGAAAGCTTTTTATTTTGAAATCTAAGCTCATTCTTAGGCTATGTAAAATTTAGGATAATCAGTCTGGCCCTACAGGTGTACAATAAGGACAATGTTGGAGACTTGAATTCCTTCCCCCAGAGTATGAGTGAAAGTCTAGTTGAGTCTCAGAAACAAAACTGGCCCCCTTTTTAAAATTATTCCTTATGAAGTGTCTAGTGCAGTGACAAATAAAACTAGGCACTGTGCTCTCCTCTTGAGCTAGGCTTGCCCTTGTTCAATTTCAAACGAGTTCTCTTGAGTCTAAGCTGAGACCATAGTCATCTTGAAGGACAAAGGCAAAATTACTTATCTCAGGCTTTGGGTGCTCAGAAGGTCAAAGGGCCCCAAGAGACCAACCTACAAATCATACCAGCTGTGTTGGGCTATAATAGCAGTGGAACCCATGAGCAGTAAACACCCAAAGATTCAGCCAGAAATCTACATACATTATGTAGAGTTATCAGAGCCCTTCAACCACCCAGCACTTTTACCCAATGCTTTTTACACAATACATGTAGCAACATCAGAAAAAAGTAAGTGTTCAGTGGAAACACATTGGGAAATGTAGTCCTAACAAACAGCTACCCCATATCGCATATCTAACAAACCCAGAGTAAATTGATCTCTGAATGCTCTGAAGATTCATGGGACTATTCTCCTTAGATAACAACCTATGCCATGTCCAGCCAGTTGGTAAGAGAGCAGGGAATTCAGTGAGGACTTTCTTCCATGCTAATCACATTATGTGGGATTTCTGCTCTACATAGTAGAAATGGAAAGAAAGACATGTTGATTCATAATTATAATTAAAGTTATCTTTTTTTATGGCTGCATAGTATCCCATGGTGTACATATACCATATTTTCTTTATCCAATCAACTGTTGGTGGATATTTAGGTTGATTTCATGACTTTGCTATTGTGAGTAGTGCTACAATAAACATGTGAGTACAGGTTTCTTTTTCATATAATGATTTCTTTCCCTTTGGGTAGATGCCCAGTAGTGGGACTGCAGGGCTGAATGGTAGGTCTATTTTTAGTTCTCTGAGAAATCTCCAAATCTGTTAAGTACAATGGTCACTATTTGAGTGACAAGTACACTAGAAGCCCAAATCTCACCATTCAATATACCCATGTAACAAACCTGCACATGTACCTACTGAATCTAAAAATTTGAAAAAAGCTACATTAACTCTCCCAATAACAAAAAGAGCGTCAACAACCAGAGGTTATTCATTAATGTATCCCAACTGCAAGCTTAGCTCTCCCTGGCTGTGGTATTTTAGGTGCCTCATAGACAAAACACAGCATTTGGTTTATAAAATGACCCTACATCCAGAGATATAGTTAACCTACAAGTACTAAACAAGGAGATGTTCTAGAAGATAAGAGACACAGCTGAATTGATTCCAGAACATAAATGAGGAATTAAGAGAAACAGAAATTCTCAATATATTCATGTCATTTAAATCAATACAGGAATAATTCACCTTCTCCTTGGATCTACCTTCTAATATCTGTCAAGTCCCTGAGGCAAACCACACTCTGGACCAGTGACCAGCCTCCTCTCCACTTGCAGACAGATAGCTGGCTATCTAGTCTCTAGACACTACCCTCTGGTCTGTCAGATTAGTAATCCAACCTGTAACCTTTAGCATTTATCCCACTCTAGGAGTCAGTCCTCAGGGAACTTCTCTGGGCATTCACTATACCTGCTTTGATCCTCAGACATCTCAGACATGCTACTGACACCATATTACATCTTTTCAAAAATGTGTTTTCACATTTTAACATCTCTGAGACTGAGATGCATCTAACAATCATTGTTGTGCTGTGATTTCATTGCAGCATCTTTTCCTTTCTCAATGGTAAATAAATTAATGTCATATCTTATGATTGATACTATCTTTGATTCAATGATATATAGTAAAAGTAAATATCTAGTACCTCAAGTCTCCTGATGTAAGGGCTCAATATACAGAATATTCTGTAAATAATATCTCCCAGTTATACTACCCTCTTCTGAGATACCTTAGAGTCCCCTGCTAAAGAGGCACTTTATATATAGATCACAATGTTTGATTTTGTATGACCCCAATCATGAGAGATTAGATAATGAGTACCTACCAAAGAAAACTATCTATAGATTGCCATGAGAGATTTTTCCAGCAGAAAACCTCTGCTCTGAACCAAACAAACCAAATCTTTCTTGGGGGAACTTAATGAGACACATGCAGAAAGGGATATGTATGTTAGGCAGAAGCAGAAGCTAAGAGAGAGGGGATATTAAAAGCCACATGGCAGTAGAAACCATAAATAAGCAGATAGCCTGATATAGAAAGGAGAACAGAGAGTTCATTCATTGTTAAGGCAATAAAAGAAGAATTAGATAGACAGAAAAATAAAAATGGAGTAGCTGAGACACCATAATGGCAAATCGTGAGAATAGAAGGATTAGTAAGGTACAACTGGAATCAAGCACAAACCTGCTCCTAAAGGATGACTACCAGCAGGGTGGTCAATATGTCAGAGGTGCTGTCAGACTTCCAGAGCCACTCTTGTAGTCAGAACATTCTAGTTTTGATGAGCCATGGCTGGGAAACCACTGTGATATTTCTTTCACATATTTTCTTAACCCTATATCACCTTTAAAAACTTTAGCATGCCTCTATTCCTTGGAATTAGAAAAAGACTGTTATACTACATATATATATATACACACACACATATATATACACACACATATATATACACACACACACACACACACACATAGAGAGAGAGAGAGACAGAGTCTCACTCACTCATTTTAACCCTTCCCCTACACACTTTGGCCCACAATTTCTTTCTTAGGGGAAAATACAGAGTAGAGAATGCTTCCAATATACCAGTGGCATGATCTTGGCTCACTGCAACCTCCACCTCCCGGGTTCAAGCAATTCTCCTGCCGCAGCCTCCCAAGTAGCTGGGATTACAGGCACGTGCCACTATACCTGGCTAATTTTTGTATTTTTAGTAGAGATGGGGTTTCATCATGTTGGCCAGGCTGATCTCTAACTCCTAACCTCAAGTAATCTGCCCACCTCGGCCTTCTAAAGTGCTGGGATTACAGGCATGAACCACTGTGCCTGGCCTCCATTATACAATATTAAGCAACTATAAGAAAGCAAAAGATATGGTATGAAGAGAATGTGGTTAAAAAAAAAAAAAATGTGATCAGAGCTTACAAATTGGCTGAGCCAGGGAAGAGAGGAGGAGGTTAACAGGGGTGACCTCAAAACTTGAGAGACAGACGGGAGGGGTGGGGGTGGGGGCAGCACACATAGGCCAGAGATGGAGTGCCAACTCCATTTTATCTCTACTTTTTAATTTCTGAAGGGTCACTGACATATAGCACAGGTTTTCTGCAATGATACCCTATTTGGCCCTGGCCAAATCTTAAAATTTGGTTCAAATTCTCCTTCTTTTCAGTAATACTCAGGGGAGGTCATGTTCAGCTTACCACCTTTCCTCAAATCACCTTTGGACTAATCAAACTCAAACTTCCTTCCAGTCAACAAATCTAACAATATTTCCACTTATTTGAATGAATTCAGTTAAGTCAACATTGATTAGGATAGTGTTTTCTTGTCTAACATACCTTATATGGGCTCAAGCTCATCAGATTGACCACTAAAAGAAACTACAACTCAAAGTTATATTTTTCTATTTATTTTGAAGTTTTTAAATATAAAAATGTATCAGTTTTAAAACTTCATTTATGTAACATAAGATTATTGGAATTATTATCTCCCTTTTCATCAATCAAAATCTAATTCATGGCTGGGCGCGGTGGCTCATGCCTGTAATCCCGGCACTTTGGGAAGCCCATGCGGGCGGATCACCTGAGGTCAGGAGTTTGAGACCAGCCTGACCAACACGGAGAAACCCTGTCTCTACTAAAAATACAAAATTAGTCGGGCGTGGTGGTACAGCCTGTAGTCCCAGCTACTCAGGAGGCTGAGGCAGGAGAATTGCTTGAGCCCGGGAGACGGAGGTTGCGGTGAGCCAAGATCATGCCATTGCACTCCCGCCTGGGCAACAAGAGCAAAACTCCGTCTCAATAAATAAATAAATAAATAAGTAAATAAAAATAAAATGGTACCAGTTCAAAATTGTTACTGTTAATCTTTATAAAGGTATAATTCTATTACTTTCTTTAGTATTTGAATTCTAGCAGTAACTTTCTGGGATAGTTTTTGCCCCTTAAATTCAATGGTTTTCTTACACTTACTTGGTTTTGAAAAACAATCAGAGTTTCTTTCATTTAGGTATCTTTGTTGCTGTTTCTATGTTTTGACAACATGGAATGAGGTGTAACTTATTTACATTAGGGCTACCTAACAGGTAATGATGTGCTAACATATCAAAGTGAAACTCTCCAGAAATGGTCATCACTATAGATATTACTATGTAGGGGAAGGGTTAAAATGAAACAAAACAGTAATCTTGGCTCAGGTATGTATTTGTCAGCAGGATGAGAAAAGTTTAAACTGTATATTTAGTATGTAGTAGTATTGCTTTGAAAACAAGTTTTCAAAAGCTTTTATCACCTCTCTCTTTCTTACCCACTTATCACCTTAAAAACATTTAATTCACATTCCAAGATATTATTTTCCATCATATTCATTAATAAAACTTAATAGTCTTGGGAATTTTTGGCTGTCATCATTTAGACCAGTGGCTTATAAGGAGTATTTGGTTTTATATTAGATCTCAAACTGCCTGCAGGGAATCCTGATACCTTGGTATCACTTAAATATATTTTTTTGCTTTAACAGTGATGTGTACAAAGGGAATTCCAGATGGCCTTTTGTAATGTAGACACTCAAGGAGAAATCCATATACAAACTTGCATTAAATTATATTGCTCACCTAAGTAAAGGAAACTTCTCATTTAAATAATAGCATGCTGATATCAGCAAAATGGTGAAATAGAAAGTTCCATCTCTTGTTCTCCCATAGAAACACCGACTTAACAATGTAGACCACAATGCCTTTATGAGAAGACCAGAATCCTTTTAAGAGGTTGCAGTACACCAGACAAGCACAAAACTTAAAAAAGTTCATTGAAATGAGTAAGGAGCAATTTCACTTTACTAGTATTAGCCCCTTCCCCCAAGCCATCACAGCTCAGCATTGAAAAATATCACTTTAGCCCACAGTTTCTCTCTCAGGGGAAAATACAGAGTAGAAAATGCTTCCAATGCACCAGCCTTTTGGTGCACTGCCTAAAGGGCTAGTTTCTATCTCACCTCACATGGGACACTGATAGAACAGAAATAGCTTGGATGCTTCAGGGCAATTAAGAACAAAGGGAAAAGGGCAGGCAGCTTACTGTGCTGAGCATAGCTCTACAAGATTGAGAGAAGGCACAGAGCCTGATGCTTCTTCCGCAGTGATAGGAGAGAAATGGAACATGCCCCCAACAATCTGGCCTCAGTGCATCACCAGGGTCGGGCTGGATTCTGTCCTGCTTCAGAAGACACGAGCGTGACTCTATGAATTGTGCTCAGGGTAAAAAAAGAAACAACTAAATCCATCTAGTTAGGAATCTTCCCACACAAATCCAGAGAAGACACATTCATAGAAAAGGTTTGAGAGGCTCCCAGAATCTGTAGCCTAGTGAATTGGTTAAGCTCTTTCCATGTCTAAACAAATCCAGAAAGAATGGGAAGGGTGGCTGCTTCCTCAAATGTGCAGACACCAATGCAAAAGTACAAGAAACAAGAAAAATCAGGGAAATATTACACTAAAGGAACAAATTAAATCTGTAATATCCAACTCTAAAGAAATGGAGATCTATGAATAGGCTAACAAAGAATTCAAAATAATCATCTTAAGGAAGCTCAGTGAGTTACAAGAGAATATAGACAACTGAACAACATTAAGAAAATAATTCAGCAATAAAATGGGAATATCAACAGAGGTAGAAATTATGTATGTATGTATTTATTTATTTATTGAGACAGAGTCTCGCTCTGTTGCCCAGGTTGAAGTGCAGCAGCATGACCTCAGCTCACTGCAACCTCTGCCTCCCTGGTTAAAGAGATTTTCCTGCCTCAGCATCCCAAGTAGCTGGGACTACAGACATGGGACACCATGCCTGGCTAATTTTTCTGTGTGCGTGTGTCACAATATATACATATATATACACACACAATTATATATATACACACATATATACAATTATATATATATATATAGTTGTTTAAGTAGAGATGGGGTTTCCCTATGTTGGCCAGGCTGGTCTCAAACTCCTGACCTCAAGTGATACGCGCACCTCAGCCTCCCAAAGTGCTGGGATTACAGGTGTGAGCCACCGTGCCCAGCTCAGGCTGGATTTTTTGTTGTTGTTTTGAGTTGCCTGTTTTTTTTGAGACGGAGTCCCACTCTGTCACCCAGACTAGAGTGCAATGGCACAATCTCGGCTCATTGCAACCTTTGCCTCCCAGGCTCAAGAGATTCTCCTGCCTCAGCCTCCCCAGTAACTAGGATTACAGGTACCTGCAACTATACCTGGCTAATTTTTGTAAGTTTTTTTTTAGTAGAGATGGTGTCTCACCATGTTGGCCAGGCTGGTCTCGAACTCCTGACCTCAAGTGATCCACCTGCCTTGGCTTCCGAAGTGCTGGATTACAGGCATGAGCCACCACATCTGGCCCTAACAGAGATAGAAATTATTTTTAAAAAAATAACCAGGCCGGGCTCGGTGGCTCACGCCTGTAATCCCAGCACTTTGAGAGGCTGACGTGGGCAGATCACCTGAGGTTGGGAGTTCAAGACTAGCCTGACTAATATGGAGAAACCCCGTCTCTACTAAAAATACAAAATTATCTGGGTGTGGTGGCGCATGCCTGTAATCCCAGCTACTCGGGAGGCTGAGGCAGGAGAATAGCTTGAACCCAGGAGGCAGAGGTTGCAGTGAGCCAAGATTGTGCCATTGCACTCCAGCCTGGGCAACAAGGGTGAAACTCCATCTCAATAAATAAATAAATAAATAAATAAATAAATAAATAAATAAAATAACCAAACAGAAATTCTGGTTCAGTGACTGAACTGAAAAATCACTACATTGATTAAACAGCAGACTTGATTAAGCAGAAGGAATCAGTGAAACTGAAGACAAGTCATCCAAATTATATAGCCAGAGGAACAAAAAGCAAAGAATGATAAAGAATGAAGAAAGCCTAAGCTACTTACTGAACATCATCAAGCAGACCAATACATTTATTATGGGAATCTCAAAGGAGAAAAGAGATAGGCAGGGGGAAAAGCTTGTATAAAGAACTCATGGAGGAAAACATCTCAAATCTGGGGAAGGAAATGGATATCCAGATTCATGAAGCCCAAAGAATGCCAAATTAGAGAAACCCAAAGAAGTCTACACTGAGATACAATCTAATCAAATTGCACAAAGTCAAAGAAAAATTTTAAAGGAGCAAGAGAAAAGTGACGCATGATGTAAAGTGAGTCCTCAATAAGACTATCAATGGATTTCTTAGCAGAAACCTTGCAGACCAGAAGGCAGTGAGCTTATAATATTCAAAGTGTTGAAAGAAAAAAAAAATGCCAATCAAGAATACTGTATCTAGCAAAATTGTCCTTCAAAAGTGAAGGAGAGATAAAGACTTTCCCAAACAAACAAAAGGCACGGGAGGCCGGGCGCGGTGGCTCACGCCTGTAATCCCAGCACTTTGGGAGGCCGAGGCAGGCGGATCACAAGGTCAGGAGATCGAGACCACGGTGAAACCCCATCTCTACTAAAAATAAAAAAATTAGCCGGGCGTGGTGGCGGGTGACTGTAGTCCCAGCTACTTGGGAGGCTGAGGCAGGAGAATGGCAGGAACCCGGGAGGCGGAGCTTGCAGTGAGCCGAGATCGCGCCACTGCACTACAGCCAGGGGGACAGAGCGAGACTCCGTCTCAAACAAAACAAAACAAAACAAAAAAAAAAACAAAAGGCACGGGAGTTCATCACCACTAGACATGATGCTAAAGGGTTCTTCAAGTAGAAATGAACAGATGCGAAAACAGTAACACAAAAGTATATGAAAGAATAAAACACACTGGTATGGGTAAGCATACAGACAAACACAGAATACTATATATATTTTTATATATAATATATATAAAATATAAAAAATATTTATTTCATATATAAAAATTAAATTTTTATTTTATATATACAAATTATGTTTTTATATATTATTTATTTTATATATATATTTATATAATATATATTTATATATAATATATTTATTTATATATTTATATAGTGTATATAAAATTTACACATTTACATAATTTATATAAATTACATAAATTATATACACTATATACATAATTGCATAAATTATACACACTATATAAATTACACATTTATATAGTGTATATAAATATATAAATAAAATATATAGTTTACATATAAATATATATATATATATATATATATTTTTTTTTTTTTTGAGACAGGGTCTCATTCCTATTGCCTAGGCTAGACTGCAGTGGCATGATCACAGCTCACTGCAGCCTTGGCTTCCTGAGCTCAGGTGATTCTCCCACCTCAGTCTCCAGAGAAGCTGGGACTACAAGTGTGCACCACCATGCCTGGCTAATTTTTTGCATTTTTAACAGAGACAGGGTTTTGCCATGTTGCCCAGGCTGGTCTTGAATTCCTAAACTCAATAAATTTGCCCACTTCGGCCTCCCAAAGTGTTGGGATTAGAAGCATGAGCCACTGTGCCCAGCCCGGATACTATAATAATAGTGGACTCTAAATAACTTTAAACTCTACTATTAAAGTTAAAAGACAAAAATATTAAGATTATAACTACACAGATTTGTTAATGGATACACAATATAAAAAGATTTAAACTATGACATCAATAACAAAGTATTGGGAGGGAGAAGTAAAAGTGTAGGGTTTTTGTATGTGAGTGCAGTTAAGTTGTCAGCAGCTTAATATAGAACTGCTATAACTGTAAGACAATCTATGCAAGCTTCATGGTAATCATAAAGAAATTAACTATAGAAGATACACAAAAGAAAAAGAAGAAGGAACCAAAGGATATCAACTACAAAAAATCAACAAATCACAAAAGAAGATAGCAAGAGAGGAAAACAGGGACAAAAAGACTACAAAACAGAAAACAATCAACAAAAGGGCAATAGTAAGTCCTTCCAATGTAAATGGAGGCCTGGTGCAGTGGCTCACGCCTGTAATCCCAGCACTTCGGGCAAATCACGAGGTCAGGAGATCGAGACCATCCTGGGCAACATGGTTAAACCCCGTCTCTACTAGAAATACAAAAATTAGCTGGGTGTGCTGGTGTGCACCTGTAGTCCCAGCTACTTGGCAGGCTGAGACAGGAGAATCACTTGAACCCGGGAGGCGGAGGCTGCAATGAACCAAGATTGCGCCACTGCACTCCACCCTGGGCAACAGAGCAAGACTCCATCTCAAAAAAAATAAAAAATAAAATAAATAAATAAATAAATAAATGTAAATGGATTAAACTCCCCAAACAAAAGACACAGAGTGGCAGGATAGATAAATAAACAATATCTAACTATATGCTACCTATAAGAGACTACACTTACCTTTGAGGACACACATAGCCTGAAAGTAAAGAGAAAGCAAAAGATATTCCACACAAATGGTAACCAAAAGAGAGCAGGAGTGGCTATACTTTATGTGAGACAAAACAGACTGTAAGTCAAAAACCAACATAGAGGCAAAAAAGGTCATTATATAATAGTGAAAGCAATTCATCAGGAAGATATAACAATTATAAATCCACATATGCACCAAATATTAGAGTATCTAAATATACAAAGTAAACAGTGACCGATCTGAAGTAGGAAACAGACAGCACTGTGGTATTAGTAAGATAATTCATATCCCACTTTTGATAATGAATAGAACAACCAGGCCAAAAAAAAAAAAAAAAAAAAAAATCAATAAGGAAACAATAGACTTGAACAACACTATTGAGCAAGAGGAACTAAAAGACATACAGAAGACATTTCACCCAACAGTGGAGAAATACACATTCTTCTCATGCACACATGGAACATTCTCCAGAATATATCACGTGTTAAGTCACAAAAAAGTCTCAATAAATCTAATACTGAAATCCCACACAGTATCTTTTCTGACTACAGTGGAATGAAACTAGAAATTAATAGCAAAAGGAAAATTGGATAATTTATAAATTTGTGGAAATGAAACAAAACACTCTTTAAAAACCAATGGGCCAATGAAGAAATCAAAAGGGAAATTAGAAAATATTTTGAGACTACAAAAACAAAAATTCAACATACCAAAACTTATGAGATAGAGCAAAAGCAATTCTAAGAGGGATATTTACAGTGATAAAATGCCTACATTAAAAAAGTAGAAAGATCGCAAATAAACAATCTAATGTTATATCTCAAGGAGCTAGAAAAAGAACATATTTAGGAGAAGCCCAACATTAGCAGTAGAAAGGAAATAACAAAGGTTAGAGCCAAAATAAATGAAATAGAGAATAGAAAAACAGTAGAAAAAAATCAATGAAACAGAAAATCGTTTTTTTTTCTGAAAATATAAACAAAATAGAAAAATCCTTATATTAAAAAAAAAGATTCAAAATCAGAAATGAAAGATGAGACATTAGAACTGATGCCACAGAAATAAACAGGATCAGAAGAGACTACTATAAAGAATTATACACCAACAAATTGGATAATCTCGAAGCAATGGTTATATTCATAGAAATATACAACCTACCAAGGGTAAATCATAATGAAATGGAAAATCTAAACAGACCAATAACAAACAAGGAGGCTGAATCAGTAATCAAAAACCTCCCCAAAAAGAAAAATCCATTAGATGGTGTCAGCAGTGAATTTTATCAAACATTTAAGGAAGAATTAACCCCAACACTTTTTAAAGACTTTAAGAGAGTACACTTTGAAACTCATTTTATCAAGCCAGTATTACCCTAATACAAAGTCACAGACACTACAAGAAAAGAAAACTACAGACCAGTATCTTTGATGAAAACAGATGTGAAAATCCCCAAGAAAATATTAGCAAACTGAATTCAACACTAAGTTCTAAAAAAATCATACATCATGATCAAATGAGACTTATCCCTAATATGTGAGGATGGCTTGAACATATGCAAATCAATTAATGTGCTACACCACATTAATAGAATGAAGGATAAAAATCACACAAGCATCCCAATAGATGCAGAAAAAGCATTTGACAAAATTCAACACCTTTCCATGATAAACACTATCAATACATTAGATATACAAGGAATTTACCTCAACACAATTAAGGCCATATATGAAAGCCCACTGCTAATATCAAACTAATGATAAAACACAAAGTTTTTCTTCTCATATCAGGAAAAGGAAAGAATGCCCACCCTCATCATTTATATTCAAGATAGTACTGGAAGCTCTAGCTGGAGCAACAAGACCAAGAAAAAAAAAAGACATTACAATTGGGGAAAAAAAAAAGAAGTAAAACTATCTCTGTTTGCAGAAACATGATCTTATATAGAGAAAACCCTAAATATTCCACAAAAAGCTGTTAAAACTAATTTAAAAATTCAGCAAAGTTGCACGATAAAAAATCAACATGCAAAAATCAATTGCATTTCTATATATTAACAATAAATTACTCAAAACAAAACTGAGAAAGCAATCCCATTTACATAGTATTACAAAGAATGAAATACTTAGGAATACATTTAACCAAGGAGGTGAAAGACTTGTACAGCGAAAACGACATAAAGTTGATGAAACAAATTAAAGACAACATATATAAATGAAAAGATATTCAGTGAAAGACTTAATATTGTTAAAATGTCCATACTACTTAACATAATCTATAGATTCAATGCAATCCCTTTAAATGTCCCAATGGCATTTTTCAGGGAAATAGAAAAACCCATCATAAAATTCATAACTACAAAAGACCATGAATAGCCAAAGAAATCTTGAGAAAGAAGAACATGGCTGGATTTGCCACACTTCCTTATTTTAAAATATATCACAAACTTTCAGCAATTAAAACAATATGGGACTGACAAAAAAACAGACACGTAGACCAAGGAAACAGAATAGAGAGCCTAGAAATAAATCCATGGATGTATGGTCAATTGATCTTTGTATGGGGTGCCAGGAACACACAATGAGAAAAGGAAAATCTCTTCAACAAATGGTAGTGGGAAAATTGGATATGGACATACAAAAGAATGAAATTGGACCTTCATCCCACATTATATATAAGAATCAACTAAAAATGAGTTAAAGATTTAAAAATAAGACCTAAACCTACAAAACTCCTTGAAGAAAACAAAGGGGAAAAGCAGCATGGTATTGGTCTGGGCAATGATTTCTTGAATATGACACCAAAAGCATAAGCAACAAAAGCAAAAACACAGTGAGATTACATAAAACTAAAGAGCTTCTATACAGCAAACAATCAAAATGAAAAGGCAATTTACAAAAATGGGAGAAAATATTTGCTAGCTGCATATCTGATAAAGGGCTATTATCCAAAATATATCAAAATACATAAGGAACTCAAATAACTCAAGATCAAAACAAACAAACAAACAAACAAAAAAACAGCCGGGTGCGGTGGCTCATGCCTGTAATTTTAGTACTTTGGGAGGCCGAGGTGGGCAGATCACCTGAGGCTGGGAGGTCGAGACCAGCCTGACCAACACGCAGAAATCCCATCTCTACTAAAAATACAAAATTAGCTGGGTGTGGTCGCGCATGCCTGTAATCCCAGCTACTCGGGAGGCTGAGGCAGAAGAATCGCTTGAACCTGGGAGGCAGAGGTTGTGGTGAACGGACATTGTGCCATTGCACTCCAGCCTGGGTAACAAGGGCGAAACGCCATCTCAAACACAAAATAAAAAACAAAAAACTCCCAAATAGCCAGTTTAAAAAATAAGGAAAGGTTTTGAATAGACATTTCTCCAAAGTAGACATACAAATGGCCAACAGGTATGTGAAAAGATGCTCAACATCACTAATCAAGGAAATGCAAATCAAAAACTACAGTGAGATGTTACCTCACCCCAGTTAGGATGTCTACTATTTAACAACAACAACAACAACAAAAAGTAACAGGCATTGTTAAGGATGTGAAAAGGTAACAAGCACTGTTAAGGATGTGAAGAAATTGGAACCCTTATACAACTTATACAACTGTTAGTGGGAGTGTAAAATGATGCAGCCATTATGGAAAACAGTATGAAGCTTCCTCAAAAAATTAAAAACAGACTTACCAGATGATTCAGTAATCCCTCTTCTGGGCATATGTCCAAAAGAATTGAGGCCAGGCGCGGTGGCTCACACCTGTAATCCCAACACTTTGGGAGGCCAAGGCAGGCAGATCACAAGGTCAGGAGATCGAGACCATCCTGGCTAACACAGCGAAACCCCGTCTCTACTAAAGATACAAAAAATTAGCTGGGTGTGGTGGCACGTGCCTGTAATCCCAGCTACTCAGGAGGCTGAGGCAGGAGAATCGCTTGAACCCAGGAGGTGGAGGTTACAGTGAGCCGAGATCGTGCCACTGCACTCCAGCTTGGGTGACAGAGCAAGACTCTCTCTCAAAAAAAAAAAAAAAAAAAAAAAAGAATTGAAAGCGGGATCTCAAAGAGATATCTGTACTCCCAAGTTCACTGCAGCATTATTCACAACAGCCAAGATAGGGAAAGAATCCAAATGTCCATCGATGAATGAAGAGAGTAAATGGAGTAAATGTGGTATGTACATACAATGGAATATGATTCAGCCTTAAACAAAGAAATCCTGCCATATGTGACAACATGGTTGAACCTGGAGACATATGCTAAGTGAATTAAGACAGGCACAGAAAGACTCACACTGTGAGATTCCACGTTTATGAGCTATTTAAAATAGTCAAACTCATAGAAACAGAGTAGAATGGCGGTTGCCAGGGTCTGGGGAGAAGGAGGAGTGGGGAGTTGCTGTTCAACAGGTATAAAGTTTCATTTGTGCAAGATGAATGAATTCTAGAGATCTGTTGTATGGCATAGTGCCTATAGTTAACAATATTGTATTGTGCACTTAAAGATTTGATAAGAGGGTAGATCTCTTGTTTTCCTCCTACAATCAAAAAACAAATACAGCCAAATTTTTAAAAAGGAAAAATAAACAACAGCTTGATGTTTCTGAGAGGTAAACAAGTGACTACCTCCTTGCACCGGGCTAGTAGGCATATATGTAGTATATGAATAGTCTGGGCTAAACAGTATGTGTAAATATATCACTAGCAATAAAATCAAGCTCTATGAGTAATTTTTAGTCCATGCTTAGAATGGCCACAGGTAGCACACCAGGAAATGGCTAGGAAGTGCTCCCACTGCCTGGGTAATTTTATGTCATTTGTAACACATATACTGTTTAGGTAACAGATAAACCCTAGGTTAGGTTTATCTTTCATTTCTTATATCTCTTTTTCTCTAGCACGAGAATCCAAAAAGGACTTAGAGAACACTGGTACAAAGAAGGATGTATCAAAAACAAATGTTACTCTTTTGGTCTAGAGTAACTTTAGAGGATAAGTTTAGGACACTAAAACCATAGGTGTGCTGGAAGTTCCATAATTGACTTTCAAATGCTATTTTCCAGTAGTCAAAACAACTCATTTGCTTAAGTTAAGGAGTATATAACATTGCAATTGAATAATAATTGTGAAAGACATTGCCATTTCCATCAATATTTTTGTTTTAATTTACTCCAGGTATCTTGTGTATTTCTTTTCTTCTTCATTTTTTTTTTTTTAAGAGAAGAAGCCCAGATTAAATACAGTTTATTTTTCTTGAAAAGAAATGCTGATCTCTATTCATAGCCTGTTAATAGCATTATTTCTTTTTTTTTTTTCTTTCGGTACACACAGAGGAAGGGAGGGGAGGGGTGTAAGGAAAGGGAGTGTTATAAAGACTTTTTTGTAGAAGTGAGTTTTTTTGCACCTTCAATTACCTCATGGCAGGTGCAATGACCACGTTGTGCTCTCTTGAGGACAAAAGTGGCAATCTGTACTTACAAATACATGATCATATCAGTAAAAATGAGGCCATGCTGAAAATTTGCCCCAAGATGTTTAAAGGACACTGAGTTTTGACTCAAATTTACACATAAGTCAATGCCAAATGACAAATTTCAAGCTTCACAAGTTCAGACATTGATCAGGGAATTGGAGCTTCAAAGCCACAAAGCTGAAAGCTTTTGGACCAAGGAATATTCAACAAAAGCTGTGTAAAAATGCATCAATGCAGTTTGATCACCTCAAGCAAAAATCAGCAAGGCATAACAATGAAGAATTCAAATTTAATCTATCTTTTGGACTTCCTTGGAAAATGAGAATGCAATCACGGTCAAAAGTTGATAACATTTTCAAATGACTTTCAGTCCATTTGAATAGGTATGAAATAATACCATTAGTTTGTGCAGCATTTAGTTTACAAATCCTTCCTGGATACATTACCACATTTCTTTTCACTTCAAGGCTGTGAGGTGGGGCAAATATAATTATCCTCATTTTATAGATGGGGGCACTGAGGGTAAGAGGTTTGTCTGAAGTAACAGAGCTAGTAAGCTTTGGGATTCGATTTTTTTTTTTTTTTTAATCTAGTGATCTTTTCTCTATTTTAGTCTATGAAGACAAAGAATCTGTTAGTTTAGACGTGGTATTATTTGATGAATTATCTTTGGGTGTGAGACAGGTAGGGCTACTAGTCACACTGTGAATTGCCTTTGGTATGTACAGTACCACATTGACATCCCAGGCATTTTTCCCTGTCATTCATCAAGTTCAGCACCTAAATGCTCTTTAATTACACATTCACCTGTGCATAATATATATATCTAGTTATCTACATAGAGTTGGTATTAATAAGAATGTTCTGCTCTATGCCAGTAAGCACGTGCTACTACTTTAGTTTAAAATAGTTTTGTTTCCCCACTGGGTAAGATGAAGTGACAGGGATGATGTTTAATATTTTCTTTTTTTTTTTTTTCTCGCTCTGTCACCAGGCTGGAGTGCAGTGGCACGATCTCGGCTCACTGCAACCTCTGCCTCCCAGGTTCAAGCGATTCTCCTGCCTCAGCCTCCTGAGTAGCTGGGACTACAGGCACATGCCACCATGCCCGGCTAATTTATTGTATTTTTAGTAGAGATGGGGTTTCACCGTGTTAGCCAGGATGGTCTCGATCTCCTGACCTTGTGATCTGCCCGCCTCGGCCTCCCAAAGTGCTGGGCTTACAGGCATAAGCCACCACGCCTGGCCTGATGTTTAATCTTATACATTCTTAAGACATGAAAAAGTACTCTCTATGTTAATATAAAATTGAAATAGAAACTATTCTTTACAGGGAGGCAGTATGAACAACCCATAGAAAAGAACCTATTTCTAAATCACAAAAGATAAACAATATCAATCATATTGACTATGTATTGATATTAGAATCAACAGCTACTGTGCTGTTTTATATTCATTATCTTATTTAATTCTCAGAACAACCCTAGCAGGTAGGCATTGTTACATACATTTCATGGATGAGGAAATTAAGTTTTAGAAAGGATAGATAATTGGCCTAAGTTTACACAACTAGTAATGGTAAAAACGGAATTAGATTCCAGTTGATGTAATTAAATATTGCTCTTTAATTATTATGTCTCTGGTATTCAAACTTCAGTAGTAAGTAGAAAAGTGATCTGAGCACTTGTTAAAATGTGAATTCCTGAGCACTATGTACTGTGATTCAAGACCTGGGGTGGGGTCTGATAATCTAAATTTAAAAAGAATTTATGATTGATATATAGTAACTATATATATTTATGGGGTACAACGTGATGTTTTCATATAGGTATACATTGTATAATGAATTTTAGTAAGTTTCCCAGGTAATTCTCATGATTTTTTAAAAAGATTTTCAGAAATACTGTCATGCATTATACCAATAGCTAACACTGTTTCCTCCATATTAATTTTGTATGAATCTTTTAAAAATAAGTCATACATTTGAGGCCTTGGTTATTGTTGTTGTTGTTTTAACCCAGAAAGCTTAATGTCTCACTGTAGTTGAGAACCTTACCAGGAAAACAGAAATTGTGATGTGAAGGTATTGATATTTGCGTAACAGCTGCTTATGTATGACACATTCAATGAGGCCAAACAACAGGCTTTCTCTGTAGGTATAAGTAGGGGCAGCTAGCTAGGTACGTAAATGAAGAAAGGAAAAATGAAGATAGAAGGGAGAGGGAAGAAAAGAGAGAAAGGCAGCAAAGTTAAAGGACCGGTCTACTTTTGAACACAAGTACATTTCTCTCAAAAGACAAACAGGTTCTGATTAAAATTTGTGTTTTGACAGCTATGTCTTTTATCTGGTTTGTTTAGGTTCTTAAATGGAATGACAGGGCACACAATCCAATTGGCAGTTGTGATTAAGAGGTCAGGCAGTGAATTCAGTACTTTAAAAAACTCTTTCTCTCTCTCTCTCTCTTTTGCCCCCTTCAACTGGCACTTTAGTCTCCTAACTTATTCATATCAGCAGGAAGCAATGGCTGAACACCAACCTCTACGCAAATCTAAGGACAAGCTTCATTATTACCTATTGCTTCAAGGAAATAAATTCAGTGATGTTTAGATAATCCAGGCACATATATAGCTTTTCAGTCTCAATTATTGTTTTCTTTTTCTCCTTCTGAACTATCAATCTAGTATGAAAAGCTTAAAAATTAAAAGGCTTTTTAGAAAAGAAATCACTTTTGTCTCTATATAAAAGAGCAAAAAAGGTACTCCCAAAGGACAGAGTCTGTTAAAAATCAGATTATTTCCACCACACTCCCCTATTATTCACTTGTCAGTAAAATATGTCCTCTCATTGTCTTGGTTTGAATGCCTATTTTTATCTGACTGGAGCTATATGGTCATTTTTGTATTTATTACTAAGTTCTTTAGGTTTCTACTCCCCCCACCCCAGAGCATGTTTTTCTGCTCTTAAAAACTGGGCCACATGCCTCTGAGGAGAAAGTAGTGCATTATTTCATTCCCACCTTTTCTTCTTTTTTGGCATCTCTGAGGCTGCTATGCCCAGAAGTGCTTCCACTCAAGCTGGACCATCAAATCAATTATCACAGCAGTCTGCTTTCTAAATATGAATGGCAATGAATGACAACAGGAAAGAGAAACTTTCAACTTTGATTTGTCATTGGTAATGCAAATCTTTTTTTTTTTTTTCCTTTTGGTTCCCTCCTCTTTTCCTTTTCTATCTCTCTCAATTTCTCCCCGTCTCTCCCTCTCAATCTCTGTCCCTCATAGATGTTTGAGAGAGTCCAGCCATTTGGCCAAATTCTCCCCCCTGCTGTTGGCAGCTGCGTTGTATCAAATCTTCAAATGAAAGCTTCACCTTTGTGAGTCAAAGTCACAAGAGAAAAATGGTATGGGGAGCCATTATTGCTATAAAATCTCTTTCTGCTAACCTTTGAGCCTGATTATTCCTGCATCTGAAGAAGCACAACAATGTTGCATCCTTATTCATTTGGGCTGTTTAAAATTCTTGCCTGCTCCAGTATCTGAAGCTTCAATTGTTTTGTGCTTAATGTTGCTCATTTCATATCAAGTTCTTGGTTATGTGAAATACTTTAATTTTTAAAATGTTATTATATCCTAGCTGTTTAAAAAGATTGAGAATGCCATAAAGAGAGAGACTGGTTTAAGCAAACCATAACTAGCTTTCATAATGCTGTATGTGGTCATTAATCCATCACTTTTGTGAGGATGTCTGCAATTTCTAGTATACTTAGTGCTTTACATTTCTTTTCTCAAGCTGACAGCAATTCTTTTCATTGGCCAAAGATGCCACACTTTTACCAGTTATATTTATAAATACTACTTTAAAAAATGAGTTCAAAGCAGTAACATCACTTGAAAATAGCAGGCAAGAGAATAAATTATGCCAACCACTGTTAACCAGAAATTCTGTGCCAGAGTCTTAAAATATATTGTCTTCATTTAGTCAAATAATGATGAGTTGTGGAAGGCTGTGCCTAGAGCCAATTTAACTGGTGAATTAAGGTGTCGGCTCTGTCAAAATTAGTCAACCATCATTGAAAAATACTCAACTACAAACTACTTTATGACATGCATACACTGTTTTTCATGGGGGTGGGGGCAGTAGGGAGTAGAGATACAAAAGAGCATGAATTATAATTCCTATTCTCTAGAATCTCATTGAGGAGATAATGACAAAGACTCTCTTCTTTGACCAAACTTTAGTCAGATTCTTCAGAGCTCCCTTTTTAACTAGACCCAAACTTAGGCTCTGTCCCTGGCTCATTTAGTCCTGTTTTAGCAAAAATACTACTGGGTTAGTTTAGTGCAGATCCCCCACCCTTGATATCTGATCAAATTCCTTATTCCCCACCCTGGATATCTTATCATCTTGGTCTGACTTCAGCAAGAATCCTGTCAAGTCACTTTAGCTGGAATGCCCATAGGCCTGATGTTTCCTCTTAGTAATTTTCTATCAATCGCCCCACACCCTGGTTCATGGCTATAAATGTCCACTTGGTACTTCTTGTGTTTGGAGTTAAGCTTAATCTCAGTACCGTACTACAAAATTCCACTGTAGTAGTCCCTCTGAATGAAGTCTGCCTTACCATCTTTAACAAGTGTCATAATAATTTTTTCTTTAACAATAAGACACACAGATGTAAAAACAAAACTATAATATAGGGTACTTTTTGCTAAGTGTCAACAGAACTACACAGAGAGTATAAGTTATGTAATTGCGGCAAGCAGATTACTTCGAAATGGGGGATTCGACCAAGCCTTGATGAGGTAGATGGGATCGGAGCTATGCATGGTGAAAGCCTGGGTGAAGTTTTCATGGGTAGAAAGTAAGAGAGAGGTTATTCCCAATGGGCAAGTAAACAGCTTAAATTGATTTACACATTGTTTCTTTGGAAATATTATTTCTGAGCTCAAAATTCTTTAGCATCTAACTTTATAAATGGTTAACAAAAAAAGGACAAAAGAAACATGCATAAGGTAGAAGAGGGTAGTCAATAATGGACGACCATTCTAAGAAACAGTCTTTCTGCAGCTTACTCTTAGGCATGTGGGTATGATATGCTGGGTCAAAGGTGACTCTCAAGGGATCAGTAATAATTATAACAAATGTGATCAGGGTTTGTATAAGATCGGTCCTGATCTTGTAAGGAATGGTGAGTTGCTCCAAAGATCTTAATGTTCTATTACTATCTAGATTTACATTTTATAAAATATGAAGACATCCTAGACTGAAAGTAGATGTCCCACAGTAGTTGCAAGCTATGACTGTTTCAGTCCAGAGCTGTATGTATTCTTTGGGGACTTTTCCTAGGCCAGTGTCCACATCTTCTGTATTAGTTTCCTAGGTCTGCCGTAATAAATTACGACAGACTGGGTGACTTACAACAACCGAAATGTATTCTCTTGCAGCTCTGGATACAAGAATTCTGAAGTTAGAGTACAGGTAGGGTTGGTTCTTTTGAAGGTTCCGATGGAGAATTTGTTGCACTTCTCTCTCCTAGCTTTTTACAGTAGCCATCAATCCTTGGGATTCCTTGGCAGCCACATCACTCCAATCTATGCTTCCACAGTTACGTGGCATTCTCCCTGTGTATCTTTGTGTTCCACATGGCCTACTTATAAGGACACCAGTCATTGGATTTAGGGTGCACCCTAATCCAGTATGACCATATATTAACTTGATTACATTTTCAAAGCCTCCAATCACAAACAAGGTCCTATTCACAAATACTGGGGATTAGGACTTAAACATACCTTTTTGGGTGACAATTCAACCCATAACTCTTTCATAGCCTATTATTAAAGTACTGTTTTCCTAAATGGGGTTACATAATTCCATCCCAATGATTCATTTCCCAGAATGTTTTTTTCCTTTTGAAACAAGCAAGTTCATATAATATCTACACCTAATAATCTGACTTTCAACTAAAATGGGATGTCTAATTTCTAATCGAGTTTAGTACATATTAGAGCTGTCTTCAAAATCTACTTCACATAGTGAAAGCAAGGTAGTACAGTCAAAGTTACATTAGGCCCTGTGGGGAGATTAAAAAAATGATAAAAAAAAATTGGCTCCTACTCTCATATAGTTTACAGCCTTGAGATTTCACAGCATAGAATGTTCGCAATGGAAGGGATCATAAAGATCATCTATTCTAAACCATTCATTTTACAGATGAGGTCTTTGAGGCCCAGTGAGGTTAACTAATTTGCCCAGGGCTCACAAAGTTAATTGGGGAAATAGAACATGCAAGGGAAACAAATGAAGGGCACAATTTTAAAGAAATCCAGCTACTCTTCTGCTTTTGTGTATGAGGTACACAGTGAATGCCGATGATGTGACATAGAGATTAGATCGAAGTCTGGCAGTCAAGAGCAATTTCTGGAGTAGGTGCCAAGGCTCTTCATCTCTTTTGCTGTCATCTCTGTAGCCTCTCAGAAAGCAAAATAACTTCCTGACCTGACCTTTCTTTTCCTGGGGCATGGGCTTAACTCAAGTTTCAGTTGTCTGGGGAAGCAACACCTTTAGAGTAGAAAGCACAAGGTTGTGCTGCTCTGCCTCTTGTAATTCTCTGATGAAGATAAACTAATGGTGGAGAAGTAGCCCCCAGGGTGGGTGGGGTCTGGAAGAAAGGATTCAGGAGTTATAGATTTGCTATAGATAAGAGAACTGTGATGCACAGTTCACTCTTTCCGGTTTCAAAAAGGAAATATGTAGTATAACCGATTTTGAAGGGGGAAAAAAAAGGGTAAATTGCCTACTTCAAAGACAACCAATTGCTGGAATAGCTTTCAAGTCAGTTTGTAAGTCAAAGCTCTTCTTTCCTTTCTCCTTTCACAGAAAATGTTTGAAATATCGAAAAAATAAAAAATAAAACACAAAAAACAAACAAACAAAAAAACCAAAAAACTACCATTAATGGAATTAAAAACAACCAACCACTGGAGTTAAAGAACAATGAGGTACCATGGCCTTCTATCATAACCTAACTAAAGATTTCATAGAACAACAAAGAAACTGAAAAAAATGGTAAGAAATTATAGGAAGAAACCAAGACTTTGCATATCTGTTTATTTTTCAACTGGCATTGAATCATCATCAACTGAGCCTACTTTCTCTGAATTAATGGAACTAACATTTAATCTGACTTGCCTAATATGGGGATAGGCTTACTTCTTTCTTATAAAGTGTACAAGATTTAAAATTAAAGTAGAAAAGCATCACTTTCCAAGCCTACTATTTTGGGATGCAGTGAACAATTAACTATGTTTCTACCAATTTATTCAAAATTTCATTCAAAATATTCTTTACATAATTACATTTCTTAGAGCTAACTGTTTAAGAACTGCAATTTCAAATTAGGTGATTTCAAGTACACCTAGATGTGAATTAACACAAATTTTAGCATCATCAGCTTGAAAACAGAGCTTCAAAGAGACCAAGTAACATGTTATAGATTAACATAAACAAATTTACATAATCAGAGATTCAAAGACATAGTAGAATGTCACATGTTCTTTGGAGTTTTGAAAAAGAATAAAATTTGACACATAATGCATTATAAGGATCACCTCCGTGGATGTCTAAGTATGGAACAGAATTTTTGGCTTTACTAGCAAGAAGAATTACAAATTGAATGTGTTGAGTGTATGCATATCACGCTTCTATGGGGATGATTACACAATTGTGACAATAGCAAAAAACTAACTCTCATGAAATGATCCTCCTTATAAGAAACTTACAATGCAAGCTAACTTTGGAAAACTCCGCAAATGAATTAGTAACTAGAAGAGTCACTCTTCCACTTATTACTGACTTATGCCTAGAGAGCTGAGTTTTTTGTCATTTATGATACAGCTGAGAAGAAGAGCTCTTTAGTGTTTTTTTCATTAGAAACTTCATGAAGATCTGTAATTGGACAAGTACCCATTACCTAGGCATTAAATCTAAATTCTTTAGTAGTCCCCACACTTTACTTCATTAGTCAAACACACACACACAAATCAATGCAAGATTTCAATAAGAAATTTATAGGGAAATATAATTTCACATGATAGTTCGTCTCACTATACTTCAATTTAGTAATTATTTGATTTACCTTCTGAAAACTGTAGAGCTGATTCACGTGTATAACTTTTTCTTTCTAATACAATAGACTATTTAAACTAAAAAGGATATGTGTGTGTGTATATATGTATACACACACACACACACACACATATATTTTTTTAGACGGAGTCTTGCTCTGTTACCCAGGTTGGAGTGCAATGGCACAATCTCGGCTCACTGCAACCCCTGCCTCCCAGGTTCAAGTGATTCTCCTGCCTCAGCCTCCGGAGTAGCTGGGATTACAGGCATGTGCCATCATGCCCAGCTAATTTTGTATTTTTAGTACAGACGGGTTTCACCATGTTGGTCAGGCTGGTCTCAAACTCCTGATCTCAGGTGATCCACCCGCCTTGGCCTCCTAAAGTGCTGGGATTACAGGTGTGAGTCACAGCACCCGGCCTATATATATTTTTTGAGACAGAGTCTCACTCTGTTGCCCAGGCTGGAGTGCACTTGCACTATTTGTGCTCACTGTAACCTCCACCTCCCGGGTTCAAGCAATTCTCCCTGCCTCAGCCTCCCGAGTAGATGGGATTACAGGGGCCAGCTACCATGTCTGGCCGATTTTTGTATAATTAGTAGAGATGGGGTTTCACCATGTTGGCCAGGCTGGTCTTGAACTCCTGACTTCAGGCAATCTGCCCATCTTGGCCTCCCAAAGTGCTGGGATTACAGGGGTAAGCCACTGTACCCGGCCATAAAAAGGATATGTGTATGTGTGTGTGTATATATATATGATTTTTTTTTTTTTTTTTTTTTTTTGAGACGGAATTCTGCTCTTGTTGCCCAGACTGGAGTGCAATGGCGTAATCTCGGCTCACCACAACCTCCAACTCCCGGCTTCAAGTGATTCTCCTACCTCAGCCTCCTGAGTAGCTGGGATTACAGGCATATGCCACCGCACCCAGCTAATTTTGTATTTTTTTAAGTAGAGATGGGGTTTCTGCATGTTGGTCAGGCTGGTCTCGAACTCCCTACCTCGGCCTCCCAAAGTGCTGGGATTACAGGCGTGAGCCACCGTGCCCGGCCATGTATATTTTTTAAAGCAGTATTACTCATTCAATTGAAAAAATTAATTCTACAGCTCTGGCTTTTTGAAGCCTTATTTCATACTACAAGTTCTATACAAAAGCACTGTTCACTGTTTAAGCTCTTAAATATTGGTTACATTTCAGGATTTCAGTCCTCAGACCAGAAGACATGATTTAATTAAGATTAGGCAAGATGCAGACATGTATTGTACACAACGGTGGCAGAAAGGACCTTTAGAGTGCCTCTACCTTTGCTACTTTGCTAACATAAGCCCAAGTGAACTTCACTCATTTTTTTATGCAAATCCTTGGCTGGGGAGTGGCTTAAGTGTAAACTTACACTTTCCACCACTAAAGTGTTCAGCCACGACTTCTCTTAGCTCCATGTGGAAGGCACAGCTATAATTTATAACCAAATCAAAACACCATAGTCAATTATGGGTATATATTTCATGACTTTAACTAAAATGTGAACATTACTTTTCCAATCTTTATGTTACTGTGATGTGACTTATCTTTAAATAGACTCAAATTAATGAGAAAATATGGACATTTCACTTAGAATGAAAGACTCAGATGATAGGAAACTTGTCTCAAATGTTAATATTAATGTGTTGGATTCTAACAACACAAAGCTGCAATTAAACTAAATTTTACATATAATATGATGCACGTATGTAGATTTCTAATGTTTTCCTGATGACTCAAGTAGAGTGCTTTATTTTTAAAAAAACTGGTTATGTTGTTCACTTCAGGTTTACAATATTAATGGTATTTTGTGATCAGTTTGGTAAGCCCTACAATATTTCCCAAAATGACTTATAGATGCAACAATGACAACTATTTTACTTAGCTAACATGATAATTAGAACCTAAACTTGCATTTCAGGTTGCCATATCACCTATACAGAACTGACAACAAGCTATTTTCTTGGCAAATACCTGATTGATGGTTCATTTTTAGCATGCTTGGAGAAACACAGTAATAAGATAACCCATGTCTTTTTTCACTGTATAATATCTACAGACGATCTCTATTTCAGATGACTCTAAGTAGCTAAACACGAAGAAAAAAGAACACCTTTCTGGCTCATTAAGGCAATTGCTCAAGCTGTCATTAGAATTCTCTCTCTGAAAATGCAGTACAGGATGCAGCAGGCCTTGTCTGCTGCAGAAACTAATGGCACAGAGCTACCTTTTGACAGCAGGACTAAATTTACATACTTTACATATTCAGTGAGTAAAGGAATAATTTACAATAATCAAATATGCTATGTTTGGGGTATTTTCCCCTCATTTGAAATACACCTGTCTACTTTGTAAGCCTAGTCATCGACAACCGCATAGGAAATGAATTAATTGAGCCAAAGCAAAAAGAGGCCTTTTTTACTTATTTAACCCTACCCATTTTCTATAGGGCAATTGTAAATTACGCCTCAGAAGATAAATAGCAAGTCATGCCTGAAAAGATGAGATGCTCTGGTTTTCATCCTCAGACCTGCTAGGCTGACTACCTGTCAGATAAGGCAGCAGCCAGGATTATGCCTTGAAAAGCTGACAAACCAAGATTTTTATCATTAAATCAAACCTGCTGGGTTTAAACTCTGTGAACTTTAATTATCTCATATTTAATTAGAAGAACTAGATTAAACCAAAAGTGGAGGGTGGGGGGAGGTCCTGGCAAAGGAGAATCAAGGAGTTATGGGGGATGAGGAGACTTCATATCCACAAATCAGATTTCTCATTTCTAATAAAGGAAGGTTTACATTTAGAGGAGATTCAAGGAATCACTGGGCTGCACAATACTAGAAGTTATCTAGTCCATTCCAGAATGATAATCATCTACCCTGTTCTTTATTATTATTATTATTTTGAGATGGAGTCATGCTCCGTCACTCAGGCTGGAGTGCGGTGGCGCGATCTCTGCTCACTGCAACCTCTGCCTCCCGGGTTCAAGCGATTCTCCTGTCTCAGCCTCTCGAGTAGCTGGGATTACAGGCACCCACCACCATGCCCGGTTAATTTTTTGTATTTTTAGTAGAGACAGGGTTTCACCATGTCAGCCAGGCTGGTCTCGAACCCCTCACCTCAGTGATCCACCCGCCTCGGCCTCCCAAAGTGCTGGGATTACAGGTGTGAGCCACTGCGCCTGGCCTTACCCTGTTCTTTAAAATCTCTGCAGGAAGAGGTTCTGCATATTTGAAAAGGTTTAAAACTAATAAGGGCACTATAAGTCAGTTTACCAGACAATCAGAAAATGAAAATTTTTATACTTCAACAACTAAAAGATAAAAATAATCTGCGCTCCAGAGGTTGCTTTTATTACTATTTTTCTTTATGTAAGGCAAGACAGCATAATTAACAGTACTTGCAGAGTATCTTGTTTCATAATAGAATAGAGTCCTAAGACAATGAATTATTTAACCAGTAAGTATTCATTGATGATCTACTCCAGCAGTTGGCAAACCTTCTCTGTAAAGGGTCAGCTAGTAAATATTTTAGGCTTTGTGGACCAGAGTCTCTGTCACAATTGCCCAACTCTACTGCTGTAGCCCAAAAGCAGGCACAAATAATATGTAAATGAATAAATGTGGCTATGTTGCAAAAAAATGTATTTATGGAAAGTTGAATTTCATATAATTTTCATGTCACAAAATGTTGTTTTTCTTGTGGTTTTTGAGACAGTCCCTCTGTTGCCCAGGCTGGAGTGCAGTGGCAAGATCTCTGCTAGCTGCAACCTCTGCCTCCCGGGTTCAAGCGATTCTCCTGCCTCAGCCTCCCGAGTAGCTGGGACTACAGGCACCAGTTACCACGCCCAGCTAATTTTTGTACTTTTAGTACAGACGGGTTTCACCACGTTGGCCAGGCTGGTCTCGAACTTCTGACCTCAAGTGATCCACCTACCTTGGCCTCCCAAAGTGTTGGGATTACAGGCGTGAGCCACCACGTCCAGCCCTTATGATTGTTTTCTCACCATTTAAAATCATAAGAAATATTCTTGCTGGGCGCGGTGGCTTACGCCTGTAATCCCAGCACTTTGGGAGGCCAAGGTGGGCAGATCACGAGGTCAGGAGTTTGAGACCAGCCTCACCAACCTGGTGAAACCCCGTCTCAGTAGCATGTGCCTGTAATCCCAGCTACTCAGCAGGCTGAGGCAGGATAATCACTTGATTCCAGAAGGCAGAGGTTGCAGTGAGCCAAGATTACGCCATTGCATTCCAGCCTGGGCGATACAGCGAGACTCCATCTCAAAAATAAATAAATAAATAGATAAATTAAAAAAGAGAAAAAACTATTATTAGGTTTTGGACTGGATTTGGCTTATAGGCCATAGTTTGTTATCCCATGGTCTCTTCTACACTTAAGTCACCATGAAGGGGAGAGAAAATGATACAACACATGGCCACTTTTCTCTTCTTTTCTTTTTTTTTTTTTGAGACGGAGTCTCGCTCTGTCACCCAGGCTGGAGTGCAGTAGCGCGAACTCGGCTCACTGCAAGCTCCGCCTCCCAGGTTCACGTCATTCTCCTGCCTCAGCCTCCCGAGTGGCTGGGACTACAGGCGCCCACCATCACGCCCGGCTAATTTTTATTTTTTATTTATTTTTTATTTTTTAGCAGAGACGGGGTTTCACCGTGTTAGCCAGTATGGTCTCGATCTCCTCACTTCATGATCTACCCGCCTCGGTCTCCCAAAGTGCTGGGATTACAGGCGTGAGCCACTGCGCCCGGCCTACATGGCCACTTTCCACAATGGTTGGGAAAACAAGACAGAAATATTTTTTAAATTGGCAAATAATATAAAGCTGCACATAATAAAGGGCTAAAGTGTGTGGGGATCCCACAGGCTAAAAGAGTCAAGGCAGGAGGAGGACATGACTCTATGAGAGCTAGAATAGTCAGAACAGGACGCATGTAGCAACTAGTTGTACCAGGAAGAACTAGGTGGACTTATATAAGTGGAGAAAAGAAGGAAAGAGCACTCCAGGTGAGAGAAATAACATAAACCAGGAGAGAGAAATGTGAATTAGCAGGTTGCATTTGAGGGAATGTAGGAGAAAGGCCTGTCTAAGCAGAATCAATTGGAGAAATTAATTCAGTCACTCAATAGATAACTATTGATCACTTCTGTGTGTCAAGCATTTTGCTAAACATTAGAGATACTGTGATGAGTAAGGCACAATCCTTGCCCTCCAATTGCTCACGGTCTTGTTAGAAGGACAAACAAGCAAGCAATTATAATACAGGATAAGATGCTTACACTGAGGTGTAAAACTCCCTGGAAATAACTATGGCAATTTAAAAAATTATGTCAATTCTCAACACTCCATTCATTTGCATTTAAGGTAGAGATCTGTGATTTAAACCATAAAGGGAATCCAAATGCAAAATAAAAATCCCTGCGTGACCCACACAAGGCCTGATTATTTAAATATTCAAACGTAACTGCCTTTCCTAGAGAAACAGCAAAATCACATAAACTACCTATAAGTGATTTTAGGAAACCCTTTGAAGATTATAATTTTAAAAGGGATTATTATTTTAATAGCTTGATTCACTGCAACTGGGCATTATGTCGTTGGTCCTAACAATGCACATACACCTATCTGTAAACCTTTTCAGCAATGAGGTAAATTACTATGGAAAAGCCTGAAAGTGTTTTTTCACCAGAGATCTTTAAGAAGAGGATTTATATCTACCTGCATGAGATGGCTCAGGATCAATAATGCCTAGAGCATAGCATGAATTTTCAACTTTTTGATTTGAAATCTCTTAAAAGCATTCCAGTGAATATTTCTACAAATTATATCACTCATTCTTTAAAAATGTAGTAGTGTTACCACACTTACTTGAGGTAAGAACTAAAAATTCAGCTACGAGTGTTTAGAGCACCATGACCAAAGAAAATTGGAAGGAAATCATAAATCTTTTGCATGAGCCCCTAAGGAAAAGGCAACATTGTAAGGAAATAGCATGCAGTATGGAATTAGACAAACTGGTGTTCAGATTCTGATTCAGCCATTCACCAGCTATGACCTTGGCCAAACTACTTAACTTCTCTAATCTTCCATTCCTTCCCCTGTAAATTTGGGAAAAGAAAAGCTAATGCTCAGGAATGTTGTGAAGATGCAATGAGATGGTATATATATGACACCTAGAACAGTGCCAAGCAAATAATAGGTACTCAAGAAATGTTAAAGTCCTCCATTTTTTCTGTATTTTTCTTTCTTTCTTTTTTTTTTTTGAGACAGAGTTTCACTCTTGTTGCCCAGTCTGGAGTGCAACGGCGCCATCTTGGCTCACTGCAACCTCCACCTCCCAGGTTCAAGTAATTCTCCTGCCTCAGCCTCCCAAGTAGCTGGGATTACAGGTGCACCACCATGCCCGGCTAATTTTTTGTATTTTTAGTAGAGATGGGGTTTCACCATGTTGGCCAGGCTGGTCTCAAACTCCTGACCTCAGGTGATCCACCTGCCTTGGCCTCCCAAACTGTTGGGATTACAGGCGTGAGCCACCATGCCCAGCCCATTCTTTCTTCATTGCCAGTTTCAACTCAACATTTTTAGGCAATGACCCCAAGCAACAGGCACAAAGATGTCATTTGCGTGGTAAGCGAGCATAAAAGAGAGAACAGGCCTACCTATGTATAACCTTTCTTCTGTGGTTATTGTGGGCAGCATGTTGTGGGTAGTGCGACTTAACAACCAACTCTGCTATAGAAGGCACCTCTTGAACCTCCCCTTCCTCCTGAATCCAAATATGCATCTGCATTCTCCACTTTCACTGTTTCCTTTTAATGTTCTCTCAGCCATGGACCTCTCCTCAAAAGCCAGGGTCCTTGGTGAGCAGAATAAATAAATGGTGAGAAAGACCAGAGGAAAATATAATTTACCTAGCGATACCTCCATTTTCTACAATAGTTAAGAAATATTATTTGCTTTTTCTCAGTTCATTTCCAAACTAATTCTCACACCCTTGGAATGCTCTAATACCAATACTGCCACTTGCGAAGAGTATGTCATTCGGGCTCCTCTATACGGCATTAAGATGAGGCTTCCTCAGTAAATAATATATGTGGAAGCTTCTCTGAGCTAGAACAAGCATACCTCTTTTGTGCATAGCAACTCCCATGACCTAGAAGTGCTTCCTGCAGTTATGTTCCTAAGCTGAATATTTCACATGCTTTGGAGCTGAGAGCCAAGAGCCCCGTCTCTTGCATGGTTGTTTTTATTTTTATTTTTTTTCTTAACACAGTCTTGAAATCTTCATTATCTCCAAATATTCTATCCATGTTTGCTACTAAATGTACATGTAGTAGTGCTATTGCCCAATATGATTTCTGAATGGATTAATGATAAAATCCATTTTATATTTCCATGTACACAACTCACAGGATTCTTAAAGTATCTCAATCGTAGCATACCAATAGGTAAAGAAATCACTTTGCTATGAATCATATCTGAAGGACTGTGATCCCATATAGGAACATGTAAATAATCAAGGGTTTAGGTAAATGATATAAATACATTTGCACAAGCCTGAATGCATAAACTTCATACATGCAAAGATAGAAAAATATAAGTGTTACATGAGTTATTTGCAATTATGTCTTAAAACACTCAGGGTATTTCTGAGTGTTCAAGTTAATGAAGTTCTTGAAAATATGGATTAATTTAAATATACTAAAATTATGTATTACATATATGTATGTGTGTGTGTATGCGTGTACACATGCGCTATATATGGCTAATAACTGGCAAAAAACATGGCTACCCTAGTGGCTTTTGTCTTTATATAATAGTCACTCCAATAATGACTAGTATACATTTTAAAAACACATTCACAGGATAGAGATCATATCTTAGACTGCTTTTGTATCCCGCTTAATGCCTGGCAGAATGTTCTGCACAACACAGTAAGCATACAGTCTTGAATGAAAGCTAGAAATATTCATTGTAGACTATGTATCTGTTCTTCCCAAGTCTATATTTTCTTTCCAGGTATATATATGGTTAACCATCATGAAATCGGTATTAAGGGGCAAATAGCATAAATTTTATGAGAAAGCCTTCGGCAGAAATAAAAGAGGACCGGACAAAATGAATATCATGTTTCCACTAGAAACTTTTACTCCTTGATTATCTTAAAAAGTCATGTTGTACATTCACCCAATCCTGTTTAAAACAGCACTCAGGCCGTTTATGTAGCTGATCTTGGATTAGCCCTTGTTGCACAGGAATGATTTACCACTGCAGAAAAGAAGAAATAAAGAGAAATATTATTTGAAATGTATGAATAAAAAACCATAATGCACCTAGAACACTGAATAAGACAAAAGCATAAATAACTCATTTATAATATTGATTTATGATTGTGCTACTGTAACTTGAAATGAGAGTCTCAACAAATTAGGCTATAAATAACACACAAATCTCATATTTATTTCATTAGTTATCATGCAGGTCATGATAAACGTGTCACAAAATAAAGGAATGAACTGGGTACTGCCAGCACTCCATCTCAAGCTGCATTCTTGCTTGTTTCTTTGGAAAGTTGTAAGTTAATGAATAGATGCTACTTTCTATGATACAGATGTCCTTCACTACTCGAATCTATTGAATTCAGCAATGAATACATATTCATGAATGTGCACTCTTCTCAAAACAGGGATTTAGACAGTCTACTCCATTAAACATAAGTTTATTTTTTCTTCCAGGTGTCAGCTAGGAAATCAACATTTTGGTCAGTGGCCTTTTCATAATGTTTGTCCTAATGGATGCCACCTGGAAATAAAATCAACTGATATTTAGTAGAGTATATTTTCCAAATTTCCATTCTAGGAAGAGTATTATTTTAGGAAGAAGTAATTAATTCTAACTATTAGAAATTAACATAGATTTATAAATATAACTGTAGCTGAATCTGGTGCTAATTAAAACAAGAGTTAAACAAAACTATATAATTCACTTTTTATTATACATTCACATTCTATTGATGATGATAATAATTAGAGCCTATGCTATCATCAACTTGATGTTTTCATAGCTATACTGTTTTATCTTGGTCATCCTACCATGGTTTCTATGTATCTGATGAGGCCAACTGTGTTCTGTGTCAGTCTGTTCCAGTTACCTGTGTTTTGATTTAGTGACTTGCCACATTGATATAATGTTTTACAATCATCTAAATGGTGAATACATATTAACTAATGTTTTAGTGTTAAATGTTCACACAAAACCTAATAAACAGTGCACCTCCAAACTTTCTTGGCTTCCTTTACAAGTAATACACCGTTTTTTTTTTTTTTTTTTTTTTAAAAAAGACCTTTCAAATATTCTAGTCATGCTCAATCAATAAATACACCAAAATCAAACTTAAATAATAGGTTTTCTAGCTATAAAACAATACACGCTTGACAATATGGAAGAAATACAGGAAATAAGTTTGTCAAATTTTGTTAAGCCAAGAAGAATGGGAAACGGGGCGGTAAAGGCCATATGTATGCCAGATTCATATAGTGGTTTCTGTTCTTGATGTTGAGATCAATAAACATCTGAGCACCTTCTATGTTTCCATCACAGCGGTAAGATACTGTGGCTAATGAATATGATGCAAGTCCTTAACTCCCTAAAGACTAATGTACTTTGGACAACCATTCTATCCTATTCATCCTAAGTGACCACAATGATTACTAAGAGCAGCAGTCATGCTCATAGGTGATGGTGGCCAAAGGCTGACATTCGGAACATTACAATGGGCTAATATTCTACTCTCTTGCAAGAGCTGTCTCTTCTATGGACAATATGATGGCAGAAGGGATGCAATGTGGAAAAATCCTAAGTAGAAAAATTTTACTTCTGTTTATTTTTTTAAAAAGTATTCCCCTGACAGCTTGGTCTGATTGACAGCTCTTACAGACTGACCTAATGAACCTTCAGCCTGGGAGCCTTCACACCTTGCCTGATAAGCAGTGAACTCAAGTTTTACTGTAGCCATCATCTCCTGAGCCCCAGTGATCTGACTAAAGTGGCATGGCCTCCAAATACAACTGTGAACATTTATTGCAGGCCAATCCCAGCAGGAACGTTGTCAAACTGATTTTTCAGCTTTTATAGTCTCTCTGCAAATCAGCCCAAATCACATTGTTCCAGGTTTAGAGTAAGCATCTAATTGTGTATCCCTATGGCCTCTGCTAAGATTTTGCGAAGGTGTTAAATTATGGTATATGAAAACATCACAGAGCCACAAGTGTATATGCAAATTATCTGCTTATTCCCCTATAGAGTGTGAAAAATATTTTAAAGTTTTTTTATAAAACTACTGTTCATCTTATAGCTATTCTATTTGTCTGTTTCTTCCTTACCCATTAGGGTCAGTTTGTAAATGTATACCAGGGAAGATGAGACAAAAGGCTGGGGCAGGAGTGATTCAGGATCCTGATTAACACCAAAGAAAATGTCCTGTACAAAGGGAATCCGCAAGTCACATTTAGAGGATTCTTCTACATTGTTTATGTTAGGTCTTAAAGTATAATTCCTCAGGAAAAATGCAGAAACCAGGATACTAGTCTACTACAAAGAAGGAAGACTTCGTGCATTTATTTCAAATCTTTGTAAAACAACATCAAAAAGAAATTAGTCTAACTATGACTAGTTTTCTAGAAACAAGAAGTGACTTACTCTGGAATTAAATGAGCATTGTGGGACTGTAATGCATGGAAGCTGTAGTTAACATTTTGAACTTCTGAAACCACTTTCATGGTGGACCTTTCCTATCTCATATTCTCAAATTAAATAAAACATTTGTTGCTCTAAATTTGGGATAAAAGGGTGTGTTCATCAGATTATACTACTTATATAAAATTTGAATTTAGCTTTAAATTGTCCTTCATTCCTCTTTGAAACTAGAATGATGAATCTGGACAGACTAATCTTTTGCAAAAGTAACCACAGAAATGAAGATACTGCAATCCATAGAAAAAGAAAAAATATATACAATATTTTTCACTTCTTACCTAAAGCATATTTAATCAAATGTCTTTGAATTTGTCAGCAATACATATAAACATACCTATACACACATATTCTCTCTCTCTCTCTCAAGCTACTAAGCTACCAAAATAAAGATAGCCTCTAAATGACAACATAAAACCAGGCAAACACCAATGGATTTGGTAAATCTATTTTGCTGAACCTCAACTACCCCCTCTGGGGCTTTGGCCTGTACTTGCAGCATTACTTTTGCATAACTATGGTAAAACAGCTGCAAGAGCAACAACAAAAACAAAGATTAATTCACTCAGCTGGTTCAGGGGGAGATTTGTGGCAAGGTGTTCTTCCTCTAAAAGCTCTAAATCCATCTAGTTTCCAATGTGTTCTAAGCATTTCAATCCATATTTTTTTCTATGTGGGCATAAGAAGAGAAGTATACTGACATATTTAGGTCCTGGGTCACAGTAGCTGAAACAGATGTGAGACAAAATTCCGCTTTTTTAATACTTCAGTAAAGAATCCCATCAAATTGTTTCTTAAGTCTCAAACGCCTAACTATAGATTTAACTGGGTATTTGTATCTTGTATACTTTTTAAAATCTTTGATTCTGTACATAATATGAATGTTTTTTTTTTTTTTTTGAGACGGAGTCTCACTGTGTCTCCCAGGCTGGAGTGCAGTGGCGTGATCTCGGCTCACTGCAAGCTCCGCCTCCCGGGTTCACGCCATTCTCCCGCCTCAGCCTCCCAAGTAGCTGAGACTACAGGCGCCCGCCACCACGCCTGGCTAGTTTTTTGTATTTTTAGTAGAGACGGGGTTTCACCATGTTAGCCAGGATAGTCTCGATCTCCTGATCTCGTGATCCACCCGCCTCGGCCTCCCAAAGTGCTGGGATTACAGGCTTGAGCCACCGCGCCCGGCCAATATGAATGATTTTTTAAACAACCTACATACGTTGGTAAGATCTGTCCTCTTCAAGGTAGTTATTTTAGGAGCTACAGAATTAAGTAATGATTCTATCATTGGCAAAAAACGTTTGTGAAGTCCTTCTTCGGGATATCTTTACAGTAGGCCTCACAGCCTTTTAAATAGTTTTGATGACAGCAAGTCTTTGACATTTAATAGATTTGAGTTTTAGAAAACAAATATTTCAGAGCCAAATTAATAAGTAACCTGGGTAACTAAGCTGTGCAATACTAAAGTTTGATTAAACACTAGATGTAACTGAAGAAATGATACTGAATTTCTTCTGTAGCTCAAATTCAAGGTACTGCAGAACATTCATTTGGATAAATAAATTCTGGTTGGGGCCAAGTGTGGTGGCTCTTGCTTGTAATCCCAGCACTTTGGGAGGCCAAGGTGAGTGGATCACCTGAGGTCAGGAGTTTGAGACCAGCCTGACCAACATGGTGAAACCCCGTATTTACTAAAAATACAAAATTATCCAGGCATGGTGGTGCATGCCTGTAATCCCAGCTACTTGGGAGGCTGAGGCAGGAGAATCGTTTGAACCCAGGAGGCGGAGGTTGCAGTGAGCTGAGATTGCGCCATTGTACTCCAGCCTGGGCAACAAGAGCAAAACTTCACCTCAAAACAAACAAACGAAAAAAATTCTGGTTGGTTTGGTAACAAAAGCGACATACAATCATCCCCGGGTATCCATGAGAAATTGGTTCCAGAACTTCCTTTGGAAACCAAAAAATTAGCAGATGCTCAAGTCCCTTATCTAAGATGGCATAGTATTTGCATATCACCTATGCACATCCTCCTGTATACTTTAAATCATCTCTTGACAACTTAAAATACCTAATAAAATGTTAATGCTATGTAAAAGTTGTTACATTGTATTGTTTAGGGGACATGGAAAAAGTCCGTGCATGTTTAGTACAGATGCAATTTTAAAAAATATTTTCGATATGCCTTTCATTGAATCCATGAATGTAGAATCTATGGATATGAAATGGCAATTGTATTCAGTAAAATACAGATAAATGCATAAATGTTTGTGTGTGTGTATGTGTGTGAATTCTAAAGCAAGACAAGATAGTTCATTTTACAGATTAGGAAATGGAGGGCCTGAAGTTAGTGTAGTCGTAGTAAAGTCCCTGGTATATAGTGAAGTGCTTAAAAAATATTTATGAGGCCGGGCGCGGTGGCTCAAGCCTGTAATCCCAGCACTTTGGGAGGCCGAGACGGGCGGATCACGAGGTCAGGAGATCGAGACCATCCTGGCTAACACGGTGAAACCCCGTCTCTACTAAAAATACAAAAAACTAGCCCGGCGAGGTGGCGGGCGCCTGTAGTCCCAGCTACTCCGGAGGCTGAGGCAGGAGAATGGCGTGAACCCGGGAGGCGGAGCTTGCAGTGAGCCGAGATCCGGCCACTGCACTCCAGCCCGAGCGACAGAGCAAGACTCCGTCTCATAAAAAAAAAAAAAAAAAAAAAAAAAAAAAAAAATTATGTAGCTAACGTGATGATCCATGGAGAAATAAACACTATACTTTAAAACTCTGTTAGAGTGCTAGGATTATAGGTGTAGCAAACATCTGTCTATTTGCCAGCCCTTCCCATACATTTCTCAGAGAATCTGCTCTTTCATCCAGTCCCTGGAAAAGGTGACAGTCCTATGCACCATGTGATCTTATCTCTGCTCTGGCTGATTGGCCACAGACTGAACACCTGACTTAAGGGAAACAAATTCACAGGCTAGCTGGGTCAGTCAGATTCTGTCACAAGAATCTGAACTTGGAGAGACCCATGCCACATAAAGATAGGCACTTGAAGTAAGCATCATACTGTATCATAGCTGTGGCAGTCATGTTCAAAGGAAACCAATGCGTGATCTCGGCTCACTGCAAGCTCCGCCTCCTGGGTTCACGCCATTCTCCTGCCTCAGCCTCCTGATTAGCTGGGACTACAGGTGTGTGCCACCACACCCAGCTGATTTTTTTTTTTTTTTTTTTGTATTTTTAGTAGAGATGGGGTTTCACCATGTTAGCCAGGATGGTCTCGATCTCCTGACCTTGTGATCTGCCCGCCTCAGCCTCCCAAAGTGCTAGGATTACAGGTGTGAGCCACCATGCCTGGCCCAAGAGCAACTTGTATTTCTAACTTTTCCATTTTAGTTCCAGCCTAAGACACTCATGGTCTCACTGTTGTTTCCTATCCTTGGATGTCCACAAGGTTGCTTATCACATCCTTAAATACATACCCCTTCACTCAAGCTACCTTGTGTAGATTTCTATTCCATACAACAAAGCAGTGCCTATGACAATGCGGTAATGGACCTGATTCCTCCTTTTAGTTTGTCAATTTAAAAAATTAGAAAAATAATTTTTAAACTGTTCATGGAATGGCTAAATGCCCAGGGAGATTAAGTGATTCACTCCAAGTCATTCACACAGTGATGGGTCAAGCATTAGAAACCAGATCTCCTAACTCATCACAGACCCTGGAGTTACATAACCTTGGAAATGTTACTTAACCTCTCCTTGACTCAGTTTCCCCCACTATAACAGGGAATATAGTAATAGTACTTAACCTCTCTAATAGGATTTTTGTGAGGATTAAATTTGTTATTATATAATACAAATAGTAGAGGCCAGGAGCAGTGGCTCACGCCTGTAATCCCAGCATTTTGGAGGCCGAGGTGGGCGGATCACCTGAGGTCAGAAGTTTGAGATCGACCTGGCCAACATGGTGAAACCCTGTCTCTACTAAAAATACAAAAATTAGCCAGGTGTGGTAGTATACGCCTATAGTCCCAGCTACTTGAGGGGCTGAGGCAGGAGAATCGCTTGAACCCAGAAGGCAGAGGTTGCAGTGAGCCAAGATCGCCCCATTGCACTCCAGCTTGGTGACAGAGTGAGACTCAGTCTCAAAAAAAAAAAAAAAAAAAAAAAAAAATGTAATAGCTGATTGAAGCAGGGAAGGAACCTGACCTACAGGGGAACCATCCTAGGCTTGTCAAAGACTTGGGCCTTGTGCAAAAAACAAACAAACAAACAAAAAAACAAACAAACACAGGGAAAAGAAAAAGATTCAAATAACATTCCTGTCACAGGAACATAGAATTGGGACCCAAGAATCATTGTCAGGAGGAAGAAGAAGCAGTTAGATGAGGATAAGTAGTCTTGTTTCAAGCACTAAAGGGCCCAGGAACTCACGCTGTGAAGGACCGCAGAGCCACCTTGAAAGGACAGCAAAGATCCCATTTCCAGGGCTCCAGGTCTAGGTATATAATACATCCTGCCCTGAATTCCCTTGAGTCTTTCTGTATCTGTTCAATGAACACCCAGTTTAAGTAGCTTTTTGTTCCTTGTAATCAGAAGAGACTCAATTAAGTAAAATGCTTATTAATAGTATCTTAACTTTTTGTACAAAAATTAAAAGCAATCACACACACAAACAGCATAGAATGGAGGTCCCAGATGCTTCCTATTTCAAACTTTTTTTTTTTTTTTTTAAGTGTTCTCACACTCTGTTGCAGCATGGTCATCACAATACTCTCATTTCTCTCTTTCTAAGTAAAAAGTGCGTTATCACCATGTTATCATCAGGAACTAGATGGCACAGGTCTTAAGAATGAGTAATTAATCATTCTATATCCATTTAGCATCATTGGATTCATTTTGTTTAACATGATAGATAATAGCTTAAGCCTACATTCTTCCAATTAAAATGTGAAAATGTTCTTTACAAAGGTCTTCTACCCTTACAAAGCTAAGCAAACTCTACAGCATATTCTATAATTAGCACTCTGAAAATATTTTTTAAAGCAACAAAACAGCAACCTGAGCACAAACCAAGACTACTGCAAATTGTAAACAACTTCAGATGATTTACAGCAAAAGAATCCGACAAAGCTTCCTTAATGTCAGGATATAAACAGTCCTTAGTGCTATTTAGTTAAATGATAATTATAAAACCCGCTGAACTGAATGAGAATTTGGATTGTCAGACAAATGTTTGTAAGGGGTTAATTAATTCATATGAACTACACAGCTCAGCTGAAAATGGGCTCATTATTCTAAACCACCAACTTTGTCTGCTTCTTGTATAGTCCTCCTTTCTCCATCAGATTTATCCTGTTGCACCCCCACCCACAGTAACGAATGTCAGGAGATAGAAATATTTTAAAGGAAATGTGAGCTACAGGCATTTTGCAAGAGTACATCAGGGGTACAAAGATGTCTGCTGGAACACTGAAATGGAAAGATCATTTATTAGTGCACCATGGTTCATAACATCCCAAAGGGTTCAATATTTTCATTACGCACATAAACATACCCCCTCTTCCTTTTCAAATGCCTCATTACAGCTAAGCCTGGAGCTTTTTTCTTAAAAAGCTTTCCTCTGAAATTATTAATAATTTGAAGTTCCCTACAGGCCAAGGATATTATTACAGTCAAAATGCATCAATATGTATATATACTTATATACTCTCTTTTATGCTATTTTAAATAACAAAGTATTTAGTGGAAACAGTAAAGAATTTATAAGCTATATACAGAAAAGCCTAGAGGAAGATGGCAATATCCCAGACTCCAAGGAAACAGCTCTTGAAGCTTATTAGGTGGGTGTAGGAGACTGTAATAGGATTATGAGTTTTGGTTTAGCCTGTCCATCATTTCAAAATCCCCATAACTAAAGGGAATATCTTCATAGGGGTCTGAGTTTAATATTGAAGCTGCTTTATTTAATTCTTCCTATTTTATAATGCTGAGTGCTAATTAGTTCCATCCACTTTCTTCAGGCTTGTCAATAAGGCAACTTGGAAGCCAAGAACCTGCTGAATTATGGATTAACCAGTTCTGTAACAGCGTGTTCAAGCAACCTAGTTAGCTACTCCAAAATGTAATGTTATTATGGGCACAGGAAAGCATAAAATACTATTTTGTTATGTTCTGCTTGAAAGAAAAAAAATAACTCCCTACCAGTGAACTGTTTATTTCTGATGCATTAACGAACATTTTAGATATGTAAAACTAAAATAACATTTACTGTTGTGTGTGTTAAACATAGCCTATTAAATTCACAATAGCCATAATAATATTTACTACAAAAAAAAAAAAAAGAAAAAGACAAACTAGTCTTAGAATTTGGAGTACAGAAAAGAAAAATCTTAAAGGCAGAAAGACTGAGAGACTGACATGAGTTCCCTCATCTACCTTCACTTTCATTGAACCTGCATCCCAATCTCCCTGGGCCTTCCCATCACTTTCTTAACTCTTGCCATTTCAATTGACTCCTTTCTGGTGCAGCTAGATGCTAGAATCGGCCCTGTAGGGTCATACATTCTGGAATTAGAAGTAATGTTAGAGATACACTGATGTAGCTCTCTTATTTCACAAGTGAATTAACTGAGATCCAAAGGTCAAGTGAACTATTCGAGGTCATACAAGCTAGTTGATAGTAAAGTTAAAAAATGAATCCAAGTCTCCTGATTCCTTGTTCAATGCTCCTTCACTTCTACTTACCATCATAACTATCCCATTCAACCATGTCCAAACTCGTTGCCCTCACTAGGCTGCTGAGCTATCCCCTCCACCAGGCATAATTTTTTTTAGCCACAAGGAATTCAGCCATGATCAAGCACTGACAAAACGCAACTTAGCTATGTCTACTGTGTGCTCTGTGGTTTGACTCCCCAAGTGTCCCCAGATCTCCCCTGCCTCCACAGGCTTCCAATTCTGCCTTCCTTTCTTCATTTCTAAATGATTAGCTTGATTTCTACCTTGTCAAAATGAATCTATCTCCGAGGAGTTTAATCATCTGCCTTCACCTAGAAACCAATTGTTTTCTATTCTGCTCCTCTTTGTGGTAGAGACAACTCTCCTTTTCTCCCCTCCTGAAGATTGATTTATTTATTAAGGCATTTATTGAAATACATGGATTCCCTTCCTTACTGGCAACTTCAGTCTCTCCTTTTTTACTGCTGCCTTTTCTTTAAACTCTTTTAAACTATTCTTTAAACTATTTTAAACTAATAAAAATCATAATAGCAGTAATAATAACCAGCTAGTACATACAAAGTATTTATTATTGAGACAGCCAGGTGGGAGGGGGTCCCTGGAGAAACTCTAAACAGCCCACTGAGGTGGAGCCTCGTTAAGTTTACATTGAGGAGGAGACTGGCCCCTCCTCTTCCTGTGTGGAAGCTGGGATTCCAACATCCTGCTCTAGCAGGGACTCTGGCCTTGCGAGAGTCCCTGTTTCCCCCTTTTCTTCCTTTACACTGAACAAAACCCTGTCTTACTCAAGATTCAAACTGTCTGCGAGCCTGAATTTTTGTGGCTGTGGGACAAAGAACTCTGTCTTTAGCGGAACTGAGGAAAAGTTTTCCAACATTTTGTGCTAGGGACCATTTTAGGTACTTAGAAAGTATTAACTTCATTAATCCTCATAATAACCCATGAGGTAGGTATAACTATTATCCTCACTTTACAGATAAGGAAACTGATACATAGGTTAAATAACTTGCCCAAGATACACAACTAGGAAGTGGTAGTGCCAGGATTTGAACCCAGAGAGCTTAGCTCCAGATTCTGTGCTCTTAACCATCATGCTGCCTCTTTAATATATGTCATATCCATACCATCACTTATGAGCTCTAATACACTGAGCAAGTTACTTCTCAGAGACTCAGTTTCCCGATATATAAAATTAAAATAATATTGCTAATTTTGTAGGATTGATATGAGGATTATGTGAACTAGAGAATATACATAACCCATCATGCCTGGCATATATAAACATCCAATAAATGACAATGTTATCATGATGAGATTAATAACCACCAAATTTGGCTTTTATCAACAAAATGTTCCAAGGAAGTACTCCCAGAGGGAGATAGCTCTATTATGTATTTAAGAAATCCTTACAAAACCCTGTTCTAAACACAATGTTAACTCATATAGTTCTCAAAACCACCACGAGGAAAATCCTACTATCATTTCCATTTTACATGTGAGAACATTGAGGCAGAAAGGTAATACACTGCCTCAAGGTCACAAAGCTAGTAAGTGGCAGAGTCAAGATTTAGACCCACACAGTCTAACTCCATAGTTTTTGGTATAACTATAGCACTAAGCGAGACTCTCAACTCTCCTTAGCCCAGTGGACTAAGACAAGCATCTTTACAACATGGCAGCTAGCTTGAGAGTAAACTTGAGACGCCCACAGCATGGAAGAATAGCATAGATGCATATAGTCACAGTAAGTTTAAAAAGGTGTTTTCTACTGTAGTGTTCCCCAAACTTGTCAGCTGAAGAGGATTATCTAGAGATTAAAAGAAAAAACAAAAACAGAATCCTTGGCCCCCTCCCATACCTACTAAGCCAGACTCTGGGAATGGAGATTAGTAGAAGTTAATAGAGGACCAAATTAGAATCACATAGGAAGCGTTTTCAAAATCCCCACGACCAGGACCTATCCATGGAGACTCTGCTTCAGCACATCCATGTTGGTTCCTAGACCTCACTTGTTACCTTTAGAGGATTCTAGAGAGACAACAACTTACTGAAAACTGACAGAGAGAAGTATTTATCATCCCTTCATTATATGAAATATACCTACATATAATCAAATAGTTGATGAGGGGGCATTTTTGTTTTTTAAGAAGTCGTCAAACTAATTAAAGGAGGAATAATAGAATAGTACTCTTTTGAACTAATGGACCTAGAGAATCATCAGCGGCTGCTAATATAACAAAAAGAGTCAACTAGCCATCATGTGCTCCCATGTAAAACCTCACAACACCAACAACAATAAGGACGTCTTGACAAAAAGGTAAAACCTGAATCTGATCAAGCCTTAGAGTGGCTTGGTTTATCTAACTATAAATTTATAGAAAATATATGGAGTAGGGGGACAGGCAAAGAAACAGGTAAATAACACTAATGCGATGCAATAAACAAAATATAAACTCAATCAGACAAATGACCTGGTTGCTTCAACAATAACAAGTGGGCTGAGCATGGTGGCTCACACCTGTAATCCTAACACTTTGGGAGGTCAAGGTGAGAGAATCGCTTGAGCTCAGGATTTTGGAAAGAGAGAAAGAGAGAAAGAAAGAGAGAAAGAGAGAAAGAGAGAAAGGAAGAAAGGAAGAAAGGAAAGAGGGAAGGAAGGAAGGAAGGAAGGAAGGAAGGAAAGAAGGAAGGAAGGAAGGAAGGAAGGAAGGAAGGAAGGAAGGAAGGAAAAAAAAGACCTCTGAAAATTACAAGAAAAAAAGAGAAACAGATGAAAAGGTGGAGCAGTCAGCCTCCAAGATGATCCTCCCCAATTATCCCAATCCCTTGGTATTCACACTCTGGTGTAATTCCCTCCCACATGGTTTCTGGGTTGGTTTTTGTGATTGGTAGAATATGACACAAGTATTGTTATATCGCTTCCAAGACTAGGATACAGAATGCTCTGTGGTTTCCTCTTTGCTTTCTCTCTTAGATCACTCACTCTTGGGGAGGCCAGCTGCCATGTTGTAAAGGTGCTTGTCTTAGTCCATTTGGGCTACTATAACAAAATACCCAATGGTATTTATTGCTCACAGTTCTGGGGGCTGGGACGTTTAATATCAAGGCACCAGTAAATTTGGTATCTGATAAGGGCTCGTTCTCTGTTTCATAGAGGCACTTTCTCGGTGTCCTCATATGGTTGAAGGAGCAAACATGCTTCCTTGAACTTCTTTTATAAGGGTAATCACTTTCCAAAGGCCTCACCTTTTAATACTACCACATTGGAGACTATGTTTCAAAATATGTATTTTGCGAGGACAAAACATTCAGACCATAGCAACAGTCAAGAAGCTCTATAGAGAGGCCAGTATAGTGGAGAAGTGAGCTTGGAGTAGATCTTCTAGCCTCAGTCAGGCCCAGAGACAATGGACTACCATCTCATGACAGACACTGAAACCATCACTCAGTTAAACTGCTCCCAAATTCCTGACCCACAGAAACTATGAGATAATAAACATTTGTAGTTTTAAACTACTACGTTTTAAAGGTAACTTGGTATGCAGCAATTGATAACTAATTGATAATTAACACAAGGGGGATTCCATTGTTAAAAAGAGACTTAACAGAACCATAATAATGAATCAACTTTGTTTAGTTCCCAATTCAAACTAACCAAAAAGAGTAGATAATCAGCTGGGCGTGGTGGCTCACACCTGTAATCTCAGCACTTTGGGAGAGGGGCGGATCATTTGAGCTCAGGAGTTGGAGATCAGTCTGGCCAACATGGTGAAACCCCAACTCTACTAAAAATACAATAATTAGCCAGGCGTGGTGGTGGGTGCCTGTAATCCCAGCTACTCGGGAGGCTTTGGCAGGAGGATTGCCTGAACCCAGGAGGCAGAGGTTGCAGTGAGCCGAGATAGTGCCACTGCACTCCAGCCTGAGTGACAGAGCAAGACTCCGTCTCAAAAACAAAAAACGAAACAAAAAAACCAAAGCAGATAATCAGGGAAATGTAAACACTAAATAGATATTTGTTATTAAGAATTATTTTTCTTAGTAAGATATGATAATAGTATTTGGTTATATTAGAAATAATCATCTTTTATGGATGCTTATAGAAACATTTACAGATGAAAAAAATATAATGTCTGAGATCTGTTTCAAAATATCCAAGAGATCTGTTTCAAAATATCCAAGAGTAGCAGTATGGAGAAAACAAAATTGATCAAGAATTGATCATTGTGGAAGCTGGGTTCATGTTTTTTTTTTTTTTTTTTAAATATTATTGTATTTTGTTTATACTTGAAAATTTCAAAATAAAGAGTGAATAAGTAAAGAGAAAAAAAAACCATTGACTGACTATTAAGGTTCCACATCAGATGAAGCAATTCCAACCAAGCCACCCAATTAGGAGAGGCACAGTCCCAATAGCCAAATAGGGCTCATCTATGGGTATTAGTGCCTGCAAATTCATACATGGTACACACATACTGTTATATACATATCCTTATCTCTTACTTCTTTGGTGTGTCCATGTCTTTTCTCCTCAGCTAGACATAGGATAGTAACTTAGGGACATACACTGTTTATTTATTGTTTGGTTTATCATTGAGGATTGCTTTTAAGTTCAAGGAGGACATGAGCATTTCTGTAGGAAGAAGTCAATTTAAAGAAAGACATTAAGAAAGAAAGCAGCATGATTCTGAAGGAGGTAAGAGGAATGAGATTAGGAGCACAAAGTTTGCCTCAGGAAGTGACACTGAGGGAAATGAAGGGAACTTAGAAAAGATGGTCATTTACTAAGACTGTCAGGTGCGAGTTTCAGTTTGAGGGACTACAGCGAATAGAGAAAATCTGGAAGAATAGCCAAGGCATATGATTCAGTGAACAGTGAACAAGGAGACTGCTAAGGAGTGATGAAGATGCAACTAAAGCTACAAACATACTTCAAACATATAAAATAAAGGTAGTATTTAAGATTCTTCCCCAAGGGCAGTGAATTTATTTTTACTATATTTGGTTTTGTTGTTGTATTTCATTATTACATTTAAGGGGAGAGGAATGAGTAACAATAACTGTGCTTCAATTGTAACATTACTAACAGGGAGATATTCTAAATACATTATTCTTTATGGTGTATATGTTTTCACAGGAAACTTTCCCAATAGCTTGAATAATTTATGATTTGATTTTAATATTTTGCAATCATTTGGAAGTATGTAAATATTTATTCTCTTATTTCGTCAAAGTCTGAAAAAAGCAAGGATCAACAGCAAACAAGTAAACAACGAACAAAAGCAACATCAAAAGTAGAAACGTCACATTTGAGGAAAAAAGATAAATTTTAACCTATAACTGGGCCATTTACAAAAGAATAATCAGATAAATATTTGTTTCCATGGCCATCTGAGAATAATGCCTCAATAAATAGCTATGGACGCTTAGAACAGGAAGCTTAGATATAATAATATTGCATAATTTAATAGGACAAATAGCTGTTGAGTAATTTCATTTCATTTTAAGTAGTAATTTCATTTTAAAATAGAAAACCTAAAATAGGATCTCAGCTATCCAGAAACCTCACATAATGAGTTGATCTGGATAGCAGAGAGTTTATACGTCTTAAACAGCAACAATTTTTATCTTAGCCATTTTGTATAGAAATATTTTGAAGATATATTGTACACTTTGCTGCCTCCATAAGGATAATCTACTGAAAATACATTTTTGCTAATTCACATAATTCACATTTTTGCTAATTCACATAATTATCATAAACATCAAACACTGTGCTGTGCTATAACTACAAGGTCTGTAGGGCATATTTGAGGTATGTCTATTTGTTTCTTCTCTAAATAGACCAAAACTGTTCTATGCTCAAAGATCTTTTTCATTTACAAATTTTATTTAATTATTATTTTATTTATTCTAATGATATAATCAGCAGAGTCACTGAAGAATATTATAAAAAATGTGAAGGAAGTACAAATCACTCATATACCATGGTATATGAGTGATTAGTCACAAAGACTATTAATATTTTGGTGTATTTCACTCCAATTTTTTAATGAGCAGCTACATATACATATATATATACTTATTTCTTTTTTTTACATAGTTGAGAGCAATTATAAACAGTTCTGTATTCTGCTTTTTGTTTTTTAAGATGTTATCTGCTTTCATAATTAGTTCATCTCTTCCACTAGAGTCAAGATATTAACTATCACGTCTTAGTGCTTCCAATGGGTCTTAAAATGTCTGTCTACCTCTCAATCCTGGTATGTATGCTGTTTCCCATTTGCTGGAGGGTGAAAAAAATAGAAAATCCAATTTGACAGAACTATGTCTAACATAATAAATGTTTTGAGTAAGGTACTTAGAAGACTCTTTTGATAAAAGTCCACATGCTGCTGTTTAAGGACTTGATCACATTCCTTTTGCCTATTGAGGGATATTTTTGTTTTTGCTTACTTTCAGGTTTACCGCCATATTTTGAAGAGATAGATAGCATTTCCAGGTAGGTACAGTTGCTGGAAGAGTGGAATTTCAGAGAGGTGAAGTGTTCCTGTGCTGCAATGTTACAGAATACCATAAATCTGATGCATGAGCCTGACCCAGCAGCTTTCTAATACATACCTACACAGATATAAAAGTTCCCTCGTTTAAATTTATTTCTGCTGAATAAGCAGCAATAATCTGTGTTATCTCTCTTCGGAAGATCTAATTACTTACTTATCTGTGTTCCCAAGCCGCCATGTACTTGCTTCAATATTAACCCTTATCATCCTATATTATTTTAAATTGAAACACATGAAATAAATATTTTCATAGGTCAAACAACAACGTCACATGGCTCAACCTAACAGTTAATTTATTGTGTTTCTCTTTTCATACTGGACAGTACATTCCTTTGGGGTAAAGTCCATCTTTGTACCATCAGGCTTTGGCTATAATATTAAAATATTTGTTCAAAGAATGTAAATATACTATATTCAAATCATTGATTACAGATTTTATGCACTGACTTGACCCAAGTTAATCATGCTTTGCATCTGGTAAGTAGTAAAAAATTCTCACTTCATTTACTTTCTGAATCTCTTCTAGAGAAAAGTTGTACCGATTTTCTACATAGAGTATATGTATTATATGTAGAAAAATGTTTACAACAGCATTATTTATGGTAGCTAAAAAAAAAGATAGAAACAAATTCAATTTCTAATTTAAAGGATGGATGAAGTGAATTATCATACATTCTTATGCTCAAATAATATACAATCATTTAAAAGCAGACTTACCAAGATATTCATTAATGTAAAAATGCTTATAAATTTAAATGGAAAAGTAGTATATACAACTTTGTATACAGTATAGTATGAACAATGTAAAATATGCATAGAAATACAAGATAGAAGAAAAAAACAAAATGTAAAGGTGGTTGCTTCTGGATGTTGAGACTATATATTTTCCTTTGTCTTTAAATTTTACATATTCCCACATTTTCTGCAATGAACATACATTATCTTTAATAATGGAAAATATTTTAAAAGAGAAAAATATATGATGGTAGTACATTTCAAAGAAGTTGGCCAAGAAAAGAACGAAGACAAGAGGGATATGTAATTGATAAAATAGAGCATTTATTTGGAAAAGTTACTTATTCATTCCAGAAATCTTTACTGACGACATACTATGTCCCAGGGACATAAACAATCTTAGCCATGACTTTTCACGTGGGTGACTCAGAACACTTCAGAAGCCTACATCCATTGTATTTTGTGTTTTAACTTTTAGAAAATGGAACTAAACAAAATCATTTTAGTCAGATGATTCTGGAATACTAGAAAAGGGGCACTGACCAATTTGTAATTCCATGTGTCCTTCTTCATGTGGTGCAATTCCTTTTCACAATCATGTTGGTCACCACCAAAATCAAATACAAAAAGAGAAGAAGAACCTCTAGCACTTGAGAATAAGAATCTACCCATAATCATTTCTCAGGATGGTCAAACTCCAGATGACCTCAGTAGGAAGTCCTAATATCACTTTTTACAGCATGCTAAATTTGTCATTTGAAGACAAACCCTAGACACTGATAGCTTCTGTTCATAAGTTTCATGAAAGCAAATGAAGCACTAAAATATTAATGTTATATTTCTGCCTCTAATAGAGCTATGATGGTTGTAGCCCCTCTGATCATTAAGACTTAAAACTACATTTGTCTCTAGTAGTGAACACTTCAATCAGAAAAACGAGATGAAAATCTTTATAGAGATACTATAAGATGTATGAACAAGTTGTATTTCTTAGATGCATCTTTGACTATAATGTTTTTTTTAAGAGATATTATTTTTGCAGTCCATTTCTAACTAAAACATCTGAAGCTTCAATCTATCCGAGCAAAATATTGGTGTTACATATTTAAATATTTTTCCTAGATTGAAAAATAATGAGATAAAAAACCAATTGAACAGCTGGAGTTGCTTGTCCTTGATCCAAAATAATTTTCCTTTCAAAAATTTTACTACAATAGCATAGCTTAGCTAAGAAAATAAAACATTTTCCACATTATAGATGTAGTCATAAAAAAAGAAGTCTAAAGTTCAACTATGAAGGCCAGGTTACAGGTAATATTTCTATTGCTTTGTAAACTTGTAATAACAGAAGCAGTAGGTTTTCTTATAATTATTCGGAACATGGAGTATGGGGAAAGGCATACTTTAAAATAAGATTTGTTCTAATTGCTCCATTTAGAAAATATCAGACTTATTCTATATTGAAAGTGTCTAATAGGCAATGCAACCGTAAATTCAATATACTATATTTACTGCTATGAGTTAAGCACCCCATAAATCCTTGCTTACATTTTAATTGTTGATTATTTTAATCAATTGTATAATAGAAATAAATGAAACCAATAACAACTTACCTATTTTCATAACATGAAAACAATCATCATACAACTTAAATCTGGCATAACGTCTTCTAACATCAAAATCCTGCTTGAATTTTACCAAAAAGACTCAGTTTGAAAGACGAATACTGGAAGATATCTGCACCAAAACAATGCTTCCCTTTCTAATGTAACAACAGTCTTGTGGTTCAAATGTAACGGATATCACATTTCCTCACAGTGTTGGACTGTTGGAGATGAGGCAGGTAATGTACATATATGTCAGATCACACAGAGCCTTTGGAGCGACTGCAAAAAATTTAAATTTCTCCTAGAAGAAATGGAAAGCTACTGAAGGGTTTAAGTGGCATTGATTTAATATGGTATTGATAATAATCTTTAAACACTTTAAAGCTCTATTCAAATTTTAAATAAATATATTTTAAAAGTTTCAAAGAAGTTTCACATTCACCATCTCACTTTATCTTCTTAGCCACTGTAGGAAATAAGCAGGGCGTCTTCATTGTGATTAACTTAAGGATTAATTTTTTAAAGTGTGGAAAATATCCTATCAGTATGAAGATTTCCTGAAGTTTCAATGTCAAAACTTGCTCTTTTTTGGGTGGGTTGGGAGGATTAGCAACAAAAGATTTTCTAGAAGTTTTCACTTCTTCAAAATTACAAATCTTCCCTTATTCCTTAAAAAAAAAAAAAAAAAAGTAGCCCATTGTATAGGAGGCTTATCCTGTGACTTAAAGCTGTCATTCAAAATGGATAGTACATCTTACTGAATGGTGCTAATTGCATTAATATTCTGTGCTACCACAGAAAAGCACAGTATGTAGATATGTTAATAAAAGATAAAGGCTATAATTATAGCACTTCAGTAAATTGTGGGACATAAGAGCTCCCAGATTCTCCTCGGAAATGAAAAGACAAAGAAAAGAATCTATGCAATTGAAGGAATCAGGGTAAAAGTTATATGGAGGTGGGGGGCTTCGGAATGAGAAAGTCTCAGATCTAAAAACCAGCCTGAGCAGACAATGGGAAAAAATACTAGGGTGGCACCTAGTGCTCTCTTACCAAACACCAAAGGAGCTACATACGTGTACACATAATATAGCTCCTTTTACCATGTCAGATCTTCTAAGAGGCTTTTATAATTAAAATACATTCACCACCTCCCTATACTTTAAAAGAAACTAACCACGCTTATGATTCTAAAGCTATTTATTCAAGGATGTTGTAGGTTAAAGATTGTATACATAGTAATATATGGCAGGTAGAATGCCCCTTACATTTGAACCACAGTAAAAACTGAGCTACATAACATGATTTTATAATATCTTCTAGGATTTTTACCTCTTGATACCCATGCCTAACTTCCATTAACATTAAAGTGCAGATTTATATGTGCTCACTGCAGGTGGATATATCTAAATTTTATTAAAATAAAAGGGTCCAATAGCCACTATTTATTTCCAGTCAATGTAGAATTTGAAGAATCGCATAAAAGTCTTTTTATTTTAACAGCCTAATGTTTATTTACTACCCTTCATCTAGATGCTACAGCACTCAAGAAACTTGAACTGATATTCACACAATACATAACAATCGCTTGATCCACTTAAAAAAAAGGCAGCTGCTTCTTAGGCTTAACCATGCTATATAATGCAGAGGACAGTAAATGATAAATACCATAGCCAATTGACATTGCATAAGCAATTTTAGTGAGTAGAATGTAAGACATACAGCATCATTCAATGCTGAGTATTTTCATAAGCAATGGTGAGAAGTGCTAACCCAGGGCACAATGGGACCCACTAAAGGGCACCATGGTGGGACTCATTCAGATACCGGTTCCCCCCACTCTTTGTCCCTTTGGCTACAGCTCTCACTCCTTGCTTGTCATTTGAGTGGAGATTTAGTCAGATGAAATTCTCTGGGATTATAATAGGAATTGTTTTGTTAAAAGCCTGGTAGCTAATTGAAAATACTACCTTCCTCCGCCCCTTCCCAACAATCTTCCCTTTGAATGACCATCGGTGGTTTCACAAAATACAATACATCTATATTGCATAAAGTTGTTTACCTGCTAGTTAACCAGAAAGTATTATTTACCTTCATTACTTTAATACAAAAATCATAAAACAAAAAGCATTAGTAATAAAAACAGATTATGCAACAAATACCTGTTTTCAAATTGCCTTGGGACTGTTTATGGAGTGGTCTGGCCTAAAGCAATTACTAACACCAGATCTGAATGCTATTATAAATAGGCATAGGCTTTCCTTACATATCCCATATTTATATTTATCAATAAAAGCTGAGACTTACAGCTTGCAGTAATAACTTTGTGGGGAAAGCAGGGCAAACTTATTATCTGTGATCCCTTCTTTATCTCTCCCTATGACATCTGGGACAACCCTGTAGTACTTAGGTGATATGACTAAATCTTATTAGTAGAGGGCTTTTCTATTTTAAGCACAAATCTGGCATTAAAAAGTCCCAGAGTAAAAAATTAACATAGCAATGTCAGGAAATTAAGCAAATTAAAAGATACTGTCACTAGCATGCAGCACTGTCAAAGGACTAATAACTCCAGTTAAATACTATCAGGAATGGGTAGTAGATTTTTAAAAGTAGATACGAAGGCAAGAGAGACATTTAATGTCAAAGCATAAAAGATATTTAGAGCACAATAGCTATTATATTAAGCCATCAGTCCTTTGATTATTATGTTATCATTGGTACAGTTGACATAGATGGGTACAAACAGCAGGAAAAATCTGTTAGATTTTCAGATTATCAGCTTGCCCCAGTGCTAATCATGAATTATAACTAGTGCTGGCATTAGTAAGATTCACTTCCAACTTAATGTGTTTATATGTTTTAAAACTAGCTTATTTAGGAAAATATAAGCCACAAAAATTGTTCATGATATACAATCTTTTCAAAGTAGGCTTATTTTCTTTTATTTCAAAACTTTATTTCTCTTTCCATAAAGGTGAGGTTACCATGACAGTACTCACACAGCAGCCCCCTGCTTTGGGGTGCTTTTCCAAAAGGAGGGTTTGATTTGTAATTATTCATTTATATTCTTGCTCGGTCTCCACTGAGCCTTAAGTGGCAGGTAGTCAGTAATAGAAATTACTCATGTGAGTTCTGTTTCAATTAGCTATGAAGAGTCAAAAGTGTGGGAAAAAATAATTTTTAATTTCATGTTAGGTTAGAAAGGAAAACATTTATACCACAACAAAATATTAATTCCCTTGTTTTCCTGTTACAAAATCTTGACATTATTAAAGGAGTTAGAAGAGTAGAACAATTTGGAATACATATTGAATTTCTGACTTTAATAATGAAGATGTGGTTCTGCGTATTCTAAAATTAATTGAAAGCTAGTTAAGTAGAATATTCCACTATGTCTGTTTTGTTCTCTCCACTTGTTCAAATTTGACAAGTGGTAGTAGCTTTTAGGACAACAAGCACAAAAGATTCAAATTAGATGTCAAAATTGAATAAGTTAAATCTGCCTTCTTTTATTATTTGAAAAAGATTTAACTAATTTTCTCAACTAATGTTTTTAGAAAATTATTTTCGTCTCAATAAAACTTATAGCTCTGTAAAATGAACTTCAAAAGCAGTGACTATTTCATAAATAGCGTGATATTTAAATTGAAAACAAATAAAATGACAAATGAAATGGGATAAGAAAGAAGAACCATGTAAAAAGCATGCTTTGGAGGGGAAGAAATAAACAAGGGAGGGAGCCTCAACAAAGCCCTGCCATTCTCTGCCCCAAAGGCAAGTCAAATTAAAAAATCTTTTCATTTGGCCACATTGTAGTCCTATTACCCAAACTACCCTAAAAAATGTAACAGTGGTTTGTTTTTATTTTAGCTGTGCTTTCAACATTTTACAGCCTGTGGAGGATTTTCCCTGTTACATACAGAGCTAACGCACCACCCACCATCTCTAGAGGTGAGGTTACCATGACAGTACTCACACAGCCTCCTGCTTTGGGTTGCTTTTCTAATAGAAGGGTTTGATTTGTAATTATTCATTTATACTCTTGCCCGGTCTCCATTATTACTATGAGCTGCATAGTGAACCAACATGAAATAAGTTGACAAAGAAGCAATAGGCTTTTAAAACCCTGACTAAGGCATTCACGTCATTGAGAAAAAGAAAATCTCTGAGACCTAGCCCAGGAATAAAAGAACTCGGATCTACCTTAAAGCTGGAACTTCCCTGCTGAGAGAAACAGGAAGAAATGATAGCCTGTAATACCACTGCAGCTGCAATATTTCTGAAGTAGGACACTCAGAAAAGGGCACAAGCTATTAATGTTTCTAGAAACATTACATTTAATTCCTCAGCAAAAGATTTAGCAGCTTAGTGGAAAGAAGCAGCAGACGGAAGGGAAAAAAAAAAAGAAAGAAAAGAAAACCAGAAACCATGAAAGAATAGTTAGTTCTGCAAGGAAATTAAACTAATATTAGAAAGAAAATATTTCAGAAATTGTTGCCTCTAGTAATCTTACACCCCAAGGCTAGAAGAAAAGGTCATAGCTAATTGGTGCAAAAGCAGCTTTGGACACAGAGGAAGTGATACTCTGTGATGAATTCCAACTAACCACTACCCTTTTTACCTTCAATTATGCCAGGACATGTACCACATATTATAGGGCCCAGAAAAGAAGGCATACTTCGAAACTGAGCTTCTTTCATTTTTTTTTCAACATTTAACTTTTATAACCCAGCCAATTAGGAGAACAAAAACCTATTTAATTGTCAAGAATGGGAGTTAAGTAGTAGTTTGAAGTTATGCATAATTAATATGATTTGCATGATTTGATTTTAAAAAAACACACAATCAATCAAATATACTAGTTTCCTGGGGCCATACTTCAGTTTAGGTAAACAGATAAACACATGCACTACAGAGTCCTACTTTTACTGGAGCAAGCCTCCAAGTTAAAAAAAAAAAAAAGTGGATGAACATAGGTGTACATTTTCAAAATACTAGAGAAAAACATTAACATATCAATTAGGTTATAAGGGAAGTGCTTTAAACTTTTTTTTGTTGTTTTACACACCTTAATAATAAAGAACTCTCCTTAGAGTAGAATTTAAGTATGACTTGTTTTAATAAGAACTATTTTGACTGAATTTGGAGAGACAAAAATAAAAAATGCTAAACCTACCAACCTGTTCTACCTATTGAAATACAGGATTTTTTCCTTTTCATTAAACACATTCACACTTGTCAAATGTAAATAAATATGCACTGTGGTTTGAGGAACTTTTATGAAAAGATATTTTTTCCCTTTAAAGTTTTTTTAAGAGTGTAGACTTTTTTGAGAGCAAAATAATTATGTAGTCATTTTGCAATTGTGTATACTAATTGATGAAATCATTAACACAGAAATACAAAAGGTTAATTATCTACTTGATGTCTTATTCACTATCACAAACACTTGTAAACTCCAGTGGTGATGAGGTCATAATTCCAAAAAGGCTGGGAAGCAAGAATTTCATCCAGGAATTTTTCCCTATCCCTTTTAAACATTTCTCCCCCCACCCCCACCAAGATTAGAACAATTTTACATAAATTAAGAGAGGGTTTATTTGGAGTAGTGTGTATCATCGCTCTTGTTTTTCCCCCCACCCCCATAAACCAGACAGAATGCTGAGACTTAAGGGAGATAAAAGACTTCAAACAATGCTTAAGCAACTATGTTTTCCTGATTCTTCCCCCCAGTTTTTCTTACCCACAACTAATGTGTAGAATATCAGGTTGGGGCAAGGGAGGTGAAAAACAGTGTTGTGAGGGGCCGGGCACGGTGGCTCACACCTGTAATCCCAGCACTTTGGGAGGCCGAGGCAGGCAGATCACCTGAGGTCAGGAGTTCGAAACTAGCCTGGCCAACATGGTGAAAACCCGTCTCCACTAAAAATACAAAAAAAACAAACCAAACCAAAACAAAACAAAAAAACAAGAAAAATTAGCTAGGCATGGTGGCGGGCGCCTGTAATCCCAGCTACTCAGGAAGCTGTGACACGAGAACCCTGGGGACAGAGGTTGCAGTGAGCCGAGATTGCGCCACTGCACTCTGTTGCCTGGGTAACAGAGCGAGACTCCCGCTCAAAAAAAAAAAAAAAAAAAAAAAGGAAAAAAAAAACAGTGTTGTGAGGGAGATAAACAGATAAAACAAAATGATTCTGAAACAGGAGAACAAAGTGAGGAAAGTGGTGTGCAAAAAGCCTCAGGGCCATAAAGCATGGGAAGTAGGAAAAAAGTGAAAAAGGGATAATCTATAATGCTCACAATCTGTGTGGACAGCATTCAACTTGCCCATAATACTTTCTCAGTGCTTTGCATCTTCCTCTGCCAGGAAGTTTCAGTTCTAAATAAGCCATGCAAACTAATCAATACTGTTTATGGCAATGAAAAAAATTATTTAAATTGCTAGATGTGACATATTTCTTCCCATTTGTCCTTCCCAACCTGTATCCCATGGAAATTCAACATGTAAAAGATTCTCTAATAATTTCCTAGAAGCACATGATGTTGGAACTTCATTTCTAAATTTATTTTCTATCTTGGCCCATTACTCACTAATTTACTACACCCAGTCACTAAGGATGGGCATCATCTCGGTGCTTCCATGTTCTGAGTTTTTAGGACTACTAACTGAGCTTACTTTAATGTTCTTCCAGGTGCAAAATAGTTTGTTTAAATTTGGACCATAAAATAAAATCTATGTACTAGAAAAGTACTTTCTGAAGTCCTTTTTCAATTCATGATTGTTTATGGTTGATGATATGACAATAGAATTAAATCCACAGATTTTATGTACAAAGCGCTGTCATTTCTCATGATCTCTGCCACATAAGGTAGTACTGATATAGACAACTGAGATGATGTCACAAACATAATTAAAATAAACACTGGATTATCCACAGCAAATCATATTGCTTACCCCTCCTGATACAAACATTCCTTCATAGTTCAGATCCAAGTATTTGAAGATAATCTATCGGTTTATTATGAAAAAAGATAAACATGTACACTTTTGATTAATAGTTATGAGGCTGCTAAAGCTCTAACAGGTATTATAACTGAAATAAAAATGAAATCCATGCACAATAGTATTAACTTTCCAAAGAACTATATGAAAATCATATCCTTGTTTTTGTGTTTTCATTTCTTTGTGTCCAGGATATACACTGACTTTCTGAAACCACTGCAGAGTTGTGAATAATGTATGAAATAAAAAAAAAAAATTCCTGTTCATTGCCCAGAGAGTATTGTATTGCTTGTGGTATACTACATCTATGCTAGACAAACAATAGAACAGACCAGTAAACCTAAAATCTGAAGCTAAAACCTTCCCAAGTGGAAAGGGAAAATACCATCCTGGATTCCAGAAGTCCCTCAAACAAACAGATCAAATCCTTGTAATAGTCTTACACACTATTACGTAGAACTGAATAAAACCCTTAAACGAGAAAGATCTTGTCTCCCGAGCAAATAAGTATTACAGTTGGAAAAGCAATTAATTACTGATATTCTAAAGAAATTCACTAACTTCTATTTCATAACAGTATTGCATAATAGTATTTGCAAAGACTGATGAGAAGATATGTAAAGCTGAAACAAAAGGGTATTTTTGTCACTCTATTCTTATTTTCTCTGGCAGTATTTAGGAATTTGCCCTCTAAGTAGCCATGTGGGAGTGGAACAAAGCATGATTTGAGTTGAGAATGACATAGAGGTAGCAGTCAAATGCAAACACAATGAATATAAGAATAAGAGTAATGGCATACAGCTATATTGTGTTTTTTATATAAAGTTGGCATTTTTCTTTACTTGTCAAGCATAAGCATTACTGACCAGAAAGGTCACGTGAAGGTAACATACATAGGACATGCGAGGTTGCTCACAAACACTCAGCCTTAATGGGATTTCATTTACAGTGATGTAGAATAAAATTTCTATTTCCTCCATCCCTCAAATTTCAAACTTTAGAGACAGCTTTAGGTATAATATATTAAAAAGGCTTTTGTGTAGATTCAATCTTTTTAAAATAATTGTAAAGTATTCAACAAGCAGTTATCAAAAGCATATGCTACATTGAATTATGTGCTAGATGCCAAAAATAAATCACAATCTTTTAATAGCAAAATATAGTTATAAGCATAGTATTTTAATACTTTGTATCATCTATTAATATATCTTTAAGAGAGTTGACATTGAGCATAACTTTAAAAGGCTTCCTGGAATAGGTGAGGCACTATCTTAGATTCAAGGTATTTTGCAAATGCAAAAGATACCAAGAAATAATACAAGAACTGGAATCTCAAAAGGGTACTGTGGGCTGAATGCAGTGGTTCATGCTTGTAATCTTAGCACTCTGAGAGGCCGAGGCAGAGGAACTGCTTGAGCCCAGGAGTTCGACACCAGCATGGGCAACATAGTGAGACTCTGTCTCTACAAAAACATTTAAAATTAGCCAGGCACAGTGCCGTGAGCCCGTAGTTCCAGCTACTCGGGAGGCTGGGGGTGGGGTTGAGGGGCAGTGGGGTAGAATCCCTTGAGCCTATGAAGTCAAGGCTGCAATGAGCCAAGATCATGCCATTGTGCTCCAGCCTGGGTGACAGAGGGAGACCCTACCTCAAAACAAACAAACAATCACAACAACAAAACCCAAAACAAAACAACTGTGACGTTTAAGATACCCACTGCTTTCTTCCTTCCTTCTGTCAGTTTCCACTCCTTTCATTTTAATGGGCACAAGAAAAGGAACTAGCAGGAGTAAGGTTCAAATTTTAATACACAGAAGAAGAGTATTCAAAGGTTTAATGAAAATTGAAGGGTCAGAAGTACATTCCTGTCCAGGTAAATCTGGTTGTCTTGGGATGTCCACTGGGAAAGCAGATGGATTCTGCTGTAAAAGCAAGCAAAGCTTAAAATTTCCTATCCCTATTTAGGACAATACTTAATAATATAGAAATGAGCCTATATGAGAGAAACTTCCATAATCAAGGCCACCAATTAGAATAAATGTTTATTTTCCTTTAGTTGTAAAAGCACTTAATTTTCTAGAAATCTTAAGGTACTTATGACAATCTGTTGAACATCTTTTTGGTTTTTGTAGTTGCAAATGCACAGAGTGTCTGCTCCTGTTAGACTGGCATCATGCACTTGCCATATAAGATCCCAACCATTTATTCCTGAATTGCAGGTTTGTAAATAAGCAGGTAGTTGTGTGAGCTTAGCTACGAACATTAGCATGTCTGTGAATTTTTGAAATGAACTTAAAACTATCAAGATAAATTTATCGCTGCATAATTGTTTGTCCTAACTTATCCCATACTCCAATAACTAAAGAAAGCCTGCTATAATCATATTATCATAAAAATTAACTAGAATTGACCTTATCTCCTACTTTCCTGCAGGGATCACCAATGAGGAAATGTGCAGCAGAGCTGATTATATTGTGTAGGAGAACAGACAAGCAAATGAGTGATTGAAATTTCTATGGTGAACATCATCAACACTTACCTAGAACAATTTTGCATATAAATAGGGCATAAATGGTCCATGTTCAATTTGCTCTCTAACTGTCAAGGAGTGATCAAGGATAGACTACATAGCAATCTTCAGTTTCTAGCTTCCTTAACGCAAACCTAGATCTTATTAGCCAATACATGTGTATGTCTGTCCCAAAAGTAAAAAATTTTTTTTTTTTGAGACGAAGTCTCGCTCTGTCACCAGGCTAGAGAGCAGTGGCGCGATCTAGGCTCACTGCAACCTCTGACTTCCTGGTTCAAGTGATTCTCCTGCCTCAGCCTCCTGAGTAGCTGGGATTACAGGGACGCACCACCACGCCTGGCTAATTTTTGTAGTTTTAGTAGAGACGGGGTTTCACCATATTGGCCAGGATGGTCTCGACCTCCTGACCTTGTGATCCGCCCGCCTCAGCCTCCCAAAGTGCTGGGATTATAGGCGTGAGCCACCGCGCCCGGCCCCAAAAGTAAAATTGAATTTTCATTTAAAAATAAAAAGAAAATAGAAACAAACAAAAATCACATAACCAATACAGGTACACACTTCATCACAAGATTCATATGAAGTGATGAAAAAAAGATACTAAATTAAGTGGTCTTAAAGATTAATAGCATTTGAGAACTCAATGCAATCTGACATTTACCCCTTTGTTTTTTTTCTTTTTTTTGAGAAGGAGTTTCACTCTTATTGCCTAGGCTGGAGTGCAGTGGTGCGATCTCGGCTCACCGCAACCTCCGCACCCCCAGGTTCAAGTGATTCTCCTGCCTTAGCCTCTTGAGTAGCTGGGATTACAGGCATGCGCCACCACGCTCGGCTAATTTTGTATTTTTCGTAGAAACGGGGTTTCTCCATGTTGGTCAGGTTGGTGTCAAACTCCCGACCTCAGGTGATCCTCTGGCCTCAGCCTCCCAAAGTGCTGGGATTACAGGCGCAAGCCACCATGCCCAGCCTATTTCTACCCCTTTCTTATCGCCTCCCTCCAAACAGATTCTCCTGAAACTGTTTTGGCTAAGGTCACCAGTGAATTTCTATTAGTGAAATCCAGTGGATCCTTTTCAATCCTTATTTTATTCATCCTCTCAGGTACATGTTTATAGATTTGTATAAATTTAAGGGGTACAAGGGCAGTTTTGTTACATGGATATATCCTGTAGTGGTGAAGTCTGAGCTTTTATTGTAACCATCATCCAAATAATGTCCATTATATCCATTAAGTAATTTCTCATCTCTCACTCCGTCCTACCCTTACATCCTATCTCAGTCTCCCATGTCTATTATTCCACATTCTATGTCCATGTAATCTCTGCTACATTTGATGTCATTAAGCCCTTTCTCTTTGAAAAGCTCTACTCCTTTGGCCCCTGTGATACCACAATAGCTTTCTTCTCCCCATATCTCCATAAGCAATACCTTCACGCTCTCTTTTTGTTTTTGTTTTTTTGTTTTTGTTTTTTTTTGAGACGAAGTCTCACTCTTGTCCCCCAGGCTGGAGTGCAATGGCGCGATCTCAGCTCACTGCAACCTCTGCCTCCCAGGATCAAGTGATTCTCCTGCCTCAGCCTCCCGAGTGGCTGGGATTATAGGTGTCTGACACCACACCCTGCTAATTTTTGTATTTTTAGTAGAGACAGGGTTTCACCATGTTGGCCAGGCTGGTCTCGAACTCCTGACCTCAGGTGATCTGTCCACCTCAGCCTCCCAAAGTGCTGGGATTACAGGCGTGAGCAACCACGCCTGGCCCATGCTCTCTTTCATAGGCTCCAACTTCTGAGCTAGTCCCATAAATTGGTGGTTCTCAACTTTGTAGGCACATTAAAATTGGCTAAATAATTTTTAAACATGCTATTATCCAGGCTCCAATTCTATAGATTTCAATTTGATTGGTTCAGAGAGGAACTGGACGTGGGTATTTCTCAGAAGTACCTCAAAGTAATACCAGTGTGTGGCCAGGGTTGAGAATCACTGCCATAAATGTTTGTTTTCTCTAGGGTTCTGTCTTAGGATCTCTGCTCTACTCATTCCCCCGAGATTATCTAACCCACCCTCATGTTATTAACTATCACCTGAATGTTTATCGCTTCTCCAAGACTCCTGGACTCATGCTGCTGAGAAAACTAAGTGGCTAGCATAAAGATATCTGATTTGCCCCTATTCAACCACCTCCTTCCCTCGTCTCAAGAGAATTACATAGGTACTATGACCCACCTTCTTCTGACTTTCACCCTGTGCAAACCAGTTAATTCTAAAAGTTGACAAAGATTTTCTTAAGGTGGCCCCACCCAACCCCCATCCCTCTTTTGAGACAGAGTCTGGCTCTGTCACCTGGGCTGGAATGCAGTGGCATGATCACAGCTCACTGCAGCCTCAACCTCCTGGACTCAAGTGATCCTCCCACCACATCCTCCTAGTAGCCTGGACTACAGGTGTGTACTACCACACCTGGCTAACTTTCTTTTCTTTTTTTTTTTTTTTTGAGACGGAGTCTCGCCCTGTTGCCCAGGCTGGAGTGCAATGGCATGATCTTGGCTCACTGCAACCTCTGTCTCCTGGGTTCAAATGATTCTCCTGCCTCAGCCCAAGTAGCTGGGATTATAGGCGCCCACCACCAAGTCCAGCTAATTTTTGTATTTTTAGTAGAGATGTGGTTTCACCATGGTGGCTAGGCTGGTCTCGAACTCCTGACCTCGAGATCCCCCCACCTTGGCCTCCCAAAGTGCTGGGATGCTGGGATAACAGGTGTGAACCACGACGCCCTGCCCCTGGCTGATTTTCAAATAAAAATTTTTGTAGAGATAAGGTCTCCCTGTGTTGCCTAGGATGGTCTTGAACTCTTGGGCTCAAGAGATCCTCCTGCCTTGGCTCTACGAAGTGCTGGGATTAAAGGTGTGAGCCACTGTGCCCAGCTCCTATTCATTTTTGGCACCTTTTCCATCCTACCCTCTTCTCTCCAGTTAACTCAAGAATATCTCTCCTCTATCCTCAATCCAGTCCCTCTCTGTATGAGCCATAAATGTTCTTCATTTTAACTTATGAGAGTAAAACTCTACATTGGAGGATATGAATTACATATCACACAACTACCAATCAACTAGGCATGCTAAGGTAGTTTAGCTGAATCACACAGTGTATGCTAAACAAATGCAACTGAATTAAGCGGGGGGTATCACATATTTGAAAGTAAAATTTGGCATAATTATTAGTGATTGATAATTCCATTCAAGATCTTGGGAGTATCTAGCGTTTCCTGTCAGAATCTCTAAAAGAGACACAATTTATCTTTTCATTGTCTTCTAACTACTTGTCTTTCCCTCAAATCTCAGCATTCAAGGTATAAAAGATATTCTTCATTATTTAATGCATTATATTCTGGCTCTTGGTGTGGTGTGGTGGCTTACGCCTGTAATCCCAACAATTTGGTAGGCTGAGGCGGGCAGATGGCTTGGGCCCAAACGTTTGAGACCAGCTCGGGCAGCATGATGAAACCCAATCTCTACAGAAAAAAAAAAAAAGAAAAAAAAATAGCTGGGCATGGTGGCATGCACCTGTCATCCCAGTTACTCAGCAGGCTGAGGTGGGAGGATCACCTGAGCTTGGGAGTCTGAGGCTGCAGCGAGTGATGATCGCACCACTGCACTACAGCCTGGGTGACAGAGTCAGACTCTGTCTAAAAAACAAAAGAAAAACAAAAACAAAAACAAAAACAAAAAAAAGAACCTGGCTCTTGGCCCTCACAGCTGTACTGAAAGTACTTGGGAAAAGGTCACGTGTAATCTGCTAGTTGAAAAACCCATTGGTCAATTATCAGTTGTCATTCCGCCTAGCTTTTCTATAGAATGTGACAATGTTGACTAATTCTCCGTTCTGAAATTTTATCTACTCTTGGTCTTCCAGGTACTACTATTTTTTTTTTTAAAGAGGGTCTCACTATGTTGCCCAGGCTGGTCTCAAATTCCTGGGCTCAAGCAGTCCTCTTACCAGTTGGGATTATAGGCACATGCCACCATGCCCAGCTCTTAGGTACCACTTTTTACTGCTTCTCTTCTTCCCTTTCCATTTTTTTTTCCTTTTTCTGAGTATCCTTTGTTGATTTCTCTATTTGCCTCTTAAATATTATAATTCCCAAATGTACCATCCTCAACCCTCTCATTTGACATGTTCTTTCTGGGTGATCCTAAGGTTTCAATAAACAGATATATGTGCAGATGTCCCCAAAATCAATCCCCAGCCTCAACCTCATTTACGTGTGTGTGTGTGTGTGTGTGTGTGTGTGTGTGTGTGTGTAAAATCACGTAATCCTTTACTTTAAACCCCCTGCTGGCTCTTTGCTACAACAAACTAACTTTTTGTCATTGCCGTTTTACTCTTTCATATCTCCATCACATGTTTTCGTCATTTCCTTTATCTGAAAAGCCTATTCCTCTTGTTTTTCCCCAAACTACTATTCACCCTTCCAAACTCAGATCAAAGGCCACTTTCATCATGAAGCCTCTCTTGAATTCTCCAGGCAGTTAGTTGCTCTTTTTAGCACTTTTTGTACATTTATATTATGAAATTTACATCACATGTCTTTCCCATGAGAATCTGAGTTTTTAAGGGCAAGACCCACATTTGTACTCCAAGGCCCTAGCACTGTTACCTGGCCCCTAGTATTTGATTAATAAGTATTACTTGGATGAATGTCATGCTTTTATTTATTTCTTTGCATTACTTTTTAAAACCAGATTTTAATTGTATATTACAGTATAATGAATGTACTATAGACTAAATGGGGATTAGTGTGCTAGTATAAGATTCTGACATTTATAAAACAGAGACTGAGAAAGTTCATGAAGAAGAACTCATCTTCAGGGAGAAAGAAGTAAACAGCTTGCAATGAATGACCAGCATGACCTAGTAATAATAAAACAAAACAAGCACAAAACCACAACAGACCTTGGTTATCAAGATAATGCTGAGTATTACATGGGATCTGTTATGAGCTTATCTTTGGCTCTTGCCATCTTGGGTCAAATCCCATGTGACGGTGGACGGGGGAGGGTGTCATTTAAAATTGAAAGCTCTTTCTCTAAAATGATCTGTAATACTCTGAGGTATAAGCAGTACTACTTGGTACACAGGTGGAGTGCCACACTAAGAGAAAAGAGAGAGGCATTTCCCCCCTACTTTGTCAATGACCACTGTCCAATTCTGGCGTGAAGACAGCAAGTGTAGAAATGCATGGTATTGTAGCAGAGGTGGAGGAACAGTGGTGTGTGCTTGTTTCTGTGAAATGCCCCCTGGTAACTCCCAGAAATGTTTCAGAGAGCCCTTATAGCAGCTGAGGTCCTGAATGTGTATGTGGAGACAAGAGCCAGCAAAATTTGAGTTTTGTTATTTACGTGAGGCAGTGAGGCCTGGGGCAATGTGGGTTTTGTTTTGCTGTGAAATTATTCTTCCCTAATACATAGAGAGGTTTCTTTTCCTCTGTTGTATAACATTGTTTCTTGTCCCCTATCTGTTCTCAAATGGTAAATCATACCTTCTCATTTATACTGTTATCTTGCTGATACATAAAACTAGGATCATGCGTCTCCTGAGTTGCCCCTGATTTGTGAAATTTAGTTTTCTTGGTTGCCCTGTGCGGTTCTAAAACCAAAATACATTTACTGTTTCATGGTTTCATTTCTTCATAATGCTTCTCTTGTGTGTTTTTTTTAATGTCTAGAACTATAGATCAAAATCCAGTCATAGCCAAAATGCTAAGTTAGATATCCACCTATTGCTGAGAAGCCCATTTATATTTACTTACAGTGGGCAAAGAATAAAAAAGTCGGGTTGGTTGAAGAAAGAGAAGCAAGCTCTAAGTATCTATAGCTATTTGGCAATAAAACAGAAGTGGAGTTGTGTATTTGTATTTTAAGCGTGGTTTTCACTCCCGCAAGGTGTCTCTCTCTGTGCTGCTTTTTCCTCCAAAGCTTATCTTTGATCTTACAATGACACAGTCAGGAATCCTGATGGGCAACTCTTTACAAAGTAGATGGTAAACATACGCAACTTATTATCTTATGTGGTAACAAAGGCTGTAACAACACAGGATCAAGAAAGGTTTAGCAAAATTCACAGAAGATAAATCCATACTAGGTTGTTAAGGAAAAATGAGATGTACCTCTCACCCACCGAACTGCTAGAAAGAATAGCCCATATTAGGTAGACACAAAGGAGAGAGGTGGGTGGTTGGGAGTGGTTACTCTAACTCCTATGCTGCACAGGCTTACTGTTCCTATCTCTATTACAGCATATAGAAGACCGCATTGTAATTTGATCACATGGTTTATATTCATGTTTTCCCAAACAGTATGTGAGCTCCTCTAGGCTCCCGTTTGATTTTGTATCCTCAGTACCTTACTCAGTATAATGTACTGAGGAGGCATTCAATAAGATTGCTCAACTGTTGAATGAATATGATCTTTCCCTATAGCCTCACCATCTACTCTGCATAGCTCTGTATTCTCTTCTCAGTTCCATCACAATATTGAAAGGATGCTCTTCAAAAAGTCATTAGAAAGCTCCCAAATAGCAAATCATTGGTTTTTACCCTTTTTTATTCCACCAGAGCATATGTCATTGTTAAAAATGTTCACCTCTCCTGCCTTCTTAGTACTTCCCTCTTCCTTTTTTTCTAGGACAATAATGTCTGGATTCTCCTCCTACCTGCCCAATTGCTCCTTGTCTATCTTCTTTTAGCCCCTTAGTGAAGGCGTTTTCAAGGCTCTGTCTTTGGTTTTCTTTTCTCTTAAAAATCCCTATAACAATCCCTTCCCCTATCCACACTATATCCAGAACACTCAAGAATCCATTTTGTCATGAAATCTATATTTCCAAGAACCTTCTGGACATCCTGACCTCAACTTTCTGCTATCACTTTCAGTTTAACTCACCCAAAACTGAATTTACCTTCTTCTACTATCACCTCCTTTTCTTGATCTTAATAGTTTAGTAACCTTACGTCTGGGTGCGGTGGCTCACACCTGTAGTCCCAGCACTTTGGGAGGCTAAGGCTGGCAGATCACGAGGTCAGGAGATCAAGACCATCCTTGCCAATATGATGAAACCTCATCTCTACTAAAAATAAAAAAAATTAGCTGGGTGTGGTTCATGCCTGTAATCCCAGCCACTCTGGAGGCTGAGGCTGGAGAATTGCTTGAACTTGGGAGGTGGAGGTTGCAGTGAGCCGAGATCACGCCAATGCACTCCAGCCTGGCGACAGAGTGAGACTCGTTCTCAAAAAAATAAAATAAAATAAAATAATAAAATAATAATAGTTTAGTAACCCAACCGTCTTCTTAGCCAGTCATACTCAAAGCTGTAGGGTTATGGTTGCCTCTTGACTACTCCTCTCCCTCTAAATTATCTCCAACTAAGAATATGACAATAGACTCCTAATTGAATACTTATACTCCTTTAGATTAAATGTTCTAATGCATAACTTTGATTGTGTCCCTCCACTGCTTAAAAACCTTCAATAAATCCCCATTGCTTAAAGAATTATAAGTTAACACCTTAGTCACTCATTCAAGCACTCCATGATATGAAGCCAACCTAATTTTCCAGAATTACCTCTATACTTCTATACTATATATATCCTATTTTCTTACTGTACTGTTTGCCATTGTTGAAAAATGCTTTGAACTTTCTTGCCTCTGTTTTTCGTAATGACATTTCTTTTGACTAAAATGCCCACTATCCCCAACTCCAGCTCTCACTGTTGGAATCCCAACCCATCCTTCAGTCTTTTCCTCCATGATTATTTTTCTGATATATCTGATAATGCATGCTAGTCCCATCCTCTGAAGTCACGAAGTATGTTATTAACACCTCTTGTATGATACTTACTATCTTCTGCCTTACTTATTCTGTATTCTTTCTGTGCTTCTTATGGTTCCTATAATACACAGGGTCTTATAATTAAAGGAAATCTTATCTTAATTATTTCTACATCTTCCCTCGTCATGTATAGCATAGTATCTTTTACACAGCAGATGTACAATAAATGAATATTTAGGGGCTCATTTCCTAATCTCTGATTTTGACATCAGCAAAGCTTGTGATCTGGGTTAATATTCAGCTAGTATGCACCAGTACAACCAGCGTCACTATTTATCACCTGTGTACATTTCAACTATTTGGGGGCTGTGATACACCAGTTAATATTTTCTTCTTTTTTTTGAGTCAGGGTCTGGCTCTGTCATCCAGGCTGGAATGCAGTGGCATGATCTCTACTCACTGCAACGTCTGCCTACCGGGGTCAAGCAATCCTCCCACTCAGCCTCCTGAGTAGCTGGGACTACAGATGATCCTCTCACCTCGGCCTCCCAAAGTGCTGGGATTGTAGGCGTGAGCCACCATGCCCAGCCTTTTTGTTTGTTTCTTATTTAAAAAATTTTTTTCAATTATCATTACCGATATGATAGTCTGCCTTGAAATGTCTTTTGGTACTTAACTGAAACAGCACATTCTGCTGAATGGGCTGGAGGCAATATTTGGAAGCTCCTTCTGAGTTACTAAACATGGTAGGTCTTGGGTAGGGGGCACAGGCTCAGAGTGGGCGATTTATAATTTAGGCAACTAATCATACCATTTATTAACATTTTGATTTTCTAATGAAGAATACAGACTATCACCTTATTTTGTTTACATATAAAATTAAAAACATTACAATTAGATGGCTGGGCACGGTGGCTCACACCTGTACTCCCAGCACTTTGGGAGGCCCGGGTGGGCAAATCACCTGAGGTCAGGAGTTTGAGACCAGCCTAGGCAATAGGGCGAAACCCCATCTCTACTAAAAATACAACAGTTTGGCTGGGCATGGGTGGCTCATGCATGTAATCCCAGCACTTTGGGAGGCCGAGGTGGGTGGATCACGGGTCAGGAGTTTGAGGCCAGCTGGGCCAACCTGGCGAAACACCATCTCTACTAAAAATACAAAAACTAGTTAGGCGTGGTGGCAGGCACCTGTAGTCCCAGCTACTCGGGAGGCTGAGGCAGCAGAATCACTTGAACCCAGGAGGTGGAGGCTGCAGTGAGCCGAGATCATGCCACTGCACTGCAGCCTGGGTGACAGAGAGAGACTCTGTCTCAAAATATAAACATGAAAAAAAAAGAAGAAGAAGAAAATATAAATACAACAATTAGCTGGGCATGGTGGTACGTTCCTGTAATCCCAGATACTGGGGAGGCTGAGGCATGAGAATCTCTTGAACTCGGGAGGTGGAGGTTGCAGTGGGCCGAGATCGCGCCACTGTACTCCAGCCTGGGCAACAGGGCAAGACTCCATCTCAAAAAATAATAATAAATAAATAATAAATAAAAAGATTACAATTAGAAACACAATGGTAGAGCTCTGTATTTTACATAACAGTAATTCCCATCTATAAGTGATGGTAATGAAAATGGCAAGCAGAGCAGTAAGAACATCTTTGCTGATTGTGGTTGACTCTGATTTTAGAGTTTTTTTGGATTTTCCTTTTATTTTACTTTACTTGGGGGAAAATAGCCTTCTTTATAATTTGGCTTTTCTGCTTTTATCTCATCATATTGAAGTGGAGGTTGTTGGAAAAGATCAAGGATGTCAGTGTTGAACAGGGAAAGTGTAACAATACCAAGTCAATGGGATCTTGGAAAGGAAACAAATCAGGTGCCCAAGAAAGTAAAAATAACAGGGGACTAGCAGGAAAAGATGATCTAGCTAGGAAGGGCTGAGGCAAGGAGGAAATCTGTAAAGTCCCTGGTTCCGCTTCTTCTAGAAAGAGGCAGACAGAGTTTTTTGGCAGACTTGTAAACTCTGTGCCTTCTGTCCCCCCTCCCTCACTTCCAGCTTTTCTACTGATAACCAAGGTGCTTTCCCAACCACTGCCACTGCCTGCCTTGGAGTTTCGTTTTACCTCTGGACATTTGCTTTGGCTGCTGCCACTTGGAACAACTGCCACAGCTAAATGGAGTGATATTTTTAACCCTATGTGTTCATGGAGGCACTCCAGCTACAATCCACAGGAAATCCCAATTTAGATTACTTGGAATCAGTACTATAAAATTATGCAGTTTGTGAATATATTCTTGGTGTTTCACAGTTGACAACACTATATTCCCTTGAGTACCAAACTCACAGAAACCCCATGGAATGATCTCTCTCTCCAAGTACAGTTTTTCTAGAATCAGTATGAGGTGTGAGACTAATCAGACAAGGGCTTTAGCAAATGTGCATTTTTAAAATAAACAGCCTAGAAAAATTATGGCAGTTCTTTTATGGCCCAGAATAACATGTTTTTACTTATCAGCTGCTTAACAGAGAAATGAATTGATACAAAAATTATTTCAGTTCACCTTTCACTGACTACTATTGATCTGATAGTTCCAGAAAGAGCAGTGAAGGTTTTTATTTTCCTTAAGAGGTAGTAGGGGCTTCTGATGGCATGGTAGAACATTCTCATTTACAGACAAAGGCTGCGGATAAGTGGAATGGCTGCCTCATAGTTATAGGTGAGTAGTGCTCCTGGTATTCTGCCATGCAGCATTACCTTAAAAATGAATATGAACTTATAAATACAGATTTCCATTCTTTTTTTCCTCCAGTCTTCCACCCTTTTTGTAGGCCATCTACGATGCATTCATACACATAAAAGTAGTCTTATACTCCAACCAAAACCCTTCCTCTCAATCAAATCTTATCTTTAGGCTAGTCTCTCAGGGATCATCCATAAATAGCAGAGGCAGAATGTTACCCAATATCCACCAGGATTCACCCAAATGTGAAAAAGATGAATATAACTTATATTGTCTTCTGCCATCAAGGTCACCACTGCCAAAAGCTTTCCTGGACAACTATGTTCTGGGCCCCATTTCTCTCACTCGTTTGTTGCAGTACAATGGTTTTAAGAGCTACCAATTTCCATTCAATGACACATGGTAACTTCCAGTCCAAATACAGAATATTTTTGGAATTGCAGGCTATTTAAGGCAAATCTTATTAATCTAAATGAAGTAGAGTTTACATATTTACTATTAATTTTCCATTTTTCATTTACTTCTCCATATAACTTTACAGCCCATGAAGAGAAGTCTTAAAACCAACATACCTAATTTCTTTCTTTACTTCAAGAAAGATACGAACTAAAAATAGAAAACCTTACTGAGAGGAGGCAGACAGTTCAGCCTACTTGGATTATCCTTAGAGGAGCTATTACATTATTTACTTCTTTCATAGGATATGAACAGAGAAAGTGGACAACTTTCTAGTTCACTTAGGTGAGGGAGGTTGTTTTACTTCTTTTATGTTTTTTCTTCCCCTGAGATCTATTTTCATAGTGTGGTTTTAACTGTTACTAATCAAATACAAAAACAAAAACTTGGGGATTTGAGGGGATCTTGGATTATCTGTGCCTCTCCTCCCTTTATTAACATAGATCACAGAGAACAGACTGAGCTGCAAAACCAAAACTGTCTCTAGAAGCAAACATTGTCTCAGTTTCCTTACCTGTGAATAGCTAATGTGATATCCTTAGGGTCAATTACTTTTAATGATTTAATTACATTTATGGTTTTAAACTACTTTCCACCTAAACCACATGCTCATAAAATAACAATTAAAATATTTAATATTAAACACAGTGGGAGTCCTGGTTTCCGATTTTTGCTGTAAAGTCTACAGTTATTTGAAGATACATTTACCAAGTTGAAACTTGCAATCATGTAGATGCCTGCTGAGATTTCACACATGAGCTGAGATCAACTGTTAAAAAAAGTCTTCATGAAGAAGTATTTTTATTTTCCTTATTTTTTTTTTTTGGTGTTGCTACTTTGCTCTGAACATTCATATTTTACAATACTATGTGAGGTGGAACGTGTTTTACCTGGATTCCTTGGAATCCTCTTTCGTCGGTCTCTGAATGCTGCACCTGATTGTAGGGCTTCCAGAAGATTATCCATCACGCCAGTCTCATCACCCTCTGGTGAAAGGGAGAAATCAGAATTAATCTTGGAGCAATTAAAGTTAAACTACAGGAAAATAAAGGGAAAAACTCCTGTCAGATTTACATAATATCCCTAAATTAAAGACATATATCTGTTTTAACATAATGGATCCTGTCAGTTTCTGGCACCACAGACTACTTTGCTTATTATGCACCATTAAGCAAAATTCATGCCAATCCCACTGTTCTCTCAACTTAAAGACCTTGTCTTTTGTATTATTGATGACATGCTCAGTATGCAAATAAACAGTAGCTGATCAGCTACTGCTGCCTTCCTGTTAAGATTCTTATAAGATATTCCTAAGCAAGAAACCACTGACCCAGCTTAATGCAATCAATGTGCAGGGCGTGATTTGATGAAGCAGAGTTACACAAGGTTAAATACTGATTGTATTAATACTTTCGGCATTCAACCATCATCTGCGATTATCTTAGAAAACACTATTTGCAAAACACATTTGCATTCAATTCTTACCTAATCCATATCCTTTACCATTTTGAGATGCTGACACCGTATAAAGAAAAGGTGACCACATTATCTGAAAGGCCACATTTTAACTTTTAGAGACATCAGCCAGAGTCCCACTTCCTTTTTAGAATGCTGTTGTGTGTCTACACTTTTCCTGTGGGAAAGAACTGTTAAGGAGCCATGAGTGGGATGCTCAGAAGATGCTCGTGGAAATTCCTAACAGAAACAGCATTTAAAACATTTTACCCTCCTCCTATGTTTGACAACTCTGGCCATGAAAAACACCTCTAAAATTTGTTAGAGTTTGTCTCAAGGTGTCAATGGCCAGAAAGCCTCTACCACACTGTGCATAATTCCCAGTGAGCTCAGCCTGCTCTTCCTAACTGGCCTAGCTGATGAAAAGGACCCCAAATAGGTGGCTACCTTGAGGGTAGCTAAATGTGTGAGTCTGAGGTAGATGACAATTTGCAGGCAAGAGGGTTAAGAGAAGAAGGAGGGAAGAGGGAAAGGACATTATTTCTGATGCTACTCCAAAGTTAAATCTAAATCCTACTTTGTTTAAAAAATTAACTATGGGGTATGAGATCACAAATGAAAATACATTTTATTTTATTTTAGTTTAGTTTGAGACAGAGTTTTGCTCTTGTTGCCCAAGCTGGAGTGCAATGGTGCGATCTCGGCTCACCACAACCTCTGCGTGTGGGGTTCAAGCGATTCTCCCGCCTCAGCCTCCCAAGTAGCTGGGATTATAGGCATGCGCCACCACACCTGGCTAGATTTTGTATTTTTAGTAGAGATGGGGTTTCTCCATGTTGATCAGGCCTTGGTCTTGAACTCCTGACTTCAGGTGATCCACCCGCCTCGGTCTCCCAAAATACCAGGATTACAGGCGTGAGCCACCGCACCCAGCTGAAAATACATTTTCTTATGGGATAACAGCAAGCTAAAATCTTTTTTGATTATGTTCTGCATTTGATTTGAGACTTCTTCAATGTTATAATAATTTATTCTTTTAAAATAAACTCTCTAGGACGGGGTATTGAATGAAAAAAAAATGAAGAGAAATGCTGAGGTTCTCAGGTCTAATATTTGGTGAAAACAGGAAAAATGAAGTACAGCCCATTAAGTAAACACGGAAGGGGGATAGTGTACTTGTAGCATTCATTAAGAGGTGGCGCATGGTGGCTCTTGCCTGTAATCCTAGCACTTTGGGAGGCCGAGGTGGGTGGCTCACTTGAGGTCAGGGGTTCAAAATCAGCCTGACCAACATGGTGAAACCCAGACTCTACTAAAAATATAAAAATTAGCCAGGCGTGGTGGTGGGCGCCTGTAGTCCCAGCCACTCGGGAGGCTGAGGCAAGAGAATCATTTGAACTTGAACCTGGGAGGCAGAGGTTACAGTGAGCCAAGATTGTACCGCTGCACTCCAGCCTGGGCAACAGAGTGAGATTCCATCTTCAAAAAATAAAAATCATTAAGGTTACAGACACATCTGAAGTATCACCTGCTCTTTTCAATAGGAAAAAAAAGAAGACCTGAAGGTAGTTTGGTATGGCTAGAATGTACCTGGGAGAATTAAATCGTATGCAGTAGACACTTTACAGTTGTTAGATATTTTAATCCTCACAACACACTGGGATAAGTACTGTATGTTTTTCAACTGTGGTGGAGAGGCCCAGGTATGAACTCAGATCAGTCTGATACCAAGCCCAGTTCTCTTTGCTCAATAGCTGGCAGAAGTTGAAATGAACTAGGCATTAGTGGCCAGATGATGAAAGATGAAAATTCTACGATATGGGGCTTGAACACTATTCTATAAGTCGGTAGTATTCACTAGTTATAAAATACAGGCCATAAATGTGAACCACATAAATAATGCTAAATATTCTGGTAGTAATACTAAAAAAATTTAAAAAGGTAAAATTTTTTTTTTTTCTTTTTGAGCCAGAGTCTCGCTCTGTTGCCCAGGCTGGAGTGCCGTGGTGCGATCTCCGCTCACTACAACCTCCGCCTCCTGGGTTCAAGCAATTCTCCTGCCTCAGCCTCCCAAGTAGCTAGGATTACAGGCACCTGCCACCACGCCTAGCTAATTTTTGTATTTTTAGTAGAGACAGGGTCTTACCATGTTGGCCAGGCTGGTCTCAAACTCCTGACCTCAGGTGGTCTGCCTGCCTCAGCCTCCCAAAGTACTGGGATTTCAGATGTGAGCTACCTCACCTGGCCAAATTAATTTTTAATACATTAAGTAAACATTCAGCCAAATGTATTTTCAAAATGATGTATTTTACATTCTTCTTATCAGATTAACTCTTAGAAATCTAGTACATATTTACTTCTGCACATGTCAATTCAGATTAGTTACATTTCAGGCACACAATAGCCACATGCAGATGGTGGCTACTGTACTGGGCATATCAACTATAAACAATAGGAAGTGACCTGATCAGATTTACTCTTTAGAAAGACTTGTTGGACAGCATTGTGGAGAATGACTCAGAGGATGGCAAGACAAAAGGCAGGGAAATTTTGGCCGGGCACAGTGGCTTACACCTGTAATCCCAGCACTTTGGGAGGCTGAAGCAGGAGAATCACTTGAGGTCAGCAGTTCAAGACCAGCCTGACCAACGTGGTGAAACCCCCGTCCCTACTAAAAATAAAAAAAAAAATTAGCCAGGCGTGGTGGCAGGCGCCTGTAATCCCAGCTACTTGGGAGGTTGAGACAGGAGAATCGCTTGAACCTGGGAGGCGGAGGTTGCGGTGAGCTAAGATCACGCCACTGCACTCCATCCAGCCTGGGTGACAGAGCGAGACTCCATCTCAAAAAAAAAAAAAAAATGGCAGGGAAATTTTTAATTGCATAGCGTAATTGTCTAAATAACACATAGCCTGAACTAACCAGAGAGCAAAGTGAATGGAGGGGATGGACATTTTGAAGGCATTAATACAGTCAATAGGACTTAGCTGGCAGGAGAAGGAGGGTGAGATTAAGGAGAGGAGTTTAGATGACCAGGGATAAACAAGTACGAGAAAATGTGATCTATTTGATATGTCTAAGGAATATACAAGTAGAAATAACGAAAAAGAAGTTGGAAATGTGGGTCTGAAATGCAAGAGTGAACTCTGGGCTGGAGTTAAAGATTTGGGTGTCACTGGATGGTGGATGAGATTACCTACCCTGAAAAAGTATATTAGAAGAAGGAGAGAATAGAAGATGCAATTCCAGAGAACCTCAACTTTTAACAAAATATTTAAGAATTATTAATTGACAAGTAAAAATTTTATACATACACACACACCCAGTATATGATGTGGTTTCTTTTTTTCTTTCTTTCTTTTTTTTTTCTGAGACAGAGTCTCCCTCTGTTGCTGAGGTTGGAGTGCAGTGGTGTAATTGAGACTCACTACAACCTCCACCTCCCGAGTTCAAGCGATTCTCCTGCCTCAGCCTCCCAAGTAGCTGGGATTCCAAGTGTGCACCACCATGCCCAGCTAATTTTTTTTTTTTGTATTTTTAGTAGAAACAAGGTTTCACCATGTTGGCCAGGCTGGTCTCAAACTCCTGACCTCAAGTGATCAGCCAACCTCGGCCTCCCAAAGTGCTGGGATTACAGGCATGAGCCACCGTACCCCACCATGATGTTTTAATATACATACACATTGTGGAATGAATAAATCAAGCTATTTAACATATGTCACCATTTTTTGGTAGTCAGATACTTAAAATCTCTGAGCAATTTTTGAATACACAATATATTGTTATTAACTACAGTTACCATGATGTACAATAGATCTCTTGAGCTTATTCCTCTTGTCCAACTGAAATTTTGTGTCTTTTGACTAATGTCTTCCTAATCCCCTCCCCAGAATCAGAGAAACCCAACTTTTAACAGGCAGTCAGGAGAAGCAGAATTGCAAAGAAGACAGGGAAAGAATTTTTAGAGATATGTAAGTACAAGAAGGCGAGGATGACAGCACAAGTGAAATTTTATGTATCCTTACAAAAATGATAATTATAAAGACTATGTAGAAAAGTAAATATATGCAAATTACTGAAAAAAATTTATGATTTACCTAAATAATATGCAGACATAAAAATGTATAACATTATATTGTTTTATTAAAATTATTTAATGCTATTATATTGTAATTAGATAAAAAGATGAAAAAACAAATATGACAAAAAGTTGAGAGGAGGCTGGGCACAGTGGCTCACGCCTGTAATCCCAGCACTTTGGGAGGCTGAGGTGGGAGGATCACTTGAGCTCAGGAGTTCGAGACTGGCCTGAACAACATGGTGAAACCCCATCTTTACAAAAAATACACATACAAAAAAAAATAAATAAATAGTTGGGTGTGGTGGCGTGTGCATTGTATAGTCCCAGATACTCAGGAGGCTGGGGCGGGATGGTCACTTGAGCCTGGGAGGTTGGGGCTGCAGTGAGCCATGAGCGTGTCACTGTACTCCAGTCTGGGTGACAGAGTGAGACCCTGTCTCAAAATAAATAAAGTCAAGAGGAATTAAAAATAAATACCTTTGCTTAATTTAATAGTTGCCACCTCACTGTACTTGTCAGAATATTATGCTAGATCAGTGTCTCGCAACCTTTTTTCATTATCGTCTTCCTCCCACTGGGAGTCTTTTTAGATATTTTTTCTAACGCCCCCTACTGTTAACATTTAATGCCATAGATATCTTGTACATCTGTTTATGTACTGCGGTCCTTTGGAAGGCTACAAACCATTGCAATATCTAAAATGTTTTTCCACCCACATTCCCAAGAACCAGTATTCATCCCTTTTGAGGTAATATTGTCTCTTGTGAGAATACATATGCTAAATAGTTATGCTAAAAAAAAAAAATCTTTGTAAATATCACTGATGTATTAAAGGAAAGAAATGCAGGCTTCAGTCCCCCATTACTTTTTCTTTTGCTCCATGATAAGTTTCAAAGAAGTTGAATGTTTTTTGTAAAATGTCTAAGCTTACTGAATCAAGGTTTTATGAATATAATCATGGGATTGATTATATTTCAGTTAGTCTTCCTAAAACAAAATGGGAGTCAACATGATCCTTTGAAAGAAGTTATTCTTCATTTTGAATGGATTTCAGTGAAATTTTGTATGTGATTTAATTTGAGGTTGACGGTTCACTTAGAATTTCCAAGTTCATAGAACCATTAATTCTTACTTAGATGTAATTAGTAGTGAGTAGGTTTTTTTGGCCTACGAGTTCAACTTCAAGAAAAAAAAAATTGTTTATGTATTTATTTCATTAAAAAATACAAAAACTTTATTGAACACATGTGCAAAAAATGTGTTTTTTACAACGTACAATACCTATTTAACTGAGTGAAAGAATATCAAGGGAAAATTTGGTAATGCTTTTAGCTACTAAAATGATAACTTACGGGCACATCTGAGAGGTAACACTTTAGAAGAAACTTTCTAATCAGCCTGAAAGTCACAGATATCACTAAGGAGTTAGGTGGGCTGCATGCAGTCTGTGGGCTTTGCGTGAGCTACTTATCGTCAGATCAAATAAAAGGCATGGGTTGTACCTTCTTTTTCATGTTTCCCACAGTATTTGTCATTTAGTTAGATGCCGAATGCCTGCTGCTTAATTTTCAGTATCAGCATTTACTTGTGTTGTGTTGTCTTAATTTTCACAAAAGGGTTTAGAGATGATACAGATTACAATTAGCACTAGGTAAATTAATTACCTCTAATACCTTTGTGCAAGCCTATTCTCTATTGCCTAGCACATACTTACAGACAATTCTCTATGGGTTTCTCACATTTCTGCACATTTTCTGAACAGAGGCACTGATGGCCTTTCTGTACTATCTTTTCAAGGATGTTTTTACAGAAAACAACCTTGGAAGACACAGTGTCTTCCTCTAGAGAAGACAGCACGTTCATTTGCTTTGCAGACAGGTTATATCTCCCTCTAGGACAAATGTCAGGCAGGTTTGTGTTCAGTCCATCATAAAAGATTTGGGTTCCCTAAGCATGGGATTCCTCAGCAATGACACAAACCCACCATGAGTGCAGCATCCACCTAGGTTTGCCTTCGCAACCCTGGTCTAGGTTTGCTTTCCAACTCTGGGAGTTGGAGGGCAGAGGAAAACAATGTGAACGTGAAGCTCATATTGCTTGCTGTATCATGAATAACAGAGTTATGTGTCTCTGACCCAGGAGTCTTGTGTATTCTGCCGGCATCGCTGACACTGCAGCCAGCTAACTTGTTGGCATGCAAGTAGGGCAAAATATCTGACTCTTCATAGTTTTTGAAACTACTCTGTGCTCTCCTTCCTTTTTATCAAACATTATTAATTAGAATAGCCCTTACACCTCTAGGAACTCAAGCACCAAGTGCCCTGGACTCTCTCATTCCCTAAGACCCTATTCCAGTTTATCACACCTTGAAAATTACTAAAGTAAAGCCAATATTATAAAAATCATTCCTTAAAATCTTAACAACCCAGGCATAATGGTTTTAATTCACTGTTATAGCCTCCTTGAATTCTCGATTGTATATTTAAAGTTTTCTGCAAAAGTTGAGCTGCTCAAAGTTGAAAAAAGTTGCTATGAACCAATCACTGTTAAATGATCCCATAGAAGCAAAAGGCTTCTTACTGAAAGTAGAACCCTTCCATGTGAGATAATACTTGCACATATGAAATCATTTTAAAAAACAAAACTATGCTTTCTGTGGGCTTGAGGAGTTGGGGAAGATTTCATGGAAGAAATGGGACTTAAGTCTCTGAAAACATTACATTTCTAGAGCACTTTAGGCATTATAATTTCATGTAAAAGACACAAAAACAGATTTAAAAAAAAACAAAAACAGACCATACTGGTTCACAGATAAATCTAAATATCTGAACTCCTAGTGCACATACATGTGCACTCTGTGTGTGTACGTGTGTGTGTGTAAATTTACAAATGTTGAAATGGAAAGATACTAATTTTACAGTTTGAAGAGTCTTGAAAAATGCATACATCCATGTAACTACCACCACAATCATGATATTGAACATTTCCATCTCGCCAGAAAATTCTCTTTTGCCCCTACCACTCAGATGAAACATATGTCTGAATATCTATCATCATATATTAGTTTTGCCTATTCATAGCACATAATTTTAAGGGGGTAAAAAGAATTGAGGCCATTTTGAATCAGTATAGCCACCTGAAATAAAATATGGATGGTATCCATGATAAAGCATGAGAGGAGAAATAGAGATGAAAGATACAGGAGTTACAGTTGGATAGGTAAGATCAGAGCAAAGTTCTAAAGGAGCTTGGATATCATTTTAAGAAACTTGAATGTGCTTCAATGGACTCTAAAAACCTACTGATTGATCTTCAACAGGACAGCGATGTGACAAAGGTGGCATTTAAGATCAGCCTCACGGTAGTATGCGAAATGGACCAGATTGGGAGAGAAATCAATTATGTGACAAATACAATTTAATTTGCAGTGACAAATATTATTCTGCATAGAACTCTAGGCAAAGTCGGATGGTCAGTTTGGTCATTATTGGTAAAAGAATAAATAGAAATGTAGAATTGTTTTGTGAGCAAGGTCATCAGCAGTAGTAAATGGAAGTTGACAGCATAAGAAGGCGATGACAAGTGGAGCGCAAGAAAAACTAGTGCTAGATTCAATCTTTTTCACAGTATCTATCATGGTCCAGATTAAGAACGTGCTGCAAGATATACAGATTTGTAGATAATGCAAAATTGGAAGACTGCTCATTTATTAAAGAAGAGGAAAACAAAAACTCCTTCTCTGAGATCTAACAAACATGACGGCCCAGGGCTGACAAATAACTTAGAATTTAACATGAAACAATAGGAGATAATAAAGACTAAGTAAAAGGTTACCACGATATGGTGAAAATAACACATTGCTCTGCAAGACCTTAATATCTATCAGTAAGAGTAATAGTAAAACCATAAATGAGTCAGAAATTAGAGAAATCAAACCATTTGGCAAAGCACTGTGTCAATAGTCATCATAAAAGCCTAAGCAACTTATATTTCAGTCCACAAGCACCTAGAAAGCCTCTAGCCGACAGGAGGTTTTTGTTAGTTTGTGGTTTAATTGGAAGTGAGTGAAGAATGGAGTTAATGGTGACTTGGAAAATCAACAGATGGTAACTAAGATAATAGTCTATGAAGTTATTTACAGCCAGAAAGTGTTTAACAAAATCAAGATATTCCAAAGAGATTAGAAGAGGGCATAAATAGAAAGTATAAAGTTCTATGGAAAATAATGAAGGCAGATGCTCTTATTCAAAAGAAGAAAACTTTCAAGACGGAAAAGAGGACACAGGAGCTTAGAAGAAATTACCAGAATCCACAGGATGAGCTAGGGGCAGTATAGTAATTACATTATGCAGTAGTTGAAAGTTTGTAAAACAAAACAGAAAAACATTACATTCCCAGGTTGAGGCCTTGCACAGTGGTATCCACCAAAAAGAAAATTAATCTCAGAGCAATTAAAGTTAAAACCATAGGGGAATATGTCGGTTAGAGAGTTCATTCATTCTATTATCTCATCTCCTTGCCAGAACGGGTAATTAACAGTTTCCTATAGTGAGGTAAATCACCAAATCCCAGATAAACTTCATAGTGAATACTACTCTTCCTAAATACTTTTAAAATTAATGTTTTAGATACATTTTGTCATGGAATAAATACTGTATGAGGGGTCATAAGTGGATATTATACCCCAAACTGATAAATGATGAAGGATGGATGAAGCAATTTCTCCCAAAATGTCTACATGGTAGGTGTTACCTAAAAGTTTGTTAGGGGAATTGAATCGGTGAGTTAACTTTCTCTAATGTATGTATATCTTAAAGATAAGCTTGTTATTTCTAATGGTAGAGTTTCAATGAAGAAAATTTCAGCCAAAAGCACCTTTTGACACTTTGCAAAAGAGAGTTTGATAACAAATGGTGGTTAAAAAAAAGTTTATGTGTATTCATTTTTTCCCAGCTACCTATATGCTAGAAGATTGAGAGATGAAAATTACACATTCTATAAATAAACAAGCACCCAATAAACCTGAAGGTTAACACTTACCAGAAAAACCACTGTTTATGCCTCTGGAAAAAAAAATCTCACATTCGATATTTTAAATAATTAATATTTCAAAGAGACCTTTGAAATACTCTGTGTGTCTTATCGGAATCAATCATTTACTAAGGGCATGGAAGGCTTGTGAAGGGAAAAGTAAGCAAAAAACAAACTTTGAAAAAGAACAAACCTAACTCAATTCAAAACCACGTACCAAAGTAATCTGAGTTTAATCTCTGAAAAGATAAAACAAAGATGTTTTTGGAGGTAGGAATATTAATAATACCTACCATTTATTGAATGCTTACTATATGGCAGGCAGTGTTCGAAGAGATTTATATTGAAATTTCCACACCAACCTATTTTATTGGCCAGGTAAAGAAACTGAGGGTAATTTGGGTGAATTAACTTGTTCAAGGTCACACAGTTGTGAAGTGACAGAACCAGCATTAGGACCCTGAGATGCCTTGAGTAGAAGAAGTCAGACTACATTTCTTGTGATTGAATCCAGCCTACCGGCTGTTTTTTCTTTTTTTTTTTTTTGAGACGGAGTCTCGCTCTGTCGCCCGGGCTGGAGTGCAGTGGCCGGATCTCAGCTCACTGCAAGCTCCGCCTCCCGGGTTTATGCCATTCTCCTGCCTCAGCCTCCTGAGTAGCTGGGACTACGGGCGCCCGCCACCTCGCCCGGCTAGTTTTTTGTATTTTTCAGTGGAGACGGGGTTTCACCATGTTAGGCCATGTTGGGATGGTCTCGATCTCCTGACCTCGTGACCCGCCCGTCTCGGCCTCCCAAAGTGCTGGGATTACAGGCTTGAGCCACCGCGCCCGGCCTACTGGCTGTTTTTTAACAGCCGACGTGCTAAGGATGATTTTCACATTTTAAAAAGAATAATATTTTGTGCTACATAACAATTTCACAAAATTCAAATTTTAGTCCCTATGTTTACAGAAACACAGACAAGATCATTCATTATGTTTTGCTTATAGCTGTGTTAATGCCACAGCAGCAGAGTTGAGTCGTTGCAATAAGAGACCTTATGGCCCACAATGCCTAAAATATTTACTCCGTGGCCCTTTACAGAAAATGTTTGCCAACTCCTGCTCTAGAGCATATACCGCCAACGACAAAACCATGCTAATTGCTGGGTGTGGTGGTGCGCACCTGTAGCCTCCACTACTCAGGAGGTCGAAGTGGGAGGATCTCTTGAGTTTAAGAGTTCAAGGCCAGTGTGGGTCAACATAGTGAGATGCTGTGTCTTAAAAAAAAAAAATCATGCTAGGTGCAGATATGTGTGGATCTCACAATCTGCTTTTGAGGTGCTGAAGGACCTTGGCAAGGGCCAGCCACATCAGTAAAACAAGGCCTCATCACAGGTGGAAGACAGGAAAGAACATCAGCATTCAATATAAGTCTTCTTGCAATTGAAATGCTTCCACTTGGAGAGCCAAAGCCAAGAATGACACAAGATAATGAAGCAACAATTACACATTCATTTCTTTCTGAATTTACATTTTAGAGCCCATAAAGTCCAATTCCCAAAGAACAGTTACAAAAAAGAGAAGAGAGGTTTTTCAAAAGCCAGGGGGAAATCTGCTTTTCAAGTTTTGCTTTGCTGTCTGAGACTACCTCTGAATAACACTGAATAAATTCAGCTTCTCTACAAAAGACCTAGCTCCTTACTTATGGACTTCAACTAGATTGCCACCTAAGAATATAACACCATAAAATATAGTTAACCATCTTCATAAGACACAGAAACACAAGCCCAGTCAGGAAGGGGAGAGGGAAAGGAATCATTTTGGCTTCCAGAGCACCATCATGAGGTCAAATGTGTATCTGTGTCTTCTTCAGTGCCAAGCACAGGCACAAAGCAAGTGTGGGATGGAAGCAGCTTTTCAAGAACTGTCCTCATGAGAGTGCAGTCAGATAACTGTAACAAAAGTGACACATGAGAACAGTAATGGCAGCCCACTGAGTATAAAAATGTGGCAAATGAGGGAACTGGAACTCTTAATTTGCTGATACTTGGAGTGCAGGGAATGAGTTGACAAATTCATCATTTGGTAATTCAACTTTTGAATCCTAGTATTCTTCTTTTCTCATTATCAAATTAAATAACGAATCAATTCCCCTGCCAACTTCTTGCATAACTGCAGGAAGGCAAAACAGTAGTCCCTACCTTATCCACAGTTTCAATTTCCATGGCTTCAGTTACCCATAGTCAACTATGGTCTGAAAAGATTCCATGGAAAATTCCAGAAACAAACAATTCATACATTTTAAATTGCATGCCCTTCTGAGTAGCACGGTGCCCTTTGTTCAGTGTCTCCTTGCTACAGATGCTCCTTGCCCAGGAGTCAGTTAGCAGCTATCTCAGTGATCAGATAACTGTCGTGGTATCATGGTAGTTGTTTTCAAGTAACCCCTATTTTACTGAATTGTTTTATTTCATTATTGTTGTTGCTAATCACTTACTGTGCCTAATTTATAAATTAAACTTTATCATAGGTATGTACGTATAGGGAAAAAAACAAAACATTGTATATAGGGTTCAGGCATCCACTGGGGCTGGGGGGATGGGGGGGCTGGGTCTTGGAGAGTATTCTTCTCAGATAAGTGGGGGCTACTATAACAACTTTATTCTATTTTTTGCACAGGAACTGAACTGTTTATTTTTATTTATTATTTTTTTGAGACACAGTCCTGCTCTGTCACCCAGGCTGGAGTGCAGTCACGCAACCTCTGCTCACTATGGCCTGAGCCTCCTGCGTTCAAGTGATTCTCCTGCCTCAGCCTCCCAAGTAGCTGGGATTACAGGCATGTGACACCATGTCCAGGCTAATTTTTATATTTTTTAGCAGAGATGGGGTTTTGCCATGTTGGTCAAGCTGGTCTCAAGGAACTCCTGACCTCATGTGATCCGGTGTTCATTATTTTTAAAGTACAATAAATCTCGTGCGCGCGCGCGCGCGTGTGTGTGTGTGTTTATGTCTGATCAGCTTATTTTTTGAACACACACTGCTGCAAACTTATGTGTCCTTATTACAATCACCCATTTCAAATTGAGAAGCATATCATCCCTTTTCTTTTATATGATGATATTACATATTTTTGCTTTTTTAAAAAAGCAAAAGTAGTTTCAAAAAGGGCATGTATAACTATTAATAACTAGTTTATTGAGAAGTCTCACCTCAGTGAGGGTATGAACATAAAATTGTTTTTTGGTTTTCTTCACCATTGCTCCCAGACATGCAATGCCAAATCTTCCTTTCAAGTCCTGTAATAACATCTTGGGAAGATTCCATAACTTTCTGGTTGTAGTTTAATTATTAATCTTACATATGCTTCAAAGTGTTTCACTCCTCCATTGCTGGTTTGTCTTTTGGACCCAGGTACCTGAAGGGGCAAATGGGTGGCACCACTCACTTCCCTTGCCCCTCTTTTTCCTTAGAGAAATTAGATCCACTAGTGGCTTGGGGCAGGGAAGAAGGAGAAGGAAAAGAGGGAGTGTCTGCTACTTAATTGGCTACTGCTATAACCCTTTTGATAAACATACTATATGGCTTGCAAGAAACAAAGATGAGGGGTTAGTATAAGGATATATGCAGAAGTAAAGAGGAAAAGGAAATAGGTTTCAGCAGCTGCATGGTCAGGCCTCAAAGAACTCAAGCATCATTCAAGATATAACCACAACTCTCCCTCCAGGCACAATAGTCCTAGTGACTCATTAATGTTACTACTTTAGTATCTTGATGTCCATTCTCCCCTACTCATGAGCTCTACCCATGTACACCTACTCTTAGTATCTGTTTTAATTTTCTCGTCTGCCATTTACCAACTAATTTTCCATCTATGTGTCTTTGAGTCCAAACTCCCCAAGAAAAACAATCAAATTGATTCAACCAGCACAGAATAGCTTTTTGGGAGAGGTGTACATTACCGGCTATCTGTTACAAAGTAGAGCAGCCAAAGTAGGCTGTCCTTGGGTCAAGAATCAATCTCTTGTCCAATATGAAAGTAGTGGAGGATGACATGGTATAAAACATGGTCAGCAATGTATAAAAGACTGTCTCTTGTCACTAGCTTCAGAAAAACAGCTGAAGGTATATACTTCTGATATGGATTATCGTAACTCAATATTGTAATTTACATTGATGTAACAAGATGGAAGAGGGAAGGATTTACCTTTAAGCCTTGATCTAAATTCCTGAATAATTTCTTAAGGGGAGTTCAATAATCTGCTCCAGGAAAGAGCCAGTCTGACTCTGGATTCTTTCTCAATTAACTAGAATATATTTGTGCTCCTAGCAGTCTTACCGCTGTCTGTTGATAAAACTGAAACAAGCTGCTGAAAGATAATTACTTAGAAAACAGACCAAGGTGTCACTGGATAGTCTGTGGACACTGCTTTCTTGGATTCTGGGAAGTTATCTCAGTTTGAAAGCTTCTAGTTCCTGTCCATGGTGGTGATGCCTTAATTCAAACCTCACTATTTTTTTGTTTCTTAATTATACTTTAAGTTCTAGGGTACACGTGCACAACATGCAGCTTTGTTACACAGGTATACATGTGGCACGTTGGTTTGCTGCACCCATTAACTTGTCATTTACATTAGGTATTTCTCCTAATGCTATCCCTCCCCCCTCCCCCCACCCCACGACACACCCCCATGTGTGACATTCCCTGCCCTGTTTGATTTTCTGTTCCTGTGATAGTTTGCTCAGAATGACGGTTTCCAGCTTCATCCATGCCCCTGCAAAGGACAATAACTTATCCTTTTTTATGACTGCATACTATTTCATGGTGTATATGTGCCACGTTTTCTTAATCCAGTCTATCATTGATGGACATTTGGGTTGGTTCCAAGTTTTTGCTATTGGGAATAGTGCTGCAGTAAACATACGTGTGCATGTGTCTTTATAGTAGCATGATTTATAATCCTTTGGGTATATACCCAGTAATGGGATGGCTGGGTCAAATGGTATTTCTAGTACTAGATCCTTGAGGAATTGCCACACTGTCTTCCACAATGGTTGAATTAGTTTACACTCCCACCAACAATGTAAAAGCGTTCCTATTTCTCCACATCCTCTCCAGCATCTGTTGTTTCCTGACTTTATAATGATCGCCGTTCTAACTGGAATGAGATGGCATCTCATTTTGGTTTTGATTTGCATTTCTCTGATGGCCAGTGATGATGAGCATTTTTTCATGTGTCCGTTAGCTGCATAAATGTCTTCTTTTGAGAACTGTTAGTTCATATCCTTTGCCCACTTTTTGATGGGGTTGTTTTTCTCTTGTAAATCTATTTCAGTTCTTTGTAGATTCTGGATATTAGCCCTTTGTCAGATGGGTAGATTGTGAAAATTCTCTCCCACTCTGTAGGTTGCCTGTTCACTCTGGTGGTAGTTTCCTTTGCTGTGCAGAAGCTCTTTAGTTTAATTAGATCCCATTTGTCTATTTTGGCTTTTGTTGCCATTGCTTTTGGTGTTTTAGTCATGAAGTCTTTGCCCATGCCTATGTCCTGAATGGTATTGCCTAGGTTTTCTTCTAGGGTTTTTATGGTTTTAGGTCTAACATTTAAATCTTCAATCCATCTTGAATTAATTTTTGTATAAGGTATAAGGAAGGGATCTACTTTCAGCTTTCTACATATGGCTAGCCAGTTTTCCCAGCACCATTTATTAAATAGGGAATCCTTTCCCCATTTTTTGTTTCTGTCAGGTTTGTCAAAGATCAGATGGCTGTAGATGTGTGGTATTATTTCTGAGGACTCTGTTCTGTTCCATTGGACTATCTCTCTGTTTTGGTACCATTACCATGCTGTTTTGGTTACTGTAGCCTTGTAGTATAGTTTGAAGTCAGGTAGTGTGATGCCTCCAGCTTTGCTCTTTTGGCTTAGGAATGTCTTGGCAATGCGGGCTCTTTTTTGGTTCCATATGAACTTTAAAGTAATTTTTTCCAATTCTGTGAAGAAAGTCATTGGTAGCTTGATGGGGATGGCACTGAGTCTATAAATTACCTTGGGCAATATGGCCATTTTCATGATATTGATTCTTCCTATCCACGAGCATGGAATATTCTTCCATTTGTTTGTGTCCTCTTCTATTTCGTTGAGCAGTGGTTTGCAGTTCTCCTTGAAGAGGTCCTTCACATCCCTTGTAAGTTGGATTCCTAGGTATTTTATTCTCTTTGTAGCAATTGTGAATGGAAGTTCACGCATGATTTGGCTGTTTGTCTGTTATTGGTGTATAGGAATGCTTGTGATTTTTGCACGTTGATTTTCTATCCTGAGACTTTGCTGAAGTTGATTATCAGCTTATGGAGATTTTGGGGTGAGATGATGGGGTTTTCTAAATATACAATTGTGTCATCTGCAAACAGGGACAATTTGACGTCCTCTTTTCCTAATTGAATACCCTTTATTTCTTTCTCTTGTCTGATCACCCTGGCCAGAGATTCCAACACTATGTTGAATAGGAGTGGTGAGAGAGGGCATCCCTGTCTTTTGCCAGTTTTCAAAGGGAATGCTTCCAGATTGTCCATTCAGTATGGTATTGGCTGTGGGTTTGTCATAAATAGCTCTTATTATTTTGAGATATGTCCCATCAATACCTAGTTTATTGAGTGTTTTTAGTATGAAGGGCTGTTGAATTTTGTCAAAGGCCTTTTCTGCATCTATTGACATAATCATGTGGTTTTTGTCATTGATTCTGTTTATGTGATGGATTACATTTATTGATTTGCGTATGTTGAACCAGCCTTGCATCCCAGGGATGAAGCCAACTTGATCATGGTGGATAAGCTTTTTGATGTGCTGCTGGATTCACTTTGCCAGTATTTTACTGAGGATTTTCACATCAATGTTCATCAGGGATATTGGTCTAAAATTCTCTTTTCTTGTTGTGTCTCTGCCAGGCTTTGGTATCAGGATGATGCTGGCATCATAAAATGAGTTAGGGAGGACTCCCTCTTTTTCTATTGATTGGAATAGTTTCAGAAGGAATGTACCTCTGGTAGAATTCAGCTGTGAATCTGTCTGGTCCTGAACCATTTTTTGGTTGGTAGGCTATTAATGATTGTGTCAATTTCAGAGCCTATTATTGGTCTATTCAGAGACTCAGCTTCTTTCTGGTTTAGTCTTGGGAGGGTATATGTGTCCAGGAATTTATCCATTTCTTCTAGATTTTCTAGTTTATTTGCGTAGAGGTGTTTATAGTATTCTCTGATGGTAGTTTGTATTTCTGTGGGATTGGTGGTGATATCCCCTTTATCAATTTTTATTGCATTCATTTGATTCTTCTCTCTTTTCTTCTTTATTAGTCTTGCTAGTGGTCTATCAATTTTGTTGGTCTTTTCAAAAAACCAACTCCTGGATTCACTAATGTTTTTGAAGGGTTTTTTGTGTCCCCATCTCCTTCAGTTCTGCTCTGAAATTAGTAATTTCTTGCCTTCTGCTAGCTTTTGAATTTGTTTGCTCTTGCTTCTCTAGTTCTTTCTATTGTGATGTTGGGGTGTTGATTTTAGATCTTTCCTGCTTTCTCTTCTGGGAATTTAGTGCTATAAATTTCCCTCTACATACTGCTTTAAATGTGTCCCAGAGATTCTGGTACACTGTGTCTTTGTTCTCATTGGTTTCAAAGAATCTTTATCTCTGCCTTCATTTCGTTATGTCCCCAGTAGTCATTCAGGGGCAGGTTGTTCAACTTCCATGTAGTTGTGTGGTTTTGAGTGAGTTTCTTAATCCTGAGTACTAATTTGATTGCCCTGTGGTCTGAGAGACAGTTTCTTGTGATTTCTGTTCTTTTTCTTTTTTTTGAGACGGAGTCTCGCTCTATCGCCCAGGCTGGAGTGCAGTGGCTGGATCTCAGCTCACTGCAAGCTCCGCCTCCCAGGTTTACGCCATTCTCCTGCCTCAGCCTCCCAAGTAGCTGGGACTACAGGTGCCCGCCACCTCGCCTGGCTAGTTTTCTTTTTGTATTTTTGTAGTAGAGACGGGGTTTCACTGTGTTAGACAGGATGGTCTCAATCTCCTGACCTCATGATCCGCCCGTCTTGGCCTCCCAAAGTGCTGGGATTACAGGCGTGAGCCACCGTGCCCGGCCGATTTCTGTTCTTTTACATTTGCTGAGGAGTGCTTTACTTCCAACGATGTGGTCAATTTTGGAATAAGTACGATGTGGTGCTGAGAAGAATGTATATTCTGTTGATTTGGGGTGGAGAGTACTGTAGATGTCTATTAGGTCCGCTTGGTGCAGAGCTGAGTTCAATTCCTGGATATCCTTGTTAACCTTCTGTCTCATTGATCTGTCTAATATTGACAGTGGGGTGTTAAAGTCTCCCATTATTACTGTGTGGGAGTCTAAGTCTCTTTGTAGGTCTCTAAGGACTTGCTTTATGAATCTGGGTGCTCCTGTATTGGGTACATATATATTTAGGGTAGTTGTTAGCTCTTCTTGTTGAATTGATCCCTTTACCATTATGTAATGGCCTTCTTTGTCTCTTTTGATCTTTGTTGGTTTAAAGTCTGTTTTATCAGAGACTAGGATTGCAACCCTTGCTTTTTCTTGTTTTCCATTTGCTTGGTAGATCTTCCTTCATCCCTTTATTCTGAGCCTATGTGTGTCTCTGCACATGAGATGTGTCTCCTGAATATAGCACACTGATGGGTCTTGACTCTTTATCCAATTTGCCAGTCTGTGTCTTTTAATTGGGGCCTTTAGTCCATTTGTATTTAAGGTTAATATTGTTATGTGTGAATTTGATCCTGTCATTATGATGTCTGCTGGTTATTTTGCCTGTTAGTTGATGCAGTTTCTTCCTAACATCGATGGTCTTTACAATTTGGCATGTTTTTGCAGTGGCTGGTACTGGTTGTTCCCTTCCATGTTTAGTGCTTCCTTCAGGAGCTCTTGTAAGGTAGGCCTGGCGGTGACAAAATCTCTCAGCATTTGTTTGTCTGTAAAGGATTTTATTTCTCCTTCACTTATGAAGCTTAGTTTGGCTGGATATGAAATTATGGGTTGAAAATTCTTTCCTTTAAGAATGCTGAATATTGGCCTCCACTCTCTTCTGGCTTGTAGAGTTTCTGCCGAGAGATCTGCTGTTAGTCTGATGGGTTTCCCTTTGTGGGTGACCCGACCTTTGTCTCTGGCTGCCCTTAACATTTTTTCCTTCATTTCAACCTTGGTGAATCTGACAATTATGTGTCTTCAGGGTGCTCTTCTTGAGGAGTATCTTTGTGGCGGTCTCTATTTTTCCTGAATTTGGATGTTGGCCTTCCTTGCTAGGTTGGGGATGTTCTCCTGGATAATATCCTGAAGAGTGTTTTCCAGCTTGGTTCCATTCTCCCTGCCACTTTCAGGTACACCAATCAAATGTAGATTTCGTCTTTTCACATAGCCCCATATTTCTTTGAGGCTTTGTTCGTTTCTTTTTACTCTTTTTTCTCTGAACTTCTCCTCTTGCTTTATTTCATTAATTTGATCTTCAATCACTGATACCCTTTCTTCCACTTGATCGAATCATCTATTGAAGCTTGTGCATGTGTCACGTAGTTCTCATGCCATGGTTTTCAGCTCTGTCAGGTCACTTAAGGTCTTCTCTATGCTGTTTATTCCAGTTAGCCATTTGTCTAATCTTCTTCCAAGGTTTTTAGCTTCCTTGCGATGGGTTTGAACATCCTCCTTTAGCTCGGAGAATTTTGTTATTACCGACCTTCTGAAGCATACTTCTGTCAGCTTGTCAAAGTCATTCTCTGTCCAGCTTTGTTCCGTTGCTGGAGAGGAGCTGCAATCCTTTGGAGGAGAAGAGGTGCTCTGGTTTTTAGAATTTTCACTTTTTCTGCTCTGATTTCTCCCCATCTTTGTGGTTTTATCTACCTTTGTTCTTTGATGCTGGTGACCTACAGATTTGGTTTTGGTGTGGATGTCCTTTTTGTTGATGTTGATGCTATTCCTTTCTGTTTCTTAGTTTTTCTTCTACGAGTCAGGTCCCTCTGCTGCAGCTCTGTTGGAGGTTGCTGGAAGTCCACTCCAGACCTGTTTGCCTGGGTATCACCAGCAGAGGCTGCAGAATAGCAAATATTGCAGAACAGTAAATGTTGCTGCCTGATCCTTCCTCTGGAAGCTTCATCCCAGAGGGTCACTCACCTGTATGAGGTGTCAGTAGACCCCTACTGGGAGGTGTCTCCCACTTAGGCTACATGGGGGTCAGGGATCCACATGAGGAAGCAGTCTGTCCGTTCTCAGAGCTCAAACACTGTGCTGGGAGAACCACTGCTCTCTTCAGAGCTGTCAGACAGGGATGTTTAAGTCTGCAGAAGTTTCTGCTGCCTTTTGTTCAACTATGCCCTGCCCCCAGAGGTGGGGTCTACAGAGGCAGCAGGCCTTGCAGAGCTGCGGTGGGCTCTGCCCAGTTTGAGCTTCCCCAGCCGTTTTGTTTATCTACTCAAGCCTCAGCAATGACGGACACCCCTCCCCCTGCCAGGCTGCTGCTTCGCAGGTCAATCTCAGACTGCTGCAGTAGCAGTGAGAAAGGCTCCGTGGGCATGGGACCCGCTGAGCCAGGCGCAGGATATAATCTCCTGGTGTGCCATTTGCTAAGACCATTGGTAAAGCACAGCATTTGGGCAGAAGTGTCCCGATTTTCCAGATACAGTCTGTCATGGCTTCCCTTGGCTAGGAAAGGGAAATCTTCCAACCCCTTGTGCTTCCCGGGTGAGGCGATGCTCTGCCCTGCTTCGGCTCGCCCTCCGTGGGCTGCACCCACTGTCTAAACAGTCCCAATGAGATGAACCAGGTACCTCAGTTGGAAATGCAGAAATCACCATCTTCTGCATCGATCACACTGGGAGCTGCAGACTGGAGCTATTCCTATTCAGTCATCTTGGAACGGAATCCACATCCCCACTATTAATCCTCAGTCCCATTTCAGGTCTAAATTATCAGCTACCCTCAAACAATGTTATTTAGAAGATTTCCCATCATCTCAGATTTAGTATGTCTAAGACTTATTTAATCATGCATAAATTCCCCACTAAACCATACCCCTAATGACTTCTCATCCCAATTTTTTCATTTGATTTTTCTCCAGGCTTGGAATCTATGCATGGTCTTCAACATTTTTTCTTCATCTCCAAATTCAAACAGTGACTCAGCTATACCACTTCTTCACAGGCAAAATATTTCAGAATCAGAGTTTTCTCTCCAACATTATCACTCAACCCTTAACCTGGATTACTACTACAAGGATTAACTTGTTGAATTTCCTGTTTCTAGTCTCTTCCATTACTAAACTATAACTTTAATCACATCATCCTCTTTTCTAAGATTCAATGCACATCAGATCCAATCCAAACTACAATGGCCTTATAAATTGCTTCCAGAAATTTTTCTTTTGCTTCTTCAACTCCCCCTGTTAGGCTGCTTCTCTTTATCATTTTGTATATACCCTGAGTGTTCACACCTATACATCTTCCCTCATGTGCTTAATTTGGGAAAGAAAAGATACATGTAAATTCTAAAAAATAGCAAAAGAAAAAAAAACAAGCCTAGATACTTTACACTTGCAAGTTTAAATGAATATTGCTTTTAGAAAGACTACCATATAAATATACTTTAGCTCACCAGATCTATTCAAGGGATAAAATGAGGGAATGAGTGCTTTGGAAACTTAAATGTTCTAAATTCAGGTAATTTAGACAATTTTTACAAATGCATATTAATAATATTCTGTTCTAATAATTAAAAGTCAGATAGACCTTAATTCTATTCTTAACTACATAAAAGAGAAGTTGTTCTCCAATAGAAAAAAATTAACTTCAAAATAAATAGATAAATAACTTCCTAAGGCATATACTTATAGTAAATTTAACATATTGCTACTACCATTTCATTGAATCTAACCTTTAAATTAAAAAAAGAAGATACACTAAAAGTAATATGATAATTGCATATTGGGTGATATTGCCTTTTGGTGTTTCAAACAATCAAGGCAACACTGATTAACCTCTTCATTACTTTATAATGCTCATCTGGGAAAATATAGCTTTTCCAATTTCAAATTTTCTAAAATTGAAACCCACAGAGCTCCAGAGAACACAGGGCAATAAAGCATAGGGTACTTCATTAGAGGAAGTCTATAATTACAGATTACTGAGTAAACAATATGGATGCTATTGAATTATATGAGTGTTGATAACTTAGAAGAAAATGGTATAGAATTACAAAATTTGGCACCAATACCTCAGAGATATAATTATATCAATTTCTGAACATTATGTGGTTCTTTTAAAATAAAGTCATGAATAAAAATTATGCTTAAATAACCTCCCCAAAGCTGGTAAAACCAGAGAAAATAGTGGCATTAAAAGATTGTCGCCGGGCGCGGTGGCTCAAGCCTGTAATCCCAGCACTTTGGGAGGCCGAGACGGGTGGATCACGAGGTCAGGAGATCGAGACCATCCTGGCTAACACAGTGAAACCCTGTCTCTACTAAAAAATACAAAAAAAACTAGCCGGGCAAGGTGGCGGGCAACTGTAGTCCCAGCTACTCGGGAGGCTGAGGCAGGAGAATGGCCTGAACCCGGGAGGCGGAGCTTGCAGTGAGCTGAGATCCGGCCACTGCACTCCAGCCAGGGGGACAGAGTGAGACTCCGTCTCAAAAAAAAAAAAAAAAAAAAAAAAGATTGTCATTCCTTGGAGCTTCGTAAGTGCTTTAAGTTGATGCGTCTACTTGACCTTTGCAATTCTTTGATATTTTTAATTCAAAAACTTCCATGATTTATATCATATGTTATTTTATGAAGTTACTATGTTGCCATCTAGTTACTGTTGTGTCACTACTGTCTGCAAATATCATTATATTTTAGTAAAATGAACAGAGTTATGGTCAGAGCCAGACTTGCAAATAGGCACTTAATTTCTTGCTTGGGATTAACTAGAAAAGATTTACAACTTCAAATTTGTTTTTAACTATGTCTCTTCTTGGAACAGTGGGCTCCAGAGAGGAAAGCAGGGCAAACTTAGATACAGTTCATCATCACTGCTTCAATCATGCTTTCAGCAAATCCTTATGTAGTTTCCAATTAACGCTTTCAAACTATCAATGCATAACCACTGGGCACTTACTCAACAGATAGCACCATGTAAATCAGAACTGTAAGGCATCTTCCAAATAGGCAAATTGTGTGTGTTTGTTTTTTCCTCTATGGGTGCTAAGTTGGAGATTAAGAGAATTCATGGCCAGTAATAATAATAATAAAGAGAATTATTTGCTAATAAAGTAGAAATGAAATATTCTTTAAAAATCTTTATTTGTTTGATACGTAATATATCTGAAGAACACAGAAAAATACTACAGACTTTTGGTTTTTCAAACAGTAATTAATAGAAAAGCCTACTTTTACATTATACTTTGGGCACGGATCAAGTATTTACAGAAGCCAAGTTTCTACTGTTTAGAAAAGCAATTCATTTTAGTATAGTCCAAATGCTGATAAATTATCTCAGATAAATGTCATAAAGGGAGGAACTGCTAATTGTATTAAATAAAGGCTATTCAAGACTATGTTTATTTTGCTTGTTCACGTAACAGTCATAATTTTTAACATTCTTATATATAAAAACAAAAAGAATCCAAAAACAAATATCTGTTACTCTCCAAAAAATGGAGTTAAAAAGTGGTATTTGCCAAAATGGTAGACAGCGAGGAGGTTACTAAAGGTTCCTTGGCAGAGATTTAGGACCAGGCAGTATTTTATTCTTTTTATGAGTTGCTCACCTAAACTCATCAGTGAAATCTTTGCATACTATCTGATTTCATTTAAGGCTGTTTATTTCCTATTTATAGCCTATATCAACAGGGGGAAATTGAAGTCCACAAAGAAATGATAAGAACCATTTTTCACTCAGCACTTCTATGGCAGCTAGTGATTTTCAGTATAGGGGAAATTTATCCCCATCCTTTAAAAGGAATACACTACTTATACTCTTACGACGTATGGAATCCTGGGTCTTCAATAGAACTATGATTTCTATTTCAGGAAGAGGAAGTAAAAAAATGTACCATGATTTCTTTAAAGCAATTATCCAACTGTGTGAGGCTTTAAAAATGTCATTATATTTGCTTTAGTAACTAAGCACTCACATTAGCACTGTCTTGAACAAAGAAGGAAAAGCATATTTAGAGAATCTATACATTGCTGACATCTTTATATCCAGTTTAGAGGAAGCTATTTTAAGGTACACCCTGAATTGGGTAGTAAAGCAAGGACGATGTCACTTCCACCTCAGAGTCAAACCGGGAGAAATCAACATGTGCTGGATGGATTAATCATCCACTTTTAAAAGACTATTTAAAAACTGGTAGCTGAGAAAACCTTGTTAACACCCAGCTCTATCCAAGACATCGCTGTGTCTCTTGATCTAATTAGAATGGCCAGGGTTTTTGTTTCATTGAAACAAAAATAAAGACTGATAAATTAACCAACTACACTGCATTTTTTTCCCTAAAGATACACAATGCAAACAGGATAACTAATCCACAGGAGACCAGGTTACCGATCAGGTGACTTTATTAAGGCTTGTTTTCTAGGGTGGCCCTGAATGCACAGGGAGAGGGTTTTCCTATTTAAGAGTTCTTGGTAAATGCCAACAATCTGTGAGAAAAATATCTCACAGCCAGTAAATGTCAAACAGCCTGTAAGTGATCAACTAAGGTAGAATCTGAGTTTCATCCACAACAAAAAGTCATTAAGTAATACTAGGATATTACCTTTCTGTTTGAGAATCATATATTTCTTGTTAGATTGAACCATATTACACTGTCATTTTGTAGGCAAAAAACGGTCAAATGGCAACAATTTCATATGGTTCAAACTAATATTTAGAGACATAACTAAGCCATGTGAACTACTACCAACCTCCTGAGAAAATATTTCCAAATAGAAAAGAGGTAGGGAAGGAAAAATGGAAGATTATGCAATGCAGGTGATGACAATGAAAATATGCATTTAAAGATATTTTCTAAAATGCATTACTTGAAAAGCATGGATTTTCTAATGGTTCCTACATTACACAAATCGAACCTCCATGAGTCATCAGCACAACCATGAGAACAAGATCAAGACAAGCAGAGTCTTGGCACACAGTTGGCCCGCCCTTTCGGCTACTGTCTTCACCATGGAGATGTTGTCAATTTTTCACTGAAGTCAATAATTTGCACTTCTTTCCCTAAAGCTTAGGAACGGTTTTGCAAGATCTCCCAGAACTCTGTCCCTTGCCCCCACTCCAGCATAGGGATGCGAGAGAGCTTATCTTGTCATTTTAATGAAACATCTTTGAGGTATGATTTCACTGGGGAGAGATTTAGAAATCAAAGCTTAAGCAGAGCTTGTGAAAGTAAGTTATGCAGTACTGAGCAAAACACAATCTCTAGAACTCATTTTTTCCCTCAGCAAGCATTAATGAATGTCAAGCCTTTATAGATTAGTTAATATACTTAGAGATAGAGAATACATGTTTATTTTTCCAAAACCTTGATTCAGCCAGTAACTCACTGAGAACTGAATAAATAAATCCACTCATTATAGTGCTTTTCAGAGGAAAATTCGGCAATATTTGCAAAAAAGTCAAACTTATTTTTTTCTATCGTAAGCACATGAAGTAATGACAATTGCTTCAATATTATCTAGAATATCGATATATCTGCCATGTTTGCACTTTCTCATTAATTGGAATTTTATTTCTGTGTATTAGAATTTATCAGGTAGGAGAACAAACCAACCAACTCAGCTTAACCAAACACCTAATTACATTTTTTCATGCTCTTTGTCATTTTAGTGAGTTTCTTGTAAGAGAACGTCAGCATGACTTTTATTAATGTCAGAGAATGCATTTTTTTCCTTTCGATAAAAGAAGAAAGGACCTTTCACATTCAAAATTCAATTTTTCCCCTAACATTTCCAATATGACACAAACATATGGTAAATAAAATTATTCTAGTAAATATTAGAACCAGTGGACCAGTGAGGGAGACTTGGAGTATACTGTGAATACATTGAATACTAAAGAACATCTGAAATATAAAAATCATTGAACTTTTAATAAAAACTGAATAATTCAATATTTTTCATTAAAGAAAAAAGAAATGTAAACAATAACAATCATTAACTCAGGTCTGTCTATGTATCAGAGAGAGCTGACAAATGTGATGAGAAAGTTTTCAAGAGTTTTACACAGTGGACTATACTGGGTAGAAAAGTCTGCTTTCTATTTTCTTGGGAAAGAATATAAATAAGGTTAGGTTTACAAATAAAACTTTCACTGAAGTAAAGGAATAAGACACATCAAATAATTGCAATTAAATAAAGAATAATGATTACATTTAAGAATAATGGAACTTGTCAGGAATACAAGTACAGCTGGTATTTCCCTGAACATCCCTCACTATATAAGGATTATCTGAGGCCGGGCACAGTGGCTCACACCTATAATCCCAGCACTTTGTGAGGTCGAGGCTGGCAGATCACCTGAGGTCGGGAGTTCGAGACCAGCCTGACCAACATGGAGAAACCCTGTCTCTACTAAAAATACAAAATTAGCTGGGCGTGGTGTTGCATGCCTGTAATCCCAGTTACTTGGGAGGCTGAGACAGGAGAATTGCTTGAACCCAGGGAGGCGGACGTTGTGGTGAGCCAAGATTGAGCCATTGCACTCCAGCCTGGGCAATAAGAGCAAAAGTCCATCTCAAAAAAAAAAAAAAAAAAAAGGGATTATCTGTACCATTACACTTTTGTTCTCCTGGGATATTTAGAAAATTACTGTTTAACCATTTGTCTTACAGAGTTACATTCAGGTACACCTAAAGGCAGGGAACTGGACTGGATAATCTAGAGCACCCTAATGTTTTATAAAAACCAAATCACATAAAACAAATTCAAAGGACTGATATTACTCAAAGCGAACTCCACGTAAAGTGCAAACAGACCCAAAGATACGCTGCAAAATGAAATCTTATAAGTCCTATTACATTACTTATAGAGAATGTGGTGTAAACTATCCCTAGATACGATACCTTCAGTCATTAGGGACTAAAAAAGAGAAATGGGAATCTCATCGGCAAAATCTGTGAGAAACTTGAAGCTGTTTGCTTAGAGTATGGAAAGTATTCATCAGAGAAAAAGGTTCAAACCTACTTTAAGAGAGATAAGAACTATTTCTTCACATATCAGAAGAGGGTTGAAGAAGATTGTTTCTTGACAGAAGTTCTCATGGGAAAAGCTCCCTTTTTTATTTGTGACAAAGATCACGCTGGAATTGATAGAAAAAGATAGACATTTTGAAATGAATAAAAGAGGTCACTTACAGGAAGAGCCTTTTTTAGAAGTGGCTTTTTGCTAAAAGATTCTCACTTTTATTCAAGTCAAAACATTCATTTTATTCCGGGAACAAAGTGGTATGAATTTTGCTTCTGTCATTAACTATCTCAATTAGGTAAACCACAGAGGCTTCATGGGCGTGCAACTTGAGCAGTCACACAGGGCCCTGCTCTCAGAAGGGCCCCACACTTGGTTTACTGCTCTGCTGCTGCCATCTTGAAATTCTTAATAATCTTTGAACAAGAGGCCTCACATTTTCATTTTGCAAGAAGCTTCACAAATTACACAGCCAGTTCTGGTAAAACAAAACTCATCTGTAACATGATAAACTATCTTGGCTGTCCATTTTTCACAAGTTTCTTATTAACATTTGAAAGATTACAGGGTCTTCAAAATTATGCAGTGGTTACTATTCCTGATAGTTTCTTAATGCGGTTTTCTTTACTTTTGTATTTATAAAATCATATCAAGGAAGAATTTCCCAGTGGTTAAGTCACTTCCGTTAGAGGCTGCACTAACTTTTTCCATCCACATGAGCATGGTTTAGTAAGAAAATGGTCTCAATGCTCCGATTCCTTATCATCGAAAAGAACTGTTTGGTTGTTAAAAATAAAATTGAAAGCAGAAAAGATTGAAATAGTAGCTTTGGATTTCCTTTCCTCTAAGTTCAGATCCATGAGGGTTTATAGGGCAAAGATGTCAAACTAAAACAAATGGAAACTCTCAGACATGTTTATTTGTTATCTGAAGAAGACATGAGAACACCCAGTAAGGGTAAACAAAATGTTTTAAAGTACATACAAATAAGGACAATTATTGAATAAGTATACTAATACTATACTAGGAACTAAGAGAAGGTAAACGCGCTCTTCAGTAGATGTGTTCCTGAACAGTTATCCAACTCACTATCTACCTCCTTCCCACTTTCAAAGAATTCGATTTTAATATACAGGGACATTGCTATTTAAGAAATTCTCTGGTAATTCATTTTACAAACTAAATATTAATACATCTATACACACACACACACACACACACACACACACGATGCAAGTGATCATTCCTTATCACTTGCTGAGTTCATTCTAGCATGTTTTAGTTTTAAGAACATGGCAATATATTATACATCAACCAAAGCCATAATGAACAACACAAAGACTCTACTGAGTTCCTGTAAAGAGTCCAATGCCAAGGGTATCCTCCCACTTTGTCACTGAGAACTACTTGATTCTGACTGATACTGTCACTGGCAGAAGGAATGCAAAGCTTAGAGCACAAGCCTCTCATTTGCAAATGTATAGCAATGTCATGACTCAGCTCTAATATTCAACTAAAAACAGTTTTCAGCACAAGTAATAGAGAAGCCTAGTAGAAAAGGTGGTGGGCTGAGGTAGGCTACTCCTGGCTCTACTGTTTAGCACTAAACTGACTTTATGACCTGGCGAGTGCTGTTTGTGACTCAGTTGCCACACCTGTGAAATAAGAAGATGAGTCATTGGGCTCTGGGGTTCTTAAACTTTTGTGTACGTCAGAATCACCTAGGGAGGTTGTTAGAAAATGGACTGCTGTCCCCTTACTCCCACCAAGTTTCTTATTCAGTGGGTTTATAGTGAAGCCAGAAACTGCATTTCTAACCAATTCCCAGGTTATGCTGAAGCTGTCCCGTGGCAAGAATCTGAAGTACTAAACCCACAGTAGTAGGGTTCGTGAGGCACCTGCCAAGATGCTACAGTATCAACAGAGAACAGCAGTGTTCTTTCAGAAGAAACTCAGGCTGAATGATGGTAGTACATTGGCCTGCTAATTAACAAGGGATAGGGTGAGGGGAGTGGGGCTCGATGAGCCTTGAGAAAGCTAGGAGGTTATGACCTGAAACTGAGACTAATCAATCAGACTATGCAAGGCCCTAAATCAGAAAATGAAACTAGGTAAACTAAGGGATGAGAGAGAATCAGCTAGACTAATGAGTCAGAACACATGAGGAACACTTTTAGTGAGATGGGACAACAGGAATGAAAGCTCATAGGAGGTTAACAAGAAGGGCAAAGGTACCATGCCTTGGGGGAGGGGTGGGACAAGGCTTGGGTCTGACTTGACTCAGAAAGTTCCTGAAGAAGCTCTGTCCAAATACTTTGCTATCATTGTCTAAACGAAAGAGTATTTCAGGCAGAAAGACTTAATCCCTGATGGATGCTCTGAAATGCTAAAAAAGAATGAAGAGTAAAATGTGGAGCTAGGGCAGTGGTATACTCCTGTAATCCTAGCTAGTCAGGAGGCTGAGGCAGGAGGATGGCTTGAGCCCAGGAGTTCAAGGCCAGCCTGGGTAATATGGTGAGACTCCTTTGTCTTAAAAAAAAAAAAAAAAAAAAAAAAAAAGAATAATATGTGGGTAAGTATAAATGAACATTAACTGAATAAAAATAATTATCCTACTGTCTTGTTCTAAGGTGGGTAATACAAGACCTTGACATCAATACTGTATGCTTGTTTACAGAAACACAAATATTGCATGATCTCACTTACATGTGCAGTCTAAAAAAGTCAATCTCATAGAAGCAGAAAGAATGGTGTTTGCCAACAGCTGGGGGAAGAGATGGGCAGATGTTGGCCAAAGAGTACCAAGTTCCAGTTAGACAGGATGAATAAGTTCTGGAGACTAACTGTACAGCATGGTGATTATAGTTAACAATACTGTATTGTACACTAAAAAATTGCTCAGAGAGTAGATCTAAAATGTGCTCACCATCAAAAAAGTATGTGAGGTGATGAATATGTTACATTAGATTGACTTAATCATTTCACAATGAATACATATATCAAAACATGACATTGTACATCATCAATATGTACAATTTATTTGTCAATTATACCTCAGGAAAGCTGAAAAAAACAAAAAGATACTGTATGTCTTTCTAACTAGCTTTATACTTCAATGGGATTTTGAAAAATGAGCTATGATAGTAAATTATATTGTTAACAGAAACACATACAAATAGTCATGTTGGAATCTATTCAATAATATGTGGATATTCACATATACATTATATATACTATAACCTTTGCTATTTTTAAAAGGCATCTTTGCTAATGAGTTCAGCTAATAAAACCATATCCATATTCACTTTTGAAGATATTGAGGTGAAGTGATACTGATCTCACATATATTTCCACACATATCATACCACACAAAACACCTATGAATATTCAATGTCTACATAGTCAAGGCTTAAGTTCCAAATTTGATGTGTACTTTCCTATCACTCTTCTAAGATAAACACTCCTTTAATATCAGCGAAAATAAAAACATACTGCTGAAAGCATCTGTATTCCTAGGATGCTCCTAAAAATTAGTAGTTGCTAGTTATTGCTAAACTCCACATCCGGGTGTGACCAAAATGCATACAGTATGAGAAGTATATTATAGCAGAAGGGGGCATTACATTTCAAAAATATGTTGAATCAACCTAATGTTTTTCAGACTGGAGTGAAAGAGAAAAACAGGTCTTTCTACAGTGCCTAATAAAACTGTGAAAACACAAAGTAGAGGAAAATGTAAGAAAACAGAAAGAGGTTGCTTAATGCCTTTCAAATAGAAACTGAATTGCTGAGGCAGTTCTCACCACCTTATTTATACATCGGGTTGCTCACAAATCATGATGTCACCCACCAGGAAGCAATGCATCAGGAGGAGCACGACAGTGCAACAAGCCCAAAGAAGGAGGGGAGAGAGGTGCAGCAGAATGATAAAAATATATCAACTCGTAAAATCCAAATGGTTTTATAGATGAATATTATATGAAAGCATTTCATAGAAATAAGAAACTAGTTTCAGAAACTGTCTACAGGCCAAACAAACCAACATAAAAGAGGACGCTTATAACAAAGGACTTACATTTGGTGAACCATAACTGGGTATTCCTTGAATATCAGAGATTGAAGAGATGGCCAACTTCCACCAAAAGGTTTCCTTTCCCTACCATACCTCTGAGACAAGCAACTAGTCTCTCATTTCCCTTCTCAAACAACAACAAAAACATGACAACAACCAAACCAAACCTGGCATATGGTCCTACTTTCCATTTAAATAATACATTTTTTTCTTTAAGACATATTGTCTTAAAGTAAATTTTTGAGACGGCTCCTCAATAATACAGACTTCTGGTTTTACTTTGGTATGTCAGCATCAATTAGTCTACAGTTACTTTGTCTTTAAAAAAATCACATCTGGCCAGGTGCAGTGGCTCACGCCTCTAATTCCAGCACTTTGGGAGGTGAGGCAGGTGGATCACGTGGTCAGCAGTTCAAGACCAGCCTGGCCAAGATGGTGAAACCCCATCTCTACTAAAAATACAAAAATTAGCCGGGCGTGGTGGTGGGCACCTATAATCCCAGCTACTTGGGAGGCTGAGGCAGAGAACTGGAATTGCTTGAACCTGGGAGGTGGAGGTTGCAGTGAGCTGAGGTCGCACCACTGCACTCTAGCCTGGGCAACAGAGCAAGACTCCATCTCAAAAGAAGGAAAAAAAAAAAAAAAAGTCACATCCTTCAGAGGAAATGTTAACTACTGAAGTCTAGGGCACAGAATCTCTTTTTATAAGGTTATAATTATTTGTGGTTTTAAAAGAGCAAACCCATACATTTCCTTATAAAGATGTTTACCTTGTTCCTCTAGGGTCTTAAAAAAAGAGAGAGGATGAGGGAGAATAGGCTGAAAACTGCACTGCCAACCCTTGCCCCTACCTCTACTTCCAACCTTGAGAAGGGAGGTATCTTTTGGAGGTTTCATCTACTGTCATGGTTACTCAATTGAAAATAGATACTTTCAACATGCTTTAGCCACAGGAGCTTACAGGATTACTTAAAAGTACAGGCTGCATGTGAATGTACTGTTGGGGAAGGAGTGTGGTTACATTTAAAGCTTAATGTAACCATAGTTCATCTCTATAGCTCGATCTCGATTTCCCCTCAAAATATGATCAGATAGCCCTTAGAACAAAGCTGTATTGACTATTTGAGTGAAGAAGAAAGAGATGCAAAGAACAGTATAACAAGACCTAACAACATAATGGATTCTGGTGATGCTGGATAGAGCTCTGACTCAGAACCAGTTGCCTCAAACAAGTAAAGCATCTTTTTAAAACACTGGGGAAGACACAGGGGAGGCAGTTTCATATACTATGCTGAAGTTCAGTAGAATGAGGTCGGTTAAGCACTCTGTCCTGAGACATACACTTTTCATTTTCAATTGTTTTCAAATAAAAAGAGAGAAATCCCCTTTTCAAGTTGGATTGTTTAAATGCACCTACAGCTACTCCTGTCTAGCAAAGACTAGGCAAGCTCTCCCTACTGATGCATTTCAAAAAAGGTTCAATTGGCAAAAGAAAGCAAGTGCAAAGGGTTTTTGACAAAAGAGGACTTGAGGGAACACATTTTCCTTTCACAGAAATACTGTTCTAAAAAATCAGACAAGGTAGTGACTCAACCAAGAATGCGTAGATATTGGTGAGATCAACAGGAAATTTGGAAAACTTCTTCAACTTCAAACACTCAACTGCATAAAATTATTAGCTTAAAAATTGGGGTAGGGATTACATTATAAAAATGAGGGACTAAAGAGACAAACAAAACAAGATACTATGATTTACAGATTACAACATAGCCTAAACCAGCATACTCTGAGAATGTGGTTGTCTTACACCACAGATTCACATGGATGTAAAAGGAACCTCCTGGACGCTGTCCAATCCTCAGCACGGCTATGCCTGAGTCTTCTGAGGCCTATATGCATCCATCCTATTTAATGATGCTCCAAATAATTCCTAGGCAACTTTCTCCAGGGCTCAGCAAATAGAAAAGGCTAAATCAAATACAGGAGCTCTGAAATATCTACTCTGACAAAAAGAATTTTTTTAAAGGACATTTAAAGTAGATTCCAGTGCTGGTTCAAACAAATAAAAGTATTATGCCATCCATAGTTAATTGCACATTTAAAAGGATAATTATTTTTTGATTTTCAAATGAATCATACCATCATCTTCTAAGCTATTATGAAATAGCATATGAAACCTACTGTTGATATATATGACAAGCAGGTATTCTAAGTTTAGGTTTTAATGTCTTCATAATACCATTGTGACAAAGCTATAATTGCTTTCTTAAACTATGTCTTCTTTTCCATTTTTTCCCACTAACTAGTTAAGATATTATACACTTACTATATATTTTATAGGTTGTTCATGTATGAGGGGTGTAACAGAGGACTGAGGATTGACTATTTATAAAAAAAGAAACATAGACATTTTAAAGATATATATATATATAAAATAAGAAAAAAATGTTAAATCTATATATTATATGCTGCATACGGTCCTGTGTGAGAGTATACATACACCTATAGGACTACATGAAGCAAGAACCATTATTTCTTACAGAACAGACACACATAAGAGAGGGAGAAAGGCTGATAGTTAATAACCCCTCAAATAGGTTAATAGTGCTAAGTTATCAGTCAATCATACTTTGATGAGGGTATGTCACCACCAATCAGCACACTGTAGGCACTGAATAAATACTTGTGGAATTAAACTAATCACTGAAAGGTTTTCGTCCATAATCCTTTTGCACATTTAGTGTAACAATGAATTTTTTTTTTTTGAGACAGAGTCTTATTCTGTTGCCCAGACTGGAGTACAGTGGTGTCATCTTGGCTTACTACAACCTCCGCCTTCCGGGTTCAAGCAATTCTGCCTCAGCCTCTTGAGTAGCTGGGATTACAGGCACCCGCCACCACACCCAGCTAATTTTTGCAGTTTTAGTAGAGATGGGGTTTCACCATGTTGGCCAGGCTGGTCTCGAACTCCTGACCTCAGCTCATCTGCCCACCTCAGCCTCCCGAAGTGCTGGGATTACAAGCATGAGCCACCGCGCCTGGCCAAGTGTAACAGTAGATTTTGTCCTGATTCTGAAGCAGCCCAGGGGCTCGGGGATTCAGTGTGGGTGGAACAAATATAATTTAAAAAAAAAAAGTCATTAGAGACTCAGTTGGGTTCAATGCAGTTTGTTGGTTCTGAGAATCTGTTAGGTATAATTACTGACATGAATCTACGCACATTTGACTGAGAACAGAGCCAAATTAATTGCAATGTTGCTGTATAACAGCTGTTATTCATTTGACACTTTTCTGTAATAGGAGTTAGAATATTAAAATATGGAACAAAGCATGTTTTTAATAAATGATTAGGCCACCTACAATGTGTTTTGGTCATTTCTTATACAGTCAGTTTTATTGTTTTCACTTACCTGCTCTAATATTTTCATAGATTTCTGCCTAGTAAAGGTGCATAAATCATATATAGCAAAAAGCATATATTGTAGAGAAAAGCCAAATTTGTAACTGCCAGTGTTACTCATCTTCTACACAGGAATTGATGAAATCTTGCTAAATGTTCAGCACACTGAAGACAGCTCTTACAGTTTTTGCAAATCTGAGTTTCTGCATTTAGAATGTAAGAACTCTTAATGAGATCTAAAGTATATTACCTATCTTGTTTCACATATTTATTTTTGTCTCTCATTTAAAAGAATATTTTTAGTAGATGTAGAAATTTGTTTTACTGCTAAGCCAGATAGAATGAGAGTTTAGCACTTATTTCCCATGAACTGAAGCCAGAAATGTAATTATTTTAGTATGGGGTCAGAAAAAAAAATTACTAGTGATAAGTGGCTCAAATAGGCTACAGGGAAAAATAACTAGAATCTTCAATTAATCTAGAGTGTATTCTGGAAATAGTATAGATAAAGCACGTGCTCCAATGCTAGTATATACTGATCACTGATGCCCAGAAACAATAATGACATACTAATGATCTACCAGTAAATATATATTGGTATATATATATTTATACCATGCTGGCTACATGTCCAGCAATATTGGACATGCTGGCTACATGTCCAAAATTATATTTAAGAGCAATATGCTGCTGCACATTTTCACCTATGTAACATGTAAAGCCAAAATTTTTTTTAGGGGGGAGGTGGTTGGGAGAGTGCAAGGAGGGTTGTACACTAAGAGTTCAGAAAGATTTCAGATGACAAAGACTGATGAATAAATAGCTTTCTATATAATTATAAAGTCAGAGTAATCAAAACACCACTTCTCTTAGGCTAGTCAATCAAGATCTTATTGTAATGATTATTGCCATCAATAATTTTCCTTGATATGTTCACTAAACAATTATTATTAAAGGGATAACATTTAACACTTATTATTACGTGCTAACCATGTGCCAGGCAAGTACTAAGAGATTTACATGTATCCTCTCATTTAGTTCTTATGAAAATCCTATGAGGTAGAGGCTGTTGTTTTCTCTGTCCTTGAGGATCAGAGAGGTTAGATGAGTTGTTCAAGAATACACTGTGTAGGGAGCAGGGCCATGACGTGAACTGGTATTGTCTGGCTCCAAAGGCAAGGGGGTAAACTCATTTCAATCACAGGCTAAACCAATGAAGGAGAGATCTGAAAGATTGCATGTCATTGGGGATCAGCAGATTCAACCAGCAGGGTGTGATTTATCATTCGATGATTGCTACAGTGGGAGCTCCTCCTCTTTGCATCTCAATATCTTTTATCCCAATGCTTGAACTTAGAAATTCAACAAATCGTTGATGAATGGCAGCAGCATGACATGATATTGCCTTAACATGGACCTGAAGATATTTCAGTAAAATAACAAAGTCACGAATTCATACTAAACACCTTAATGTGTGAGAAGCTCCAAAGACCTGGGTAAATCTTTACTGTACTGAATAATTTTATTTGGGGAAACAAAGCCCAAATTTTCACTGAAAAAACAAATCTAGAGAACAAAGAGAAAAAAAATTCTAATTTTTGAATAAACACAGATTTCTTGAAATGTTTGCTAAGGTAGGAATCTAGGTAACTTAAAGTAAACAGAGTATCAGCCAGATACACTTTTTCTCTTCATAGGTAAGGCTTTGCTAGGCCAAAGACTGTTTTCTAGGTCCACCAAGCATACAAACTTGTTTTACTTTGTATTAGCATCTATGAGCTGTTTATTAGCAGTTGTAAAAATATGCTGGAATGATAGTACCAATATTGTCTCATTAATTGACATTATGGGAGGTGATTTACTACTACTTGAATCAATTCCATTATTTGTGAGTTTTCTAATCTATAATTTTGGTGACTATAATTTAATGTCTGGGGTATGACAGTAAGAAACATAAATTGACCTACTCAGATCAAAATAATATAATGTGAAATGAGTTCATTCACTTACAAGATGTAATTATTTCACAACTAGAAAAAACAGACAAAAATAAAATTGCTATCAACCACAGAGTTTAAATGTTTAGATTTATTTGGCAAAAACTGCTAATCTACTCTCTGAAGACTGATTTTTTATCAAATCTAAGGTACCTCATTCTTTATCATGACACTAGAAGTAAACAGGCAATTCTGATTTCCATATAATCTTATATAAGGAGGAGTAAAACTGTTCCTGATTAAATTAATATTTGCATAAGAATCATGCTTATAGTTTGCAATTTCAAAATACCCATTTTTAACATACTTTTCTTATTGCTTCCTCTAAGATTTTGCAGTTAATTTGCTGACTTCCATAAACATGAAAAGAAAGAGATTTATTTACAAATATTTGGTAAGCTTTTTCTCTCTACCTACAGAATTAATTAATCTTTTTTATAGTAGTCCCTAAGATAATTATCATCTATACCAATATAGCCAAACATTGGAAAACATAGATTAGACCAAGTACTTTACATAGTTTGCATACTGTTGCATGCATTTTAGAGTACATTTGTTGACTTAGCATATTTTTGTTGCATTTAAATTAGCTTTCTCAATTTTACATTTAAATAAGTGGTATATTACTGTGCATGCTCTAATTATAATTATTTGGAAAATGGTGCAATAAATGTTGGTTGGATGAATCAAATAGCCGAATGTGCCAAAATACATCAATATATAATTATCTACTGGTCAAACTGTGCTGTTCTTTTAAAAAGATGCCTCTTGCTCATCTGTCAATCTGTTGCTTGCAACTTCCAACTCCCTTATAAAATCTCCTTTATGAATTTTTTTCCTTCCCGTTACCATCTTCTCAAACTGCTACAGGTTTAAACTCCTTTGAAGAGAGAAATCAGGTATGAGCTCACTCCCTTTTCATCACCTTTCACTGTTCTTTCTCAGCTACATCCTCCTTGTAGCCTCCTCTCCTTTCTTGTGCTTTGGCTTACTTCTTGAAAATCCCTGAATGAATTCCCATAATAACCTTAGCTCTTAGCTCTCCTACCTCACCATGCCACAACACCCCTGCCTCACTTGGAAGGCTCTTTCACAGCCTGGCTCCATCCTACCTTTCCAACAGTTTTCCAAATCAAACCCTTCGCTAAAATGACACCAACAGAAAATACTGACTGAAAAGTTAACTATCAGAGACTGGCAGTAGGCCAAATGCCATTAATGTATAATCGGTAAATAGACTACAGTATAAATAACACCAGTCTCTGGTTTTATAGAAGAAAAAAATTGAGGCACAGAAAGATGAAACACCTTGTCAGAGATTATATGGCTATTAAACTGTGGTGCTGGGACTTGAACTTAGGACCCATTCTCTTAATTGTTTTGATGTATTTTCCTGTGGGCTATTACACATATCCTACATAAAGCATGCTGCCTGATGTGCTGACGTGCACTACTGCTGATGTTATTCCCTTTTACTTGGATAGTTTCACCTCTGCTCAGCCAAATGTTACCCATCCTTCAGGGTCTAGATTGACTGGTATGTTCAGAGGCTGTATTTAGCCTTCTCCATGAAACTTTATGTAATTTTACCAGACCTCGTTGATTTCCCTTTTAAGATAGAGCTAAAGAGGAAATAATCTCTATTATGTATCAGTTTAATGTTTGCTAGGTCAGCTTTATTTTATTTCTCTGACAAAAATGAAAACTTCTTAAGGGTGGAGACTATTTCTTGAGCTTCTACCAGATTCTTCAAGAAGCATAAAAATGACTCTCATCGTATCAGCAGCAGCAAGTATATTCTAGGTCCCGTGTTTTGTACTGTACTTAATTATCTCACTTAATCTTCACTAAAACTATAGGAGGTGAATGTCATTATTCTATATTACAGAGGAGGTAACTGAGGCATGAAGAGATAAGGCAACAGAACTAGGTCATAAAGGTAGGTAGCAGAGCTAAGACTGATCTTCACTCGTGAACACACAGAATTAACATTTTTAGCAATATCACTTAATGTTTATAAAATGCCTGTCTCTTTAATATTTAGTCATACCTATTTTCTTCTTTACAATTAAAATAACTGTTTCTTATCATGGCCTTTGCCTTCTGATCTCCAATTCTCTCAAAATATAGCCTTGGCACGTGGTTTTTTTTTATGGATTTAACTTGAAAGATATAATTCTGGCCGGGCACGGTGGCTCAAGCCTGTAATCCCAGCACTTTGGGAGGCCGAGACGGGTGGATCACGAGGTCAGGAGATCGAGACCATCCTGGCTAACATGGTGAAACCCCGTCTCTACTAAAAAAATAACAAAAAAAAACTAGCAGGGTGATGTGGCGGACGCCTGTAGTCCCAGCTACTCGGGAGGCTGAGGCAGGAGAATGGCGTGAACCCGGGAGGCGGAGCTTGCAGTGAGCTGAGATCCGGCCACTGCACTCCAGCCTGGGCGACAGAGCAAGACTCCGTCTCAAAAAAAAAAAAAAAAAAAGAAAGAAAGATATAATTCTCTGGCTGCTTGGTTTTCATATCTTTACTTAATTCTGAGCTCAGTTGATCACATCTAGATTACAGAAATAATCTTTTGTGTTTGCTTTATCCTATTATTATTCTGAATAATTAAATCCTCAAATATTTCTCCTTGATGAATGTACATAATTTTGTAAGCCATATAAATACACCTCACTTTTGCTAAGTTACATCTACTAAGTAATAGATGTGTAAAAAAAAAAAAAAAGTTGGGGGAGAAGTGTTTGTCCTTTGCTACATTGATAGGAAATAGAAGTTTTACAGAAAGCGTACACTTTTTTAACAAGTTATTTGTAATTTCCAATGTGACTTACTTTACCCAATAGACTCTCTACTTTTGTTATAGGTAAGATCCTATGGCTCCAATGGTATGTATCTCTGGTCCCATGCATGAAATACCTCTATGTACTATATATTACATACCTCACAATGGCAATGAAATGTTCCATATCATCTCTCTTTCGATGGAAGATAAGATTACAATGTTCTAATTGGACATATTTAAAGTTCTATAATCACTTTCTGATGACACCTCACTCGTGTCTTCCACAGGCTTTCACACCCCATGGATTCACACATGATGTGTCTCCATCATGATTCCTCCCAGCTCTCAGAAGGCTCACAACTGCCTTCCATCTAGTTGATAACAGCATCTTTCATAAGACACTCTCTGAGAAACTCAGACAGTGAGCTCCATCTTGATAGACACCCAACTCTATTATTCTTATTCTTTCTTTCCTGCATCTTTTCATTTTCATAATTAAAACTACAGACTTGCAATAGAAGGATCTGTTTTTGAAACGTATTTATAAGTACCAAGGCACATATAGTCCAAGAATAAAGTAACATTACAATAAATGATAATAATATTTGTAACACATGGGCCATGAGTCAAGAAGCTAATGTAGTTTACTATTTGATTGATACATAAATAGAGCTATGGTACTAATATATAAAAAACAAATACAATTTTTAAAAATTTATTTTTCATGCTCAAATCACTCAGCTGAGCATATGCATAAAAACTTATTTGGATATTTATCTTATGGTCTCAATGACATTTGAAGAGGTAATTAACTAAATATTAGCAAATGAAAATACATACAGACTATGAAACCATCCCTATAAAAATTAAAAAATTAATCAGGGAAGAAAGGAGGGAAAGAAATGAAAACAGGCCAAGGCCGGGAGTGGTGCCTCACACCTGTAATCCCAGCTACTTGGGAGGCTGAGGCAGGAGAATCACTTGAAACCAGGAGGCAGAGGTTGTAGTGAGCTGAGACTGCGCCACTGCACTCCAGCCTTGATAACAGAGCAAGACTCCATCTCAAAAAAAAGAAAAGAAAAAAGAAAGAAAGAAAGAAAGAAAGAAAGAAAGAAAGAAAGAAAGAAAGAAAGAAAGAAAGAAAAAGAAAATAGGCCAGGCACAGTAACTCATGCCTATAATCCCAGTACTTTGGGAGGCCAAAGAAGATCACTTGATCCCAGGAGTTCAAGGCCAGCCTGGGCAACATGGCGAAACCCCTCATCTACAAAAAATACAAAAATTAGCTGGGCATGGTGCTGTGTGCCTATAGTCCCAGTTACTGGGGAGGCTGAGGTGGGAGGATTGGTTGAGCCCAAGAGGCGGAGACTGCAGCAAGACGAGACTGCGCCACTGCACTCCAGTCTTGGCAACAAAGTGAGACCCTATCTCAAAAAAAAAAAAAAAAAAGACAGAAAGAAAGGAAGATAAACCAAGCTTGTAGCACATTCAGTGATTCAGTGTTAATCATTAAGTCAGTTTGCTCTCTGACCTGCTTGACCTGCTTCCTCATAGTTGTTCGGTACTTACTGCTTCAGAATCACACAGACCCTGTTACAAGATTATAGTTCCCCTTAACTGCTGTGTAGATAACAATTTGAACATTATAAAACATTAAGTTTTCCATTTGAGCTATTCTTTCAGTGCTGCGTACCAATGAAACTACTGACGTCAGCTGGTCTGAAGGATTCCACAAGAAGCTGACTCACCAAAGAATGCAGTTTCCACATCCTGATGATTTCATCCCCCTTGCCCTGGTCAATCAATAACTCTAATTTTCCAGCCCCCTGCTCGCCAAGATCCACGTAAACATCCCAGCCCAGAACTCCTTGAGGGGATGGATTTGAGGGTCTCCTCCCATCTCTTTTCTTGGTGCCCTGCAATCATTAATGTCTTTCTCTGCTGCATCCCAGTTGTCTCAGGGTATTGGTCTGTTACTGTGCAGCAGGCATACAAACTTGTTGGTCCTATAACAACTAGACACAATCAAAATAAGACCTTCTTTGTCTGTTATAGACACATTTTTAGGAGAACAGTGAAAGGTTAATAAATACTCGGAGGAGGGTAGGAATCGCTGTAGTGTGGAGAAAGATTACATTCTCAGAACAAAACTGGATAGGCTCAATGTTTTTTTTTGAGACAGAGTCTTGCTCTGTAGCCCAGGCTGGAGTGCAGTGGTGTGATCTCAGCTCACTGCAACTTCTGTCCCCCTGGGTTCAAGTAATTCTCCACCTCAGCCTCCCGAGTAGCTGGGATTACAGGCACCTGCCACCATGCCCAGCTAATGTTTGTATTTTTAGTTTCACCATCTTGGCCAGGCTGGTCTTGAACACCTGACCTCATGATCCACCCGCCTCGGACGCCCAAAGTGCTGAGATTACAGGTGTAAGCCACTGCGCTCAGCCAATAGGCTCCATTTTTAACCACTTACTCTTTTCATTGTTCACTCCAGCAATGCTGGAGTGTGGGCACAGGACTCCTGGAGGCCCCTCAAGATCATTTCAGGGATTTGCAAGGTGAAAACTATTTTCCTAATAATACTGATAATTTTTTGCCTTTTTATTTCTCATTCTTTCCTGAGTGTATCGTGAAGTTTTCCAGAAGTTACATGAAGAATGATATTGAATCCGATTGAATAGAAAAGTAGGTATGAGAATCAAGCTGTCTTATTAAGTCAGACTGTGAAGAGATTTATGACACTAATTTTTTCTTTTCTAATTCTTTTTTTGTTTTGGAAAATATAGGTAGTTTTCATTTAAAAGGTTATTTATTTTAACATGAAAAGGTTTACTATTATTATTTTAATTGAATCAATCAATCGAGAATTTTAAAATTATCTCAGTTTTAAATCTAATATGATAAATGTCAATATAAACAACTTACATAAACAAAAGGCATTTGGGGTCCTCAATGATTTTTAGTGTAAATGGGTTCTGAGATCAAATAGTTTCAGAACCTCTGATTTATACTTTACCCTGGTGATCCCATTCAAATACACATGCTATAAGTTGAACTATGTAATTAAGAGGTGATTGTTCTAAATATTTATTTTAGGGGGGGAAAAAAAAACCAGTAACTAAGAGCAGCTGGGCATGGTAGCATACACCTATAGTCCCAGCTACATGGGAGGCTGAGGGAGGAGGATTGCTTCTGCCTAGGAGTTTGAGGCTGCAGTGAGCTATGATCACATCTCTGTATTCCAGCCTGGGTGACAGAGTGAGACCCCATTTCTAAAGAAACAAAATAAAAATAATTAAGAGGAGGTTATACTGGAGTAGGGTGGGCCTCTAATTCAATATCACTGGTATTTTTATAAAATAAACACCATGTGAAAAGATAGGCACACAGGGAGAATGCCATGTGAAGGTTGAAGTTACGCTGCGACAAAGCAAGACACTACAAGAATCTAGGAGAGAGGCCTGGCACAGATCCTACCGTAGACTCTTCAAAAGGAGCACGACCCTGCTGACACCTTGATCTTGGACTTCTAGCCTCCAGAACTGTCAGACAACGTATATCTGTTGTTTGAAGCACCTAGCTTGTGGCATATTCTTATGGAAGCCCTGGCAAACTAGTACACTGTAACTTTAATCTTCGAATAAAAACCAATGATCCCCAAGCCGATATGGTTAGTTTAGACTTCTTTGCTGAGTTTCACAATCACATATACCATATGGCTTCTTAGGCATTTTCCATCTTTACAAGGTATCTGAAAACTAAACGTGTTTAAAATGATACCAGTCATTGTAAGTCTCCTGATAAAATCTGTTCTATTCCTGAATTTGCTTTCTCTGTGAAGTGTACCATCTTCTTTAACACTTGCCTCCTTTGATTTACACATCCAATCAATCATCAGCACCCGTCAATTCTATCCTTTAATACCCTCTCATGATGGTTAATTTTATATGTCAACTTGGCTGGGCCACAATGTCCAGATATTTGGTCAAACATTATTCTGGATGTTTCTGTGAGGGTGTTTTTGGATGAGATCAACATTTAAATCAGTGAACTCTGGGTAAAGCGGTTTGTACTCCATGCTGTGGGTGGGCCTCGTCCAATCAGTTGAGGGTCTGACTAGAACAAAAAGACTGACATCCCCCAAGCAAGAGAGAATTCTGCAGCAGATGGCTTTCAGACTTGAACTGTAGCACTGGCTTTCCTCTGGGACTCTAGCCTGTCCTCCTGCCTTGCAGAATTTAAACCTGCCAGCTTCTATAATCACTCGAAACAATTCCATAAATCTGTGTGTGTGTGCATGCATCTGTAAACATACACATCTTACTAGTTCTGTTTCTCAAAATAACTCTGACTAATATACCCCTTGCTGCTTTTTAAATCTCACTGTCACTGTATTAGTTCAGGCCACCATCATCTCTTGTCAGGACTATGACAATATCCTCATAACCTTTATTTCCTTAGTGCTTTCCCCTTCCAATACATTCTTTCTGCTTCTGTCAAAATGACCTTTCTGGCTGGGAGGTTGCAGTGAGCTAAGATCATGGCACTGCACTTCAGCCTGGGAGACAGTGAGATCCTGTCTTTAAAAAAAAAAAAAAAAAACCGGAAAAACAAAACAAAACAAAAACAAAATGATCTAAGAAACCTGACTATGTACATCACTTTCCAGTTTATAAACATTCACAGGCTTCCCATTGCTTTCAGAGTAAGACCCTTGGCATAGCAGAAAAGAAAGAAAGATACCATTAGGAGAAATAGATGATGGGTTGATGGGTGCAGCAAACTACCATGGCACGTGTATACCTATGTAACAAAACTGCACGTTCTATAAGGGTACTGCAGAACTTGAAGTATAATTTAAAAAAAAAAAAAGAAAGAAAGAGAGCTCACAATCTGTCCCCTGTCCCCTACTATCTCTTCCAGTTTCTTCCCCAGCTACTCCTCCCTGCACATAAAGGAGCTAACTTTCAGAACTTTTTTTTTTTTGAGACACAGTCTTGCTCTGTCACCCAGACTGGAGTGCAGCACTATGATACTGCAACCTCTGCCTCCCAGGTTCAAGCGATTCTTCTGCCTCAGCCTCCCGAGTAGCTGGGACTACAGGTGCGTACCACCATGCCTGGCTAATTTTTGTATTTTTAGTAGAGACGGGGTTTCACCATATTAGCCAGGCTGGTCTCGAACTCCTGACCTCGTGATCCGCCCACCTCAGCCTCCCAAAGTGCTGGGACTACAGGTGTGAGCCACTGTGCCCAGCCACCTTCAGAACTTTTCTACTGACTTCTTCACTTTCTCAATGATAACTTCCTGTAAATACATATTGCCATGCTGTACTCTAGTGCTTACCTCCTAATAGAGTGACTGCAGTCATGACCAGTTTTCCTGATTCTAATTACGAAGTTTGTTTGCTAAATTATGTTGATACTATTCTATTTTAACACAGCTTTTTACATAATATTACTGTTTTTCTTCTATTAAAATGTTATATTTGTTTCCTGGGTGGAAGTACAAACTATAGTCAATTCCTGAAAATGTTTATATATTTTAAAAGTACGAAGACTAAACTTAACGGTATGGACATTACCTTAGAAGATTAGACATTAAGAGACATTACTGCAAAATGCTTGATAATGATTGTTATAATTAATAATTATACTTAAAAACACATAATTAACTCTGGTTACACACTGCCTGGGTTCAAATCTTAATTCTACCTCTCACTATCTGTGTGACCTTGGGCGAGTTACTTAACTTCTCTGTGCCCCAGTTTTGTCATTTTAAAATGAGATAGTAGTACTTTCCTAATAGGGTTCTGTGAGGATTAAATTGGCTCCTAAATGCAAAATTCCTAGAATAGTTCTTGGTGAGTAGCAAGTGCTATATGTTAGTTGTTGTTGTTATCATTTTCTCCTGACAGTGGCATAGGTAAATGGAAAGATTCCATAGTGAGACAACTTGGATTCTAATCTTGGTGCTAGTACTTCCTATTTGTGTGACCTTGGCCAAGTTCCTTAATTTCTATTAGCCTCAGTTTTCTATCTGTAAAATGAGATGATAATAATACCTACCTCATAGAGATGTTGTGAGGATTGACTTAAAATATGTAAAAGTGCTGGGCGCAGTGGCTCATGCTTGTAATCCCGGCACTTTGGGAGGCCGAGGCAGGTGGATCACGAGGTCAGGAGTTCAAGACCAGCCTGGCCAACACAGTGAAACCCCGTCTCTACCAAAAATACAAAAATTAGCTGGGTGTAGTGGCAGGCGCCTGTAATCCCAGCTACTTGGGAGGCTGAGGCAGGAGAATCACTTGAACCCAGGAGGCAGAGGTTGCAGTGAGCCGAGATCGTGCCACTGCACTCCTGCCTGGGCGACAGAGCTAGACTCCGACTCAAAAAATAAAATAAAATAAATACGTAAAAGTCTTACGACCATGCTTGGCATATGGTCAATATTATAGAGTGCTTGCAATTTTTACTATTGTTATCTTCAGTAATACATGGTCCATATTAATCATATTACCTTGTATCTTGTTCAGATTTTGTTTTGTTTTGTTTGTAAATTCTCTAAACCTCAGGTGACAAAGGCTATCTATGCATGCTTTTTTATTCTTAAATTTTCAGTGTGCAGATACCTGATACCAATCACTTTCTTTTTTTGCTCTCTCTTCTTTAGAAAGTAAACCAACCAAACCAAACAACTCACCAACAATATACAGTCACTCTTGCTAACCAATAAAACAACTAACTTTATTTATTTATTTATTTATTTATTTATTTATTTATTTATTTATTTGAGATAGAGTCTTGCTCTGTCGCCCAGGCTGGAGTACAATGGCATGATCTTGGCTCACTGTAGCCTCCGCCCTCCAGTTTCAAACAATCCTCTCACCTCAGCCTCCTGGGCAGTTGGGATTACAGGTGCCTGCCACCATGCCTGACTAATTTTTGTATTTTTTGTAGAGATGGGGTTTCACCCTGTTGGCCAGACTGGTCTTGAACTCATGACCTCAGGTGAACCTCCCGCGTCGGCCTCCCAAAGTGCTGGGATTACATGCATGAGCCACTGTGCCTGGCCTCGAACAACTTACTTTAAACTCTATAGACATACCAGCATCTTGTGCTTAGGTTCACAGCTGTGCAAGATGCCTTTCCCTATTTTATTCAACTTGTAATAGTGCTGTCAATATCTCTTAGGACTTAAAATGTTCAAGCCTCCAAGAAAGACTGTTAACTGTTACTGCACTGTCAACAGACATGTGCCAACAAAATGAAGTTAAAAGCTAAGGCTTATCTCCCCATACCAGTTTTTCACATTTCATCTCACCCTCTTCTTCCCTCCCCACTGCCTCATCCAGAATATAATATACTATGGTAAGAAAAGTAGGGAGAAAAACACTATCTCAACAAAATAACATCTTGCGTTGGTTATTAAAAATCCTGAATGCTCAATGTAGGGATATATGAAATACAGACAGCATCATGAGAGAAATTTGGCACAAGTAACTAATACTATTGTGAATTTTCTATGAAAATGTACGTTATAATCCAAAAATAAATAACTGCAATTATTTTGTACTTTTTGCATTTTTATAAAAATTGGAAATATTTTCATACCTTTGTTTATGTCAATGAGTTGTTTCTTTTTCTTCTGGCGTTCTAACTTTTCTTGTTCAGCTTTCTCTTTCGCAAGTTTTGCCCTCCTGGTCTTCTCTTCCATTTCTCTTCTCTTATTGTTTTCTCTCACTGCTTCCTATACATATAAACAAAGTTAAACAAAAACCTTTCCATTACTTATATAATGGAGAAGTTTTACAGTTTTAAATTTGTATAAATATGCAGAGATGGGAAGGTATTACAGCAGCCGGAAGGTGCATACATATACTTTTGAGAGAGACAATTAATTGTAAAATGTCTGTTCTTGAAAAAAGATTTAGAAATAACTCAGTCTTCAATTGCCATTATCTAGGGTGCCAGAAAATTAAGGACATCAATGTTACAGATTTAACAATAAATACGCTTTATCTATTGTTAAAATATGAACTAGTTTGACACATGAGAAGACATAGTAAGGAAATATGACTCAGCAAGTATTTTATCCCCTTTATTGGATACTTTGCTGTTATCTGCAAAATTGAGATTAATAAAAAAACTACCTTCTAGGATTTTTGTGAGGAAAAATGATACGAACATAAAGTGCTTAGAATAGATCCTGATATATTATAATCAAGGAATTTTAGTCTATGATGATGATGGTGGTGGTCCTGGTGCTGGTGATAATGATTACATCTAATCATGCAGGGCATGAAACAGCAATATTATCACAGAAAAGAAATACCTTCAAATATGACAGCTTTTTACATGCCAAAATATTTAGAAATGCTGAAACATATTTCAAGCTATCATCTGTTTGATTTTGGATAGATTATTTGTGGAACATAGGCGAATGAGTGCATTCCAGCAGATGGTATTAGAGAAAGCTGAATTAATGTGATCAGCTGGAATATCAACTTCCTTTGAGTTCAGATAAATCACGAATGCAGAGACATATCAACTACAAGTTCCTTCCATCAAGTTGCTCTGTTTCTTTTATGATTGATTAAAAATACTTCATAGCATGTACAAACTATTTCACAAAAACTATTTTGTTCCAGAAACCCTAAAGAAAAAGACTCAATAACAAGAATACATCTACAAGGCTTTGCCTGGAGGGGTTTACATGGAAATAATTTTTTTCTTTATGTTAAAAGACACGGTAGTTTAAAATAGCCTTAAAAACACTTTCAAAATTCTCCTGACGTGCAAGAATTGATTTCTTCCTAAAAAATCTAAATTATTTTACCTTCACTGGTACCTCCCCTTTCTCCCGTCATTGTTTTTGTGCTCTTAGACTCCATAGCAATAGGCTAGGAGCACAAAGGCACCTGGCTATTGCAGACGAACTCAAAGACTACCACTTAAAAATAAACTGGCATACTAGAATCATAATTTTAAAGCAGGGTTTCTCAACCTCAGCACTACTGTCACTTCAGGCTAGATAATTCTTTGGTAGGAGCTGTCCTGTGCATTGTGGGATGTTTAGCAGCATCCCTGGCCTCTACCTGCCAGATGCCAGTATGATCCCACTCCAGTTGTGATAACCAGAAATGTTTCCAGAAATTGCCAAATGTTACATGGAGGAAAAACTTGCCCCAGGCTGAGAACTACTCATGTAAGGGATTTTATAAAGATAATTTATTCACAAAAAATTAGCATCCACTCTGTTAAACCAAGCTTCCTTTTACAGATGTGGAAACTGAATTCTGAATGAGTTTAAGTACTTGGCTAAGGTCACACATTTATGTAATTACAAGGCTGGAAGGGAACACTGGTTTAGTGTTTGTTTTATTGTACAAGGAAGAAAAGAAAATGTGGATGTAACATCAAAAGCGTAAGTAACAACAAAAAATAGATAAATAAGGCTTCATCAAAATTAAAAACTTTTGGCCATCAATAAGTACTGTCAAGGAAATTAAGAGACAACCCAGAATGGTAGGAAATATTTGCAAATCATGTATCTGATAAGAATATATAAGAAGGGCCAGGCGCGGTGGCTCACGCCTGTAATCCCAGCACTTTGGGAGGCTGAGGTGGGCAGATCACGAGGTCAGGAGTTAGAGACCAGCCTGGCCAGTACGGTAAAACCCCGTCTCTACTAAAAATACAAAAAAAAAAAAAATAGCTGGGCATGGTGGCACATGCCTTTAGTCCCAGCTACTCGGGAGGCTGAGGCAGGAGAATTGTTTGAACCTGGCATACGGAGGTTGCAGTGAGCCACGATTGTGCCAAGATTGTGCCACTGCACCCCAGCCTGGGCGACAGAGCGAGACTCCATCTCAAAAAAAAAAAAAAAAGAATACATAAGAAGCACTTAAAACTTGATAATAAAAAGACAAATAACCCAATTAAAATGGGCAAAGAGTTTGAATAGATATTTCTCCAAAGGAGATAAACATACATACAATAATCACATGAAAAGATGCTCACCATCGTTAATCACTAGGGAAATGCAAATGAAAACTACAGTGAGGTACCACTTCATAGCCACTAGGAGGGCTATAATTTCAAAATAAAAAAAAAAAGATAATAAGTGAGGATGTGAAGAAATTGAAACTCCTGTGCATTGCTGGGGTAAATGTAAAATGGTGGCCATTTTGGAAAACAGTCTGGCAATCCTTTAAAATGCTAAACATAGAGTTACTATATGATCCAACAATTCCACACCTAGATATATACCCAAAAGAAAATAGATGTTCATACAAAAACATGCACAAGAATGTTCATAGTAGCATTATTCCTAAAAGTCAAAAAGTAGAAACAACCCAAATGTCCATCAATGGATGGATAAACAAAATGTGATATATATCCTTACAATTGAATATTATTCAACCATAAAAAGAATGAAATGCTGATACATGCTAAAACATGTATGAACTTCACAAACATCATGCTAAGTGAAAGAAGCCAAATACACGTCACATATTGTATGATTCCACTTATTTGTAATGTCCAGAATAGGCAAATCCACAGAAACAGAAAGTATATTAGTGGTTGTGAGAGGGTGGAAGAGAGGGGAATGAGAATAAACTGATAATGAATATGGAGTTTCTTTTGTGGGTGGTGGTGGGGAGGTGATGGAAGTATTCTGGAATTAAGATAGTGGTGATGGTTTCACAGCCTTATGACATACTAAAAACCACTGATTTTTCTTTTCTTTTCTTTTCTTTTTTTTTTTTTTTTTTTGAGATGGAGCCTCGCTCTGTTGCCCAGGCTGAAGTGCAATGGTGTGATCTCGGCTCACGGTAACCTCTGCCTCCTGGGTTCAAGCGATTCTCCTGCCTCAGCCGCCTGAGTAGCTGGGATTACAGGCATGCACCACCACGCCCGGCTAATTTTTGTACTTTTAGTAGAGAAGGGGTTTCATCACGTTGGTTAGGTTGGTCTCAAACTCCTGACCTCAACTGATAAGCCCGCCTTGGCCTCCCAAAGTGCTGGGATTACAGGCGTGAGTCACTGCACCCGGCCAAACCACTGAATTACATACACTACAATGGTAAATTTTATGGTATGTAAATTATCTCGATAAAAATTAATCACATTAATAAATAGATGTCTAAGAAAGACAGGATGGAAGTAAAATTGTAACTCAAAAGGGAAAAAACAATGTGAAAAGGCATCACATATTCAGGCCCTGATACTAATAAGCTATATGATGTTTGGCAAGTAACATGAAAAGAGGCAAGTAGCAGAGGAAAGAAAGAAGGCTAATGCTTGTATATATTTTATTAGTGGTCAAATCTCTGATTTGGTAAACAGTCACCAAGATCTGGGTGGACTATTAGATTATCAATCTAATGGGTTGTTTAGATGCTGAGTGCTGCCATTAGGAATCCTCAGTAAAAGTTTATTAAGATGGAGGGAAAAAAACCACTGGTTACTTGCATTTGTATTTCTTCTTTGTTCTGATAATGACAGTTACTCTTTAATGGAACTCTATTACGTACCAGGGGTTTTAAACATTATCTAGTCTTAAATACATACTTTGTAATCTTTATAGAAAACCTGCAAAGTAGGTATTATTTGTTCCATTTTATACATGAAATTTAGGTTCAGGTAGGCTAAGTGACATACCCAAAGCTACACAGCTTCTTAAGTAACACAACCACTTAGGATTCTTTGGCATTAGCCTCTACGTTCATTTTCACTATCAGGATGCCCCCCAAATAGAGTTGCCAGATAAAATACAGGCTTCTCAGTTAAATTTAAATTTCAGATAAACTGTGAATACTTTTATTAGTAGAAGTATGTCTCATATAATATTTGGAACATACTTAAATAGAAAAAAATCATGTAATATTTAGGATATGTTGATACTGAAAAATTATCCATTATCTGAAATTCAGCTTCAACTGAGAATCCTCCTATATTTTCATTTGATAAACCTGGCAGTCCGATTCCCAAGACTGTGTTGATTTTTTATAAGCATCCTTTGATAGACTAAGATCATCTAATAAAGACAGTAGAAATGATTACAAAAAGAAATGCCCAAATCAAAACCACATTTTCAAAATAGAAATGTTGATATAGATTATTGATAGGCATTATATTGTACATGAACTTGAATCATGCTATTTCTGTAGCATTCTCCGTATATTTATTATTTCTGGAAAATACGTTAAAACTAAAAAAAGAGTTCATATAAAAATCAAACTGATACAATTTGCGATAGAAGAAAATAAGGCAAGAGATTAAATTTTTATATGAGAGGGAGGCTTGCAACAGGCACTGCTAAAACAACATGAATGTAGATCTAGTAAGGGATAAAGCAGAACAAGTAATAGGTCTATCAGTTTATATCTGAAATGTTTCAGGAATACATTTAACTACACAACAATCACAATTTGTAATGGCATGTGTAATCTTTAAGAGGCCAAAACAGAATTTAAAAAATCATTTCTGTGGTTTGGCATTATTGACAGTAAATGAAAACATCTACAAAGGCATATATTTTTCAAGCAACACAGACTAGAAAAAGATTCTGGTCCTGATGTCACTGGTGCTGTTTTCATGAAAAGGCCTCATGCTGAAAAGAATAACATATTCCTCTTGGTGTTTTTACTTGGCTCTGGCTTTAGGAAATTAGGGATAGAAAATACATGCTTGTTTAATTCTCTTTCCTTAGGAAATAATTTTAAAAGAGAAAGGGAAATCTTAAAGATACTTTCATATCAATAATCTTTAGTTTTTAAGACATTGTTTAACCCTTCTAAAAATGTAAAAGCTGGTGAGGAAAAAAATTATTTTGAGGGATGGGATATATTCTCATCATCCTAATTCTTACAAAATAAAAATCAAATAATCAAAAGAACGAAAGCAGTAGGAGCAAATTTAAGGTCAGGTTAAGAAAATCCCCTAAATAATTGACTGTGATTAACATTACTTTGTACTTGTCAAAGCCTCGCTAAACATTTTAAAACACTAACTCATGAGTACTTAAACGTCATTCTCAAGTAAGCATTAATCATTATTTCTCAAGGTTGGAAATGCCAACTGATTAGATTCTGTCATTGTACAGGACAGTGCTCTGTTAAAAGGATGCTAATTGAAAAAGTGTTTTGGTACTAACCTTATACAAGATAAGAAATATGTTTACAGCCGGGTGCAGTGGCTCACGCCTGTAATCCCAGCACTTTGGGAGGCTGAGGAGGGCGGATCATGAGGTCAGGAGATCAAGACTATCCTGGCTAACATGGTGAAACCCCATCTCTACTAAAAATAAAAATAAAAAAATTAGCCGGGCATGGTGGCAGGTGCCTGTAGTCCCAATTACTCGGGAGGCTGAGGCAGGAGAATGGCGTGAACCTGGGATGCGGAGCTTGCAGTGAGCTGAGATCGCGCCACTGCACTCCAGCCTGGGCGACAGAGTGAGACTCCAAAAAAGAAAAAAAAAAGAAATATGTTTACAGAAAAAAGTCTCAGTTTTACTGGCATATCTATTTGTTAAGAGTTGGTAAAAGGTACAAAAGGAGTAAAATATAAAGAAAAATGTATCTAGGATTTACTACAAAATATTCACCAACCTAATTTTAAATCTCTTGCTGAAACCTCTATTGCCTTACTGAAAAAAAAAATGTGAATAAATTACAAATCTTATTTCCCTTGCTATGCATAATTACCAAGTAAGACCTATGGACTAAAAATGTCATATGCTAAAAAAAAAAAAAAAAGAAAAAGAAATTCATGTAAATGCTAAGACCTCTCATTTATTTCAATTAAGCTTTAAGAAATGGATGAAACTGATTCAGAAAATTCCAAGGAGCCCAGATGCCAGCCTCATTCAGGTCAGGTCTACACGAAGCAAGCATCTTCCAACCTTGCCTTGATATTTGAAAACATAAACCACCACTACCACCACCACCACCATCACAGCAAACAATTTCTTACTACCATTGCTTCTATTGGCTTCCTATTTCAGAGCTGACTGCTGAAGTACTTTACAAGCACCACGAGATCACTGAAAGCTGAAGGCATATTTCAGGGACAGAGAAATAAAACAATTAGTAGTAAGGATCCTGGAGTCAGAAAAATCTGGTTTCAAATCAAAGCTCCATCACTTATCCTAAAAACTGTGTGACCTTGAACAAGTTAGTTCATGTCTTTGAGCTTGAGTTTCCACATCTGCAGAATCGAGATACTACTTAAATCACAGGATTGTTAAACAGATTAAGTGAAATAATGCTTATATAAAACACTTAAGACAAAGTTTGGTACAGAGGAAATGCTCATTATATAGTAGCTGTGATTACCATGTATAACAGAAACATCTAAAAGTTTGAACAGTAAGAATTCAGTCACTGACAGACAAATGACCACATCTGTTTTCAATGACTTATTTTGCAAACCCCCTTCCTCCTTTCTTTGGGAAGTTATGAGGACATAATCTATGACTGGAAATATACCAACCTGATACTATCTACCCTCATAACTGTACTGAATATGATTTTCAACTGTACCATATTATTGGCATCCAAGGTAATTTTACAATTCCATATATATCACTGTAACTTGGCACTCATGAAAAGAAAAAGAAAACTAGGAATGTATTCATTTTCTCTTTTGAGTTTTGGATCATTCTGGTTACCCGTGTGAATATAGTTGGCAAGACTTTCAGTTCATTACAGTATCAGAAGTTGTATGATAGTAGAGTCACATAACCATAAAATTATGTAAATTAGAAATGTCCTGGTGAACAAATTGGTAACTCCGGCACCAGAGGAATACTGTGATCACACTGAGGAGTATTTCTTCATTCATCAAGGGTGTTGGAAGGATTTGAAAATGATACTGAGAAAAATGATTTGGCAATGATATAAAGAAACCTGGTGTCTATTATATTGAAAATCTTTTTATACACTAAATATGAGTCACTGAGATAGTAGTTTTAATGAAAACTCAACAAAATAGGGGAAATTCCACATTTTGTTTTAGAATCAGGGTCTCCCTCTGTCACCAGGCTGTAATGCAGTGGTACAATCTTAGCTTACTGCAATCTCGAATTCCTAGGCTCAAGAGATCCTCCTGCTTCAACCTCTCAAGTAGCTGGGACAACAGGTGTGAGCTGCCATGCCTGGCAGTTTCTTTCTTTTCTTTCTTTTTGCTTTCCTTTCTTTCCTTTCCTTCCTTTCCTTCCTTCCTTTCTTCCTTTCTAAAGATGGAGCCTAGCTATGTTGCTCAGGCTGGTCTTGAAGTCACGTGATCCTCCTGCCTTGGCCTCCCAAAGTGCTGAGATTATAGACTTGAACCATCAAGCCCAGCTAAACTTTTTTTTTTTTTTTTTTTTTGAGACAGAGTTTCACTCTGTCACCCAGGCTGGAGTGCAGTGGCCCAATCTCAGCTCACTGCAAACTCTGCCTCCTGGGTTCAAGCGATTCTCCCGCCCCAGCCTCTCGAGTAGCTGGGATTACAGGCGTGTGACACCACGCCCGAATAATTTTTGTATTTTTTTTAGAGACGGGGTTTCACCATGTTGGCCAGGCTGGTCTCAAACTCCTGACCTCAAGTGATCCTCCCGCCTTGGCCTCCCAAAGTGCTGGGACTGTAGGTGTGTGCCACTGTGCCCAGCCAAGCCCAGCTAATTTTTAAATATTTTTCACATTTTTAATCTTGAACTCTCTGAGCAACTGATTCTTTCTTAGCTTTAATTCAGACTGTGCTTTTAGAGTTTTTTTTTAACTTTTCTGTTTTTTTTGCTAGACACTGAAGAATTTTTAAATTGTTTATTTCAGTCACCTCTTTTAAAAATAAGACACTTAAAATTTATATTAAATAACCCCTGACCAGAATAACGTCCATTTCCATATTTCCTAGATAAGTATAATTCTAATTTTATGCATCTTGGTAAGAGTTTTAAAAAATTTCTTACCTGTAATTTTATGCCCAGAGTAAAAATAATGGGAAATTGTCCTCATTATATGGATCATTTTAAGTCGGGATCCATAGTCCAAACTTTCTAATGAACACAGGATGGCCTTGAGGGGTTGGGAGATCTAGTTTAAATCCAAGCTCCTCTAGAGACTATAGTGCTTTATGCCCTTGGGCCATTTACTTAACTGCACTAACCCTCTTTTCCCAATCTGTGAAATATAGTCATGCATCTCATAATGACATTTAGTACAACAGATGGGACCACATATATGAAGGCAGTCCCATAAGATTATAACAGAACTGATAAATTCCTTTCACCTAGTGAGGTCATGGCCATCATAATGTCAGAGCCCAACACATTACTCATGTACTTATGGTGATGCTGGTATAAACAAACCTACTGCATTATCAGTCCTATAAAAGTATAGTGCATACAATGATGTACAATACACAGTACTTGATACTGATAATAAATGACTATGTTACTGGTTTATGTATTTGCTATACTATACTTTCTACCATTTAGAGTGTACACCTACTTATAACAAGTTAACTGTAAAATGGCCTCGGGCAGGTCTTTCAGGTCCTCCAGAAGAAGGCATTCTTATCACACAAGATGACAGCTCCATGTGTGTTATTGCCCCTGAAGATTTCCAGTGGGATAAGACATGGAGATGGAAGACAGTGATATTGATGATCCTGACCCTGTGTAGTCCGAGGCTAACGTGTGTGCTTGTGTCTGATGAGAGCAACTTCCAATCTTCTAAGCTGCATTCATGCTAAGTGCCCTAACACAGGTGTACCATTTTTATTTTTATATAGTATTTTTATTGTTCCTCTTCTGTTTAGATGTTCAGATACACAAATACTTACCAATGTGTTACATACTGTATTCTGTACAGTAATATGCTGCACAGGTTTGTAGTCGAGGAACAATAGGCTATACTGTATAGTCTAAATGTGTAGTAGGCCATAGCATCTAGCTTTGTGTAGGGACACTCTATCATGTTCATACAAAAATGAAATCACCTAACAATGCATTTTTCAGACTGTATCCCTCTCATTAAGCAACACGATTGTACTTGTACTTCACAGTGTTGGTTTGCGATTTAATGAGGAATCACATATAAAGTTATTAGTAACAGTGCTTGGCACATAAAACATGTTCAATAAATGGTGGTGGATATTGTGATATTATTCCACATTTGGGCAATACAAAGGTCCCATGCTTTTCAAGGTCTGTACTCCATTTCCTCCAACCCAGGAGCATGTCCACATGTGTGCGTGCATGCTGGGGAGAAGGAGGAATTCTTTTTGATCTGAAAATCTTGCAATATCAGGTAAAAGTTTGAAGAAACAAAACACCCAAACACTCTTTAAGCCACCAACTTTGAACAGATAATAGGACTTGTCTTTCTGTGCCAAGAGAAAAAAAGATAGAGGTAGAAAGAACAACGGGAGGTTTTGGGGGAAAATTCTTGGTGTTAGGATATCATATTTGACAAATCTAAGAAATAATAAAGATCATATACTAATGTGCTGTTTTGACTAATAAAGAAATTCATGCATCATTTTACTCAAGTTTCAACATGCCTTACAGGACTGTAGCAAAAACTGAGGTTTGAAGGTTCCTGGGGAAAGGTAGTGAATTTGTGGGGGGGCGGGAATTACTGTTGTTGTTGTTGTTTTCTAACATCTCTAGTTCTGTTACCTCACTGTGAAAATAAAGCACACAGTCCAATATAAGACCAATTGCTTTGGAAATTAGGAGTTTAATTTTGTTTCTTTAGGGAACATTTGTCTTAGAATGAGGGATTCACTTAGTCTGCCTCAATGTTTATGGAAGGACCAGGAGAATTAGCCCATACTTGGTTCCCTACCCTAGACCTTGCTAAGCTTTCTTATACTTTTCCCATCTTTACTGATAGGAGGCTGTTAGCTGTGCTGGAACATCATTACTGAGGGATTTCAAATAGGAGATAGGACGAAAGGCGGAAACTTTTTGCTTATTGGTGGGGTTCTCATTTCATTCCAGTCATAACAGGAGGCAAAATAGGTAGCAATGGACAGGTTGTCCAGACCAGTGAATGAGGTAGGGTTATAGCAGCAGTTTCCTTTCCCTGTCCCAAAGATGTCCTGAACATGACAATGAAACAGCAAAGGCAATCCTAGATGCAATAACTTTTCATCATTTTACCAAAAAGTTTTTTCTTTTTAAAAGTTCTCCTTCTCTTTTCCTCTACTTCATAGAGTTAACATATTCTGTGCTTGAATTGTTTTGGGTACTACTGACACTGTCTTTTTTTTTTTTTTTTTTTTTTTTTTGAGATGGAGTTTCGCTCTTGTTGCCCAGGCTGGAGTGCTATGGTATGATCTTGGCTCACTGCAACCTCTGCCTCCCAGATTCAAGCAATTCTCCTGCCTCAGCCTCCCGAGTAGCTGGGATTACAGGTGTCCACCACGACGCCCGGATAATTTTTGTATTTTTAGTAGAGATGGAGTTTCACCATGTTGGTCAGGCTGGTCTCAAACTCCTGACCTCAGGTGATCCACCCACCTCAACCTCCCAAAGTGCTGGGATTTTCAGGTGTGAGCTACCACACCCGGCCTATACTATTGACACTTTTGTGGCACTGGCCTGGAACCAAGGAGAAAAGAGGTGATAGGAAACACAGATCCCAATGTATGTTACCGCTAACTGATTTGTAGCTTGGGCTGTGGTCCTTATTTGTTATAGTAAAGATGGGTGAAAACCTAAAAGAATATCAAAAGTAAATCAGGACTCATATAGTTGTACAGGTCTTTTTCACTCCCATTTGAGAATGATCACATCAGGTTACAAATAGGAAGATACAGTCTGAGCCAAGATGAGTTTTTCAGCATCTGAACAAGGAATTGAACAATCTGATCATTAGAGAAAAAAACCTACATAAGATGGTGGAAATGGTTCTTTAGAATTTTCAGCTGCAACTGAAGACAAATTAAGGCTTTCCATTAACGAAAGGAAGGAAGCCTACGCTTTAATTAACACCCAACAACATTAGATATTCCTTTTCTATAGTTTCACTGCGTTTAAAGGGCATATTGGATTGAAGGAGTCATGACAAATGCTCAGGGCAAAGAATTTTCAGCTGCAGTAACTAGACTCTGAGAGTCTGTACCTCTGAAGACTTTATCAGCACTATAATACTGCTAAACTTTTTCTTTCCCAGCGATTTCCACTTATTATGGTACAAGTGACCTTTAAAGTTCCTCTTATGAAAGATCTCATAAATACTTCATCAACCAATCAACTATGATTGCAACAGAGAAGTAGAACTTCTTTCTCACTGGGGTAATTGAAACCTTGATTAGCTTGCTCAAGTAGTTAGGTGCCTCAGTAACAGAAACTGAACAAATGTATTGATACTGTAGTTAGACAGGGATCAAAGGCATGCTTATTAACCTGTGTAAATATGGTATGAATCACGGAAGTAAAACAGACCATAGGTAATCTGCTAAACCAAACAAAATAGAAATTTTCTTCCCTCTTTGATTCCTGAGGTACTATGTTCATTTCTTCTTATAGACAGCACTGCATTCCCTCTATATCCTTTCTAGACTATACTTCCCTGTCCCACTCTTTAATTTTCACCTTCCCCTAAAGCCCTGTCCTCATCTCTGTCCCTTCCTTTTTTTCTGGCAGTGAGGCCATCTATTCCGACTCATAGTTGAAAAAAAATGGCGCTTCCAATAGCATATAAAGCCTTATGTGATCTGACCTCCTATTACCTCTTTCTGTCCTCATGTCTTCCTCAGCTATTCTCTTCCAGCCCCACGGGTCTCCCTCGCTCCTCATTTTTACATTTGCGTTCCTTCTGCTCTTAAGTATCTCCCTCAGGCCGGGCGCGGTGGCTCATGCCTGTAATCCCAGCACTTTGGGAGGCTGAGGCGGGAGGATCACCTGAGGTCGGGAGTTCGAGACCAGCCGGACCACCATCTCTACTAAAAATACAAAATTAGCTGGGCGTGGTGGCACATGCCTGTAATCCCAGCTACACAGGAGGCTGAGGCAGGAGAATCTCTTGAACCTGGGAGACAGAGGTTGCAGTGAGCCGAGATCGCGCCACTGCACTCCAGCCTGGGCAACAAGAGCGAAACTCCGTCTCAAAAAAAAAAAAAAAAAAAAAAAGTATCTCCCTCAAGTCTCTGCTTGAATGTCTGCCTTATGAGTGAGGCCTTCCCTGACTACCTTAAAAAATAACCCCCTAACAAACTTCCTACTTCTTTCTTCCCTATTGTAGTCTTCATAACACAAAAGGTCAAAATCTAGTTAAACTTTAGATACTCTTTCCATTTTCTAAGAATTAGCAGCTGGAGCTAGTTGATTTACATAATAATAGTTTTCAGCCTGGGAGTTTTCAAAACATTAAATTACCAAGAACGTCTCCACACATAGTTCCCTACGCACCTCATATTTCTTTATTGTAGAAAATCTTAGCAGCCTTGAAGAAAACATTATCCACTTTCGAATGGTAAGTGTCTTTCTAATCATCTATAGGTTATGGTTCACTGACATCTACATTTATTTTCTTAAAAATGCCAGTGCTTTGCGTTTCAGAGGCCCGATATCCATGACATTTGTCACACTGACATAGCTCAATATTCCGCTGAGGAAATTCACTTGTGTAGAGATTAGTGTTTACATAGAGCCTCCAAGGTTAAAAGAAAAGAAGTGTTCTAATTTTGAAAATGAGGCATTTGTTTTGAATGAGATACTTGCAGGATCCACAAACAGTGTTACATAGCTTTTCTTTTTTTTTGTTTTGAGACAGTTTCGCTCTTATTGCCCAGGCTGGAGTACAGTGGCGGAATCTCAGCTCACCGCAACCTCTGCCTCCTGGGTTCAAGCGATTCTCCTGCCTCAGCCTCCTGAGTAGCTGGGACTACAGGTGCGCGACACCACGCCCAGCTAATATTTTTTGTAGTTTTTTAGTAGAGACAGGGTTTCTCCATGTTGGTCAGGCTGGATCCACCCACCTTGGCCTCCCAAAGTGCTGGGATTACAGGCCTGAGCCATCACGCCCAGCCTTACACAGCCTTTCTAGTAATCTTTTGGTTTCAGACAAAACCCTCTCAGGTTCAGGTGGATGGTTTATACAAAAAGTTTATTTGCATAGGTGACTCCCTTTTGGCAGAGGGGAGAATCATAGGAGAAACTGCCGTGCTGCAGGTGAGGGAGCCAGCTGAAGTGAATTCAAGTATGTGTTCACTGAAGTAGCCCTCTTGTATTCAGCAAAACCAGCTTATTGTTCAGCCTCCTTAGGAAACAAATAAAAAATTAATGTAGCTTTCACATGCGCTACATATCTGTAGGTTTGACAGACAAACAGATCTCTGCACACCAGCATGGTGGTGAAGAGAATCTCAAAGGTAAATTATTAAAAACAAGAAGAAAGAAAAAAGACTGTTATGTGCAAATCTCCTTGGATATTAAAGTTGCAGTTGGTTACAAAGCGGTCACGCACCGATAATGAAGGCTGGCTGTGATCCCCAAGGCCTTTTAAAATTTGCCTTACAACTGCAGAAACATGTGATCTGAAGTTGGGGAAAAAACTGTCTCTCCCGTCACAGTCCATTAGAATGCTGAACTCTGATTAGCTAGAAGTTAATCTACAATCTGCAGCAAGGAAAAGGTTTTCTAATGCTGCAGGTTTCTGCAGACATATTTTTCTTAGTAGGTATTTGAGACTATTTCTCTCCATCTGGTAAGGATAAACAACTGAGCTCAATATGCCAACGTAGATCTCTGTTGATTAAAATCTACGAAGCGCTTTAAGTGACTATAGGAAATTAATCTATAATTTTTTTGAACCAAAGGAACGGAATGAAATTCTAAAGTGACTGGTAACAATATTTTAAAGAAAAAACATATTGGGGAGGTATGGGTGGAGGGAAATGACAAAACAGGTGGTATGTGACAGGTCTGAGATCTGAGTTTACTGCCTTAATACTGTCACCATCTTAGAAGATGGGAGAGGCAGCACAATCAATAAGGTTTTTGATGAGACCAATTTAGGTGGTGGCAAAAGCACCTTAGAGACTTGGATAAGAATATCAAATTACCTTGACAAGTAGAATTATAGACTCACAGAACAGGAAGGGCTCTAGAGAAATGCTTGCTCTAATTTTCTGCCTGTGGATAGGGTTCCATGACCTCCCTCAGGAACCTCTTCTGATACTTAACCTCCTCGAAAAGGAAATACTTCCTTATGCCTCACTAAAAGCTGTCAGTTTTTTAAGCCCACATCTTGTCTATTGGCCTCTGTGAAATAGAAACTTGGTCAGTATCTTCCTTAAAACTATTTCATGAAGGTGTAGCTTGTCCCCAGGAACCGCCATATTGCCTGAGTTCCATAAAGTTGAAGCTAATCCCTAAATGCAACACAGGTGAATTTCTTAGCTTGTAGAGTATGGGGGGAAGGATGGGATCCAAGAGACCCTTGGGAAAACCTGTTGCCTTCAAATTAAGTCAATCAATACCATTTTCTGAACAATAACTTTCTCATAGAGACTAATTTGCCTAAATTGAATAATGTTTATGCTTTCTTCTGGGTCTTCTCTACTTGTTAGATATTATTTTTAAATTATAGACTTCTCCATCCTCACCTGCCTCCCCAAAAAAGAAGAGGACAAAGCTGGAAACAATACTTTAAGAGATGTGCTATCCAACATCTACCAGTTTTTCATGCTCTAAATCTTCTAAACTATCATAGCATTTGTTTTGTAACATTTTCAAGTGTAACTGTAAAGTTAGAAGATTGGTTCCGATATATCTGCTGAATCCTGTCCTACAAATAGCCACCTTTGGAAGTCCTAAACTTGTGTTGGTGAGAGCTATTACACTGTAATTGAAACTCCTCGTTCTGAATTAACCTCTGAATCAAATGAAATTAGTCTCATTGTTTTATATTCACAATATTTTTGAGCAGATATTTTGTTACTCAGTTTGATCATGTATCTTATTGATAAAACTTGGCTTGATGTAACTTCTGGCTATTTCTAAAAATCAAGTGCACCCTCAGATTACAAAGATTTAGTACTCCTGGAAAGACCTAAAGCACATGCTGCATAACTCTTAGGGAAATCCAAAATAAGGGTTTCCAAAATATTTAGGGTAGTATCATTATCCTTCAATTAAGATAACAAGAGGCTTAAAATTTCTTTGACTTTACACATTTCTGATTTATCTGCTTTAAAAAACAGTTACACTTCATATACTGCTAATTCATGGTTAGTACTGTACTGTTCCACTAAAAATCAAGAATCTTTTTCCAGTGAATTTATGTATGTTCTTGTCTGCATGCCACCCGCTCGGTGCCCTTAATTTACATCTTACTAATTCCTAACTGAGTTTGATCCTATTTCTGAGGGAACACACACAGCCAATAAAATTCTTTTTTAATGAAGTGTTAGAAATCTCTCTGGACATACTTCCATTGAAAATTTATCTATCCTTTGGGTGATGAGAGGGACAGGGAAAGGAAGAAGAGGGCAAGGAAGCAATAAAGGTAAGAAAAAAGTACGCCGATTAACATCCAGTGACTTATGCCTTCACTGAGAACCAGAAAACATTCATTCATTCATTCATTATCCAGCATGCACTGTCACATACTGTTCTAGTCCCTGGGGAATCAATAATAAACATCAATAACAAGGCTCTTTCACTCATGGCTCTTAGGGGTCATCAAAAGAAGCACTAGAGGGTTAGTCTACTTTTGCTGTATCTCCCAGACCCACTTGGAGCACTGTCTTACCATCAGTTAAAATCGTACTTTAAAGTCTAGTTCCTATTTTTTTCAATCATTGAGAATGACTGTCACATGGGAGGGAATAAAAATCCTAGTGAACAGAGAGATTTCTTTTGCAGTACAGGGAACAGATTCTTTCAGAGAAGTAGATTAAGATGGTTTTGCTCAATTTGCTTTTCACAAAGCCATCTTGATTGCCAGTCAGAACCTTGTGCTTTTCTAAGTAGAAAGTGATTGTGTGATGATTTGTTGTCCTACCTTCCAAGATATTGACAGCAAGATGTCCTTTCAGTAATTATGAGGTAGCGCCTTTCCCTTTATTGATGTTGTCTGAATACTCAGGGTAATCTTTATATGTAGAGAAATATAACATCAAAAATGAATGGAAACCGAGCAACACAAATTAAAAAAGGAGCCCTGATGAGGCGTGGAAAAGTATGAAAACAGAGCACTTAGGGGTCACAGTGGTCCTTAAATTAACCTCACGCCACCACATAATATTGCTGTTAAGGGCAATGAAGTTTTCGTTAAAATAGAGCAAGCATAACGTTAAACCTCTCCTCCCTCAGATTAAATTGGAGACTTCAAGGGCTGCTTCACTAACCATCACTACAAGATGCACTCACCCTATTTTATATATAATGTTAATATATCCATTACATATTTAACATGCATTCAGATATTCATAGATATCCTTTATGTACATTTGCTTCAGTGTTGGCTTAGTTTAACAGCCTCTGTAAGAGTAGACTCTAGCCGGGCACGGTGGCTCACGCCTGTAATCCCAGCACTCTGGGAGGCTGAGGCGGGTGGACCACCTGAGGTCGGAAGTTCGAGACCAGCCTGACCAACATGGATAAATCTTGTCTCTAATAAAAATACAAAAATTAGCCAGGCATGGTGGTGCATGCCTGTAATCCCAGCTGCTTGGGAGGTTGAGGCAGGAGTATCGCTTGAACCTGGGAGGCAGAGGTTGCGCAGTGAGCCAAGATTGTGCCGTTGCACTCCAGCCTGGGCAACAAGAGTGAAACTTCGTCTCAAAAAAACAAAACAAAACAAAACAAAAAAACCCAGTAGACTTTGTGTTGCTTGAGGTGTGATATTCTATTCGGGTACGCACCCTTAACTATAAGCCTAATATAGCACCTAATACAAAGGAGGCATGCAATAACTATTTCTTACTTAATGAAGACAGTGCTGATTAATTTAGTGTAAATACCAGACCAGCATGCATATGCGACAGCAATATCTTACTTGGGTTTATACTTTTTGACAGTTTGGCCTTTTTTAAAGAGCAGTGGTTAATTTATGGGCTGAACGACTCAAAGGGCAGAGACAGATTCACCATGAAGCTAATGAGCAAAAGCATTAGGACTTCTTACTTGCATGGGAAGGGTACTGGCAATGTGCTCATCTGGCCATGTGTTTTGCTAAAATTTAAAAATAAAAAAAAAATTTCTTTCAAAAAAATAATCCTTTTCTTAAATGGCTGCTCCCAAAATACATAAAATCCAGCCTCACAAATCTGGATCCTCCTCTGTTTAAAGAATATGTGAAAACCTGATGTCTGATGAAGAATAAAAGAAGTGCTGAATGTTTGGGAAATGCCAAACCATGAACAAAAGATGGATAATTAAGCTCAGGGAAGACTGAATTAATGGATATAACTATATCCATGGACATGAAGTGGATATGTATTTAAAGGACAAGTCTTATTAGATATCTTCCAGAGTTTCAGAAGTCAAAATAATAGGACCTACATTTAAATTTTAAAAAGAGAAACTCTGATAATCAAAAAGAAGTTTACATTAAGGATGGCAAAGCAATGGAACCAAGTCAAGTTATGAAACTACTTTCTCTAGAAAACTATTTGAAAGATTAGTCAGCTGCTGAAGGGTTAGGGAAAACTTGCCAGGAGCCTGAGTTATTAAGATAACTTACCAATAGAGGGCTGGGCGGAGTGGCTCACGCCTGTAATCCCAGCACTTTGGGAGGCCGAAGCGAGGCGGGTGGATCACCTGAGGTCAGGAGTTCGAAACAAGCCTGGCCAACATGGCAAAACCCCGTCTCTACTAAAAATACAAAAAAAATTAGCTGGGCATGGTGGCGAGCACCTGTAATCCCAGCTACTCAGGAGGCTGAGGCAGGAGAATCACTTGAACCCAGGAGGCGAAGGTTGCAGTGAGCCGAGATCATGCCATTACACTCCAGCCTGGGCAACAGAGTGAGACTCCATCTCAAAAAAAAAAAAAAAAAAAGATAATTTACTGATAGAGAATTCCTCAGTTTCTATCCTAGGCTATTCTGGCTCTATAGGTATAGGTTTCTGAGTCATTAGTTTATAAAACAAACAAAAAAATACAACAAATACATTATTTCATATCTTTGACACCGTGAATCTTGGGTATGCTACAGCAGAGAGTCGGTCTGTAAAAATATCTGAAAACAAGATAGCGTGGATCATGTCAAAATTGGGTTTGAATGGGATAGAGGTCAGAACCAGAGATATTCTGCTTTACAATCCTCTTTTCCAAACTAGAAATAATGGCACTGTTATATAGTAGTGATTGCATTCTGGGAAGCGAGCCATTCCATCTGTAGATGAGTATGCCAGCTACATTGCACAATGTAAAACACCTCACTTGTGATTATATCCCTGATCATGACCTAGATTTGGCCAAATATCACTGCTTACTTACTGATGGGAATATCCTTTCCTTACTATGCTAATGATCTACTGCCCTTTCCTTTATCTCCCTCCTCCCTGGGTACTATCCCATTATTTATAGAGTTTTCTGGCTTCATCATGAATCTTCTGCTTAAGTTGCCTTATTTATTGGTATAAAGGGATTTTTTTCCATTAGGCTTGACATGTTGGACAAATAACTTGTAAGACGATTTAGGACATTTACAGACACATTGAATTTTATTTCCTATACAAAACTTTGCAATAATAAATGCCATGTGTTAGACTTGACTTCTTTTTTTTTTTTTTTTTTTGAGACGGAGTCTTGCTCTGTCGCCCAGGCTGGAGTGCAGTGGCCGGATCTCAGCTCACTGCAAGCTCCGCCTCCCGGGTTCACGCCATTCTCCTGCCTCAGCCTCCCCAGTAGCTGGGACTACAGGCGCCCGCCACCTCGCCCGGCTAGTTTTTTGTATTTTTCAGTAGAGATGGGGTTTCACCATGTTAGCCAGGATGGTCTCGATCTCCTGACCTCGTGATCCACCCGTCTCGGCTTCCCAAAGTGCTGGGATTACAGGCTTGAGCCACCGCGCCCGGCCGACAGACTTGACTTCTTTCAATGTAAACTTCTGTATGCCCTTTTGACTCATGGATACTCTAGTACAATGAAATCTGTGTTACTTTTTGCATATTGTGCTTATACTTAAGCACTCATAAAAATAAAATATGTCACTATAATATACTTAAGAAATTTAAAATGACAAAATGTTATCCCATGAAACTTATAATTATTTCACTTTTTAAAAGTATAGCAACTCCCCAGAAAAGAGAAGTTGGAATTTTTAATTCTTTCTTCAAAGGATCTTTGAAGATAGTAAGACTTAGAGAAAGTAGAAAGATCAGGTATGTTTGAAGAATAGTCCTTCTCTAATGATTTTTATCATAAAGAGAAAAAAAAATCTAGTGACATAAGCAGGTGTCTGCTGGCTATGGATAAATAATGAAGATGTAAATGGTCATGGTCAATCATAAGTGAACCGTAAATCACAAAGTAATGCTGACAAATGAGAGGTTTGATACTAGAATGTATAAATAAAATGGAGTAAACATGAGGTACTTCCTGTGACTATTATTAGCTCTGCTCAAGAATTATACCAGGAAAATATAGCTCACTTTGGGATTTCACAACTTAGAGTGATGGAGTTAAAGTAGACAAGTTTAAGTACTTGAGTCAAATATTTGCTAAATCAATGTTGGCGAAGAGTAAAAGGAGTCATTAAAATAATGAAAGATCTTGAAAAGGTGGCAGAGAGAAAAAGAAAGAGAGAGGCAGAGAGAGAAACAGCTAGAGGGCTTTGAAACATTAATCTAAAAGACCATTTATTATTAGATTTCTAGAACAGTAGGAACACGATTACCAATTACAAACATGGTTACCAATCAATAAATATTTGCTGGTTACTTTTATGTGCCACACACTCTGTTGTGTAATGAAAATTCAAAGATAAGTGAGACACATTTACTGTAAAGGAATTCACAGCACAAACAAGGCAGGTCTGCACACCACCAATTAGCTGAATGTTACAACAGCCACATTAACAATATGTCATGAGCACTGGGTGCGGTGGCTCACACCAGCACTTTGGGAGGCCGAGGCGGGCAGAACACTTCAGGCCGGGAGTTCGAGACCAGCCTGGTCAACATGGTGAAACCCCCGTCTCTACTAAAAATACAAAAATTAGCTGGGCATGGTGGTGTGCACCTGTAGTCCCAGCTACTTGGGAGGCTGGGGCAGCAGAATTGAACCCAGGAGGTGGAGATTGCGGTGAGCTGAGATTGTACCACTGCACCCCAGCCTGGGCAGCAGAGCGAGACTCCATCACAGAACAAAAAAAAAAGAAAGAAAAAGAAAAATATGATGAGCATACCAAATAAGGGATAATTAATTTTCCCTGGAGTTCAGCAGGGGGTATTAGGAAAGACATAACAGAGAAAGTAGCCACTAAATGGAGTTTTGAAGGTTGAAAACAATTTCACCAGGTAGAAGGGAGACTGTGAGTGTGATTGTATTCCAATCAGAGAAAAAGGGTAGTGGCTGGGGAGAGTTAGATTACCAAGGGTTTACAAATGCTAGTTTAGACTTTACTGTCACCTACGGAAGGCCACTGAAGGTTTCTGAGAAGGTGAATATCCCAGTGAGACCTACGTTTTAGAAAAAAGTATCTGGCAGCAGCATACAGTTTGGAGAGTGCTAAGACGAAGCTCAGGAGAACAAAAAGATTACTGCAGTAGTCCATGGGAAGGAGAGAGGACAAACACTGAAACTTGGGCAGTTAAAGTGAGGATAAAAGTAAGATGTATTTTTTTTCTTTGCTGAGCCTTAATATAGAGCATGCAAACAAGGGTGCTTTGGTAAGATTCTGATAGGGAAATCATAAAAAACAGATATAGACTCTTGAGTTTTAACTGAATAAGCTGGATAAGAAATGGAGACTGAACAGATGTAAATAGCGAGGGAAAAGAAGATATCAAGTTGTACCATCAACCAAAGAGAATATGGGAGAAAGTTGAAAAGGATGTAATGAGTTCCATTTTGAATATGCTGAGTTTGAGGTAGTTGTGGCAAATCTAGTTAGAGGCATCCAACAGAAAATAAACTTGGCTCTAGAGCTGAAGAATAAAATCACAACTAAGGAAAGTGTAGAAGGCATTGGAATAGATATGAACTACCTAGGAAAAAAAAATATGCAGGACCAAAGGTAGACCTTTGGAAATGCTTTATTTAAGATTGAAGGAAGGGGATCCAAAAAAAAAAAAAAAAAAACAGGAGATACTTCTACTGAAAATCAAAACCAAAAAATCCTGCCTTCATTATGACAAAGGATTATTCTAGTGATCAGGCTGTATATGTACCATACCATACGGTAGAGTAGGGAGGAAATCTGGAGTATAAAACATTTCTTTAGTACCTACTATACTATGAGGCACTAATTGTCTTTTGTCTCCCTGGATGAGTAAGTGAAATCAGGATTACAAGCTGAGTACGGCTTGGGTTTCACACTGTAAGCTTGGGGTAACCCCCTGTAGACATCCTGCTAAGCCTACAAGGTGAGTATAGTATTTCTGCCTAAGGGACAATATATAAAAAAGTAAATGTCACCTAGAAAGAAAGGGGAAACCAAAGCTGAGTTGATACTACATCTCTGCCAATGAAACTCCTGAGTTTCCAGCCTCTCAAAAGCCAGGGTGGGCTGGATCGGGGTCTTGGGTTGCCTGAATTCTCTGATTTATGTCGAAGGGGAGGCCACTCCCGGGAAGATGCCAATTTGACGAAGCTGTATTATGACACCAGAACAGACAGGTTAAATTGTGAAATGTCCTTGGGAGGAGCGTGTGAGGTGCGGGGAACAATCCTAAACCCAGGAAGATTGTACAGCTACATATATGATGTTCTTTCAGAGGTACAAGAAAGGCTGTCTTTCCCTCCAATATTTTCTCTATCAGCTAGCCATGTTGCAAGAAGTTCTTGACAGCAGAATTGCTCTGCAGGATTAAGGCATTGTCCTGAATTTAAAGGGCATGTATGTAATACAGAATGAGTGACACATTAGTACTGCATTAGTTTATCAGATCAACTAGCTGACAGTTGGCAGCGAACAAGGACCAGGGGAAAGGAATCCAAGATGAACTCAATGTCTTTGTAAGTTCCTTTAATTTTTCATATTTTTGGCACTAAAAATATGCTTTGACTTCATTCCATGGTTTGCTATACATCTCACCTTTTGTCAGAGCTTCCTGTCTAGAAACCCATTTTGGGATGTTAATGTCTACCTTCTTAAATAAGATATCTGAGTTCCCTTGAGGAAGAAGTAATGACTGAGATTGAATCTGTATTTTTAGGTTTTTTTTTTTTTTTTTTTTTTTTTTTTGAGGCAGAGTCACGCTCAGGTATCAGCTCACTGTAACCTTCGCCTCCCAGGTTCAAGTGATTCTCCTGCCTCAGCCTCCCAAATAGCTGGGATTACAGGTGCAAGCCACAATGCCCCGCTAATTTTTTTTTGTATTTTTAGTAGAGATGGGGTTTCGCCACGTTGGCCAGGCTGGTCTTGAACTCCTGGCCTAAAGTGACCCGCCCACCTCGGCCTCCCAAAGTGCTAGGATTATAGGCGTGAGCCACCGCGCCCGGACTAGTTAGTATTTTTAATAGCAAAAATACTGTTTTACTTTGTTTTCTCTTCAACAAGGAAAGGTTTTAACTTGCTTAATTAACAAAGGCAAGAGCCATTGATTTTGAAATGGCATTAAGAAAAGGACAGATTTCTTCTCAGGTGTTTCCTCTTTAATTTTTGCACTTGTCCTGTGTCTAAAAGTAGACAATATGCCAGGCTTCTAGGTAAAGTTCTCTATTTGTATATCCTCCATATTCCAGAAGAGAATGTTACAATTATTTAACTGAAATAATAAAGCCCTTGGCAAGACTTTTTCTCTAAAGTGGGACAGAATTCATTTTTATTTCTTCTACGTCACATAAGGATACATGGCTGATGAAATAGGGTTTGTATAAAAATCATCTAACTGTACCTAGTGAAGTCTTCTAAATAGGACAACTCAGTGATTCCTGAATTTTAGGAAACATTTACAGTGTTAAAATCTAAATCTTAGCTTAAGAAATTGATTGTACAATGGAACTTTATAACTATTGTTGAACTCTTTTAGCCACTGTCACGTGGCCATTCCACTGGTATGATTTCTTCTTTCCATAGCACTTAACGTTCTAACATGTAATATAATTTTCCTCGTAATTATGTTTATAGTTTATCATCTCATTTTCCGCATTTGGGTCCATGAGAGCAGAGCTTTAAAATCTGTTTTAGTTTACCGAAGTAAATCAAACAATGCCAGTGGCTAGAACAGTGTCCATTGTTTAATAGGCACTCAATAAATAATCCTTGAATGAATGAATGAGAAAAAGAAAGCAAGTAAACCGGTAGCTTTTCAAGCAAGTTAGAAAAGCAGCATGTTCTCGTGTAAGTATATTCCAGCAAAAGACAGAACACAAACAGTGAAGGATAACATGAAAATAAATGGGTAATGTTTTCTATTTACATTTCTGTTTTCTAAGATTTTTTAAAACTATTTAATTGAACACAAGTATATATTTCACAGATAACATCTCATTTATTTTTATTTTGCCAATTTGGAACGTTTGGTAATTCAAACAATACTGAGCAACAATTTACTTTTGTGCTATACTGATACTATACTGATACTTTTAGTTCTTTTTTTTTCTTTTTTCATTTTCTTGAGATAGACTCTTGCTCTGTCGCCCAGACTGGAGGGCAGTGGTATGATCTCAGCTCACTGCAACCTCCACCTCCTGGGTTCAAGCAATTCTCTTGCCTCAGCCTCCAAAGTAGCTGGGATTACAGATGCCCACTACCACGCCCGACTAATTTTTGTATTTTTGGTAGAGACAGGGTTTCACCATGTTGGCCAGGCTGGTCTCGAACTCCTGACCTCAAGTGATCCACCCGCTTCGGCCTCCCAAAGTGCTGGGATTACAGGCGTGAGCCACCGCGCACTGCCAATGCCAGTCTTCTTACTTGCTGGCAAAGCCATGGATTGCTTTGGCTGCTCACTCTATATAGCCACATGCTCAGGGAAGGGGCCCTATCTTAGTCCCAGGGGTGAATCATGTTTAATCTAAGGTTCTCCTTGACAGTGATTAGTTTAAGGATGGATGGGCATGTGGCACAATCGTGGACAACAAAATCTGAAGAAATCAATCTGCCCAGGAGCTGCTGGAAAAGCTTTTCTCCCTAATTAAAAAAAAAAAAAGCTTCATAGAGACAACACAGTCTCCTTTGTTAGATGTCCCCATATTTGGATGTGATGCTTGGAACAACTACAGCCATTGTGCAACCAAGAGCCAACATGCCAAGGACGGCAGAACAGAAATATTTGGAATATCCGGGATCCTTAATGATATCACTAAGCTACTCAATTAACCAACCCTGTAACTGCCTTACCTCTACACTTCTTGTGATGTAAGAGAGTAAAACCATATTCTTAAACTAATTTTAGTTATGTTTTATGTCACTAGGCAGCTAAAGGCATCCTAATACATTATACAAAAGAGTAAACATCAAAATATGCTCGTCTGTTCAAAAGGAGAGTTAAATCAATTTATTTTATTTTATTTTATTTTATTTGAGATGGAGTCTTGCTCTGTTGCCCAAGCTAGAGTGCAGTGGCACTGCAAGCTCTGCCTCCCGGGTTCACGCCATTCTCCTGCCTCAGCCTCCCGAGTAGCTGGGACTATAGGCGCCTGCCACCATGCCCGGCTAATTTTTTTTTGTAGTTTTAGTAGAGACGGGGTTTCACCGTGTTAGCCAGAATGGTCTCGGTCTCCTAATCTGGTGATCCGCCCGCCTCGGCCTCCCAAAGTGCATGGTATGAGCCACCATGCCCAGCCTAAATCAATTATTTTCAGGTACTTACAGAAAAACTTGAGCAATAATATCTACATACACAAGCAGTTATAGTAATAATTGAAAATTAATTTGGCCTATTCATTAAAGACTATTACCTAGGCCGGGCGCGGTGGCTCAAGCCTGTAATCCCAGCACTTTAGGAGGCCGAGACGGGCGGATCACGAGGTCAGGAGATCGAGACCATCCTGGCTAACGTGGTAAAACCCCGTCTCTACTAAAAAAATACAAAAAAAACTAGCCGGACGAGGTGGCGGGCGCCTGTAGTCCCAGCTACTGGGGAGGCTGAGGCAGGAGAACGGCGTAAACCCGGGAGGCGGAGCTTGCAGTGAGCTGAGATCTTACCACTGCGCTCCAGCCTGGGCGACAGATCCAGACTCCGTCTCAAAAAAAAAAAAAGAAGAAGAGTATAACATGTTTCAGGTCTTTAAAAATGAGTTTAGGTGACTGTATTCCATGACAATGAAATTTGATTCAAGAAGAAGATGACAGAAACAAAAGAAAAAAATATACACATGCGCACACACACACACACATACAGGACACTTATTCTCATTTTAAATCATAACTTTGCTTTTGTTAAGAATTTTTGTGATTAGATTACAAACCATTATATTATTAACAATTTGCAATTATTAAAAAAGAACACCCTAGTTTAGGTAAGTAATGGTTCTTAAACCAAAGTGCACAGCAGAGAACAACAGCAAAGTGCTTAAGAAACACTAGTGTGGGCCAGGCGCGTTGGCTCATGCCTGTAATCCCAGCACTTTGGGAGGCTGAGGCGGGTGGATCACGAGGTCAGGAGATCGAGACCATCCTGGCTAACACGGTGAAACCCCGTCTTTACTAAAAACACAAAAAATTAGCCGGGCGTGGCGGCGGGTGCCTGTAGTCCCAGCTACTCGGGAGGCTGAGGCAGGAGAATGGCGTGAACCCAGGAGGCAGAGCTTGCAGTGAGCCGAGATCGTGCCACTGCACTCCAGCCTGGGCAACAGATCGAGACTCCATCTCATAAAAAAAAAAAAAAAAGAAACACTAGTGTGAATAGGCCTAATTGGACAGTCACCAATTACTGATTTAAGGCCCCTTGACACAGGGAAGTTTGATGAGGGTATTATGTAGAAAACAAAAGAGAAATCAAGATTCTACTGGTCCCTTTACAGATGGCTTACAATAGTCATGATTGTTAGTATGGTGCCAAAGACCAGGTGTTTGTAAAAGGGCATCATGAAATGAGCCAATTAACATGTTTAATCACAACTGAAGACATAACCAAGGACACTATACACTGAATGTGGATGGACATGTCCATATAAGCATAAGCCACTAGCCTTTTTACAAGAAAATATAAATTTAAAACTTAAATTTTCAGAAGTCTTTTTATTATTAAGAAAAACAAATTCACAATCTAAATACATATGTACATGCATAGGGAAATGCCTGGAAGGATATGTGCTGAGGTATTAATATTAATTAACTCTGGGTAGAGGAATTGCAGTCAACAGTTTTTTTCTTTTTAGTATCTATATTTTCTAATTTTCCTACAATTTACATGCATGATTGGTAATTTAAAAATTTTTATAAGCCATATAAACTGGGATGTTTCAAAGATATAGAAAAAATTAGTAACTGTAACAATACAGTGATCAAATTGACATTTGAAATTATTAAAATATTACATCAATATGATAGATATATTAACTTATCTAGTACAGATTTTGCTTATTAACTTGGACTATTACACATTGTTTTCCATTGATTTTTTGTAATAAAAAACAAAATCTTTTGCAGGTAATCCTGAAACAGGGTTTCTCAATCTCAATATTACTGACATTTTGGGCTGAATATTTATTTGTTGTGGGAGGCTCTCCTGTCCATTGCAGGACGGTTAACAGTGTTCCTGGTTTCAGCCACTTGAAGCCACTTGCAGATCCTACTTAGTTGTGATAAACAGAAATGTCTCTAGATCTTGCCAAATGTCCTTTGGGAGGCAAAATCGCTCCTGGGTGAGAACCACTGGCCTAAATTAACACCAGGCAAGTCAGACTTTAAGCAGTTGCTTTTGCCCTAGATAATCTGCATCAATTGTCCTATTGCTGAGGACAACTGTCAGTCATAAGAAGTAACTGAAGCTTGGTTACTGCTCATCCAAGCATATGGCAGATAACCTTTAGATCATCATAATTAGCTGGTAACTGCTTCTCTGGCAACGAAATAGCTGTTTTTCCACTTTGAACTCAGCATGGAAAACTAGGAGACAATGTATGTTTACCATTAAAATTAAACACCAAATGAGGTGGGGGAGAACAAAAAGGAAACTGCTCCTTAAAACATGAAAGGCCATAGAGTAGCAAAACAATGATCAGACCCAGTTCACATGTCTCTGTGTCTTTGAAGCCTTCCTTAAATCAGACAGAAGAAATCCCTCACTGCTCTGTGCTTACAAGCTCTTTGTACATATGTATTATATTTCATTATTACTATTTGTTCTTTGACTGCCTTTCCCACTAGAATGTGAGCTCTGGAGAGCAAATATTTTGATTTTTTTTTATTCACTCATTTTTCCATTAATTCATTAAACCATTCATACATATCCTTCGAGATCAGCACTGTGTTTGACCCACAGTAGGCTAATTATAGTACTAATCACTGAGGGTATGGAGATGAACATATTACAGGGTAAAATGTGCTAGGATGGAAGTATGAGAGCACACAGAAGGGTAATCTACACCAAAATGGAAGTGTTAGGGAGGGCTTCTTAGAAGAAATGACTTGAACAAGTTGGTAGGCAACTGGAAGGAGTGGGGAGAAGGAGAGGAGGCAGGCACACCAGACAAAAGGAGCTCAATGGGCACAATTCCGGGGGAGTCCTCCCTTCTACTGCCTTATTCAGGGGCGAGGGCATCTTTTCTGATAGAAGATTAATTAGCAAATGGACAAACAAAACAGGATGAAGCAGAATGAAGAAAAATTCAGCCAGCTGAGAAGGTGCCACCAGTAGTATCAACCTCAGGGATCTTCATGCTCAGGTTGAAACAGGCATGCTCTGATCATAATCAATACCTCTGGTCAATCTCAAAACCTCTGGAAAAGGTCAGCTTGTGCACCATATTGCTTATCTTACACTTTCCCACTTCCTGGTGTTTGGACATAATTCAATAATAACTTACTTATGGGGAACACTTCTGTGAAAAATTCTGTATGAGGTGTTGTTGCTGGAACTAAAGATATTACATTTTGTTTCCTGATTCTAGTTCTTATTAGACTTTAATAGGAAAAGGTGGCGAGCATTGAACTGATTTTGTTAATATTTTCATTGTTAATTATTATACTGTCAGATTTTTAAAGGGCAAAATTCAGCTTGTCATAAACAATTCTGACAACTTTTATAAATATTTTTAGAAAAAACTGTGGTATTTTTTAGTTTTACAATATTGATCTAAAATGTATACATATTTAAAAACCATCCATACTAGTAGGTATTTTTTTTATCATGTTAGGGAGTTTGAGTTTTCTTTAAACTATGTCTTCCCTTATTACATATTCCTTTAGTTCCCTATGATATGATATTTAGCTTTTCTATACAAGGAACAATCACATAAGAAAAATAGGACATCCACTTCTGGCCCAAAGTAAACAGTCAAAGAGAATACAACAGGTGATAGGTGACATCTCTTTCTAAAGAAGAATTCAATGATATCTGTAAAATACAGTAAAGTCTGCTCTCTGGCACAGCTGGGGAATGAGGTATTCTGGTCAAATATTCTGCTTAATAGAGTTACCATATATTTTACATGGTTTGCCTATTTTCAAAGGGTTGCAATAGATCAAAATAAACCTAAGGCTATATACCCAGGGTGGTCCCAGCTGAGCTCAAAGGGAATTATCTGGGTGTATATGATTAACTAGAGAGAGTTGGTGGGCCCTTAGGGCTCTATTTGCATGAAACGATTTATGCTGGCATTTTATTTATTCCCAGCTCCTAGGAAAAGGAAGATACATGCCTAGGCACTTGAACAAAAGGGAGGAAGGAGGGCAATGGAGGGGCTTACGATTTTAGGATTCCCTTCAGGTCTCTAGGAGTTGAAACATTTTTTAGTCTCCAAGGAGAAAGGGATCAGAAGAGATGCAAAAGGAACTGTTTTTATGAAGTGTCCTGTGAAACATGGCTACTTCTGCACTGAACATAATACCACAATGGTACTTCAAGATTGATGACAAAATTGGAGCAGTAGGAAACTGTACCCTTGGCCCACACATAGGCATTTTCATTAAAGGCAACCCCAAGCAGTTTTGCCAGCAAAAAGCATTTGGCAGAATGGAGCTGAAGCTATAGCAAGACAGGACAGACGGGGGCTTTTTCTGTTTTGTTCATTGCTGTATTTTCATCACTCTAGAATATAGGCACTCAGTTGCTGATTGGTGAGCAAATTTCACATGGTGACTATAGATGACATGTTTTCAGCACCCATGAAATGACTCCAGGTGTACTTTTAGGGGTAAAGACTTTGCAAGGAGCTTGAGTCCTGCTAGTGGGGGAAAAGAGGAGGTAACTAGGATATTTGGATTACTGTTACTAAGGACACCCTCTCTGAATTCATAAATGAAGAGACCTGGAAACGTCTAGTTTACAAAAAAAACTATAGCATTAAGCAGCACATCAGGGTCTTGCAGCTTCTTAAGGTTGTTTTCAGAATATTACCATTTTATTGGCAAAGAAAAGAGGCATCAACTTATGAGGCATCTGATAGAAATTTCTGGATGATGAAATTCTAGATATCAGAATTTACATTACTGATTAAGACACTACTTTGTTAAACAATATATTTGGTTTCTTACATAAGCCTACCATTTTTATAATATTATAGTCAAGTTTTTTTTTTTTTTTTTTTAATGTTAAGTGCTTGGTTTAAAAATGTGTCAAAATAACTTAAGTCATTTTGGATCAGGGATTATATACACAATCCTTTCATGTAAAAATTCACCTTCATTTCTTTAAAGGTAAATTACCATTAATAAATGAATAAAATTTCTGTATATTATCAATTTAGTCTTTCAAGTCTAACTAAATGCAGATATACTCATTGGCTTTCCAATTATAGTTTAGATTTAGATATGATTGAGGCCTTGTAAAAGGGAAGATAGCTTAAGAGAGATGAGAGATTTTCAAAATTAATTATCTCCATAAGCCAACATGGCTACACAGGGAGCTCTCAGACAAGTTTAGGTTTTTAAAGAACAATTACTTAAGATAGAAGGAAGAACATCCCTGAGAATTAACATAAGAATGAACTCGGTGGTTATAACTCTCTATGTCACACCAGCTATGGGAGCAATAAAGGCATAATGACAATCATACTTTGGCCTTTCAGCCTTCTTTGAGTTTTCATATAGTGCTTCTAAAGTTTCTCTTTGTTCTAAGAGACACAGTTTCTCATAGGAACTTGCTATTATCTCGTTCTACTGCTTCTACTTTCCAGACATAACATTTACCAATTTGGGAGAAGAGTTCAATCTAAGTGATTGCAGCCCATTCAGAGCCAACCATAGATGGTCTGGCCTTTAAAGTAACCATAGCTCTTTTGATTTTGTAAACTATTTTAGTTTAAAAAGCTCAGATTTGGCCGGGTGCAGTAGCCCATGCCTGTAATCCTAGCACTTTGGGAGGCCGAGGCAGGTGGATCACCTGAGGTCAGGAGTTTCAGACCAGCCTGACTAACATGGCGGAACCCCGTTTCTACTAAAAATACGAAAATTAGCCAGGCATGGAGGAGGGTGCCTCTAATCCCAGTTACTCGGGAGGCTGAGGCAGGAGAATCACTTGAACCCAGGGGGTGGAGGTTACAGTGAGCCAAGATCAAGCCACTGCACTCCAGCCTGGGCGACAGAGCAAGACTCCGTCTCCAAAAAAAAAAAAAGAAAAGCTCAGCTTTATCCTGAGGCCACAGGGAAGTTATGAAAGAATCTTAAGTCAGGAAACTAAGGTTATCTTGTTTGGTTTCTTTTGTTTTTAATTTTATTCTCACTAAAATGGGGTGAATCGATTAGGAAATGGAAATGGGTGTGAGAAGAAGACACAGATACCAGTCAGGTCATTATTACAGTCCAGACGAGAGATGGCTGCAGCCAGAAACTCAAATAGTATCAGTGGGCTTGGAGAGAAACAGGTGGATTCAAAAGTTATCTAGGGTCAGGCAAAGTGGCTCATGCATGTAATTCCAGCATTTTGGGAGGTTGAGGCAGGAGGAATGCTTGAGGCCAGGAATACAAGACTATCCTGGGCAACATAGCGAGACCTCATCTCTATTAAAAATTAAAAATTTAGCCAGGCATGGTGATGCATGCCTGTAGTCCTAGTTACTCAGGAGGCTGAGGTGGGAGGATCACTTGTGCCCAAGAGTTTGAGGATATAGTGAGCTATGATCATCTACACTCCAGCCTGGAAAACAGAGCAAACCTGTCTCAATCAATCAGTCAGTCTGGGAAGTAGAAGCAGCAAGCCTGAACAATGGCATAAAACGCTATGATTACTTGATATCATTTAGCATCTTAACACTTAGCTATTTTAATGTTCATTTAGGAGCTGTTCCAAAGTTTATCAAATGAACAGTAGCACATACTGATTTCGTTGAGGGGAAATTGGCTAGCATGATTAATAGCAACGGTAACATTTTCAAGTTATGTCAATGAATCTAATAATTCTGCAAAGCCTTATTCCTATATTTCTAGTATATGAGGTACAGAATGAGGACACACACACAACAAATATTTATTGAGTGCCTGGGTAACATATTGTTCTTTAAAAAAACAAAACAAAAACACACAGAAGCAGCAGGAAACTGACAGATTTAAAACAGAAAAGAAGTATTTTCTATAATTTATTTGGAGCTATGAAAGTTATTGAAGTATAATACTTGCCTCGAACACTTTCCCAACAGCTGAAATTAATTTTTATGCCTAAGCAAGATACTGCATGGTGGTGAAACATATACGGTTCACTGATTTTGAATATTCTATTCAAAATATCTCAAAAGAAAAAAAAGACTATTTGTGCAGTCAACTATTTGAACTAGCAGAATGACTGAAGCATATAAAGGAGAATAAGCAAAAAAGATGTTTAGACATTTCATAAATATGGAATTTGATTTGTTTGTTTGTATACATTATGAGGTACCAGTGCAATTTTGTTACATGCATGGATTGCACAGTGGTGAAGTCAGAGCTTTTAGGGTATCCATAACCCGAATAATATACATCATACCCATTAAATAATTTTTCTCATTATCCACACCCCTCCTACCCCAAAACCCTCCTGAGTCTCCATTGTGTATCATGGAATTGGATTTTCTTCCACAAAATATTCAACTTAAATTTAGGAGTTATTAATTTTGTCTATATTGCATGCTGTTTTGTTTTTGGGTTTTTTTTTTTTTTTTTTTTTTTTGAGACGGAGTCTCGTTCTGTCCCCCAGGCTGGAGTGCAGTGGCGCGATCTTGGCTCACTGCAAGCTCCACTTCCCAGGTTCACGCCATTCTCCTGCCTCAGCCTCCCGAGTAGCTGGGACTGCAGGTGCCCACCACCATGCCTGGCTAATTTTTTTTTTTTTTTTTGTATTTTTAGTAGAGATGTGGTTTCACCGTGTTAGCCAGGATGGTCTCGATCTCCTGACCTCATGGAGGTCATCTGACCCAAAGTGCTGGGATTACAGGCTTGAGCCACCGTACCTGGCCAGTATGCTGTTCTTTAAACTCATGAAATCTCTGAGAAACTAACTAGAAAGGGTCTTAATTCTGAATTTAGAAATGTTTCTAATTATATACATTTTGATACCAATATATTGTACATTCATCTGGAATACCTTTAATATCCTCATTAGTTGAGTAATACAGAATATGAATATTAAGTAATAGAGAAGTATTCCATAGACATTATCCAATTCTGCTTTCATTCATTTGAATTGATTACTTTGAAAAAAGTCTTAATCCATAATGTCAACTTCTTTTATTTCTATTTGCCCCATCTTTTAGAGGATATCTCTATCTGAGGAAGATTTTTTGGTATGTGCATTTTGTTTATGCTACACATGCCAAATAGATCTCCCAAGATGAAACTCTGAGCTCATTTGGAAGTAATTTTTGGTAGCACATGAATCAGAACTCTTATTTTCTTCTCAGCACTACTGGTATTTTATTGCTTCCATCTATAGTCCAATATGCTTTTAGTGCTAAGAACCCTGAGGCCAAACACACAAAGCACTAAGAAAATGGGAACTTCTAGCGATTACAATTTTTGTCAGTCTTTCGGGGTTCTTCCCTCCCCTGGGAGAGTGAAATCACTTTAAGTTCACTATGAAACAGGAACATGGTGAGCACAAATGATTGGCTGAAGTTGGTGATGTTGATTTAGGAATTTTCGACTTAAAGGTCAGGTATAAAAACCTTAAACCTGCTTGTCAAAGTCTGCTTGTCAAACGCCGATGGATTTTTCAAGACTCTGCTCTAATGTCACTTTTTCTATCAAGGCTTCTCTGGCCAACACAGGCAGAGTTAGGCAGTTCCTCCTTTATGTTATTGGCACACCTTAACATACTTCTATGGCAGCACTTATCAAATTATATTGCATTTGTTTGTCTGTCTCCACTCATGGATAGAGAGAAACCATTCTCTTCCTTTATCTGTGAACCAGAGCATTACCAAAATCAAGTTGGTTTTCAATAATTAATGGAAAGGATGGTCAGAGAATGGCTAATAATATTCTACCTTTGTATACCATAGGTTTCAAGGTCTTTTCACATAGTAGTGAGGAAGACTTGGCTTAAATTATTTTCCGTCTTTCTTTTTTTCTTTTTCTTTTTCTTTTTTTTTTTTTTTGAGGCAGAGTTTCGCTCTTTTTGCCTAGGCTGGAGTGCAATGGCGCGATCTCAGCTCACCACAACCTCCGCCTCCCGGGTTCAAGTGATTCTCCTGCCTCAGCCTCCCGAGTGGCTGGGATTACAGGCATGCGCCACCACCCTGGCTAATTTTTGTATTTTTAGTAGAGACGGGGTTTCTCCATGTTGGGCAGACTGGTCTTGAACTCCTGACCTCATGTGATCCACCCACCTAGGCCTCCCAAAGTGCTGGGATTACAGGCGTGAGCCACCGCACCCGGCTATTTTCCATCTTTTATAGATAAAGAAACAATTGCCCAGAGAGGTTATATGACCCACCCACGTTCAAAACAGTTAATATATTGTACACCTAATTCTCATGGCAGCAAGTTGATAAAGATTTGTAGATAGAAGTGGTAGCAGTACTGTTATATAAGGCAAAAATAGCAATGGCTGGCCAGGAGTGCATTATGTAAGTGTTTCAGATTGGTTGACATATTTAGGATCTCATTACTTGTTTTAAAGGTCAATCTTAACAGGTTCTCAAGAAATTAACTTAAATGGACATGAAACGACACAAGAATATCAAATTATTTACATTCAGTAACAATATATGAAAATTCTTACTCTGTACTCAAGCTACAGTGAAGTCAGCAGAAAGACATAAAACATATCCTACATATGTATGTAATATATATGACTCTGCTATCTCTGAAATTCCGAACGTGACTCAGACTACTAACAGGGAATAGAATTCTTAGAGATCAATCCTTTAACTCTTTCATTTTACAAAAGACAGACAGAAATGGATAGCGAGAAAGGATAAATGACTTACTCAAAGTCACACAGCTTTTTAGTGGCAGTACCAGGACACAAAATCAAGTCTCCTTAATAATATTCTGACATTTTTAAAAAACAAGTTATGATTGAGAAGTGATACAGGTAGAGTTCTTAGCCTTCTAGGCATCTGGCTAATATGAGTACACACAGGCTGTAACACTGGAATTATCATTAAAAGAATGCCGCAACATGGTGGAGAAGTACACCATCTACTACTCTGTGTCTGTGTATTGGGGAGGTTAAGGGAACATATAATATGACAGTGTTTTAGGATCTAAATGGAGATCAACAATATTAATTATATTTATTCTTATATATTTTACATATATATTCTTCTATTTATTTATTTATTTTGGGACAGTCTCACTCTGTCTCCAGCGGCTCACTACAACCTTCGCCTCCCAAGTTCAAGCGATTCTCCTGCCTCAGCCTCTGAAGTAGCTGGGATTACAGGCGCCCGCCACCACGCCCGGCTAATTTTTGTATTATTAGTAGAGACAGGGTTTTGCCATGTTGGCCAGGCTGGTCTCAAACTCCTGACCTCAGGTGATCCACCCACCTCGGCCTCCCAAAGTGCTGAGATTACAGGTGTGAGCCACTGCGCCTGGCCATATATATATTCTTATATATCCATTCACCCACAGACATTGTTACAAAAAAAATTACTGGATTTATCATTTCAGTGTGTCAACTAAAGTATATTTTCTGTTTCCTCATTCCTTTTTAATGTAATTTTTTTCCTTTTCGAAAATAATCCAAGTAGATATAACCTGTGCGCTTATGTGTTCATAGCATATAATCAGCTTTTAAGTTTTGAAAATTATTTGATCACTTTCTCTTAGCCCTCTTCTCATTGCCAATAGAACACATTCTACTAGTTATGGGTTAGCTACAAAGTATGTGTCTCTGTGAAGGGTCAAAGACCAAAATCAACTAATATTTTCAGCAAAAAAGAAGATATATGATCATACTTCTGGAAGTTTGTGGATTAACTTCTATGACCAAAGCTGCTTGTTTAACTGTTGGGGTGTGCTCTGGGTTATAGGCCCTGGGTTAGGAGATGAAAGCAATTTGATTTCCACAAGCATATTCATATCTCACAGATGAAGTCACACCAAAATCAAATGATTTCACAGGGCAACAGCATTGACAAAGAAAGTACTGCTTTGGGAATAAAAACATACCTCACACTGGAATGAATTTGTTTGTTAACTGATCTTCCTGCTGGGGATTATTGCTAGAGGTCCTCACACCTGTAATCCCAACACTTCAGGAGGTTGAGGTAGGTGGATCACTTGAGGTCAGGAGTTCGAGACCAGCCTGGCCAATATGGTGAAACCCTATCTCTACTAAAAATACAACAATTAGCTGGGCGTGGTGGCATGTGCCTGTAATCCCAGCTACTTGGGAGGCTGAGGCAGGAGAATCGCTTGAACCTGGGAGGCAAAGGTTGCAATGAGCCGAGATAGTACCACTGCACTTCAGCCTGGGCAACAGAGCAAGACTCCATATCAAAAAAAAAATTAAAAAAATATATATATATATACACACACACACACATATATATACACCTTTATCTGTTTGAGATCAACTATTGTGCATATCTTTCTGTTACTATTACAATCAGAGTCTGTGTTCTTCCTGCTACTCCTTTGTTGGATGCAGAGGAGGTGTATTTCCACAGCATTTATATAGCAAAGTCTTTGATTCCTTTTAGCATCATAACTTGCACCCTAACTGCCACCCCCAATTAATGCTAATATTTACTGTGATCCTCAAGAGTTCCAGTTTAAAACAAGAGCCCACATTATAAAAGAAACTTTAGGTATTCAAAGTTATTTACAAAGTCCAATTCAAAATCAGTTTCTCATTTAGGCTGTGAAAGAAACTTGTTTATAAATCACAGCATTCGAATTTATAATGTGAAAAGTTCTAGATATTAATTTTTAAGGTACGCAAAATTATAATATTATGCTATATAAAAATTGGGGTTATTTAAGTACCAATTCATTCATTTCCTATAAAATTTCAGTAAAACATTTCCCATGTATACCTAACATTGAAGATGATTCATTGAGGTCCGCATTATGTTAAGCCAGCCATGACTTATAACTTAATTTTTATCCATGTCACAGGTATAAAATATCTGTCAATTCTTGTTAAAAAACTGTCACATGAAATCAATATAGTCAATAGGAACATAAAACAACAATAGAAGGAAGACATTCAGAAATATAAGCAACAGGCCTTGCAATGCTTTAAGATGTATTACTCACCAAAAACAAAGTTCGGAAGTTGTTGAGATCACCAAAGAACTCTTCTATGCTCACTGTCTTTGAGTCAAAAATGAAGTATTCTCCGAGATTCTCATAGAGCTTCATCATGTTGTTGTGCATGGTGGAGAGTTTTTCATACTGTTCTCTGGCACTCTTCGTAAAGCTGTAGCTTTTTGTTAAGGAACATGACCCAACAGTACCTTTTAAATGCAATCACTAGATGTTAAGATTGAATTAAATCATCACTTCTATAAATATATTAGTAACGCACAAATACTTGTGCATTAGTTTGTTAGGGCTGCCATAGTAAAATACCACAGATTAGGTGGCTTAAACAACAGAAACTGATTTTCTCACAAACCTGGAGGCTAGAAGTCTGAGATCAGGGTCTAGTGGGTTTAGTTTCTTCTGAGGTCTCTCCATAGTCATTCCTCTGTCTGTATCCTAATCGCTTCTTCTTACATTAGACATATTGGATTAGGGCCCACACTCATCAGCTCATTTTAACTTAATTACTTCCTTAAAGTCCCTATGATCAAATATAGTCACATTCTGAGGTACAGGGTGGTTAGGACTTTAACATATGAATTTTGGGGAAGACACATTTTAGCCCAAAATAACTTGCTAGAGTCATTATACTGGTTAGTGAGACTTGAAGATCTTCAAATTAGGCAGAACTATTCAATATGTAACCACATGGAACATATTTGTTAGAAAATGTTTGCTAAATGAAAGCATATAGGCATAAATACCAGAAAATGGCCTCATATATTTTTATGAGTAAAGTAGAAAACAAACAGTGACAAAAAACTTAAAGAAAAAATTATATATATATATATATATATATATATATATATATATATATATAATTTTCTTCTCTTTTTAATATATATCTCTATATAAATAGAGATAGAGGTTATAGTGAGGCCAGGTGTGGTGGCTCACGCCTGTAATCCCGACACTTTGGGAGGCCGAGGTGAGCAGATCACAAGGTCAGGAGTTTGAGACCAGCCTGGTCAACACAGTGAAACCCCGTCTCTACTAAAAATACAAAAAAATTAGCCAGGCATGGTGACACGCAACTGTAGTCCCAGCTACTTGGGAGGCTGAGGCAGGAGAATTGCTTGAACTTGGGAGGTGGAGGTTGTGCTGAGCCAAGATCGCATCCCAGCACTCCAGCCCGGGCAACAGTGTGAGACTCCATCTCAAAAAGAAAAAAAAAGAGGTGATAGTGAATTCTGTATATGAGTGTTATATATGTGTGTGTGTGTGTATACATATATGCATAACCCACATAAGGAAGGGAGAGAAGGAAGAAGGTGATGGGGTTCAAGACACACTTCCCCAAAATATGGCACCTTGGCATTTGAGAAATCAGCAAAAGCAGGAAGATCTCTCTGATCTTCTTCTAAACCTTTTCTCCTGAAGCAGACAAGAAAATAATTCTCTTAACTGCCTCTGAAGTAGGTTATAAGACCCTCATTTCAGAGCTGCTCTTCCTATACCTGAAGGAAAAGAATGTCCTTATCTCTGGAGACATATGGACACAGAGAAGAATCTGAACAAATATGCCTTGCTAAGTCCCCCCAGCTCATTACCATTAGATCATACCCCCTTTGCCCAATTATATTTCCCCACTGTCCACTCTTCATCAAACCTAATCATAAAAATATACAAGTTTCCCTATTTCTTTTGGTCTTCATTTCTGAGGGCTCCTGTGTCACATAAAATTTATATTAAATAAATCCATAAGTTTTCCTCTTGTTAATCTGTCTTTTGTTTTAGAGGTCTCAGCCACAAACCCAGCAATGGGTGAGAAGAGAAACTGCTTTTCCTCTATAGAGGAGAGAAAGTGGCCTGGCAAGAAAGGAGGAAGAGGGAGAAGGAGGGAACGGGGGAGGGAGAAGAGAGGATGAAGGGGAGAGGGAGAGAGAGATACAGAGGGAGAGGGAGAAGGAGAGAGAGGTAAAGAAAATTTGCTGTAGCTCTAGAGAGAATTTTCTGTACCTTTAGAACCTTAATCGCTCAAAGGGCTTGTTAAAACACAAGTAGCTGTTTGCTGGGGCCCCAGATCAGAGGCCTAAGAATTATCATTTCTAACTAATTTCCAGGTGATGCTGATGCTCCTGGTCCAGGCCCACACTTTGAGTAGCATGTTTTAGAAAATTAAGTAGAAGCTATTATCCCCAGAAACTAATTTTACCAGTTTTAAAAAAATTTTGAAGGAATAAGTGATCTTAACAACCATCATTACCAAATCATAAAATGAACGAAATATATAAATGTGTCCTACTAAAGATATCTCACTATATATAAATTTATACTTACAGAAAGAAATTATAATACATTTTTTCTGATTATAGAAGATATAAACGACCCTTTTTTACAACTTAGAAATTAAAAACTTAAATCAACTAAAATTTCCCACTCAGAAACAAGTATTGTGAACATCTTGAAGCATTTCCTCCTGGTCTTTCTTCTATGGCTAGTAACTTTTGATTGTTATGGATAAGAACGTTTTAGAAAAAGGTAAGTGGACTAACCATAAAGAAGAAAGGAAACAAAATCAACAGTTTAAAATTAGAGTTAAATCCATTAAAAATTAATAATGATCACAGAAGTAAAATTTCTTTAGATGGAAAAGTAATTGACTTGGAATTGTATAGAAAAATAATGGTGCAGTCTGGGGCATACTATTTTAAGATCTACTATAGTGTATTAATATTTTGTGGTGCTATTATTTTATCAAGTACTGATAATTGTGCCTTGAAAAACTTGACTTTATAAGATTTTCTGAATTCTTCACTGTGTTTTATTATAACCTGGGGCCAAATTTATTTTCCATGGGAACACAGCTCTAGTTCTATAATGAAAGTCAATGGGGAAATCAGACCATTTCTGGAAAATTACTTTGCAGCTGACACTTATGGAATACACCATGATTTTAAAAGTGAGATGCCCACTTCCTATGTTATTTTTTTATGCTACATAAGTATTAGCATTCACATTAACAACACAACAGCCCCTTTCATGCTGACAAGTGACATTAAATCTTTCAATCCTCAAGCCCATTTTTATGTCAATAGACCCGAAAGAACAAACACATTTCTGACAGACTCTACTTTCTTTTTAGCAATGAAAAAGAAGTTTTTATATGCTTCACATATAAAAACATTCTGATTTTTACCTTTGAGACTGTCATCATATATATATTGGTTTTTAAGAAAATGTTTAGCATTGTATTTAAGCATAGCAGAAAGAAGACTCTTCATTTTTCAGCAAAGAATGAAAGTGACATTTCTGTTTTCTAGCCTCTCTTCCCTAAATAAAATAGATTCATTCCAGGGACTTGCTAGGCAGAAACACTTTGCAAAGGTCACTTACTTGTAATCTATTTGCAATGCAAATTACTAAACTGTTTGTATATTGCAGAAAACTCAACATCTGTACAACACAGAGAAAAAGCCAAAGATAACAAAAAAGGGAAAATGTGTATGTTCCCATTTATCATAACACAATTTTTCACCAGCTAAAACATGTCCATGTAGTGATACTGAATTTCATAAATTTGTTGTTATAGAACAAAAAGTGGTTTCAGAAATTGTCTCTGTACCCAAGTGAGGAAATCTGAAAAATTCTGAGAATGGTTTATCTTCAAAATAACAAATGGAAAGCAGTCCAATCTCTAAATCCTTCACTTATCTTCCAAGAGATTACTTTGTAAAAGGGATAGATGGCTGGCGAGTCAGCACTGAAATTTTTCACAATTGCCACCATGTCACCAAATCCTACATGGGACTGCAGGTAAGAAAAAAAGCGGACATCACTCCATATCATCCCTGTATTTAATGTGGAAATTTTAAAAACTTACCATTTATTTTAAATTATCTGCATTATTTTTTAGAGACAGGATCTTGCTCTGTTACTCAGGCTGGAGTGCAGTGGCACGATCCTAGCTCACTGCAGCCTCGAACTCCCAGGCTCAAGCCATCCTCCCGCCTTAGCCTTTCAAGTAGCTGGGACTACAGATGTATGCCACCACACCTGGCTTCATATGGGAAATTTTTATTTTGTTTTTTGAGCAGTCACTAAATACAAGATACTGGGGTGGTATCATGCTAAGCATCGTGGTCGATAGAATGATCATTAAAGCCTTAATCTCTACCCTGAAGAAGTTTATAATCCAATAGTACAATAATTCTACCACCATCAATTTGCATGTGTATGAGACTTTATCACTTATTATATACATTTCCTTCCATTATATCCCATATTCTTCATAACAACCTTTTCAAAAAGGCAGAGCAATATTACCATTCAAATTTTAGAGTTGTGGGAGCTAGATAAAAGGCAGTTATCCATTTAGGGTTAGAACGCAGACATTGTAATAATCCATGGCATGACACCTAGTTCTTTCCATATAGAAGTGTATTGTTTACAATAACAGTGACCTTCATGTGGCAAAATCCAATATTCACTCCTTTATTTTTCTTTTTAGGTCTCAGCAGCATATGACACATTTAGCTACTTCTCTTAATTTCTGTGACACAGAAATGAAAAGTTTTCTTTCTCACTTCCTCTCCTCTGGTAACTTTTTGTTTTTGTTTTTGTTTTTGTTTTTTGTTTTTTGCTTTGTTTTGTTGTTTTTTTGAGATGGAGTCTTACTCTGTCACCCAGGCTGAAGTGCAGTGGCGTGATCTCAGCTCACTGCGACCTCCACCTCCTGGGTTCAAGCGATTCTCCTGCCTCAGCCTCCCAAGTAGCTGGAATTACAGGCACAGCCCACCACATCCAGCTAATTTTTGTATTTTTAGTAGAGATGGGGTTTCACCATGTTGGCCAGGCTGGTCTTGAACTCCTGACCTCAGGTGATCCACCCACCTGGGTCACCCAATGTGCTGGGATTACAGGCGTGAGCCACGGTGCCTGGACTCTTCTGGCAACTTCTATAAAATGTTAGCGTAGAGGGTTTGGTCCTGAGCCCTCTATCTGCATTCTCTGTCTAGTTGATTTCAGCAATTCACATAGCTTTTGTCAGGCCTCTGAGCCAAAGCTAAGCATCATATCCCCTGTGACCTGCATGTACACATCCAGACGGCCTGTTCCTGCCCTAACTGATGACATTCCACCACAAAAGAAGTGAAAATGGCCTGTTCCTGCCTTAACTGATGACATTACCTTGTGAAATTCCTTTTCCTGGCTCAAAAGCTCCCCGACTGAGCACCTTGTGACCCCCACCCCTGCCCGCCAGAGAACAACCCCCTTTGACTATAATTTTCCTTTACCTACCCAAATCCTATAAAACGGCCCCACCCCATCTCCCTTCGCTGACTCTCTTTTCAGACAGCCCGCCTACACCCAGGTGAAATAAACAGCCTTGTTGCTTGCACAAAGCCTGTTTGGTGGTCTCTTCACACGGATGCGCATGAAAGCTTTAATATCATCTATATTGATGATGCCCAAATTTATATCTCTCCTAGCACAATCTCTCCCCTGAGACACACACTTTTTATAATCAACTGTCTACATACCATCTCTACTTGAATTTTTAAAAAAATGATACCTGTTGATATTTCAAATGTAAATTCCTCTCTGAAAACCCTCTAATAACTTTCTACAACACTTGGAAGAAAATCCAAATGATTTATAAGGCTCTACATGATCTGTCCTCTACCCATCCCTGTAATGTAAACTCATGCCATCCTCCCTTTAAAGTACTATGCCTGGCTATATCAACCTTCTTTCTGTTCCTTGGACAAACAAGGTCACAGACAGCTCAGGGCCTTTGCACTTGTTATTCTCTCTGCCTAGACTGTTTCTTTCCCACCAAGCCATTCAGTCTCAGCTTAAATGCCACTTCCTCATAGAGGCTTGCTTCAATCATCCAATCTAAAATATCCATCCCCATCACTGTTACTGTGACCTATTTTATTTCATTTGAGAACTTAATCACTATCTGACATTATCTCTTCTGTCTATTTTTCTTATTCCTTATTTCAATCTGTTTACTGCCTACCTTGCCCTACTTAAAAATATGGTCCATGAAAGTAGACCTTCTCTAATTGATCACTGACTCATCAACACCTAGACGTGTGCCTGGCACATAGAAGAAATAGTAGCAGTAACAAAAGAAATGAGAATCAACAATAACGACAATGTAACTGTACCTAACCTTTTTAAAAAATAAATTGTGTGAGCCGCTGTGGAAGACTTCCCATGGATTAACTCATTTAATCTTCACAACAGCTTTCTGAGATAAAAAAATAATAATAATAATTGCATAAGGTCACACAGATAGTATGTCACAAAAATGGAAATAAACTCAGTGTGCCTCCAGAAACCATGTTCTTAACCAGTAAGCTATATAGTTCTGAAGAAATATTTGTTGAAGGAGTAAAGGCTTATTCTAACACTGCATAGAATGACCCCACTGAAGGCTGGATCATGGGTTGACTTGAGTACTTAAAAACCTGAAATCCCTTTTATGAATCTTAAGATAAACCAATTTCACAGCAAAACTCATTTAACTGAGAATATTTTTGCAGTACTATTTAATTGTATTTGAGAACGCATTTTAATTCCCTCGTTTCATCAATCGGAACGTCTTAAATACATTTTAATAACAAGGTTGGCTTCAATCATATTTATTTTAAAGCTATATATGTAATAGTGAATATGTTTATCAGTAGAATGATGGTCAGCCTAAATTAAGTTTGTGTCTTTAGACCTGAATGTTACTCTAGTAGATATGTTAGTAGATGTAATGGTTAATTTTATGTCAATTTGACTGGGTTAAAGGATATCCAGATAGCTGGTGAAACACTGTCTCTGGGTATGCCTGTGAGGGTGTTTCCGGAAGAATCTGCCTGTGAATCAATAGACTGAGTCAAGAAGATCACCCTGCTCAATGTGGGTGGGAAATGATCCAATTTGTTGAGGGCCAAGACAGAACACAGAAATGGAGAACGGTGAATTCTCTCTCTCTTCTGGAGCTGAGACGTCCATCTTCTCTTGCCCTGGGACATTGACACTCCTGGTTTTTGTGCCAAGGGACTGCAACTGGAGCATAAACAAATGGCTCCCCTGGTTCTGAGACCTGGGGATTTGTATTGGAACTATACCATCAGTTTTCCTGGTTTTTTAGCATGCAGAGGGTTGGAAGTTAGATGACGAGATGTCTCAGTCTCCGTGTGTGTGTGTGTGTGTGTGTGTGTGTGTGTATTCTTTTTCTCTGGAGGACCCTAATACAATAGATAAAATTTAAAACTGGTCATTTTGTTTAGCTCCTATATTAGAGGATAGAAATTAACAATATGGTTTAAAGAAAATAAGTATTTTTATTTTTTTCTAAGAGACAGAATCTTGTTATGTTGCCAAGGCTGGAGTGTGGTGGCTATTCACAGGTGCAATCCCAGTACTGATTGGCATGAGAGTTTTTACCTCCTTTGTTTCTGACCTGGGCTAGGTAACCCCTGCTTAAGCAACCTGGTGGTCCCCCATTACTGAAAGGTCACCATATTAATGTGGACCTTAGTGTGAATGCCCAATCAGCCTAGCACATTATAGCCCAGAACTCCCGGGCTAAAGCAATCCTCTCATCTCAGCCTTCTGAGTATCTGGGCCTACAGGCATCTACCACCACACCCAGTATAAATAAGAGTTAAATGTATGTAGTGGGATGCCTCACAAAAAAAATTAACTTACTATAAAATGCATTTCATGAAAGGCTACTTGCCCGGGCACAGTGGCTCACGCGTGTAATCCCAGCGCTTTGGGAGGCCAAGGCAGATGGATCGCTTAAGGTCAGGAGTTCGAGATCAACCTGGATGTGGTGAAACTCCATCTTTCCTAAAAATACAAAAAATAGCAGGGTGTGGTGGAGGTTATCTGTAATCCCAGCTACTCGGGAGGCTAAGGCAGGAGAATGGCTTGGACCTGGGAGGCAGAGGTTGCAGTGAGCCGAGATCATGCCACTGCACTCCAGCCTGAGCGACAGAGACAGAGTGAGGCTCTATCTCAAAAGAAACAAGAAAACAAAAAATCAACAAAACAAAAAAAACGAGGCTATTTGGTGGCTTACAGGCAGTTTTGATTCTAGAAACAGAATGACATTTTCATGTCGTAGAGATACAAGGTATCTTTACATCTACCTGTAGAGTTCTTTTTATAAAGTGGGTATATCTTTAACAGGACCCTGTCTATGGAGAAGGAGGAGAAAGGTTGTCTCATCAGTAGAGATTTGACCTGGGTTACTGTTACTCCTTACTTGGGGTTAAGATTGAATATAACTGAGACTTAAGAAAGTGTATTGTAGACCATTATGATTGGTGTGACTGGGTCAGGCAGCCTGCCCTTAGTTGTGTCTTGGCAGCACTGAGGGAGAAGTCTATGGCCATATTTAGGGTGATATGGGAAAGCTGGTTATGGACACACTATATAACGAATGCTAGAACCTCTCCTAACACAGTTCCCTGAGAAACTACCGAAGGCAATGGTAAGATCAGCAGCCAAAGGGCATTTGCTCCTGAATACCCAGATTTCCTGGCATTTGGTGCTACAGGAGAGAGTGACAACAACTAGAAAAGCTTCTAAGCACAGGGCACTCTGGGGAGGATGATTAGACTATTCCAGGATCAAAATGTAGAGTGACCTCTTCCCATCTGTTTAAGCAACTTTGGAAGTCCTTGAAATATTTAAAGAGAAGAACCCTGGGAAAACAATGGACCTTCCAAGATGAAGGTAATTCAGAGTAATTTATAACCTAAAATAAATATAACCTTATGGCGGTGAAGTGGGACATATCTAATACATATAAACTTGTCAAGTATGAGAGGAAAATAAGAAATTCAATGCAATTTTCCTTTTACTAGTCCCCTTTCAAATTCCTTGTTCTACAAAGACAAATATTTCTGATTTTTCAAGCATGAAGTTATTCAAGATAACTCTAAGCTAAAATCACATCATCTTCTCCCTAACAGAAGTGTTTTTTGCGGGTTTATAAACTAAAATGTGTGCAGCATTTTAAAACACTGCAAGGTAAAATGCTAATGTTTTGAAAATGTTATTAATTTGAAATCAGTTTGGTCTCAGTCATGAATCTGGAAAGTTAATTTATAAAACATTTATCATAAGTCCCACAAAGCATTTTTATTTCCTTTTTTCTTTTGAGACAGTCTCACTCTATCGCCCATGCTGGAGGGCAGTGGCATGATCTCGGCTCACTGCAACCTCTGCCTCACAGGTTCAAGTGATTCTCTTGCCTCAGCCTCCCACGTAGCTGGGATTACAGGTGCCCAGCACCACGCCCAGCTAATTTCTTTATTTTTAGTAGAGATGGGGTTTCATCATGTTGGTTAGGTTAGTCTCGAACTCCTTCCTGACCTCAAGTGATCTGCCCACCCAGGCCTCCCAGTGCTGGGATTACAGGCGTGAGCCACTGCACCCAGCCCACAAAGCATTTTTATATTAACTCATTTGAAAATTTCACCTAGGGAAACAGTGATCAGAATTACCTGGGTATGTACTATACAGAATTCTCTTAAAGCTTTTATCACCTATGTTTTTGTGTGACTATATGTGAATTTCTTGGTTATATTCCTTAGTAATATACTAACAGTATGGACTTAAAATTCAACCTGAGACAGTTGTAATTCCTCCATAGGCTTATACCCAAATAGAGAGTAAGTTATTTTCTTTATACTTTAATGTACATTTATATTGGTTTTGACTATTTCAGGTAGCTGAAGGCAGGTGTTATACCCCCTTGCCCTTTAACTGATCCTACTGGCAAAATAGGATCACTTCATCAATGCTATGTATAGAAAACTGTTTATCATTTTACTTAATTTTGATGTAAGGAGTAATCATTACCACAAAAAACTTGTTCCATTAGAACTAGAATAAGCATTAGAGCACTGGGGAATGAAGAGTTTATACAGCTCATAGATACTTGAGTCAAATCAGCTGCTACAATTTTTCATCTTCATAGGTAGTACATTAGTTACTTATAATTTTCATTTTAAAAGCCTGAAATATTAAATATCATTACTGCTGGATTGAAGAACATGGAAAAATCAACTTGAGATCCACTTAACCTTCACACAAGCTTTAGTTAACAACCTGGCATAATTACCCATTTAAATAAAAGGAAGTCACAAATATACAATCTATTAAAATATAAACAGCATTTCCACTTTTCAAAACCTGTCAGGAAAGATTCCTCTTAATGCTAAAAACAAAACATAAATTTTTCCATTTAATTTGGGTAATTTTCAATTAGAAATTATTAACATTTCAAAGAAATGTACTTTAAAAATAATATGAAAATATGTGAAATTTCCTTACAAAACACACATTATGTGATGAATATGCATTGACAAGTATTTACAAACATGAAACATTAACAAGGATAATATGGAACGCATGTATTAATTTTCATTTGGGTTCAGCATAATACTTTAAAATAGTTCAAGACATAGACTAAAAAATCCTGTTAAAAATCTGATTATAGGCCAGGTGCGGTGGCTCACACTTGTAATCCCAGCACTTTGGGAGGCCGAGGCAGGCAGATCACCTGAGGTCAGGAGTTTGACACCAGCCTGACCAACATGGCAAAACCCCATCTCTACTGAAAATACAAAATTAGCCAGGCGTGATGGTGCACACCTGTCATCTCAGCTACTTGTGAGGCTGAGGCACGAGAATTGCTTGAACCCGGGAGATGGAGGTTGCAGTGAGCTGAGATTGCACCATTGCACTCCAGCCTGGGCAACAAGTGAAACTCAGTTTCAAAAAAAAAAAAAAAAAAAAAATCAGATTATAAAACTGAGGCGCGGCCATGATTACTCCCACCCATCAGAGCAGTTTGGGCGAGGACTCAGTCAGGACCAGGCCAGGCCAGAAGTGAGTAGCAACTATCCTGGTGGCAGCCCAGCAGGACAGCCTCCCCCCAAACCTTCTAGAGGAGAATCAGTCACTCACTCTTGCACCTCTTTCATTACTCTGACACCCAGTGTGGGGCTATGTCCATGTATTAGTCTGTTCTCATGCTGATATGAAGAAATACCCGAGACTGGGTAATTTATAAAGGAAAGAGGTTGAATTGACTCACAGTCTCACATGGCTGGGGAGGCCTCAGGAAACTTACAATCATGGCGGAAGGCACCTCTTCACAGGGTGGCAGGGGAGGGAATGAGTGCCAGCAGGGGAAATGCCAGACACTTATAAAACCATCAGATCTCATGAGAACTCACTATCATGAACACAGCATGGAGGAAACTGCCCCCATGATCCAATCATTTCCCAGTGGGTCCCTCCCATGACACGTGGGGATTATGGGAACTACAATTCAAGATGAGATTTGGGTGGGGACACAGGCAAACCATATCCGTCCATAATCCCTTCTGGGGACCAGAATCACCAGATTTGTACTATCTGAAGTATGTCAAGTACCCCTGCTTCTCTTTTTTACCTTCTGCCCCATTGGAGTAGCCATTTTCTTAGTGCTCTCTCACTACCCAAAGAGTAGATTTTCTGTTAAAATAAAAAAATAAAAACAAAAGAAATAAAATTGAGGCATAAGACATTTAAATAATATAACAAAGATAGTATAGTCAGTGGTGAGGATTTTGAGCCAAAGTCCTCAGTTTTTAACATAGAGGTGGTAATTATGCTACCAGAAAGATGAAAACATTTTGCAACGACCCCACTTTTCCATAAATGGTCTGAGTCAGCTAGGATAAAGAAAATGCTTTTAAATAAGCCTCCTGTTAAAGTCACAAATGTGGTAGTTATTAGAGAGATAAGAAGTACACTCAGCACTCTTAATTTTCTCTACCCACTTTCTTTATTCACTCTCTTGTGTCTTTTATGTGTCTGTCTTTTTATCCTTCCTTTGAAAACAGAGTTTAGCTTTGCATCCTTAGTCACCCAGCAGAGTGATTTCTTCACTCATTTATTCAAACATATTGATTAAATGCCTACTATGTGCCAGGTATCTTCTAGGTGCTGATGACAGAGTAGTGAATATTCAGACAAGGTTACTGCTTTCCAAGGAGATGCCAGTTGAGTGGGGAAAATATACATTAAACAAACACAAAACATTTTTTAAATTGCAATTTGAAAAGTGTGACTGCAGGCTTGGCGCGGTGGCTCATGCCTGTAATCCCAGCACTTTGGTAGGCCAAGGCGGGCAGATCACGAGGTCAGGAGATCGAGACCATACTGGCTAACACGGTGAAACCCCGTCTCTACTAAAAATACAAAAAAATTAGCCGGGCGTGGTGGCGGGTGCCTGTAGTCCCAGCTACTCAGGAGGCTGAGGCAGGAGAATGGCGTGAACCCGGGAGGCGGAGCTTGCAGTGAGCCGAGATGGGGCCACTGCACTCCAGCCTGGGCAACAGAGCGAGACTGTCTCAAAACAAAAAAAAGAAAAGTGTGACTGCAAAGCTTAAGTTGCTATAAGAATGTATATTTGGGAGACTTAATAGACTTGGGAGGATGGGGTAGGTTATGAGTCTGGAAATGCTGCTTGAAAGATGATGCATTAAAACTCAAACCTGGATGGTAAGAGCCAGAAGGAGCATTGTGGTAGTATGAGGGAAGGCTTGGAAAGATATTAAATATTCTAGGAACACAAAGAAGAGGAAAAAGGCCTAGAATACTAGAGACTACGGAGTTAAGTGGGAGTGAGGAAGGAGATGGTTCCTGAGGTAAGCAGGAACCAGATTCTATAAATCTATTAAGCATTTAAAACTTTTTCTTGTCCAAAATGTAAGTCATTGACAAGGTTTAAACAAATAAGTGGTAGATTAGATTTCCTTTGCTTAAGGCGTAAAAAATGGTACCTAAATTAAAACACGTACATACACACTAACAACAACCAAAAACCCTCAGACTAATTTAAATGAAACATAGAATATGATCTAAATGATAGTAAGTTTATTTGCTAGTTCCTACTAATGAGAAGAGTATGCAGTATGTAAATATCCAATTAAAGTACATTTGATAAATTATTGAGAATGTTACACAGAATCAAAGGCAGTTAAAAAATAACAGGTGTTAGGCAATATATAACTATCAAGATTGCCATATAGTTGTGTTTACCGGAATACAGGAGTTATGGTTAAACATTTTTGAGATTGATGTGTATATTTTGGAATGTCAGTATTATTATTTAATATTCATAGTAGGCATACACACACGTTAATTAGATAAGGTCCTACCCCAAGCCCTACCTCACACTCAGTTCTCAGCATCATTTATCATGTTGTGATAATATATAAGAAACTGCTAGGGATTAATGGCCAGGCGCGGTGGCTCAAGCCTGTAATCCCAGCACTTTGGGAGGCCGAGACGGGCGGATCACGAGGTCAGGAGATCGAGACCATCCTGGCTAACACGGTGAAACCCCATCTCTACTAAAAAATACAAAAATCTAGCCGGGCGAGGTGGCGAGCGCCTGTAGTCCCAGCTACTCGGGAGGCTGAGGCAGGAGAATGGTGTAAACCCGGGAGGCGGAGGTTGCAGTGAGCTGAGATCCGGCCACTGCAGTCCAGCCTGGGTAACAGAGCGAGACTCCGTCTCAAAAAAAAAAAAAAAAGAAACTGCTAGGGATTAAATAGAGAAAAAGAAAGTAAAGTGATAAGACATGGTTCCTAACCCTCACTGAATTTATAAACTAGTGTTAGGAGACAGATAAATAACAGCAGAGCCTCAGTAGCAGAAACTAACGTTTATTGAACTCTTACAAGGAAGCTGGCACGGAACTAAATGCTTAACAAGCTTTGTCTTATTTAACCCCCGCAATGGCCTATATATGCTATTATTAACTACATTTTACACATGATGAAATTAGCCTCAGGGAGACCAACTAACTTTTTAATTGCCATCTAGATAGTATGTGGTGGATTCAGGATTTGAAAGGGGTACCCTCCCCTATATCACCGCAACACAAAATTATGTTTTAAACCAGCATGTTTAGCCCATAGCTTGCTTCCTCTGTTTTGTTTTTGTTTTTTGTTTTTTGTTTTTTGATATGAAGTCTCGCACTGTCGCCCAGGCTGGAGTGCAGTGGCGCGTTCTAGGCTCACTGCAACCTCCGCCTCCCAGATTCAAGTGATTCTCCTGCCTCAGTCTCCTGAATAGCTGGGATTACAGGCGCCCGTCACCACGTCCAGTGAACTTTTTGGATTTTTAGTAGAGACGGGGTTTCACTATGTTGGCCAGATGGGTCTCAAACTCCTGATCTTGTGATCCACCCGCCCCAGCCTCCCAAAGTGCTGAGATTACAGGCATGAGCCACCGCTCCTGCTCTGGTTTTTGTTTGTTTGTTTGTTTTGTGTGTGTGTGTATGTGTTTTTTGTTTTTGTTTTTGTTTTTGTTTTGAAAAAAAGCATGTGGTAAAATAAATTCCACATAGAAAGGCTTGACTTTGGAATCATTAGGAAGTTTCACATGGAAGTAACTTCCAAATTCCATCTTGAGGTATGGAAAGGACTTTTCTATCCAGAGAGAAGACACTCCAGGCAATGAGAATAGTATGAGCAAAGGTCTCAATGTATCTAGAACTGTCAAGGAACTGTGACTATTCTGGGATAAGGGAGTTTGCATAAGCAGGGAACTACAGAGGGGATAAGCCTGAAAAGGAATGAAATGCATGTTAATATTTTCAAGTTTCCTTTGTAGGTGATGAGTAATCAATATTTTTAAGCAGAGGAGTAACATAACCTTACCTGTTTTTAGGAATCTAGTTTGGCAACAGGAGAAGGATAATTTGGAGAGATGAGAGATTAAACATAGGGAGAGCATCTGGGAAGCCAGCAGAACAGCACTGCAAATGGAAAGTAGGGGATAGATATAAGAAATATGGGCTGGGCGCGGTGGCTCACGCCTGTAATCCCAGCACTCTGGGGGACCCATGCGGGCGGATCACCTGAGGTCAGGAGTTCGAGATCAGCCCGGTCAACATGGTGAAACCCCGTCTCTACTAAAAATACAAAAATTAATCAGGCGTGGTGGCACATGCCTGTAATCCCAGCTACTTGGGAGGCTGAGGCAGGAGAATCGCTTGAACTCAGGAGGTGGAGGTTACAGTGAGCAGAGATCACACCACTGCACTCCAGCCTGAGCGACAGAGTGAGACTCCATCTAAAAAAAAAAAAAAAAAGGAATATGGAGGAAGTAGAATCCATGGAACATGGTGACTGACTAGATATTAGTGGCTAGAGAGAGGGGAGCTTGTGTTTTACCAGAACTTGAGAGACAAGTAAGGGAGCACTATTTTGAGGGCAGAGAATAATGACTAGTTTTAAACAAATTGAGTTTGAGGTATCTGTGAAATACTGGGATAGTGAAATCTAATAGGCAGTTGAAGTATATAGGCTCCTTGATAAAATGGAGATCAGGTTGCATGGCAGCAGTAAGAAGTGCAAAGCCAAAGCAAATGGAGCAAGGACAGGGAGACTTCCTCTTGGCCAACTGGATCAAGATCAGGACAGTACTTTAACAAGGCTCCCTTAACATTCTTGTTGGTTCAGTGGACATTCCTTTAGTCCGAATATACTTGGCCTTGACATACTTCCTCCAAATATAGGATATTCTGGAAATATCTAACTTAAAGAGCAAAATATCAGATCCTGTCGTCTGTGCTAACAGTTCCAATGATTGTAAAGGATGATTTTACTACAAATGTCAATGAAACGAGAAGTATACTCAGTGTGAATTTTGCCAAAGGGCAGTTCCCTGGGGAATCTAGTTTTATTGAACAGTGACAGAGCTAGGGCAAAAAGGAGTTTAAGAAATATTACTACAGATTCAAGAATAACTGGATACAGTTATGAAATTACTTAGAAATGGTGATGCTAAGTGTCTGAGACTGTGTTTCTCATTATATTGTGCAGTCTTTGTGAGTGTGTGTGTATTTTAATTTTTATGGTACCAGGTACTTCTGATATGTCTGCTGCTTTGGAATGAATATGTACATATTTGGGTTTGATTGGACCCTTTAGTATAATTTTCTGAATTCTTTGGACATTTTATTTCCATTTTTCCCATTTTATAAGTATTTTACCTACACTTATTTTCAAATGTCCCATTTTAGGTTTGAGAATTATACTGAATTATAGATAATGTCCAATCATGCTTTTTCAATCTAAGTAGGAGTTTCAGTTCAGCTAATATTGCTTTTCCACTTCTTGTTTATCTTTGCTTACTTAACTAAAATCACCGATGAGGTAAAGAAATGGTAACAAAAAAGGAAATGTCTTCCAAATCAAGTTTACTAATAAAGATAAGAGCCAATTCTGTGCGTTCGAAAGATCTATGAACTGAGGCAAGGGATTTAGCCCTTTTTGTACACATACAGGATGATCTGTGGAATTTACATCCCTCACTGCAGATACAAAATAAAGCAATTTGGGTAGAAATTCGGCAAGGTTCCTTCCAGCTGTATAATGCTAGTATTCAGGTAAAATGAAAGCACTAACATCTTGATAAAAAGTATTTTGATTTTTTTCTCATGAAAACACTTGAATATATTATTTAAGCTGGTTGTTTAGTGTATGTAAACTCCCTATTCTAGAATGAATATATTTTGCACACCTTTATGTCTTATGATCTCTAAAACAGGGTTAAGAGACTTGCAAGTACATGGCAACATCAATCTGAATTTAACCTACAGTTAACTATCTCAACGACAGACATGTTACTCTGAAATAAAATAGTGACATTGAAATACTATATATTTCCTAACCCAACTGCTTATTAAAGACTCTCATTTCTTTTCCATGTGGGCTATTTGATACCCCTGACATTAGAATTCCAACTTCTTGTTGTCTAAGCTTTGAAGATCAGAATCCATTCATACCATCACCTTATAAAAAATTTTCCTATATGGTCATGTAACCCTAACCTTAGCCCTGATGTCCTCCTACTTAATAAAACTATTTACATGGTTGAAAACAAGTGCATTTCAAGATATAAAGTACTTTAATATAAAGCAGTCAAACATTTCAGAATGTTTCCCTGAATTTATTCCATATACGTAATAGCCCAACTCTGGGCCAGAATTTCCACTAGGAAAATTTTATTTTTGCAACAAAAATGTTTTTGCAGACAATACTACTTTTTGTTTGCACTGTATTTCCTAAGCTGTTCAGCAACTCCTTTTCTATTTTAAGGTTTCCCTAAAATATATGTATTTCTGTGTACATGTATGTATGTATGTGTATATACTTATACACATGTTAAGAATTTACTAATTTTACTGGGTCACTGGTGGATTTTGTATTTTTTTTTCCTAGTATCAATTTCATGTATGTCTTAAATATGAAACTGCATTATTTAACTCTGAAAGACATTTTTAGCTTTATGTGGAAGAAGCTATTTGAATACAGTGGCATTACTTCCAAAGAACACATTTCTTTTCTTTCCTTTGATAGAGATAAAAATGTGCCCCGTGAAAATTTTCTACTTGAGGAAAACAAACAATAACAAAATAGCTTCAGTAGTGTTCAGTTTGTGACATGGATTAAAATCTAGAACTATGAATCTATCTTTAATGTGTTTGCTATCTCTACGTGTCTCTGACATCTCAAAAAATTACACCATCTTAGGAACCATATATATTTCAATGTCAATGTGTTACTCAAAGCCAGCTCTTGGACTGAAAAAAAGAAAAAGGCAGGATCTTGAAGAGATAGTTGCACTCCTATATTCAATGCAGTATTATTCACAATAGCCAAGAAGTTGAAAGAATCTACGTGTCCTTCAATGAATAAAGAAAATGTTGTTTACCCATATAATGGAATATTATTCAGTCTTTAAAAAGAAAGACATCAAAAGGCTGGGCGCAGTGGCTCACGCCTGTAATCCCAGCACTTTGGGAGGCTGAGGTGGGTAGATCGCCTGAGGTTAGGAGTTCAAGACCATCCTGACCAACATGGTGAGACCCCATCTCTACTAAAAATACAAAAGTTAGCCGGGTGTGGTGGCGGGCGCATGTAATCCCAGCTACTCGGGAGGCTGAGGCAGGAGAATTGCTTGAACCTGGGAGGCAGATGTTGCAGTGAGCCAAGATTGCGCCACTGCACTCCAGCCTGGGTGATAGAGCAAGACTCCGTCTCAAAAAAAAAGAAAGACAGACATCTTGTCATATGTTACAACATGGATGAGCCTTGAGGACATTATGATCCATGAAATAAGTCAGTCACAGGACAAATACTGTATGATTCCACTTATACAAAGTATCTAGTCAAACTCATAGAAACCGAGAGTAGGTGGCTACCAGGGGCTGAGGCGTGAGGGAAGTGGGGAGTTGCTATTGAGTAGGCGTAGAGTTTCAGTTACACTAGATGAAAATTTTCTAGAGATCTGTGGTACAACATTGTGCTTATTATTAACAATGCACTGTACATTCAAAAATTTATTAAGAGGGTAGATCTCATGTTATGTGTTTTTACCACAATGAAAAAGGAAAAAATAGGCAAAGTTCTATTTAGGTCGCTAACTCTACACACACATACACACACACACATACAGACACACACATACACACACACACACACACACGTACACACACATCAAATCTAAATTTTTATTTCTATGTTTGAGTAGTCATATGGCTCTGAGGAAGTTCAGGAGAGAGGGGTCAGTGACTTTCTCCTTCTCCCCTGGGCAATTCATTATACCCAGGCTTTGATTAGAGCCCAGAGAAAAAGCATGTGGGATGGGTGGGGGTGTGTGTGTATGTGTGTGTGTGTGTGTGTGTGTGTGTCTAAGAATGCAGGGAGGGCAGAAAAAATGCCAGTAGATGTGCCCAGATAGACTGTGAGATCCACATTTTAGAGCTACTTTGTGACAATGTCGAACGAAGACTTCTAAGTGTTACACAGAGTTACTTTGAGAACAGCAATGGAATTAGAGGTATTAACTACAAGAGAAAAGTTCTATGATTGAGCCAGCCATAAGTGGAGAACCTGGCTGGTTCCCTCAAATGTGCTCTCCCTTTTGTAATGTCCGGGTGTCTTGGAGGACATGATACTCCCTCAGAATATCGAAAGTAGTCACTGACTGGTCTAAAGACTTTCAGACGTACAGAAAAGCTCCAACAACTGATAGAACAGGTTATATATACCAGTGTCCAGTTCAGTGAAACAGTTTCAAAAAAATAGAAACCAAGACACTGTAATTGTTCATGTATGCTTCTATTGGATATCAATATTTAAATCACTCTGAAATAAGATTTAATGTTTGTTTCTTTTTTAAATGTGGGCTCTTTCCTGTTAGCCTCTAAGTATTTTCTCATTTTAGAGAGGTGGGTGAGGGAAAGTGATTTTCACTCACTTACGTGTAAAACAAAAATATACTCTTTTATCCACAAATGCCCAGACATTGTCAAGACATAAGTGTAAAATGTACCAAAATGTTAGACTGTTAGTTATTTTGCATAAAACACACATCCAAACACATATTAACTGAACAGCAGATGGCAGAGGAAAGAAAATCAGTTAGATTGCAGTGTGGGTGAAACATGCCCAATAAGTTCTGTAAAGATGGAAACCTGGGCATAAGAGAAACCATATTGAGTAAGCAAATGGAATGCCTAATCTGATTCTTTCATCTTCACTGTGTTTGATTTATCCTGTCCATAAATACTTATCATTTTTATCATGATGCCTTAAGGCTATTTTTGATGGAAAGGGAGGGGCAAACAGAGTATGTTTACATAGTAACACATTTGGGGAAATCATCTTGGAATAAATACTTTTAATGATGTATAGTGCTTCCTAATATTCATCAGTGGGTGAAAATTAATTTAGATCAAAATACTAATGTACTAGGAAAAAAATGATGAATGTGGCTATATATTAGTCTAGAAACATAAGAAGTATACATATTAGAGCTCATTTTATGAATGAAATAAATTATTTATATATTTTAACATCATCCAGTTTATAAATTGTTTTTTCTAATTAAAATAAAGGCAGAAAAATAGGGATAAGTATCTAAAATAACATATAGCAAAGAATTTTTAAAATATTTGCACAATTACTACTGATTCAGGAATTTCAGCTTAAAAAAATCACATTTATCTAAATTAGATTGAAACTGAGATGTTTACTGAGATGTAAACAAGAGCAATGATAGACGCTAGGTACAGAGAAAGCAATGAGATGACTTAGAACTTAAGGAGCTAATAACATATTTGTTTTTTGTTTATTTGTTTGTTTTTTGATACAGAGTCTCACTCTGTCACCCAGGCTGGAGTGCAGTAGTGCAATCTCAGCTCACTGCAACCTCTGCCTCCTGGGATCAAGCGATTCTCCCACCTCAGCCTCCAAAGTAGCTGGGACTACAGGCGTGCACCACCACGCAGGGCTAATTTTTGTATTTTTAGGAGAGATGGGATTTCATGATGTTGGCCAGGCTGGCCTCGAACTCCTGACCGCAAGTGATCCACCTGCCTCAGCCTCCCAAAGTGCTGGGATTACAGGCATGAGATACCCTGCCCGGCCATTGAGAAGCTAGTAATATATTTCTACAGCAAATGAGTGATCTGATTAAACTAGACTCCAAAATAATATTTACCTATATGTTCTGATACTATTGCAAAACTAGAAAACACAATCTCTAAACAATAGAGAAAAAACTGATTGCTTCTGGAGGAACATCTTTGCTTTTAAGTGAATCAAGAAGGGATTCATTAAATGAATTGTGGGGAAGGGTATGCTATTTAAAAAGCCAAAGTATCAGGGAAATGTCAACTTGGAAAAAGGGTTAAACACATAACAGGCTGGGTGTGTTGGCTCATGCCTGTAATCCCAGCACTTTGGGAGGCCGAGGCAGGCAGATCATCTGAGGTCAAGAGTTTGAGACCAGCCTGGCCAACATGGTGAAACCCTGTTTCTACTAAAAATACAAAAATTAGGCTGGGTGCAGTGGCTCGTGCCCATACTCCCAGCCCTTTGGGAGGCCAAGGCAGGTGGATCACCTGAGGTCAGGAGTTCAAGACCAGCCTGGCCAACATGGCAAAACCCTGTCTCTACTAAAAATACAAAAATTAGCCAGTAGCCAGGCGTGCTGGTAGGCACCTGTAATTCCAGCTATTCAGGAGGCTGAGGCACGAAAATCGTTTGAACTGGGCAGGCGGAGGTTGCAGTGAGCCAAGATTGTGCCACTGCAATCCAGCCTGGGTGACAGAGCGAGACTCTGTCTCAAACAAAAACAAAAACAACAACAAATAACAATGAAATTTCCTAGGCCGGGCGTGGTGGCTCATGCCTGTAATCCTAGCACTTTGGGAGGCTGAGGCAGGTGGATTGCCTGATGTCAGTAGTTCGAGACCAGCCTGGCCAACATGGTGAAACCCTATCTCTACTAAAAATACAAAAATTAGCTGGGCGTGGTGGCGGGCGCCTGTAATCCCAGCTACTTGGGAGGCTGAGGCTGCAGAATTGCTTGAACCCAGGAGGCAGAGGTTGCAGAGAGCCGAGATCGCACCACTGCACTCCAGCTGGGCAACAGAGTAAGACTCCATCCTCCATCTTCAAAAAAAAAGAAAGAAAGAAAGAAAGAAATTTCCTAAGCCCACAGATACTTGTCCATAAAAATAAAACCTGTTGAGTACTCTTATTTTAGAATGCAGGTACAGAAATTATAGTATAACTATTCAGTTTATAAGTGGTGGGGATCTTTTTCAAATAGATTTTTAAACTGCTTGTAGAACAACCTCCTTTTCCTGTATACTTTTAATCTGCTCCTGTTTCCCTCTTCTAGAGATGACCAATTAAAAATACCCCAGAGACCTCTTATGTGGAAACACTAAAGAACTCATACATTGCTCCCTAGGACAGGTGTGCATCAATTACCATGGCAGGCCATGAGTGAATCTTTGCAAACTGCAATGCTGAACTTAATATATGCACATTTGCAAAGCAAAAGGCTATTAATCAATCATGCAGAGTCACTGAGTGCAGCTCAGCAGAACTGCAAACCACAAACTTGCTTTCCTTTGATGGTACTTGGCTGAAACCTCGACTCAAGCAGCAGTGCTGTCCTTCTGAAACTAGCGAAATGGTATTGTCATAGCCCATTATAATTTTCATAGCAGCTATCTTGAAGCTCTAAAAATCAAGTCTGTTTTGCATGCATGAAAGCAAGCAAGCCCCAAGTCCCGGGCAGGTGGGTAGGTGGTTATTTCTGGCTGCAATTTTGCTAAGTCTCTAAACCAGCCCTGCTTTAATTAGGAGCTTTTCTTCTGAGTTATTTTGATGTTAATAATATATGGCGGTCGCATTCCTTGTACATGTTCCAAAACAGTGATACAAACATTATTAAATCTAATCAGTGTTTATGGAGTATTCCATATGCTACCCACGGTGAATCTTTTGAAATGTCATTTTAGTGGATAATGCATAAAGAAGGGTTGGTATATACAATGACATGCTTTTGTTCCTTCAGTCAATGATTTTTATGAAAAATTTTCTACAGATGGTAGTTGCTTTCAATTTGTATTTGACCATATTTTAAAAAGAATATTTTTTGTTAGACTTCTATACAACAAATATTTAAATTCACAAAGATTTCCTACTTCAAAGAATACAATAATTAACTTTCCTTTTACTAAAGAACAAAAACAATACTGCAAATGCCTTAAATAAAGTAGAACAAGTTTAAATGAAGCCTCTTAGAATTATGCATTAAGAAAAATTTAACAAGAGTTGAAAACTAGGCACCACACCTAAAATACCTAAAATAACATTAAGATGAAAAACTAAGAAAGGCAAAACTTGGTCTTGTCTAAGACAGCTGAGCAACTGCCCAGACTGGACAACTATTGAGCATTATAATATAATGTCCTTCCTATTCTCTGTATTAACGATCAACTACTAGTATTCAATGTAGCCATTAAAACTAATTCTCACCAGATGGTCCTATATTCCTGAAGATATGGATATGTGTTTTCTCTCCTTAAGCAATTCTATTAGGCAAATTATGGCTCTAAGAAGCAGAGCTGCAGATGCAGACTACACTCATCAGACATAAGGCCAACCGCAGAGCCTCCTCCACATGCAGGCAGTGGACAATGGGGGCTGTTCATTTACCTCTTCATCCACAGCCATGTGCACAAATAACAATGTTCATCACCAGGGTCAATGTTTCTAAACTCTAAGATGAATGATACATGTTTAAGAAAAATAATTTACGACTGGGTGAGGTGGCTCATGCCTGTAATCCCAGCACTTTGGGAGGCAAAGGTGGGTGGATCACCTGAGGTCAGGAGTTTGAGACCAGCCTGGCCAAGATGGCGAAACCCTGTCTTTACCAAAAATACAAAAATTAGCTGGGCGTGGTGGCGGGTGTCTGTAATCCCAGCTACTTGAGAGGCTGAGGCAGCAGAATTGCTTGAACTGGGAGGCAGAGGTTGCAGTGAGCCAAGATCGTGCCACTGCACTCCAGCCTGGGTGATAGAGCAAGCGAGACTCTGTCTCAAAAAAAAAAAAAGACAAGAAAAATAATTTACTTTGATAACTTTTCAGCAGTCTCATAGAGATGGTTTAGGTTATCATTACCTGAGTAGAGAATATACAAAGAGCTGACCTGTGGTGTTTTACTGTAGGCATCGATATATTTGAGTCTTAAGTTGCACAGGCCTTTTATACTCTGCTATATGCAGGTTCTTCCAGATCTCTTGAACCTTTGTGTTTGAGTACAGACTATCACAATCTGTTTATTAGCTTAGATAGAAAAAAACAAGAACAAAAAACTGAGATGCCGTCATTAAAAACAAAAACGCATGAGATGAAAAGCAAAAATTCTTTTTGCAAAAGATAGATTTAAAAAATGTAATATTTGACTATTCATTGTATCTACTGTGAATGTGGGGCTGTTTTGTCATTTTACTGATCTTACGATGCTTTCCAAACAGCTGGCAGGCAGGCAATGTTTTTTATAGTTAATGAAAGGAATTTTATATAAAATGACAGTGCAGTTGCCACCTGAAAATATTAAGTGCTACATCAGATTCTTAGCTACAGGAGGTATTTATTTGCTCCTTTTATTATAGCTTTCTATAGGAGTAAGTAAGGCACTCCTCTCATGAGCCCCACATCACCCGCTGTGGAAGCCTTGCCAGAACCAGAGCAAGGGGCTTCTCAAATGGGAATATCATAGAATATATCACTTGTTATCTATTTAAATATGTTTTATTGAAAGGAGAGTCATCTGTAGGCACCAAAGGGTAGCTGCTTCCCTTAAAGTCAGTTATTATCAGAGTCAAATTAGATTTAGATACTCATTACACAAATAAGAGCCAAATTTTGCCGGGCGCGGTGGCTCACACCTGTAATCCCAGCACTTTGGGAGGCCGAGGCGGGAGGATCACGAGGTCAGGAGTTCGAGATCAGCCTGACCAACATGATGAAACCCCATCTCTACTAAAAATACAAAAATTAGCCGGGCGTGGTGACACGTGCCTGTAATCCCAGCTACTCGGGAGGCTGAGGCAGGAGAATCGCTTGAACCAGGGAGGTGGAAGTTGCAGTGAGCTGAGATCGTACCACTGCACTCCAGCCTGGGTGACAGAGTGAGACTCCGTCTCAAAACAAAAAAGAACCAAATTTTAAAATTAGGTTCAACAAGTTATTTGATTTAGCCTATAAAGAGCCTCTTTCTGATTTTTTTTTTTTTTTTTTGAGACAGAGTTTCACTCCTGTTCCCTAGGCTGGAGTGCAATGGTGTGATCTCAGCTCATCGCAACATCTGCCTCCCGGGTTCAAGAGAGTCTCCTGCCTCAGCCTCCCGAGTAGCTGGGATTACAGTCATGCGCCACCACTCCCGGCTAATTTTGTATTTTTAGTAGAGATGGGATTTCTCCATGTTGGTCAGGCTGGTCTTGAACTCCTGACCTCAGGTGATCCGCCCGCCTTGGCCTCCCAAAGTACTGGGATTACAGGCATGAGCCACTGCATCCGGCCCCTGATGCAGAACTGGCATAGGCCAGGTGCAGTGGCTCATGCCTGTAATCCCAGCACTTTGGGAGGCCAAGGCGGGCGGATCACCTGAGGTCAGGAGTTTGAGACCAGCCTGGCCAATACGGTGAAACCCCGTCTCTACTGAAATATACAAAAATTAGCCTGGCGTGGTGGCAGGCGACTTAATCCCAGCTATTTGGGAGGCAGAGGCAAGAGAATCATTTGAACCCGGGAGGCAGAGGTTGAAGTGAGCCGAGATTGAGCCATTGCACTCAAACCTGGGGTATAAGAGCGAGACTTCCCCCCAAAAAAAAGAACTGGGATAAACGTAAGAATAAATGTTAAAATATTTCTATTTGTAGGAATATATCATAGTTTACAGCAAATACTAGAGTTGCAAAAGATCTTTTGCTATCAACAACCTACTTTTTAGTCAGGAAGAAAATCTCAAAGCACCATCTCTAATCCAACTTACATTTTGAGTTGTAGGTTTCATGTGAAAGGGTTTTTGTGTGTTTGTTTTTTCATTCTTGAAAAACTAATCAAAATCAGTAGATTCAGATAGACTCCCAGACCTCTCCAAAACTGTACATATTAAACCAGTGACTAAGAGTCAGCTATGGTTTCTGGTGTTTTCTTTCTGTATGCCTTCAGGCACACACATGTAATTTTTGTGCTTCAGGGAGTTAGTGCTTCATAAAAACAGAGATGAATGGTTATAAAACATACACCAGTGCCCTTTGGAAGTAATTAAAAATATGGCCCTTCCCCATCCTCATTTCCTTTCCTTTTGGCATTGCCCCTTCTATATCCTATGTTCAGCTTTTCTTCTACCTCGCAAAATATATTTGATTTCTCTTTGTACTCTCCCATAAAGAATCATATGCTTAAACTTACAGAAATGTGCCCTAAATACATTTTTAAAATTGCATTAAAACTAAGAAGAATAAACTCAAGAGAACATTGGCTCCAATTCACAAACTATGTAGAATATTTTCTGTTCTAAAAGTACACCTTCATTGTCTTCGAAGGAGTCTGCAAAGTGAGAATTATAAACAATATATCTTCATTAAATACAGTGGGACATGTATTTGATGAATACATTAAAATTTAGTTACAATTAAATTTTCAACTCTATTGCTGTGGGCTTTTAGATTTGACACTAACATTTATTAATCCAAATACTTTAATAAAATTACATCTTTCCAAATTAAGCCACATGCAAATATACTTTTAAAGGTATAAATTAGCATGTCATGTGTATATATATGCCTGAAATCAAAACAGTTTCTAAGATGATTCTCAACCAAAATTGGAAGGCAACTTTAAAGATCTGGCAAGTAGCCATTTAAAACACATACATGGCTGGGCGCAGTGGCTCACATCTGTAATCCCAGCACTTTGGGAGGCCGAGGAGGGTGGATCATAAGGTCAGGAGATTGAGACCATCCTGGATAACATGGTGAAACCCCGTCTCTACTAAAACTACAAAAAATTAGCCGGGCGTGGCTGCTGGCAGGCGCCTGTAGTCCCAGCTACTAGGGAGGCTGAGGAAGGAGAATGGTGTGAGCCTGGGAGGCGGAGCTTGCAGTGAGTGGAGATCATGCCACTGCACTCCAGCCTGGGGGACAGAGTGTGACCCCATCGCAAAAAAAAAAAAAAAAACACACACACACAAAAACAAAAGCGAATGTATGTGAACATACATGCATATGTATAAATGTAAATGTGAATGCAATTATATATAAATTCATTTAATTTATATTACTTATTTTGCAATAATAATTTATTAAAGCAAAGAAATATTAGGGGAAATAACATTATGATAATAATAAACACATTTTGTTGTGCATTAAGGGCTATGATAATGCCTATATCATATGCTACCTGCATTATTTTGGAGTTTTACTGCATAGTAATGCTATATTTCACATTATTTATTTGATCTGACACTGAAAATGAGCCATGTTATAAAGTTGTACTGCACACTCTATTCTTAAATTTGTTTCCATACTACTCCAAAAGTAACCCTAAATCCCTAGTGCATAACATGACTCAGAGGTTAATTCTCCATCCAGCACTCTCTCTTCCAGTCTCCAGCTATTAAAGAATTGCATAATGGCATTCTAAATGTTTCAGCTTAGAAAATGTGCTCCTATCAGTAATCTTATAAATTATGTCATAAAGGATAACTGACAACCATAGTGGACTCATAAATACTAAATGAATTAGTAATAAAATCTCTACTAATTCCATCTGAAATTAAAGGCATAGCTTTTAATGAAAATATTTTTTATACTTTTCTTTTTACTCCTTCTATGCTGAATATAATGTTATATATTTCAAGTAAAATAAAAGATCCTTCATTTGACTCAGTTTGTAATGTAAGAAATTATCCGTGCCGGGCGCGGTGGCTCACGCCTTCAATTCCAGCACTTTGGGAGGCCAAGGAGGGCGGATCACGAGGGTCAGGAGATCAAGACCATCCTGGCTAACACAGTGAAATCCTGTCTCTTCTAAAAATACAAAACTTAGCTGGGCATGGTGGCGGGCACCTGTAGTCCCAGCGCTACTCAGGAGACTGAGGAAAGAGAATGGCGTGAACCCGGGAGGCAGAGCTTGCAGTGAGCCGAGATTGCGCCACTGCACTCCAGCCTGGGCAACAGAGCAAGACTCCGTCTCAAAATAAATAAATAAATAAATAATCCAAAAATTTTAATGTAAGAAGTTCTCCATAAAGGTTAACCTACATTCAAGGCAGCCTCAGATTGAGAGATAATTTTTTTTTTTTTTTGAGACGGAGTCTCACTCTGTCACCCAGGCTGGAATGCGGTGGCACCATCTTGGCTCACTGCAACCTCAGCCTCCTGGGTTCAAGCGATTCTACTGCCTCAGCTTCCCGAGCAGACAGGGCTGCAGGCGCCTGCCACATGCCTGCCTAATTTTTGTATTTTTAGTATAGACGGGATTTCACCATATTGGCCAGGCTGCTCTCAAACTCCTGACATTGTGATCCGCCGGCCTCAGCCTCCCAAAGTGCTGGGATTACAGGAATGAGATACTGTGCCCGGCCAACTTAAGAGATAATTTTAAGAGTAATCAGTTTGTTCTAGTTTGCCTGGGATAGACTTCCCAGTTTTAGTACTAAAAGTAAATCCTTCAGTGCCTACAGTTAGTTAATTTAGAGGTAACACTCAAACATATGGTCCTTTATGCTGTTTAACCATTTATGTTGTGAATGCTTCACAAAAACAAATAAGTATGCTTTTTTGGTTACAAAGTAGTATGTCTAGCAGCAGAAAAACATATCCTTTCAAGAGTATATTTAATATTATTAATTATTATTTAATATTATCAATTATATATATATTATATATTATATATATATATATATATATTTTTTTTTTTTTTTTTTTTTTTTTTTTTTTTGGAGACAGTCTCACTCTGTTGCCCAGGCTGGAGTGCAGTGGCACAATCTCGGCTCACTACAACCTCCGCCTCCCGGATTCATGTGATTCTGTTGCCTCAGTCTCCCGAGTGGCTGTGATTACAGGCACACACCACCACACCAGGCTATTCTTTGTATTTTTAGTAGAGATGCGGTTTCACCATGTTGGTCAAGCTGGTCTCAAACCCCTGACCTCAGTTGATCCACCTGCCTCGGCCTTCCAAAGTGCCGGGATTACAGGCATGAGCCACCACATCCGGCCAATATTTATTATCAATTATATTTATCATGTCTCATCTATTCCTTCCTACACAGATACTGACTGAGTGCCTATTCAGTACTAGGTGTTATACTAGGCATTAATTCTATTTTGAAATAATATTATGGGAATTTTATATAAGAAGTACTTTAACATTCTGATTCTCTATAAGAGTGAAAGCCCTACAATTAGAGTAGGAAAAAATATCTTTTTCCAAATTTGATTTATTACCTTATAACTTCTATATTGCCATGGAAGAAACAAAGAACAAAGATTTGAAACTTATTTGTAGAAGCAAGAAAGGGAGCATCATCGATAAATGGAAAGAGAACAAATTATTTACCAACTTCTATATAATCTTTTTCTTACTGTATAACTGTTTACTCATCAATTTTAGAAAATTCTCAGAATTATGAATGGAAAATATTCAGAGTCAATTTTCTAGACCTGAAGAATTTATTTTAAAATGTCTTAAGGAGTCTATCAAAATACAGTACTCCTAATCTAACTTTTGGCTCAGAAGGGAAAAAAATACAGTTACTGGCATTTCTTGAAGATTTTCTGTGTTTGAATCCTTACAAGAAAACATCATTTATTTCTGATTCTATTAATAATATCACTGAGAAGCTTTACCTAAGTTTAATGTCGCTATTATTTTACCACTATTATTGTCCAATTTTGGGTGATGTTTAAAACAGCAGGAATGACATGACATCTTGAAAACTATAATCGGCCGGGCGCGGTGGCTCATGCCTGTAATCCCATCACTTTGGGAGGCTAAGGCGGGTGGATCACTTGAGATCAGGGGTTCGAGACCAGCCTGGCCAACATGGTGAAACCTTGTCTGTACTAAAAATACAAAAATAGCCAGGCATGGTGGCGGGTGCCTGCAATCCCAGCTACTTGGGAGGCTGAGAATAGCTTGAACCTGGGAGGCAGAGGTTGCAGTGAGCCGAGATTACGCCATTGCACTCCAGTCTGGGCAACAAGAGAGAAACTCCATCTCAAAAAAAAAAAAAAAAAAAAAAAGAAAAGAAAACTGTAATCAAGCATAGACCAGTGGGCGGCCAGGCGTTGTGACTCACACTTGTAATCCCAGCACTTTGAGAGGCCAAGGCGGGTGGGTCACGAGGTCAGGAGTTCGAGACCAGCCTGTCCAAGATGGTGAAATCCTGTCTCTACTAAAAATACAAATATAAGCCAGGTGCGGTGGCGGGCGCCTGTAATCCCAGCTACTCGGGACGCTGAGGCAGGAGAATCACTTGAACCTGGGAGGCAGAGGTTGCAGCGAGCCGAGATCACACCACTGCACTCTAGCCTGGACGACAGAGCAAGATTCCGTCTCAAAAAAAAAAAAAAAAAAAAATGCAAAACAAGAACAGACCAGTGGTTAGGTGAGACTGGAGAGAGGGGGAGGAAGGGAAGGATGGGGAGAGGCTGGTCAATAGGTATAAAGTTACAATTAGATAGTAAGAATAAATTTTGGTGTTCTATTGCACAGTAAGGTAACTATGTTTAATAGTAAAATATTATATCTTAGATAATTTCTCACTACAAAGAAATGATAAATGCACAGGTGATAGATACACTAGCTAAACTGGTTGTATCATAATATAGCTATGTATCAAAACATCAGATTGTACCCCATAAATACATACAATTACAATGTGTCAATTAAGAGAATAATTTTAAAAAACTCTAATCAAGTTACGGTGATTACAATCACGAACAAGGTCAGGATACAATGGCTCCTAAAGTAGAAAGGAATGCAGATAATTACTGTTCCCTTCAGTCACATTCAGGCATTTGAAGAGTAGTGCCATTATCACATTCTTTCATGAATGCAAAGTGTAATATTCCACAATCCGATTAATTTTTCTCTGGCATGATTAGTCAAAAACACACTCTTGCAAAATGGCTTATATCTCTAAGACCAATTTCAACATGGTTTGGCGTTAACACTGATTTCTCTCATCAAATCAATGTATGAGTTTTATTATCGCAATGATTTAACTTGAATTATCATCAGGTAATCATAAGTAAAAGAGGAATGTCTGTTTACAATCAACTAAAATACTGAATAATCCCTTAAAAGAAAGGAAAATGATATTTCAAGTCTTAATTCTGCCTTCTATTTCCTAGGCAAGAGAAGGCAAGGCATTAAAAAATGTCCTTGCACTGTTAGAATAATGCTTATTTAAAAACATCCTTAAAACGTTATTTGAGTTTAAGGAAATTAATCGTAAGAACCACAGACAACGGACTTGACTGAAGAAGTTACTTTGCAATCAGAAAAGTGGTGATTGGGCTGAAAAACAAATTATGACATTGTAACGTTTTCAATGTTCACCTGTTTTAGTTTATTTCTTTACAGATTGAACACAGAATGGACTCAGTAATCCTTCTGGTTCAAGCTCAACATAAAGACATTCTTACTTTTCAGAAAATAATAGAAGCATTACAATAGTCATCATGCAATTCATATTCTAAGCAATTTGCTTTCTCATCTTACCTAGACACCCTGCACTGGTTTCTATTTCCTTTCTGTTTCAATTCTTGCTGTTCCTATTATGGAAGCTAGTACACATCTAACTTCTTCATGTGGCATGGACCCCCACACATAAACCCATTTATCCCATCTACATGAGACTGTTGCAGATTTTGCTCAAAAAATGGAAACTCAGGAGGAAACTAGTCAACTTGTCAAAACATATTTTTTTCCTTAATATGTAAATAAAGTCTATCTAAATAGGGCTTGAGGTACAGGAAAAAGAAATGGACTGTCTCCCATCATCAAATTGCTTATGCTGCCTACCCTCTAGCCTACTGATTTCTTTTTTCTTGAGACGGAGTCTCCCTCTATTGCCCAGGATGGAGTGCAGTGGCACAATCTCGGCTCACTGCAAACTCTGCCTCCTCCGTTCAAGCAATTCTACTGCCTCAGACTCCCGAGTATCTGGGACTACTGGTGCGCGCCACCACGCCTGGCTAGTTTTTTTGTTTGTATTTTTGGTGGAGACGGGGTTTCACCATATTGGCCAGGCTAGTCTCGGACTCCTGACCTCGTGATCCGCCTGCCTTGGCCTCCCAAAGTGTTGGGATTACAGACGTGTGCCACTGTGCCCGGCTAGTCTACTGATTTCTTTGGTCTTTATAAACCAGGGGATTTGAAGACAAGAAAGTGAGAAGAGAAAGAACAGAGGAGAAGGAGAAAAACAGAACAGGAAGGATCATCTATGCTTCTCTAAATCAATTCTTCATGGCACATTTAGGAAATGATATTATTTATATGGCACACTAGGGTAAACCGACAAGGCTGCTCAAGGTTGCTAAGGCAAACCAACCCTCTAGAGAGCACTGGCTACCCCAAGGGGTCAGGAGTTGAACATCTCAACATCATGAGATCACTATGATGCGATGATCGAGTACAAACATCAAAAGATGGCTTAAAGGATCTCAGATATAGTTATTTAGGCCAAATTACATAAAGAAACTTGGGCTGCCAGGCGCGGTGGCTCAAGCCTGTAATCCCAGCACTTTGGGAGGCCGAGACGGGCGGATCACAATGTCAGGAGATCGAGACCATCCTGGCTAACATGGTGAAACCCCGTCTCTACTAAAAAATACAAAAAACTAGCCGGGCGAGGTGGCGGGCGCCTGTAGTCCCAGCTACTCGGGAGGCTGAGGCAGGAGAATGGCGTGAACCTGGGAGGCGGAGCTTGCAGTGAGCTGAGATCCGGCCACTGCACTCCAGCCTGGGCGACACAGCGAGACTCCGTGTCAAAAAAAAGAAACTTGGACTAAGTTTAAAAATGTAATCATCAGCTTAATAAATATATGAGGCTGCTTTTCTCAAGGTTTTAAAATAATATCTATGATATAAAAAACAGTTTAATAGAATCCACATTTTTCCAATCTAATAGGAATCCTTGGTCAGTCACTGCAATAAGCACTCTACACACGTCTCTCATTTGATCCTTAAAATGAAGATCAAAATTGAGAAACAAGGAAGAGCTTATAGTGATGGATGAGGTAAGCATCATCTAAGAGCAAAATTAAAATTTCAACTCAGATGTTTCTTACTCCAAAGCTCATGCTCTTTCTATTACAGCTGTGGTAAAAATAAATAAATAAAAATAAATAAATAAATAAATAAATAAATATTGGTCAAAAGAACACTTTCAAACCCATCCCAACCCAAAACAAAACAAAAAAAGAACACTTTCTTTTCACAGTGCTACACAAAAACCCAATTTATAAAACAGATAAAAGTGGAGCTGCTCTGTGTGAGCGTGTGTGTAGGGCAATGGGGGTAAAGGGGAGAAGTTTCCAATCCCATCAGCAACCTCTGATGCATCTTGATGGAAACCCCTTGGGTACCTTGGAGCACACCTTAAAATTCACATCCACTCGTTAATCTCCAGTAAAAATGCTTAAAACACAAATGCATCTCTGTTACACCGTATCACACCTTATATTACTTGCTTTATTTGTGTACTTGTTTTGTTTTGTTGTTTTAAGAGCCAGGGTCTCGCTTGCCGAGGCTGGGGTGCAGGGGCTACTCACAGGCACCATGATCGTTACTGCAGCCCAGATCTCCTGGTCTCAAGCAATCATCATGCCTCAGCCTCCTGAATAGCTGAAACTACAGTTGTGCACCATGGCAACTGACTTGTATACTTGTTTTTCTTTCTTATAGGGTCTTTAAGGGCAGGGAGAAGAAGGCTAAGAGTCTAACAAAAAAGAAAGAGAATGATAAGTAAAACTAAGCATTCAGTCAATGGCCATATATTAAAGGTATGTTTCCACAGTAATGGGAGAATATTATTTCTCATCTTCCTATCCTGTTTCACCATGTTGCCCAGGCTGGTCTGGGGGAGTGAAATGTTAAACATGTGGACCAATTCTTCTTTTAAAAATTGTTCAACTAAAACATTTCTCAACAACAAAAGCAAGCCTGCCTTCCAGCAACCTGGGGCACTACTTATGTTCATACACAACATGGTATCTTGAAAATAGTAGCCTGAACAAACAGCTTTTATTGTTTCTAAATTTAAACAAACTGAATGATTCATTTAAGTATTTCTCTAAATTCTCTAATACCTTTTCAGTCCAATTCTATTTTTTCCCTCATAAATTCAAAAGCAGAAGAAGAAATCAGCCCCTATAGTATAGAAAGATACATATCAAAGAGACGCTAGTCAGGCAAAAAGATAAAGTCACAGCAAAGGGATAGACTCTTATCTTTAACTCATCCTAGACATACTGTGACCTCTATTAAAAGTACATTATCAGCATTTTTGACAAATAGTTATCAGTATTTGCTAATTTCTAAGTTGAATCCAACTCAACACTATAGATTTTCCACAATATCATTTTTTACTGCGATGAACTGGCCTCATACCTTTTTTTTTTTTTTTTTTTTTTTTGAGACAGAGTCTCACTCTGTCTTCCAGACTGCAGTGCAGTGGCATGATCATAGCACACTGCAGCCTCAACCTTCAGGGCTAAAGTGATCCTCCCTGTCTTAGCCTACCGAGTAGCTGGGACTACAGGCGTGCACCACCACACCTAGTTTTTTTTGTGTGTGTGTGTGTTTTTTTTTTGTAAAGACAGGGTTTCACTATGTGGCCCAGGCTGGTCTTGAAATCCTGGGCTCAAGCGATCTTCCCACCTCAGCCACCCAAAGTGTTGGGATTATAGGTACGAGCCACCATGCCCAGCCTGGCCTTATATCTTGACACACCTAAAGAAAATACATCATCAAATGTTTTACTTTCACGTTTTGTATATATACAATATTCCTGACTAGGCCATTCAAAGTAAGCGAGATACAATGTTGTTCAACTTGGGCTTGTGTGTATCTACCTTAATTACATCCTGAAAGCAGTTTTACAAAACAGTAAAGCCAGGCCTGGCACGGTGGCTCATGCCTGTAATCCTAGCACTTTGGGAGGCCGAGGCAGGTGGATCACTTGAGGTCAGGAGTTCGATACCAGTCTGGCCAACACGGTGAAACCTCGTCTCTACTAAAAATACAAAAAATTAGCCGGGCATGGTGGTGCCTGCCTGTAATCCCAGCTACTTGGGAGGCTGAGACGGAAAAATAGCTTTAACCCGGCAGATGGACGTTGCAGTGAGCCGAGATCACATCATTGCAAGCCAGAGCAAGAGAGGGAGACTCTGTCTCAAAAAAACAAACAAACAAACCAAAAAAAAAAAAAAACCAGTAAAGCCTTACTCTGTTTTGACTCCATGGTTCTATTTTTCACATTTGATCCAGAACATAAAGACAATCTTTCCAAATTGTATGTACCAACATATATTCTAGCTGAATCTTAACTGATTCAGAGTGAGAGGAAGTCATGAAAGAATATAATAAAACAAAGAAAATGAGCTTAGACAATAAAAGTTGAAAGAAGCGGCACGATGACAAAGTTGAAATCACATTTTTCAAACCATGTTATATAAAAGATATAAAGTTCTTCTTCTATGAAGATGACCATATTTCTTATAAGAAGATGACCACACAGATCCAGTATCAATCAGTATAACAGGAAAGCTTGGTTACTTTTGCCAGCAATGTGGATGGATCTACAATGAATTGTGCACATTATTATTCAGTGTTCACTTGTGACCACTGGTATACAGCAACAAAAAAGCTACCTGAATTTAAACTTCAGTAAACTAAAGCTGACTAGCTCAGAAGTGTCCAATTAATAGCCGTGGGCTCTCCATTGTCTCAGTTAATGACAACTCTATTCTTACCATTTGCTTAGCTCAAAAGCCTTGGGAATTTCTGTTCACTCCTCATATTCCACACATCTAGTGTATAATTTTAGTAAACTTCTATCCATTCTACTTTCAAAAAGTTAGAAAGAACCACTAGAAATTATGGATTCTTGCCAGGCGCAGTGGCCCATGCCTGTAATCCCAGCACTTTGGAGGGCTGAGGCGGCCAGATCACCTGAGGTCAGGAGTTCAAGACCAGGCTGGCCAGCATGGCAAAACCCCATCTCTACTAAAAATATAAAAATTAGCTGGGCGTGGTGGCAGGCACCTGTAATCCAGCTACTCGGGAGGCCGAGGCAGGAGAATCGCTTGAACTGGGGAGGAGGATGTTGCAATGAGCTGAGAACATGCCACTGCACTCCAGCCTGGGCAACAGAGCGAGACTCCATCTCAAAAAAAAAAAAAAATTATGGATTCTGTTTATCAAAAGTGGTCAAATATTGGCAACTTCATATGGTACAAACTGACATTGAAACTAGCATTGCAAAATTGTAACTGAGACAGTGAAAGAGATCTGACCTAACCAACTTTATCTTGCTTTTAACTTCCAAGCTGTCCTTGTTCATTCCTGGGGGTAGGCTGAACTAACTTTGGGAGGAACTTAGTTTATAGTTTTTTTGGTTTGTTTTTTGTTTGTTTGTTTTTTTGAGACAGAGTCTAACTCTGTCGCCCAGGCTGGAGTGCAGTGGCGCGATCTTGGCTCACTGCAAGCTCCACCTCCTGGGTTCACGCCATTCTCCTGCCTCAGCCTCCCGAGTAGCGCAATTACAGGCGCCTGCTACCACGCCCGGCTAATTTTTGTATTTGTCGGTAGAGATAGGGTTTCACCATATTGGCCAGGCTGGTCTCAAACTCCTGACCTCAAGTGATCTGCCCGCGTCAGCCTCCCAAAGTGCTGAGATTACAGGCGTGAGCCACCCCACCGCGTCCGGCAGACTCATAAGTTTCTATTATCATTTGGGTGTACAACTCCCTCCGCCCCTCACAATTTTTCTTACCTTATCTTCTTTTTTTTTTTTTTTTTTTTTTTTTTTTGAGACGGGAGTCTCGCTCTGTAGCCCAGGCTGGAGTGCAGTGGCCGGATCTCAGCTCACTGCAAGCTCCGCCTCCCGGGTTCACGCCATTCTCCGGCCTCAGCCTCCCAAGTAGCTGGCACTACAGGCGCTGCCACCTCGCCCTGCTATTTTTTGTATTTCTTAGTAGAGACGGGGTTTCACCGTGTTAGCCAGGATGGTCTCGATCTCCTGACCTCGTGATCCGCCCATCTCGGCCTCCCAAAGTGCTGGGATTACAGGCTTGAGCCACCGCGCCCGGCCTTCTTACCTTATCTTCTATGACTCTCCCTCTCATTCATGAGCTTCAGGCAACTGGACTCACTACTTTTACTTTTCCTGGAACACACCAGGCATGCTTTTTGCCTCAGGGTCTTTGCATTTGGAATGCTTGGAATGTTCTTTCCCCACATATCTGCATGACTTAACTTTCTTTAAATCCTTATTCAGAAATCACCAAGTCAATAAGGCTTTCCCTCTGTGCTATCTAAAATACCAACATACCACCAAACTCCCTCTTCACTTTTATACCCTATGGCATTTATTGCCTTTGAACATACTTTGCAATGTCTTTATTTCGTCTATTTTTCCTTACTATTACATAAGCTCCAGGAAGGCAGAAATGTTTATCTGTGTACTATGGTATTCCCAGAACCTACAACACTATCTAGCAGATTAGGAGGCACTTCATAAATTTTTGCTGAAGGAATGAATGAGTATTGAAAATTAGGGTGATCAGTAGTTTAATTCACTTTTTATTCCATTCTTCAAATCCCATTCATGCTGATTCTTTGGTGGAAATCTTGTCACTTTGCAAATTCAGAGTGAGGAAATCTCATTTGCCTCATGAGTTAATCCAGGAGGGGGCCAGGTAAAGTATAGCAAGGATTTCTTTAAATTTCTCTATGGCATTCTTTAGAAATACAGGAGCAGCCTAACCTAGTCTTTTCTTTTCCTTCCCCCACACCCCTAAAGGTCATGATTGATTGTCCAGTAACTTTCTTGTTATGTCAAGATTAGAACTAGCAGAGAAGAAACAGATTGGTGACTTCACCATACCATGGGCCTTAAAACTGTTTCTAGGTTTTCCCACCCAAATGACTCTATTTCTTAAGGACTCAAACAGATCCTTCACAAAGAAGAGACAAAATTTTAGTTGGAATATCTACTATTTTGTATAACTTATATTTAATGTTGTCATCAGTGAAAGTGAATTAGAACTGACCAGTATCTAAACATAGTACTTTCTTTGTAGATACAGATAAGTAACTGGGAAACATTCTGGCAACTATAAGGAGATTCAGAGAAATACAGTTTTTGAAATGTTATTTATAAAGCATTTTCTATAGCAACACTAGCGAAACAAGATATTTTAAAAGCGTAACTACAGTTCTTTTAGGTTCTTATATGACAAAGTTACCTTACCGCTAAAGCACATGGAGTATCAGGAAATATTACATATGGGCAGGCACTTCGTTATTATTTAAGTCTTGAGAATGCATCAATGAAAATTGGGTATAAAAAATGTAAAATTGGCTGGGCACGGTGGCTCGTGCCTATAATCCCAGCACTTTGGGAGGCCGAGGTGGGCGGATCACCTGTAGGCCAGGAGTTCAAGAGACCTGCCTGGCCAATATGGTGAAACACCGTCTCTACTAAAAATACAAAAAATAGCCGGGTGTGGTGGTTCACGCGTGTAATCCCAGCTACTCAGGAGGCTGAGGCAGGAGTCGCTTGAACCCGGGAGGCAGAGGTTGCAGTGAGCCAAGATCACACCACTGCACTTCAGCCTGGATGACAGAGCGAGACTCCGTCTCAAAAAAAAAAAAAAAAAAAGTAAAATTGAGCAAGCGACCAATAAAAGAAAATGTTGAACAAAAATCTGCTAGCAGAGGCTTTTTGTTTTGTTTTGTTTTTTGAGACAGAGTTTCACTCTTGTTTCCCAGACTGGAGTGCAATGGCACGATCTCAGCTCACTACAACCTCCGCCTCCCAGGTTCAAGCGATCTCCTGCCTCAGCCTCCCAAGTAGCTGGGGTTACAGGCATGCATCACCGTACCCAGCTAATTTTGAATTTTTAGTAAAGATGAGGTTTCACCATGTTGGTCAGGCTGGTCTTGAACTCCTGACCTCAGGTGATCTGCCTGCCTCAACCTCCCAAAGTGCTGGGATTACAGGTGTGAGCCACCGTGCCGGGCCTTAGCAGAGGCTTTTTAACACGTAAGACTTGTAGGCTGTACAGAAGTGAGGGAAAAGGGAGTATAGCAAGCAAAGTAAAGTGAGGGGATTTGAAGATTAGAGCAGCTCTGCCACTTCAAATGCCAGAGACCTTAATAAGCACAGTGTGGGAAGACTTCTGACCTGGAAGTGAGTCAAGGTCAATCTGTAAGACAAGAGTAGGTTAAGCAGTAATTAAATACTGTTTCATTTAATTAGGAAGATATGTGGTTTATGCCTAGTATCATTTTATTTCTTTCCAACCTTGCTGCAAACAGTATGTTTTAGTCACTGCTAATATGTATGTGTAACTACTCAGTGTTTAGACAATAGGATATTGAAAGGAATCATTTCCAAACAGTATCGAAAACCTATTGAAAATAGATGATAGTGTTATCTCTAAGACTCCAAACATATGGAGAACTTATAAGATCTGCCTTTCAAGCCACCTGAAGTATATACTCCCCAAGTGCCAGGTCTCCAAATGTCAAACATACTCAGTAGAAACAACTAACCTCTAAAGAAGGTTAAGTCAAGCCAATCTCATCTATAGTAATGATTTCTTATATCTTTTTTTTTTTTTTTTGAGACAGAGTCTTGCTCTTGTTGCCCAGGATGGAGTGCAGTGGTACGATCTCGGCTCACTGCAACCTCCGCCTCCCAGGTTCAAGCGATTCTCCTGCCTCAGCCTCCCGAGTAGCTGGGATTACAGGCATGCACCACCATGCCTGGCTAATTTTGTATTTTTAGTAGAGACAGGGTTTCTCCATGCTGGTCAGGCTGGTCTTGAACTCCCGACCTCAGGTGATCCGCCCGCCTCAGCCTCCCAAAGTGCTGGGATTACAGGCATGAGCCACCGCGCCCAGCCTATGATTTTTTATATCTAAGTATGTGCTAATGAAATTTGTACAACTAATATTATTCCTATTTTATATTGAGACTGAATCTGAAATCTATAAAACTAAGGTTTTATGATGAAAAAATAAAAAGAATTTTGACATAGCTTCAAAATCTCCTCTGGCAAAATCTATTGCCTATAAATCACATTTAACTGTAGTCTTCCTCCAATCACCTGATCATTCAATCTCATAACAGAAATGAAAGGGTTTCCATTCATATGAAGGGCAGGACTGTTTCAAACAAAGGGTACAACTGGTTTGCCAAATGAGACACAAGGATTAAACCTGAAAGCCAGGTGCATGCTCCAAGCTTTTGCATAAATGCTCATTTCATTTTTTCCCACACAGAGTCAGCTATGACTATTTCTACTTTATAGGAATAAACTTTTAGTTTCACAAGGCAAGGGTTTTGTAACTGGCAAGATCATCCTGGTGATTCAACAGTGGCTTTTTAATTCAAGTCAGCAAGCAGCCTTTCAGTGGGGTTCTACTCAAAAACCTTATTTATACATATAATAAGAGCTTCTTCCTTAGGTACTCAAGACCCAGAGGGGTCTGGTCTCAATAGACATTTCTGTCTTATCTTAAACTGCCCCACTCACAATTCATTATCTACCCAATAGTCCAATTAAATATAACAATTCCCTGCTCCTTACCGTTCAGAGTTTCCCACTTCTCGGCCTTTGTTAACTGTCTCTTTAGTGTGGAAAGTCTTTTTTTTCTTATCTCTATTCCTACTTCAGATTCAAAGCTTAAAGCTAGTTCCTTTAAAGTAAGAGCACAAAGTTCCAAAGCAAATGTTTATCTGTTGTAAGTGCTTCCATAAGGCTAAGTTGGATAAGTAGGAACAAATACTCACGGGGAAATGAATTTGTGACTGTGGCCCTCCAAAAACAGGGCAGTATCATAACCACCCAGATACAAAGAAATTAGAGAGTGTATTGGCATGTGGAGGAGGAAAATGATAAATGGATTGCAAGGAAATGGAAAAAGAGATATTGTTCCAGGATACCTGGCACTGACTCTATTTTCTCCAGTATTGATAATGCTGAATTTGGCTCAGAGATAAGGAAGGCTCCCATTAAATGAGAATGTATACAGATTGCAGAAATTCTTCCTGAATGGTAATGATAGGTCTGTACGAAAAAGAGCAGTAATACAGCAAGATTTCAACATTCCAGATCTGGTGACAGCTTACAGAAAGGAGCCAGGAAGGTTACCCCTACATACCACAAACCCTCCCCGCAACCTCACCACCACCAATGGCCGTGCCCCCTGAAGTTACTCTGGGGGCCAAAGAGAGTTGCTGAATTCTGCTTAATGTACTTCTGCTCTCACCATCTACAACATGGTATATCCTTGGCTAATTCAGACAGACCCTTTTCTAACCTGAGAAGGAGAGTGGGGGGAGGGAAAGAAGGAGAGAAGAAATGACGGATTTGGATTCGCTGCCAATCTGGATCTGATCAGAAATGCCTTTAATGATACTTTGCTAGAGGACTGTAAATTAATTAAACCAGGTGTATTGAAGATTTTTTTTTTATACTTTCTATTCAATCATGTTCAATTTATTTTACAGGCAAACCTTTTTCTGGGGCCAGACATAAAATTTAAAATGCCATTAGGTATGAGGTTGTTCAAAGCAGCTCCAGGTGAGAAAAACACCATTCAGCACAACCAGCTGAACTACCCTAGTGACAGTTCCCTGCCTTCTTGTCTCCCATTACTTTTTTTATTTTTAATTTTATTTTTGTTTTTGAGAAGGAGTCTCGCTCTGTCGCCCAGACTGGAGTGCAATGGCACGATCCTGGCTCACTGCAACCTCTGCCTCCCAGGTTCAAGCGATTCTCCCTGCCTCAGCCTACCAAGTAGCTGGGATTATAGGCACGCATCACCACGTCTGGCTAATTTTTGTATTTTTTTAAGTAGAGATGAGGTTTCACCATGTTGGCCAGGTTGGTCTCAAACTCCTGACCTCAGGTGATCTGTCTGCCTCAGCCTCCCAAAGTGCTGGGATTACAGGCATGAGCCACCGCGTCCAGCCAATTTTGTTGTTATTGTTGTTTTTTGTTTGTTTGTTTGTTTGTTTGTTTTTTGAGATGGACTTTCACTCTTCTTGCCCAGGCTGGAGGGCAATGGCGCAATCTTGGCTCACTGCAACCTCTGCCTCCTGGGTTCAAGTAATTCTCCTGTCTCAGCCTCCCGAGTAGTTGGGATTACAGGCGCCCACCACCACGCCCAGCTAATTTTTATATATTTAGCAGAGACGGAGTTTCACCATGTTGACCAGGCTGGTCTTTAACCCCTGACCTCAGGTGATCCACCTGCCTCGGCCTACCAAAGTGATGGGATTACAGGCATGAGTCACCGTGCCTGACCTAGCCTCTGATTCTTTGGCTATTTTCTCGGTCTGAGACTTCTTTGCTCCTACTGTTGGCTATGGCAGTTAGACATTGCCTCAGCTCAGCTTAGGACAGATGACGTCTCTTGACTTTCAATGGTCTCCTGCCATGACTCTTCGACTGTGGTGAATCTGACATTCTCCTACTTCCTACATATTCATTTTCACCTCTGCCCAGTCTTTTATTTGTTCTTCTAGCAAGGTGTGCTTCAGCCACATTGTATTGCCTACTGTGCTATCTCTCCTTAAAAGTGTGTATACTACCCAAGAACAAACGCAAAATAAATATAACTGTAGGTCCTTTCTTATATTGAAACAACAAAATACACTAATCGATATATTAAAATATATAATCCAACTCTGTTGGTAGCAAAATACTCACTTTACAACATTGCAATGACTATAGCAGCATACAGAATGCAATTTCTGAAAAGACAGGTTCATGCCAGTGTTTATATGCAATAGCATCCTTTATTAAAAAGGAAACAGCTATAATAAACACAAATCATAGTGACAGCAGGAATCATGCTATCAACAAACCCATCAAAATGGAATCAAACATCATGAGATGAACACAATCACAGAGATATGTACAAGCACTTTTCCCATATGGGATTCTCTGCTACTTCATTTTGAAACTAAATAACTAGGGCAACTGTTTCTAGCAATATATCTATCTGGGCCTTTTTCAGTGTCGTTCTGTTCTCAGTAATGGTTCACAGAGGGTTTTATGTTGTAACATGAGGTTCTTTCATGATCACAGCTTCACTGCAGTCCCATGGTTTTAATACTGCTGTTATAATTATTCAAGATCGACCACTGTGATTTCTTCTCAGATCAACTAATACTGTTGTTAAACATCTTTTGAATGTTTAGGTAACTCACAGCAAATGATACGTTTACAAACTGACAATGCTTGGACAGTGTTTATGGTATGTTGTTATAACTGGATGACATGATCTGAAAACCACATCCTTACTAATTAACAATACTCAGGCTTGCATTTATGCATAGCTTCATAATGTTCTGAAGTCCTGGGTTTGATATAATCCATACTGTTTATTTATATATTAGCTAAAATTAGTCTATTTCCCACATTCAACATAAAGGGTATTATAGCCAATGCATTTAAAAAATAATCCTATTTGACTTTTTTCTCCCCCTGAACATTTCAATGGGGATTTCCTATAACCAGGAAGCTTTGCCAACGAGGTCAGTAGGCATGTTACAAACAACATTTTAACAATTTTGTCCTGTGTCCATTTTACCCATGCCTTCTACATACAAGAATAAATAGCTGGACCACTTTTCTCAAATTGTGTGCCATACTTGAGATGTTAAAAAGTATTACACACACACACACACACACACACACACACACACACCATGGCTAAATAAGTTAGAGAAATGTTTTATAGCATAGCCCCATCTTATAGATTTACAATAAAAATAGCATATTAAAAGTCATGAGAAGTTCAGAAGAAAATAGATCTGTTTGTCTTTGTTTAACCCAGCACAACCACAACTTATTTGCCACAGATGATCCCCTTGACTACCTCCATACTTTTTTCTTCCCTTTTTTAACATTATTGTAACATCCTGTAGAACAATATTCTGTAGAATACAGTTTTGGAGCACTAAACTCAATAAATAAATAATACCTCCTATGCATAATTTAACATAATTTCAACATCTCAAAACAACAACATATCATAACCTTCTTTCTTGAGAATGCTAGTTTATCAAGACTGGTATGAAACATTTTCTGAATATTACAGGACTAAGAAATAGAGGAAAACATTGGGAATTTGTAACACTCTCTGTATGTCTTACAATATACACCAACTATAGTTGGGTGTCACCTGTTTGTAGCAAAAACAAGATGATCTATTGTTCCAGTATCGGGATGGAGTTGAAAAGCAGAAACAATCGGGAAACAGACCATAATCCATTGGATGCTAAAACAAATTATTTCTCTTTACAGATCAAAAACACCAAGTAACCCAAATTCAAACCAGTAAGGGAACAGACCTTTTATCTATGTAAGTAAAAGAAATGAAAGTGGCATGCAAATCCATAATGAAAAAGTTTAGTCAAGCACGAAGAGTGTCAAGAGCACCAAAACAAAATTGAACTGAGATCTTAATTAAGCAAGTTTTCCTCATATCATTTGCTTATGCAAGGTATAGAAGATATCTTTTTTTTTTTTTTTGGAGACAGAGTCTCACTGTATCCCCCAGGCTGGAGTGCAGTGGCGCTATCTCGGCTCACTGAAACCTCCACCTCCTGGGTTCAAGTGATTCTCATGCCTCAGGCTCCGAGTAGCTGTGACTATAGGCGCACGCCACCACGCCCAGCTAATTTTTGTATTTTTAGCAGAGAAGGGGTTTCACCATGTTGGCCAGACTGGTCTTGAACTCCTGACCTAAGGTGATTTGCCTGCCTCAGCCTCCCAAAGTGCTGGGATTACAGGCATGAGCCACCATGCCCAGCCAGAATCATTTTTAATAGACTGTTTTATAGCAAGCTTATCATCAGAAATCAGAGCTGTACCTAAAGGATATATAAGAGAGTTTTTTCTCACCCAATTGCAGTGCTTCCTCAGAGGATGAGTGTCCAAAACTTTTTTTTTCGTTTTTTGTTTTTTGAGATTTAGTTTTGCTCTTGTTGCCCAGGCTGGAGTACAATGGCACAGTCTCAGCTCACTGCAACCTCTGCCTCCCGGGTTCAAGCAATTCTCCTGCCTCAGTCTCCTGGGTAGCTGAGATTACAGGCATACACCACCATGCTAGGCTAATTTTGTATTTTTAGTAGAGACAGGGTTTCACCATATTGGCCAGGCTGGTCTCGAGCTCCTGACCTCAGGTGATCCACCCACCTCGGCCTCCCAAAGTGCTGGGATTATAGGCGTGAGTCACCGCGCCTGGCTGAGTGTCCAGTACTTTTTTTTTTTGAGACGGAGTCTCGCTGTGTCACCAGGCTGGAGTGCAGTGGCGCGGTCTCAGCTCACTGCAACCTCTGCCTCCCAGGTTCAAGCGATTCTCCTGCCTCAGCCTCCTGAATAGCTGAGACTACAGGTGCGCACCACCACACCCAGCTAATTTTTGTATTTTTAGTAGAGATGGGGTTTCATCATGTCGACCAGGATGGTCTTGATCTCTTGACCTTGTGATCTGCCTGCCTCAGCCTCCCAAAGTGCTGGAATTACAGGCATGAGCCACTGCGCCTGGCTGTGTCCAATACTTTTATAAAAGGTTTAATAAGTGTCTAACTTATTGACAGGGGTATACAGTTCTATCGTCCTTTGCTGAGTTCTATTGATCTTAAAAAACCAGATAAGCTAATGCCATGCTACTCAAAAACCTGATCTACTATGAGATAAGGAGCTGGTGCAAGAATGTAAATCCGCTGTCAATGCAGGGGGGATAGGTAATTTATGGCTGGCACTGGTCATATCAGTTATAGGGAATGAATAATTTTTCAGAAAACACACTGAATTCTTCTCTTTTAATTTATCATTTTGGTCCCACAAATCTCTGGATTTGAAATTTTGTTTAAGACTTAAAAACATCTCAACAAAAACTTTAAAGTACCCTTAATTTTGCTAACATCTTTGTGCTGCTTCTCTGAAAGCTGACCATGTAAAGTTGAGTCAGAGGTGGGAAGTAAATTATCAAGAACAATCTGGCACTCCTTCACATGTCTCAGCACCTTGCTACAAGCCATTTTGAGTACTTTGCTTTATTTGTTGTTATAAACAAACAGTTTATAACTTAAGGTATCTTATATAAATTAAGGTACCACAGATAAAAAAAATTTGTACTTAAGGTATCATATATAACAAATATTTGATTTAAATGTTTAAACTCATCATAGAGGGCATGACTCATGTCTAACTGTACATATACACCTTAGCTCTCTGAACACCATGAGGACATCAAACGTATACATCAAATTTATACAAAAGCAACTCATCCAATTACTTAAATTTTCACAATTGTTATGAATAGCTATGGAGACATTCTTCTTGCTTTTTTTTTTTTAAAAAAAATAAGCTTTTTAAAAAATGTTACTGGTAGAGTTAGTCACTTTGCACCTGGAAAGGTAAAGGTCTCAGGGCCTGATAAAGTTGGAAAGCCTCACTGAATTGTTCTCCATCTATACGTAAGTATAAATACTTACTATAGGCATGTATTTCACTATCAATCGTATGTACTCTCTACCAAAATATGAAAAAGAAAATGTTATTTCTTTTTTCTCACTGATAACAAAATATACAAGGCATGACATCTTTAATTTATTCTCACAAGAGGTCCAGGGACAGTCAAAGTTCATAAGGCTTGTAGGATATGATGTCTTATTCACATAGAGAGTTACGTAGTTTAGGAAGAACAATGTACAATGTATTCCATGAATTGCTACAGAAAAAATCTGTCTTTTTTATGTCTTTCATGTTTCAGAAAACCTCCAAAACAAACTCATATGTAAATTCCTAAGAATAGCAAAATATGATATCTCTACAAACAGCATAGAATTGCAAATGACCTATTCAACATTAATCCAATGTTTGTCAGTCTTACAACTCACAACTGGGAACAGAATTCTTGTTACATCATTTATATCTATAATCATGCTTTCTTGTTATACTACCAAGCATAGTTCTCAAGCTTCTATTATTCTAAGAGAAAAGGGTGCAATAAACAAATGTCAGCTAGGATTTAGACAAAGAGAAAATTGTCATGGATTTTCAACTGGAGTACAATTTAGTCTCGATATTTGATTTTGAATGCATTTTAAATATATGACATATAGAATAAATTAACTATAAATGGCATTTATTATGCAGCTTCTATGAAAGTCTTGATTTAAATTTTAAAAGCCTGTTTACTTTAGTCATATACATTTCATCCAACGTATAACTCTTCATTTTTCGATTGAAATACAAGAATATTTTGCTCTAGACTGACATTTGGCGCTATTTTTATAATATCCATCCTGATGTCAGGTTGTTAAAATAAAAAGAACACTGGAATAACTTCATATCAGATGTCTGAGGTTCAAGACCTTCTTTGGTCACTAACAAACGGTATGACCTTGGGCAAATCATCTGAATCTCGCAGTATCTTAAAAATTAGGGACATTGCACTCAGTGCTGAAAGTTGAATCTATGATTGAGGTCTTCCTAAAGTATTTTTCCTTCAATGCATTATCACAAGATAAATTTCAAGCTGCGTAGTCTGTACCAAAGAATCCTCTGACTTTTCCATCTAGCATTTTCTACCAAGCACTCTCTAAAATGAAACATCTTATCCATAGGGGTTGATGGTAAACTTCACTGGACAATTCATCATATTTAAACCTGAATTGTTATGTTTTTGGCTGTATTTAGTTCAAGCATAATTTAGTTCAAGGCCTTACCAATAAACATTATTATTACTATTTAGAGGATACCATGTGCCTTATACTATGCTGTACTCTTTATGTCTTTGTTTCATTTAGGCCTCACGGCTAGTTCCTCTTATTTCCCCTCTTTATAGATCATTCTCTGCTTGTCTTAAAAGTAATGAAATGAATGCTCAATTGGCCTGGAAAGATTTTTTAAAGTTCATTACATTCAATTAAGTTCCTTTCCTTTTCTATTCTGCCTCGAAAATGTGGTAAACAGCTCAAGGGAGGCAGGCCAGGAAATTAACATTCTTCCTAGTTTGTGTAGCACTGACAAACTCACACAGGTAAGAAAAGGACTAACAGTCCCTTAATGGTAAATGTGAAAAAAAACACATATATAAAACCTGTAAGTGCATAGATGATTTAATAACAAATATATGAGGAGCTGCCCAATGATGACTTTCTATACTTCTGACTATTCAAATGAGTTTTGCAAGCATGACTTATTAAATCTCATCATTGAATTTTCATTTTCTTTCCATTTAAGTAGCATTAGAAAAGCTATGTTGCACTTATCATAGAGTAGATTCACTTCCATATTGAAAAAATCAGAAACTACAACACTTCCTACACCGTTCCTTGATATTACTCAGTATATTATCAACAATGTCAGATATCATGTTCAATCCATGTGTCTGTTCTAGCCATCTCAAAAAAATAAAAAACAACAAAAAACCTGAAAAACTTATACCGTTTTTGCTATTTACTCAAATTTCAGCTACTTACTAAATTCTAAATGCCTAGTGTCAGGGTATGAGGAAAAAATTAATTTAGTTAAGATAGCAACCAGAAATAGTAAAAAAAAAAAAAAAAAAAAAAGGCAGCATTAGTTATAAATATGATTGAAGCAACATACCCTAAGCCCTCAAAATCACAAGCAGAAGTATATATAGGATGTAACAATTGCTCCAGACCTCTCTGACAACTAAAGCTGTGCAAACGTGTCTTATTTTTGTTTGGCTAGAAGACTGACTGGTAAACACATTAATTCTTACATCAATCTTAACACCATGGTATTCCCATATTATGGAGGGGGTAACTGTAGTATATAAACTAAAGGATATGCCCAAAGACATGAAATTCAGAAGAGAATCAGGAACAGGCCTTAGTTTTCACAAAAAGGACTCTATAAATTCCACCTGGCATTTTGTAAAAGGAGGAAACAAAATAGTCATAATAGTAATGCTTATATTTGGGGGAAAAGTCGCAACAGTGGTAATTGTTGGCACCTGTAACCATTTATCCAAACCAATAGAACCATAGCAATTTTCTCTTAACCTCTGTTTTGCTCTAACCACACTGAAAAAAAAAAAAAAGTACACTAAAAATCAACACTAAAATAAACTGGCAGAGGCGTTCGGGGAATTGTGTAGGATACTTTCACTCACTAGCTCATGTTTGCCACCAGTGCTATTTCCATGAATAAAAATCTATAGGAAAATTGACAAAAACATATTACTGACAGGTGGTTAGAGCCTCTGTTCTATATAAATCTACATTATACAAGAAAGAAAACAATATGTCAGGACAACTTCCCTGCTTTCAATTTCTACTGCTATTGTTATATTGTTTTTCACTCTTAAAATGAAGCAACTCTGCGATCAAGAATTTGATATAAGCTGCTAAATGAAGGTCTCCATTTGGATATGCTCTTTAAGAAAATTATTTCCCAAAAGGCCATCTTACAGTTCTGGTTTCTCTTATGATTTGTCACTTGTGTAATTTCTATATGTCAGAATTGGTTAGCTCATAGTGCTAATGAGGCCAAGGTCATGAGTATGATTCTTGTAAGAGCCAGTTAGTTTTGTTAAAAAAAAAAAAAAAAAAAAAAAGTTCTGTAGCCAATACCTATAACTACAGCTGGCCAGGTTACAAATTCATGTCCCTGGTTAAAATAGGAACCAGAAAAGGTATAGATAGGGCAAATGCCGTAATGGCATAAAGAGTTTCATATTCAAATACAGAGTTCCTATAATGTTTATATAAACATTGGGAAATTATGTTGTAAAATCACAATCATGCCAATTACACATTAAAAACATTTTCAGAATACATCAACAACACATGCTTACATGTGAGAGAATTTAAAGATCTCAGAGGGAAAACGAGCAATACACATACAATTGCCATATGTCCCAGAGATACATGTACACAGGATAATGTATAATATGGATAATTATAAAATCATATACATAAATAAGAACATAAAGTTGACAACTTCAGGCATAGATAAATTAATACATAAAGAGAATGGTGCTTCCGGAAGTAATTAAGTTTGCTTAGATCACAGGATAAATGAAGGGTAGTAGGGAAAATTCCTATATTATTCAAGGGCCTAATTAGTTTGGAGCCACTCCATTTTTCTCTAGGCTAGGGACAGCTAAATGCACCTAGCCATGCTTGGGAAAGATTTATCTCAGGACAGTATATGAAATGGACTAGAGGGAGGTAGAGACTGGGGGAACTGTCTAGACTACTGCAATAGTTCTGGCAAGAAGTAATGAGAGCTTGTGCTAAGGTAATAACAGAAAGTGACTAGATGAGAACAAATATATTGTAAAAGAAGAAAATATGGCTGGGTGTGGTGGCTCAAGCCTGTAATTCCAGCACTTTGGGAGGTCAAAGTAGGCAGATCACCTGAAGTTAGGGGTTCAAGACCAGCCTGGCCAATGTGGTAAAGCCCTGTCTCTACTAAAAATACAAAAATTAGCTGGGCGGGGTGGTGCACGCCTGTAATCCCAGCTACTCGGGAGGCTGAGGCAGGGGAATCGCTTGAACCCAGGAGGCAGAGGTTGCAGTAAGCTGAGATTAGGCCATTGCACTCCAGCATGGGCAACAAAAGTGAAACTCCATCTCAAAAAAAAAAAAAGAAAAAGAAGAAGAAGAAAATATAGCACATATTAATTTAGCAAGCAACTGAATGCAGTGATTAAGAGCCTTAACTATAGAGTCAGATTGTATAGATTTGAATCTTAACTCTTCCATTTACTAGTCTTCTGAATTTAGGAAGGTACCTAATTTCTCTGTACCTCAGTTGATCCAACTGTAAAATGGAGACCATAGTAACTCCTAACTCATAGGATTGTTCTGAGGATGAAACATTAAAGGCCTGGCACGTATTTGATTATTTTTATAGACTATGTTTATATTGTTTTAGGTGTTTATTTCATTGTCGTAATTTAAGCACTTAGATTAATTACACTTCAGGGAAAAGCAACATTGTTTTAATAGTATTGGTTTCATATTTTCATGATTCTCTTGTCTATCTTTGTTTGTTCCTAATTCGTACGTGAATAGTGACGAAAGTTCAGAGTGGCTACTGCAAAAGATAATATTTGAATTTCAAAAGCTCATGGTAAGTGCTAAACAAATGATAAAAATGATAATTATTGAATGGATGTGGGAGGCAAGAGAGTGGTATCAAGAAAACCACCAGTGATAAACCTATATAACTAAGGAAGGTGATGGTAACATTAAAAGAAATAGATTCCAGAGAAAGATGAATGAGTTTATTAGTAAATATACTGAGTTTGGGGGTTAAGGATCTATATCTAGGTAGAAACATGGAGTTATTGGTTAGAAGATTAGGTCTGGTGTGTCAAAGAGTGAGCAAAAAAGGGAGACATAAACCTAATAGTCCTGTATTTTAAAGGGTTGATTAAAGTTTTGGGACTGGTGAAGATTGCCAAGGGAAATGAAGAAGGGAAGATAGAGGAAAATTATAAAAGCAGATAAAGTGTTTCATACACAAAAGCAAGATCAAGCAGTAATGGTGTGAAGAAAACACAAATGTAATGTCACATACTTGCAACTCCGTAAATATTAGTTGAATATTTGCTAAATTATAAAAATTACTCACAATTTTACAATTCAATTTTATGACCTACATATGTTTAAGAGAAAATAATAATATGATGATAGTATATAACAAATAGTTTCAAAGTTCAATAGAGCATGATATATCTAAATTGTTATATTAAGTGCTATTGATTTTTTCTTATGGATTATATTCCTATAATTATCTGTGTGAAATAAAGTAAGAAAGACTAATCTGCCTCCTAGAACTAATATGCACAAATATAATGTGAATAACTCAAAGAGAAATATAATTTCTTAAAAAAATCTAGACAAAGTGCTATAGAAATAATTTGCATGTTTGAATTCCAATACAATGTTACAAAATGTTATTCCCTTCCTTTTTCTGGGTCTCAGTTTTCTCATCCATAAATTAAGACCAATGAACTAGAATGTTTCTAAATTACTTTCCAGTCCTAATAAATAAGGATATTATCTTTATAGAGATCTTGCTTAGATAGGCTGGCACTGGGTCGTGGAAGAAAACTAAGGAGGCAAGCCAGTCACCATCAGATAATTTATAGGTGAAAGTCAGGGGCTGTCTATTACTTAAGAGGTGAAGTCCAGGGTGGACAACAAGGGCTGGCATGTGACAAGAAAAACTATGAACCTACCCAGCATAAGAAGGCAAGGAATCCGTTCAAATATAGGGGTGAATGGTGGACTAGAGATTCAATCCAGCCAATAAATTCTGCTAAACACCTTCCTTCAAGCTGTTTTTATAAGATCTCCCCTGTACATGGAAGCTTATATTCCACGTGGTCTCAAATGATAAAATTTTACTTCTGATACTTTGAACATATTAATAACATAAAAGAAATGATAATTTTTGAAATTCAAACATTATCTTTCGCAGTAGCCACTCTGAACTTTAATCACTATTCATGTACAAATTACGAACAAACAAAGATAGACAAGAGAATCAAGAACATGTGAAACCAAGACTCTGAAAAGTATGTTGTTTTACCCTGGAGTGTAACTAAGTCTAAGTGCTTAAATTACAACAAAGAAATAAACACCTAAAACAATCTAAACATAGTGAGTCTATAAAAATAATCAAATATTTATAAAATATAAAGTTCCTAAATTTACTTGCCATATCTATTATAAAAGACAAGGCCTTCAAATATCTAAATCCCTAGTCATGACATACACAAAATAATAATAAAGAAATGTCAACAGAGGCTGGGTGCGGTGGCTCACGTCTGTAATCCCAGCACTATGGGAGGCCGAGCTGGGTGGATTACGAGGTCAGGAGATAGAGACCATCCTGGAGAACATGGTGAAACCCCGTCTCTACTAAAAATACAAAAATTAGCTGGGCATGGTGGCGCATGCCTGTAATCCCAGGTACTCGGGAGGCTGAGGCAGGAGAATGGCTTGAACCTGGGAGGCGGAGGTAGCAATGAGCCAAGATATCGTGCCACAGCACTCCAGACTGGTGACAAAGCTAGACGCCATCTCAACAACAACAACAACAACAACAACAACAAAAATATCAACAAAGACAGGCCTAAAATAAAAATACGGCCTAAGCATGGAAGACGATCAAACCATGAGAGATACTGAACTGAGTAGGACACAGAGGTACTAGAATTTATAGTGACATTAGAAAATCTCTAAGAGTAGATTTGTTGGCCTAAGTCTTTTGTAGGCTCACACATCCTTTTTAACTTTCATGTTATTATTCATTCTCCTCTTTCATTTAATTAGGGAATGCTTATCTGACTTGTCAGTTAATTCTGGCTTTAATAAGCTTGAGTGGGTAAGTCTGTTACACAACTGCTCAGTCATTTAAACACTGCTTTTTCCTTTTGCATAAATTTCCAAATGGTTACTATTTAGTTTATTAAGGATTTATACCCTGACCGCTTCCAAATATATTTGAAGTAACTTATAACATTTAATATAAGAAAGTTAAATATAATGTGAAAATAGTATTATCAATGATAACCATAGTAGACATGCTCTTGAGGGAGTTGAGGAGCTGTATGAGCTAGTTTTAAAAATTGGATATTAAAGATTAGCCAGGTGTGGTGGAGCGTGCCTGTAGTCTCAGCTACTCGGGAGGCTGAGGCAGGGGAATTGCTTGAACCCGGGAGGCAGAGGTTGCAGTGAGCCGAGATCGCCCCACTGCACTCCAGCATGGCGACAGAGCGAGACTCCGTCTCAAAAAAAAAAAAAAATTGGGTATTAAATTGGCACATAGGTTCTCTGGCAGCTAGGCTAAAGGAGCGATGCATGTAACATAATTTTTAATGTCTGACTAAAAGACAACAGGCATCTTTCTACGTAAAGATCTTTCTGGCAGTACAAATTTCATCATGTAATGAGAGGCTTTGAAAACACAGTAGCCAATAACTTCAGTTACAATTTAATAAAATCTACTAAATACTGTACAAATGGATGTTTTAAAAATTCCTTCTATGTTAGGAGGGTGAGACAGGAGGATTGCTTGAGCCCAGGAGTTCTAGACCAGCATGGGGAACATGGCAAGACCCTGCTTCTACAAAAATAAAGATTAAAAAATTAGCCTGGTGTGGTGTCATGCACCTGTGGTCGCACCTATTCCGAAAGCTGAGGCAGGAGGATCCACTGCACTCCAGCCTGAGTGACAGAGCAAGACTCTGTCTCAAAAAAAAAAAAAAAAAAAAAAAAGAATTGCTTCTATAAGTAGCTGATAATAAAACTAGCAGTATTAATAGAGTAGAAATATCAGTAGTGTAAATGTCAGAAGGGCTGATTCAAATCCTGTATACATCAATCACTAGTCATGTAATTTTTGGCAAGTGACTTTTTCCTTATCTATAAACTAAGGATAACAACATATGCCTTGCCTGACAACCAGATAGTTGAAGGATCAAATGACAGTATTGTATATGAAAGTGTTTACTTGCTGGGCACGGTGGCTCATGCCTGTAATCCCAGCACTTTGGGAGGCTGGGCTGGGCGTGTCACCTGAGGTCATGAGTTCAAGACCAGCCTGACCAACATGGTGAAACCCCATCTCTACTAAAATACAAAAAAAAAAAAAAAAAAAAAATTAGCAGGGAGTTGTGGTGGCCACCTGTAATCTCAGCTACTTGGGAGGCTGAGAAGGAGAATCGCTTGAAACCAGGGGACGGAGGTTGCAGTGAGCCGAGATCACACCATTGCACTCCAGTCTGGCAACAGAGCGAGACTGTCTCAAAAAAAAAAAAAAAAAAAAAAAAGGAAGTGATTACTTGTATTAGTAGAAGCTATTCCTGGTCCTATCACTAATATTACCATCACAATAGTTAAAATTCATAGAAAAAATATGGAGATAGACACACTAGCTTTTTAAAATTTATTTTCATTTTTTTGAGACAGAGTTTTTGCTCTTGTTGCCCAGACTGGAAAGCAGTGGTGCGATCTCGGTTCACTGCAACCTCTGTCTCCTCTACCTCCCAGGTTCAAGCGATTCTCCTGCCTCAGCCACCGAGTAGCTGGGATTACAGGCACGTGTCAACATGCCTGGATAATTTTTTTGTATTTTTTAGTAGAGACGGAGTTTCACCATGTTGGCCAGGCTGGTCTCGAACTCCTGACCTCAGGTTATCTGCCCACCTCGGCCTCCCAAAGGGCTGGGATTACAGGCGTGAGCCTTTTGTCTTTTTCTTTTTGACAGAGTCTGGCTCTGTCACCCAGGCTGGAGTGCAGTGGCATGGTCTCGGCTCACTGCAACCTCCGCCTCCTGAGTTCGAGCAATTCTCCTGTCTCAGCCTCTTGAGTAGCTGGGATTACAGGCACCACCACTCCCGGCTAATTTTCTTCTTTTTTTTTTGGTATTTTTAGTAGAGACAGGGTTTTACCACATTGGCCAGGCTGGTCTTGAGCTTCTGACCTCAAGTGATCCACCCACCTCGGTCTCCCAAAGTGTTGGGGTTACAGCCGTGACCATGCCCAGCCAAGACAGATACCCTAGCTTTCCTAAAGCCATTGTAGAACCCTGTTCTCTGAGTCCAACAATCCATTTTCCAACCAAGGTCAGAACAATCTTTATAATGACCTCAAGTCACTGCCTAAATCTTTTAGGTCCCACATCACCTTCAGGATATAATTAAACCCAGGGCCAACTTCCTGGGCATAAGTCCTGTGCAGTCACACACAGGCCAATGTTTAGAAGAGCCCTGTGCATGGTTTAATACTCTTTAATACTCTTGACATCTTGAAATTCTTAATGATTTTTTAACAAGGGCCCCACATTTTCATATTGTACTGGCTACACACTTTTTGTGGCCACACAAGTTATGTAACCAGTCATGATCAAACCCCTTGAAATGAGATCCAAAGTCCCTCAGAATGTGGATCACGCTTACCTCTCCAGCTTTGCCTCCCCTGTTCCACTGGAAACTATTCTAAGGCACAATCACGCTAAACAACCTTTAGCTTCCTAAATGTCTTATGCTCTTTCAATCTCCTTTGTCTTTGCTGATAGTCTCCTTGCTCTGTTTCTCTTCGCATTACAATAAAATGAAAGCAAAGCAAATGGATCTCTTTTATAATTTTCAAATACAATCGTACTTCCAGAAATCTATGGCATTTTGCAATGGTATTTTAGGGTTGGTGGAGAAACACTAAGTTTTGATAACCCATGAATGTGATGATATCTAATCATATATATATATATATATATATATAATTTTAATTACTGCCAAGGAAAGGAAAATAAGAGTGGAAGGGATGAGGCCAAGCAGTGGATTGCTGGCTGCTGGCTGGACGCAGTGGCTCATGCCTGTAATCCCAGCACTTTGGGAGGCCGAGTCAGGCAGATCACTTGAGGCCAGCCTGGCCAACATGGCGAAAAGCTGTCTCTACTAAAAATGCCAACATTTAGCCAGGTGTGCTGGCACATGCGTGTAGTCCCAGCTACTCGGGAGGCTGAGGCAGGAGAATCGCTTGAACCCAGGAGGCAGAGGTTGCAGTGAGCCGAGATTGCACCACTGCACTAAGCCTGGGAGACAGAGCAAGACCCTGTGTCAAAAAAAAAAAAAAAAAGAATTGAATAGTTGCTTTTACTGCTTCAACCTCACCTTGAGCACAGTGTTTGCAGTGGCATTGGTCAAAGGTTAGGAACCCATGGTTCTCAGAGCTACAAGTTTCAGATTCTGATTTAATTGATCTGGGATGGTGTCCAGGCATCAGTATTTTTTTAAAAGTTCCCCAGGTGATTCTAATGTGTATTGAGGGTTGAGAACCACTGAGATACAAGAACTTTAAAGAGCAGTAAGTTAAATGAGATGTAGCAGCTCAAGGTGTTGAGGTATAAATAAGCCAACTAATTACCAGAGCAGGACTGCTGGGGAAGCCTATTAAATGGACAATGTAAATGAAGACATAAACACAATACCATTTAAAGCAAATCTAATAGAAAAGATTAGTGGTATTACAGCACATTTTGTATTTGTGATTTATCTTGAATATTTCTCAGTTTCTGAATGGATTAAACAATGTCCATATATGTTGAAAGGCAAGCAGTATGAAACTACCATTTCAACACCTGGGAAGATTATAGACAAATGTTATAATACATTAATTATGGACATGTTATGTGTTAACATCAATTTAGAGAGTAATATTTCTGTACCCTTGCTGAATGTCAGATTTCTGTCTCAAAAATCCCGTATTTGGTTGATCGAGTCCATAACTCATTTGAGTAAAAAGCAGTATGTTCACCTTCAAAATAACCATAGGAGCAGCAACACCGTGGACAAAAACAAATTGGTGAGTTTAGAAAATATATGGGAAGAATTCATCAATATAAAAACATTAGTTAACTAAGAAAATAAAGTTGTTACAAGAGAAGGAATGTTGCTCACAATAAAATTTCAAACGGGGTACCTGAAATACATGACACGTTAAGTTCATTGGGGAGCTAGGTAATCAAGAAGGACAGATGAGGAGTTAACCAATTCTAACTGGCTGACTTTCCAAGGTTATGAGAAAGTGCTCTTAGAGTGAATCAGGTTTTTTTTTTTTTTTTTTTTCAGACAGAGTCTCACTCTGTCACCCAGGCTGGAGTGCAATAGTGTGATCTCAGCTCACTGCAACCTGCGCCTCTGAGGTTCAAGTGATTCTCCTGCCTCAGCCTCCCAAGTAGCTGAGACTATAGGCATGTGCTACCACGCCTAGCTAATTTTTGTACTTTTAGTAGAGATGGAGTTTCACCATGTTGGCCAGGCTGGTCTTGAACTCCTGACTTTGTGATCTGCCCACCTTGGCCTCCCAAAGTGCTAGGATTACAGGCAAGAGCCACTGCGCCTGGTCTGCAGAAATCTTTTCATTTAAGCCATCTATTGATTCCTGGCCTCCCTTCCTTCACGATCTAGCATGGCCCCACAGTTCATCACTTAAATTGTATAATTACTAGCCCTGTCAATTTCCTTCAACCTTACTGCTTCCATGTCTGCCAAGTAAAGCTCCAACTCTGGACCAAATACTTCAAGTACTATCTCTGCTGTTATGCTAGGGTGACTGCAGGATACTGAAGGAAATCACAGAACTACAAAGTAGCAACAATACTAATTTATACTCACCAACCTCAGCCAAGCCCTCAGCATCATCTAGAAGCACTTTTCATTTGTATGTGTTTTGTTTTTCCCTCTTTGCTGCACAGATAATACTCCAAAACCACCATCATTCTAAAATCCTATATCTTGACTCTTTCAAACAGAAATCCAGATTTGCTTTTAAGTCTTCCTCACCATAAACAACAAGATATTTGTCTTTTTGAAGGCACTATTATTATTATTTTTTTCTTTTTGAGACAGATTCTCACTGTTACTCAGGCTGGAGTGCAGTGGTGTGATCTTGGCTCACTGCAGCCTCTGCCTCCTGGGTTTAAGTGATTCTCCTGCCTCAGGCTCCCGAGTAGCTGGGATTACAGGTGCACACTAGGCCCGGCCAATTTTAGTATTTTCAGCAGAGACAGGGTTCACCAAGTTGGTCAAGCTGGTTTCTTTCTTTCTTTTCTTTTCTTTTTTTTTTTTTTTTAATAATTGATTTTTAAAACTTCTTTTTACACAGGTCACAACATCAACTTCAAAAGACAAGAGCTTGATTCCGTACTCTAATACTGTGTCATCTACACTCTGTGGTAATATGTTTGTGGTGACAAATGAAAGCACCCAACAGCCATACCTAAAATCACTACAAAGTACAGAAATGCCTTTGACAATTTTATATAGCCTACTGATATATAAAGCATTCCAGGTGTAAAACAAAACAAAAGCATACCTGTGTGTAATGAGATATTAAAATTTGACTCTTCTCATTTTTCAGTGATACGGCAATATCAGATAAACAGTAGAGAGAAAAATGTGTATCGGCTAAACAGTACATAGAAAATTGTGTATGAGACAGATTTCCATATGCAGAATTTTCCCCAAAACAATTTTTTTTTTTTTTTTTTTTTTGAGACAGAGTTTCACTCTGTCGCCCAGGCTGCAGTTCGGTGGCACAATCTCGGCTCGCTGCACCTCTGCCTCCCAGGTTCAAGTGATTCTTATGCCTGATAATAAATAGCTGGGATTACAGGCACACATGGCCACATCCAGCTAATTTTTGTCTTTTTAGTAGAGATGGGGTTTCACCATGTTGGCCAGGCTCCAAAAAATTCTTTTTTTTTTTTTTTTTTTTTTGAGCAAAGTCTCACTCTGTCCCCCAGGTTGGAGTGCAGTGGTGTGATCTTGGTTCACTGAAACCTTTGCCTCCCAGATTCAAACGATTCTCTTGCTTCAGCCACCTGAGTAGCTGGGATTCCAGGAGCCCATGATCACGCCTGCCTAATCTTTGTATTTTCAGTAGAGACGGGGTTTCCCCATGTTGGCCAGGCTGGTCTCAAACTCCTGACCTCAGGTAATCCACCCGCCTTGGCCTCCCAAAGTGTTGGGATTACAGGCCTGAGTCACCGTGCCCAGCCCAATAAATTCTTAAAATCATTTTTATGATTGTCATATTCCCTTTGTTGGAAGCTTCCTCATCCATTTCACAAATATGAAAGGGTCAATGGAGTTGAGGAAAAGAAGATTTTGAAAGACATTCTTTGGAAGAAGTTGTTGCCATGATAACACCTGCTCCATCTTGCTCCTTACCCCACTGCCAAGTATGTGGACAGAGATGCTACATTTTTCAAGTTGAGCGAAGTGAAGGGACATCAATCAGGCTATTCAGAAAAGGAATGTGTTCCTTGAAGTTTGGGGACCCAGAAGAGGGGTATCTGGGTCATTCCTGAAGAGGCCAATGTGCCCTGTGCCAGTGGTATACAGACAGGTTTCAATCTCTGTAGTCTCAGAGTTTTTCAGGGCAAAGACCTGCATGAGTGTTTTCCATGGACTAGAAGTGAGCCATGTGGGAGAGAGGTGCCCGTATTTCGGTCCTGTCTAAGAGGAACATCTGGGAGTTCAGGCGTACTCTGCCAGAGAATCCTTGTTAAAACATGTGTGGCATGGAGCTCTGGGAAGACTGGGACAACATGGAAGTGGCAAGCTGAAGGAAATGTATTACCCACATTAAGAGAATTGCAGAGGAGGGTCTCAAAGCAGAAAAGCATCTTGCCCCCTCTAGCATTCCAACAGCCCAGCTTGGGAAGCAGAAAACAGTTGACTTTTAAAACCTGCAAGTTTAGATTGCAAGTATTGCTAGCATGCTAGAGGGTAGCATTCTATTAATAGTTTCTGGGCCAGGTGCAGTGCGGTGGCTTACGCCTGTAATCCCAGTACTTTGGGAGGCTGAGGCAGGCGATCTCAAGGTCAGGAGTTTGAGACCAGCCTGGCCAACATGGTGAAACCCCGTCTCTACTAAAAAAAATACAAAAATTAACTGGGCATGGTGGTGTGTGCCTGTAATCCCAGCTACTCTGGAGGCTGAGGTAGGAGAATTGCTTGAACCCAGGAGGCAGAGGTTGCAGTGAGCCGAGATCGCACCACTGCACTCCAGCCTGGGCGACAGAGCCAGACACTTTCTCAAAAAAAAAAAAAAGTTTCTGGGCTGAGATTGTATTAGCAACTCACAGAGACTTTAGATACCTAAAAGCAAGCAGAAATGTCATGGAAATGGCCTATATTTTCATCTAGGTATAGGGCAAGGTAATCCACACAAAATAAATATTAAAGAAGTAACAGGAGGCTGGGCACAGTGGCTCACGCCTGTAATCCCAGCACTTTGGGAGGCCAAAGCAAGCAGATCACTTGAGGTCAGGAGTTTGAGACCAGCCTGATCAACATGGTAAAACCCTGTCTCTACTAAAAATACAAAAATTAGCTGGGTGTGGTGGCGCACACCTGTAGTCCCAGCTACTCTGGAGGCCGAGGCAGGAGAATTGCTTGAACCCAGGAAACGGAGGTTGCAGTGAGCTGAGATCTCTGCCACTGCACTCCAGCCTGGGCAACAGAGTGAGACTCCGTCTTAGGAAAAAAAAAAAAAGCCAGGCACAGTGGCTCACACCTGTAATCACAGCACTTTGGGAGGCTGAGGCGGGCGGATCACGAGGTCAAGAGATCGAGATCATCCTGGTCAACATGGTGAAACCTCGTCTCTACTAACAATACAAAAAAATTAGCCGGGTGTGGTGGCGGATGCCTGTAGTCCCAGCTACTCAGGAGGCTGAGGCAGGAGAATGGCATGAATCTGGGAAGCGGAGGTTTCAGTGAGCCGAGATCGCACCACTGCACTTCAGCCTGGGTGACAGAGCGAGACTCCACCTCAAAAAAACAAACAAAAAAAAGTAACAGGAGACACAATTGTGTTTTGATTCTAGTCTATGGGTTACGCTTGTCCAACATATAGGTTATAAGTTCAAGATTATAGCAATAACCAAGTGTGTAGTATCCATCCTGACGTATTGATGTAGCATTGCAAAAAGATGCGATATAGCATTTGAAGCAATTATATGGACTGCCAGCCTGACCATAACTGAATCTTACAAGCATTCTAGAAAGCTGAATTTGAAAGGCTCACGTTATTATGAATAAAATACAAGAAAGGAGGAAGGGGAATAATTCATTTAAATAACTGGGTTTACTTTCAGGTTTCTTTCATTGCAAATCTGATTGTTATAAACATTTGCCAGTTGGTCTCACACTTGGTGTAATGGTGAAATTGTACTGTTTTTCTTTGTTTTATAAAGAAGTAGTCTTGCAGCTAGGTTAATGACTTCCCCAAGATTAGGAAACTGATATCTTTAATTTACGTCTCTAGATTACAAATAGAATGGCTTTTCATCAGTGAAGTTGAATGCTTTTATTTGTTCAATAACTACTGAGTGCTCTGTGCCAAATACTGTGCTAGGGAACTGGGATAGAAATGAGGTTATAGCCCTTGCCTTCTAGGTATTCATAGCTTAGAAAAGAGATAGATACACAAGTAAGATATGGCACACTAAGCATTCTCTGTCTCTCTCTCTCTCTCTAACTCCAAATATTCACAGTTTGAGAACTTCCTGGGAGGCTGGTGAGAGAAAAAAATGTGCCTGATGCATACAGTTTGCCTTTGCACCATGGCTCAAGAACATGTTCATTCACTTATCAGGAATCTTGTAATTTTTTTTTTTTTTTTTGAGACGGAGCTTTACTCTTGTTGCCCAGGCTGGAGTGCAATGGCGCGATCTCGGCTCACCGCAACCTCTGCCTCCCGGGTTCAAGTGATTCTCTTACCTTAGCCTCCTGAGTAGCTGGGATTACAGGCATGCGCCACTATGCCTGGCTAATTTTGTATTTTTAGAAGAGACGGGTTTTCTCCATGTTGGTCAGGCTGGTCTGGAACTTCTGACCTCAGGTGATCCGCCCGCCTCAGCCTCCCAAAGTGCTGGGATTACAGGCGTGAGCCACCGCGCCCGGCCCAGGAATCTTGTAACTCTTACGTATTGCACGCATAAGCACCAAGAAGAGACGTCCTTATGAACGTCACAACAACCACTGTTGTCTTGGCTTGCTGGGCAAGATACTGTGCTAATATTTAGTCAGATTACATTAGGATAGCTGCATTGGTTATTAAAATACTAAAAAATTACTTTCGTACAAGTTGGTAAATAACTTCTATCCTAGCTGCACTAGCCCCTCATCCCAGAACTTGCCTGACATGTTCGTGACCTATTAGCTAAAAGGTACCTGGCAAAACAAGGGCCTCCTAGACTCTAGTTCAGCCTACAATTGCATCCATTTTGATTGGTCAATGCTCATGACATATTAGTTATTAAATATTTTATTTTATTTTATTATTTATTTTTTGAGACGGAGTTTCGCTCTTGTCGTTGAGGCTGGAGTGCAATGGTACGATCTCCCCTCACCACAACCTCCGCCTCCTGGGTTCAAGTGATTCTCCTGCCTCAGCCTCCCAAGTAGCTGGAATTATAGGCATGGCCCACCACGTCTGGCTAATTTTGTATTTTTAGTAGAGATGGGGTTTCTCCATGTTGGTCAGGCTGGTCTTGAACTCCCGACCTCGGGTGATCCGCCTGCCTCGGCCTCCCAAAGTGCTAGGATTACAGGCGTGAGCCAGTGCGCCTGGTAGTTGTTAAATATTTTAAATATCATCCGGCGAGTACAAAAAAATGCTCAAATTGGCCAACCTATGGCCCTCATAGAAGCATAAATGTGTGGAAATGGGAACAGAGTCCTAACACACTCATGTCTAGGGACCGGTCTTCTCTTTAGAGATTCATTAGCCATTGTTAGACGTAAGATATGGCACACTAAGCATTCTCTCTCTCTCTCTCTCTCTCTCTGAAAGTCAGCATTTCAGATGAAACTCAGTAAGATTTCTAGCCCTGAAAACTTGTTACCTATGTGAGCTTGGGCAAATTATTGTACCTTATGCACCTCAGTTTCAAGGGTTAAAGAATACTGGTTATATCCTAGGCTAACAGCATCATCATCACCACCACCACCATCATCAGACAGGTAGGTTCATCCATGAATAGTTTCATGTGTTTGTCACAAACACAAAATCAAAGGGTAATCATTTATACAAAGCAAGTATATTCTTATCTGTCAATAAGTAGATCGATAGATGATAGAATGATACTCACATACATGTGCTATCCCTGATTTGGCCATCAACAAGCTATATGATCACATGCAAATTACATAACTGGTTTAGGAATACTCAGTACCTCTAAAGTGGACATGGAAGGTGTCTGTCAGCCTCTATCTGCCGTTACTCTTGATTTCTCAACCTATGTCTAACATCCAATTATGTTATGACATCCTAATGTCCCAGTGGGTTAAAAAAATGCCAGAAATGTGACGGAACAGGAAACATGATCATACATGAAATTTGCTATGTACATCATGATGCAAATCATGATCTTTTTCTTGTGTAATACTGAAAAGAGCATTTTGGTAAGGTAGAAACGAAGCAAAACCATGAGCATAAATTAATCCAGAGAACTACCACTATCATGTTAGAAATGTTTCCCACCTCATTTTAGTTACATCATGCCTCAGGATGAAATTGTCAAAAAGCAAAAATATAAAGGTCATCTATCAAGAGGAGAATAAATGGAAAGGATTAAAGATGACAATGTGCTTTTCTTAATTCAGTTGTCTGTTATTTAGATACATTCTTTAAAAAATGCACTAAAGGCCAGGCACGGTGGCTCACGCCTATAATCCCAGCACTTTGAGAGGCTGAGGCAGGTGAATCACAAGGTCAGGAGTTCAAGACTAGCCTGGCCAACGTGGTAAAACCCCGTCTATGAAAAATACAAAAAATTAGCTGGGCGTGGTGGCAGGCACCTGTAATCTGAGCTACTCGGAAGGCTGAGGCAGGAGAATTGCTTGAACCCGGGTGGTGGAGGTTGCAGTGAGCCAAGATGGCGCCACTGCACTCCAGGCCAAGCGACAGTGCGAAACTCCGTCTCAAAAAAAAAAAAAAAAAAAAAAAAAAAAGGCACTAAAAGTGGCTACTGGGAATTACAACTTAGCACTTCTGGGTGAGATTCAGTTGCCACTCTGAAGCCATAGGCACACTAAGACAAAATATAGGTGCCTTCTGCTAGTTATAAGCCTGGGAGACTTCATCTAGTTTACTGTTCAACTCTGAGGCTATAATTCGACAAATTAGTTTTTCCACTCCCCAAACTTCACAACTGAATTCTTAGTAAATAAATTTCATACCCCCATCAATGCCTTTTTTTTTTTCTTTTTTTCTTGAAAGCAACATACCAATGTTGGCTTTTAAGCAAGAGACTCTCCTCTTCCTCAGGATTAACATTAGAAAAGGCCAGCCTTTTCAGTAACTGTACACCCAGTGCCAATATTGTTCACGCTACTTATTATTAACGTAATATCTACATTTTTTTCATTATACATCAAGCTAAGGAGCTTTACATTATACAATTTTCCCTGGACTTTAATGAACTTTGTTGCAAATGTATATACAATGAATTGTGTTTTACCTTAACCATTTTCGTATGTCTTCTAAAATAGTCTACCATTTCTAGGTAATATATTAAAGGTCTTGGGAGCCTTAAATGATCTACCCGTGAATTTCAGTATGTTTCAAGAAATCCTTGAAAAGGAACCACAGAGATCTGTTCAATCATTAAGAGCTACAAACACAGTAAATAAGAAGAGTTTTAATCTATTAAAATCTAATTCTAAAGACCTTGTTCCAAATGGAGTATGCTATTCCAATGATGTGTTTATATAGAAATACACATCACTTCTCAAGAAATACGTTATCTACACGTTTTGTCCCATGTCAGTCTCAACAGCACTATTAAATATAAAACAATCCTACAGGGGTATAAAGAGTTTTACTCTCGAAATTTGGTTTAAAGAAAGGGTATCATGATGCAAAAAGTAGAAAATCTTTCAATTTAAGAGGAACTTAATATAAAGTCGAAACACATTCACATTTCACTTCCTTTGCTTTTTAAACTACTGAAGGTACACCTGTAAAATAGTCATTACTCGGTTTAAATTAGTGATAGCTAAAAGCTATACAAAAAGATCTGGTGGTTTTAATTTTATTCATCAAATGTCTACCTCAGGGACCCGGGGAAATGCAGAGAAGTGCACTGCATATTTATAAGGCCTCTGGGACCCTAGCAGGCTTCCAAATGCCTTGTTTGTTGCAATCTGCTTGTCAAACCATTAAAGAAGTAAAATCCACACTCTATCCCCTATTGTACATGCAGACTTTCTCTGTTAATTAAATCAAAACTATATGATTCCAAGGAGAAGAAACAGTATAACATCTAGTGTCTCACCAGCTTCTCTAGGCAACCTGAAGACATAATAATTCTAGTCCCAGGTTTTCATATTAGAACATTTTTTCATCGACTATCATATTAAACAAATATTTTAACCTTGACTGATTATTAAAAATGTTGACTTTAACCTCAGATTTAGCAAGTCTATTACTAAAAATGTCTCCATGTTGGTCCTTAATTATAGCTACTGTGATGTAACTTTCATCTGGTGTGGGCTTATTTACCTCTCCTATCTAAAAGGTTAAATACTACAAAGGATTGAGACTAAGAAAACTTGTGATATGTAAGGGAAAAAAAAAAGTTCCAGGATTTTACACTTGTTAAGTATGGGAGGGAGAAAAAAAAACCATATCCATATATCCATATTTATGTCCTTCTCAATATTTATAATGTAGAAAATGGGAGATTCAGGAATCCACTTTAACTGCAACCAAGCCAAGGGGAAAGCTAACTCTCTCACCTTTCTTCTCACTAGCGACTTACAGTGTTAAAAGTGTTGCAGCCTGCCTGGAAACTGAAGAAATAGCCTGAGATGTATATTCTTCCACTTATTTTTACAGCCACATTCTTCACATGCTATTATGGACATAAATATTCACTATCCTCTTAAATCTGGTGTGGTAAGGGGGAACAACCCCATCAGTGGTGAAAAATTTTACAAAAATTGTTCACCTTAAGAACATTACAGAATTTCATGTTTTAGAAACAGAGACTGGATGGACATTTTCCATGCAGTCAAAGCTCAAATTAAAAAAAAAAAAAAAAGGATTCACATTTTGGGAGGTCAAGGCAGGTGGATCACTTGAGGTCAGGAGTTCAAGACCAGCCTGGCCAACATGGTGAAATCCCATCTCTACCAAAAATACAAAAATTAGCAGGGCGTGGTGGTGGGCACCTGTAATCCAAGCTACTCAGGAGGCTAAGGCAGGAGAATCGCCCCAGTCTCGGGAGGTGGAGGGTGCAGTGAGCCGAAATTATACCACTGTACTCCAGTCTGGGTGACAGAGCAAGACTCAAAAAAAAAAAAAAAAAACCTCAAAAAAAAAAATTCAGTGACTTTCAATCTAGGTTTCTTTTTTAAAAAATCAATTTAGGCCAGGCTCAGTGGCTCATACCAGTAATCCCAGCTCTTTGGGAGGCCGAGGCGGGCGGATCACAATGTCAGGAGATCAAGACCATCCTGGCTAACATGGTGAAACTTCGTCTCTACTAAAAAATACAAAAAATTAGCTGGGCGAGCTGGCAGGTGCCTGTAGTCCCAGCTACTCGGGAGGCTGAGGCAGGAGAATGGCGTGAACCCGGGAGGCGGAGCTTGCAGTGAGCCGAGGTCGCGCCACTGCACTCCAGCCTGAGTGGCAGAGCGAGACTCCGTCTCAAAAAAAAAAAAAAAAATTTAATCTGGAGTTCTTAAGAAAAATAAGTTCTTACACGAAAACTCAGGGCATACAGGTTGAAATGATAGAAAAAATGCTAGAACAAATCTAGAGACTAGATTTCTAGTCCAAGTAATGCTAATAATTTGCCATTTCCTCTTATTCAGATCAGTTAACTTCACCAGGCTTTCTTTTCTCAACTTTTAAACCAAGAGATGAGAGCAGATGATCAAATTTGAGAATTCAGAGAAACTTCAGAACTCATCTAGCACCTCCCTTTGTCTGCAAGATGAAGAAACCAAAGTCTAGAGTGGTGAACTGCTTTGTTAAAGGCACTCAGTAAGCTGCAAACCACAGACACGTCCTTCAGGTGCCTGAAAGCCTGCCTGTCTCGCATCCTTCTACACACATGCTGGTGGAAGAACCAGTGCTGCAGACCCTTCCTTATCTCAGTGTCTGTGATTCTTGTAACAGTGTATTTCTACTATACTGATATGATGCAACCTGTGCTGGGGCAAAGTCAAATAGAAACATGTCTTGGAGCTATTTAAAAAAAAAAAAAGGCTATTTCTAGGCATCCAGATAACGGAATATTATTAAGCAATAACGACCAATGAACCATCAAGCTTCAAAATGACATGGAAGAGCCTTAAATGCCTATTGCTAAGTAAAAGAAGGCAATCAGAAAAGACTGTCTGATTCCAACTATACGACATTTTGAAGAAGGCAAAATTATGGAAACATCAAAAAGGTCAGTGGTTGCCAGGGGTTAGGGGGAGGGAAGGAGGGATTAAAAGGTAGAGCATGGGGGATTTTTAGGGCAGTAAACTATTCTGTATGGTGCTGTAATGGTGGATATATGACATACATTTGTCAAATCCCATATACGTATAAAATATAGAGTGAACCTGAAGATAAACTATAGTCTTTTGTTAATATATCAATATTTGTTCATCAATTGCAACAGAAGTACCATATTAATAATAGAGAAACTGAGAGGTGAACTGAGAGGTAGAGAGGGGATAATAAGAACTCTGTACTATGTGCTCATGTTTTCTGTAAATGTAAAACTCCTCTAAAAATTAAAGTCTATTTGTTTTAAAATCTCTAGTTAAAAAGCTCTTCTTGGTTGGGCACTGTGGCTCATGCCTGTAATTCCAGCACCTTGGGAGGCCGAGGCGTGCGGATGACGAGGTCAGGAGATCGAGACCATCCTGGCCAACATGGTGAAACCCCATCTCTACTAAAAATACAAAAATTAACTGGGTGTGGTGGCGGGTGTCTGTAATCCCAGCTACTCCAGAGGCTGAGGCAGGAGAATCGCTTGAACCAGGGAGTCAGAGGTTACAGTGAGCTGAGATCGTACCCCTGCACTCCAGCCTGGTGACAGAGCGAGACTCCATCTCAAAAAAAAAAACACAAAAAACACACACACAAAAAACCCCCCAAAACCAAAAAACTCTTCTTTTCAAGGAGTTAGAAGGAGGAATGCTAAAAATAGAGAAGCATGGCCCTTAATCCATATTTTTGGAATGAAAATGTTCAACCAACTATAGTCATTTCTACAAACTATTCCCACTTGGGCTAAGTAATAGTATGGATTATATTGGAGTTCCCTGACAATCAACATTCAGATTGAGGAACAGGGTAAGAATGGGAATGTGAGGCATAAGGATAGCTCCCAAATGTGGTGGGAAGGGGTGTTGGGAGAGGATTTAGCTGGACTTACCAGGTACTCTTAACTCAGCTAGGTCTTCGGGGAACATACCTTGAGATTCCTTACCCTGGCTCAAAAGACTCTATACAGTCTGTACAGCTGGAATGTGGACCCTGTTCCAGTTTCTGCCTACCATCTTACCCATCTTTCAAGGCCTAAAATTAATGCAACCTTCTCTACGAAGCCATACCTAACATTTTCTTCTAGGGGTGAGCTTTCTCTCCTCTGATATATTCCTCTAGCATTTCAGCTAATATTTGAAAGGCACCCCGTTACAGTGTCTTTTTTTAAATTATTTTTCTTTTTTCGCGACGGGGTCTCACTCTGTCGCCCAGGCTGAAGTGTAGTGCTGCAATCTCTACTCACTACCACCTCCGCCTCCTGGGTTCAAGTGATTCTCCTGCCTCAGCCTCCCGAGTAGCTGGGATTAGAGGTCCGCGCCACCATGCCTGGCTACTTTTTGAATTTTTAGAAGAGATGGGGTTATCCCCATGTTTGCCAGGCTGGTCTCAAACTCCTGACCTCAGGTGATCCACCTACCTCGGCCTCCCAAAGTGCTGAGATTACAGGTGTGAGCCACCGCTCCCGGTCCCACATGCCCATTTAGTTGTGGTGTTTTTTAAAGAACATTTTCAATTAATCACATGATAAAGTAGCTAACATTTACTAGCAGAAACAGTTCTAGATGATCATAGATTGTACCATGTAGGCATTTCTTACAGTTTCATTTCAATCAATTTTTCTAACTTCAGTACCTTGAAGATCTAGTCACTTTATTTTCTTATTCTATGGAATGCACCTAGCAAAATTTATATATTTCAGGTACAATTCTCATATAAAGGCTATCTATCATATTCCAAATAATTTATGTCCAAACTACTTAATGTCATACTGAGTCATGACTAAAGGCAATTCTCATTCGTGATGAGCCATTTAAGTGGTAAACTCTGGAGGAGATAAGCATGTTTCAGCTTGCATTACAACTCAAAGCAATTGATAAAGGCTGCCTAGAATGCTGTGTTGAGAAGGATTCTGAGGTCATTTCTGAAAGCGTAAATGTTGCTTAGCTATAAAGTCTAGAAATCTGGACTGTTTCCCTCTCTGTGCTTAGCAAAGGAACCTCACCGTGGTATTCCATCTCTTAGAAGTACAAAACAAGATGTGGTTGGAACTTTGTGACTAATAAACAGGTGTCTTGCTTAGTTATGTAAGGACTGCACTGTGGTAACTTAGCAAAATAAGTCCTGACTTTGTTTACAAATTTACTATCACATATATTTTTAGGAATGAACACAAATAAAAGAAAAATTTTTTAAAAAACTATTTTAAAAACTTGTGCTGAAAAATGATGGTAAAAAATTCAGAGAAATGCTAATCAAAACCACAATGAGATACCATCTCACACCAGTTAGAATGGCGATCATTAAAAAGTCAGGAAACAACAGGTGCTGGAGAGGATGTGGAGAAATAGGAACACTTTTACACTGTTGGTGGGATTGTAAACTAGTTCAACCATTATGGAAAACAGTATGGCGATTCCTCAAGGATCTAGAACTAGATGTACCATATGACCCAGCCATCCCATTACTGGGTATATACCCAAAGGATTATAAATTATGCTGCTATAAAGACACATGCACTCGTATGTTTATTGCAGCACTATTCACAATAGCAAAGACTTGGAATCAACCCAAATGTCCATCAGTGACAGACTGGATTAAGAAAATGTGGCACATATACACCATGGAATACTATGCAGCCATCAAAAAGGATGAGTTTGTGTCCTTTGTAGGGACATGGATGCAGTTGGAAACCATCATTCTTAGCAATCTATCACAAGAACAGAAAACCAAACACTGCATGTTCTCACTCATAGGTGGGAACTGAACAATGAGATCACTTGGACTCAGGAAGGGGAACATCACACACAGGGGCCTGTCATGGGGAGGGGGGAGGGGGGAGGGATTGCATTGGGAGTTATACCTGATGTAAATGACAAGTTGATGGGTGCAGCACACCAACATGGCACAAGTATACATATGTAACAAACCTGCACGTTATGCACATGTACCCTACAACTTAAAGTATAATAATAATAAATAAATTTAAAAAAAAAAAAGAAAAATGATGGTAAAAAATACAGTCCTAGGCCGGGCGCGGTGGCTCAAGCCTGTAATCCTAGCACTTTGGGAGGCCGAGACGGGCGAATCACGAGGTCAGGAGATCGAGACCATCCTGGCTAACACGGTGAAACCCCGTCTCTACTAAAAAATACAAAAAACTAGCCGGGCGAAGTGGTGGGCGCCTGTAGTCCCAGCTACTCGGGAGGCTGAGGCAGGAGAATGGCTAAACCCGGGAGGCGGAGCTTGCAGTGAGCTGAGATCCGGCCACTGCACCCCAGCCTGGGCGACAGAGCGAGACTCCATCTCAAAAAAAAAAAAAAAAAAAAAAAAAAATACAGTCCTTTAGTTGACATGATTCTACTGATTCACTGCCAACAAGATATATGACTTTTAGGTTTTTTTTTTTTTTTTTTTTTTTTTTTTTTTTTTTTTTTTTTGAGACTGAGTCTCGCTCTGTTGCCCAAGCTGGAGTGCAGTGGGGTGATCTCGGCTCACTGCAACCTCCGCCTCCCAGGTTCAAGCGATTCTCCTGCCTCAGTCTCCCAAGTAGCTGGGATTATAGGCACACGCCACCACACCCAGCTAATTTTTGTATTTTTAGTAGAGACAGGGTTTCCCCATGCTGGCCAGGCTGGTCTTGAACTCCTGACCTCGTGATCTGCCTGCCTCAGCCTCCCAAAGTGCTGGGATTACAGGCATGAGCCACTGTGCCCAGCTAGTTATGTTTTTTATAACCAAAACAGGTTGTACTTATCCAGAGTCCTTCTGGTTTTAAAAAATGTGTTCCTGATGAACTGATAAACTCAAAGATATATGTTCAGTATCTTTTTAATTCATGCACTTTAGAGATAGGAAAAACAAAACAGATTCCAGTCTGTCTCTCTCTCTCTCTCTCTCCACACACACACACACACGCACACACACACACGCGCGCACACACACACACCCCCCGCTAGTTTTATTTACTCTTAAAGTTTCAAGGTTGCATTTAGTTTAAGTCATTAGAAGGAAACTGATGATGACCACTTCTACTTCTGCCTGGGAATGATGTCAAGACCAAGAGTAAATATATAAAATTATTGACATAATGGATAAAGTTTCCTAAGGCTCTAGTATTCATTAAAATTACCAATGTCAAACACCATGTGTAACTGGGTACTGACTCAGTGGAAGCCTAAAATAACTATTATTCGAGACCCCAGGTGGCCTAATTAGTCAAACAGACTCCTGGAGCCATTTTAAATGTAAAAATCCCCCCCCTTAAACTGAAACTTACTGAAAAGTATCTGAGTATCACTGATTAATATACCATTTAGTTGATGGTAAATGTATCCAAACCTATTTTACAAACATATGCTCACACATAAAATCATGCAATCATCCATATCATTATTGGAAGTACCATAGAAAGATCTAGGTTCAAACCCAGCTCTACCACTTAATGGATATGAAATCTTCATAATTTTAATGTATCTGAACTTATAAAAAGAGACAAGATTAAAGAAAACACTTAATGTATTTATCATGCCTAAATACAGGAACTGGCCGGTAGTTTGCATTCAGTAAGTGCAGGTTCTTCACTAGCCCTGCCATTCAGATGATATAATCATTTTGTTTCTAAGATGCATAAAGCCGAAATATATAAAAATTTATTGATATTTCTTGTATGTATTTCTTGTATTCTTACATTTCTATATGTAGAAATATATTCAGAGGCCCCACCAGAAACAGAAGTTTTTGCTTCTTGTAGCCATTATATTGTTGACAAGGATATTTATTTATTATTATTTTTTTTGAGATGGAGTTTCGTTCTTGTCTCCCAGGCTGGAGTGCAATGGTGCGATCTCGGCTCACCACAACCTCCACCTCCCGGGTTCAAGCGATTCTCCTTCCTCAGCCTCCCGAGTAGCTGGGATTACGCATGTGCCACCACATCTGGCTAATTTGGTATTTTTAGTAGAGACGGGGTTTCTTCATGTTGGTCAGGCTGGTCTCAAACCCCCGACCTTAGGTGATCTGCCTGCCTCGGAATCCCAAAGTGCTGGGATTACACACACGAGCCACTGCTCCCAGACGACAAGCATATTTATTTATTGTACTTGTTTATTTTCTATACCCCATGTATGCAGTGAATACTGCCTTTTATTTGCTTGAGTAGGGAAATGCATGTGGCCAATGGAATTCCTGTTATTTTCCTATATCTTATAAATTATCTGGTCTATTTGAATTATTTTCCTGTCTTCATTGGTATTTTCTACACCTATTAATGTATTACCCATGAACTTAATTAAAGTGCTGTTTACTGGTACTCCTCACAGATTAATGAAATGTTAATTAATTAAAGGCCTAGCACTATCAAAATATCTAACATAATGAATGAACCTCTCCCATTCCATTATATTTTAGTTCTCATCCTAGAGTCATTTCACAGAGGTCCTCGCTAATAAAATAATCAACTGAGGCCGGGCGCAGTGGCTCATGCCTGTAATCCCAGCACTTTGGGAGGCCAGGACGGGTGGATTACAAGGTCAGTAGATTGAGACCATCCTGGCTAACACGGTGAAACTCCATCTCTACTAAAAATACAAAAAATTAGCCGGGCGTGGTGGCAGGCGCCTGTAGTCCCAGCTACTCGAGAGGCTGAGGCAGGAGAATGGCATGAACCTGGGAAGCGGAGCTTGCAGTGAGCCGAAATCGCGCCACTGCACTCCAGCCTGGGCGACGAGCGAGACTTCCATCTCATAAATAAATAAATAAATAAATAAATAAATAAATAAATAAAACTGAATCTTAAAATGATTTTTTAAGATTTGATGCTACATTAAAATTTTCTTTTTTTAGCCGGGCCTGGTGGCTCACGCTTGTAATACCAGTACTTTGGGAGGCCGAGGCGGATGGATCACTTGAGGACAGGAGTTCAAGACCAGCCTGGCCAACATGATGAAACCTTGTCTTTACTAAAAATACTAAACAATTAGCCGGGCATGGTGGCAAGCACCTGTAATCCCAGCTACTCAGGAGGCTGAGGCAGGAGAATCGCTCGAACCCAGGAGGCGGAGGTTGCAGTGAGCCAAGATCACACCATTGCAATCCAGCCTAGGCAACAAGAGTGAAACTCCATCTCAAAAAAAAAAAAAAAATTATTATTTTTTTCCATTAAAGTTTTCTATCATGGCTAATTATGTTAGGTAGCACAACTAAATGCGTGACGTTAAGTTTATGCCAGATGAGACGGCAGAAAGGTTTCTTGTTCACAAATAGGCACTCAAAAAGTTTTTAAGATGGCCATGTGTTATTTTATTGTGTATTGTACCTTGTCCCATTCATACAAGTTTTCATAGACTACAGAATGGAAATACAGATTTTCCATAGACATATAAAATACAGTGTGTATACGTATACGTGTATACATGTATATATGTATGTCTGTATGCATGTGTGTATGTGTATGTGTGTATGTATATATATATACCCATTGCATCCTCCTCAACAAGCAGAACAAACAGTAATGTGGTGGGGTTAAAATCTGATCTGAACTTGATTCTTTGACTGTGTGATGCTCTATACCAAGGCCAACTGAATGGTCAGGGTTCAGTGATTTTGCTGCATTTTCCACTATAATAATAATACTACAACAATTGGTCCCAAAGGAGCACCCCAGGATGGTAACTAGAAAATGCCTTTACTGGGCTCACATGGTGGCAGAGAGGTTCTCATTTGATAACAGTGAATCTTTTCAAACAGAGTTGAAGACTGATCAATACTATAAAGCCCTGTATTTCTGGCTGTTGAATTACCTTGCTGTCTTTCAACATTTTACTACGACATTTCTTCTGGGAAAATTAGCTTCTCTAGTGCTATTTAATGTGGCACACAAAACTTGAAGAAATTCAAACAGCAAAGTAAAATTTATTTGCTATTGTTATGATCATATGAGAACATCATTTAGAGCAATTATCTGAAGGACAGCATTAATGAATACAACATTTCTCTCACTCATTCAAAAATATTTATTGCTCATTTACTCTGCCAAAGAACCTGTGCTAGGTGCAGTACGAAATACAAGGCTGCATTAGCAGTTTCTGCCCACAGGTTTGTAATCCTGTGGGGTAATTAAGACATGTATACAGGTGCACCCAGCAAGACACTGCTTATTTAAACCCTGATTTAAGTAAGTGCAGGCAATAATTCTATTCATTAGTTTGTATCTTAAATGATAATTGCACATTTTTTTTTGGGGGGGTAGCAGTGGAATAGCTTAGTGCAGAGTACATACTTTGTACATGTGAATCTGGTGCTATTCATTTTCTCTGCGATTGCTAGCACATTGTATAACATTTTGCACATAGTAGGCACCCCATAAATAAATGCGCAATTGAATAATGAAATCTAATTGCTCTCAAATGCCACTTTCTTTTTATATGGGAATGTGGAATTCAAGCAGGAGGCATGGGAGATGTTTTCCAATACTTTCACAGTTTTGTGGAAGAAGGTTTAGCCTGTGTAGTGCCAGAAAGCAGACATAGGATCAATGGGTGGAAGTTCCAGGAAAAGTAGATCTTGGCTCAAATTCAGAACTCTCCAGTAATGACAACCTTCCAAAAATGTAGCTGGCTGTTTCAAGAGCTGGTTAGGTACTTGTCGTTTCTATAGGTACTCAAACAGAGATCAAAAGGACCACTAAGGGATTCCAGTGCTGGATTCCAGCAACAAAGATGTCCACTTCTGTGTCGATGGGTGATGGGAGAAGCAGTATAGCATCCTTGTTAAGGGTGCCACCTCTAGAGCCTGACTCTTTGGTTCAAATTCCAGCTCTGCCACTTAGTAGCTGTGTGACCTTGGGAAACTTAGTCCCTCTGTACCACAGTTTTCCCTTCATGTAAAATGAGGTTAATAGTAACTCCTTCAAGGCTGGGCATGGTGGCTCACACCTGTAATCCCAGCACTTTGGGAGGTCAAGGTGGGCAGATCACCTGAGGTCAGGAGTTCGAGACCAGCCTGACCAACATGGGGAAATCCCATTTCTACTAAAAATGTAAAATTAACCAGGCGCAGTGGCTCACGCCTATAATCCCAGCACTTTGGGAGGCTGAGACAGGCAGATCACCTGAGATCAGGAGTTCAAGACCAGCCTGACCAACATGGAAAAACCCCGTCTCTACTAAAAATACAAAAAAAAAAAAAAAAAAATTAATGGGGCATGGTGGCGCATGCCTATAATCCCAGCTACTCTGGAGGCTGAGGCAGGAGAATTGCTTTAACCCAGGAGGCGGAGGTTGTGATGAGCCGAGAATGCGCCACTGCACTCCAGCCTGGGCAACAAGAGCAGAACTCTGTTTCAAAAAACAAAACAAAACAAAACGCAAAATTAGCCAGGTGTGGTGGCACATGCCTGTAATTCCAGCTACTCGGGAGGCTGAGGCACGAGAATCACTTGAACTCGGAAGGCAGAGGTTGCTTTGAGCCAAGATCGTGCCATTGTAATCCAGCCTGGGCAATAAGACTGAAACTCTGTCTCAAAAAAAAAAAAAAGTATCTCCTTCATTGTGTCTTTATTCCTTAGTTTGTTCATTCATTCATTTATTTTTGCTATATACTTTTCTAACTATTTGCCTTACAGACACGTGGATGTCAACTGACCCAGTGTGCTTCCTCCTTACTAGAAGACAAAGGAGTCTCTGTATCTACAATTTTCTTAGCGCTTCTAGAACTCCATTTCGCAGCAAACAGACCTGAATGAACAGGATTAAATGATTTCCTATTGTAAGACATTTAGAACATTGTCTGGCAAATTGTAAATAATACATAAATGTTTGTTAAATAAATGACATTGATAAGATTGTGTCTTAGTATCCACAGAGTGTTTCTGAAGGAATTTCCCACACGTTATCTTGTTTTACCCTAATTTTTCACTTAGTCCCCAGTTCCCTGGTCAGAGTTCATTGCTTCCTCTTCCTGTCAGCTATGACACTTGCATACCTCACTTGGGCCACGTATCCCATTGGGAATTTTATAATTGTTTGTGCGCCGGGCTTTTTCACCACAACACTGTGGTTCCTCAAAATAGGAACTCTCTCTTGTCATGTCTCTGTCCCTCATCTGTCTGAACAGTGCCTGAATACAAGAGTGCTGCTTGATCATTTCAATTCAGCTGACAATTGTTCTTCCTGGTGTTAACTGGAGAAATATGGGAATTCACAAACATTTTATATGCGGTAAATATTTACTGCATTTATTTCCATAACCTTGAAAGGTTTGGGGAGTAAGCATTAACAACTATATTTAAAACTGAGTAAACTTGAGCAAGATGTGGCAAATGACTTTCCCTAGGTCACATAAATGGTAGAACTAAGCACATAACTGTAAGTTGCATGTTCTTTCCCAATAGACCATACCACAACAAAAGAAGTTATATTAGACTGCGGGCATGATGTTTTGTTAATACAGTCATTTTTAGGTGGCCAGAGAAATGGCATCATAATCAATATATCACCATAGCACAGTAAATGTGAAATGATGTGTGATGATACAAGTCTTCTTCAGGACAGGACTTGGAAAAATACTCAGATGATTTGAATTAGAATTAAAATAAGCCAGTACACATTGTTTGGGAAGTAGGTAGAGCATAAATAATACATACACGAAATGCGATTCTCTGCAAATGAAATAAAATTACTCAAGCATGTGTAACAGCACAATTCAAGGGTCAGTAATTTGTCTCACTTTACAAATTAATAACATGGAGAGAAGTAGAAGAGTGGGCTACTCAAAACAGAGATCTGCCAAGAGCAACATGGGAAAAACACAAATTGGCCAGAAATCAGATCTTGCATATTTTCTGCTATAGCTCTTTGATTGTGGTAAATTGCCAGGCCCAACAGTGCTTAACTTTTTCAGGCCAAGATAGTTCATTTGGTAAATGGCTCTAAATGACACCCAAGTGCCTTTCATTTAGTGGCCTGAAAGCAGTGAGCCAACAGGGAGCAAAGAGCTGACTTTCTTATTAAAGGGTGGAGACCATTTCGAACCAAACCCTCCCAGGTGACAAAACTATTAATGAGGGTCAAATCAGTCAGTTTAGTTGTACAGTGAGTCTTATAAGTCACGTGGGTACTATTCCACAAAAGGAAATCAACGAGGTCTGGGTCCCCTAAAAGAGTTATGTATGTGAGGCACCTAATTTATTCCCCAGGGAATATCTCATTCATTAAGCAGAAACTGACATACTGTGACATGAGTTTTCCATTCCACTTAGTGAAAGTAAGTCTTTAGTTCATTCAATCACTGCTCCTGAGGACAAGTAGTTTCAGAAATAATGTCTCATGTCCAAATTTATTTCTTGTCTGAGAAGTTAAAAAGTTAATGGGACTTCCTACTTGTTAGCATTGCAACCGGGAGCTTGGCATTTCCTATTTCTAAGGATTGTCATTATTCATCTTAACGAGGGGGCACAAAGGCAAAAACAGTTACGAAATAACTTAAGACATGGAAAGGTCAGTGGTCACTGACTGTTTCTTAAAGGATTTTCATTGTAACCTAAGTAAGCTAATTTTTTTTTTTTAAAGAAAAAGACACATTTTAATGGATTAAAATATTATGCAGAAAGAATATGTGACAGATGGCAAAGCTGAGCAACATTTACAGCAATATCTAACTCGGATCCAGCTGACGCATCCCATTACATTTCATACACAGCTTTCTTATTATTGATAACTCGGAAACTCTTTGCAGATTCTTAATGTGTGCAAAGTCAGATGGAACAATCGATAATTGGTGAGTTAATTTATATTACAAATCAACTCTATGTACAGTCCAAGTGGCAGCATCCTGTGTAAGAAAATCAATTCTTTTATATGTGCATGTTTCCGGTGAAACACATCATTTCTTGGTTTGATAGAAGATATTAGAAAGCTTATTCTTGTAGATTAGCTGTACTTTGCAACCTCAAAATAAGCAGTCTGTTCTATGCCATGGAATCTTAACCACAGTAAAGGATGTGTCAAAAAATGAGTTCTGCTATTCTTCAGAAAATAAACAAAAATCACATTTCATGTACCCTGTTTTGACTCAAAGAATTATCCTGTCATTTTTGACAGATGCAGTAAAGTGCAGTAATTTTTCTTTAAAGGTAAAGCCAAAATAGATTAGGCAATTAAAAGCCAGTGTTATAAAAAAAAAAAAAAAAAAAAAAAAAAAAAAAAAAAATTCCTACCCACAGTAACAACTAAAAACTATATTTATAATTATATTTCTTGTTTTATACTTTACCAAAACAACTGCAAACTGAAATATGAGATGTGCTACCAGGATAAAGGGTTTGTGGTCTGTGTTTCTTTCTAAATTTTCTTTTTCTCCTACCCCACTTTACAAATTAGATTATGGCAGATAATTACATAAGTGGAGAAGTTACAGGACATCGAAGCACCAAAGAATCATTTGATTGGAAATAGATAACATAGCTGCTTTATATTAGACATCTTGCCAGGTGTCCTGGTGGTTTTCTAATAAGGATGATGACAGTCACTGCACTAACTGCATGTAAAGATAATACTGTCCAAACTGAGAGTTAATGAAACTCCTGCTTTCAAAGTCCATCAACAAAATAAATGCTGGCAATGAATCCTTATGAAACATAATAATTTGTATAAAATAATAAAGGAGAATAGCCAGTATTTGTTTCTTCAAAGTTGTGGACAAAGCTTTCTTGATCAAAAGAATATATTATTTATATTGTAATCTTTAGGACAAGTACTATGACTTATTCACCATTAGATCTCTAGCATCTAACACAGTTTCTGTCTCAAGGGTAGTTAAACTATATTATTTGAGAAATGTACAAAGGGTCAATGAGAATAAAAGTATTTTTCAGATATAGTATATGCAAGTATACACACAGACACATACATATACACACACACACGTTCTGTACTGTCATACTAAAAAAAGAAATGTTCTTTTAAGAACCCCAACTAGGCCTGTATGTGATAAATTAGTTTTGTAATAATGCCTTGCAAGAAACTGAGAAAGAGCAGTGAGAATTAACAGTAAACATTTAATGATGCTGTGAGCATGGGTTATTCCTAAACGCTGACTAACTCATTTAGAGAATTGTCTAGTTAAAACTCAACTCAATAGTGAGAATAATATTACTGACCACTTGGATTAGTATCGTTATCTCCAAACTCCTTATTCTGGCCAACAAGGACCTACATGATCTGTCCCTACCTTTTTCTCAGTTTTCATCTGATACTAATCTCCCCTTTGTTAACCACACAACCAGCCATATTGGCCTTCTCTTTGTTTCTTGAATACACTAAGTTTATGTCCATTTCCATACAATTTTGAACAAGCTATTCTCTCTGCCTAAAATGCTTTTAACTAGATCTTTACATGTCTGGAATCTTTCTATATTTCAGTCCTCAGCTCAAATGTCACCACGACAAAAAGCCCTCCTAACCTAAAGTGGCTCCCCAGTCACCATCACATAACCTGGTTTTATTTCCTTCCATAGCACTTAGCGCAACATAGCACTGAATCCCAAACCAATGCCCAAGGAAATTTTAGTTCCATGAGAGCAGGCACCTCATCCATCTCATTACTCTCTCAGACTGAAGGCCCAGAACACTGATTGGCACATAGGAAATACTTGACTTTCTTAACTGATTTTCCTGTTTTCAGTCTCTCCCTTTTTAAATTCATTCTGCATGCAATGACTAGATTGGCAGAGCAATCCTACTAAAGTACCACTCCTCACTGGTCATTCAATTCCCCTAGCTTCATACCGAGAGAGGAGTATATTTTGAGTATGTTTCTGTTTTCTATTATTGTCAGCCCTCTCCAGCTTTGAAATTCTTACTCTGTGCTTATTTGACTTGATGAGATATTGGAACAAAAATAATAGTAGACTAACACCTGCAGAAATTAAATGCAGTAACAGGATTAGCATATACTGACAACAGAGAATAAAGTCGTTTCTTTTCTTTCTTTTTTTTTTTTTTTTTGAGACGGAGTCTTCCTCTGTCACCAAGGCTGGAATGCAGTGGCGTGATCTTGGCTCACTGTAAACTCCGCCTCTCAGGTTCAAGCAGTTCTCTGCCTCAGCCTCTCAAGCAGCTGGGATTACAGGTGACTGCCACCACGCCCGGCTAATTTTTGTATTTTTAGTAGAGATGAGGTGATGCAGTTTCACCATCTTGGCCAGGCTGGTATTGAACTCTTGACCTTGTGATCTATCCACCTCAGCCTCCCAAAGCACTGGGATTATAGGCGTGAGCCACTGCGCCCGGCCAAATAAAGTCATTTCTAAGGAGAAGATTGGCCATCCCTGAATTCCTCGAGGGTGAGAAGTTGTGAGGACCAACAGTAATGTAGCCCTTGATGCCACATAACTTTTCTAAAATATATTTGTGCAAAGGCTAATTAACCACTTGAGCAGGTGCCCCAATGGCATCAGAGACATGTGTACATGTGTATGTGTGAGCAAGAAAATGGATAGCCACATTTGCTTCAATATAATGCCCTGAAATATATAGCATGTGTGTGTGTGTGTCTGTGTCTATGTATGAGTATTTCTGTGAGACATATATGTACACAGAATGACTGAAAAGATGAGAAGAGGCATATGTGCATTTATTCACACACAAGGGGCCAAACAATCATCTGTGCCTATAGAGCACCTATGTGACCTTCTTAAAGCAAAAAATAAAATAAAGTTTCAGAAAGATAGAGAAAAAAAGCCTTCTAGGAATATGATACTGCATTATCAGACAAATATCTCTAAAGCAGCTGAGAGGAACTGATGATAATCTAAGATCATTAAGATGTAGCTGAATTACAGTTGGCCAGCCTGGGCAACATGGTGAAACCCCATCTCTACAAAAAATACAAAAATTAGCTGGGCGTGGTAGCAACGTGCCTGTAGTCTCAGCTATTCAGGAGGGTGAGGTGGGATGATCACCTGAGCCCAGGAGGTTGAGGCTGCAGTGAGCTGTGATCATACCATTGCACTCCAGTCAGGGTAACAGAGTGAGTCCCTGTCTCAAATAAATAAATAAACAAACAAACAACAGCTGGAGCTAGACTCAGTGGCTCACGCCTGTAATCCCAGCACTTTGGGAGGCCGAGGTGGGCAGATTACCTGAGTTCAGGAGTTCGAGACCAGCCTGGCCAACATGGTGAAACCCCACCTCTACTAAAAATACAAAAATTAGCCGGGTGTGGTGGCACATGCTTGTAATCCCAGCTACTCAGGAGGCTGAGGCAGGAGAATCGCTTGAGCCCAGGAGGCGGAGGTGGCAGTGAGCCGAGATCATGCCACTGTGCTCACTCCAGCCTGGCTGACAGAGCGAGACTCTGTTTCATAAATAAATAAATAAATAAATAAATAAATAAATAAATAAATAAAAGTTGGAACATTCTATTTACAAAGGCCTATAAGCTATAAGAATATACAGTTATAGCACCTAATAAAATGCTTAGCGCATGGCTGGTGCTCAATATAATAATGCACTTTAGAAGGCTTTTCTTTAAAAATAAATTCTAGCATTCAAATGGTTAATGCTCAAATTTGGGAAATCCTGGTTATCTATAAATGGATATATGCTTACTAGAATTCCAGATAATTGAGATTTCACTGAATACCTGTTCAAAGTGTTTCATAGCCTTTTATTGCACAGGATACTAAAAACATGAAATGAATGGCTTGTGGCAATTATCTGTGATGTAACTGACAACTTAATAGGGACATTTTGATTGATCTGGAAATAGAAAGTCAGCTATGATAGAGGGAAAAAAAAATCTAATGCATGTGCTATCCTAACAAATAGCAAAGTAAAAGAATAGATGCATGATATGAGTCTACATTTTGTCAATAAAATACTTAGAGGGTTCTGAAGTCACTAGCTCCTCTCTGCTCTCTGTGTTCAATGCCTTATATATAATACCTTTTTAATCAATGCACAGAGCCCATTCAAAAGATCCTTCTTCAAACATTTTTGTCACGTGGCTCTCAGGCCAACAGAATTTTCTGGCTTCCTCCTACCACACAAGCTATACCTTTTAAGTTCCCCTATTCCTTCGTTAAAATTCTTCTCATCTTCCAAACTTTTAAATGTTGGAGTATTCCAGACCTGAGTCCCTGGACCTCTCTCTTCTCTGTCTGTTCATGTGTTTTAGGTAACCTTAACCAGTCTAATGGCTTTAAACACAATCTCCATGGTGATGGCTCCTAAATGTCTATCTTTAATGTGTACCCTTATATTCTAGGCTCACATACCTACATCTCCACTTGGATTCCTAATAGGCATCTCAAACTTCCCACCTCTCAAACCAAACTCTTGATTCATCACCCCGACAACCTCCCTTCTTCCTCATCAAGTCATCCTCACCCCTGTAAGTGTCATTATCTCTTTTCAATTCTCTAATGACTTTCTCTTATACAATGTCTTCCATGATTTCACATCAGAACTAGCCTTGCTTCTTCTACATTCTCCCTCACTTGCTGCAATCCAGCCACTGGTCTTGCTTTTCCTGTTATACCTTAAGCATGCTTATACTCATGCTCATTCCTTAAAGCCTCTGCACTAGTTGTTCCCTCTTCATGGAAAGCTCCCTCGGTTACTCATGCAAATCATCTCACTTGATTCAAATATCTGCCTAAATGTTACTCCCTTGGAGGGGTCCTGCCCTGGCCAACTTTAAAAATAAGTGTCACTATCATTCTTTAATGAATTCTTTTACTCACCTTTATTTTCCTTATCACTGTCTGATATCATACTACATTTTTTTTTTTTTTTGACGCTCTACAACACTAGAGTATATGCCAAAGGCCTTTTTTTTTTAAATTTCAGTTTCTCATCACTGAATCTCCACTGGAAAAAAAAAAAACAGGGCTTGGCACATTGTAGACGTCTGATGAATTTTTTTTGATAAATATTTGTTGAATGAATAGATGAATTTGTGACTAGTAGGAATGTCACAATATTATAATATCAATACTGGTGTGATGAATCAGAGAGGAAATTAATTCAACATTTAAGCACTTAATGTTTGAGCAGAACAAGGATGAATGCACTACCTAGCTTTGGCAATATAAGAACTTTTTAGAGCTGAAAGTGATGCTCAAGATCACCTAATACAATCCCTTTGTACATAAATGTACTTATTTACATAACTTGGAATTATTATTTCATTTCTCTGACTTTCTGTGTTCCAGGTTAATTTACTGAAAGTTGAGGCCAGGCATGGTGGCTCACACCTGTAATCACAGCACTTTGGGAGGCCAAGATGGGAGGATTGCTTGAGGTCAGAAGTTAGAGAGCAGCCTGGTCAACATATCAATACCTCATATCTAAAAATAAAAATAAAACAAAAACTAAAAAAGGAAAGTTGATGTTTTTATTTCCTCTAAAGGACATGAGTATTAAAACACCTTATTCCCAATAACATTAAGAGTTAATGCAAAGCAATGACTTACAAAAGCAAACAATGAAGAATCAGTTGTAAGTCCAGAGTTTTGGATAAATATTAGTATTAGTAACTTAAGCACATTTTGGCATTTTAAGCAAACATAAACAATGACGTATAAAATATGTGCAGAAAAACAAATAGGCAAAATGTCCCTTGTGCAGTGTGATTGAGTTAAAACAATTATGGAATTCTTCCCTCAATTAACAAGCCAATAATGTAAATCTCATGACTCTTGGTATTTCACACACATGCACACGCACGTGCACACACACACGCGTGCACACGTAACTAAAATCAAAAGAATTGCCAGGTTTTTATAAACTTATAATTCAAAGATATGCCAGGTTTTCATAAACTAATAATTCAAAGATATGGCCTCGCAATCAAAAACTAGATCTTTTGGTATTTAAAAAGCCATCATTTTAACACCTAAACTGCCTACAGGCAGAAGGGTTTCTTCTATAAGACTAACCCATGGCAGCTGCATTTCATTTTTATTTGAAAAGACTGATCCAGTGTTTTTATAGCTCTCGATTAAGCTGTTTAAATAAAAAAAGTAAATGTTGAAAGAGGAAACCACTGTAGTTAAGCTCTATGTAAACTAGTAATGGGCAAATCTCTGGTGGTTTAAAAGTTCGATTTGGATAAATACCTAAATCTATCCGAACCTCTTAGCTGAAAAATTCCAGCTCCCACAAGGTTCATAGAGCTTTAGGTTTTCCACAGAATCTGACATAGCTTTTCAAAAATATCCATACTCAATTCCTAGCCAATAGTAAAAAAGCAACTTTTGGGGGAGAAAAGTTAACAGTTTTTAAAACATAAAATGTCCTCAGGATTTGGCTCAATTTGAGAGATTTCTAACTCCAACTTTAAAACTCCACTAGGATTGTAAATCCAGTAAGACCATAAACAAGAAACTAATCAAGGTACCAAATTGTGAAACATTTGAAACACCTGTAGATAAACAGGCTGCGGTAAAGATTCCTCTTCACCTTTTCCCCAAATTAATTCTTATTCATCTTTCAGATCTCAGCTCAGGTATTATTCTCTCTGGAGGGCAGTCCTCGTAACTAGGTTGTTGACTGGCAAGGCATTATAAATCTCTTCCTTATCACCTGCCATGGTTGCTTGTGTAGTTGCTGAATGTCTATCTCTTTTAGCAAACTAAACTCTCCTTGACAGTAAGCATTGTATCTTTTTTGTTCACCACTGTGTTCCAAGTATCTGACACAGTGCCTGGCACACAGTGACGAATCAATCAGTGAGTATTTGTGAAATGGATGAATCCTCAACAACATCAAGTAGGTACAAGACTTAATATGTGGCCAGGTGTGGTGGCTCAGGCCTGTAATCCCAGCATTTTGGGAGGCTAAGGCGGGCGATCACCTGAGGTCAGGAGTTCCAGACCAGCCTGGCCAACATGGTGAAACCCCATCTCTACTAAAAATACAAAAATTAGCTGCGAGTGGTGACGGGTGCCTGTAATCCCAGTTATCTGGGAGGCTGAGGCAGGGAGAACTGCTTGAACCCCAGAGGCAGAGGTTGCAGTGAGCTGAGACCACTCCACTGCACTCCAGCCTGGATGACAGAGCGAGACTCCGTCTCAAACAAACAAAAAACAAACAAAAAACACTTAATATGATAATTTTTGCTACAGAACATTTAGGGTTAGACATGAGAAGATAAAAGAGCTTTTCAAGCTTTAAAACACTATATAAATGCAAGTTGCTATAACTGTATTACAAATTCAACTACAGAACAGTTGAATGCATTACTGAAGACAAATATCCATTTGCCCTGTCAGACACACGAGTGCGGGTGCACACACATACCTTTCTAATACTGGAAACAATTCTAACTTTAGTACTTACTTGGATCAGTAGTTGGCAGGTAGCAAGTATCACTCTCAGGCAAATACCATGTGGTGGCTGCAAGCAAGAAGAGGGAACGAGAGTTTCTTGCCTTTCAACAATTTACAACCCACCAAATACTGTTCAAACTCCTTAGACCAATATTCTTAATTATTTAGAACTTGATTTTACCCTCTTTCTTAGTAACAGCTGTCACTACTTCCAGCCAAAGAGTTCTACTTGATGTTTTCACAGATTTTTGATTTTTTCTTTGAGACACAGTCCCATGCTATCACACAGGCTGGATTGCAGTGGCAGGATCTTGGCTCACTGCAACTTCCGTCTCCTGGGTTCCAGTGATTCTCCTGCCTCAGCCTCTTGAGTAGCTGGGACTACAGGCATGTGCCACCATGCCTGGGTAATTTTTGTATTTTTAGTAGAGACGGGTTTTCACCATGTTGACCAGGCTGGTCTCGAACTCCTGACCTCAGGTGATTTGCCTGCCTTGGCCACCCTAAGTGCTGGGATTACAGATGTGAGCCATCACACCCGGCCTACATTTATTATCTTTATTGACCCTGAGTCTCAGTGTCTGGACTGTAACTCTCCATAAAACTTTCCCCCAAATCTTCAGTCAGAAGTGCTCTTCCTTCCACTGCTCTGAACTTCTAAGACAATGTATGTGAACACTCAATACAGACAGAAAACCTCTATTGATATCCTAGGTTTCATTATTTTATAGAATGAAATTACCATCATGTATATGGCATTTATCATACCCGTGTCGTCTTATAATCACTTGGGTATGGTGTTGATTGTTTTCTAATTTACTTGTTTCTGAAATGAAAAGTCCATGTTTTACTCATTTTTGTATACCTCACAGTCTTAATGCTTTGTACACAAGGCAAATTCTGGCATTAAAGAATACCTAAATATATGTGTGGGGAAAGGGAGCTATAATAAAGAGCAGAAGGCAAACCCTGTGTGAATTATGTTCTGATATCTGAAAGTTTAGGCAGATATGTTGGATGACCTAACACATATGTGCCATCATATGGCATCTCAATGCCTATTACAATTAATTATTTTTAATACACTCTGTGAATTTAAGCTATTTAACCCAATAATATGGGGATCACTGACAAAACATAGTAATATAAAAATCCTGGCTGGGCATGATGGCTCATGCCTGTAATCCCAGCACTTTGGGAGGCCGAGGCAGGTGGATCACCTGAGGTCAGGAGTCCGAGACCAGCCTGACCAACATGGAGAAACCCTGTCTCTACTAAAAATACAAAATTAGCTAGGCATGGTAGTGCATGCCTGTAATCCCAGCTACTTGGGAGGCGGAGGCAGGAGAATGGCTTGAACCCAGGAGGTGGAGGTTGCGGTGAGCCGAGATGATGCCATTGTACTACAGCTTGGGCAACAAGAGCAAAACTCCATTAAAAAGAAAAAAATCCTGGTTTTTTTTTTGTTTGTTTGTTTTTGAGACGGAGTCTTGCTCTGTCACCCAGGTTGGAGTGCAGTGGCACAATCTCGGCTCACTGCAAGCTCCGCCTCCAGAGTCCACGCCATTCTCCTGCCTTAGCTTCCCTTGTAGCTGGGACTACAGGCGCTCGCCACCACGCCCGGCTAATTTTTTGTATTTTCAGTAGAGACGGGGGTTTCACTGTGTTAGCCAGAATGGTCTCGATCTCCTGACTTCGTGATCTGTCTGCCTCGGCCTCCCAAAGTGCTGGGATTACAGGCATGAGGCACCACGCCCGGCCAAAAAATCCTGTTTTTAAATGTTCAAAAGTCTCTAATGCCTATGTTGACTGTTCATTTCAAATCTTAAATTCTGAATTCCTCTTTAACCTAATCCTAGAACTTTTCAATTTAGGCAATTTCCTGGAATGCAAAATAGCGTTACACGTTAATCTAATACAGACATAATTAGTGAGGGGTTTGTGCTTGTTTAAATAAGGACATTAAACGAATTTGGTTTTTTTTTTTTTTTTTTTTTTTTTTTTTTGAGATGGAGTCTCGCTCTGTCGCCCAGGCTGGAGTGCAGTGGCCGGATCTCAGCTCACTGCAAGCTCCGCCTCCCGGGTTCACGCCATTCTCCTGCCTCAGCCTCCCGAGTAGCTGGGACTACAGGCGCCCACCACCTCGCCCGGCTATTTTTTTGTATTTTTTTAGTAGAGACGGGGTTTCACCGTGTTAGCCAGGATGGTCTCGATCTCCTGACCTCGTGATCCACCCGTCTCGGCCTCCCAAAGTGCTGGGATTACAGGCTTGAGCCACCGCGCCCGGCCTAAACGAATTTCAAAGTTAACCAGAATCACATTTTGGACGACCTATGAGAAGACATAGCAAAATATTTTGTAACTATGACCTTAAAGTTAAATGTCTGTAAAAGGCAAATCATGCATTATTTCATTCACCAGACATGTTTGAGCCCTACAAAGTGCCAGGCACTGGGAGTAGAAAAGACGATCACTACAAAACCAACATCGTAAACTTGTGCATACAGTGAGCTTACATTTCATTAGGAGTTGAAAGCCACCTCCTCCATGAAGCTGCATGACACCACAATGTCCCCTGCATTGTTAACTCTTAATGCATTTATAACAGTGCCATATACATTTTATTAAACATCATCCTTTTAGCCACAGATTTCTCATATGGATGGACTTAGCTAAATGTTAAGCTCCTTTAGAGCCAAGAGAATACTTTGTACTTCATTTTAATGCTTCAGTTCCATGGCATCTAGCATAGTATTAGGAACTGCAGTAGCTACTTAATTAATATATGCTGGATAGATAAAAACATGGAAATAAACTTATTTGGGAACCTAGAGAAATCGTTGGTATACACAGTTCTTACTTAATTATCCATGTTAAGAGAGATGGTTAATTCAAAATAAAGGATAATATATAAGTTGTTCCCATTTGGCTTCGGAATGCATTTCCATCTTTAACTTTTCATTTGGGTCTCTTGGTTGGAGTGAGAATACATTTCCAACAAAATAATAAAGTTGCAACGTTCATTCCCAATCGTGGCCAAAGCCAGAATGCCGTCTCTCTGGCCAAAAATATTTTGGGAAGATGGTAAGGAATATCGAAAATGTCTATTGCATTTTTAGTCTCCATTATACTCAGCAATTAAATCACATTGTATTGTTTATTGCTATCTTCTGTCAGTTTTACCTCTTTGAATACATTCTTCCTTGAAAACAGGAAACATATCTTAATCTTATTATCAGTTTTTTTGAGGCGGAGCCTTGCTCCGTCTCCCAGGCTAGAGTGCAGCGGCATAATCTCGGCTCACTGCAACCTCCACCTCCGGGGTCAAGCGGTTCTCCTGCCTCAGCCTCCCGAGTAGTTGGGACTACAGGTGCAGGCCACCACGCCTGGCTAATTTTTGTATTTTTAGTAGAGACGGGGGTTTCACCATCTTGGCCAGGCTGGTCTCGAACTCCTGACCTCATGTGATCCACCCACCTTAGCCTCCCAAAGTGCTGGGATTACAGGCATGAGCCACTGCGCCTGGCCCCTTAATCTTGTTTTATAGTGGTCATAGCATATAGAATGTCATCATTCATAGAGTACGCAAGAATTTTCAAACTCTATTGCTCCATCTTCCTCTTTCCTACCAAAGTGAAAAAAGTAAGGAATCAAAGTTTAACACTGAACATCTGGATATTCCTTGAATAATGAGGTGTTAGCATCCTGCTTACTCTACAAGCATTCACTACATTTTGAAAAATGTACCCTTTATTGGTCTACATACAAAAAGCAAAGTTAGCTAGAACTTAAAAATGTTTTAAAAGTTAGATAAAATGAAATTGGAAAAAAGAGACCTTTTTTCTTTCTTTTTTTAACAAATAACATTTTCCTTGGGGGATAGAATTATTTCCTATCTGTACGGTTTAGGGGAGAATGATACATAAATGACAGTTTTAAATGGTTATTCTGCCGGGCGCGGTGGCTCAAGCCTGTAATCCCAGCACTTTGGGAGGCCGAGATGGGCGGATCACGAGGTCAGGAGATTGAGACCATCCTGGCTAACACGGTGAAACCCCGTCTCTACTAAAAAATACAAAAAACTAGCCGGGCGAGGTGGCGGGCGCCTGTAGTCCCAGCTACTCGGGAGGCTGAGGCAGGAGAATGGCCTAAACCCGGGAGGCGGAGCTTGCAGTGAGCTGAGATCCGGCCACTGCACTCCAGCCTGGGCGACAGAGCGAGACTCCGTCTCAAAAAAATAAAAATAAATAAATAAATAAATAAATAAATAAATAAATGGTTATTCTGTTTTACAAAGCATTTTCCATTTTGCAAAGCATGTTAAAAGTCACTCTATTCTACCTAATTTTAATAACAATTTATGTGAAGTAGGCAAGCCAAGTATTATTTTTTCAATTTTATGACTGGGTAAACAGTCTTTCCTAAGATCACAAATATCACGGCCAGAGCTTAACTCAATGGATACCCAGTCCAAATATCTTTTCATTCACATGGATTAAGTAAAATACTTGGCATCTGAAAGAACATTAAAGTTTGAAAGTACTTTTATATATAGGTTCTGAGTCAGGCCTATGATAAAGGCATCTAGAGATCAGTAATTGAACAGACTTGCTGTGCACAAATTTGATAATGTCTTAGCAGATATGAAAAGCCACTTACTAGATATTTGCTTTTGATAAGGTAAAGAGGGTTGTTACCGTTACCTGTCAGAACCATTGTCAACTCAGTTACTCATGCCCTTTGTCTCCTCAGCCAACATCAGTTTGTGACTAGGTCCTATTCTTCTCACTGATGATTTCTGCAAAGCTTGTCTATAATGCCTTTTTAAATTTTTCATTGATTTTTCCATTCTTGCCATTAGTGAATCCCTTAGCCTTAAATAAGTAGCTGAGATATGATCCTCTCAAATTGATTACAGTTCTATAAATATAGGTCTTACTAGGTATATATAGTATATATGCAATCCTATTATCAAAATTCAATTAGATAATTTTCAGTAATGTCATATATTTTTTCCATTCCTCACTTCATTAATTAATTCAGACAATGTACTACATTATTATCCTATCTTACATTTGCAACATAAAAGAGAGCATGATTACATGATTATTAAACAATGATTTCATATACTTTCTTGTAATTTTTTTTTTAGTCTTCATCTCGTAAAGCAATTTAAAACCAGAAGAAAGGCCAGGTGTGGTGGCTCATGCCTGTAATCCCAACACTTTGGGAGGCTGAGGCGGGAGGATCGAGACCAGCCTGGCTAATATGGTGAAACCCCATCTCTACTAAAAATACAAAAATTAGCCAGGCATGGTGGCACGTGCCTGTAGTCCCAGCTACTCGGGAGGCTGAGGCAGGAGAATCACTTGAACCCTGGAGGCAGAGGTTGCAGTGAGCCGACATGGCACCACTGCACTCCAGCCTGGGTGACAGAACGAATGTCCATCTCAAATAAACAAACAAACAAATAAAACAGAAGAAAAGAACAGGGAATATTGAATGAAAAGCCAAGTTTACTTGCCTTAATTTTCATAAGCTATATGTGAAACACATCCTAACTAAAAATAAGTAAACAGACTTTTATTATACAAAAAGATACTGATATATTTTTCTGCATCATGAAAACAGTACATGATTGAGATTTTGCACCAGAGTAGATTACTTGAGGAATTATACTAACATCACTATTATTACCTACATGTAAACTATGTATGCTTAACATACCACGTGTGGCCTTCATAATTGAGAAGTTTTACCAGATTTTAAACAAAAGCAAAGAAAACAAATTCACAGATTCATTGGTATGATATCCAATTTATAATCTTATAAAGAGCAAAATGGCTTTATATCTATGAATAGACATGTGCATATGCTACATGTTCTTTATGTGCATATGCACACAAAAAACCATATTCATATTGGGTAATTTATTCTTTCAAGCTTCTTTTTTGTATTATTTCTACTCAATATGAATAAATCCTATAGAAAGGTTTTTACATCTTTTAAAACTTAGCTTCTGGTAAGAGCGATTAGAATTTGTCAGGCTGAGGGTACATTAACTCTTTCAGACAAATTAAGTTCCGTTTTATGTTCTGAAAAAGATGATTTCCCGGATGAGTCTCTTGTGGCCTGAAAGGGTTTATGCATCCTTTAACTGAGCAATATATTCTCTTCTCACCATTAGCATCATGCACCAAATGTCTATCAATTCCCTGAACAAAGTTTGAAAAATGTAGCTCATAGTCTATGTAATTTCAGGCTGAATTTCAAGCAAGCAAAACTCTTCAAAGAGAAAATTTTTGTGCTAACAGACCCTTAAAAATATGCTCCATTCAGACAGGGTCTTAGAATTTGTTAAGACATCTAAATTCTTAGATTTCTATCTTAGAATTTGTTAAGACATAATTTTCAATAGCTGCATTTTAAATCAAGACATGATAAAAGAATAACATTTGAAACATGTTAGACTCCTTTCTTCTGTTAAACTGAGGCTACGCCAGAAAAACAAGCTAATGTTCTGTTTAATGGCCATAATGTTAAGTTGTATATTAATTATTATATAATAAACTCTAACCTATTTAAATAAACATTTATTAAGCACTTGACTTTCTATAAAGCATTGTTATAGGCTTGTTGTAAAGTACTCAAAATATGAACCAGAATCTGTATCAGAAAAGAGTACATAAACCAGTATGCACAACAGGTATGTACATGAACAGAGTATAGACAAACCAGCAAGTACAATAATCAAAGTATTAAAATGTTATAAAAATACAGGGAACAGGGAAATTAATTTTGATTGCTATGATTAGGGAAGGCTTTCTGGAGGAGATGGTGTAAGTGAGCAGCTAATTTTTTTTGTTGTTGTTGAGACGGAGTCTCACTCTGTCACCCAGGCTGGAGTGCAGTGGCACGATCTCGGCTCACTGCAAGCTCCGCCTCCCGGGTTCACGCCATTCTCCTGCCTCAGCCTCCTGAGTAGCTGGGACTACAAGTGCCTGCCACCACGTGCGGCTAATTTTGTTTTGTATATTTTAGTAGAGACGGGGTTTCACGGTGTTAGCCAGGATGGCCTCGATCTCCTGACCTCGTGATCCACCTGCCTCGGCCTCCCAAAGTGCTGGGATTACAGGCATAAGCCACCGCGCCTGGCCTGTGAGCAGCTAATTTTTAAATCAGTTTACAATCCTTTCAAAAAGAACATTTTTTTTTCCCATTTGAGAGGGATTGAAAAGGAAGCAAAAAAAGTTTCACAGGGAACAAATGTAGAAGTTATCTCAGATTTTCAAACAGGTCTAACCTCGGAGGCAGCACAATACCGGTTAGAAGCACAAGGTTTAATGTCAGAAAGACCAAAATTGGAATTCTGACCCTCATGAACCACACATATTACCTATGTGATCTCCTGCACATGGTTGAACCTCTATAGCCTCAATTTTCTCACATTTAAAATAAAGTTAAGGCTGGGCGCAGTGGCTCACGCCTGTAATCCCAGCACTTTGGGAGGCCGCAGCAGGTGGATCACAAGGTCAGGAGTTCGAGACCAGCTTGGCCAATACGGTGAAACCCCGTCTCTACTAAAAATACAAATACAAAAATTAGTCAGGTGTGATGTGCACCTGTAGTCCCAGCTACTTGGGAGGCTGAGGTAGGAGAATCGCTTCAACCTGGGATTGAGACACTGCATTCCAGCCTGGGCGATAGAGTGAGATTCCATCTCAAAAATAAAATAAAATAAAATAAAATAGGCCGGGCACGGTGGCTCACACCTGTAATCCCAGCACTTTGGGAGGCTGAAACAGGAGGATCACAAGGTCAGGAGATCGAGACCATCCTGGCTAACATGGTGAAACCCTGTCTCTACTAAAAATACAACAAAAAAATTAGCCAGGTGTGGTGGTGGGCACCTGTAGTCCCAGCTACTCGGGAGGCTGAGGCAGGAGGATGGCGTGAACCCGGGAGGTGGAGCTTGCAGTGAATGGAGATTGTGCCACTGCTCTCCAGCCTGGGCGATAAAAGCAAGACTCCGTCTCAAAAATAAATAAATAAATAAAATAAAACAAAGTAATACTACCAACCTCATAGTATTTCTTTGGAGGTCACTTAGGAAAATATATAGAGAGATATATAGATATAGATATTCCTAGCATAATGGCTGGCATATGACATTCACTAAACAGTGACAAAGACTCTCTCTTGAACCAAATTTTAGTCAGGTTCCTCTGAGTACTTTTTTTTTTGAGACAGAGTTTCGCTCTTGTTGCCCAGGCTGGAGTGCAATGGTGTGATCTCAGCTCACTGCAACCTCCGCCTCCTTGGTTCAAGTGATTCTCCTAGCTCAGTCTCTCGAGTAGCTGGGATTACAGATGCCTGCCACCACACCTGGCTAATTTTCATATTTTTAGTAGAGATGGGGTTTCAACATGTTGGCTAGGATGGTCTCGAACTCCTGACCTCAGGTGATTCACCCACCTTGGCCTCCCAAAGTGCTAGGATTACAGGTGTGAGCCACTGTGCCCAGCCTTGAGTCCTCTTTTTGACTAGGCCTCATTCTTAGGCCCCGTCCTTGTCCCTGACAGTCCAGTTTTAGCAAGAATCCTACTGGGTCAGTTTAGCAAAAATCCTCCACCCTTCATATACGGTCAAATTCCTCATCTTCCACCCCTCATATCTTATTACCCTTGCCTGCCTTCAGCAAGAATCCTATCAAGTTGGTTTAGGGGGAATCCCCTTATCTTTGATATCTACTTCTAGTAATGTTCCACTGCCTGACTCCCACCCTGCTTCTTGGCTATAAACCCCCACTTGCCTTTGTCGTATCAGAATGCAGCCTCATTGTATAGTAAGGTCTCTCTCCTATTGCAATAGTTCCTGAATGAAATTTGCCTTTACCACTTTAACTTCTTTCTGGCTCTAATTTTCTTTCATAAAAGTTTATTACTATTATTACTATTTTATTATTATTATTTATTTATTTATTTTGAGACGGAGTCTTACTCTGTTGCCCAGGTTGGAGCGCAATGGTGCAATCTCAGCTCACCGCAACCTCTGCTGCCCGGGTTCAAGTGATTCTCCTGCCTCAGCCTCCTGAGTAGCTGGGATTACAGGCATGCACCACCATGCCCAGCTAATTGTTTTTTGTAGTTTTAGTAGAGACGGGGTTTGACCATGTTGGCCAGGCTGGTCTTGAACTCCTGACCTAGTGATCCACCCGCCTCGGCCTCCCAAAGTGCTGGAATTACAGGCGTGAGCCACTGTGCCTGGCCTATTTTATTATTATCATAAATGATTATACTTTCTATTTAAATTCAATTGAACTAAAAATTCCATTGACCAGTACCATTGTCAAGAGAGTATATTTCAAAGAATGCTAAGAATCTTTCTTTTTTAAAAAGCACTCTTTTTCCCTTGTTTTTTTTGTTTTTTGTTTTTTCGGGGATTTGCTCTTTTTGCCGCCCAGGCTGGAGTGCAATGATGCAATCTCAGCTCATTGCAACCTCCACCTGCCAGGTTCAAGTGATTCTCCTGCCTTAGCCTCCTGAGTAGCTGGGATTATAGGCTTGTGCCACCACGCCTGGCTAATTTTGTTTTTTTAGTACAGATAGGGTTTTACCATGTTGGCCAGGCTGGTCTTGAACTCCTTACCTCAGGTGATCCACCCGCCTCAGCCTCCCAAAGTGCTGAGATTACAGGTGTAAGCCACTGCACCTGGTCCCCCTTTCTAAAACAATTTGCTTCTCAATGTATGCATTATCTGTATTACTGACCATGCCCCCTTTTAAATCCTGTACCCTCCTCTTTCTGAACAGTCTCATAAAAATATGTTTGCTTTGAACTTCCTAATTTTCTGCATTTGAGAGGAACAGGCAGTGAGGGTAAGGAGAGAGTCAGAGGTGAAGAACTTCCCCCCTCCAGCCTACTCTGAAGTTCTCAATTTTTCTTTAGGCGCCAGAAAATGACCTGAATTACTACATTCATTAAAAACGAAACAAAACAAAACAAAACAAACAGCTTTGCTCTTGAGGGTCATTTTTACTTTCATTTTTGTTTGGTCAATTTTATATGACACTTGCTTTACAAAGTGTGGATTATCATCTTCCTGAAACCTGTTACTGGCATGTTCTCAAAGGTGATCAATGTCACTGGTGGTTCTGTGAGTTTTTTCATCTACTTAAAAATTATTCTCTTAATAAATAAAGGTGGAATACAATTAACATAATGGCAGTGCAGTGAAGACCCCAAATCTGTTTTGAATTATCTGGAAAGGATAATGTGCCTCCTCAGTAACTTGATTTGTAACCACTTCAAATGACTTCCCTGATACTGTGAGGAAATCCCAGGTGTTGATAGTTAGTTGACAGGGTGTTAATGTCATTAACATTCTGTCAGCTCTTCTTGTCAATGTGTTAATGGTGCCCCTGCTGCTCAGTCACTCTCTGTCCTCCGGTTGGGGAAATGATTTAGCCAGCAGTCAATCAAAAAGCTAAGCTGATTTTGGGCAACAGAAAGCCCTACCATTGACAAAATCTCTGCGAGTAAATGTGGTAAGGAATTTGTCAACTGGATATAAACAGTAAGGTCAACACTGTGGTTGATGTGCTTTTTTAGATAGTTTAAGATGTTAAGAATGGACCACAACACATATTTAAAAGTCTAAGAAGCCCTCTTTTAAGAATGGGTTTCTTTTCGGACAGAAAAAGCAAGGATTAATAAGTAAAAATGATGCTTTGACTTCTTAAAAAAAGTAAAGTGTTGGGGTTCAGAGCACAATATCTGGAAGTATGCTACCTTGGCATGCTGAATACTTTGAGCTGAAGGATACCAGGAGGACCACAGAAGCAAGAAGGTGTCTCTGAACTTATCCCTCCCTCCTTCCTACCTTCCTTTGCCTCCTGAAGCAAGTCAAAGAAACTAGAATTCCTCTCCCTTGAAACAAGCCATAAAACCTAGGAAGATCACTTTTTAAGTTCTTCCATTCTCCACCAAAGACTTTCACATAGGCTGGGTGCAGTGACTCGTGCCTGTAATCCCAGCACTTTGGGAGGCTGAGGCGGGCTGATCACCTGAGGTCAGGAGTTTGAGACCAGCCTGGCTAACACGGTGAAACCCCTTCTCTACTAAAAATACAAAATTAGCTGGGCGTGGTGGCATGTGCCTGTATTCCCAGCTACTCGGGAGGCTGAGGCAGGAGAATCGCTTGAACCCTGAAGGTGGAGGTTGTAGTGAGCCAGGATCACGCCACTGTACTCTAGCCTGGGTTACAGAGTGAGACTCCATCTCCAAAAAAAAAAAACAAGACCTTCACATGACAGGCGTCTTTTCCCCATACCTGGGGGAAGACTGTCATATAGAGATACAGAAAATAATCTGAACCAGTCTTGATGGGTTCCCTCCAGCTTATTACCATTAGATCATATCCTTTTATCCACCAGTCATACTAAGGGAGGAGACCATCCCTCATATTGTCTTATGCCCACTTTCTACCTCCAAAGAAAGAAAAAGTAAAAACTAAAAGGCAGAAATGAAATCCACAAGCAGACAGCTCGGAGCCACACCCTGGTACTGGTAGTTAAAGATCGACCCCTGACCTAATCAGTTATGTTATCTATAGATTACAGGCATTGAATAGAAAAGCACTGTGAAAATCCCTATCCTGTTTTGTTCTGATCTAATTACCGGTGCATGCAGCCCCCAGTCACGTACCCCCGCTTGCTCAATTGATCATGACCGCCTCACGTGTACCCCCTTAGAGTTGTGAGCCCTTAAAAGGGACAGGAAGTACTCACTCGAGAGCTGGGCTCTTGAGACAGGAGTCTTGCCGATGCCCCCAGCCAAATAAACCCCTTCCTTCTTTAACTCAGTGTCTGAGGAGTTTTGTCTACCGCTCGTCCTGCCACAATACTTCTGCACAACTGCCCATAAAATACATGGTTTTTCCTTGTTTCTTTGAGTCTTCATTTATGGAGGTTTCTGTGTCACATAAAACTCACATTAAATAAATTTGTATGCTTTGCTCTTGTTAATATTGTATTATAGGGTGTCAGCCATGAACCTTAGAATGGGTCAAGAAACATTGATTTTTCTCTCCCATACCATCTAATTTTTTCTGAGTCAGAACAAGCAACCAATTTTGGGTAGAGAAAGGAAGAAAGAGGTGATGAGTTTCCTTCTAAAGCCATTGGCCCCAGCAGGCTAGAAATAGCCTTGGAAAGGTTTTTGTTTGTTTGTTTGTTTTTGTTTTTTGCCCATTTTTTTCTGACATTTACTTGTGGAGCTGTGGATCTCTCCTAAAACTGATTATACTTTACAGCATGCTCTATAAAGGTGATTCAATGATACTCACATTTGTGAGATTTATATGAAGAAAAGTTTTATAACTATAAGCACAGCCTAACACTGTTTGACAGTATCATTTTGAAGTGCTAAGTAAAAGCAAGGGCTTGGACTAGATGATCTTCATTGTCTCTAGCTATAATACTGTGTGATTCAACACACATTTACTGAGTGCCTACATTGTGCTAGGTGGTAGGCATTGTGGGGGGCATATAGTAATTAACAAACCATACATAATCTCTCCCATGGGGACAGCAAGACAGAGAACATACACATGTCAGACTGTCAGCAGCCTGAGGTCAAGTTTTCTATCATCTTGTGTACTGTTCAATTTTCATGCCTGGCAATGTCTAGCATATTGTAAGTGTTCAATCAAAATTGGGAAAGAATAAGGGTAAATATAGGGTGCTCCAGGACATAGACTGACTTGGAGATTTGAAGATTCAACCTGCATATTCGGTTGCCCTGAAGCCATCATGCCATTGCTGCTAACTATAGAACTGTTGCTATTCTGAAGTCCAAAGGCATATGAGTGCTTTTCAGCTTGTGAACTCAGTCCTCATAGAGAGATTACTGTTTAAGTAGCTAAAGTTACTTTCCATGGAAACTACTCCCATACTTGTGCCCCTAATTATTCAATTTAAAGGGTCAGTGACTTGAAGCAATGCAATGTATTGGCACTGGATGGAAACATTGGAAAGATCATCGAGTACAAAGGATCCTATACTAGAAACGGAATCACGGTTCTATTTTTAAAACAGGATCAAGTATCTCACAAATATCTTTCTCTTTTAGCATTGCCAGGAGGGTAAAAAATATATATATTAGGTAGGCACCAGAACTCATATACATACATATAATGATTATGCATTTTGTTTGTCCCTTTCTAGAAGACAGAAACTCTCAATGGGTGACCAAGAAGTCTTTCAAAGGAAGAATAACTTGAACCACAGTTTTATCATTATAATCCATTAATTCATAGTTTTTAACCAACCCAAGTCAATATTCAAATTTTTTCTCTGAAATAAATTGCTGTGTACTTTATTTTGTTTCTTTAAAGAATATGATATGCAAAGTAACAGCCCCATACATTTTAATACAGTTTTCAATCCCCTTGTGCACAAACAGTCACACTTTAGTGCCACTTAAATGAAGAATAACCATTCATCTGTAACATACAGATACAGAAGGCTCTGGATTTTCATTTTAAAGTGCTTAATTACCTGCATAAAGAGAGAAATAAAATAAGGAGTCCAGGCCAAGTTCACGAGGGTTTGAAATTACTTTTCTTTTTCTAAATGAGCAACAAAGACTCAATGTTGCAAGCTGTTGTGTGGCTATAAGCCAACAGTAGAAGAAAATGTTCAAAAGAAAAAGGGGATCAGGAATTAAATTCAAATATAAGGCAAGAACCAAAATCGAAAGGTGAAAAAGGAGGTGGTGTTTCCAGGCACAGGACAATATAACATATGTGAAAAAAAAAACGTAATCAGCAATAAAGTGAAACCTTCATATTAAGTATTCCAACGTGGCCAGTAATGCAACTAAGGTTATTTTTGTGGATTCCCTGCCTCCAATCACTCACAAACTTATGTTGCCAATATTTGTATTCATGAAGGTACTCAGAATCACTAAAGGACCACACAAAACACAGTATTCATTAATGAACCAAAACACTGAGAGTTAAAATTTTTTTTTACATAAATCTAAATTGCCATTCTTAAGTAATTCAAGTTCAGCACTGTGACTTCCAAGTTGGGCAAAAAGTAAAGCATATCAGAAAAGAAAAAGGCTTTAACCTTGAAACAAGGTGACTGCCAAATAGCTGTTGAAGGAATTTACTTATTATCAGATAAAGAATTTACAGTATTTATTCCCTCTAGAGATATAAAATGGTGAATGAATCTGCAGTTCAAGATATTTATTTAAACCCAGAGGAGGAGGATATGGCTTTAAGTTTTGAAAACTAAAATAGAAAATTATAAAAAAATCAGTTCTAATGTAGTTTATCTTTAGATACCAGATTTAACATTAAACAACTCAAGCTAAATGCTCTTTCTCAAGTTTTCCTTTTATACATTTTTATGATTTATATGAATATACTGCTATAAACTAGAAGTTTCAAAAAATATTTATTTAACAAGAAATGCTTAATGTTATACAGATATCTACTATAATTTATGTAAATATATCATCTACTGATCAATTCGTCTATCCATCCAACCGTGTATCCATTTATTCTTCAGTCCTTTCAGTCTAGTGATATTAGTTACCCTCTTATTGTCCTTGAAAATGCACACATGCCCTCAGAAAATGTATACACACACACAAAAAAACCTTCTGTTGATCATTTACTTTAAACATTTGGTTATATAAGAATATTCTGTTTTGTTTTGTTTAGGCTTCATCAAGCCTCTTAAGACTTACCTTGCATATCCTGTGGGCTTTCAAATGGAATTCTTCTTTGAGAAATAGCATTTAAAAAAAATCTAATTGTTCCCTTGCCTACTGGTTGAAAACATCATGAAACAAAATTTATGCTACTAATAGAAAAACAGCATATACACAAATTCATCCGGATGGTGTGAAAAGACTACTAAATCTAGAACTAACCACACAGTTAGTAGACAGACAGACATAAAGACAAAAAAACTAGACAAAATGCTTAAATAAATAAAGGATATGGTCATCTTTTCCACAAACTTATCGTGTTGATTTTCTGCTTGGGGGAATTTCTTGATGTCACGTTCCAGATGAACAATTTGTTGTTCCATTGATGCAAGGTTGCTCTTGAGAATTTGAGCTGAAACTAAACAACAAAGTGCAAAGGATTTAGAATATTTTACCAGGTGTTCCACAAAACATCTAAAAGGAGATATTATCAGTTAAAGTCTTTTTTTAAAAAAATGTGGGAAATAGTTCCATGAAGTCAACTCACATTTTTCTGAATTACTGCTCATAAAAATTCTACTCTCCATGAAATAAATGAAAATGTGTAATATAATATACCAAATCATCATGTTTAATATGGGAATGTCACCATTTTACTCAGCCATTAGTTCAAATGAATCCATTTCAATTTAAATTTATTGATGGAATTCCTAATATTTCATTCTTTAAAATCTAATTTGAAGATTAAAGAAAAACTAAGGTTCAAAGACATGTTATTAATGCATGTTCTTAGCTCTATAAATGATTTAAGGTTAAATTATATAAAAGGATCAAATATTTTTCTTTTGTAGAAATATCCTGATTTTTATAAACCAATATCTATGGTAAAAGTTCCCATCTCTAGTACTTTTCAAAGAGAAGTGAAAAATAACTGTTGATACAGAAAGATGATTTAGAGCAAACCCCAGCAAACACAAATGAACGTACATACCCACAAAGATTCAGCCTACCCTCAAACACTATCATTATTTGCTGTAATTACCCCTAACATTCTCTGCACCTTCCTTTTTCTCTCACTGACAAGTAATAATTTTAAGTATTGTATTCAAACTGCTCCTAAATACAAGCACATTTTTCAGATCTGTCAGGAGACTGTCTTTTTACCGGGTAATTTTTTTTTTTAACTTGCAACTATTTTATAGATACTCTATTGCTGCATAACTGCCAATTATGTATGAAAACACTTCTATCAATATCAACAGCATTTGGCAAGATTCTGGTTGCAAAGATGAGGTAAGTGTTATAATTTGATAGATAGCCCGTGACATTGGTTTTTAAATCCTGGCCTCTGAAATACTGTTATTTTCATTAAAGGACCATGAAACATAAATAGAAAAATACTATGATTCTTTCTTATTTTTAAGCAAAGTTAGTCTTATGTAGAGACATATCAGCATTACAATGAAAAATTCAAGAGACTGCCAAAATCAACCCTTTGGCAAATTTCAGCCAAACTGTTAAGATACAAATTCATCATGTTGACAGGCACATCTTTATAACTGAATGAGGAGAAAACACCTTAAATATACATGGAAGTTCGAGAGACTAAAAATCAAACACCAACACTAAAGACTACTTTTTTTCTATTAATCTGTCAGTTTAAATAGCTCTGTCCAATTTAGTTCCATTTGTTTAGATCTGACAAGCTTGGAAATTATTCTTTATTGCAGAAGAGAGTTTTATCAAAAATTTGCTAATGGTTCGCCAATCATTGCTTGCTTTATTTAAAGGATGAGTTTGCTATGGAAGAAATAATTCTCTCTGATTTTAAAATTGAATTATTTCACTTAGGTTTCTCTGCTATATTCTAATTATTCAAAAGGTTTCTCCTTTCCCACTTGGTTGATTGAAAAAGTGAAGACAGGCCAAGTGTGGTGGCCCACGCCTCTAATCCCAGCACTTTGGGAGGCCGAGGCGGGCGGATTACCTGAGGTCATGAGTTTGAGGCCAGCCTGGCCAACATGGTGAAACCCTGTCTCTACCAAAAACAAAAAACAAACAAACAAAAAAATTAACCAGGCCTGGTGGCGGGTGCCTGTAATCCCAGCCACTCGAGAGGCTGAGGCAGAAGAATCGCTCAAACCCAGGAGGCAGAGGTTGCAGTGAGCCAAGATCCTGCCACTGCACTCTAGCCTGGGGAGCAAGAATGAAATTCCGTCTCAAAAAAAAAAAAAAAAAAAAAGATAAAACATTGACCAGTCACTTATGTTAGTTAGGTTACACGGACATGGTGAAGTTCAGGGCACATGACCCAAAAATATGGTACCTTGGCATATTGAGTATTTTAAGCGGAAGAACTTTTAGAAATGACACCTGCAGGAAGGACTATCTGATCTTTCCTGGGCGCAGGTCTTAAGACCTTCATGTAGGCCCCGTGTGGGGGCTCACATCTGTAATCCCAGCACTAGTGGAGGCCAAGGTGGATGGATTGCTTGAACTCAGGAGCTCAAGGGCAGTCTGGACAATATGGCAAAACCCCATCTCTACAAAAAATATAAAAATTAGCTGGGCTGGACCTGGTGGCTCACACCTGTAATCCCAGCTCTTCGGGAGGATGAGGCAGGAGGATCACATGGGCCCAGGAGTTCGAGACCAGACTAAACCACATAGTTAGACCTTGTCTGTACGAAAAATAAAATAAAAGAAAATGAGGTGGGAGGATTGCTTGAGTGCAGAAAGCTGAAGCTGCAATGAGTTATGATGGCATCACTGTATTCCTGCCTAGGTGACAGAGTGAGACCCTGCCTCAAATAAATAAATAAATAAATAAATAAATAAGGTGGGTGCGGTGGTATGTGCCTAGTCCCAGCTACTTAAGAGGCTGAGTTAAGAGGATCGCTTGAGCCTGGGAGGTTGAGGCCGCAGTGAGTCATGATCGTGCCACTCTTCTCCAGCCTGGGCAACACAGATTGATCCTTATCTCTCAAAGAAAAAAACAAAAACTCATGTGACAGATCTTTTTTTTTTTGGAGACAGAGTCTCACTCTGTCGCCAGGCTGGAGTGCAGTGGCATTATATCTCGGCTCACTGCAACCTCCGACTCCCTGGTTCAAGTGATTCTCCTGCCTCAGCCTCCCAAGTAGCCAGGATTACAGGCATGTGCCACCATGCCCAGCTAATTTTTGTATTTTTAGTAGAGACAGTGTTTCACCATGTTGGCCAGGATGGTCTCGATCTCGTAACCTCGTGATCCACCCGCCTCGGCCTCCCAAAGTGTTGGGATTACAGGCGTGAGCCACCATGCCGGGTCTGAGAGCTAACTTGCCTATATGCACCCTGAGGAAACCAACATCCTTATCTCTGAAGACAAAGGGACATAGAAATCTGAACAAATAGTTCTTGCTAAATTTCTCCCAGTTTATTATACTTAGCTCATACTCTTTCTTCTCCCTATCATATTTTTCCACACCTCTCCATTCTTCATCAAATATACTATAGAAAACACTCAGGTTTAACTGTTTCTTTGGATCTTCATTTCCCTATGAATGCTTCCCTCCCAAGTTATATAAAACCTAAATAAATTTGCATTCTTTTCTTGTGCTAATCTGCCTTTTGGTATAAAGACCGTGGCCAATGAACCTAAAATGGGGAAAAGGAGAAGTTATTTTTCCTCCCTTACCTTAGAAATAAACTCACGCTAACTTTCTGTAATAAACAAAATGTGCTCAAAGGCCAGGTTTAGGTCACAATAGTAATGGCACTAGTCAAAAGGGGATGATGATGATGATAATGACTTCATCTTCTAATAATTCAATACAAAACTAGCCTAATCAAACTGCTATGCACACAGCAGTCTACATATGTCAAGTAATAAGTGAGAATATATTTTAACTCAGGGAAATTGCTTTTACCCTAAAGTTGCATTCTGAATAAATCAGTATTTTTCTGAACATCTGTCCTCCCCAATTTCACATGTATAATCTTTAGTCCTCTATAAATCTCTCCAGAGCTCTACTCCAAATTCTCTACCATTTCATATGCACTTTTTGTTTGTTCAAGTGATCGTCCACCTATCACCTTCTGCTTTGAATAAGAATTGTTTTTTGTCTCATATACATAAACAACAGTCTCCTTTATAAAACTCCAAGCTGTCTAATGGTAAGATCTATATTTGATTTTTTGCTTTTCCCTCAGTACTTATCACTGTGCTCAGTATTTATCACTCAATAAATATTTATTAGATGAATATGTACATTTCAAGAAGTTTTGGCTCACATTTAAATTTATGTCTACTTCCACAACTGAAAGTACAGAGAGAGGGGTTAGATATAATCATCATGATTTGAAGTTACCATACCCATTATTATATAAGTAGAGAAAGAGAGCAGGGAGTTGAAATCTGTCTAGCAATATACAGAGGTGGTTTGGGAGATGCTTAGACAAATGGGAACGTGAGGAAAGGGGAAAAAGTTTAAAAAAGTAAAGGGCATCTTTCTTTATTAGGCTCTTCCGTTCTTCCCCTCTAATGAATTATTCATATTATACCTGAACAAAAGAGAATTAAATATTGGAGATGTAATAATCTGAGAATTCTAGCTTATACAGAAATTTATGGCTGCATTAAACAATGTCGTTATGCAAAGTGTTTATCCTTCCATCGGGGGAATTATGTTATCTTTGAGGTAAAAGTGACATTAAAGGAGATTTGGACCAGCGTCTTAAATTTGAAAAACTCAGGTTACAGAGTATCACAGTCCAAGTCCCTGTAAAACATAGCCTAAGTTAGAGCTTACTCGTTAAGGCCTTTTTGGGGTGAGCGGGATATAATCCCAGAGAAACGGGCATGAGGGAAAGACAGCAAATACAAGAGGGTAAGTTCCAGAACTTGTCATAGCTTAATCAAAAAAAAAAAAGAAAAAAGCTGGTTGTTTAGTGTCTCAGGTTGTCTCCATCAGGGCTGACTTCATGGATATGCAATCTGTGCAGGTTCGTGGATATGCAACCTGTGACTTCATGGATATACAACCTGTGCAACCATGCTGCAAAGGGCCCAGCACTTTGTTTAATACTTTGTTGTCATTTTGAAATTCTTAATAATTTTTGCAGTGGGGTGCCACATTTCATTTTGCACCCGGACCCAAAAATTATCTACTCAGTCCTGGTCTCCAGATAAAACAAATGTAACTTAGAAAAGTTGTTTACAGGCCAGGTGCCTTGGCTCACTCCTGTAATCTCAGCACTTTGGGAGGCTGAGGCAGGTGGATCATTTGAGGTCAGGAGTTTGAGACCAGCATGGCCAACATGGCGAAACCCCGTCTCTACTCAAAATACAAAAAAATTAGCTGGGCATGGTGGTGCCCGCCTGTAATCCCAGATACTCGGGAGGCTGAGGCAGGAAAATCACTTGAACTTGGGAGACAGAGGTTGCAGTGAGCCGAGATCGTGCCACTGCACTCCAGCCTGGGCGACAGAGTGAAACTCTGTCTCAAAAAGAAAAAAAAAAAAGAGTTGCTTAGAGTTGACAGTGAGCAATTCATTTACCTGCTGACTCCTTAGCATCTCCTGTTCTTTCACTGGTGAAATTGTTTCTAGCAGTGTTAACTTCCCACTATGGCTGAGAAATGAGTAGCCTGGGTTTGGAGGTGGGAGATGGCAAAGAAGGAGTGTCCAGTGAATCTAGGGTGTTGCATATATTAGATCCAAAACAGAGTATTCTCTACATCCTAAGTGCCTTATTCAATTGTTGACAGTTGATATCATTAGAATTTTTTTATTTACTCATAATGAAAATCAGCCTACTTTACTCCTATCTATTACTCCTAATTTTGCCTCATAGCAGCACTGAACAAGTCTACTACCTATTTTACAAGAAATGTATCAGTTGAATATTCTTAATCTACCCAGCCTATATATACCCAGTTCCTTCAACTAGTCCTTTTGTGGTATAAGAATTAGTCATTACTGGCTGGGCGTGGTGGCTCATGCCTGTAATCCCATCACTTTGGGAGGCTGAGGTGGGCAGATCACGAGGTCAGGAGATTGAGACCATCCTGGCCAACATAGTGAAACCCCATCTCTACTAAAAATACAAAAAAATTAGCAGGGCACGGTGGCGGGCACCTGTAGTCCCAGCTACTCGGGAGGCTGAGGCAGGAGAATTGCTTGAACCCGGGAGGCAGAGGTTACAGTGAGCTGAGATCGCACTACTGCACTCCAGCCTGGCGACAGAGCAAGACTCCATCTCGGGGGGCGGGGGGGGGAGAATCAGTCATTACTTAAGTTCTTAAGTAATAACCAACATTGAGTGAGTACTTACTATATGCTAGATATTATTCTAAGTAGTGTTATGTATTAACTCATCTAATACAAAAATTCCATAAGGTATGCACTACTCTTAAGGAGGGGTATAAGTAATGTCATCTCAGGACATCGTAAATGCAAAGCAGTATTTCTGGAGCCTGGAAGGCCAGCATCTTGAAATAAAATCTGTACCTTTTATCATTCATTGGCACAAGGTCATGTTACTTATATATGCAACTGTGGCAGAATTAGATGGGATAGGAATGGTTTTAGGAATCAGAGAGACCTAGGTTCTAATCTCAGCCATATGTATTACTAGCTAGGTTATCTTAAGTCAATGACTTAGCTTCTCTAGGCCTTCATTTCCTGATTTGCAAAATGATGATGATGATATCTTCCTTAAAGAGTAGTCATTTAGGTTAAACGATTTGATAAATATAAAGCACTTATTATTATACCTAGTACATAAATATTCATTTTATATTTCACTATCCTCTTTCCTACGCCCTGCCTTCCAACATACACATTCCCATTGTATACATGCTACCATGAATTCAACAATTTAGATGTAATCTAAGGGAAAAAAATGCAGACATTTCCAACCTGCTACCCCTACTATGGCCTAATTTAACGTAATATTGGTCTTTTTTCTAATAAAGAGAACTAAACTTAGATTCTGTTTTCTGTGTTTAGATTTTACAGGATACATGGAATTTTAGGTTCGGGAACTAGTGACAATTACACTAATCAACAGCCAATTTATCAGATTTATTAGCAAGTTCCAAATTTAAATAATATTTCTGGAAATTAAAACCCATGCAATAGTCTGTATTTCCTTGGCATTTAAAAGTTCATTACTTTGGCTTTCTAGACTTGTCTAAAAGGTAACAGACAAAAAAAAAAAAAAAAAACCCAAACGTATTAGAAAAGAATTAATATGTGTTTACCTGCCTCATTAATTGCCTTGAACACATTTGCCTCAATCTTAAGAGTTGGGAATCAATTAACGTTATGATTATTTAAATATTTAACTAGGTCTTAGCCTACAATACTTCTAATATTTCTCAGGTAGGGGGTACATGTGCATGTGTGTGTGTGTGTGTGTGTGTGTGTGTGTGTGTGTGTGTGTGAGAGAGAGAGAGAGAGAGAGAGAGAGAAATAAATATTTTTACTAGAGGTTGCAGGGTGATGAGGGTACCTGGAGTGCCAAGAATATTTAAGTACCAGAGTGGGTTAGAAATGCTTGTCTTTGCACAGCCTCAGCCTCAGGGTATATTTTTGTGCCTGTCATTATATTAGTTCACTAATATAAATTAGGGAGTCTTTAATGACAGTGCAAACATTTTCTATCTGAGTAAATTCCCACTAGAGGCATTTTCAATGACTGATTAGTCAGTCTGGTAGCACTTTAATTTTTTTCTCTCATTTCATTTTTTACATCTGCTACTGAATTACTGAATCTGAATTATAACACTAAAAAATTAAATTATAGCTATCTGGTTCTTTATTACAGCTTTCTTCCTTGTACTCCATAAATAACCTTTTAAGCTCAGTGTACTCTCTTGAGTTATATGTAGGAGAAACTTTCCTCACAAATCTTATTTATCTACTTGAAAAATATACATATACTTTTTCCCTGGCTTCAAGCAAATATATGATAGTGGCCTGATCCTCATTCAAAACATTTTAAATGACAGACTTTCTCTAATACATAATTTTAAGAAAAGTAAAGTATAAGATAAATATTTTAAGTAACAGTTTGAATGGAAAGACTCTTCAATTACGCAGCATATGAGAGAACAGATACGCATGCAAGAAAAAAAAAATCACAGTATTCCAGTGACATTCTCTAGACCATACTCAGAATGTGTAATTCTATGTAAATATAAAAGCATTTCCAGGAAATTGTGGATTTTTTTCTGAATTAAATGTTTCTATTAATTGTAACCACTGACGAAGTAACACAGCACTTCTTACATCTTTGCTCCAAGAAAGACCAAGTAAGAATTTACTCCTGCAAGTCTATATGTGAATAGGCCCAAACATGATTATACAAGTACCCTGTAATTTTCCTTAACTGAATATATTTAGTTGAAGAATTACTATCAGCAGAGCGGCATACCATTAAAGTGACTCATCCAGAAAGCATATGTAAAAAACAGAAGAACATTACAAGCATCCTGAACAATAGACACTGTTGTATTCTTTCTCAAGTGCATTTATAAGTTACTTTCATTTTATATGAATGCTGTACCTGGAAATGAAGCAAATGTGTTTATACAGTAACAATAGCAAAAGCTCATCACTGTGAGCTTCTTTGGCCTTTAAAGAAAATAAATGGTAAATGGCACCCAAATGAAAAATCCCTATAATGAAAAAAATGTGAGAAAATTACTCATTCTTAGGGGGGAAAAAAAACCTGTTAAAAAGTCACCTTCACAGAAAACAACTAGAATTCTTATTCCATAAAACGTAAAAATATGCATTCCAAATAGGTGTTCATAAGTACCATCATTTACTCCTCTAACATGCGCCCTTGGGAATAAAGTGCAGTTTTTCTCAACTGGATTCATAGTGTCGTCTGAACTGATGCTGATAGCAGAGGAAATCCAATAAGAAAACATGAAAGCTGCATTCTATGATTTAACTCTTAAAACTTCGCTAAGTACATTTCAATGTCTGAGTTCATACATTTGTACAAGTTCTCAGCCTGAAAACTTCAGTCTGACTGCATGTTTAAAAAAATAAAGACAGACTTCTAACAAAAAGAAAACAAGGAGGAAGGGAAAGTTTGAAACTGTCTAAGTAATAATTTGCAATAAGAAAATTCTGAAGCCTGAGCACCAAACTAACAGTAGTGGACAGTCAAGCTGCCCCTTGAAGAATCCCAGTCCCTTCTCCTGCTGTCTCTTCTGCAAGTGTTATTCTGCCTGCAGCAAATACTATGCATGAATTTTTAAATCACAGGCTGAAAAACAAACTGAAATCTCCTACCCTTCTTGACAGTCTTAGCTCAAGGCCAGGACTAGGAAGTAATAAAGCGATGCAGGATAAAGTCTTGTTGGAATAGTTTGTTCTCGTCAAGAAAAATCTTTTTAAAAAATCATTTGGTCATTTTGTAATAAAAGATGCCCCACCTACCTACAACTCAAACTGGAATAATTTTAATAGGTCAAGTCTTATCGACTTGATATTGGTCTATCCTGAATTGTCTCCTCCTGGAGATTTTATTTAAATGGCTGGAATGGCATTCTTCTCAATAAAAAAAAAGCTTGTCAGGAGCTTCAAATGCTAATAAATCCTTTATGACAATCCCATACTAATGTCTTCACTTGTCAAACCTATGTAATGCATTCTTCTTTAACCTTGGAACTAGAACACTAATGATAAAAGTGTAGGTTGTCAAAGAAGGCTACTTAATATAACAATAGAAAGGCTTAAAATAAATTAGTAAAATCATGGAAAAGCAAGGACTATGGAAAATGTAGACTTGTTGACTAAAACTAGAAAGAACAAAATCCTAGTTTAAGAAATCTGAAATTACTAGTCTGTAAAATTTGGAATTTTCAGTATATGTTTATAGGTGTATTTAGTTGTGAACTACAATAATTGAGTAAACAGTACTGAAGAAAGGTCACAAAGAACAAACAGGTAGAAAACAACTTATATTCAATACTGTCAAACAATGTTTTGACAAACTAGATGCGATAAATGAACACTGCTTCACACCAACCAAAACGACTGCCTGCTTCTTGAATATAAGCATTCACAAATGCTTTTATCTGAGCAATCACTTAATGATAACTTTACTAATATACCCTTACTTCTGATAAATGATATCTTCAATAAGTTGTGAAAAGATCATACAGATTCATAAAATATTTGAATAGATACTGTCTTCCACATTTCTATTTGGCAAGAATTAAGTACACATAAATAGTGTTTCCATAAAGCTATAATGCTGTATTAAAAGAATGTTAGCCTTGTTGAGTGCAATTTTTGTGATCATGGGTAAATTTTTCATGAACTTTATTCCTGAACTCTTCAGGGAAATTAATAGGACTATATGTAGATTCTTGCACTTGACAGAGTTTTGAGGAACAAGTTTAATGCATGAAGTCCACAGGTATGTAACATATACAAAGCCACGAATTTTCACCCAAACTGAATGCAGATTGTTGAGATCAGTGCTGAGGTCATACTGCTGAAGCCATTAGAGTCCATTCCACATTAGTGCTGCCTGGATTAGCAATATTTCTCCTGCGTAATAGGGTTATAGGTCAGACAAAAGACACTTCAAAGGATATAGTAAGCCTATGGTTGTATTTATTTTCCTTATTTATTAACTGTGGATATTAATAGGATTACTATATGCCCTGAAATAAGAAATTGGTAATACAAACTAAAGCAATTAGATAATACAATTGTAGTAGGTTTTTAAGTTCCTCACTACTGAAAGCAGTCCCTAAATAAAGCAAGTCTTGATTAGTTATCTGGGCATTATCACCTCATAAATTTATTATACTTTATGTAGTTTTGTCTACTAACAAAATAATGGATTTTTTAAAAAAACTTTGAGACGAAAGGCCGGGCGCGGTGGCTCAAGCCTGTAATCCCAGCACTTTGGGAGGCCGAGACGGGTGGATCACGAGGTCAGGAGATCGAGACCATCCTGGCTAACACGGTGAAACCCCGTCTCTACTAAAAATACAAAAAACTAGCCAGGCGAGGTGGCGGGTGCCTGTAGTCCCAGCTACTCCGGAGGCTGAGGCAGGAGAATGGCGTAAACCCGGGAGGCGGAGCTTGCAGTGAGCTGAGATCCGGCCACTGCACTCCAGCCCGGGCTACAGAGCAAAACTCCGTCTCAAAAAAAAAAAAAAAAAAAAAGAATTTGAGACGAAATTTGAGAGGTAGGTAGGGTCTTCTAGGACACCGTAAGGAGTTTAGGTTTCACCTTAAGTGTAGTGAGAAAGCGCTGAAAGACTTCAAGCCGGATAAATTGATAACATTTCTTTCTTTTTTTTCTTTTTTCAGCCCAGAGGTCTTTTATTTATTTATTCTTTTAACACCTATTATGCCATGAATTCATAGGGAATAGGTTCCAGCAGCTCAGGCTCCTTCCCATTGGTTCTCACAAAGTGTGCCTCTCTGGGTGGAGCAGGCTGGCGCTTAAGTTGAACCCAGGTACCTTTCTCTTTGGCTTCTTTCTTTTTCTGATCATTTTCCTTCACGCGTTTCAGGAAGCTATCTCGGCTCTTAGAGTGCTTAATGTGCTTAATACGCACATTAATTGTCTTGGCAAGAATCTTGACCTTAACTTGTTTGTTTACAACAATGCCAACAGCATGCTGGGTAACATTGTAGACTCTTCCAGTTTTGCCATGGTAACACTTGTGGGGCATTCCTTTTTGAACAGTACCCATTCCCTTGATGTCTACGATATCACCTTTCTTATAGATTCGCATATACGTGGCCAAAGGAACAACTCCATGTTTTCTAAAAGGCCTAGAGAACATATATCGGGTGCCTCTCCTCTTTCCCTTTGTGTTCGTCGTTTTGGCGAATTACTGGAAGATGGCGGTTCTCGCCGAAAGGCTTTTTTTTTTTCTTAGACATAGTCTCGCCCTATCTCCCAGGCTGGAGTGCACTGGCGTGATCTCGGCTCACCACAACCTCTGCCTCCCAGGTTCAAGTGATTCTCCTGCCTCAGCCTCCTGAGTAGCTGGGATTACAGGCACGTGCCACCACGCCCGGCTAATTTTTGTATTTTGAGTAGAGAAGGGGTTTCACCATGTTGGCCAAGATGGTCTCCATCTCCTGACCTCATGATCTACCCACCTTGGCCTCCCAAAGTGTTGGGATTACAGGTGTGAGCCACTGTGCCCAGCCACAAAGGTTGTTTTCAAAACGTCGTCTTCTCTGAGACCCAAATAAATATCTGGGCTATGTTTTTCAGAATTCTCCATCTATTCATATATGTTCCTGAAAAGTCCTTCCACCCCGGCAAAAAGGGAATAAAACACAAGGGGCTAAATACACTTTTGTGTAATTTAAATAGCAACTGGTCTCAAAAGTCATGTTCAAAGAAAGGCTGCTGAAATTTTTAATTCATCTACACAGGTGGGAAAATATTTGGCAAAGCAAAGATTAATAAAAGGCCCAGAGACTTTCAAGTGTTCTGGCAAAAACATATACAAGCACAAATACACATACAATCTGGCTAAAGGCCCTGAAATATTCATTTTGAAATGAATATTTCATTTATGAATGATCCCTAGTGATCATTTATGAAACAAGGGAAAGGAAACTGAAAACATTCACTAATACAAGTACTATGAGATAATGTCTTCAATATGGAAGTTCCTCAAGTAGACATATGTATACATTGCTTGGCTAGACTAGATAAGGGATTGGTGAACTACTGCCTGTAGGCCATATTTGGCTGGCTGCCTGTTTTCCTATGGCCTGTGAACTAGGAATGCTTTTTACATTTTTAAATGGCTGAAAAAAAAAATCAAAAGAAGGATAGCATTTTGAGACACGTGAAAAGTATATGAAATTTAAATTTCAGTGTCCGTAAATAAAGTTTTATTGAAAAACAGCCAGGTTCCTTCATTTACATATTGCCTATGGCTGCTTTTGGACTACAAAGGCAGTCCTGAGTCCTTGTGACAGGGACTGTGTGTAGTCTGCAAGCCCTAAAATATTTAATATCTGGCTCTCTGCAGAAAAAGTTTGTGGATCCATGTTCTAGATTAATAAAAATGCCCCCTTGGGGAGGGATATCACCAATTTAGTCCAGATCTCTCATGAGGATATGGAAACTGAGAGAAATCAAAAATGGATTGCCTAGGTATACACCGCCAGGCCTCTGGATTTCTTTCTTTTCTTTTTTTTTTTTTTGAGATGGAGTTTCACTCTTGTTGCCCAGGCTGGAGTATGCAATGGTGCGATATCGGCTCACTGCAACCTCCACCTCCCAGGTTCAAGTGATTCTCCTGCCTCAGCCCACGTCTGGCTAATTTTTTTTTTTTTTTTTTGGTATTTTTAGTAGAGACAGGGTTTCTCCATGTTGGTCTGGCTGGTCTCGAACTCCCGATCTCAAGTGATTCACCCACCTCAGCTTCCCAAAGTGCTGGGATTACAGGTGTGAGCCACTGCACCTCTGGATTTCTTGATGCCTCTATAACCATAATGCAACTGAGTCTCCTTGCAACAATTCTTTACATCCTTCTGAGGATAAAATGTATATTGTGAATTCCATAATGTGGAGTTGATTATATAAGTTTATCCTGCTGAATGTATCAATATAATGTTAATTTAACAGGATGGAAAAAAGGCATTTTTTTTTTATAGAGTTAGTACAATGCCACAGACAGCTATGATCAAAGCAGGCTGGCAAAATTTATTTTGTAAATCCTCAAATTAAATAAATAAAATATAAAAGCAACAGACACATGCAGAAACTCAAAGCCAGGTCCTGTATCCCAGTCAGTATAAAGGAAAAACCAGCCACTATACTGCAACATGAAATTCAGTCTCCATGGCCAAATTATCACTTCTGAAAATAACACAGAGGAGTCCAAATCAAATTCTCCATTATCCCATCTCATAGCTTCCTTTTAGAATTGATCAAAATGCATCCTAAATAACTTATCTCTTTGTCATTACCATGGGTTTTAAAATGATACTACAGTACATTCCAGGAAGTTGCCAAGTTACAAATCCCAGTGTTGTACAGACAGACACACAAACACACACACATGCACACACTCATTTCATCCTATAGAATATATCTTGTTATTATGCCAGTTTTACATATGAAAAACCTGAGACAAAGAGAGATTAAATAATTTCCTCAAAGTCATGTAACTAGTAAGTGGCAGAGACAATATTTGAAGTTATGGAGTCTCATGTGTGTTTTTAACTAACATGCTCTACTGCCTGCTGAGAATAAGGCAAGATTTAGTTCAGCAGTATTTCCAAGTATGGGAAGTACAAGGTGAACCTGGTACCTGAAGTTCTTTTAGGCCCTGAAATTTAACACATAGTTCTGTTAATGGCATAGCAATGCAATAGCAAACAAGGAAGTGAGAGGGGAACAAACCACTGTCTTTGCCCCATGGAAGCCTTACTGTAGGGAGGTTAAGACAAGCAAATACAAAGATGTATAAATTGATGGGAGTATCAGTCAGATGATAACACACTGAAGAGTTAGTAGGAAGAAAATAATTTGTAAACAGGAGGAGATGTAATGTCTTCTTTGAGATATGTGGCAGTAAATGAAAATAATATTTTTCCATCTTCAGTCAAGAATAAGAAGAGATGTTTATCTGAGAACATGGTAGCTGGACTCAGGGATTTGAGGAGAACAAACCTAGTTTGGAATTGCTGTTGTGGGGAAAAAGAGAGAATTAGAATTAAATGAAAAGCTACCCCAACGCCATTAGGAGGCTAAGGTTAGAAATTACGGAACAACGGATTCCATCAGGTAGACCGTGTGACTTCTGTCATGTATGCAGTTGGGATTGGAACAGAGCAACAGGAATATCAGGGTGTGGATGGCAGAAGGCTAAAGGAGGGGGGCTTGAGGCAAGTATGGGGATTCTACAGTGCTAGACAGTGTGTAGGTTATGTGGCAAATGAAGCTTGAGGGGAGCAAATAGTTTGGGAGAAAAGAAAGAGGGGCTGGGCGTGATGGTTCACACCTGTAATCCCAGCACTTTGGGAGGCCGAGGCGGGCAGATCACCTGAGGTTAGGAGTTCGAGACCAGCCTGACCAACATGGTGAAACCCCATCACTACTAAAAATACAAAAATTAGCCGGGTGTGATGGCACATGCCTGTAATCTGTTACTTTGGAGGCTGAGACAGGAGAATCGCTTGAACCTGGGAGGTGGAGGATGCAGTGAGCTGAGATCACGCCACTGCACTCCAGCCTGGGTGACAGAGTGAGACTCTGTCTTATAAATAAATAAGATGAGGAAGGGTAAGGGTAAGGTCATAATGAGGGAAACAGAAAAACAGGTGCCAGAGGCAAGGGCTGTGTGAGGATGGTTGTGGGTACAAGGGCACATTCAGAGCTTGAGATCTTGGTGCTGGCTACATTGTCATGTGTGATGACAAAGTCTGATGTTTACATGCTATGGGGGAAGCTGAAATGGAGAGAATAACTCATGATGACCAAATCAAGGCTAAGGATCTTTGAAGCCAAGTTGTATATTGAGGCATCATTTTCAATGGTGAAGTCATCAACATTCATATATTTTTTTTAACTAAATAAACATTTATTTCTGGCTTTGTGAATTGCTTTTGTATTTTGTAATTTCTTTTTTTCTTGGAGGATGTTTTTGTGTTGTTTGTTCTGACGGAAGGTTATGAAGTAAGAGAAGAGGTCTGTGGAAGAGGGTATGATTAGCATATGGTGAAAATCAGATTTTTGCAGAGCAATATTTTATCTCTCTGAGAGAATGCAGATTGATAAAATTTTTGTTTTGGTTCTTTGAATCATGTACGCACAAACATCGTGAACAATTTTGTTTCCCATATTTTCAAAGTAGATAATATTAAAATAATTGGTAATACTTTCAAAATGTGAATGGCGTGTTACTGTAAAAATTGTTTTTCAGTTATTTAAATTTCACTGAACTCATAAGTTACACAGATACACCAGGTTATTTTTAACAGTGCTGTAAGCTTGAAGAGCTACAGTGAATTATTCTTAATTATATATACACTGTTTACTTACCATATTTATTTTTAAATGGCTGCAGTTTTCAGATACGAATACATAATGGTAAAATAATAAAACAGTACATCCAGATGTTGAGAGATAACTGAACTATTCCCTGAGTTCGATCCACATATGTTTTGTAAGCCAATTAACTCTTCTGAACCTCTGGAGGGTACCAATAAGAACCCTTTCAAGAATAATTTACTCAAAAAAAAAAAAAAAAAAAAAAAGGCCAGGCGCGGTGGCTCAAGCCTGTAATCCTAGCACTTTGGGAGGCCGAGACGGGTGGATCATGAGGTCAGGAGATCGAGACCATCCTGGCTAACACGGTGAAACCCCGTCTCTACTAAAAAAAAAAAAAAATACAAAAAACTAGCTGGGCGTGGTGGCAGGTGCCTGTAGTCCCAGCTACTTGGGAGGCTGAGGCAGGAGAATGGTGTAAACCCGGGAGGCGGAGCTTGCAGTGAGCCGAGATCCGGCCACTGCACTCCAGCCTGGGCGACACAGCGAGACTCCATCTAAAAAAAAAAAAAAAAAAAAAAAAAAAGCCTGAAAAAATTAATATGCCTCAGAATGTATCCAAAAAAGTCCAGTAAACAATTACTTTAGACCTCTGACCTAACGTATAGACTATTGACTAGACAGATTTTTACCCAATAAAACAGACGGCAAATTTATCATGTACCTTTAGGATTTGCTTTGATGAAATTCTAAAGTTTCCCTCACAGGAGTCTTCAGGGAATGTATAACAAATGTGAGACAGCACAGTAACAGCAAAAAGAAAGTTGGTCTTGGAGTCAGAAGACCCAATTCCCACTTCCTTTACATATGCCTTTGGGCAAGACACCTAAACCACTTTGAGTCTCAGTTTTCATACCTGCAGAACAGGAATAATATCACTTGCCTCTCTGATCTGGTGGGGTGGTTATAAAGATACAAATTGGCCAGGCTTGGTGGCTCACACCTGTAATCCCAGCACGTTGGGAGGCCAACGTGGGTGGATCGCCTGAGGTCAGGAGTTCTAGACCAGCCTGACCAACATGGTGAAACCCCTTCTCTGCTAAATACAAAAAATTAGCCAGGAGTGCTGGCACGCGCCTGTAATCCCAGCTACTTGGGAGGCTGAGAATCTCTAGAACCTGGGAGGCAGAGGTTGCAATGAGCCAAGATTGCACGATTGCACTCCAGCCTAGGCAACAAGAGCCAAACTCCATTTAAAAAAAAAAAAAAAAAAAGATACAAATGGGTCTGAGACTCTTTGTAAAGTGTTTGTAATATAAAAATCTTTACTTGATGGTATTATAAATGCTGCAATAAGAAAATTGTGCTTGGCAGGAGGATGGAGCCAAAAGAGATCTCTGGCTCCTTCCTTTTAAGTTTCTACACATAAAGGGAATACTTAGAAAGAAAACCCCAGTACATGGAATATATTTAACATAGGAAACTTTCCAAAAATGTCTCTAATCTACAGCAAAGGATATTTGCATTTATTATAATTCTGTCAACTCATAAAAATAATTATGGTTGATTTCAGACCTATAGTATATAAGAATTCTGAGTACATTTATTGTAATATCTGTGAAGATTTCTTATCAATATTTGAAAAGAAATTACTACTTGACACATGGAAAAACTGTTTGAGGCCAATACCATAATACTGCTTCAACTCCAAATAGAGATCTCTTTCATGCTAAATACTTCTATAGAGCAAGATGGCAGCTCTTCCTTTGCTTCATTTGCTGTGTTCTATTCTCCTTCCCACCATTCAAATGGAAGCATTCCCCAAGATCCCCTGTTCTTTTCTCTATAAACGCTATCTTAATGCATTGCTCTTACATCAAGGCTTTTGTTATTATATATAACTGAAGATCCCCAAATCTCTCTACCCAAACCCCAACCTTTTATTTGAGGAATGGTCTTCTAGTCTCACATAAAAGTAAACATGTAATTGAGTGTCCCATGTCTGCATAAGCATCATATCCAAACCTGAGCAGACCACCTTCTCTCAGAAACCAAATCTATTTCTGATTATCCTGTTTTCCCCAGTGGCATCACTACTCTTCCAGCTGTCACTGCTTAAAACCACAGAGTTAGCTTTTACTCTTTATCTTTTGTATTAACCATAACCAGCCAGTCACGAAGTCTCATCAATCATTTTCAAAATGCCTTTGTTTTCTACCTTTGTGCATTGCAGCTGCCACTTTTAGGAAGTGCATCTCACCTAAAGGTTGGAACACTGCAACTGTTCTAGATGCATTCAATCCATATCACATAATGCTTCCAGAAAAAAAAAAAATTCTTGGCCGGGCGCGGTGGCTCAAGCCTGTAATCCCAGCACTTTGGGAGGCCGAGACGGGTGGATCACGAGGTCAGGAGATCGAGACCATCCTGGCTAACACGGTGAAACCCCATCTCTACTAAAAAATACAAAAAACTAACCGGGCGAGGTGGCGGGCGCCTGTAGTCCCAGCTACTCAGGAGGCTGAGGCAGGAGAATGGCGTAAACCCGGGAGGTGGAGCTTGCAGTGAGCTGAGATCCGGCCACTGCACCCCAGCCTGGGCGACAGATCCAGACTCCGTCTCAAAAAAAAAAAAAAAAAAAAAATTCTTAAGACATTGATGTCACCATATCACTACTTGATTCAATGATTAAAATTAAAACCTTCGATTACATTTGAAGTCTCCAAAGCTACCATAGGTTACAGAATGCAATTAGAAACTAACGAATATGACTAACATCCTGAACATGAATTAAGAGGTTTTTAGAATTGAACACATTTAACTAATACAAATTAGTAGGAAATGGCAGTGCTATTCCAAATATAAAAAATAGTCACAATTTCCATGGTAAATATGAAAAGGAAGAGTTTTTATAAACCCCACATACCAGCCTTATTGTCTCTGGGGAATTAAAAGTGCACCTGTGACCTTTTGGCACACACATGGACTCAGCTATACATAGATGGACAAGGGTATAACAGCATTACATTGCTTCTTTCTCTCTGTGGCATGGGTTATAAGCTATGATTTAAACTGTTTCTTTAAATATGCAAATCACATTTCATGCATAGATCCCACATTGATCTTGCAAAGACCAGCTCTCAGCTACATTTTTAGCATGACATAGAGAGAGAAATCTCAATTTTGCTAAGATAATCTTCTTTTATTGCATTTCTACAGTTTCCTCTTTACAAATTGTTACTAGTGTCACCCTTTAATGAGTAGTGAGGTACAGGGATTCTAATTTTATTTGAGATTTTATTCATTTAGGGGAAAAAAGTTCTCTCTATTATTTTTCAGAAATAGAAAAACTATGTCTTATTTACAGAATTGTAAACTGCTCATTTTCTTTTCTCCATTAGCACAATATTGCTGCCTAATAAAGGGTATGATCTGAGAAAGAAAACAGTGAGCATACACTAATGAGTAGTATCAGAGCAACAAGCGAAGTTGCAAAACACTTTTTTCACTTGTCTTACTTATCATACATCAACAGACTTCATTTTCTACATGAATTCTCTCCCCACAAAAATAGTATTTTCAAATTTTCTACCATACACACAGAATCAAGCATATGACCTCAATCATTTTAGGATCCAGGGCCTCCTATATTTGCAGCTAAAGTTTAAGTATTAGGAAAACTACCATTTTCCCCCTATGATTTGCTGCGTGCACCTGCTGAATCTTCTAATATAAAACCAGGGGCAGGATTTAATAATATATATAGTTTAAGGGCCAGAAACAGTGGCTCATGCCTGTAATCCCAACACTTTGGGAGGCTGACGTGGGGGGATCGCTTGAGCCCACAAATTTGAAACCAGCCTGGCCAGTATAGTGAGAGCTCGGCTCTATGAAAAATTAAAAAATTAGCATAGCATAGTGGCACATGCGTGTGGTCCCAGCTACTTGGGAGGCTGAGGTGAGATGATCACTTGAACCTGGGAGGTGGAGTTTGCAGTGAGCTCATATAGCGCCAATGCACTCCAACCTGGGTGACAGAGCAAGATCCTGTCTCAAAAATATTTGCCAAAAAAATTTTTTTAAATTGTTTAAGGATCTAAACATTTGCCCACAAATAACTTGGATTTTTAAAAACTGGATCTCAATTTTACAGTCAGTTTTACATAATCATGCCTTATATTAACTAACCTAAATTCAGCAACTGGGTTTTACTTTTTGATTATTACCTTTTCTTATATGATCTAAAAAAATCTTCTTGATTTGCTTCACTATTCACTTTGCAACTTTGACTTTGTAAGACTTGGAATAAACTAAGACCTGTTTGGGATAAGTCTTTAAAAGCTTTCTCTTAGTGTCACCCTGATTAAATCTTTCACAATCATTTTATCAAAAAAATTATATTTCTATCACATCCTTGAAGCTAAGGGGTACATTTTGTACTTCTCAATGAGCCTAGTATATTGTGTTATACTAAGTAGGAGTAAATATATATTGGGTGAAATGAACAAACATGTTATTATCCAATGGTTTAATCACTAATCAGTTAAGAATAAACTATATGAAGTACTAAATAATAAATGAATAGGGAAATATCCTTATAATATTCACGTATCATGTTGACCCACACGCTTTTTGTGAGTTTTTTTTTTTTTAAACGAAGTCTTACTTTGTCACCCAGGCTGGAGTGGAGTGGCGTGATCTCAGTTCACTGCCACCTCCGCCTCCCGGGTTCAAGCAATTCTGCCTCTGCCTCCCAAGTAGCTGGGATTAGCGGCACCTGCCACCACGCCCAGCTCATTTTTAAAAATATTTTCAGTAGAGACAAGGTTTCACCATGTTGGCCAGGCTGGTCTTAAACTCCTGACCTCAGGCAATCCGCCACTCTTGGCCTCCCAAACTGCTGGGATTACAGGCGTGAGCAACCACGCCTGGCCGATTTTGTGAGTTTTCTACCGTGCTCAGAATACTCCATTCAGTGCCATGAATAGCTAACACGTTTTGTCAATTCTGATTATATTAGGTGAATGAATAAAGGTGATATAAATTTTAATATTAATATTTTCTGTATTGTTATGACATATACATTAACTGTAACTACTGGAATATATACATACACACATATATACATACACACACACACACACAAATACACACACTTTTCTACTGATTAAAATCCTTGAGGGAATTTTCCTGAGACTCCCTTGACTGCCTGAGTATTTACATTACTTACTTTAAAACATATACTCGGCTGGGTGAGGTGGCTCATGCTTGTAATCCCAGCACTGTGGGAGGCCGAGGCGGGTGGATCACCTGAGGTCAGGAGTTCAAGACCAGCCTGGCCAACATGGTGAAATCCCATCTCTACTAGAAGTACAAAAAATTGGCCAGGCGTGGTGGCAGATACCTGTAATCCCAGCTACTCGGGAGGTTGAGGCAGGAGAATCACTTCAATCTGGGAGGTGGAGGTTGCAGTGAGCTGAGATCGTGCCACTGCACCCAGCCCAGGCAACAAGGCATGACTCCGTCTCAAACAAAACACAACAAAACAAAACAAAAACAAAAAATGTATACTCATTCCTCAATCTTCAGAAACAGGTCCTGGCATGTTTTAAATTATATTATGGAATTCTTAATGTGGTATTTATTTTTACAATCTTACACTCCAGTTTACAGTGGAAGGAACATTCCACTAATAACAACTACAGACTTCCAAGTCTTCCTGGGCCATTCTTTCATTCACTCATTAGATATGGGTAACATTTGGGAGGTGGTACTATAATGACACGTTTTAGCTCTTCTTTCTCTTAGTGCCTAAAAAATGTATAGTCTGCCCTGCACCATAAGCATCTGAGTCTCTTATACTGCTAAGTACATCTTATCTGTTAATCTTATCTATTCAGTAAGCATGTAAGTTCCTCTAGAGCAGCTGTGTCATATTTTTCTCATAGGACCTACTATGATTAGGCACCACCAGAAGCCCTCCATACTTATCTCTGATGTTAAAATTAAGATTGCCAACAAAATTATGTTCAGATCATCATTAGATTCTCTTGCAGATAGTCTATGTACTATTGGTAACATAATATTAACAACAGAAACAAGACAGATGCCTTCAATTATTTAGGTTTTTTCCTTAAAAATACATTAATTGGGTAAAATGACAATAGCTTATGGGAGTTGAGGTCATCTTGAGAAAAAAAAAATTCAACATATAAACACTCAATGGTCCATTTTTATGCTGTAGAAAGGAGAGAAAATGATGGACTCAGAACATGAACTTAACATTTCTAGTGGATATGAGTGAGCAGCAGTAAAGTTTTTAATACACTAAGCATGACAAATATAATTAGAAAATCACACAAGGTCAATTAATCAAAGAGGTCAAAGTAGGTGTCCAGAAGACATGATATACATGTTAAATATCTTAACTGAAAAAGTATAAATAATATTCATTTGCTAACCTTTTTGATGTAGAGCTGAGGTATCCTATATGAGTTAGGCTCCAATTGGCTATCTGCAGACCCTTCCTTGCATATAACCCACACATGAAGTGTACTCTCTAAACCAGTTTCTAGATTGATTTCTAGATTTGTTTCTAGAATTTAAACATTCATGAAGGAATCTAATTAGAGAAGGCTTTTGGAATGAGTTCCTATCATTTAAGATTGTTTACGCATGCCTAAGTAGAGAGTAAATTTAAAGTGACTTTAGCAAGTATTTTTCAAGCAGTCAACACTGTTTTTGCATAAATGGCAAGTTTTTTTTTTTTTAAAGCACCATTTCTTGGTTCACATAATATTTAATTAGAGTAAATAACTGCACCAATAAGTACAACTGCCATGTAAGTGAGGTTTGGAGAATAAGCACAATTGATTCGTGATAAGCCAAAATCTCAAATGTTGAGAGTAGAAGTACCAGGGTGTACTCAAGGATCCTCTACTAGCTGCAAACAGTCAGAGTGCCTTGGGCCTCAGTCAACATGTTAAATTCAGTGAAGTGCAAGCATTGATTTCTCAAGGAATGTGGCTACAAGGAAGTGGGTTTGGAGAACTTCTATCAAAAGGTGATAGAATGGCAGACAGCCCAATAAGAGATATATCCCTTATGACCCACTTTACTGAGATCATTTTTTATTCTTAGCACACTTAGATATTTTGAGTTGGGAATTTTATAAGACAGATATCTTTCTACAATGAATGACTCAAATAAGGATTAAGATGGCACTAATAATAAAGCACATCTAATCATAGAAAATCTATTCCTCTGTCAAAAATACGTTGATAAACTAGGAGAGAACATAGCATATTTCCCTTAGGAGACATATCCGTTCACCTAGAAATAATTTACTGCATTCATGAACACACACCAAAACTTAAGGAAGTAAAAGCAACATATATACAAAGCATTTCTGTTTAGCAATCTTTCCCTCAAGAATGAAAGAAGAAAATGAGTTTGTTGTTAGATTAGCACACAATTAGAGAAAAGTAAGATCATTAGAGGCAGAAAGTGGTTTATTGATGGGCCTCATTGTTCTCAGTCCATAAATGAAACCTTTGCTCCTAATGACCATAATCCCCTCCTTAATCTTGACAGTGCTAAATTACAGTTGGATATCTAATGATCTCAATCTTCTCCTTAGTTTATTAAAGCGTAAAAAGAGGAAGCAGATACTAAGTGACCTGATAATAGTTAAAGAAAGACCATATCATAATTTTACTGACTAAACTCTGTGGTAATTAGCAACAATGGCATTTGTCGCCATAGCCTAATTGAAAAACCTTGAAATGTTGAAAACTGATTATTTTCAGAAACTGACAATTAACAATTGGGAAAGGATTCCCTATTTAATAAATGGTGCTGGGAAAATTGGCTAGCCATAAGTAGAAAGCTAAAACTGGATCCTTTCCTTACTCCTTATACGAAAATTAATTCAAGATGGATTAGAGACTTAAATGTTAGACCTAATACCATAAAAATCCTAGAGGAAAACCTAGGTAGTACCATTCAGGACATAGGCATGGGCAAAGACTTCATGTCTAAAACACCAAAAGCAACGGCAGCAAAAGCCAAAATTGACAAATGGGATCTCATTAAACTAAAGAGCTTCTGCACAGCAAAAGAAACTACCATCAGAGTGAACAGGCAACCTACAGAATGGGAGAAAATTTTTGCAATCTACTCATCTGACAAAGGGCTAATATCCAGAACCTACAAAGAACTCAAACAAATTTACAAGAAAAAAACAAACAACCCCATCAAAAAGTGGGCAAAGGATATGAACAGACATTTCTCAAAAGAAGACATTCATACAGCCAACAGACACATGAAAAAATGCTCATCATCACTGGCCATCAGAGAAATGCAAATCAAAACCACAGTGAGATACCATCTCACACCAGTTAGAATGGCGATCATTAAAAAGTCAGGAAACAACGGGTGCTGGAGAGGATGTGGAGAAATAGGAACGCTTTTACACTGTTGGTGGGATTGTAAACTAGTTCAACCATTATGGAAAACAGTATGGCGATTCCTCAAGGATCTAGAACTAGATGTACCATATGACCCAGCCATCCCATTACTGGGTATATACCCAAAGGATTATAAATTATGCTGCTATAAAGACACATGCACACGTATGTTTATTGCAGCACTATTCACAATAGCAAAGACTTGGAATCAACCCAAATGTCCATCAGTGACAGATTGGATTAAGAAAATGTGGCACATATACACCATGGAATACTATGCAGCCATCAAAAAGGATGAGTTTGTGTCCTTTGTAGGGACATGGATGCAGCTGGAAACCATCATTCTTAGCAAACTATCACAAGAACAGAAAACCAAACACCGCATGTTCTCACTCATAGGTGGGAACTGAACAATGAGATCACTTGGACTCGGGAAGGGGAACATCACACACCGGGGCCTATCATGGGGAGGGGGGAGGGGGGAGGGATTGCATTGGGAGTTATACCTGATGTAAATGACGAGTTGATGGGTGCAGCACAGCAACATGGCACAAGTATACATATGTAACAAACCTGCACGTTATGCACATGTACCCTACAACTTAAAGTATAATAATAATAAATAAATTAAAAAAAAAAAATTGGGGTAAGAGCATACCCCAAACAAATTAAATACCATCATGTGTTATAGTTAATAAGGATCTAATTTGATCAGGAAATGGTTGCTTTTCCCGAGTACATTCTACGCCACTTGATATTCAAGACATATCTATCTTTTTCATTTAATTTGAAACTAAAAAAAAGAGTAAACAATAACTTTCTCTACTTTGAAGTAGACTCAAACAAAATGAAAAAACTCAGAAATACATAATTGATGCTTCTTGAATTGCTAATGCAAAGATTATTCTATTCATTCATAGTTGACCCCAAAACAACTAAACTATGAAAAGTTGACATATGATTTGAAGTTGTTTAAACTAATAGGATATTACTAATTTAAATCGGTAGAAATACAAGCATTATTACATCATAGAGAATGTTTATTAAACATCAATTGCCCTAGATGTTTTACAAATTAGAAAATATAAGGCAAAAAATAGACACAGGAAGTATAAACGGTATGAAAAATGATATTTTAACTTATATTGAATTATATTTGCAGAAAAATGTAATCGAGTAAATGAAAACATATCAGAAACTAAGATAAATTAAAAATGTTTGAACTTAAATGGTATAGAATGATCTACCATTTTCTACCCAAAAACTGGTGGGGGGTTAAAAACAGTCAAAAAACCATAAGCTGATATAAGTCAATTTGAATCATTCCTATTCGAGAAAACATGAAAAACACTACCAGTGGCCTGAAATTTAGGGAGAGTTAGAAGTGAATCTGCAAATAATGACAGGATACTTAGGTAAACAATCTAGAAATTAGAGTAAAAATTTGAACCATATATATATAACAGTAAAATTTCTTCATTTAAAATAAACATTATGAAAAAAGGAAAATTTGCTTTGGACTCAGATCTAAGGAACACTTAAGGACAAGAGCAAAACTAAGATCCTTTTGTACTTTAAGACAAAACAAGCTGGGCTCAGTGGCTCATGCCTGTAATACCAACAATTTGGGAGGCTGGGTTGGGAGGATCACTGGAGCCAGGAAGTTTGAGACTAGCCTAGACAACATAGGGAGGGTCCATCTCTACAAATAAACAAATAAAATATTAGCTGGGCATGGTTGCACAGGCCTGTGGTCCCAGCTACTAAGAAGGCTGAGATAGGAGGATCCCTTGATCCAATCATGTTGAGGCTGCAGTGAGTGGTGATAATCCCACTGCATGCCAGCCTTGGTAACAGTGTGAGAACCCATCCCCAAAACAAATAAAACACAAAACAAAAACCACAAACCAAACTATAATCTCCAGAAAATTCTCGCTCAGAATTCAAGGGTTACATTATATTAGCATTGTGCGTTAGTTTAAGCATGAAAATGAATAAAGACGGATTATATGACTTTCAGACCTTCCTTTAACAATTATGTCACATTATATGTTAAAGCAAATTTAGGAGAAATCCAAGAGATGATTCATATTTAATATGGAGTCTTATCATTAAAAATTGACTTCGATTTCTGTGCATGGGTTAATCTACTTTGGTCAGACACATTTTGTCATTCAGGATCATGTTTTCCTATTCAATAATCAAGACTTGGGCCAGGCGTGGTGGCTCACGCCTGTAATCCCAACACTTTGGGAGGCCAAAGCGGGTAGATCACCTGAGGTCAGGAATTTGAGACCAGCCTGGTCAACACAGTGAAACCCCATCTCTACTAAAAATACAAAATTAGCCAGATGTGGTAGCGCATGCCTGTAATCCCAACTACTCGGGAGGCTGAGGCAGAAGAATCGCCTGAACCTGGGAGGCGGAGGTTGCAGTAAGCTGAGATCACGCCACTGCACTCCAGCCTGGGCAACAAGAGCGAAACTCCATCTCAATAATAATAATAATAATAATAATAATAATCACCATCATCATCATCATCTAGACTTTCCCTTTATACTTCAAATAATGAAATAAACAAAAGGAAGGAACAATACTGAATGTGGTTGAGATGCTTCTCAAATATGATACTTGCTTTGTTGTAATACAATAAAGTTTGCTGTATAAATATAATTAACACTTTGAATATCATTGAAATAACTTTATCTAAATATAAATCTTTGGTACAAAGCCCAATTCAATTTTCATCTTTGTTCAAAAAACTAAACACTTGTGGACTAAAGAGACAGACATTTAATACCAATCATTTGTGTACTTTATAGAATCAGTTAATTCCATTCTAAAAATAGTTTCAGGAAAAAAAAAAAAAAGAAGGAGCAAAATCATTTTTGTTAAATTATGGGAAAAGTGTAATGAAAACTTGAACAAAAAATTTTGGAGGAAATTTTAAGCAAGACATTCCAGTGACTAACATGAATTAATCCCTTTACTTAACAACAACAAAAAAATTGTTTAGCTACTTCTCTATTGAATCAACTATTTTTATGTACAGCAGAGTTACTTCTGAGTAAATGTATTAGCAAGAGAAACTTGGGTTAATAAATTAAACAAATGCTCTCAGAGCTTCTACAGAGACAAGCCTCAACATTTGTGCAAATAGTATTTTTAATTAAGCTGGACCCTCCGAAGGTTTGGAAAATTATACATAATCTTTATTTAGCTGCAAGACCAAATATACATACACATTTTATAAGTTATTATTTATTTTTACCAAATTCAGAATAAGGAATTTAAAAATGTATATATCAGGTTGAACCACAAGAAAATGCTATTTTATATTTTTAAAAATGGTGTAGTATCAGCAATTACACATGGTTTGATCTAACACAATACATTTTTGCTTCAACCATGCCATATGGTCGCAAACTTCAAATCAACTCACTATGCATATCCTCTAAGGACACTTTATACACTAGAAATGGCAGTAACATTTGCAATGGATGCATTTTTAGACAAAAATAAGACTTTAGTCAATGACCTAGTTCAACTTAAATTAGGCCATTTCAGTTTTTTTTTTTTTAATGGAAAACAAAAATTCGTCTAAAGATGAGACAGGCAAATGCTCATATGAGTTTTATAAACCGAATGTAAAACAACAACAACAACAAAAATCCACTGAACTGTTTTTAACGATATTTGCTCCTGTTATACAAATAGATGGTACAGCAAAACTGTTTCATTATTACATATATATTATTATCAGGGTTGTTATAAGTAGTAATTATTATTCACCTGGAGACCAAAGAGAGTAAATACTTTATTTTTACATTTCCATAGATTAATTACAATACACACACACACGAATATATTTTAAGCAGCCATTAGACAATATAAGGAAAATAATGCTTTTATAGGAACTGTTTTTCACAGGGGAAGCTCTAGACAGCCAATGAGTTTAGTTTGAGGCCACAAGTTACAAAGTAGAGTTTGAAACATCCCAAAATTGTCACACCATGTTAGGACATCTACTTCTCTGTAACCATGCCAACAGTGCCATGGAGTGCCTCTTTTACCAGCTACCATCTGCTCCCACATCACTTACCCTGTTCTCACCTCATCCCCATTGTACCATGGCCTCTCTGGCCCCACCCTGGTATCTCATTCCACTGTAATCTGCGATGGGGGGGTGGGGAGCAGATGGTGGAACAGAAGTGTTTACTAGTAAGCCCACATCTTCAAATTGTTGTTCTCTTTGCTCTCCTCAAAACCCAAGTTCAGTTATGACATTAAAGGTCATCTGAGATTTCTTTTTTTTTTTTTTCTAAAACTAAAACTTTCAGTATGATAAAATCATACTGAAAAAGTGGGCTTGTCAGAATGAAACTTATATGCATTCAGGAATTTTTAAACAGAACTTTCACTTCCCTGGGTGGGAAGTTTAAAAAAAAAAAAAAAAAAAAAAAAAAACCACAGAATCCTAGGAGTCAGGCCTGAACTGAACTACATGCAACAAAGAATAGCCAAGGAAATAATATTTTGACAGAAGGTGGGGTACATCTAGGGAGGAGGAAAATACATTGCATAACAAATGCAGCTTGGCAATAAATATAGGTGTAATTTTCTGCTCCCAGTGTTTATTCTGCAAAGAATCTCAAAATATAAACTATCCCCCCATTCCTATCACGAAAGGGACATATCTCTGAGAATTTATTGAATCACTGCTATGATTTTGTATGCCTGTTGAGCTGCCTATTTTCAGTTTTAACTTGTCCTTGCCAATCTTCTAAGTGGTCTATAATTTTCAACGATGAGTATTTTGCAGACGGTATATCTAATCATTCTGACATCTATAAAAGATATGCATTTGGTGAGTAAGATGAAAAATGATGGTGCAGAAATATGAAAAGTCTATCTTGGGGAAACAATAAAGCTACAACTATGGGTAAGCATATACTTTTGCCAGGGTAGTTTCTCTTCAGCGCTATACTTCCATTTATTTTATTATTGATAGTCCTGAAGAAAGGAACATGTGAAGCTAGTGTATTTAATCATATTTATTCAATGAATTTTATAATAATTTTACTTGAGAATTCCTAAGAATAAAGATATGGCTTTAAAATATGATTTTCTGAAAACATGACAACAATATAGCATTTATAAAACTTAATGGATAGAGGTATAATTTTCCTTTTTTATCTTTACTTTTCAAACTTTCTCAAGTATAAAATAACATCTATTCACTTTTATTTATATTTTCCCTGAAACAACAACAAAAATAATCCCACTCCAGAGTCAGCAATTTACATTTAATTTTCCCATATTATCCCTATAAGAAAAATAGTTAAGTGTTGCTTCATTTTCTCAATCTTGTGAAAAGAAATAAAAAAGAAAAATAGTAAGTGTATGTATGCTCATGAAATAACATATAATCACTAAAATATTAAAATATAGCAGAGTTTTAAAATTTTTCTCTTGAAATAATTATATTCCTTTCTCCATGATTTGCTTTCAGAGGAACCTCCTAAGCACATAAAACATTTTTCATCCACAACATAGCCTATGCTACTCTGCTAATTTCATACACACAAAAGATATTCAATGGTACACTCAACAAATTATATGAAGGTTTAATAATTTCTCTAAAGACTCTCTACCAGAGGTCTGAGAGGTCTGTATTTGTAAGGGCCCAAATAACTCATTGGTTTTTTTTGTTTTGTTTTGAGATGGAGTCTCGCTCTGTCACCCAGGCTGGAGTGCAGTGGCGTGATCTTAGCTCACTGCAAGCTCCACCTCCCGGGTTCACACCATTCTCTTGCTTCAGCCTCCCGAGTAGCTGGGACTACAGGTGCCTGCCACCACTCCCGGCTAATGTTTTTGTATTTTTAGTAGAGACGGGGTTTCACTGTGTTAGCCAGGATGGTCTCGATCTCCTGACCTCGTGATCCACCCGCCTCGGCCTCCCACAGTTCTCGGATTACAGGCGTGAGCCACCGCACCCGGTAACTTATTGTTTCAAGTGTGAGTTATAGTATCTCATAGATAAGAAAATTCATTGTTAGAATATATACAATCAGGCCTTTGTATCCATGGGTTCCATATCCATGGATTGAAACAACTGCAGATCAAAAATATTTTAGAAAATCAATAAAAATAACAAAACAATAAAAAATAATACATAAAAACTCAATATAGTATAACAACTACTTACATAGCATTTACATTGTATTAGGTATTATACGTAACCTACAGATGCCGAAAGTATACAGGAGGATATGCTTAGATTGTATGCAAATATTAGGCCATTTTATATCAGGACTTGAGCATCTGCAAATTTCGGTATCTCCAGCGGTTATAGAACCAGTTCCTCCAAGGATACAGAAGGACAACTGTATTCGGTTTGATTTTCTTTTTCTTGTATTAGCAGGCAATATTTGATTTTTCCTACTAGATCAAGATGCTAAATTTAATAAAAGTCAGTGGAATAAAATGCATATAATTAAGATTTCTCAGCAACAACTAAGATTATTCTAATAACTTATTACATGTGTGTTTATTACATGTGCATTTTATAGTGTTACTTTCCAAAACCAGCTCAAATGTCATCTCACATGAAAAGCATGTCCTGGCCGGGCGCGGTGGCTCATGCCTGTATTCACAGCACTTTGGGAGGCCGAGGCAGGCAGATCACTTGAGGTCAGGAGTTCAGGACCAGTCTGGTCAACATGGTGAAACCCTGTCTCTACTAAAAATACAAATATTAGCCGTGCGTGGTGGTGGGTGCCTGTAATCTCAGCTACCTGGGAGGTTAAGGCAGGAGAATCGCTTGAATCTGGGAGGGGGAGGTTGCAGTGAGCTGAGATTGCTCCATTGCACTCCAGCCTGGGCGACAGAGGGAGACTCTGTCTTGAAAAAAAAAAGAAAAGAAAAGAAAAAGAAAAGAAAAGCATGTCCTAATTTTTCACAAGAGAAATCAGGAGTTCACTTCTTTGTATTGCTAATTTTTTTCTCTTTCTCTTTTTTTTTTTTTTGTGAGACGGCATCTCGCTCTGTTGCCCAGGCTGGAGTGCAGTGGCGCGATCTCGGCTCACTGCAACCTCTGCCTCCCGGGTTCAAGGCGATTCTTCTGCCTCAGCCTCCCAAGTAGCTGGGACTACAGGCTCTCACCACCACGTCCAGCTAATTTTTGTATTTTTCATAGAGACAGGGTTTCACCATATTGGTCAGGCTGGTCTTGAACTCTTGACCTCGGGATCCACTTGCTTTGGCCTCCCAAAGTGCTGGGATTAGAGGCGTGAGCCACCAGCTCGGCCTTTAAATTTCTTTCTTTCTTTTTTCTTTTTTTGTTTTTTTGGACACAGAGTCTCACACTGTTGCCCAGGCTGGAGTGCAGTGGTGCGATCTCTGCTCACTGCAAGCTCCGCCTCCTGGGTTCACACCATTCTCCTGCCTCAGCCTCCCGAGACTACTCCCTCCTGGGACTACAGGCGATGGCCACCACGCCCAGCTAATTATTTGTATTTTTAGTAGAGACGGGGTTTCACCGTGTTAACCAGGATGGTCTTGATCTCCTGACCTTGTGATTCGCCCGCCTCAGCCTCCCAAAGTGTTGGGATTACAGGCGTGAGCCACCATCGCACCCCGCCCGGCCTTTAAATTTCTAAAATGTATGAATGAACACCTACGTGAAATTGTGAGGAAATATTTGATTATTTGGGGAAAGAATAAAATGATGGGAAAAAGAATCTCCTTCGCTCAGGGCATGGACAGAATAGTGGCTTTCTGAAACATGGGGGAGTGTAATGGGAGTGATGGAGCTGGCAGATGCAGAGCAGAACATGAGGACTGCCAGCAGAACAGCTTTAGAATGTGATCATGAGGGTGGCAGGTTAAGTATCTCCAAAAAACTGGGGAACAGAGGCATAGTTTTTCCTTTCTTACTGCAGCAGGTAAGCTTCCAAAGCAGGGGACCAATGGAATTAAGTAGGGGTTGGAGTTTGTATGACAGTGAGTTAAACTACCAACCTTTCCCATTTGGCCCAAGGAAACCAGATGAGTTTGAAGTGAGACACAACAGTCCCGTAGTTTGAAATGTGGCCTTGACCCTCTGTACTGATAAACAAAAGAGTGGCACAGGGAAGGTAATGGTGATGGGCATAATTCCAGCTCTTGTTATTGCAACTTGGAAGATCTGAATCAAATATATTTCTCCTTCTATTTTATTTCTGTCCTTCTTAGCTTCTTTAACTCACACTATAGCATAATTTTTTCATGTTAAACCAATTAATATTATTAAATTCAATTCCATACATAGTTATTAAGTGTTTACTATGTGACAGAAATACTATGTTAGGTACGGCAGAAGTTTCTGTCCTATATCTCTCCATGTTCTTCCTTCCTGAAATTAGACTCTAATACAGTAGTTGAGACAAGGCAAGTAAACACATAGTTCAAGGCGGAAAATCTTAAGTGTCACAGCAGAATTACAATAAAAGTATTTGACATTTCAAAAGAAAATAATGTTGCCCACACTAGGAGTACTGCCAATGAAGAGTCAGCATTTGAGATGGGGCTTAATAGGTGGGTATATTTTACCTATATCATGTAATTCTCCTGTCAGGATCATACAAATGTTACATCCTGATTCTTCTTTCCTATATACCCTCTTCTTCTCTTAACAAAAATATACTGCCTTCTTAAAGAAAATATGGCCCAGTACTGTGGCTCATGCCTGTAGTCTCAACACGTTGGGAGGCCAAGGCGGGAAGATCACTTGAGCCCAGGAACTCGAGACCAGCCTGGGCAACATAGGGGGACCCAGTTTCTACAAAAAATAAAAATTAAAAAAATAATTAGCCAGGCATGGTGGTGCGCATCTGTGGTCCTAGCCACTCGGGAGGCTGAGGTGGGAGGATCCCTTGACCCCAGGAGGTTGAGGCTACAGTGAGCTGCGATCACACCACTGTACTCCAGCCTGGGCAACAGACAGAGACACTGTCTCAAAAATAATGAAGAATAAAAACAAAGAAAATGTGTAGCATGAGTTAACAATTTTATGTATAATCCATATGACACTCCTTTGTATAAAAAATATCTTCAACAGTCATCATCATTTTAAAAGATGTTTCCCACAGAAGATTCATTAATTGAGGTCTCAAAGGCCTCAACAGTGTGTATTTACATAATAGGATACATAGTTTCTTATAGCGAAGAAACACCATACATAATATTTCTCAAGTAAATCTACCAGTCCTTAGACTGATACATCGGTTGTTAGTTTAAAATTCTTTCCACAGTTGAGGCCAGTGAATAAGTCTCTGACATTATCAGAAAGGGTTGTTAATGGACACACGAATAAAGGAAGTAGAGCAATTTTGATCTCAATATTTGATTGCTGAACATATTGGATCAATTTCACACTTGTATCTTTAGAAACAAAGCATTTTAAAGTATGTGAGCTATAAACTACAATTTTTCCCCGCTTTCAACAGAACATGTATGTTCTCTATAAGTGTATGAACGATATGTTTATATTCATCAGTGTCTATATAGGCAAATACATTTTTTTCCCACTACTGGAATGTAATTAACTTAGGCAGCAGAGGGTAGCAGCTGTCTTAATGGCACAAAAGCCAAACAAGTAGCCAAACTCTCATTATTTCTCTAACAGACTTTAATATAAAGTACGGAGGTTCACACACCACCTTGCAGTCTCATGGCTAAAGGGGCATATGAAGGCCTATTGGATAAATGACAGAAAACTGAGTGGAGGATTTATCTCCTTAGCTTTCATCTTCAATAATGACATGGCTGATGGTGAGCAAAGAACTTAATTCCCATTTCTCTTTTCCACAGTGATATGATTCACTTCACAAAGCTACCGATGGTTAGAACTAGAAATTAACAGTTTTTGAAACAACTGGAACCTATTTCCTTCTTAGTGTACATGAATGATTCATATCACTGTTAATAAGAGTTGAATTCTTGCATGACTAGAAAGAAAAATCTCCTCAATGTGGAATGTTGACCTAACTCAGTAAAAAGCCTCTAAAGCAATAAACTGCTGAGATTCAATGAAACAAAACCACCTAGTATCCAAGAAAACTGTATTAGAAGGATCCTGAGAGGCAGACCAGTAGGCTACTGTCTCTCAGATGGAGACAGATTTGATGAGATCATTATATTTCCTTTATGCATGTTGTTATTAAAAACCAAACAAAACCTAAACCTATTCATCTAGATTGCATGCTATATATAAATTGAATACCAGGGGATTTTTTTCTTAAGCAAGATTATAGGAGACTAAACCAACTGCATCATTTTCATTACTGGAATTTTAAAATTTGACCAAGTTAAGCATTTCTTATCTAAACTGTACCGATTATTGTCAGAAAAAAACTCTAACAGAAAATCAATACTCAAGTTTATAATGTCATTTTAAAATTTAGGATCTTTTTTTTTTTTTTTTTTTTTTTTTTTTTTTTTAATTTGAGACGGAGTTTCGCTCTTCTTGCCGAGGCTGGAGTGCAATGGCGCGATCTCAGTTCACCTCAACCTCCACTTCCCAGGTTCAAGCAATTTTCCTGCCTCAGCCTCCTGAGTAGCTGGGATTATAGGCATGTGCCACCATGCCCAGCTAATTTTGTATTTTTAGTAGAGATGGGGGTTTCTCCATGTTGGTCACGCTTGTCTCGAACTCCCGACCTCAGGTGATCCACCCACGTCGGCCTCCCAAAGTGCTAGTGGATTACAGGGCTTGAGCCACCACACCTGGCCAGGACCCATTTTCTTTTTTTTAAAGGAAGTTTCTAAGAAAATTTTAAATATGAAGACATAACAATTTTTTTTAATTTTTTTTTTTTTTTTAATTTTTAGAGATGAGGTCTCTTGTCCAGGCTGGAATACAGTGTCACGATTGTAGCTCACTGTGGCCTCAAACTTCTGGGCTCAAGCAGTTTTCCTACCTTAGCCTCCCGAGTAGGTGGGAGTACAGGTGCATGTTACCGTGACCTGTTGACATTACAACTTTTAACACTATACACACATGTACACACAGATAAAACAAATAGTTTTTGTTCTTACTTTTCATTGAAAACATGTCATTTACAAATTATACAACTGTACAATTTCAAATTATACAATTATATAAGTTTAATCTATGGAATGTCAGAACAGAAGGCTGTTCTTCAAGTTATCAAGTAGCAGCAATTTGATTTTATGCCCCTATAATTAGCTACTCCCTAGTATATGGATCCTTTCATGACTCCAATTTTCTGCACATGCAATTCCCCACCCTTACATTTTCTTTTTTACTGGGCAATTTCCTACTCATCCTCAAAGATCAAGATCAAAACAAGCTGCTCAGTAAAGCTTTCCTGGACTTGAACAGGCAGAGGTGGTTGCTATGTCCACTGTACTCCATAGCACTGAGGTTAATATTGATATGAGTGAACATGCTGTACTGTAATTTACTTCTTTAGATTTCTGTTTCCCTTACTACATGTAGGATACTGAATGGCAGGTACTACACAGAATTATCTGTACTCTCAAAGTGTCTGATATATAGATGTTTAATAACTGTTTATCTAATGAATCTATAAAAATGAAAATACAACCACTTTAACAGAAGTCTTCTCTACAGTAAATCAAGAGTACATTTGTATATTGCTTAAGTACATTCAGCCCTTTACTAATATTTAATACAGTTATGGTTCTGGAAACATTGCTAAGAGATGCAAACCAGTATTTGCTGCATCTTAGTATCTGATAAAGCAAAGCACAATTCTAAAACATGACATATAATAGTATTTAGTTGGCTTTGGTAACTAATAGCAATTTGACAGGAAATAAAGAACTGGCTTAGCTGTTTGTCTTGATGATATTAACACCAAAATGTGACACGCTGTGCATATTTTAACATTTCAATGAAAACACATTTCTTAATCTTGGGAAGAAGTGAAAACAGAAGCATTTTTAAGAGACTATGATGAATAGCACAGAAAGGGAAAAAAACAGGAAAGAAGCAGTCTTTCCTCCTCTGGTTTGGAGAAATAAAAATGGGATCTATGTTTTCAGCTGAAGTCAGAGTCTGAAATATGTCTATTATTTTAACACATTTTCATCTCATATCTTAGAAATTAGTCTCAGGTTGCCTTGTTAAAGTTCATATGCCCAAACAAGAAAAACAAGTGCAATTCCTTTCCCTATAATGATGTAATTTCTATAGAGAACAGAACATTGATCTATTATCAAATCTTCATGTGAATTCCACATTTTAAAAACAATTCTAAGTTCCACAAACTGAAACTGCATTTTCTATACATATCATCCATTCCTTTAAAGCATGTATACAAAATTAAACCATAACAATGATTGTATAATGATAAAAATATCCAAAACTTCAGCTATTTAACCAATGACTTCTTATATACGAATTTTAAAAGCTACATAAATGTGATAAATCAGATATTCCTGAATATGCAAAAAGCACAGTTTTTATGCAGATTGCCTCATTTAATTTTAGCAACACCCTAAATAGAACAATTTTGACAATTACAGTTATTTTACGGGAGGAGACTAATGTCTCAAGAAGTTATAAACATGCCTAATATCACATAACTGGTTACTTGCAGAGGAAGAAATAAAAATCAGGTCCTTCTATGACTAAATCTCGCGGATGACCTGACTCACCCAACACTGCTTTTATCTTTTAGTAACCACAATTTGAAAAAAAAAAAAAAAAACCCTAGGATTCACATTATTTAATACTATACAGTTTTTTAGTGAGAAAGTTAAGAATAGGATCTTGGTTGAGGCTACATTCAAATTAATATACTAAAAAATAAACTAAGCTATTTAAACAAGGTAGAACCAAAATCAGGCATTGCAAGCCATGCAGCTTATGATTATACCAAAAACACAAACCAAAAGATTCTAACGTATCTTTTTCTCAAATAACGCACAAAATGGAGACTCGAAATCATTACTTACTTTTACATGCTCTGAAATAAAGATAAAATAAACTGCAATGATTGTCTCACTGCCCAGTCATTTTCTGACAGTTTTATCTACTCCTATTGCTATTGCCCAGTGTTAATTCAAGTGACATTTTAGACACTGAAGGGATATTTTATTTTCAATGGAAGGCACAATAAAGAAGAGCATACCATATTGTCTCAAATAACATTAATAATTCTTAATGATTTTAGAACTAAAATGTATCATTTCATGGAATGGTGGAATCTCAAGATATTAGCAAAATACATACTGAAATGGTCTCAGATTTTCTTTTCTTACCCTGTTATCAGACATGGAGGTAGGCTGATAATCCTTTAGGCAAATTGTTTTATTTATAGGTATCTGTTTTGTTATTTTCTTAGTCCTTTCTTTTTAATACTAAAATTCTGACATCAACCCAGTACACAAGGGCAATCTTCAAAGTTGCAAATTTGATTAGGTAGCAAACTGGCAGTTAACAAAGTGAGAACCTGCAAACTCAAGGCATCTTAGGCAACAGTATAAAATATGCTAGATGACACTACTGATTTTCAAAGTTAGACTGCAGAGCAGCTCTCTAATATGCTATATCAAGACTCAGGAAAGATCAAAGAAGAGCTGGCAAATTCTGGTGTGGAATCAAGGGAAGCATACACAGGGATGGAACTCATGTTCTAAGTGTGCAGTGTGGCAACATGGCAGGATGCAGGAGCCACAAGAGAAAAATCAGTTGTAAGACGGTGATTCCAAACCTAAGGAAGCATCAAAAAATTATACTCCAATGCCCAGCATGACCCAGGGCTGGCCAATGTCTAAATTCCTTTTTTGCAAGGAATGTTGTTTTCACTTTGGTCTACTGAAGGAATCACCTCCTTTTCTCCAACTCCCACCTATACCAACCTATGACTATGCTCCTGATTCTACAATGGAAACTAAAGGGAAAATACAAATACTATTAGTTTTTATTTTCTTCTTTTGACACAACCTGTTCCATAAGGTGAGTAACACAACTATTGAGACACACCTGTTACTAAAAACTGATAGAACATTACTCATGCCCTCACTTCATCTTATATATATTCACTTCTTATAACTAAAAAGAAAATGTTTCTTTTCAAATGAGGCTGAGGGAGATCAGTATCTTGTTTAATTAAGTAGATGTGTTACGTTTGTCCAAATGAGGCAAAGTGGGTTTAAACAAAATAAAATTAAACCAAAGACTGCATAAGTTTGTATATTCACTCTTTATGCTGATCTAAGTGTGATTTTAATCTCCCTACCCCATGGGCCTATTTTAGCAAAACAATATTTCAGTTTGTCAAAGATAAAGTGCACTGTGCATTGATTTCACTGTCATGTCCATTTCCCTTGCCAACAGGGACAGAACAAAATTTTAAGATAAGAGTGCTTCATAACAAGTCCAGCCCAAAGTAGCTCCTGGCCTCATCAAAGTTTAATGAGACATTCAATCTAAGAAATAAATTAAATGACATTTTGGGATCATGCTTAATGAAGCGGGTATCTACGGAAGCTCTAGATTGCAACAGTGTTCTTATAATCTGTGGAGAACAGGGCAAGAGAATGTCATCAATCATTTGGGACAAAATGGCACTCTGTGGAACAGAAACTGTTGAACCTCAGTAGCTCCCGGTCTCAATCATGGCCCAGAACTGGTTTCTTTTTATGTCAGTAACATAAAATACTTTCTATGTGTCTATGTTAATTCCATAAGTCAATGTCTCATCATTGTTATAACCACATAAAAACACACAGTGTTTGTGAAACAGCAGAATGAACAAAGCCAGGGAAAATACCATGCTGGAAAAAACATAATAGAAAATACACTTTTTAAACTGAGAAATTTCTAGCTTCGGGCATGTACTTAACACAAGACACTTTCCTATAACAGAAATGAAAGTAAAGGTGAGGCCGGGCGCGGTGGCTCAAGCCTGTAATCCCAGCACTTTGGGAGGCCGAGACGGGTGGATCACAAGGTCAGGAGATCGAGACCATCCTGGCTAACCCGGTGAAACCCTGTCTCTACTAAAAATACAAAAAAAAAAACTAGCCGGGCGAGGTGGCAGGCGCCTGTAATCCCAGCTACTCGGAGGCTGAGGCAGGAGAATGGCGTAAACCCGGGAGGCGGAGCGTGCAGTGAGCTGAGATCCGGCCACTGCACTCCAGCCTGGGCGACAGAGCGAGACTCTTTCTCAAAAAAAAAAAAAAAAAAGAAAAGAAAAGAAAGTAAAGGTGACATGTTCAAAAGATATACTAAAAGCTATACTAATTAAGAAGTGATTTTGGGGGGGGGGGGGGATTGCATAGGATTTATACCTGATGTAAATGACGAGTTGATGGGTGCAGCACAGCAACATGGCACAAGTATACATATGTAACAAACCTGCACGTTATGCACATGTACCCTAGAACTTAAAGTATAATAATAAAAATAAATAAATAAATAAATAAACAAAAAAACAAAAAAAGAAAAAAAAAAAAAGAAGTGATTTCCATTAAAATCATTAAGAATAGGATTATAAATGGTCCTAAGAATAAAATGCAGTTAGTATAGCATATCAGTTCTGATAGACTCAATTAATATATATGATTCCAAAACAATTAGTTTACTTAAAAATTAAGTGAGAATAAGTTTAAATTATTCAATAATTAAACTTTATAATATAAAATTTAATTATTAAATTTAAACAATAATAAGTTTAAAGTACCTTACTATTTTAACATACAAACATATCAAGTCCTAGTGATAATTATAATTAACTGTAATTAAACAGAATAGGAAAACATTTGCAATAAATATTTGTTATATAAAGAATTCAAGCTACATAAAGTGTTAAACATTTGATCTTAATCAATAGACAATATATGAAATCGATTCACAAATGAAGTGTCAAAGTTAATTAAAAAAGGAAAATATTTTTCATTCAGAGTCATAGGAATTTAAGTTATAACAAAAAGCTTACCACTTTATATGTATTGGCACAATTTTTTAAAATGCCTCAGTTTTACTTTTACAGTTTATTGAATTTGGGCATTTGCTTGTTTTTATGAGCACTTCTTGCTATCTCTCTTTGGAAGTCAGAGTAACATAAAATACATAAAACTACTGTTTTTGAGGCGGTGATGAAACTCATATGCTTATTTATTCCTGATGATTATATACATTGATACAATCTTCCTGGAAAACAATTTTTCTAGAAAATTGAAGAGTAGAAAAATGTTTACAGATCTTGCTACATCTACAAGGAAATAATCAAAGGGAGGAGATAAAAGATACATAAAGACAGAAAATGTAAAGTTATATTTAATAATGAAAGGATTGAGGTCTTTGTGCTCTATAGAAGACTGATTAATGATGTTCAGTATATCAATTTGAGTCAGGATTACATAATAATTAGAAATGATTCTGTAGTAAGTGTAGCAACATAGAAAGAGTATCATACTTTAAAATGTTAAGTGTAATAAATGGAAATGAAGACCTATAAACATTACCTATTGATAAAAACTGGGAAAAAAAAACCTTAAAATAATGACCCCCCCCCCCAAAAAAAAAAAAAAACCCTCACCACTGCTTTACATTACTGGGAGAGGAATATCAGAAATATCCTTTTGTTGCCTTAATGTTGTTTAAAAAATAAATGATAAAAAGTGAAATAATGCAAAGGCTTACATAATAGTCCACTTAATTCTGGGCCAACAGAATGAGCATCCTACTCAAAAGATATTTTTTGTAAGAACATTTGTTAGAATATTTTATTATCTCAAAACACCCAGAAAGTCTATACATTCCTTTCTAAAGATATATTGCCACAGAAAACAGACTATTTTGTACCTTAAATTTATATAGGATTTTGTCAGTCATTCCCTTTTGGCAAAAGTAGCGAACACAGAAAAGCGCTCCTTATCTAATAGTAGCTAATGCATTAATTAGATTCAAGCTAATCTGAAAACAGACTGAAACAAATTAAGCAAATTAAATTCTATTTTGAAGCAAAATTTATTCTTACAATCTGAATTGCAGAACTGGTTGACTCCTTCAGAGTGAATCTGCCTTCAGGCAGGTGAATATATAATCAACAAGGATAAATGGGTTTCCATTCTCTTCCTGAGTTCAATTAAGTTTTTTGAAAAAGGGACCATGTCTTGTTTACTATTATATTCTTATCACTCATTACGGTATTGGTCACACAGTGAGTTCCAGATGGATGGATGGATATAAAAAATAATTACAAGAAAAGACACTTGAACGTTTTCATTTCCATGCTGATTCACTTTTCTTTTTGGGAGGGGGAGACAGAGTCTCACTATGTCACTGAAGTTGGAGTGCAATAGTATGATCTCAGCTTACTGAAACCTCTGCCTCCCGAGTTCAAGTGACTCTCCTGCCTCAGCCTCCTGAGTAGCTGGGATTACAGATACGCTCCACCATGCCTGGGAAATTTTTCTATTTTTAGTAGAGACAGGGTTTCACCATGTTTGCCAGGCTGGTCTCGAACTCCCGACCTCGTGATCCACCCACCTTGGCATTCCAAAGTGCTGGGATTACAGGTGTGAGCCACCACACCTGGCCCTGATTCACTCTTGTGACAAATTTCTTCATTCAACAAAATAAAAGAAAGAATTTCAGTATGAAAATCAATCATCATTGCACACTCTTTAGTCCTCTGCATATATGGATCATGACTGACAAGCAACGCTTAATGAAAATATTACTTTTGTGAATTTCCATAAAGTGTATTAATCAAATACTGGGCAGAAGACAAAATCTTACTATCTCAATCTGAGGCATGAAAAAAAGTGGGGGTCCAATTTTGGCTCTGACCCTTCCTAGTTTTCTAACTTTGGGTGCGTCACTTAACTGCTTAGTACCTCAGTATTTACATCTCTAAAATTGGATGGTTCTTACCTCCTAAGGTTCTGGTAAAGATTAAATGAATTAATTCATGTAAAGTCCTTAGAATAGAGTCTGACATATACTATGAGCTTAATAAATGTGAGCTGCCATCATCATCATCATCTCCATTCTTGTGATTAATGTTACAAACATCCCATAGACTATCTTAAAAGATGTCCATAAAATCCCTAAAATGCTTGCTGAATGAGTAGCTTTCAATCTAACTTGGGTTTAAAATATTAAAGTGCTTCAACTGAACGCTGTAAACATTGTTATGTGGCATTAATGCTATATGACTGGTAACATTTTTCACTATATTGGTAAAGTACTTTCTTCATAGGTGATTAGATAAAATGTGCAAATATCTAGTTTAGCTATTAATTTAGCCAAAACAACGATAAAGATACTGTTAGCATGATAAAGGAGTGATTAGAAACAGCGCCAAAATTCCATAAGATAACAGTGAGTTCAATTTATGGTCCAAGACACTAGCAGTAGCAAGTGAGTAGATAACAGGAGGTCACTATGAGATTCTGAGATTAGAATACCAGAATCCAAAACTTAAAGCATCTTTTGAAAACATAGTCAAGGTAATTGGTAATAGAATTATAGAAACAGGGTCACAGGCCATTAAAATAATTCTTCCAAATGATATTATTACTGGAAAGGATGCTTTTAATGTATCACAACTATATATGCCTGAGTGTTCCTGACCCATAGCATTTTAAAAGCATTGCCTGCCCCTTGATAGGTACACTCATATTGATTTTTTCTGTCAAACATACTATCTTCATCAATTTTTAAAAAATTTCTTTTAGCATAACCTCAGCAGAGCGTAAGATGTGTCAAATGCTAAATGAATGTTTAACTATCATTCAGCATCACAATAGATATGACTAAGATATAAGGATATTATAAATTGATCATCTGATTATACGCATTATGTATGCCTCTATACATGTTTTCATGTATGATCCAAGTCTTTCAATGTAAAAGAATCTATGACATAAGTATCCATTTTCCCTACTAACCCCCATAATGAAAATGAAACAGCATTTTAGGACCTCATGATAACTATGTTCAGAATCATTCCAATTTTTAAATAAATTGGTCTTTTTACAACATGTCATTTTTAGAAGTAGCTTGGAAGAGACAGAGTTAAAGAATGCTGATAAAGGCCAGGCGTGGTGGCTCACGCCTGTAATCCCAGCATTTTGGGAGGATGAGGTGGGCGGATCACCTGAGGTCGGGAGTTCAAGACCAGCCTAACCAACATGGAGAAACCCCATCTCTACTAAAAATAAAAAATTCGCCGGGGTGGTGGCACATGCCTGTAATCTCAGCTACTTGGAGGCTGAGGCAGGAGAATCGCTTGAACTCGGGAGGCAGAAGTTGCGGTGAGCCGAGATTGCGCCACTGTAATCCAGCCTGGGCAACAAGAGCAAAACTCTAACTCAAAAAAAAAAAAAAAAACAAAACAAAAAAAAACAAAATGCTGATAAAAAGGTGTATACTTTTTAATTTTTATTTTTGGTTTTACTTTAAGTTCTGGGATACATGTGCAGAATGTGCAAGTTTGTTATATAGGTATACATGTGCCTTGGTGTTTTGCTGCATCCATCAACCCATCATCTAGGTTTTATGCCCTGCATGCCTTAGGTATTCGTCCTAATGCTCTCCCTCCCCTTGACTCCAACCCCATGACAGGCCCTGGTGTGTGTTGGTCCCCTCCCTGTGTCCATGTGTTCTCATTGTTCAACTCTCACTTATGAGTGAGAACATGAGGTGTTTGGTTTTCTCTTTCTGTGTTAGGTTGCTGAGGATGATGGCTTCCAGCTTCATTCATGTCCCTGCAAAGGACATGATCTCATTCTTTTTTATGGCTGTATAGTGGTGGATATGTGTCACATTTTCTTTATCCATTCTATCATTGATGGGCATTTGGGTTGGTTCCATGTCTTTCCTATTGTAAATAGTGCTGCAATAAACATACTGGTGCAAGTGTCTTTATAATAGAATTATTTATAATCCTTTGGGTGTATACCCAGTAATGAGATTGCTGGGTCAAATGGTATTTCTGGTTCTGGATCCTTGAGGAATCGCCACACTGTCTTCCACAATGGTTAAACTAATTTACACTCCCACCAATGGTATAAAATAATTCCTATTTCTCCACAGCCTCACCAGCATCTATTGTTTGCTGACTTTTTAATAATCATCATTCTGACTGGCATGAGATGGTATTCATTGTGGTTTTGCACTTCTCTAATGACCGGTGATGATGAGCTTTACTTCATATGTCTGTTGGCCACATTTCTTTTGAGAAGTGTCTGTTCATATCCTTTGCCTACTTTTTGATTTTTTTTTTCTTGTAAATATACTTAAGTTCCTTGTAGATTCTGGATATTAGACCTTTGTCAGATGGGTAGAATGCAAAAATATTCGTCCATTCTGTAGGTTGCCTGTTCACTCTGGTGCTAGTTTCTTTGGCTGTGCAGAAGCGCTTTAGTTTAATTAGATCCCATTTGTCAGTTTTGGCTTTTGTTGCCATTGCTTTTGGCAGTTTAGTCAGGAAGTCTTTGCCCATGCCTATGTCCTGAATGGTATTGCTTAGGTTTTCTTCTACAGTTTTTATGGTTTTGGGATTTATATTTAAGTCTTTCATTCACCTTGAGTTAATTTTTGGATAAGGTGTAAGGAAGGGGTCCAGTTTCTGTTTTCTGCATATGGCTAGCCAGTTTTCCAAGCATCATTTATTAAATAGGGAATCATTTCCCCATTGGTTTTTTTTGTCAGGTTTGTTGAAGATCAGATGGTTTTAGATGTGTGGTGTTATATTCTGAGGTCTCTGTTCTGTTCCATTGGTCTATATGTCTGTTTTGGTACCAGTACTATGCTGTTTTGGTTACTACAGCCTTGTAGTATAGTTTAAAATCAGGTAGGGCAATGTCTCCAGCTTTGTTCTTTTTACTCAGGATTGTCTTGGCTATACAGGCTCTTTTGTGGTTCCACATGAAATTTAAAGTAGTTTTTTTTTTTTCTAAATCTGTGAAGAAAGTCAATGGTAGCTTGATGGGAATAGCACTGACTCCATAAATTACTTTGGGCAGTATGGCCATTTTCACAATATTGACTTTTCCTCTCCAAGAGCATGGGCTGTTTTTCCATTTGTTTGTGTCTTCTCTTATTTCCTTGAGCAGTGGTTTGTAGTTCTCCTTGAAGAGGTCTTTTACATTCCTTGTAAGTTGTATTCCTGGGTATTTTATTATCTTTGTAGAAACTGTGAATGGGAGTTCATTCATGATTTCGCTCTCTGTTTGTCTATTATTGCTGTATAGAAATGCTTGTGATTTTTGCACATTGATTTTGTATCCTGAGACTTTGCTGAAGTTGTTTATCAGCTTAAGGAGTTTTGGGGCTGAGAGGATGGGGTTTTCTAAATATAGAATCATGTCATCTGCAAACAGAGACAATTTGACTTCCTCTCTTCCTTTTTGAATATCCTTTATTTCTTTCTCTTGCCTGATTGCCCTGGCCAGAACTTCCAATACTATGTTGAATAGGAGTGGTGGGAGAGGGCATCCTTGTCTTATGCAGGTTTTCAAAAAGAATGCTTCCAGCTATTGCCCATTCAGTATGATACTGGCTATGGGTTTGTCATAAATAGCTCTTACTATTTTGTGGTATGTTCAATCAATGCCTACTTTGTTGAGAGTTTTTAACATGAAACAATGTTGAATTTTATTGAGGGCCTTTTCTGCATCTATTGAGATGATCATGCGGTTTTTGTCATTGGTTCTGTTTATGTGATGGATTGTGTTTACTGATTTGCAAACATTGAACCAGCCTTGCATGCCAGGGATGAAGCCAACTTGATCATGGTGGATAAGCTTTTTGTTGTGCCACTGGATTCGGTTTGCCAATATTTTATTGAGGATTTCTGCATTGATGTGCATCAGGGATATTGGCCTGAAGTTTTCTTTTTTGTTGTTGTGTCTCTGCCACGTTTTGGTATCAGGATGATGCTGGCCTCATAATATGAATTAGGGAGGAGTCTCTCTTTTTCAGTTGTTTGGAATAGTTTCAGAAGGAATGGTACCAGCTCCTCTTTGTACCTCTGGTAGAATTCGGCTGTGAATCCATCTGGTTTGGGGCTTTTTTTGGTTGGTAGGCTATTAATTACTGCCTCCATTTCAGAACTTGGTATTGGTCTATTCAGGGATTCGACTTCTTCCTGGTTTAGTCTTGGGAGGGTATATGTGTCCAGGAAGGGAGGGTGTATGTGTCCAGGAACTTATCTATTTCTTCTAGATTTTCTACTTTATTTGTGTAGAGGTGTTTATAGTATTCTCTGATGATAGTTTATATTTCTGTGGGACCAGTGGTGATATCGCCTTTATCATTTTTTTATTGTCTATTTGATTCTTCTCTCTTTTCTTCTTTATTAGTCTGACTAGCATCCATCTATTTTGTTAATCTTTTCAAAAAATCAGCTCCTGGATTCATTGATTTTTTGAAAGTTTTTTCGTGTCTCTATCTCCTTCATTTCTGCTCTCATCGTAGTTATTTCTTGTCTTCTGCTAGCTTTTGAATTTGTTTGCTCTTGCTTCTCTAGTTCTTTTAATTGTGATGTTAAGGTGTTGATTTGAGATCTTCCCAGCTTTCTGATGTGGGCACTTAGTGCTATAAATTTCCCTCTTAACACTGCTTTAGCTGTGTCCCAGAGATTCTGGTACATTGTCTCTTTGTTCTCACTGGTTTCAAAGAACTTCTTGATTTCTGCCTTAATTTTGTTATATACCCAGGGGTCATTCAGGAGGAGGTTGTTTAATTTCCATGTAGTTGTTGCAACTTTGAGTGAGTTTCTTAATCCTGAGTTCTAATTTGATTGTACTGTGGTCTGAGAGACTTGTTATGATTTCCATTCTTTTGCATTTGCTGAGGAGTGTTTTACTTCCAATTATGTGGTCCATTTTAGAATAAGTGCCATGTGGTGCTGAGAAGAATGTATGTTCTGTTGATTTGGGGCCAAGAGTTCTGTAGATGTCTATTAGGTCCACTTGATCCAGAGCTGAGTTTGAGTCCTGAATATGCTTGTTAATTTTCTGTCTTGTTAATCTGTCAAACATTGACAGTGGGGTGTTAAAGTCTCCCACTATCATTATGTGGGAGTCTAAGTCTCTTTGTAGGTGTCTAAGAACTTGTTTGATGATTCCAGGTGCTCCTGTATTGGGTGCATATGTATTTAGGATAGTTAGCTCTTTTTGTTGTATTGATCCCTATACCATTATGTAGTACCCTCCTTTGTCCCCTTTGATCTTTGTTGGTTTAAAAGTGTGTTTTATCAGAGACTAGGATTGCAATCCCTGTTTTTTTTTTTTTTTTCTTTCCATTTGCTTGGTAAATATTCTTCCATCCCTTTATTCTGAGCCTATGTGTGTCTTTGCATGTGACATGGGTCTCCTGAATACAGCACATCGATGGGTCTTGACTCTCTATCCAATTTGCCAGTCTGTGTCTTTTAATTGGGGCATTTAGCCCATTTACATTTAAGGTTAATATTGTTTTGTGCGAATTTGATCCTGTCATCATGATGCTAGCTGGTTATTTTGCACATTAGTTGATGCAGTTTCTTCATAGTGTCATTGGTCTTTATATTTTGGTATGTTTTTGTAGTGGCTGGTACCGGTTTTTCCTTTCTATATTTAGTGCTTCCTTCAGGAGCTCTTGCAAGGCAGGCCTGGTGGTGACAAAATGCCTCAGCATTTGCTTGTCTGGAAAGGATTTTATTTCTCCTTTGCTAACCAGGCTTAGTTTGGCTGGATATGAAATTCTGGGATGAAAATTCTTTAAGAATGTTGAATATTGGCCCCCACTCTTTTCTGGCTTGTAGGGTTTCTGTAGAGAGATCCACTGTTAGTCTGATGGGCTTCCCTTTGTAGGTGACCTAACCTTTCTCTCTGACTGCCCTTAACAGTTTTTCTTTCATTTCAACCTTGGAGAATCTGATGATTATTTGTCTTGGGGTTAATCTTCTCGTGGAGTACCTTAGTGGTGTTCTCTGTATTTTCTGAATTTGAATGTTGGCCTGTCTTGCTAGGTGGGGGAAGTTCTCCTGGATAATATCCTGAAGGATGTTTTCCAACTTGGTTCCATTCTGTCACTTTCAGGTACACCAATCATATGTTTGGTCTTTTCACATAATGCCATATTTCTTGGTGGGTTTATTCATTCCTTTTCATTCTATTTTCTCCAATCTTGTCTGCACACCTTATTTCAGCAAGGTGGTCTTCAATCTCTGATATCCTTTCTTCTGCTTGATTGATTCAGCTATTGATCCTTGTGTATGCTTCACAAAGATTTTGTGCTGTGTTTTTCAGCTCCATCAGGTCATTTATGTTCATCTCTAAACTGGTATTCTAGTTAGCAGTTCCTGTAACCTTTGATCAAGGTTCTTAGCTTCCTTGCACTGGGTTAGAACATGATCCTTTAGCTCAGAGGAGTTTGTTATTGCCTACCTTCTGAAGTCTACTTCTGTCAATTCATCAATCTCAATCTCCATCCAGTTTTGTGCCCTTGCTGGAGAGGTGTTGTGATCATTTGGAGAAGAAGAGGCATTCTGGCGTTTGGAATTTTCAGAGTTTTTGTGCTGGTTTTTCCTCATCTTCATGGATTTATCTACCTTTGATCTTTGAGGCTGACGACCTTTGGATGGGGTTTTTGTGTGTGAGGGTATTTCTTTTTGATGCTGTTGTTGCTTTCTGTTAGTTTTTCTTCTAACAGGCCTCTCTTCTGCAGTTCTGCTGGAGTTTGCTAGAGATCCACTCCAGACCCTGTTCACCTGGGTATCACCAGTGGAGGCTGCAGAAGAGCAAAGATTGTTACCTGCTCCTTCCTCTGGAAGTTTCATCCCAGAAGGGCACTGGCATGATGCCAGACAGAGCTCTCCTGTATGAGGTATTTGTCAACTCCTGTTGGGAGGTCTCTCCTAGTCAGGAGGCATGGGGGTCACGGACCCACCTGAGGAGGCAGACTGAGCCTTACCAGAGCTGGTGTGCTGTGCTGGGAGAATCCCTCTGGTCAGGATCAGCTGCTGTCTTCGGAGCCAGCAGGCAGGAAAGATTAAGTCCACTGAAGCTGCGCCTGCAGCTGCCCCTCCCCACAGGTACTCTGTCTCAGGAAGATGAGAGTTTTATCTGTAAGCCTCTGACTGGGGCTGTGGCATTTCCTTCAGAGAGGCCCTGCCCCTGAGTAGGAATCTAGAGAAGCAGTCTGGCCACAGCCGCTTTGCCGCACTGTGGTGAATTCCACCCAGTCCAAACCTGACAGTCTCCTCAGCACTGTCAGGGGAAAACCACTTACTAAAGCCTCAGTAATGGCAGATGACCCTCCCTATCACCAAGCTTGATCATCCCAGGTCGACTCCTGACTGCTGTGCTAGCAGCGAGAATTTCAAGCCAGTGGTTCTTAGCTTGCTGAGCTCCATAGGAGTGGGACCTGCTGAGCGAGACCACTTGGCTCTCTGGCTTCAGCCACCTTTCCAGGGGAGTAGATGGTTCTCCTGTTTTGCTGGGGTTCCAGGCACCGCTGGGGTACAAAAACAATTCCTGCAGCTAGCTCGGTGCCTGCCCAAACAGCTACCCAGTTTTGTTCTTGAGACCCAGGGCCCTGGTGGTATAGGCATATGAGGGAATCTCCTGATCTGCAGATTGCAAAAATTCATGGAAAAAGCATAGAATCTGAGGCGGGTAGCACCGCCCCTCACCGCTTCCCTTGGCTGGTGGAAGGAGGTCCCTGGCTCCTTGCACTTCCTGGGAGAAGCGATGCCCCATCCTGCTTCTGCTCGCTCTCTGTGGCTTGCACACACTGTCTAACCAGTCGCAATGAGATCAACTAGGTATCTCCCTTCTGCATTTATCTCATTGGGAGCTGCAGACGAGAGCTGTTTCTATTTGGCCATCTTGGCTCCTCCATCCCCCAAATGAAAAGGTGTATACTTTTTATTATACTTGGTCTAGCTCTTTTAAAAGTAGGTAACCTTTAAAAAGTACTTAGAAAGGAAATACAACAGACCATATATTCCGATTTCTTCACGGCTGAAAAAGTGTCAGATAATTCAAAGATAAGAGCATGAATGTACAGTCCATCAAAATAAGAGTAGAAGCCAAAGGATTAAGTTGCTGTTAATATCAACAAGGTTTCAGGAAGTTTCCCTACCCTACTCCTCCACCAAGTCCTGGTTGAAATCAGAACTGAAAACAGCAGTTGGTATATGGAAAGGTTTCAACTTCAGTGCTGAGAAAACTAATATCTCACAAGAACTAGAACATTGTGGGAGATCAGGAAAGAAGGAAAAATAGAAATTGCTTCAATAAAGAAGCAAGGAACATGATGTAAAGAAAGAAATATCCCTGGATCAAGCTTTCCATAAATGTTTTCTTGGGAGACTGGAGTGTAGAATTATACCATTGGCAAATGTTAATAAAAAGATACAGATACACACATATACATAGAGATACATGTGTACATGTATATATGCATGTATACACATTCTCCATACATATATATGGAATAAAAGCAATTTAAGCTATACAACATGATCAAGTTATTTTTATAAGCAACATATTATCAGTTTTTATGCTCAGATACACACGTGCACACACACACACATATATACATACACACATATACATATGTTAACATAATCCTCAAAAAAACCACCTTATGGGATGATTACTTAGATTGAGGGTGGCTAACTATTATAAGGGGAGATTATAAAAATAGGATAAGAGAAAAACTCAGCACTGCCTTCCTCTGAAACATACCTTAGCTTATGGCTAGGTGCTTTTCCTCCCATCCACTACCTGCTCTGACCCCACCCTCCCAAAGCACTTCTCTGCTTGTGAATTCTTCTTTCTACATTGACTTCCCCTCACCTTTAATCAAGTTTGGCCACGGCTCACATGTCAACCTAATATATTTGAAATATAAAAGATATCTCCTGCTTTCCTTTCTTAACAAAGTATAATGCTGTCGAAGTATGAGGGGATTTGTGAGCTGTCGGGGATGGAAATAGCAAATGAATGTGTTGGGAAATCACTGTGACTTTATGATAACAGGAGACCATATTGCTTAAACTATGTAGGTGAAGTTCAATATATGTGCTTAAACCCATCAGGTTCTTACTTTTCTATAGTCAGCACTGCACTGATAAAAATGTGGTAGCTGGCATGGATCATTAGCTTAAAGAGGTTATAATTTTAATAGAATAAAAGATCAGAAGAAATAATATACTTAAGGCATTGCTGCTGATTCTGTAAATTCATAATATTTTACATAGGAATAAACTTTTATTAATTATAAAAGGAAAAGCATTAAGTACAAATTAAAATAAATTTGTGCCTATATATGTATAATGTACATATTCAAATTAAATGAGTTCTAGTTTCATCCCCTTCATAAGTTTTCATAGAAAAACTTTTGTGACCACATATATATACGTATATATGCATATGTGTGTGTGTGTATATATGTATATATGCATGTGTGTGTATTTTGTTGTTGTTGTTGTTGTTAGTATACCTCACTGATTTGACCAGAAACGTTTTAGGTAAATAAAACAGAATCCTTAGGTTTCTTATATATGTCTCTAGAGTCATCCAATGACTTTTTCTTTTTAACTGTAAGATGAGCTTCTCAACATTCATGAGACATGCACCAGAATCATTCATTCCCCTTGTCTTTTGAAAGAAACAAATAGTTTTCAGCTGACTCTCATGAATCTGACAGTCTCTCTTTCTGAGTCCTATAAAGCTGTCTAAGTGATGCAAACATAACTGGCTTGCTTTAGAATACTGAATAGCATTTTCTATTTATTTTTATTCCACTGGAAATACACAAGGCTGGGGAAATAGAGAAAAGAATTAAAAGGCCGGGCGCGGTGGCTCAAGCCTGTAATCCCAGCACTTTGGGAGGCCAAGATGGGTGGATCATGAGGTCAAGAGATCAAGACCATCCTGGCTAATACGGTGAAACCCCGTCTCTACTAAAAAATAAAAAAAAAAAACTAGCCGGGCGAGGTGGCGGGCGCCTGTAGTCCCAGCTACTTGGGAGGCTGAGGCAGGAGAATGGCATAAACCCGGGAGGCAGAGCTTGCAGTGAGCTGAGATCCTGCCACTGCACTCCAGCCTGGGCGACAGAGCGAGACTCAGTCTCAAAAAAAAAGAATTAAAATAACTGGTTTTTTAAAGAACAACCTGGTCAAATTAGTAAATATCTTAGCCCTTGACAGCCAACGTGGTTGTGGTCAAGGAAAATAATAAAATGATCTGAACACTTCAAACTTAACCTTGGGAAAAGGCTGAAGAGTAGCCATTTGTTAAGCTGAAGCTACTAATTCTGCAAATCAAATATATAAATATCACCCTACCATGCTCCTGGTAAACAAGAGAACTGAAACAAATGTGATCTATAGTAAGCAAGGCACAGTAAATATACTTTAAAATGCAGATATAACTCATGAACTACTATAGAATTATCTTCCAATAAAATAGGCTAACTAAATTTCTTACATATGTCATCGATTGTTAGATGTCTGAAGGAAGTTTATAAGCATAACTTACACTCTACCTTATATGAGATGAAGAACCACACAGTGTTTCTCCTTCTTATGGTCCTAAGATATTCTAATTTGAACTATTCTTAAAATGAGGCATATATAGAAAATGTAAGCACACAATTTCTTGAGTATTAGGAAGTTCTGTTTATTATTTGTGTCTATATGTGTATATACTTATTTTTTTTTTTTTTTGAGACGGAGTCTCGCTCTGTCGCCGGGGCTGGAGCGCAGTGGCCGGATCTCAGCTCACTGCAAGCTCCGCCTCCCGGGTTTACGCCATTCTCCTGCCTCAGCCTCCGGAGTAGCTGGGACTACAGGCGCCCGCCACCTCGCCCGGCTAGTTTTTTGTATTTTTTTAGTAGAGACGGGGTTTCACCGTGTTTGCCAGGATGGTCTCGATCTCCTGACCTCATGATCCGCCCGTCTCGGCCTCCCAAAGTGCTGGGATTACAGGCTTGAGCCACCGCGCCCGGCTATATGTGTATATACTTATGTACATGAATGCACAGATAACCTTCCACATGACTCAGAACATATCTCATGGGGAATGCAATTAGTCCTCATTATACATTTATGAATTAAGTTACCACTTTTCTTTTGGCACATGAGAGGGAATAGAGATAGCATATGAGTATAGTCTGCACAGCAGCCAGGCAGTGGCAGAACAGGAACTAGCCTTGACTTGTATTTACTTTTCATTTAATTTTCTTTTACCAGTTACACATTATTTTTTTTATGTATTTCCTCAAAACTTTCTAACACCTGTAATCCCAGCACTTTGGGAGGCTGAGGCGGGTGGATCACTTGAGGTCAGGAATTCAAGACCAGCCTGACCTACATGGTGAAACTCCGTTTCTACTAAAAATATAAAATTAGCCAGGCGTGGTGGCGCATGCCTGTAATCCCAGCTACTTGGGAGGCTGAGGCAGGAGAATCGCTTGAACCTGGGAAGCGGAGGTTGCAGTGAGCCAAAATCGCACCGTTGCACTCCAGCCTGAGCAACAAAAGCAAAACTCCGTCTCAAAAAAAAAAAAAAAAAAAAATCCTTTTTCATTTACATTTTCCAAATGAAAATCAGATGTGTACCAGCTGTAAATATACACTCTCAATATAGAAATTGCATTTAACATAACTATACAGTGATACCTGGCTCATTTCCTATATTTCAATCTAGAAAGAAATTGTTGGTAAAAGTCAGAGTGAACATTTTCCTGTTTTTTCTTTAACAAATTTCCAGTACTAGCTCATAATTGAAGCATTTCAAGTTATTTCTTTCCTGGTATCTCTACCATTTCTGTGTTTATTAACATTTGATGACAAATCCTCTGTTATTACTTTTGTGAATTTTATACCACTAGAACCATATTTTCTATCAACAAATTTCTGTTAGCATCTGATGATGTCCTAATGCCTACAATCTTCTGTTATATCCTGGTTGGCTTCAGAGCAGATAAGAAGGCAGCAACATGGAACTGCATGAACAAAGGTAAGATATAATACTGAAAATCCCTTTTGATTGTTCTTTCTCTATATACTGCAATACAACAAAACTATACACACGTACTTGTGTGTGTGTATGTGTATGACTATAATTCTGATTCTGAGTTCTGGATCCAGTGATAAGCTACTGAGCTTTGCTAGCCTGTGCAATTGTCCCCATGTGTTTCTAATAATTAGTAGCTGCTTAAGATATCATTGACATATTCTTTCATATTTAATCTCATACTTGAAAATATAGTTATGGAGCCGGGCACGGTGGCTCAAGCCTGTAATCCCAGCACTTTGGGAGGCCGAGACAGGCGGATCATGAGGTCAGGAGATCGAGACCATCCTGGCTCACACGGTGAAACCCTGTCTCTACTAAAAAATACAAAAAGCTAGCCGGGCGAGGTGGTGGGCGCCTGTGGTCCCAGCTACTCGGGAGGCTGAGGCAGGAGAATGGCGTAAACCCGGGAGGCGGAGCTTGCAGTGAGCTGAGATCCGGCCACTGCACTACAAGCCTGGGCGACAGAGGGAGACTCCGTCTCAAAAAAAAAAAAAAAAAAGAAAATATAGTTATGATTTTAGTCATTTATTGCAATTAAATCTTGCAAAGAATGCTTTATTTTGAAAAACAATGGCATCATGTCAAATAATTAACTTGTGCTCCCTTTACACACACATTTTTATTTATCTGCTTCTAAGTTAACTACCCAGCTAATGATAAGCTTTTCTGCTGTATGAACAATCATGTTTACGACTGCCCCACGGATGCTTACGCTTTTTTTTCAACAACATAATGTTATTTGCTTCCCTTTTATTTCTTTAATATGTAGAACACAATATTTCAACATTAAAAATTTGTAACATGGTAGGCCAGTGCGGGCTTAGACTTTGTATTACTTTCCATTTATTAATAGTAATAATTATTTATTACTTTCCTTTTTTTCTTTTTAGACAGAGTCTTGCTCTATCACCCAGGCTGGAGTGCAGTGGCGAGATCTCAGCTCACTGCAACCTCCACCTCCCAGGTTCAAGTGATTCTCCTGCCTCAGCCTCCTGAGTAGCTGGGATTATAGGCGTGCACCATCACGCCCAGTTAATTTTTGTATTTTTAGTAGAGACGGGGATTCACCATGTTGGCCAAGATGGTCTTGCACTGCTGACCTCAAGTGATCTACCTGCCTCACCCTCCCAAAGTGCTGGGATTACACGCGTGAGCCACCATGCCCAGCCTAACCTATCCACTTTTAATCATTTCTCCTTTTACCAGTGAGACTAGTCAATGGCAATTTCCAATTATACGTCAAGGGACAATGCTGAAGTTACACTTTAATATTTAATTAAAAATTCATTATGATGCCCCAAATGTATGAACAATACATTTATTCAATATATTTTGATGTTACATATATTTCAGCTATCTCCTAGAGGATATCATTTACTTTTTAATTTTGTTAAAACTTTTTTAAAATTACAGAATTGATCAAGTGACACATATCTATCAAAATTTACATGAGGTTTTCTCCTAAACTTTCATGCTCAGTAAGCCCAGCCCTATCCTAAGATTAAACAATAGCCACCTAGGCTTTGTTGTCCTTTATTGATTCATTTTATCAGCTTTTGCTTCTTTAATCATTACAAAATTTATTTTAGAATATGGTAAGGTTGGGACCATACTCTCCAACCAATGTTTTAACCAATTATTACAGAACTGTTGATTAAGTAATCCATCCTTGAGGAAGGTGGTTATACAGTTTAGGAAACAATTTTGAATGATCTAAAAAATAGGCTTTCCAATAATGTGGGCTGTTTCTCTTGCTGACATAAATAATATGTGTCTGTATACTGTTAAGCTATAAAATGGTTCATTTAATCACATTTAATTGAGTTTATGATTTTATACTTAATTCGAGCTTAAACTCTATAACAATACTATTTATTTTCTCCCCTCCCCTCTCATCATGATGTTCCAGGTAGGTTATCTGGACAGGTGAAATCACTAAAACAAATTCAACAATCTGAAAATATTTCTAGGGGCCGGGAGCGGTGGCTCACGTCTGTAATCCCAGCACTTTGGGTGGTCAAGGCGGGCGGATCACGAGGTCAGGAGATCAAGACCATCCTGGCTAACACAGTGAAACCCCGTCTCTACTAAAAATACAAAAAGAAACTAGCCAGGCGTGGTGGCGGGTGCATGTAGTCCCAGCTACTCGGGAAGCTGAGGCAGGAGAATGGCTTGAACCTGGGAGGCGGAGCTTGCAGTGAGCCGAGATCGCGCCACTGCACTCCAGTCTGGGCCATAGAGCCAGACTCCGTCTCAAAAAAAAAAAAAAAATCTAGGATATTAAAATGGAAATGGGATGTTTTACTAAGAATCATACCATTATCTGATAGGGAAGGGAAAAGCCATTTTTACTACTAATATGCAAAAAGAAACATTACTGTAGAGCAAAGATATGGAACAAACACAAGACTTGTAGTCATATGACCTGAGGTTCTAAATCTGACTCTGCGACTTATTAGCTAGTTCTGCTGCTTTGGGCACATTACTTAAGGTATCTGAGCTTCAGTATGTCATCCACTGAATGAGAGTAAGAGCAAACATGTCCTCACAGTGTTTTCAGAAAAAGCAAAGCCTGACAATGTATGTAAAAGATACACTGAATGTCAAAAAGAAATAAACAACTGTTTATTATATAAAGTATTATACAAATATATAATATTATGACAAAACTAGCTTATTTACAGATCAGAAATTAGAACCCATAATCCATGGATTTAAATTTTCCAATTGGCTTGATTGCTTAATTCCAGCAGAGAAAGCAAAGTGACTAGGTAGTTCCTTGAGTCATATAATATTTTGTGAGGATGCTAAAATCCTGCTAAAGAGCAAAATAAAATAAATGCATATAAAATGTAATTAAAAGTATTATACAAGTATATTTTCCATTCAACTTGTCAGCATAAACTTCACCAGAAAATGAAATCATTTGCCAGCACCAGGAGGCAACCAAGCAGAATGCAATCAATGTCTTTATTAAATGATACCAACTGGGAGATAACTTAGTCTTAGTACAAGGACAATAAAAGGCCTTAAATTTTTGACAAGACAAATGTACCTTTAATTCACTTTAATAAAACAAGAGAAATCAATAATTAAAATGTGCTTGAGAAACGAAATTAACTGCATAATGAAGGTAACCCAATGAAATACTGGCACATCAAAATATAGGAAGTATAAATCTGGTAAAAGAAGAAAAATAAAATTGACAAAGTTCAAGTTAATTTAAGAATAGAAATATGGGCTGGGCATGGTAGCTTATGCCTGTAATCCCAACACACTGGGAGGCTGAGGCGGGAGGATTGCTTGAGCTCAGGAGTTTGAGGCCAGCCTGGCCAACAGGGTGAAACCCAATCTCTACAAAAAAATACAAAAATTAGCCAGGCAAGGTGGTGAGCGCCTGTGGTCCCAGCTACTAAGGAGGCTGAGGTGGAAGAATCGCTTGCACCCAGGAGGTCAAGGCTGCAGTGGGCCGAGATGGCACCACTGCACTCCAGCCTGGGCAAGAGAGAGAGACCCTGTCTCAAAAAAAAAAAAAAAAAAAGAAAAAGAAAAAGAAAAGAAAAGAAAAAAGAAAGAAAGAATGTATTATTTAGGAAAAAGAGAGGGATTTATTGCTTTATTCAGAGCTGCGGACTAGGAATATGAATGTGTAGGTTCTAGTTTTAATTCCATGATTTCCTGGTACTGAGTCTTAAGTAACTCTCTTAACTTCTCTTAGGCCTTACTTTTCTCAGCTATGAAATAAGGAGATTAAACTAGACCAGTTGTTCTCAGGTGTTAGAATTTCAGAAACTGTGCAAAAAATCGGGAGGCACTTTCTATACTGCCAAATTAGGCTATTATTTTAAGAGGAAAATCCCTACCATCTATCATCACCGTCATTTCATAAAAGTAGGATATTTTATCATGAAAAATATGTAAAGGAAATAATCTCAGAATAAAGGAGCAGTTCTTTATATTGAATACATTTAGTTTAAATTTCTGTGTGTTTTAAATTATCATTTACGGGCTGATGAAAACTTCATATGTTAACACTGGTTCACAGAACAGTGTTTTAGCAAATGGAATCTAAGGGCACATCTAGCTCTTATATTCCATGGCTCAATTCCTTTTTGGATACTCTCTTGCTTTACAAAATAGGTACATGCATGGATTTAAAAAGCAGGTATTAGTGTTAAGGGTATTACTGGGCATTAGGGGTAGAGATAAAGAGAACTTCAACTTTTAAAAAGTACTTCTTTTTCTTTTTCTTTTAGACAGAGTCTCACTCTCTTGCCCAGGCTGGAGTACAGTGGCGCCATCTTGGCTCACCACAACCTCCACCTCATGGGTTCAAGCAATTCTCCTGCCTCAGCCTCCTGAGTAGCTGGGACTACAGGTGCGAGCCACCATGCCCAACTAAGTTTTGTATTTTTAGTAGAGACGGGGTTTCACTATGTTGGCCAGGCTAGTCTCGAACTCCTGACCTCGTGATCTGCCTGCCTTGGCCTCCCAAAGTGTTGGGATTACAGGCGTGAGCCACTGCACCCAGTAAAAGTACTTATTTTTCATTGTGCTAAGGCAAAGAGTCTTGTCTGAGATAAATTCTTGTTTCAGTGTGGCCATTTTACTATTAGGTTCATGGACATACTAATGTTCAGTTTTTCACTGCTTCCTTTTGAGATGATTAGAGTAGACTCATATTCATCTTTTCAGCACTTATTTAGAGGGCAGCAAAGCTCATGCTGCTATCCAGTCACTTTTCTTTCTTCTCCCTTGTCTCCCTAAGATTTAACTATAAACTGACAATATTATAGAAATCAAAAATTAAGGGAACTAAAGTATAAAAAGTATGTTGTTTGTATTACACTCAGGATCATATAAACAGAATGCTAATGAATGAATTGTAGGTTTTTAAGGGTTATTTTCCAAATTTAGCAAGGTAATTAACATATGTGCTAATACAAATATTAATAGACATACAGATATACTTTGAGCAGCCTGCAGTCTACACCCTACTTTCCTAGAGCTGAGAGAAGAGTGGGACTACACTCCTTAAGCCTGCTTCCCAGGGAAGATATAAAATGCTTTCTCAGTATCTATCCCACTAGAGATTTTAAAAGGAAAAACTCTGAAGGAACAAATCCAACAAATGTGTAATTTTTTATTTCTACACTTGACCTTAGCCAAAAGGCCAAGAAGCAATACATTTTTATTTCTTTTTCTTTTTATTTATTTATTTTTTTGAGAGGGAGTCTTGCTCTGTCGCCCAAGCTGGAGTGCAGTGGCGCCATCTTGGCTCACTGAAAGCTCCGCCTCCTGGGTTCACGCCATTCTCCTGCCTCAGCTTCCCGAGTAGCTGGGACTACAGGCGCCCACCACCAGGCCCGGCTAATTTTTTTGTATTTTTAGTAGAGACGGGGTTTCACCGTGTTTGCCAGGATGGTCTCGATCTCCTGACCTCATGATCCGCCTGCCTTGGCCTCCCAAAGTGCTGGGATTACAGGCTTGAGTCCCTGCGCCCGGCTTCTCCTTCTTCTTCTTCTTCTTTTTTTTTTTTTTTTTTTTTTTTGAGACAGAGTTTTGCTCTTGTTGCCCAGGCTGGAGTGCAATGGCATGATCTTGATTCACTGCAACCTCCGCCTCCCGGGTTCAAGCGATTCTCCTGCCTCAGCCTCCAAGTAGCTGGGATTACAGGCATGCACCATCAAGTTCAGCTAATTTTGTATTTTTAGTAAAGACAGGGTTTCACCAGGTTAATCAGAATGGTCTTGAACTCCTGACCTCAGGTGATCCGCCTGCCTGGGACTCCCATAGTGCTGGGATTACAGGCCTGAGCCATTGAACAGGGCCATTTTTCTTTCTCTGTATGGGAGTCAGGTCCACTTAGCATTTGAAAGAGGGGGCTACTGCACAGAGAATTAGATGGGGAAAGGAAGAGGACTGTACGGGATTAGTACAAAGAACTTTGCCTTTTGACTTCAGATAATGAACTGGGGGGACGACTGGCAGTGATTTACCTTCTAGATTCTCAGTACCTTTTGATTTACTTTTTTTTTTTTTTTTTTTTTGAGACAGAGTCTTATCTGTCGCCCCAGGCTAGAGTACAATGGCAGGATCTCAGCTCACTGCAACCTCCGCCTCCCGGGTTCAAGCAATTTTCTGCCTCAGCCTGCTGAGTAGCTGAGATTACAGGCGCCTGACACCACACCTGGCTAATTTTTGTATTTCTAGTAGAGACAGGGTTTCAGCATCTTGGCCAGGCTGGTCTTGAACTCCTGACCTCATGATCCACCTGCCTCAGCCTCCCAAAGTGCTGGGATTACAGGCATGAGCCATCGCGCCCCGCCGATTTACATTTTCTTGCTAACTAAGGAGCAACATGGGACAGCATCCCCAGTGAGGATGACCCTCATGTCATCCTTCTGAAGTTGCTAAGATATGTACTTTGAAAAATTTCTAAAAGTTACACAATATGTAGTTTAGACTCTATTGGTCCTATTAAGGGTACATGTTTTTAAACTCCCTCCACTCTGCTGAAACAAAAGGCAGCCCGCAGAAAAACCTTTAAACCTTTGAAAACTTTTCCCAATCTGGACTGGCATAATATCCTAGAATCACAAATCTGTTCATATACCCTGGTGATGGCCCATGCCTCTATAACTAAAAACCTCTATCACTCAAGGTATGCGTACTGTGGACACCAGTGCATTGCACAAACACAAAGAATGGGGCTACAAATGCTATGCAGTCACACAGAATTTGGTTGAAAACCAGAGCACATCATCAGTGGTGAAGCAAGTGACGAGAAACCTAGAAACCAAGAGATTAAATTCTAAATCTGTTTCTGCTACTTCTTCGTTATTTAAGACTGATAAAGCCATTTTGATACTGTCTATGTGAAACAGACATTTTCTAATAGCACTAGAGTTTTTCTCATGAGCCAAAACACTCATGCACATAGCATACAACTTAACAAGCCAAGTAAAAGTGCCCAGAGTTTGTGTAGGTAGCCTTTATTGCCTACGTGTTGACAATCTCCGCCTCTGCTCTTGCCCTAAGGGCACTGCAATCATCATACCTGCCTAGTTAAGCATCTCTCTAGGGCCTTGCCCTTCAGAGGCAGGTAACTCAAACAGCATGCCAGCTTTAAAGGTTACATTTTCTCACAATAAATCCTACTTACTTTTTGTTTTCTTTTTCTTTTTGGCTAGGCAAAAAGAGGGATTTTTTTTTTAAATTGCTTCTTATTTTTTATTCTTTTTCTTCATTTAGTAGAGACATTAATTTTGTAATATTGGCCGTAGGGGTTGGCACTTTTTAATAAAGAAAATGGTTTTATTTATACATTAATGGCAATAGACAGGTTAAAATATCATTTGTAATTCACTATCCATATCCTAAGATAAACCCAGGAGTATACAGTACTTCTGTAGTGTCCAGCCATTACTTAGCAAGGGAAGGCGGAGGGAGGGAAGATTGATTCTGAGAAAAGTTTCATAGACCAATTCTTTTGTGGCTTGTTTCTCAGACCTTTCTCTCTGGTAAATACGACCTTGGGGGCCATATCTTTCTTCTGTTCTTCTATATACCACTGCTACAAGACCTCTGATCAAGCCCAGTTATTGATTACCCTGGGTTCACATAAGGCTTTTGGTTAGTCAACCTTTCCTTTGACCTCCGCTCTTCAGACATCAGAATAATGTCTTCATTCATCTCTTGAACTTGCTTACATACCTGAATTGTTTGCCCAGCTTTTACCTTTCTATATCTAACTAAATTCCTGTGCACCTCCCATCCTCATTTTCAGCTAAAATAGCTGTCTTGGCACGGTGAAGAAAAAGTAATCTTGCCAACTTCTCTGGCTGTTATTTACCTTTCTCCTTTTCTTAGCTTTCCACTGGCACCCTGTCCTCACATGCTCATATATATCCATAAAATTCACAATTGGATTACTAGAGAATGTAAATGATGGTAGCACTTTTAAAGCAAGAAACGTGAGATGCAAAAGTTACAAACATTTTACACCACTCAACAGAGAGAATATGCTTTCCATGTTGCATGATGTGGCATAAATGTGCTTCTATTACCATAATAAACCATTTAAAAATTATTTTTTAAAAGTCTGCACATATGAATGTAATTAAAATGCTCTGTTGCATTGTAAATCTAAAGTAATTTAGGGAACAACCTTTGTTTCTTTGCTGAAAGACTAACATCTGTCTGTTGTTAAAGTTATGCAGAGCGAAGAACTCAAATTCATTCCTATGGTGGTTAAACTATGTGTTCATTATTAAACAGTCTGAAGTTGAAATCAATTTAAACAATATAACAAACTTCCAGTAATTTTTCAACAAATAAGTTTATCTAGCTCTCCTTTTTTATCCACTGAGCTATCAGTTAAATGGGAAGAAGCAACAGCAAAGCCCTTTCCTTACTTTCATGGCTATTCATATTGGATGGTCCATTGCTTCTGCTTCCTCCACTACTGCTTCTATTAAGTGAGCCCTTCCAATCCACCTTTCTGAGTCTCCTCAACCTCTTCTGTGGAATATCCCCATAACTATGTCACCCCCGAACTTAAAGGCCTGATAGCAGCTTATTCTTTTCAATTTCTCTGTGGACGTTGATGGTGTTGTCTTACTCCCTAGTATTCTAAAAATGCTTTCTTCCCTTGGCTCCTGAAATAAAGCACTGATTTTGGTTATCCCACTTTTCTTTTGTAACTTTTTTTTTTTTTTTTTTGAGACAGAGTCTCGCTTTGTTGCCCAGGCTGGAGTGCAGTGGCGCCATCTCCGCTCACTGCAAGCTCCGCCCCCTGGGTTCACGCCATTCTCCTGCCTCAGCCTCCTGAGTAGCTGGGACTACAGGTGCCCACCACCATGCCTGGCTAATTTTTTTGTATTTTTAGTAGAGACGGGGTTTCACTGTGTTTGCCAGGATGGTCTCGATCTCCTGACCTCGTGATCCGCCCGCCTCAGTCTCCTAAAGTGCTGGGATTACAGGCGTGAACCACCGCGCCCGGATTCTTTTGTAATTCTTTCTTGGCAAGTTCTTTTCAACCTCCATCCTAAATGTAGGCATTATTCTCTAAGATTTTATCTGCAATCTTCCTCTTCTACTCCAAAGACTTTTCTTTGAATTTACCTATTTTTTTTCTTTTTTTTTTTTTTTGGCAACTTCCAAATATCTCTCCAGGTAAAACTTCTAACTACATACTTAAAATCGTCACCCAGAATAATCCAGAAATAAATCTAAACCTATCATTTTCACCCTGCTTTCCAACCTCAATAGATGTCATGTTTCCAAAAAGTATCAGGTTTAAACCATCTTGACTCAGACTCCTTACTTATATTGATTATTATGTTCCCCAGTCTCTTATATTTTGTCATTTGTTTATTTTTACCACCAGACTGTCTATAATTCAATCACATTGCTACAAACTATTTAAGGTACTCATCACATTTCATATGGAAGATAATATAGCTACTTAGGCCAATCACGCTGGTGGCTCACGCCTGTAATCCCAGCACTTTGGGAGGCCGAGGCAGGCAGATCACTTGAGGCCAGGAGTTCAAGACCAGCCTGGCAAACACGGTGAAACCTTGTCTCTACTAAAAATACAAAAATCAGCTGGGCATGGTGGTGCACTCCTGTTGTCCCAGCTACTAGGGAGGTTGAGGTTGGAGAATCACTTGAACCTGGGAGGCGGAGGTTGCAGTGAGCACCACTGTAATCCAGCCTGCGCAACAGAGAGAGACAGTTGCAAAAAAAGAAATAAAAGAAAAAAAAAGGCTACTTAATTAGTCTTCAATCCCTACTCCTTCCTCTAATACATTCTCATCACTTTCTCCAGAATAAGTGGCAATTTGTGCCCATATTCCCTGTTATTACAGACTGATAATTCCTACTAAATGATTTCCATGCAAGTAGGTTGTATTAAGTTACTATGCTATTGAATCTGTATGGGAAAAGGCCACAAGCATATGGATACAGTGGAATCTCGCAAACAATATGAGGTCATTCCTGGTAACAATCACCTGGAGAAACAGCATTTCTTTCATTCTAGAAACAGGAATTAAGAGAGTGGTCCTTATGTAAACAGGCAAAAGGACATAACTTTTCTTGTACTATATTCAAGAGTCATAAAATCCAGACTGATTATCTTGGAAGATGTGTATCAAATGGCACTGAAAACATGGAAGCAGACCAAAATACTGGAAATGAGGAGTCAAGGAAAAGCCCCTCACTCTCACAGGTCTCCATGTGGAATGGGCTAGGCCCTGTAGGCTGCATTAGCTAGAGGGAGATTAGAATCCTGTAGTCTGCAAGCCAGTTTATTTAGATTTCTTATACTTTCCCTGTTTCTTCCGTAACAAATATCTTGATAAAAATATCAACTTTTCTCAGGCCAGGCGCGGTGGCTCAAGCCTGTAATCCCAGTACTTTGGGAGGCCGAGGCGGGTGGATCACGAAGTCAGGAGATCGAGACAATCCTGGCTAACATGGTGAAACCCCGTCTCTACTAAAAATACAAAAAACTAGCCGGGCGTGGTGGCGGGCGCCTGTAGTCCCACCTACTCGGAGGCTGAGGCAGGAGAATGGCGTAAACCCGGGAGGCGGAGCTTGCAGTGAGCCGAGATCGCGCCACTGCACTCCAGCCTGGGTGACACAGCGAGACTCCGTCTCAAAAAAAAAAAAAAAAAAAAAAAAAAATCAACTTTTCTCAATTGTGTTAAAGGAAATGTAGCACCCCCAACCTTGCCTCATGCTTGGGTATACCCAAGGTCTTCATAAATTTATAAAACATCATGCTAAAAAAGAAGTAGCATGGATTATGCAAAATAACTGATGCCAAACTACTGGCAACTCTTTCTTAGAGAAAATCCATCGGAAGGTAAATGCATAACATATGTTTATTTTGGGTAAATTCTCTGTGGATACCATTGTGGGAAAGGAACAGGCATAAGAACTGGATATTAGTACAGTTGTGTAGATTTTAATTTGGTTTAAAAATTAAATTAAAAGGCTATTAATAATTAGATTGGTGTCAACCAGTAGGAGGTTTATTGTAGTTAGTTGCAGGCATTTCTTGTTCCTTTTTCAAAAAAATCAATGACTTAGAAGAAGCTGTTCAAAGGTATACTTGTTAAATTTACAAATGACACAAAACCCAAAGGGATTGTGAATATGCTAGATGACAAAGTCAGGATTCAAAATTTTGTAATGGGTAGCAGGGCTGAACTGAAACCAAACAAAAATTAAATTCATCAGGGATAAATGAAAATCTTACAATTAGTTTTTAAAAAATCAATTATATAGGTCCAGGATTTGGGATAATCTAACTTGATTGCAGTTTATGTTAATAAAAATAAAAGAAAAAATAAAGGAATGAAGCTTTTCGTTGACCAGAGTCAACAAGCATTCACAGCAAGATACAATTACTATAAAAGCTAAAAAACTGTCATCGATAATTTAGGATGAGAACCTATACTTCAAAGACTTGACCTTTGAACCTACAATGTGTTAGGCATTGTTCAATTGTATTATGCAAAGGTAAAACTTTATCTGAAGCATTAGGTTAAATAACATACGACATTTTAGAAGGGGCATTGACAAATTATAATAAATAAGAGAGGGAACAACCAACATTCTGGAGGAGTCAATAATCAAGAAATGGCCGGGCGCGGTGGCTCACGCCTGTAATCCCAGCACTTTGGGAGGCCGAGGTGGGCGGATCACAAGGTCAGGAGATCGAGACCACGGTGAAACCCCGTCTCTACTAAAAATACAAAAAACTAGCCAGGCGCGGTGGCGGGCGCCTGTAGTCCCAGCTACTCGGGAGGCTGAGGCAGGAGAATGGCAGGAACCCGGGAGGCGGAGCTTGCAGTGAGCCGAGATCGCACCACTGCACTCCAGCCTGGGCGACAGAGCGAGACTCCATCTCAAAAAAAAAAAAAAATAATAATAATAATAATAATAATAATCAAGAAATGGTTGACAAAGTATGCATAGGTACCACAGAAAAGTACTTTGGAAAAGTAAACAAAATGGAAAGGGCTTCAAATATTTAAATAACTGTTACGAGGAAGAGATAAGTTTCAGATTCTGTATTGTCTCCCAGGGTGGAAGTGAGTGAGAGCTGACAGGAGGACAGATCTCAATTTGGTGTGAAGAATTGACATATATAAATATATATTTATTATATTTATATATATATATTTTTGTTTGTTTGTTTTGGTTTTTTTTTTTTTTTTTTTTTTTTTTGAGACAGGGTCTCACTCTGTGTCCCAGAGTGCAGTGGTGCAATTTCGGCTCACTGCAACCTCTGCCTCTTGGGTTCAGGCGATTCTCCTGCCTCAGTCTCATGAGTAGCTGGGATTGGTGGCGAGCGCCTGTAATCCTGGGTCATTTTTTCTTTTTTTTCTTTTTTTTCTTTTTATTTTTAGTAGAGACAGGGATTCATCATGTTGGTCAGGCTGGTCTCGAATTCCTGACCTCAAATGATCCACCTGCCACAGCCTCCCAAAGTGCTGGGATTACATGCGTGAGTCATTGCATCTAGCCAAGTATAAAGAATATATTTTTAATGCAGCACGAGCCCAGACAAAGTAAGGAATTCCATGTCACTGGACATTTACCTCTCAGGGGTGTTATACAGCATACCGCTGCATTAGAAGAAGAGATTACATTAGATGATCTAAGGTTCCTTACAATAAACAAGATTTCATAATTCTATGAAACAAGCATTAGCCTAAATTATTTGAGAATCACAATTTCAAAGTTTTCCACCATATTCCAATCTGCTACTCATTCAGAGTATTAGTTTGGATGTCGTGGAAACAAAATTCCTAACTGCCTTAACATTATTAAGATAGTGTTTTGAGTTCATTTGCCAATCACAATGATTGGTCTCACTGAGCCATATGTGCTTTAACTCAATCTCCCTAGGCACCAGAGGCACATTTGCAAAATATCTGGCTGGATTGAGAATTTCAGCTTATGACTGAAGAGTAGGGATTTTCTCATCTGAGCTAAGGGACAAAATCTGCCTCAATAAGCCATGAGCAAAACAGGTAAACTTTATGCTTTACGACCTCCCTCTGCCCACAACTGCGTGATATGTATGCATGCATGGGGATGCATATATGCCTGAGTGTAAATATATATGTATGTATATGTATCTACACATACATATATATAAATGACATGACACAATAACAGAATAAAAGTGAACAGAAAGAAGAGATAAGTGACAAACATAACCACATGAGATAAAACACAGCGTTTGTAACTAAGACAAGGTACCAGCAGGTTTCCAAATTGAGAATTGAGAAGGAGGCCCTTGTTTCTTCAATGATGGGAAAAGGCAAGAAGAGCAGAAGGGGAAAGAGGAAAATAAAAGCCCAAGGCCCTGGTGGCAGACAATTCAACAGAGAAACTATAATAAGAGCTCCATGTAAGTATGATTTACTCCAACATAACATTTTTTCATGATAATCATCTCATTATTTGGCCACAATTATAAATATTGGTCAAATAAAATCTCAAAAAATGGGAAGTTTCACCTGGTACAGGGGTTATAGCACAACAAATCAACAGAAGCCAGTCAGAAGTTAATTGTGCATTGGCAAATTGCTTTTTGCTGCTCATTAGTATTTGAAGATTAGTGCATTCAGTTCCATATCAGAGAGCCTACAAAATACAAATAATGTCCATTTCCTCTCTCATTTTTTTTGTTGTTCATGCTGCACATATTTATCTTAATGAGTACATGGCTTTTTAAATGATAGCTGTAAAACAAAATAGCACTATTTGCATTTCAGAGTAATCAGTAATATCCAGCTTGATTTTTGTCCAGAGCAAAAATGGTTCTAAAGAAAATCTGTCTCATGCTGATCAGTTCAAAATCTGAAATAACAGCTTTAAAAATCTGCTACAAAATGATAATGCTTCTTGCATGTGATATTAAAATTTTAGATAGACCTGGTTTAATATTATGAAGATAAAAATAAGCCATGTTAAACTTTTGAAAAGACTGCAATCTACACAAATTTGACTTCATTTAATTATCACCTAGGAACTACTTAACCCCTTACAATATGAACTTTGTCCTTTCCACTTTATTAAAATTATTCTTGCAGCATCAGCAATATAACCTAGGCCAACAAATCAAATAACCTACTTTTAAATCCTTAATCCACTTGTTAAGTGTCTACAAAACAAAGGAGAAAATTCTCTTCCAAGGAGGAGCCAGTCAGCAGTGAACTTGTGCTGGCAGCCAGAGCAGCTCCAATAAAGAGAAAAAGTTCCAAAAATCATCCCGGGAAGATGAGAATAGATATTTCCTGGGGATAAGGGCATGCCCCAAACTGACATTTTCCAATCCATGTCTTATACCCCAATAAAAACAAATCCACAAAAGCTTTTTAAAACTTAGATTGTTAATGAACTCTTTCTTTCCTGAAATTTTCTCTTCCATAAGTTTTCTAAACACTGCTTTGGCATGAATGCCCCACCTAGCTTATCTGATAACTCTTATTTCTATATTTAAATGAGTTATTCACCAAAGTTCTTTCCTTACCTTTCTTCCTTTCTTATACTCTCTGCCCTAGTGATCTCTTTTAATCTCATCATTTTAATTATTATCTTTGTAGATATAGTTGCAAAAATAGGTAATTACTGATACCGACCCTTCTTCTAATTCTAGCACCATATGTTCATCTCCTTATTAAGCAACACTAGCTATATACTCAATGTATACTTCAAACCAGAGAAGTTCAAAAATAATTTCTCTCCAAGCCAGGAGCCTTTCTCTGAACCTACTGCTCTCCTCCTTTTAAAAAAGGCAAAAAATGCATCCCTATTCAGCAAGTTATTCAGGCTCAGAATTGTCTTTGATCATATCCTGGCCACATAAAAATATAAATTACTGTTGAGTCATTCTTCCTAATGTCAGTTGCATCTACTCTGGTTTAGGTTCTTCTTTCATGGACTACTGCAGTAACCCAATAATAAGTTCCACTTTCAATTTTTACTCTGTCCATTTTATTAATATCTGTCCTATCAATCATCACAAAACAACCTCTTGATAATATTCCTCTGGTACTCAAAATTCTTCAATCACCTCCCCTCAGCCTTATAAATAAAATTGAAAATCCTTAACATGGCATTCAAGGCCATTATGATATAGTCTCAAACTTCTTCCACCACAGGATTTCTCTCAGTACTATACACATATCCTATGCTTCAGCCAAGATGGACTACTTATTGCTCCTCAAATTTGCTCTGTACTTTACTCTGTACTTTCTTTACCTTATATCTCAGTTTGTTTTTTTCTACCTAGAATTCCAACCTCTTCTCTTCCTCCTATCATCCCTAGCCCCCACAAGCCATACTGAGATCTACTGGAATCTCATATAGGGGATTCCATCACCTCTCTGAAGCTTTACCTGGATCCTTAACTTGTCCTAACCTTCAATGAACCCCCAAGGTATTTCAAAATCTATTTTTATTGTGAAGGATACTGACAAATTACAGCAAATAGTGAGAGGCTAAGCAAATGGCTGATGAATCATGGCCTTAAGAGAGTACTTGTAAACTTTCTATAACTATCCTACAGAACATGATCTATTAACACACCATGATCTTATTATAAAAACAAAATTTATAGCACATTATTGGTTGAAATCTGTAAAGTGCATCAAATGCTAAAATGGTTACCTACTTATAATCTTTATCTTGTGAAAGACTACTATTGTCACATTAACTAAACTAGGACTGGAATGAGGATGTGGCAAGGAAGGCCTTTGTTAAAAACACACACTCATGTCATCTTAGATACATATTTAGCACGGTGGTTCATGCCCGTAATCCCAGTAGGTTGGGAGGCCAAGGCCAGCGGATCAGTTGAGGTCAGGAGTTCGAGACTACCCTGGCCAACATGTCAAAAATCCATCTCTACTAAAAATACAAAAATTAGCCAGGCATGGTGGCACACACCTGTAAGCCCAGCTACTCGGTAGGTTGAGACAGGAGAATTGCTTAAACCCGGGAGGCAGAGAATGTGGTAAGCCGAGATCACACCACTGCACTCTAGTCTGAGCAACAGAGCAAGAATCCATGTCACCAAAAAAAAAAGAGAATCAAACTTCACAGAATTAGAAAAAACTACTTTAAATTTCATATGGAACCAAAAAAGAGCCCGTATAGCTAAGACAATCCTAAGCAAAAGAACAAAGCTGGAGGCATCACGCTACCTTACTTCAAACTATACTACAAGGCTACAGTAACCAAAACAGAATGGTACTGGTACCAAAGCAGACGTATACACCAATGGAACAGAACACAGACCTCAGAAATAAGAACACACATTTACAACCATATGATCTTCAACAAACCTGACAAAAACAGGCAATGGGGAGATGATTCCCTATTTAATAAATGGTACTTGGAAAACTGGCTAGCCATATGCAGAAAACTAAAATTGAACCCCTTCCTTACACCTTATACAAAAATTAACTCAAGATGAATTAAAGACTTAAATGTAAAACCTAAAACCATAAAAACCCTAGAAGAAAACCTAGGCAATACCATTCAGGACATAGGCATGGGCAAAAATTTCATGACAAAAATGCCAAAAGCAATGGCAACAAAAGCCCAAGTGGACAAAGGGGATCTAATTAAACTAGAGCTTCTGCACAGCAAAAGAAACTAGCATCAGAGTGAATAGGCAACCTATAGAATGGGAGAAAATGTTTGCAATCTACCCATCTGATAAAGGTCTAATATCCAGAATCTACAAGGAACTTAAGCAAATTTACAAGAAAAAAGAAACAACCCCATCAAAAAGTAGGCAAAGAATACGAACAGTCACTTTCTCAAAAGAAGACATTTATGAGGCCAACAAACATGAAAAAAAGCTCAACACCACTGATAATTAGAGAATGCAAATCAAAACAATAGATGTTGGCCAGGCAATGGACAAACAGGAATGCTTTTACACTGTTGGTGGGAATGTAAATTAGTTCAACCATTGTGAAAGACAGTGTGCTGATTCCAAAAGGATCTAGAACCAGAAATACCATTTGACCCAGCAATCCCAATACTGGGTGATATGGTTTGGCTCTGTGTCCCCACCTAAATCTCATCTTGAATTCTAGTCCCATAATTCCCACATATTGGGGGAGGGACCTGGTGGGAGATAATTTGAATCATGGGGGTGGTTTCCCCCATACTGTTCTCATGGTAGTGAATAAGTCTCACGAGATCTGTTGGTTTTATCAGGGGTTTTCCACTTTTATATCTCTCTCATTTTCTCTTGCTGCCACCATGTAAAAAGTACCCGTGATGATTCTGAGGTCTCCCCAGCCATGTGGAACTGTAAGTTCAAATAAACCTCTTTTTCTTCCCAGTCTTGGGTATGTCTTTATCAGCAGCATGAAAATGGACTAATACACTAGGCATATACCCAAAGGAATATAAATCATTCTACCATAAAGACACATGCACACATATGTTTACTGCAGCATTATTCACAATAGCAAAGACATGGAACCAACCCAAATGCCCATTGATGAGAGACTGGATAAAGAAAATGTGGTACATATCATGGAATACTATGCAGCCATAAAAAGGAATGAGATCATGTCCTTTGCAGGGACATGGATGAAGCTGGAAGCCATCATCCTCAGCAAACTAACACAGGAACAGAAAACCAAACACCATATGTTCTCACTCATAAATGTGAGCTGAACAATGAGGACTCATGGACACAGGGAGGGGAACATCACACACACACCGAGGCTTGTTGGGGAGGCGAGGGGAGGGAACCTAGATGACGGGTTAATAGGTGCAGCAAACCACCATGGCACACGTATACCTATGTAACAAACCTGCATGTTCTGTACATATATCACGGAACTTAAAGTAATTAAAAAAAGCACACTCAGAATATAGAATCACAGCCTTGCATCGAACCAATTAACATGTAACACATGCACCTTAGTAATCCCATTACCACCACTAACATCAATTTACAAGTTATATGGTAAATACTGGTTAATCTAAAGCATAGGATGGTTGTCTTAGTATTTTTGTGCTGCTATTACAATATACCACAGACTGGGTAATTTATAAACAACAGAAAATCATTTCTCACACTTCTGGAGGCTGGGATGTCAAAGATCAAGACACCAGCAGATTGTACGTCTAGTGAGGGCTACTCTGCTTCCAAGAAATGGTGGCTTATTGCTGTGTGCTATGGAAGGAATGAAATCTGTGTCCTCACATAGCAGAAGAATGGAAGAAAATGAACCCATTCCCTCAAACTGTTTTATGAGTCCTAATTCCATCCATAAGGGCTCTGCCCTCAGGACCTAATCGCCTCCTAAAGGCCTTACCTCTTAATACTACCACATTGACGATTACATTTCAACACATGAATTTTGGAGAACATTCAGACCACACCAGTTGTGAAATAAGGGCAAAAAGAAATATAGACCTGTCCAGCCTGTCCAACATGATGAAACCTCGTCTCTACTAAAAATACAAAAATTAGCCAGGCGTGATGGTGGGCGCCTGTAATCCCAGCTACTCAGGAGGCTGAGACAGGAGAATCGCTTGAACCCGGGAGATGGAGCTTGCAGTGAGCCGAGATTGTGCCACTGCACTTTAGCCTGGGCAACATAGCGAGACTCTGTCTCAAAAAAAAAAAAAAAAAGAGAAATATAAACCTGTCACAGGTACAGGATTGCTTCATCACTGTCTTGGAAAGCTAGGAATATACTGGTCTTTAAAAACTAGTAATAACAACCATCATATCAAAACAATTATCTTTTTTCTTTCCACATCTTAAAATAGTAATACCATTTTCTATTTTCTGTGCACGATTCTCTGAGAAAGCCCCAAATATATCTAGATTTTTTTGGAGAGAGGGTCTTGTTCTATCACCCAGGCTGGAATGCAGTGGTGTGATTATAGCTCACTGCAGCCTTGACCTCCAGGGCTCAAGTGATCCTCCTGTGTCAGCATCCCCTTCAAGGCCCCCCCACCCCCAGCAGCTGGGATTAGAGGGATTAAAGGCGCACACCACCACACCTGGCTAACTTTTTTTTATATTTTTGTAGAAACAAGGTTTTGTCATGTTGCCTGGGCTCGTCTTGAACTCCTGGGATCAAGTGATCCACCCTTCTTGGCCTCCCAGAGTACTGGGATTACAAGGGGCAAACCACTGTGCCTGGCCCATATCTAGATTTTTTAAATTAAATCAGGTTGATAACTCTGCAGTATGGAGAAATACCACTTTATTGATATTAATAGAAAACTAGAGCACAGAGTGTGTATGTCACTGGTCAAGGTAAGAAAATGCATCAAGGTTTTCTTATTCCCTATCTAGTGCTTTATTCAATAGACCAGGAAGAAAAGCCAATTAGCAGGGTGTTTTGTTTTTTTTTTTCCAAGTAGGCTTTTCAGAGCTATAACAAAAAAGAGATGCAGAAAAAATTAACAAATTTTGAAATAAAACTGCAAGGGAAAATTACAGATTCTACATGAATTCAAAAATGCAGTAATGAAGGAAAAAGGAAGACTTTATGGGAGGGGAAGATGAAAGAAGGATAAATCAGTAAGTTTGGTGAGGAATTTGAAATAAGCAAAGTATAAAGAAATTCAAATGTACAAAGTCCAAAAAGTGGACAGAACACTGGAATGTGAAGAAAACTAGGGTCCAATCCTATATAAACCACTTTTTTTGCTATGTGCTATTTGATAAATTATTGAAATTGTAGGACTTCAGTTTCCTCATTGGTAAAATGATATTAGAAAAGATAGCATCTCGAGCTTACTCCAGAACAGTATATGATATAAGATTCTAATAGACAAGGTCACATCCAGCTGGGTGAAGGACAGGAAACTACTCAAAACCTATAGAGACAACTATACAGTAGGCCCTCCACCCTCCATATCCATGGGTTCTACATCCATAAATTCAACCAACCACGAGTCAAAAATATTGGGAAAAAAAATTGGATGGTTGTGTCTGTACTGAACAGGTACAGGCTATTTTTCTTGTCATTATTCCCTAAACAATAAAGTACAACAGCTCTTTACATAGTATCGACATTATATTAGGTATTATAAGTAGTTTAGAGATGATTTAAAGTATATGTAAGGATGTGCATAGGTTATATGCAAATACTATACCATTTTAAATAAAGAACTTGAGCATCCATGAATTTTGGAATCTGCAGAGGTCTTTTTTTTTTTTTTTTTTGAGATGGAGTCTCGCTCTGTCGCCCAGGCTGGAGTGCAGTGGCCGGATCTCAGCTCACTGCAAGCTCCGCCTCCCAAGTTTACGCCATTCTCCTGCCTCAGCCTCCCGAGTAGCTGGGACTACAGGTGCCCGCCACCTCGCCCAGCTAGTTTTTTGTATTTTTTTAGTAGAGACGGGGTTTCACCGTGTTAGCCAGGCTAGTCTCGATCTCCTGACCTCGTGATCCGCCCATCTCGGCCTCCCAAAGTGCTGGGATTACAGGCTTGAGCCACCGTGCCCGGCCCTGCAGAGGTCTTAAAACCAATCCTTCATGGATACTGAGGGACAACCATTTTTGACAGTGCTGCTGGATACCAAGAAATAGATGAAATCTAGAATCTTAAGTTTGCTTTTATTCAACTAATCACATTTATCACATTAATCACTAATAGGAAACATGTCTATAGTATAATATATGCTTTTTAAAAAGGGCATAAGAGAAAGACTAAAGATATAATAATAAAAGAGGGCAAAGAATGAGGAAAGGTCAAAAACCAATAAACTACTCATCATTGTTCAATGTTATCTGTAACTAAGGCATTTGATGGCCATTCCTAAGAAAAATGTGTCTTTCTTGATGTTGAATGGTAGAAGTAGCTAAAGAAAAGATATCTCACTTTTATTTTCACTCTCTATTCCAGAGATTCCCAACTTTACCCTGCAATTCTGTAAGTCTTGGAGCACAGGCAATTCATAGGATAACATAACAACATACAAAAACTTGAAAGCACTCCATTTGGTGACATCTTCTGAACATACCTGTGAAGGATAACTCTACCAATTGTTCTGTAAAGTAGATAAATGATTCACAAATAAACACCAAAGAAGATATGTTGTCAGTTAATTTACATAGTCATCATATACCTGAAAAGTAACTGACTTTTCACACATCATTCGTCTGTAAAAATATTTTAAGCTCAGCTGGCACTAATCTTTGCAGTCTTGTCAAATGCTTAAAATGAATTTACCAGAGCAAGTAGCATCTGGCTAAACTAATCATAGGCAGTTGTCAGCTATTTCACTGCAAATCGTCAGTAGAAATGACCAAGGGTTGGGGGGAAGTTTAAAAAGGCAGCAATTCCAACACAACCAGTACTTTAATACAAAGATAGTAATTAATCTCCAAACAGCTTGGCATTAATGTTACAAATAATATAATTTGCCATTCAGGCCCTACTCTGCCATTCTCACAGCTAGCAGAATCAAAAGGCAGCTGAGATATTTTACTAACAGAGAATGGAAAAATGCAGTCCTTTTAGAAATTTTCAGTTGTTCATAAATTTCTTAAAACCAGGGTTCAGAAAACTTTTTATATTTTTTCTTCTTTTTATTCAATTGGTCAAATAACAGTTTATATTTTCCTATAATGTCAGGCAGTATAGAACTATGGCACCACCTATTGTGACATTACATAAGTGCTGATATCAGATGACAGCCTACTAGATATTGGAGGAGCAGAACGGGGGATTTAGTGTTCCAGGAAATGTTAATGATTATTTTCTTCAATGGTTCCCTCTGAGACCATAATACTATAAAAGATTTTTTTGCAAAAGAGAAGCCTGAAACCTGTTATAACTATTTTCCTAAACTATTGGAAATAGGATCATAATGCAGTGTGCACATGACTGTCTTAGCTAGCAGTATGGGCATTAACAACATTCTTTCATCCAAGAGGCCAAAAACTGTGATTATGGTAATTATAATCCACTGGCTAGACATTTTCAGAGTATTCAAAACGAATTCCTCTCTCCCTCCATCTCTTCCTTCCTTATAGAAATGCATACTAGTATCACAGACATAGCATATAGTTACCAGACATAACTGATATAGTCCTAAGTTACTATCCTCTAAGGGGAGAACAGCCCTAAGATGATGTCTACAAATGTCAAGTCAAACTGGTTCAGATATTTCTTCCTAATAAATGTTTAAAGAGGTTGTTCTAATTTGGAGCTTAGAAAGCAGGATCAATCAAAAATAATTAAAACAAAACAATGGAATAATGTATATGCAGTTTTACTAATAGCTCTTTTAAACACACACACACCAGTAGAAACCTAACCCCAAGAGTTAGGTTTCTGAAGACCCCCACAATAGGATAAATCATTATTTACAATTTTAACATTTCATGGGAAAACAGCTTTAGAGGCATAAAGGAATCAAATTGTTTTATGAAAGCTCTTATAAATCCTTTTCTCCCATTAATATCTACAACAACTAAAGATATATTAATGTAACCCTCTACTATGGTTACTATCCTTTTGCATAATAAAGTCATAAAGCACACACATCATTTCTTACTCAGCTAGTAGCGTCCTCCTTGCTAACACACATGAGAATGTAATCCTAAAACCCAAGTATAATTTCTAACATTTTCCTTTCTGTGTCGTAAGGCTTAATTTCAAAACTTTATATTCTTGCTACATCTTCTGACTTTTTTTCAGCATAGTAAAGTGGTTAAAAGACCTGGGGACTTTGACTATATATGAGAACTTAGGCAAGTTACATAATTTCCCCAAGTTCCAGCTTCTTCATTTGTAAAGTGAGAATAATAATAGTACCTTACCTATCAGGGTTTATGTGAAGTATACAGGAGATAAGTGCATATAAAAAATTATTATGTGCTAGGTACTATGCTAAATCCTTAATAAATGCAACTGTCACTCTACTGCTTAACTGCTATTTTAGATACTATTCTATTTAACTCCTTTTTTCACATTTTTCTTTTTTTTTTTTTTGAGATAGGGTCTCACTCTGTCACTCAGGCTGGAGTGCAGTGGCAATCATGACTCACTGCAGCCTCGACTTCTCCCGGGGTCAAGTGATCCTCACACCTCAGCCTTCTGAGTAGCTGGGACTATAGGAGCGTGCCACCACACTCAGCTAATTTTTGTATTTTTTCTGTAGATATGGCGTTTCGCCATGTTGCCTAGGCTGCTCTCAAACTCCTGGGCTCAAGTAATTTGCCTACCTCGGCCTCCCAGAGTGCTGAGATTACAGGTCTGAGCCACCAGGTCCAGCCCTTTTTTCACTTTTTAAAAGTACTACGGCGGGGCGCGGTGGCTTACGCCTGTAATCCCAGCACTTTGGGAGGCCGAGGTGGGCGGATCACGAGGTCAGGAGATCGAGAACATCCTGGCTAACACGGTGAAACCCCGTCTCTACTAAAAATACGAAAAATTAACCGGGCGTAGTGGTGGGCGCCTGTAGTCCCAGCTACTCGGGAGGCTGAGCCAGGAAAATGGCCTGAACCCGGGAGGCGGAGCTTGCAGTGAGCCGAGATCACGCCACTGCACTCCAGCCTGGGCACAGAGTGAGACTCTGTCGCAAAAAAAAAAAAAAAAAAAAGTACTCCTAAGCAGAATACTTACGATTTGTGAATACTCAAGCAGAATATTACGATTTGTGAATACTCAATCAAAAGGCCAAAAACACGTGTAAGTATGTATCCACATATGCTAGTGATTTTCATGAGGAAGACTCATATTTAGGAATTGTTACATATGTCATGCATCATAAGAGTGCAACAGAACAAATCAGAATTAAACATAATCATAAATATTATTATTATTTTGAGACTGGATCTCTCTGTGTCACCCAGGCTAGAGTGCAGTGGTGCCATTTCAGCTCATTGTAACTTCTGCCTCCTGGGCTCAAGCAATCCTACCACCTAAACCTTCTGAGTTGCCAAGTAGCTGGGACTACCAGCCCACGCCACCACATCCAGCTAATTTTTTGTCGAGATGGGGTTTTGCCGTGTTGCCCAGGCTGGTCTCAAACTCTTGAACTCAAGTGATCCGCCCACCTTGGCCTCCCAAAGGGCTGGGATTATAGACATAAGCCCCTGAGACTAGCCCATAGTCCTAATTATGTTTTAGCACTGTAGTAGAAGCTGGGTATATGAAAATAAAGTTCAATGGCAGAGATTTTACTTTTAGCTGTGGTATTCCAGGAAGCAAGCCTATTTGAAGAGGGAGGCAACTTAACTGAACCTTAAATTATGGATTAGATTTAGAATTTCAAAGTCGTGGACATAGGAAAATCTACGTGACATGAATATCACAGAGTCAGAGAGTTTCTAGAAAACTGTATTCTGGGCATAGTGAACAGAAGGTAATTCAGTTCACCTAGAGTATATAGTAGTCCTTAATGGGAAGTTTTAGGAAATAGTTTGAAAGTAGGGGACTTGATCTTCAGTCCAAAGTACTCAGATTTTGATTATTAAATAACAGCATGATTAGTTCTATTTTATATGCAATAAAAAGAGTCCCATCAGGTACCTCTGTTAAACTCTTCATTTGAGCCCTCTTTTCATTATCTAAAATGTAAAGAAAATTTAAAGCTTTGGTTTCTCCTTGATTTTTCAAGCAGTGCATTTTAAATGGGAAAAATTCAGAGGCTATGTGAAAGTGTAAAGAACACTTTTTCTTACTTATTAATGATCTAGTGAGTATAATATTTGAAAAGGAAGAAAAGAGATAGAGATGTTTCTATAAGCAGTAGTGATATCCAAGTTATTTGGCCTTTTGTAAATCTAAACTGAGAGACTACTCCCGATTGTCAATTCTGATCCCAAGCAACATCAACATCAGGTAAAATGCCGTCTACATCAACCCTTTTGCTGGAAATCACAACAGAAGCCTCAAGAAAAAGAAAACAAAAAGGTTCGCAATTGATTTATCACATTCCTTAAAATAGTAAGCTAAGTGGAAAACTACAGGGTTCAAGTAGTTTATGGTCAAAAAAGAGAAAATGTTTGTCATATTCCTATTGCAGAAAAGAGAATTCTAAGTTGATTTAAAAATACTTTTTACTTCTAGAAAAATATTTCAAAGTTATATTCAGTAAACTATTAGTATAACATATAAAGTTCCTCAACTATAACACAGACATGCATATACATATATAAATGAGATTGTGTTTATTTGATTTTAGAATGCATACAATGTTTATATTTGTACCTATGAGATATATGGGAAACCTTCATTATATGACCTATAATTCAATAAAATATGGAAAGTGTCTTATTTAAAAAACTGCTGCACATACAAACAACTGCTGCAATTCTATCCATATCTTTTCTGTGGATAAGGCCTCTTCCTGTCAGAGAACTCCCCTTCCCTATAAGGACTACCTTCTGCTGCTGGGCAATCTTTCCTCTTTGAACCCTTACAATTGTTGCAACGTGGACAACTATTCCTAAGCCCTCTGTATGTATGACAAGGTTTGCAGACCGACCATCATCAGGGTATTTCTCTTCTGGACATATCCCAGTGGGCTAATTGTCAAAATCTTTAAGAATATGCTAATGAGGCTGGGCACGGTGGCTCACACCTGTAATCCCAGCACTTTGGGAGGCCGAGGTGGGCGGATCACGAGGTCAGGATTTCAAGACCAGCCTGACCAACATAGTGAAACCCTGTCTCTACTGAAAATACAAAAATTAGCCGGGTGTGGTGGTGTGCGCACCCCCAGCTACTCTGGAGGCTGAGGCAGGAGAATCGCTTGAACCCGGGAAGTGGAGGTTGCAGTGAGCCGAGATTGCACCACTGCACTCCAGCCTCGGCGACAGAGTGAGACTCCATCTCAAAAAAAAAAAAAAGAAAGAATATGCTAATGAAAGACTATAATTACATGTTGAAATGTTCACTGCAATGTTTCTAAAAGAAAATGTTGAAAAGTGCCAAATAATAGGATATTGGCTGCATGTAAACCATAATACATAATATAATGCTACACTACCATTAAAAATACTAAGGAGTATTCAGTGCAAAGGAAAGATAAACATGGTATATTCTTACGTGAGAAAATCACGTAAATAGGCTGGGTGCGGTGGCTCACGCCTGTAATCCCAGCACTTTGGGAGGCCGAGGTGGGTGGATTGCCTGAGGTCAGCAGTTCAATACCAGCTTGGCCAATATGGTCAAACCCCATCTCTACTAAAATTACAACAATTAGCCAGGTGTGGTGGTACACACCTGTAATTCCAGCTACTCGTGGGGCTGAGGCAGGAGAATTGCTTGAACCGGAGAGGTGGAGGTTGCAGTGAGCTGAGATCGTACCACTGCACTCCAGCCTAAATAACAGAGCGAGAATCCATCTCAAAAAAATAAATAAAATTTAAAAAAAGAAAATCATGTAAATATGTCTACAATGTATTTTTTGTTTAGAAAATGAATTTATAAAAATGCACAGAAAAGAATGGACTCAAATGCTATAAACCAAAATATTAACAGTGGTTATAGTTATAGTTAGTTGTTTGAATCATATAAAATATTTTCTTAAGTTTTTCCTAAATGATCTACAATGAGCACTATTTACTTTTGTAACAGGTAAAAAGCAATGTATTTAAAGAACGTGTTGAAAATGTAAGAGCTTTAGAAGAAAATACTTCTTATTACCAATTCCTTCCTTCTCTCTTCAACCTCCTCCAATCTTGTTCTTCGCCCCAACACTGTATCCAAACAGGACTTGTCAGGCTCATGTTGTCAGATCTCATGTTTAATTCTCTGTCTTCATTTTATTTGACCTCGTTTTATTTAAGAAGTTTCATCACTCTCTTTACAAAAGACTTTTATCAGATGGCTTGCAGGATACGATTTAAATATCATTTTATTTCCCCGGTCACTGCTTAGTCCCCTCTGTTGGTTCCTTTTCGTCTTCTAGAACTCTAAACATTATAGTATGTCATGGATCACACACCAGGTCCCTTCCCTTTTCTATCTATAATCAATCCTTTGGTAATCTCATCCAGTCTAATGGCTTCAAAGACTATCTATATGCACTAATGCCTCACAGATTTATATGTCCAGGTTGGACTTCTCCCCATAAGTCCAGACTCATATATCTAACTGCTTTCTTGGTGTCCCTATGTGGTGAACATGGACATAAGAAAATCACCATGTTCAAAAATAACTTCTTACTCTTGTACTTAAACTCGCTCCACCTACAATCTTCCTCATCTCTCTAAATGACAAGTTTGTCTTTCTAGTTACTCATGTCAAAAAATAACAAAAAACAACAAAAAAGGAATTATTCATTTTTGATTCTATTTTTCTCAAAAACCATATTTAATCAATTTGCAAATCTTTGTTTGTCTTGGGTACTTCTGTCTTATTTTTTTTTTGAGACAGAGTCTCATTCTGTCACCCAGGCTGAAATGCAGTGGCACGATCATGGCTTATTGCTGCCTCGACCTCCCAGGCTCAAGTGATCCTCTCACTTCAATCCCTCAAGTGGTTGGGACCACAGGCATGTGCCACCACTCCCTGTTCATTTCTTTAAAAATTATTTGTAAAGAGGAGGTCTCACCATGTTGCTCAGCCTAGTCTCAAACTCCTGAGCTCAAGCAATTTGCCTGCCTTGGCTCCCAAAGTGCTGGGATAACAAGTGTGAGCCACTGTGACTGGCCAATTGCAAATAAAAGCTTCAAAATATATCAAGAATTCAGTCATTTTTTCACTACTGCCACCACCTGATGCAAGCCACCATCATTTCTGTCTCAATTACTGAAAAACCTCCTACATCTTCCCCTTCTTTTGTCCCTTGCTTGCATATAGACTATCTCAAACCAGGAGATAGAGTAATCTTTTAAAAACCGGCCATTTCTTTTCTCAAAACTTTCCAATGCCTTACCATCTCAAAGTAAAAGCTCAAGTCTTTAAAATGGCCTAGGAGGCCCTAGGTGATCTGGGTTTGTGTTATCAACCAGATCTCCTAATACCCTTCCTCTTGCTCACTCCATTCTAGTTATCTGGACTTCTTCCTTTTCCTCAAACTCTCCAAGTACATAATTGCCTTGGGAAGTTTGTGTTTTGCTGTTCTGTCCTGCAGAACCACACCTCTGACCACCTGCACTCTCATTGATTTTATTATTCTACATAACATTTATTACTATCTTTCATACAAAATCATGCTGCTATGGACTGAATGTCCTGCCAACATTCCAATGTTGAAACCCTAGTCCCTACTGTGATGGAATTTGGGGATAGGGCCTTTGGGAAATAATTAGGTCATAAGGGTGGATTCTAATCAATTTGCAATTTTTTGACTTCACATTATATTAAGAATCTGGATATTTTTCATTATTGTCAACCACCTGATGCAAGCCTTTTATAAAAAGACATGAAAGCACTTGCTTTCTGTCTGCTCGCTCTGATATGTGAAGACACAGTAAGAAGCAGCTGTCTATAAAACAGGTAGAGGGCCCTCTCCAAAACCAGACCATGCTGGCACCCTGATCTCCAGCTTCCCAACTTGTAGATCTCTGAGAAATAAATTTCTGTTGTTTAAGCCATTCAGTCTATAGTATTCTGTAATAGTAGCCTGAAGAGACTAAGAGATACTTGTATGCACATTTGTTTATTGTTTTCCTCCCCACATCGAGAATGTAAACTCTAAGAGTCTAGGGTTTTTTGTTTCTGGTTTAATGTATTTTTTTCACTGCCATATCCACACTACCTAGAACTGAGTCTGATAGTAGTGGGTAATCAAAAAGTGTTGTTTTAAGGAATAAAAGAAAATGTAGAAAAATATCTTCATGAACTGAAGGTAGAAAGGGTTACTTAGAACACAAAAAGTCTTAGTGCTAAAGGAAATTACTGATAAAAATGACTACATAGGCTGGGCATGGTGGCTTACATCTGTAATCCAGCACTTTGGGAGAAGGAGGCAGGCAGATCATTTGAGGTCAGGAGTTCGAGACCAGCCTGGCCAACATGGTAAAACCCTGTCACTACTAAAAATACAAAAAAAAAACAATAGCTGGGTGTGGTGGCACCCACCTGTAATCCCAGCTACAGGGGGAGGCTGAGGTGGGAGAATCGCTTGAACCCAGGAAGCAGAGGTTGCAGTGAGCCAAGATCACACCACTGTACTCCAACCTGGGCGATAGAACAAGACTCCATCTCAAAAAAAAAAAAAAAAAAAAAAAAAGACTATATAATTTTAAAATTCTGTTCATTTGTTCATTAAAAGGCACATTTTTAAAAGTGGTATTTTAGCCACAATCGTTTCTAGATATCTGCAGGACATATAAGTGACGATGGGTTTGTATCTGTAATATTTCAATAACTAATTAACAGAATTTTCTTTAAAGAGGATAAACAACCCAAAAGAAAGACCAGAAAAAGACCTAACCGTCTTTTTGAATGGCCAATACAAATTTTGAAGCTCATTAGTGATCACAGAAATGTAACATGAAACCACAGTGAGACACTATCTTAAACCACTAGATTGGCAAAAATGGAAAAGTTTGACAGGACCAAATGTTGGCTAGAATGTGTAGCAAAGGAAATACTTACATATCCTGCTATTGATAGTATAAATTGGTACAGTACAACTGCTTTGGAAAAAAAATATTTGATGTTATCTAGTAATTGAAGAGACATAATGACTTAATGATTCTAACCTTAGATTTGTATTGGAACAATAGTTCTCAATGTGTGATCTAGGAAAGCTACACGTCTCTGAGGTCCCTTCAGCGGGTCCGTGAGATCAAAACTACATTCATAATAGTACTAAGAAATCTGCCTTTTGTACTGTCATTCTTGCAAGAGTGTACAGTAGTTTCCAGAGTCTACATGATATCTCAAAACTTTCCAATGCCATTCATGTTTCAAGTGCCCACCACTGCTTTGATGGCTAATGGAATGTGTGCTTATATATTCTGATGCTTTAACATGATCTCAGTTTTGATTTCTAATTGAATAAATACTGATACATTTAACAGATATAAACAAAAGTTCCTAGCATTCTCAATTCTTAGGTGAGTAAAGAGGTTCTAAGATTAAAAAAAAATTGAGAATAGCACCCTAGAGGAAACTCTTGCATATGAGAATCAGGAGGCAAAATAAAAGATTGTTCTCTTCAGCTTTGTTTATATTAACAAAAGACTTGGTGGAGGGAGCGACCACAAGTACATTGACAGGACAATGGCTAAGTAAATTGTGGTATAGTCATCCAATGAAATGCTATGTGGCAGAGGAATTGGATTCAGATACACACACCAATATTGGTTAATCTCAGAAACATAAGGTTTAGTGAAAAATAAAAACTAATTGCAGAATAAGGCATATTTTACAATTCTGTTTATGTAGAGATTCAAAACTGAGGAAAAGTAGACAATAGATTATTTACATATACATAATATATGGTACAACTATAAAGAAAAACAAAGGGACAACAAACACAGAGTTCAGGAGAGTAGTTCCATTTGGAGTAGGGGGAGGAAGACAGGATCTCAGAACAGACAGGGCATTAAAGAGACTGATAAAGTTGTATTTCTTTAGCTGGGTGCTAAGTTCGTGGGATTTTAAATTATCACTATTCTTTATACCTTACATACTATCTATTACATGTTCTTCTGTAACCACGAAATACTTTGTAATGATTTTTTTAAAGTCTTCGCTAACTAGCACTTAAAAACTATGAAACACAACTGTTTTGCCTAGAAGTTTTTTTCTAGTGCTTCTAGAGGGAAGAGACCTGGGTCAGATACTATTCAATGGCCCTTGTAGTTCTATGTGCGTATGCCTTTATTTTCATTTGCCCATGTATGCATTACATTCTAACCTGCTTTCAAAAAATAGGTATTCACATCTCCCAGTCTTTTTAAAACATTGATTTCACCATCTTCAATGCATCAGAATGGTATCAAAATTGATCATTTTTATGGGCATTATTGTATATATCTCACAGAAAGACATTCAAAGCATTAATCAACAGGAGTATATATTACATTAATGCCAAAGGCTTTTCTTTTTTCATAAAACAGCCTTCAGCAATGATATCTTACTTTTGTTCCATATTATATAATTACTGAATATATAATACATAGGACAATAGCCAACTAATAAAAGTTAATGTAAAGACAAATGTATTGAGATTGATAAAGGTAGGATAAATTTTGATAAATGTATTGTTTTATAAGAAAAACCAATATTTTACTTAAAATTCAATAAAGAATAATGCTAACATCTATTTGGTTATTCTCAATGAACACATAGTATTAACATCTCTCTTAAGATGTAGGAAGGGACCAAGCAATATGGAAACTTAATATTCTGAAAGATGAGTATGAAAGAAAGAAAAAAAGAGGAGGAGAAGGAGAGGGAAGGAGGGGGAGAGAGAGAGAGCAGAGAAGATGGGATGGTTTTTAAGCAGCTGCACTTTTAACTGTGCAGAATACCTTGTGCCTTTTGCTTATACTTGCTATACTTGCTTATTCTCAAATTGCATCAGAGGGCCGAGCATGGTGGCTTATGCCTGTAATCTCAGCACTTTGGGAGGCTGAGGCGGGAGGATCACTTGAGGTCAGGACTTTGAGACCAGCCTGGCTAACATAATGAAACTGCATCTCTACTAAAAACACACACACACACAAAGAAAAAAAATTGCTGGGCATGGTGTCATGTGCCTGTAGTCCCAGCTACTCGAGAGGCTGAGGCAGGAGAATCCCTTGAGCCCGGGGGACAGAGATGGCAGTGAGCCGAGATGGCACCACTGCTCTCCAGCCTAGGTGACAGAGCAAGACTCCATTTCAAAAACAAACAAACAAACAAAACTCCAAAATACAAAATTGCACCAGAGTATGTACAGTTGTAAAATAAAATGTTTACAAACAAAAAAGTAAAATTCACAGGTTAAGATATAACAACTCTTATTCTGGTAATGCTTCTTTTGAAACTATTTTATGTCTCCCAAGAAACTCTAACCCCGCCAACAGAAATTACTTCAACCTCTTACTCAGCCTTTAGGTCCCCACCTAAATGACCACTCTTCAGAGGAGTTATCTCTGAACACACTACCAGAAGGAGGCCTCTCCCTGCACCCACCATATAGTATTATTATCCATTATTGTATCCACTCTGTTTCTTTCCTAGCATACTAAGTCTATAGCTATATAATTAATTGTCTGTCTCTCCTATGAGACTGTGACAAGGGGTAGTGACCACATCCGCTTAGATCACCACTGTATGACAAGTGCCCAGTTTATAAAATACCTGGCACAAATTCAGCATTCAATCCATAGTTGTTGAAAGAGTGAAATACAATGCAAGAAATGTGTCATCTCCCTGCTTTACTATTTACCCGAAAATATTTCTTTCTTGGTCCTCTGTTGCAGTTTTCCATTTTGTTTTTTATGATGCCTTAGGGCATCTTGAGAACAGATATTTGACAGAGGACCATACGGCAAACCTTGTGGTGTATATACTCAAGCCAACTTTCTTATCATTCATTGTATAAAATCCTAACCCATCGTTCATGTTTCAAAAAGTTGTAAAACACTACTAGGTAAAAGAACAAAGAAGAGAATTTTAATTTATTTCTAAACACCAAAAAAAGTAACAATAAGGACTTCTAAGAATTAATGGTCAATGATGTAAACAATCCATTGAGAAAGTTGATAAGAGGTATACATTATCTGAAAAGTTAAAAGTCATCCATGTGAAAATAGTAAAGTCAACGTGTAAGAAGACATACATTTCTAAATTTGATGCATTGCTTTGGCTCAGAGTTGACAATTACAGTTTACCTAAGGCAATTCATGCTCTTTTTTCCTTTTCTTTTTTTCTTTTAAATAGTAGTGCTCACTCAGAACCATAAGTCTGCCTCACTTTTGCCGACAGACAATAAAGATTGGGGGAAAGATAATTTTATATAATTTCTCTGCAGGAAGTAAGAAATAGGTATTTTTGCCTTAGGTATCTATAGGCATAGGTACAGTTGTATGACCTGTCAGAATAAGGTTCCAGATGACTCTGATCTACAGTTTTATGGATTGGTTGTTTTGCATTGTCACTTAGCTCTTTTCATTGTACTTCATGTATTTATTCCCAGCCTCTAACTAGACTATAAGTATTTTAAAGGTTGAGACTAGTTTTGAAATGGAACTGACACAGTAGTGACCTTAAAAATGGGTTAAAGTAGGTTCTCAATAAATTCTTGATTTTAGTGACTCTTGCTTATTTGTTTGATACCAGAGATCCTCAAAGTCTTATGAATCAATTCATGTATACATTGAGCCAATTTACTCATTAAAGAAATATCTCTGTGGTAAATTTACATTGTCATTCTTGACAATATTCTATGAAACACAATGGTGAATAAGTTAATGTGAAAAGCTACTACTGTTCAAATTATTCTGTATAAAACTTAAAGAAAAAAGCCAGACTCAAAATTAAGAATGGCAAATTCCTAGGGGCCAGAAACAAAATAGAAATTCAAAGTCAAAGCTCTGTTAGGGAACTAAAGGCAACAGGCTAAGAGAAATAAGGAACTAAATATAATCATAGAGACTAGAGTTTTAATATCTGCATAGGGAAGAGAATTTATGTCACAAGCTTCTTGCACACGAGGAGCTGGAACTGAGATACCTGCATAAAGCTAAGACCCTGGAAGGGTGGTCTCGTCTAGAAAACTTCAGCCACTTGCTGAAAGATAGCAGGGAAAAAGTTAACCACATCAGTCTATGGGTACAAAGGTGAAACTTCAATGCCTTACCAACCTGTGTGGAGACCATGTACTGAAAAATTAGGCCAGGCCTGGTGGCTCACGCCTATAATCCTAGCACTTAGGGAGGACAAGGTGGGCAGTTTGCTTGATCCCAGAAGTTCGAGACTAGCCTGGGCAAGATGGCAAAACCCCAGCTCTAAAAAAAATACAAAGATCAGCCAGGTGTGGTGACATGTGCTTGTAGCCCCCACTATGGCGAGGTAGGGGTGGGGGCGGTTGCTGAAGGGTAGAGGATATCTTGAGCCCAGGGGGCTTCGAGGCTGCAGTGAGCCATGATCGTACCAATGAACTCCAGCCTGGGTGGCAGAGCGAGACCCTGTCTCAAAAAAAAAAAAAAAGAAACAAAGAAAGAAAGAAAAATTAATGTAAAAACTGATAAAACTTAGGAAAGACACAGAAAAATTAAAACCATCCCATATGGTACCTCTGCAACCCAGAGCATCTGAAACTTCCAAAGAAAACTTCTGCTAAAGTGCCAGGCGCGGTGGCTCACGCCTGTAATCCCAGCACTTTGGGAGGCCGAGGCGGGTGGATCACGAGGTCAGGAGATCGAGACCATCCTGGCTAACATGGTGAAACCCTGTCTCTACTAAAAATACAAAAAATTAGCCGGGCCTGGTGGTGTGTGCCTATAGTCCCAGCTACTCGGAGGCTGAGGCAGGAGAATGGCGTGAACCCAGGAGGCGGAGCTTGCAGTGAGCCGAGATTGCGCCACTGCACTCCAGCCTGGGCGACAAAGCGAGACTCCATTTCAAAAAAAAAAAAAAAAAAGAAGAAAACTTCTGCTAAAGGTGAGCTCTCAGTAAAGAAATTGCGAATTAGATGAACATTAAAAACCACTGTGATACAAATTCAGCAGAAATAACAAAGGGTGAAATTCATACCTTAGAAACAACAAATATCAGAATAACAATATTTTAAATATGTTCACAAGGATCTAAGAAATGAAGAAAGCGCCGGGCGCGGTGGCTCACGCCTGTAATCCCAGTACTTTGGGAGGCCGAGGCGGGCGGATCACAAGGTCAGGAGATCGAAACTACGGTGAAACCCCGTCTCTACTAAAAATACAAAAAATTAGCCGGGCGCGGTTGTGGGCGCTTGTAGTCCCAGCTACTCGGGAGGCTAAGCCAGGAGAATGGCAGGAACCCGGGAGGCGGAGCTTGCAGTGAGCCGAGATCGCGCCACTGCACTCCAGCCTGGACGACAGAGCGAGACTCCGTCTCAAAAAAAAAAAAAAAAAAGAAAGAAAGAAATGAAGAAAGCAAGGGGCATCATAAAGCAAGAAATAGACGGGGAAAAAAAAAAAAGAATGGATACATCAATAAAAGGAACATGGTGGCTCATGCCTGTAATACCAACACTTTGGGAGGCTGAGGCGGGAGTTTGAGCCCAGCATATTATCGCCTGAGCCCAGGAGTTTGAGACCAGTTTGGGCAACATGGCGAAACCCTGTCTCTACCAAAAACAAACAAAAAACAAAAATTAGCTGGGTGTGGTGGCACATGCCTGTAGTCTCACCTACTCAGTAGGCGAAAGCAGGGAGGATCACTTGAGCCTGGGAGGTCAAGGCTGCAATGAGCAGTGACTGCACCACTGCACTCCAGCCTGGGTAACAGAGGGAGATTCTGTGAGAAGAAGAGAGGGGGAGGTGATGGGAGGAAAAATATAGATACTACAATAATAAAACCTCAATAAAAACAGAACAATTCAAAACTTACTATATGACAGATACTATTCTAAACTCATTCCATATATCACTCATTTAATACTACAATAAACCTATGAGGCAGATGCTATTCTTATATCCATTTTACCAGTGAAGAAATTGTGGCACAGAGAGGTTGAGAAACTAGACCAGCATTACCCAGCTAGTAAGTGGCAAAGAAATGACTTGAATCTAGGAAGTCTGGCTTCAAAGTCTTTGCTTTTAACCATCACACTATGCTGCTTCTTAATAGATGATTCGAAAAGATTGCTAGCTAGATACAGGTAAAGAGAGAGTTAGTGGGGAGAAAAAAGAGAATTAGTGTGTTGGAAGATAATTCTAAAGACATTGATAATATTAAGGTGATATTAAGAGATATTAAGAAGAAATACTAAGAAGAGCTATTAAGAAGTCATATAAAAAGGAATAATAAAGAGATACTAAGAGATGGATACAAGAAGGAAAAGTTAAACTTTGGAGGACAGAATGAGAAGGTTCCAAATATCTCTTATAAAAATTACAAATGAAGAGACTAAAATGTTACAGAACTAAAGAATAACATGAGTCCTGAAGATTAAAAACTGCAACATAATGGTAAAACCCTGGCAGCTTCTTATCTAAAAGAGAGGTAATGAGACAATCTTCTTGTATTGATAATCATGAATTTTAGAGAAAGACAAAAGCAATGTACCTCCATCTACTGCTCGCCTTTTAAAGATATTTTGATGCCAGTGCTGGAATAATTTTCCTAGAATAGCACTTTCATTAAATCACTCTCCTGCTCAGGAGTAGGCAATGACTACCTAGCCTTAACGCATGAATCTAAACTCAATTTAACTTTTCCCAGCCTGGGTGGCGAAACCCCCTTCTCCACCAAAAATACAGAAAACATTAGCCAGGCGTGGCATCACACAACTGTGGTCCCAGCTACTTGGGAGGGTGAGGTGGGAGTATTGCTTGAGCCCAGGAGGAGGAGGTTGCAGTGAGCCAATATCGTACCATTGCACTCCAGCCTGGGTGACAGAGTGAGACTTCTCAAGGAAAAAAAAAAAAACCCACAAAAAGCTTTTGAAGTCCAATATAACATAGTTTCATCATTTTTACATAATTGGAACCAGCTAATATGCCAATCAACAAATAAGTAAATTCTTATATAATAATCCATCTAATATTTATAACACCATTGACCCAAGTATTATCCACATCATAAGGAAGAGAAAAGTAAGGCTCACATAAGTCACGTACCTTCCCTAAAATCACATACATAACTAGAAAGCAGAGTTGAGATTAAAATCCAGGTCTTTCGGATCATGGAACTCTATATTAAATAATATTCTGTTCCTACAGAGAATCCCCTGCTGCATCCCGCCACTACATCCTCCCCATGGAGAAAAAAAAAAAACAAACTTAAAGGGAGAAATGTTATTTGCAAGAAAGTTTTTCCCTTGCTCTTCAAGTTAAAATAATAAGAATTCAAAGGCAATGATCATTCCATATGTTCCAAATTTACTAATTTTTAAATTCTGCTCCATTCACACTAAAAGCATCAATATGTAACCATGCCAATAGAATTTAAGTGTTTGGTATATGATATCTCTCTGTGACCAATATATAATAAATTCTATGTGTTTAATCTAATTTTGGAATCAAAATTATAAATTATTAACATTTGGAGGATACAGTAACTAGCACACCTAAAAATGGTTAAAACCAGACATAAGACCAAGATCCTGAGCAAGCTCTAGCTGCTGAAAGGTTTCATCAGATTTTTATTCCAAAGTAACTAAGGTTAAATCATTAACCAGATTTCAAAATCCACAACAGTAGGTGATAAGTTAAACATTCCATACAGTAGAATACTGGGCAGCCAGGGAAAGTATGCCTTAGCAATATATGTGTCTGACACTTTCCCCAAGATCATTTAATGATATTGTTTAAGAAAAATAAAATAAAATAATAAGATAAAATAAAAGAAAATAAAATAAAATCCAACTAGGCTTGCAGCAGCAATCATTAAGCCAGCTTGCCCTTTGGCCCACTTCCTCGTAACTGGTTTCTACTTGCCACGCCCCAGGATAACATAGCCTTTGTCACAAGATTCTTTGTTCTCTTCCTGTTCTATAGATAAAATCTCAGACATTGTGAGAAGATACGCCTTTTGTCTGAGATGCTTCTTTAGAAGGTTCTGCATATCAACAAAACTAGGGAATCAAGCTGGTCTGGTGGACCCAGTAAGAAGCTGACTCTTGGAGAAAAGCAGTTACCGCATCCTTATGATTTCATCCAGCCTACCCCCACTGATCACAACACCAAATTTTCCAGCCCTCCGTCCTTTATGAATCCCCTGAAACACCCTTGCCCAGAACCCCTCAAGGAAACAAATTCAAGGCTTGAGAATTCCTCCCATTTTCTTGCTTGGCGCCTTGTGATTAAACTCCTCTGCTGCAACCCTGCTGTCAGTGTATTGGTCTGCTGTTGCACAGCGGGCATATGAAGCTGGCAGTCCTGTAGCATATCTGTGTGTATGTATAATATAAAGAGCAGAAGGATATCTATCAACATGTTACCAGTCGTTATTACTGGTTTGAGAAATTATAGGTAATTTATTTTATCCTTTACTCTTATGTTTTCTTTAATTCTTCCATTTTTACTAAGTAATCTAAAATATTTTAATTTTCATAACTAGGAAAAATAGTTGTTTATAACCAGAAAAGTGAGATTAATTAAAAAGAAACCGATTTTCGTTTTTAAAAATCTGTTACCTACCTGCGTATATGGCTATGGTTGTATGCAAAATCTCAAACTTGTCAGTTTAACTTTTCAGTCCTCGTGGCACACACTAATCTTTGGACAGAATTAACCAGTTGTTTGGCAGTAATGTTAGTATATTACTGAGTGCCTTTTACAAGCCATCACTCATTGGTAGCAGGAAATATATGGCTAATGGCTCCAAGATATGTTCAGAGTTTCTTGGCTACAAGGACTAATTAGATTGAAAAAAAGTTTTCTTTAACTCTGAATCAGTTATACTGACAAAGCTAACATTCCTCAGACAGTTTCTATAATCAGGGAACCATAATATATTATTCAATTTAAAAATTTCATAACATAAGAAGTAATATATGTTAATTTAAATGCTTACTACATATTTAATCACACTCATACCCATCATTACCCAGGTTGAAAAGGCATTTGCCAACCTTTAGCCCAGGGTGACTTCTAAAGCTGAGTTATGAACCCCAACTGAAATAGTGGGTTTGTAATGGAAATGCTGACAACCTTAACTATAGCAGCATGAACAACACTGGCTATAATAAAATTTTTGTTCAGATATAACTCACATAAAAAGTAAAAGCCAAGGGCTGTGAATAGCTCAGTATATTTAAGCCATTTTTCAACACATTCAAAATCCATATAATTCTATATTCCTTTCAAAGCAATACCTGATGGTTTTTCAAACCTCTGTGTTTTGTTTTTAAAAATCTGTATATATTAATCTCTCGTGACTCCCTGTGAAACATTTTTTCCTTTATCTTCAGCTACTGAAAGTGCTAATGAATGTTTCATGAAATAAATGATATTTCGGTCTGGACTTACTTTGCATTTTCAATATCCCTGGGAATGGACTTGTTCAGTGAATTTGCAGAAATAATAAAGGGCCCAGCAAATTCTGATTTGCAAAGCCAGTTAAAGTGACTCTGCATTAGAATTGTCAGTATAAAACTAAAGAGGATAATAATGTTCCACAATAGTTTAATTAGCTCTTCCTTTTCCCTCCATCGAATGTCAAAGGAGTGATTTCTTTTTTCTTTCATGCGAATAATAAAAAAATCTGAGGAAACCAAGCACTTGAGTCAGAAAGCTCTACAAAAAGCAACAGTGACAGTCACTATTTATTTTGTAATTAAGGTGTTACAGTACTCATCCACTCTTAGTCACACACACACTGCACATTTCGATAGCTGGCAATAAGCACTGTTGAAGAGAACACTGCCGAGGAATCACAGAAATACTGCTCTGTCTGTACATACTCCCCTCAAGTCCCGTTTGCACAAACAGAATTCAAGAATCTGGACAAGTAAATAGAACTGATCAAACATATTAACTGTTTCTAGCAGAATTTGGAAATTACTTATGGGACAATAGAGCTTTTTATGTTTCCTTTGATCTCAGATATTTGCATATAATTTAAACAATATAACATTTAAATGCAATTATCATCTTAAATATCATCATCCAAATAGCTTCATTAATCACCATCATTTCCCATTTTTTAAGATCACAGAAGACCAGACTAAGGCAACAGAATGAAGATGATTAACTGATTATGGTTCTTAGAGAAGCAAGCAAAAAAACTGGTTACTTCTTTTGATATATAATAAACTGACTGGGATTTTATTTCAGACAAGACTGTATTTAGAGAGAGATAATTCTACCCTGATTAATATCCATAGAAAGGTAAATCGTATTTTACAAAATATTTGAACTCCACAAGCATTTAACATCATAGCAAGGCTCAGCATATTCTTTTCTGTGCTAACTACATCAAATGACATAATTAGTTTTGAGAGCAGAAATACAGACAGAACACAAAATACAAATATGCTAATGGCTTGATTCTGCTAGACACTTTGTTTTGAAATCTAGACGGCAAAATAAACACTTCCTTTCTATGTACTTCTGTTCCAGAAAAGGGGTCCCAATGCAGACCCCAAAAGAGGGTTCTTGGATCTTGTGTAAGAAAGAATTAAAGCTGAGTCTGCAGTGCAAAGTAAAAGCAAGGTTATCAAGAAAGTAAAGTGGTGAAAGAACATCTACTCCATAGACAAGAGTAGGACGTTCCCGAAAGTAAAAGGAGGAATGCATCTAGGTACAATGCTTATATATATGGGGAGATGTGCTTTGCTACAAGAGTTTGTGATAAAGGATTAACTTTCTTAATTACTATATTTTGCAAGAATTGATATTATTATCTTAAAAGCAAAATTAGGAATGTCTTTGTTCTCCAGATATCAGGATATCTGGACACTCCCAAGTCTGGGTCTGTTTAGTAAACATTATTAATTTGTTCTCTTAACCATAAACGTGTAGAGGTGAGGGATACCTTCCTTTCTGGGAATGCAGCCCAGCAAGTCTCCGCCTTATTTTCCTAGCCCTCATTCAAAATGGAGTCGCTCTGGTTCAAATACCTCTGCCACTTTCTTCCAAATTTAATTGAGATTGTTGGATCTGAAATTACAGCTTATTCTAAAACTTTTACTTTTGAACGTTCATAGTATGACACTGCTGATACCAGAAATGAAATCTACTCAGGGAATCATGTGTAGTTAAAAAAAAAAGATATAGGTAATTTCAAATTATCACATATATTGCATAGGTGGGATAGCTGCACACAAATATTACTCTTGTTCTTGCAATTTTTCTCCCCCTCTGTGGTTCCCTCATCCACTACTCATGTCACAATGCAATACATATTTAAGTCTCACATTTTCCGGAATCTTTTCTCTCCTTTCTAGTCTCACTGCTATGGCTCCTTTGCTACTGTTAATAAAAGGGAGATTCCAGATCATGGAGGATTTTAATTACAAAATAAGGTTTGACAGCACAATGAAAGAGTTAAAATTGTATCCGTAAATCATTTTTTCAAATATTTCTTTTAAGGCTAAGCAATATGTTTCTTTCTGGAGGTTAATTCTATGCCAATTATTGATTCTTTTTTTTTTTTTTTTTGAGACGGAGTCTGGCTCTGTTGCCCAGGCTGGAGTGCAGTGGCTGGATCTCAGCTCACTGCAAGCCCCGCCTCCCGGGTTCACGCCATTCTCCTGCCTCAGCCTCCCGAGTAGCTGGGAGTACAGGCACCCGCCACCTCGCCCGGCTAATTTTTTTTTGTATTTTAAGTAGAGACGGGGTTTCACCGTGTTAGCCAGGATGGTCTCGATCTCCTGAACTCGTGATCCGCCCGTCTCGGCCTCCCAAAGTGCTGGGATTACAGGCTTGAGCCACCGCGCCCAGCCCTATTGATTCTTTATTAAAGTTTATTTATTAAAGATCTGTCAATATGCAGAATTCTGTAACCTGCCTTGCTACTTTTTTAAAACAACCATAGAGAAAAATTTAAATATCAGTGATGAATTCGGTAGAGTCCTTTCATATAAACCATACAATACTTCTGGTACTGGACCAACTGTAACTCAAAATTAGTTGGTTATCTACATGCAGATGGAGTTTATAAGGTACATACTGAAATTCTACTTTTCTAGGCTTTATATTGGTAAATAGCATTTCCCAAGTAAACCAATTAGCTGGACGAGCATTTGGCTCACTTATTTCAGGAAGAACTGCTGTCTAACATCATTGCTAACCGTGCAAAAGTGTCAGAGATGTGCTGCTCACCGCCACATGTCAATGGTGTCAGGCCTTGAAAGATGTTACACCCATCATTACCACAAACCACTTGTTTCCTATGCATTTGATCTGTCCCATGTTTAAACTCTATCCACTTCCTGAAATCACCTGCCTGTTTTAATTCCCTTCAGAATAATTATATTTCAGTGCATGCAAATATTATCAAACTACAGCCATATACATCAGTCTTCCTTCTTTAAAAAAAAAAGCTGCTAGTTACAAGTAGGTATTTTGAGTGTGTTTAAGAGACTTTTATTACTAAAACGTATGGTGAGACGCACATAGTAGAGTCTCAAAGCTGCAAAAATGGTGTCTGTTTCCTTCAACGCATTTTTCATAAGGATGTCAATATTCTCAGACTTCTGACTACAAGTTATTGTAGCAAAGATTCACAAGGTAAATAATAAAAATAATAATATACATTCAAAAACATACAAATTTCAAGGCGATAAATCTTTGTATACTTCTAAGTCCTCTAAATCCCAGAACACTGTATAACATTCCACATTTTTTTTTTCTTTTTTAAGACGGAGTCTTGCTCTGTCGCCCAGACTGGAGTACAGAGGTGCGATCTCAGCTCACTGCAACCTCTGCCTCCTGGGTTCAAGTGATTCTCCTGCCTCAGCCTCCTGAGTAGCTGGGATTACAGGTGGGTGCCACCACACCTGGCTAATTTTTGTATTTTTCGTAAAGACGGGGTTTCACCATGTTGGTCAGGCTGGTCTTGAACTCCTGACCTCATGATCCACCCGCCTCAGCCTCCCGAAGTGCTGGGATTACAGGCGTGAGCCACCGCACCCGGACTATTTCACATGTTAATCTCCAAATAGCTATGTATGGGATTTTGTGATAATCAAGAATTTATGTAGAGAAGCAAATAATACCTAAGTATCTCACCTATACCACCTGTACTACTGCTGAGGACACAACATAGTTTGATTTTTTTAACCTACACCAAATTGATAGCTGAAACTTATATTTTATTGTTTTATGTGCACTTCTTCCATTACTGGTGAGGCTAAATACTTTTGGAATGTTTTTCCTACGAAAATGTTCTATCCATGTGCCATTTTCCCATTTAAAAGTTAAGAATCATTTTTACTGAATTTCTGAGTAAGTTGAGATATCAACAATTCATTTTCCTCCGAAGAACATCTATTCAGTGTGGTTTCTAATGGTAAAAGATACATGAATAAGTGCACAGATTAATTTAAAGCATACACTTACTTCCAGAGAATAGATAACTGAAGAAAACGGACACATTTAAACCAAAGGATACAAATGAACAATTTAGCAGCTGCAGTTCCTCATGTGAATAGAGTTAAATAAAGATGTGGTTAAGTTGATGACCACGCCCCTCAAAAAGGGTGTGCAACAGAGATGATGATTCTTTGTCCCCATCATAGTGTATGTTACTATTCTCTGTGGACACGTAGAAGGAAAAATGAATTGAGTAAAACCCTAAATTCTAAAGATAGCACTTTAATATATTTAAGAGTTTACTGAAGTTTTAGAACAAAGCAGTGTTTATATGATGTGATTAGATATTTCTAATTATAATAATTAACCTTCCCATTAAAATATAGACATTACCAAGGTTTATACTGCTTTATCAGTTTATATTGAATTTATAACTAAAATTTTCATATTTTATATCCTTTTGAATGTTTTTGATATTATTGTCCATGTTATAGTGGAAAGAACAAGAGATATGGAAGTAGAAAAAATATTTGCTCTTATTAATTGTGTGACCTTGTGCACTTTACTTCACTTTTCTGAGCCTCAGTCTCCTTTTCTATAAAACCATGCTTAATATAATGCCTGGCACTTAGCCCTTTATAAATGGTAGTGGTTACTATAATCACTATTAGGTATCAGCAAATGCGTAATTAACAAACAGTACCTAGCATAAACATTACCTTCAGGCTTTCTGCTACAAATTCAAGCAGAATCTACTCCTTTAAAATGCACATAAAAGACAATGTTTTTGAAGACCTGGCTTTCTACTTGTTTTAATATCATTTTTATTAGTTATTATAATAATCTTTTATATTCATACCTTTTTTATTTTCCCCTAAACTTTTACTATCAATTACTTAGACTAATCAAATAAATACTATATTCTTTATCTTTTCTTCCATGTTTATACATGCTAAGGAAAAAGATATCCTAACAAAATAGGATACTGGAAATTTTATGATCCACCCTTAAATGGGGGAAAACGATTTTTCCATGAAAGCTTAGAGATGTCATTCAAAATAACATAAGCCTTCATGATTATGTTTTTAGAGTCTTATTTTTAAAAGTGACCAAAATGGAAAAGAGTGAAAGAATATGTAGAGAAACTAAAATTAATAAAATCATACATTATTTCAGAAAGCTTTATATTTTAACTTGTGAATTCTGACCTTCATTTTTTAAACTGGACTGAATAAACAAAATCTAATCAAAATCAACTAGAATTAATATCCTCATACTAGCTTTAATATTTATATGCAACACCTTTTTCATAAGGCATTTTCATATTGAATATCTAATTTTACTTGCATAACCACCTTGAGGGATAAGTAGCCTAGATATTACCATTGCTATTTTTCAAATTAAGAAAATTTTTGTACAAATGAGGAAATAGGCACTGAGAGGTTATATGGCCAAACTATGTCCAAAAAAGTAGCTGGTGACAAAGTTGGAACACAAATGTGTGTGTCCTGATTCTCATCCCTGGACATATTATTTCTAGTGAATACATCTTTCAGATACAACTATACCAGAATCCTTTGCCACAGAGCTACCAGTTTCCAGTAGAAGTCAGGGTTTTCTCCTCACTACTTCAATGAATCTTAAAATTAAAATGCCACTGCTGTTGTTTGAATGTGTCTCCCAAAGTTCATGTGTTGGAAAATTAATCCCTAGTGTGAAGGCATTGAGAAACAGGGCCTTTAAGAGGTGATTATGTCATGAGGACTGTACCCTCATAAATGGATTAATATGGTTATCACAGGAGTAGATTTGTTATCACAGGATTAGATTTGTTATAAAAGCGAGTTGTACTCTCTCTTGCTTCTCTCTCATGCACGCTCATTGACCCTTCACCCCTCCACCCTTCCGCCATGGGATGACAGAGCAAGAAGGCACTTGCTAGGTACTAGCACCTTGATATTAGACTTCCCAGCCTCCAGAACTGTAAGACATAAATTTCTTTTCCTTAGAAATTACCTAATCTGTGGTATTTTATTATGGCAATGCAAAACTGGCTAAGACTGCCACCTCCCTTCTGATCGTTTTACATGAAAATACTCTTAAGGAGTTTGAGTCATATAACTTTGGCACAAGGAAATGTTATATTTGCTAAATTTGTCTCATCAACTTGCAGAATACAAATTTCAGCAAAAGATGCCAGTTAATTTCAAGAAATCACAACAGCAACGGTACTGCCCATGACTTGGTTGTGTTCAAGTTACACTCAAAACGTGTAAAAAGTGGAAAATGGGTGTGTTGCTCAGGTAGCTCTGATACTGTTTGGTAACCTCCCCAATCCCTAAGCCCTACATCTCTTAAGCAGGCTCATCCCTATTGATGAATATATCAGAGGGACTGGTGGTGATGAAAACTACAATAATGGTAACCAAGTTGACTCCTGGATTCCACCTATTTCCATAGTGGTACAAGGGAGTCTCCATTCAGGGCATGATCCAGCTTTTCTTATGATTCTGCTGCAGCAGCAGCAGAGAGCTAGTTCTTTCTTCATTTGTCTTTCTTCCCTCTTCCCTTACTCTCACATCTCCCCCGTTGACAATGCTACTCAATATCAGTGCTTTAACCTCTTGTATCAAGTATGTCCCTGTGTTTTACTTCAGGAGTCAATCAAATTAGAACATTTGAAATATGAAGATTTGGGCCGGGCGCGGTGGCTCAAGCCTGTAATCCCAGCACTTTGGGAGGCCGAGACGGGCGGATCACGAGGTCGGGAAATCGAGACCATCCTGGTTAACACGGTGAAACCCCGTCTCTACTAAAAAATACAAAAAACTAGCCGGCCGAGGTGGCGGACGCCTGTAGTCCCAGCTACTCGGGAGGCGGAGGCAGGAGAATGGCGTGAACCCGGGAGGCGGAGCTTGCAGTGAGCTGAGATCCGGCCACTGCACTCCAGCCTGGGCTACAGAGCGAGACTCCGACAGAGCGAGACTCCGCCTCAAAAAAAAAAAAAAAAAGAAATATGAATATTCACTTTTTAACTAACAAGCTTGAATCCACAATGAGCTAAAGCTGACTAATATTCCCATATATTCTTTTTACCGACATTGAAGCAAAGATAAAATAATAAAAATGACAGCAGTGACAGGTTATTGGTGAATATTTTAGCTCAGTATGTGCCAAGGATTCAATGACATATAAGACAGCATAATATTGACAAGTATTACATAGATTACCATGATCTTCATGTGGTACATACTGTGGTTGGTGGCTCTTTTTCTTTCTTCCTTTTAAAAATGAAGTACACCCATCCACTCTTAGACTAAAAAAAAACGGTGTTTGGATAAAATCTTTAGGAGACATACAACTTCTTAACAATAATTATTTAGAATAACATCAGATCAACTCTGACAGCAGCTGCCTATTTACATTTACACAATGCATGTGATCACTGTAACTAAGCATGGGTAAAAGCAAGAGGACCTTCTGAATTAAAATGTAGTACCATCCTCACTATTCATATTACACACATTAAAAATTTGAATGACTGGCTTCTGAAAACCGCTTTGTTGAAGTGAAATATATATTAAGAAAAGTGCATATAAGTGGCCAGGTGAATGAATCTGCAGAAACTAAACACACCCATGTAACTAGCGTCAAGATTAAGAAACAGAACATGACCAACACCCCAGAAGCCTTTACATATTCCATTCCAATCATGAACCTACCCTAAGAGTAACTATTATAATGATTTCTAACATCATAGATTACTTTTGCCCTAAACAATCACTTCTAAAGAATATGTTTTTGAAGACCTGGTTTTCTACCTGTTTAATGGGTAAGAAGTTGAAATGAAATATCTGCAAATATATTTTAGTTACTCGAAGCACCCAGAAAATTTCACTGTAGGGTTGAATAAAGAAAGCAACAAGGATTAGGTTGATGTTTAATAAGCACTCACTGAGCTGAATTTACTATGCCAACCCTGTGTTATAGATTTTGTCTGTAACACTGTGACACAGATTTTTGTCCTGAAAAAGCAGACTAATGATATCATACATAATTGAGAAAGCATCATGCCAGTATACAGCCATAAATACAGAAACCTTTATACTGTAGTGCAAGAGAGTACAGGATCAGCTAAAAGGTTCAAAGTATTATGGAGGAAACTGGGAAACCAGTGAAAGGTAGGATAGTTGGGGAAGCTTTTTATAGAGTGGTGGAATTTAAAGTGAGCCTTTAAAAACATACATGAGGCTCAAAAGGACAGAGACAAGGAGGAGGCTTTTCAGATTGGAAAAGGCACAAAAGCCTGGGCTCTGAGACAAGGAGGGTAAGACAGATGAGCTATGTATACAGTTCCCTAGCAAAAACAGATTTTGAGATGCAAAAGCAAATACCTATATATGTCTATAAAATCATTGATTTGTGTTGAAAGAATTCACTCAAATCCAAACGGCCATGATCTCTGCTTCCTTTCACTGCTACCTGAAGATATTAATGTTTTCACCCACTAGTTTCCTCTAGAAATGAAAATGAATTAGGAAACGTTTATATGTTATGCATTGAAAACATTGTTTGGTAATGACTAGATTACTGAACAGCAAGAAGAAAACATGACTTTCTTTCCTAAGTCCTTTCGACATTTCACATTAAAAATACATTTGCCTGAGCTTATTCATCTTCCTTAACTGATGAATAAGCTCTAGAGATTTGCTGTACAACATTGTAACTACAGTCAATAATAATGTAATATACACTTAAAAATTTAAGAGGGTAGATCTCATGTTAAGTGTTCTTACCAAAAATAGAAATAATAACAAAAAATATTTCTGTGACTGTTTTGGACCTCTTATTTTTTTCCCTTATTTTAAAGACACTCATTTGTTTAGAAAAATTAGGAGTGACTTGGTGAGAGTGAGGAAGAAAGAAGTCTTACAAACTGGAAAATTTATGTAGATAAATACGTATTTGATTCCCTGACATTTAATAATGTTCCCTTGAATTTTATAACATATTTATGGTGTTGCTATTGATAGAGTACAATTTGGTCAGCAAAAATTGTTTAAGTTACTTGAAATCCTATATATGAAAAAAATCCAAAGAAAGCTGAACAAACAAGTTAACATTTTTATTAAAATAATGTAGTAATATGTATACTCAGTTTTACTCAGGCTGCTAAGATTTAAGTAAGGTCAATTCTACTGACATTTTGTCACACTGGTATATTATCATTTCGTGTTTCTAAAAAGTTAGATTATAACTCAAAGTTTAAATCTGTTAGGAAACCTTAGTTGAATACTTTCTTGCATCTTAGGTCCTATAAGTCACTATAAGTAAAAGTTAAATGCTCTAAAAACAGGATTTTCTCCACAGTTTTTGTTTAATAGATTATTTAAAAATCTCAAAGACTTTTCAGCGAAACTAATAGTAGACAATATGAAAAATTTTTTTCAGGTATTAAAGCATAGTTGTTTCAGCAGTTAGTTACATTTTACATTGAGGCAGTCACTCCCATTAGGTCCTATGACTTGGTCCTTACTGTTCACCATAAACCTTTGTGGTTTGGTGGCGTCCATAAGTTTAGGTCCTTTCTATTATTAAATCAGTTGTTTCCAATTTCACCAATTCCCTTGAAGAAGCAAAGTGTGGACTAGGAAATATTGTTAAATACCGGTGTCCTCCTTATTCTAATTTACCTTGTTTCTCCTCTCGAATTTACAGTGAACAGTAATTTTCAGACTGTTACTCTCTATTTGTCAACTTTCCACAATGTCTTATTTTGAAATATGCCTGCTCTACTAAAATGATATGCAATTAACTCAATTTAATAAGTACTTATTGAGCAACTTCTATCTCCCTTCCAAGAAATGACCAGGCAGGACCCTGTTTAGCTTCCAATATCAGGTGCATTCAGGTTGGTATGGCCATAGATTGGGCCCCTCTGACTGAGGTGCTATGATAGCACCGAGACTGTAAGGACAAATAGAATACAGTCCTTGTCACTAAGAAACTCAATAGGAGGTATAGACAGAAGCAAATAATTACATAAAAAGTGCAAATGTGGTATGTGCTCTATTACCAATAAGGCTAAAGGGCTGCTGTGACACAGAGAAAGGAGTGGTTAATTCTGTCAAAATGGAGCTAGAGAGATTATGGACAACTTCAGAGAAAGTAGCATTTATACTTCCAGTAAATTTTTTATTTGGTCAGCATCGACTTTCTGTATGTTTTCCAGTATGTGAGCATGAGTCTTTGTTGCATATTTTTGACCACAAAGGAAGTAAAAAAGTGGATGAAATATACGTAATAACTCTAGACAAGGTCTCCAAATGTACATGGACTCTACCGCCCAGCTATGTGATCGTGGGAAATCCTTCATCATTCTGCATCTCAGTTTCTTCAACTGCAAAATAGCTTTGGATGAAATGTCACCTTGGGTCCCTTTTAGCAGGCACCAGATAATCTCTAAAGCTTCAACCAGCTGTGGAGTTTCTGAAAATGTTTTGTCGTTTATGTTTCTTCCCCCAAAACATTTTAACTTTGCTATTATTTTACTTCTTTCTTTTATATAAAAAAGAAATACTACTATGGAATAAATCCATAGCCTTTCCCCTGTAACACTGCCTTTAATCAGAACTCTCATTGTTATTAATCCCGTGAAGAAGTCAGAGTGGATAAACAGCTAATCGGTAACTAATGTGACATGGAAACATGGCAGATATCAAAAGGTATAGTTGATTGTTAAAAATAAAATAACTTATTTAACTCATAAAAACGTTAACACTGTTCAGAGGAAACTTAACTAGCTTTTATCTTGTAGGTTGGCATCAATTTAACTGAAGTGAAACCCATTTTGGATTTATGCAAACCTCAGGATAAATAATACCTTCAAATACATTAATATAATTTCCCCCTTTTGAATGGAATAGTTTTAATTGAACTTTACTAACTGTTTGGTTTAATACCTGGAGTCGACCTATAAAACAGGGGTGGTTTTAAATCAAACAGTAAAAAAATCCTCAAAGCTGAAAATTAAAGTGATAGCCACAGGGAGAAAAAAAGACTTATCAAATATGTCTAGTAAACCAGCAATGTTTTATACAATATATATCTATTAGACATAAGTTTACATATGTATATAAAGATACGTATCTATAAACTTTAAAATTAATCATTGGGGAAAAAATAATTGTCATTCACCAAAAAAAAAATATGTATATATATATTCAATGTTTTAAAGGCATCAGAATCTCTGTTAACAACCATTTTCTTTCTCTAAAGACTAATTGGTAGGCCGGGCGCGGTGGCTCACGCCTGTAATCCCAGCACTTTGGGAGGCCGAGGCGGGCGGATCACAAGGTCAGGAGATCGAGACCACGGTGAAACCCCGTCTCTACTAAAAATACAAAAAATTAGCCGGGCGCGGTGGCGGGCGCCTGTAGTCCCAGCTACTCAGGAGGCTGAGGCAGGAGAATGGCGTAAACCCAGGAGGCGGAGCTTGCAGTGAGCCGAGATCGCGCCACTGCACTCCAGCCTGGGCGACAGAGCGAGACTCCGTCTCAAAAAAAAAAAAAAAAAAAAAAAAAAAGACTAATTGGTATGCCAATCTTGAATGAATTAACCCGCAGATTTATAATTTAACCAAGAATAAAATGACAAGAGCAATGTTATTTTATTAACTTTACTGGTAATGAAGTTACATTATACAATTTGCTTCTGAACTTCATAAGGCCTATGAGAATGTTTAAAAGGAAGTGATATATTCTCTTCCCTCACCTTGCCTACTTTCCTCCCTTTTCCCTGCAACAGTCACTAACTAACTAACAACAAACTAACTAAATAAATAAGTAAACTTAACCCAAACAAAACTGCTCTCTAATTCTTCAGGCAATGCTTCATAAACTTTTCCCACCAAAGTACCCCTAATGGAAGAGAAGACTGAAAATACTCCCGTAGGGATCTGCTACAAGTGGGAAATTTCTTTGAAGTCATCTGCTTTATTTTAAAAATTAATGTGGATTTTGAATTCTACTCCATAATATATATCTGTTTTAATGTAAAAATGATGTGTTTTTTCCCCAATATCTTTGAGCTACAGAGGTCTAGAAAAATATGCCAAGTTTATACCATAGTTTTGCACCTTCCAAGAAGCACACAATTTTAGCAGCTTAGCTTTACAAGGAATAAACATAATTATGATATTTTGTTTTCCATGGAACCCACATACTTCTTTCTTTTTGTTTGCCTTTCACATCAATGTGATTTTTTTCCCTTTTGCCAATAATGTTGATGCCTGTAATTGTAGCACTGAAGTAAAATAAATTTGGTATTTGCTATACCACACAGAAAAGATCTAACTCTATCAAAGTAGGTATGTGTGTTCTAATAACACAAAAATATGGAAAAAGATATTGGTAGTAATCAAGTTTTTCTTTTAATATTAGCTATATAATTCATTAACTGAATTAGTTTTTTCTTATCTGTATCACTCCAGTTTAAAAAAAAAAAAAAAGGCACTCTTTTGTTTTTGTTTTTGTTTTTGAAGAGAAGGGGATCACTTTACAAGGAGACAGTCCATCATCAAATAAAATGAATTATATAGTGTTGACCTATTTTTGTTTTTTGCCATGTTATACACAGTCCTGAATGTGCTAGAAAGTGATTCAAACAGGGCTGAAATGTACATTAAGTAAACAAGACAAGTTAGACTCAAATACCAAGGAAAAGTATTTAAATATGAATAAGAGGTAATTGGCTTGACCTTTTACAATGCTTTGTTTCTTCCTGCAGACGAAATACAAAAAGTATTTTCTCCTAAGGCTTTAGTAAAAAAAAAAAAGGAAATAGATTCTGAACAGAGATTTGACAAATGACAGTCAGTTGTCTTAGAGTACAGGGCAGGTGAAATTTCCAGGCAGGGGATGCAGTATGAAATCGTACACAGAGACAGGATTATTATAAAGGAATAAAAATGGCTCAAGAGACTGTATGTCTGGGTATACTGAAATGAGAACTAGGAGGAAATGAAAGAGGAATGCAAGCAGGCAGAATGTGCTTAAGATCTTTTTGAGTTGAGAATTCTCAGTCTGAATTTCATAGGGAAAGAAAAATAACTAGTCAAAATAATTTGAGAATAGGGATTGCTATTGCCCAAACAGTGAGATAGGAAGAGGATTTTTGGCAACAGTCTTTTGAATACACTGGCAGGAAGAATGCACAAAATCAGGAATAATCAAAATAGAGCAGAGAGATTTTGTTCTTGAAATGGATTGGAAAAAGGAAGTTGGTGATATTACAAAAAATAAAAATGAAAAATAAAATAAAGAAAAAATATATGAAAGGATTTGCCAAAAACCCAGGAATAGGAAACAAACAAATAGAATTGAATACGATACATAATTACTGAGACTGGAGGAACTATAAGATATCTTTATGATTTTTCCCTTCTAATAAGACAAAAGAAACAACTATAATATCCTTAGTGGTATATCAATACTACTACTACTACTACTACTACTACTACTACTACTACTACTACTACCACTAAAGATAATGGTCCAGCAAGAGCTGCATATTTACTAAGTGCCAAGCGTATACTGTAAACTATACCATTTTACTGGATGCAATGCCTATGTTAACTAATTTAATCTCACTGTAATTATTCTCATTTTACAGATGAGTAAACAAAATCTTAGAAGTTAAAATTATTTGCTCAAGTTACAGAACTAATAGGTAGTAGAGCTAGGATTAGAAAGTTATAGTGTCAGGCCTGGCGTGGTGGCTCACGCCTGTAATCCCACCACTTTGGGAGGCCGAGGTGGGTGGATCACAAGGTCAGGAGTTGAAGAGTTGAAGAACAGCCTGGCCAACGTGATGAAACCCTGTCTCTACAAAAAAAGTTCATAAATTAGCTGAGCATGGTGGCATGCACCTGTAATCCCTGCTACTTGGGAGGCTGAGGCAGGAGAACTGCTTGAGCCTAGGAGGAGGAGGTTGCAGTGAGCTGAGATCGTGCCACTGTACTCTAGCCTGGGCAAAAGAGCAAGACTTTGTCTCAAAAAAAAAAAAAAAAAGAAATTTATAGTGTCTAACTCAAAAGGCTGGGCTCTACAATCTACTTTTGTCAGTAGCAGTAGTGGCTAAAGTGTACAATATTACTGAATGTCTTGCTACATAACTACATAAAACATATATGTATATATACACTATATACACATATATAGTTAAATAGCAATACTTTTTAAAAGTTTTTTATTGATACATAATATTTGTACATACTTATACTTATGGAGTACATGTGATATATTGCTACATGCATAGAAAGTGTAATGACTAACTTGGGGTGTTTAGGATATCCATCACCTTGAACATTTATCATTTCTTTGTGTTGGGAATATTTCAAATCTTCTCTTCTAGGTATGCTGAAATATACAATATATCATTCCTACCTACATTCAATCTATTCTGCTATCAAATATTAGGGCATACTATTTAATTTTTTTTAAGAGACAGGGTCTTGCTCTGTCGCCCAGGCTAGAGTGCAGTGGTGTGATCATAGCTTACTGTAGCCTAAAGGAATGCTCTTGCCTCAGCCTCCGCAAGTAGCATGAAATCAGCTAATTTTTCAAATTTTTTGATGGGGGTGGTCTCACTATGCTGCCCAGGCTGGTCTCAAACTCCTGGCCTCAAGTGTTCTTCCCACCTCAGCCTCCCAACTAGCTGAAATTACAGGTGTGAGCCATTGCACCAGGCCAGAACCTATTCCTTCCACCTAACTGTATGTTCGTACACATTAACCAACCACTCTTCATCCCCCTACCCTTCACCTTTCCCAGTCTGTGGTAACTACCAATCTACTCTCTATCTCTATGAGACCAACCTTCTTAGCTCCTGCAATATGAGTAAGAACATGCAATATCTGTCTATCTGTGCCTGGCTTATTTCACTTAATTACCTCCAGTTCCATCCATGTTACTTCAAATGAGAGAATTTATTTCTTTTTTACAGATGAATAGCATTCCATTGTGTATATATACCACATTTTCTTTATCCATTAATCTACTTATAGACATCTAGGCTGATTTCATATCTTACCTATTGTGAACAGTGTTGCAATAAACATGGGGTACAGGTATCCCTTTGATATACTGATTTCTTTTTCTTTGGATAAATGCCTAGTAGTAGAACTGCTGGATCACATGTAAATACCTATGGTTATATATAACATATCTATAATTGCTGATTGAGGTATATATAAATACCTGTTGATTGAGTGTGTGGTATATATTTAAGTATACTAAATATATTATCTATAAATATATATATTTTCATGTGTAGTACTGTGTGGGTATATATAGATATATTATTGATATCTACTTCTTTCCAAAATGTAAAAAGTCATTATACATATTGAACAAAGAAAATTTAGAAAAAAAAATTCTGGTAGAAGGCAATCAAAAAGTATTAATAGAAACAAAATGAGCTGATTTAAGAACTGGTCTTTTTTGTGCTATATATATATTTCAAATTACAATACAAATGTTTAAAATGTTATTATTCCACATTAAGCTACCTGTTAGTAAATATGCTTCTAGTCAGGAAGCTGTATTTTTAAATCCAAAGATAAATTCTTTAGAAGAGCTATTAGCAGAAAGTTGCCATTACAGTTGTAATTTGTGTGATTTTCCATCATACTATACAATTTTTTGAAAACAATGAAAGAAAATAAATAATACAATATAATCATAGTTTGTCTTCTTGTATTATTTTGCTCCTTGGACCACAAACCGATACAAACTCGGTAAAATTAAAGAAACGTGTTGAGGATTTGATTGACAATACCCGACCGGCTGAGATGACCAATGCCCAATGTTATTCAAAGAATATTCTGGGTTTTATAGATTCACTATTTTTAACTTAAAAGGAAACTAACAGGTTTATATAGTTTGTAATAAACTTGAGTAACATATATGAAGTCCTTACCAAAAGTCCTCAGAGTTACAGAATGAAATTACTTCAGTGCAATTTCAAGTATAAGATTTATGGTGTACTTCTCTTATCTAAGAGGGAAAATGCACTTCTTCATGCACATAATCTCACCTTCAGCAAATATTTCCTTGATCTTCTTTTCTTTCACTTTTCAACCTCTTGCAAAAGTAGATAATACTTACTGACAAAGCTATTTACCCTGAATTAAAATCTCAGAGACATTTTTATTTCCCACATCCTGTTCCTCACAGGAGCCATGGCTTGTCCATTCTAGCCCTTCAATGATGCTGTACTGCTTACCACATCAAGACTAGACTCCTTAGCCTGACACTGAAGTCTCAGAGATACCTAGCTTACTGCTCCAGCCTTAGAGTCAACCATTCCCTTCACCTGTCCTAAAACATTCTGCCACTTTGCCTTGCTTATGTCGTTTTCTCTCTAGAAAGCAAACCTCTTTTCCATGTCTGTAAAACCCTAACCTCGTATTTCACCTTTGACCTCTTCCATGAAGCCTTCTCTTATCTACCCATTCAAAAGTACTTTCCTCCTCATCTCAACTACAGGACATTATCTCTTCCTGCAGCATTTCTCACATGCATCCTTATTTTATAACACATTTGTGTGTATGCATATATACACACATTTTTCTCATTTACTATATTTTTAACCACACTCAACCAAAAACTCTCACAATCATTGTCATATAACCAAGAGCCCTATAGTACGGTTCCTTTGCCAACAATATCCACTTAAATGTTTATCAAATGAAAGTACAAACATATTATCTGATTAGAGAAATGAAAGCTTTAATAATGTAGCAGTGGTTAAAAAAAATGATGTAAGACAAAATAGGTTATTAAAATGTAGTATGCTGTCAAATATAAGCTAATGAAAACTATTTTCCAGCTTTTCTTATATCAGTAAACAAGCAAAAAATACTTTTATGAATAATGTTTACAGATTCTTTAATCTTTCCATTTAAACCACATAGGCAAGAAATAATCTCAAAGCAGTTATAAATCAATTACCTTTGCTTGCACTTTCTACATGTTCCAGTTCTTCAGGAAATTTTAGGATATCTCGGTAATTTTCCTCACAAATGTCAGCAATAAAATGCATAAGGGTTGTTTTTTGATCCACTGATTTAGTATCTCTGATCTGGAAGAAAACAATAACACATTTTTTAGTAATTTTTTAGTAAATATATACTTTTTTAAACAAATGAATTTATTATAACCCATTTAAAATTTTTTTAAAACTTTGGGGTAGGTTCTTAATGTGGTCTACTAGTGGTGCTCTAGATTTTAAAAGGAGCTCCATATTTTAAAAGCAAGTAAGATGACCAATAAAGTGCCAAATTAAACCTTAATCTGTATTTTCAAAAATGTCTAAATTATTGTGGCAAAATGAACTATTCTTTTCAGGAGAGAAGAACATTCATTTAAGTATTGATAATAGCCCAAATTACCGTGTGCTTATTTTATCATCATTCTGTTCTTTGCTTTATTATAAAAATATGTTCTTAAAAGTTATATTCATTTGTGAGATTATATTTATTTCTAGCCATTGTTGATGTAAATTAATGTAAAGGAGCAAGCACATTTTACCCTCCTCTACTTGCATGGACCATCAGAAAAGAATTCTCAAGGTTGTGCTTATCCTGAGTTATTAAAAAAAAATCTCACCATACAATCCTGATAATATAAAAAATTTTATTTGCTTACATACTGTATTTCCTTTTCAGACACACAACAAAAGAGATGCCACAGTTAGAATGGTAAAAATCTTTAAAGCATAGGACACACAAAAAAAGAAAATCTAGTGCTTTAATATAATTCTCATACTAGACTAAGCTGCAAATAAAATCAAGGATTTACTTAGAAACAAGGCATAAATACGGCATAAAGTATCAAGTTTTCTCATTCTTTTGGATGTTTTAATTCTATAATCCTTAGATGATGGCTTTGTCCACTGATGTTCATACTGATTTGGAGTTTTTAGCTTTAAGGATTACTCTGTTTAGAATAAATGAGTATTTTTCACAAACAGGTTTATAAAAAGGCTGTACAGGATATTTAGGTAATTACAGAGTAAATTAATCCTTATTGTTTTAGTGACTAAGAAAGAAAAACATAGCATTTAATAAATCAGGCCCATACTGGATCTGTTTTGTTCTACAGGTTTTTAGCAACTATTTACATCTCAATGATGTAAACAACTTAGAAGAAATATTAGTCTCAAGGTTCCAACCAACCAAGCAGCCACAGGAGGCATAATGTTGATAGTTCACGAGGTCACAATGATTTCTTTCAAAATTTCTGGGATTACTTTATCCCACATAGGAAAAATATTTAAAATTTTACATTATCATGCTGATCTACTGAACACTTACAAGTAGTTTAAGGTAGAAATGACACAACTCAAGGATAAGCTGTAAGAACAAAAAGCAACACAAACCTCAAGGGCAATTTTTCTTAAGTAAGGATAGCAGCTGTAGAGGAATCAATGGGAAGCTCACATTCCTAAAGAGAGGTCTTTACCTGGGACTACTGTGTGATATGTTTACAAAGTGCATCGTTTTTAAGAGTATGCCAGGTATTCCAAATAAAAAGGAAATTAACATTTTCTTTTTCCTTAGAAGTTCACTAACTACCTAAATCCTAAAATTCTGAAAACATTAAGTGCTTAGAAAAAATTGCAGGTACATCTTCCGAAAGGAAAGGAAATTCCTATGTATTTTATGGACTCTTTGGAGACAAAAACAGTTTTTTTTTTTTAAAGAACACAATTCAAAACAACAAAAACCCACCTACTTTTTTAGGACATCAAACTGTACAAGTACACTATAGTTTACAATAAAATGCACATGGCTAACACTGGAAAGGAAATAAAAAAACAGAAAAATAGCACTGTGCTCGTATGTCAATTTTATGGGTGATTTTTTTTCTTTGTCACATGTGTTAGATTGTTTTGTATTAAAAAACATTTCAGTTTTTGGCATGCATACTTATAAGAGCTTAATTTTCAAAAATTGTATTTATTAATAAATATTTATTCAGTATCTGGTCCATTAACAATCTGATTTGTTACAAAATTTAGGAGAGTTAATGGTTATATTTTAAAAAGATAAATAAAGCGTAACATCAGTTAAATGTATTAGCATCTTTGATGAAATGATAAAGACTTTTAGAGAGACTCTGCATGTATTTTTTTTTTAGAATCAGAATATTCCCTTCAAAGCATGGGCAAACATGGCCAAATGTCTGTCTTGTCAAGTTGAGAAATATCTTAGTTGGTCTGGGAGACAAGCTGCTTAATGTATTGCAATATTTGTTTTTTTTTTTTTAAGAAAAAACCTCACACTGAGAGACCATTTTAATGGTTCAAACGGGCAGGAAATCACAACAAATGGGTGGTCTTTTAAATCTTTCTCTATGTGTGAGAGACATTAGATCAATTATTTAAAATATATATATATATAATATTTAAATATAATGGAAAATATTTTTTACTTATTGAAGCTTATGTACGTTATATTATCATGCCTTCAGTCTCTCTTACCAAGTCTATGCCATTCACACATTAGCCATTGTATCTCTCTCAGGCCCTATTGCATTGTTCAATGTCAGCACAGAAGGCAACTAAGAACATCAATTCTACCGGTTAAAGACATTTATCCAATAATTTGCTCTTCTAAGTGTACTAGTTGGATATATACATCTCTTGGGGTAGAACAATCTGAGTATGTACAAGTCATTTCCAAAGTGTTTGAGTTAGTTTACTAAGAAATAGAATTGATTTCCATTTGATAGCTGTTTAATATGAAATCATGTTAAAATTTTACATTAACATGAAATATCCAATTAATAGTTGCCTAGATTGCCTAAGTCTTAGTGGTGGTTATACTGTATGCATTTCAAGGTTTCCTCTAGCCAGAAGCAAAGTGCCTTTTTGCATCCTTGTATGTGTTTTTCCTCTCTCCAGCCATGACAGGCAGGGAGAGACACATATATGACTTATGACTTATTTTTATAAGATGCAAAAAGATGAACAAAATGGCCACTCTACAATCTTCTTTTATATATCTTCAAACAATAAAAACACAAACAGCAGTTCTAGAAATGGGAAATATTTGAAAAAGCTAAAAAAAGTTTTATGTTATTTTAAGAAGCTGAGTTATCATCGGATGATAATGAAAATAAGACAGAGTGAGTCACTGTATCAACTGATCAGGTGCAATCAGTTAATAAACCATATATAGCAATTTTAATTGTAATCATCTGACCAATATTAAATGTTCCACATAAAGATTAATAACTGAATTTAATTTAATTCTATCTACCTAATCTTTAATAACTTTCTAAAATGGTACATGAATACAAAATACCTTTAATAGGACACTATTTCTATAGCTAATTCTGATCATCTCTTTTTCCTAGTAAATACAAATGCTATATTATGAAAGATACTAAATATATTTTATATGTTCAAGTACATCTCCAAAATTTAGTTAGGTATATAGCAAAATTTCTCAATAACTAATTGACACAAAAGAAATTTCTTTATTCCAAATATCCTCATTCAAGCTTGAAAATTTCTTCCATCTTGCCATGCCTTTGAAATTGGGCTGTTTGAGTACACAGAAACCAGCACACAGCCAGAGCCTCAGACAACATTTTAATGACCTACGTCAGTCACATTCAATCTTTCTGTGAAGGACCCCTTCTGTAGGTAATTTTCCCTTCTGCTGAGATGTAAGCCTATTTCTTCTTGCTTTGTCCTCAGTGGGAACTGAAAATAACTGGTCACTATGCTGTACAAAACAACCTCTCACAGAGTGAAAGTTCCCTTCTCATTCCCATCCTGTTCTCCAAATAAACAACTGCAGTTAATTTAACCTAACTGCATAGATGTTATTCTACAAATGTTTAATTTCTCAATGGTAATTAGAATCCATTCAAAAGATTCGTTGCAAAGGCTCCTGTCATCTGCTGGAAAAGCAAAGTTCTTGATTTTGCATACAAGACCCTCCTTGAGCTGACCCTTGTCTACCTTTCTAACCTGCCTCCTGCTGCTGTCTGCCTGATTACAACTGCTTAAACGTACCACGCAGTTTCATGCCACTGTGCTTTTGCACCAACAGGTCTCTCTGTGTAGACTCCCTTCCTTTTTGTTCCTTTTTATCCACCAAGAAAATAACTACTCGTATTTCAAGACTACTCAACTTCCACGTCATTTCTGAAGACTTCTTTACCTTAGAAGCAATTAATAACTTTTTTTGGCCATCTTCATTCAATGTAAACATTTCAACACAGTAGTCTCTCACACTCAATATGAGATCTTACATGGCTAGAGACTTTGCTTTGGTAATATTTTTGAATCCATGGTGCCTAGGAGGATGTTAGAAAATACTAGATAGTTAATAAATGTTTCAGAATGCAGATTCTTCTTTACATGAACTCCAACTTTTGTGGGCTATAGAGCAATACTCCTAAATTTCATTCTATACTTATTTATATATATGTATGTGTACCTGTGTGTATATATGACCCCACCACACACATAGAGGTTGACTACAAAGGCCAGACTTTTCCAGAACACATATTTGCTAGAGTTAGGTGCAAGTGAATGCCAGAATAAAGTTATAATTTGTCACTCAGGAAATGGAGCACCGTACATTTTTTTAGGGGAGGCAGGTTAGGAGCAAAGCAAATATGAATGGAGAAGTACATTCATTAATCCACTGTGAGCTGAGGACTGTGCTGAACACTAGGGATAAGAGATAAATGATGCATGGTACTTTTGAGGCCTTAAGCTTAGAATTTAGTAGAAAATACAAAAGTATACAGAAAAGAAACGACATAGGAGAATAATTTGGTGGCAAATGTCAAGGACTGATATACTTAAAATGATAACTAGGGTATGCGTAGAAAAGAAAAAAAAAAGGGCAAATTCAAGAGAGATTGTAAGGAAAAACAGGATTTAGTCAGTGAATATTAAGATGAGGGAAAGGGAAAAATCAAATACTCCAAAAGTTTTAAGTCCCGATGATTAAAAGAATGTTGTATCATGTCCAGAATGAGGGGAATAACTCTAGAGTAAACTGGCTTTAGGAAAAGGATAGCAGCTCAGATTGTAAACAGAAGTGTTAGCTATGTGAAGATACACTATGAGAAGACGGTCACAACCATTCCATTCTCTTTGCTTCATTTTATCCTATATGATTCAGCCTAATTATGGTTCTTAAACATATATATGATCATGTCATTCCCTTCCTTAAAAAAAGCAAATGGTTCTTTACAACTCATGTAATAAAGTTCAAATTTCTAATCAGAGTAATTATTAAGCATAGATTTTGGATTCAGACAGAACTAGGTCTGAACCTTGACCCTACTGTTTACTACTTGTATGACTTTGGGCAAGTTACACAAATACTCCATGTCTCAGGTATCTTACCTATAAAATGAGCATTAGATAAGCACCTGTGTTCATAGACATGTTTGTAGAATTGAATAAGATAGCGTATTATCATGGGCACCATCATCATCCAGATAAGAAGTGATGAGAGCCTACCTTAGCTTCCCATCACTATAAACTAAAAATCCCTCTGTTATCTGGCTCGTTGTGATCTTATCTCTAGCTATTATCGTCTCTCAAGTTCCCACACTCACTTCAGCTACGCTGGATACAAGTACAGAGCTTTCTTGTCTGCTTTGTTCACTTTTATATACTCAGCATCTAGAAAAGTGGGTAGCACACAATAGGCACTCTATCTGTATTTGTTGACTGCACGAATGGATGAAGATTTCCACCCATTTACTTATGTTCCTCCTGACCTCAGCACACTGTTCTTCCTTCCTCAGGCGATAATATCCTACTCCTCTTTTAAGGGGTAGGAGAACCAACATTTGTTGCCTATGTATCATGTGCCTATAACTCAAGCACTTTCATAAGTGCTTTTTTTTAAAAATCCTAAAATCAATTCAGTGACTTAGTTATGAATATGCCATTTTTATAGATAAGATATAGCTCATAAGTTGTTTGATCTAGTTCCCACACTTAATAGGTGTTGGTGCCAGAACAAAACATGGCAATTTATGCACACTTCGAATTTAAGATATACTTACTGGATTGAACTGTCATGGGTGAGGAAGATGGCATGTGTGTGGAAAGGAAGGATCTTTCAGGGAGAGTGGTAGTTACTAGTAATAAACCTTTTTCAACTTCTCTGAATAGAATTAATAAATTCTGGGCCAAACGTGGTGGTTCACACCTCTAATCCCAGCACTTTGGGAGGTCAAGGTGGGCAGATCACCTGAGGTCAGGAGTTCGAGACCAGCCTGGCCAACATGGTGAAATCCCGTCTCTACTAAAAAACAAAACAAAACAAAAATTAGTCAGGCATGGTGGCACATGCCTGTAATCCCAGCTACTCAGGAGGCTGGGGCAGGAGAATTGCTTGAACCCAGGAGGTGGAGGTTGCAGTGAGCCGAGATTGCACCACTGCACTCTAGCCTGGGTGACAGAGCAAGACTGTCTCAAAACAAAACAAAACTACTAAATTCTGTCTTTGTTCTCCGATAGTGGTTTCTTTATACTCTAATTATAGAACTTATTCTACAATATATAATTTTGTGTACACAACTAGTCTCACCCACCAGATTGTGAACTGCTTAAAAATGAGGACTATATCAATTTTATTCAGCAAATGTTGAATGAATAAATTCTTTAGACAGGCCAAAAATAATTAGGGTTGATTTGATGTTAATCTTTGGTGACCTTCAAGCACTGTTTGAATACAGTGCAAAGGATTCAAAATTAAAAGGAATGGGTAGTCAGAAAGAAGAGGTAATGTGAACAAATAATTTATTCCAAATATTGACTGTGGATAATAACCAGATAATACAGGAGGCAGCAGAGCCAGCAGCTGGAAAATGGTGAGGTTAGTGACAAAAGTTATTCTAATTATTGTCCCGAATAAGTTCAGCATAATTAGGCCTGAAGGGATCATTCAATGGAAGAAATAAGAACGAAAAATCAAGAATTCATGAGCATTTGCTACTTCATTGGTTCTCAATCTGTGGTCCCTGGACCAGCAATATCAGTATCACCTGGGAACTTGTTAGAAATGCAAATTTGGGGGCCCAACCCCAAATCAACTAAATCAGAAACTCTGAGGGTGTGGTCCAGCAATTTGAGTTTGAACATACTAGGGGAAAAAATTCTGATATCACCTCTAGGTGATTCTGATGCATGCCACTAGGGAGACACTAGGCTATTTTCAAATAAATTTCCAGGCAAGAAGATGCTTAGCAATTGTCTATAGCTTGCCTAGGTCCTCTCACAATTGCTTTTACATATAAAAAGTTGAAGTGTCAATGTTTTCAATGCTTAGTGCCAATTTAAAATAAGAGAGAAATTATCTAGCAATTTGTGGCATCTGAAGGACAGAATTGCTCTCAGTGTTCTTGATTAATTCACATAAAAATGAGACTCGTTGGTATCATAATCTATCAGCTACCTATCCAAAAGTAGATGAGACAAACAGTATGCTCCATGCTGTGAAGATTCCAGAAACATTGCTCTTCAGTGTCCTTCATCCTTCACCTAAAACTGTATTGAAAAAATACTTAAATGCTGCTATAGTATGTCTTATCTACTATGTATCATCAGAGTGACGGACTAGATAGCCTAGCAGATTATTTATGCCTTCCAACTCCTGCTCAAGCAAATCTGCATTGTTGCTTACATATTTACTCAGGAAGTTTGAATCAGATTCTGAAATTGTAAGTTGCAGACATCAGGTTTCAGTGCTTGCCATAAAAGTTCTTGTATCTAAATAACCTAATGCCTTGCTTGACCTCTATGCCAAACAGTTTACATGTACGAAATCAGACTATGGTGGGTGTATGTAAAGAAGAGAGCCAAGGGAGGAAGCTTCATTCCTGCTCCATGGCACTGGCATATGCTGATACTGCATTTCATTTGTCATCATACTCGTTTCGGGTTGAAGACCAAGAGTGAGAATGGGGCTAGGTTCATGTGTTACCATACATTATATAGGAACAAAGCAGTGGACCTTGGCTCCTTGCCCCAAAGCAATCCTGACCTCAATTGCGGAGTGGCACCGGAAACAGTTATCTTGACAGGACGTGCTGGCTCACGCCTGTAACCTCAGCAGTTGGGGAGGCCGAGTCGGGTGGATCATCTGAGGTCAGGAGTTTGAGACCAGCCTGACCAACATGATGAAACCCTGTCTCTGCTAAAAGTACAAAATTAGCCAGGTGGGGTGGCACATGCCTGTAATCCCGGCTACTTGGGAGGCCGAGGCAGCAGAATCACTTGAACCCAGGAGGTGGAGGTTGCAGTGAGCCGAGATCCTGCCACTGCACTGCAGCCTGGGCAGCAAGAGCAAAACCCCATCTCAAAAAAAGAAAAGAAAACAGTTCTCTTCTGGAAACACGCAAGAATGTGTGGGAGGAACACCTGGCTTTCTTGCATGAATGGCTGCAGAGTGTAAACTGGTCTGAGACAAAAACTGATTTTTGCATAAAGAGTATAAGAAATGAAGTAGCAAAGGAGCATGGATATCACTAAAGGAAATGTTTCTGCACACATTAAAGGAAGACTATCTTTAAAGCATATTAAAACTTAAATGTGAGAGAAAAGTTCAAATCTATAGAGTATCTGAAGGAAGCCCTTTTGGATCTCCCCTTTCCTTTGGAATTTACATGAATGGCCATATGAAGTTCAGCAAACTTATCAACAGGTCCTGTACTCGGGGAAAAAAAAATTGCCTAATCCTTCTGTGTCAAGGAAACATTCCTAACACATAGCAACATCACGCAATACACATATATAACTGTCCTTGAAAAGAAAAGAAATACTGAAACTCAGTGAAGAGATCTGGTTGAGTCAATGGAATAAAACCATCTAAACTACCAATAAAGTCATATAATTCAACTTTTTTAGTGAACATTTTCCTTAATCATGGCTTCCTTTTTCCCTATTATATTTGTATATTCATGGAACAGTTAATATTTAAGCAATCATGAATGCTCCAGTGCATATATCAAAACAGCTACTACTGCTTGCCAGTCTTGATACAGCACATGAATTCTAATGTTAGTCTCCTTTATTTAAACAAAATTAAGTTCTGTGCCCTCTGCCAAGGGTTGTTTACGAATTACTGCTTTCTTCAATACCACCGCGCACTGCAGTAACATTGAAAAAGATAATGTATTTTTAAGGATTGCAATTACCACAAAGACATTAGTTCTGTAGCTATGACCGGACAGGTTTAATACATGTTTTCCCAGCTTTATTTCTAAATCTGTCACCAAAAATGCTTTTCTGGGCACTACATGACTAGGGCTGACACTAATTCAGACAAATACAATTTACGGTGGAAAGAGGTCTTTATCCTTTATGTAGGCCTGATAGTCCTTTTTTACACCCTTTAGTTTGGTATTATAATAGTATTTCCAACCAAAAGGAAACAGATAATATCAATTGTATAGTCAAGCAAATTAAAAGTTTTACACTTGTTAGCCTAATTTATGGTAGCAATCTGTGAAAGGAGAGCTTAAACTTGAAACCATGACAACATTAAATGGAATAAAGATTCATCTCAATTGCCACCTTCCAGACCAGCAGGGCATTTGTGCTGTTAGTTTCCTGTACAAGACAAATTCTGTTTCCTGCCCTTCCCGCTCCCGTTCTCAGCATTTTCCCCTCCAGCCCCACTTATCCAAGGAGAATGACCTCCATGTGCATTAGCCTGCATTGCCAGGACCAGTGGCAAATTAACCATCATTTGTACTCACTGGTTTTAGGAAAGGCCAGAATGAATTAATGAAATATGTCTATACAAAGAAAAGCTGTTCTGGTACTTTCATATGCTTTTAATCATCCTGTCTATAGTTGGCTTACCAAATAAAAATTTTTCTGAGAATAGTTTTAATAAAAATCAAATTATTTAAATTGGTATAGGAATAGTTTACAAGTACGAATGTTTGTTGGTGTTAGATGGTTTCTTCTCAGACATGGGTTAAGCATGTAACTAAAACTTTTAACTTTTATTGTCATGAGCATTTTACTTAAATTGTTTTATATGTATGAGGCTTGAGAGTAGATGGAATAAATTTATTTTTATGTACATAGCTTCAGATTGTCACTACCACCAAAAGAGTCCATAGGACTCATTCGCTCTGTCTATACACTGTAAATAAATAATAAATGGCATTTAGAGGTTTAACCTTTAATAAATGACATTAAATGGCACTTAACATTAGTGATTTTAGCTATTTATGAAAAATTTTGAAGGTCTAAGACACAGAATATCACAAAAGCATAATTAGAATTCAGCATTGAGAAGCAGCTGTTTAAGAGTGAGGTATTTAACCATGTTGATGTTTCTAGCTATATTCATCCATGCTGTGTATTAGTTGACGCTATAAATATTATTAATTTTAGGTCTATTCTCTCATTGAACATTTTCAGTGTCTGGTTTCCATTTTTTGTGGGGGAATCACTGTTTTGGACATAATTACAGATAATGCTGCTATGAACACTTTTTTTTTTTTTGGAGCCAGGATTTTACTGTGACCTAGCCTGGAGTGCAGTGGCACAGTGGCATGATCACGGCTCACTGCAGCCTCGACCTCCCAGACTCAGGTAATCCTCATACCTCAGCCTCCTGAGTAGCTGTGACTACAGGCACCCACCACCATACCCTGCTAATTTTTGTATTTTTCTGTAGAGACAGGGTTTTGCCATGTTGCCCAGGCTGGTCTCAAAATCCTGGGCTCAAGGGATTCGTCCATCTCGGCCTCTCAAAGTGCCTAGATTACAAGCTATATTATCCGGGCTGCTATCGAACTCCTGGCTTCAAACAATCCTGCCTCAGGCTCCTAAAGCCCTGGGATTATAGGTGTGGGCTACCATGCTTGCCTTTAACCATTTTTTTTTTTTTTTTTTATTGTTTATCTTTAAAATTTTTTTTTTTTAGTTTATTTATTATTATTATACTTTTAAGTTGTAGGGTACATGTGCATAACGTGCAGGTTTGTTACATATGTATACTTGTGCCATGTTGGTGTGCTGCACCCATCAACTCGTCATTTACATCAGGTATAACTCCCAATGCAATCCCTCGCCCCTCCCCCCTCCCCATGATAGGCCCCGGTGTGTGATGTTCCCCTTCCTGAGTCCAAATGATCTCATTGTTCAGTTCCCACCTATGAGTGAGAACATGCGGTGTTTGGTTTTCTGTTCTTGTGATAGTTTGCTAAGAATGATGGTTTCCAGCTGCATCCATGTCCCTACAAAGGACGCAAACTCATCCTTTTTGATGGCTGAATAGTATTCCATGGTGTATATGTGCCACATTTTCTTAATCCAATCTGTCACTGATGGACATTTGGGTTGATTCCAAGTCTTTGCTATTGTGAATAGTGCCGCAATAAACATACGTGTGCATGTGTCTTTATAACAGCATAATTTATAATCCTTTGGGTATATCCCCAGTAATGGGATGGCTGGGTCATATGGTACATCTAGTTCTAGATCCTTGAGGAATCGCCATACTGTTTTCCATAATGGTTGAACTACTTTACAATCCCACCAACAGTGTAAAAGTGTTCCTATTTCTCCACCTTCTCTCCAGCATCTGTTGTTTCCTGACTTTTTAATGATCGCCATTCTAACTGGTGTGAGATGGTATCTCATTGTGGTTTTGATTTGCATTTCTCTGATGGCCAGTGACGATGAGCATTTTTTCATGTGTCTGTTGGCTGTATGAATGTCTTCTTTTGAGAAATGTCTGTTCATATCCTTTGCCCACTTTTTGATGGGGTTGTTTGTTTTTTTCTTGTAAATTTGTTTGAGTTCTTTGTAGGTTCTGGATATTAGCCCTTTGTCAGACGAGTAGATTGCAAAAATTTTCTCCCATTCTGTAGGTTGCCTGTTCACTCTGATGGTAGTTTCTTTTGCTGTGCAGAAGCTCTTTAGTTTAATGAGATCCCATTTGTCAATTTTGGCTTTTGCTGCCGTTGCTTTTGGTGTTTTAGACATGAAGTCTTTGCCCATGCCTATGTCCTGAATGGTACTACCTAGGTTTTCCTCTAGGATTTTTATGGTATTAGGTCTAACATTTAAGTCTCTAATCCATCTTGAATTAATTTTCGTATAAGGAGTAAGGAAAGGATCCAGTTTTAGCTTTCTACTTATGGCTAGCCAATTTTCCCAGCACCATTTATTAAATAGGGAATCCTTTCCCCATTTCTTGTTTCTCTCAGGTTTGTCAAAGATCAGATGGCTGTAGATGTGTGGTATTATTTCTGAGGACTCTGTTCTGTTCCATTGGTCTATATCTCTGTTTTGGTACCAGTACCATGCTGTTTTGGTTACTGTAGCCTTGTAGTATAGTTTGAAGTCAGGTAGCGTGATGCCTCCAGCTTTGTTCTTTTGACTTAGGATTGTCTTGGAGATGCGGGCTCTTTTTTGGTTCCATATGAATTTTAAAGCAGTTTTTTCCAATTCTGTGAAGAAACTCATTGGTAGCTTGATGGGGATGGCATTGAATCTGTAAATTACCTTGGGCAGTATGGCCATTTTCACGATATTGATTCTTCCTATCCATGAGCATGGTATGTTCTTCCATTTGTTTGTGTCCTCTTTGATTTCACTGAGCAGTGGTTTGTAGTTCTCCTTGAAGAGGTCCTTTACATCCCTTGTCAGTTGGATTCCTAGGTATTTGATTCTCTTTGAAGCAATTGTGAATGGAAGTTCATTCCTGATTTGGCTCTCTGTTTGTCTGTTACTGGTGTATAAGAATGCTTGTGATTTTTGCACATTAATTTTGTATCCTGAGACTTTGCTGAAGTTGCTTATCAGCTTAAGGAGATTTTGGGCTGAGACAATGGGGTTTTCTAAATATACAATCATGTCATCTGCAAACAGGGACAATTTGACTTCTTCTTTTCCTAACTGAATACCCTTGATTTCTTTCTCTTGCCTAATTGCCCTAGCCAGAACTTCCAACACTATGTTGAATAGGAGTGGTGAGAGAGGGCATCCCTGTCTTGTGCCAGTTTTCAAAGGGAATTTTTCCAGTTTTTGCCCATTCAGTATGATATTGGCTGTGGGTTTGTCATAAATAGCTCTTATTATTTTGAGGTACCTTCCATCAATACCGAATTTATTGAGCGTTTTTAGCATGAAGGGCTGTTGAATTTTGTCAAAAGCCTTTTCTGCGTCTATTGAGATAATCATGTGGTTCTTGTCTTTGGTTCTGTTTATATGCTGGATTATGTTGATTGATTTGCGAATGTTGAACCAGCCTTGCATCCCAGGGATGAAGCCCACTTGATCATGGTGGATAAGCTTTTTGATGTGTTGCTGAATCCGGTTTGCCAGTATTTTATTGAGGATTTTTGCATCGATGTTCATCAGGGATATTGGTCTAAAATTCTCTTTTTTTGTTGTGTCTCTGCCAGGCTTTGGTATCAGGATGATGTTGGCCTCATAAAATGAGTTAGGGAGGATTCCCTCTTTTTCTATTGATTGGAATAGTTTCAGAAGGAATGGTACCAGCTCCTCCTTGTATTCAAGAATTCAGCTCTGAATCCATCTGGTCCTGGACTTTTTTTGGTTGGTAGGCTATTAATTATTGCCTCAATTTCAGAGCCTGCTATTGGTCTATTCAGGGATTCAACTTCTTCCTGGTTTAGTCTTGGAAGAGTGTAAGTGTCCAGGAAATTATTCATTTCTTCTAGATTTTCCAGTTTATTTGTGTAGAGGTGTTTATAGTATTCTCTGATGGTAGTTTGTATTTCTGTGGGGTTGGTGGTGATATCCCCTTTATCATTTTTAATTGCGTCGATTTGATTCTTCTCTCTTTTCTTCTTTATTAGTCTGGCTAGTGGTCTGTCAATTTTGTTGATCTTTTCAAAAAACCAACTCCTGGATTCATTGATTTTTTGGAGAGTTTTTGTGTCTCTATCTCCTTCAGTTCTGCTCTGATCTTAGTTATTTCTTGCCTTCTGCTAGCTTTTGAATGTGTTTGCTCTTGCTTCTCTAGTTCTTTTAATTGCGATGTTAGAGTGTCAATTTTAGATCTTTCCTGCTTTCTCTTGTGGGCATTTAGTGCTATAAATTTCCCTCTACACACTGCTTTAAATGTGTCCCAGAGATTCTGGTATGTTGTATCTTTGTTCTCATTGGTTTCAAAGAACATCTTTATTTCTGCCTTCATTTCGTTATGTACCCAGTAGTCATTCAGGAGCAGGTTGTTCAGTTTCCATGTAGTTGAGCGGTTTTGATTGAGTTTCTTAGTCCTGAGTTCTAGTTTGATTGCACTGTGGTCTGAGAGACAGTTTGTTATAATTTCTGTTCTTGTACATTTGCTGAGGAGTGCTTTACTTCCAATTACGTGGTCGATTTCGGAGTAAGTACGATGTGGTGCTGAGAAGAATGTATATTCTGTTGATTTGGGGTGGAGAGTTCTATAGATGTCTATTAGGTCTGCTTGCTGCAGAGATGAGTTCAATTCCTGGATATCCTTGTTAACTTTCTGTCTCGTTGATCTGTCTAATGTTGACAGTGGAGTGTTGAAGTCTCCCATTATTATTGTATGGGAGTCTAAGTCTCTTTGTAAGTCTCTAAGGACTTGCTTGATGAATCTGGGTGCTCCTGTATTGGGTGCATATATATTTAGGATAGTTAGCTCTTCCTGTTGAATTGATCCCTTTACCATTATGTAATGGCCTTCTTTGTCTCTTTTGATCTTTGATGGTTTAAAGTCTGTTTTATCAGAGACTAGTATTGCAACCCCCGCTTTTTTTTGTTCTCCATTTGCTTGGTAAATCTTCCTCCATCCCTTTATTTTGAGCCTATGTATGTCTCTGCGTGTGAGATGGGTCTCCTGAATACAGCAGACTGATGGGTCTTGACTCTTTATCCAGTTTGCCAGTCTGTGTCTTTTAATTGGAGCATTTAGTCCATCTACATTTAAGGTTAAGATTGTTATGTGTGAACTTGATCCTGCCATTATGATATTAACTGGTTATTTTGCTCGTTAGTTGATGCAGTTTCTTCCTAGCATCAATGGTCTTTACATTTTGGCGTGTTTTTGCAATGGCTGGTACCGGTTGTTCCTTTCCATGTTGAGTGCTTCCTTCAGGGTCTCTTGTAAGGCAGGCCTAGTGGTGACAAAATCTCTAAGCATTTGCTTATCTGTAAAGGATTTTATTTCTCCTTCACTTATGAAACTTAGTTTGGCTGGATATGAAATTCTGGGTTTAAAATTCTTTTCTTTAAGAATGTTGAATATTGGCCCCCACTCTCTTCTGGCTTGGAGAGTTTCTGCCGAGAGATCTGCTGTTAGTCTGATGGGCTTCCCTTTGTGGGTAACCCGACCTTTCTCTCTGGCTGCCCTTAAGATTTTTTCCTTCATTTCAACTTTGGTGAATCTGGCAATTATGTGTCTTGGAGTTGCTCTTCTCGAGGAGTATCTTTGGGGCGTTCTCTGTATTTCCTGGATTTGAATGTTGGCCTGCCCTACTAGGTTGGGGAAGTTCTCCTGGATGATATCCTGAAGAGTGTTTTCCAACTTGGTTCCATTTTCCCCCTCACTTTCAGGCACCCCAATCAGACGTAGATTTGGTCTTTTTACATAATCCCATACTTCTTGCAGGCTTTGTTCATTTCTTTTTCTTCTTTTTTCTTTTGGTTTCTCTTCTCGCTTCATTTCATTCATTTGATCCTCAATCGCAGATACTCTTTCTTCCAGTTGATCGAGTCGGTTACTGAAGCTTGTGCATTTGTCACGTATTTCTCGTGTCATGGTTTTCATCTCTTTCATTTCGTTTAGGACCTTCTCTGCATTAATTACTCTAGCCATCAATTCTTCCACTTTTTTTTCAAGATTTTTAGTTTCTTTGCGCTGGGTACGTAATTCCTCCTTTAGCTCTGAGAAATTTGATGGACTGAAGCCTTCTTCTCTCATCTCGTCAAAGTCATTCTCCGTCCAGCTTTGATCCGTTGCTGGCGATGAGCTGCGCTCCTTTGCCGGGGGAGATGCGCTCTTATTTTTTGAATTTCCAGCTTTTCTGCCCTGCTTTTTCCCCATCTTTGTGGTTTTATCTGCCGCTGGTCTTTGATGATGGTGATGTACTGATGGGGTTTTGGTGTAGGTGTCCTTCCTGTTTGATAGTTTTCCTTCTAACAGTCAGGACCCTCAGCTGTAGGTCTGTTGGAGATTGCTTGAGGTCCACTCCAGACCCTGTTTGCCTGGGTATCAGCAGCAGAGGCTGCAGAAGATAGAATATTTCTGAACAGCGAATGTACCTGTCTGATTCTTGCTTTGGAAGCTTCCTCTCAGGGGTGTACTCCACCCTGTGAGGTGTGGGGTGTCAGACTGCCCCTAGTGGGGGATGTCTCCCAGTTAGGCTACTCAGGGGTCAGGGACCCACTTGAGCAGGGAGTCTGTCCCTTCTCAGATCTCAACCTCCGTGTTGGGAGATCCACTGCTCTCTTCAAAGCTGTCAGACAGAGTCGTTTGCGTCTGCTGAGGTTTCGGCTGTGTTTGTTATTGTTTACTGTGCCCTGTCCTCAGAGGTGGAGTCTACAGAGACAGGCAGGTTTCCTTGAGCTGCTGTGAGCTCCACCCACTTCGAGCTTCCCAGCAGCTTTGTTTACCTACTTAAGCCTCAGCAATGGCGGGCGCCCCTCCCCCAGCCTTGCTGCTGCCTTGCCGGTAGATCACAGACTGCTGTGCTAGCAATGAGGGAGGCTCCGTGGGTGTGGGACCCTCCCGGCCAGGTGTGGGATATGATCTCCTGGTGTGCCTGTTTGCTTAAAGCACAGTATTGGGGTGGGAGTTACCCGATTTTCCAGGTGTTGTGTGTCTCAGTTCCCCTGGCTAGGAAAAGGGATTCCCTTCCCCCTTGCGCTTCCCAGGTGAGGCGATGCCTCGCCCTGCTTCAGCTCTCGCTGGTCGGGCTGCAGCAGCTGACCAGCACCGATCGTCCGGCACTCCCCAGTGAGATGAACCCAGTACCTCAGTTGAAAATGCAGAAATCACCGGTCTTCTGTGTCGCTCGCGCTGGGAGTTGGAGACTGGAGCTGTTCCTATTCGGCCATCTTGCTCCGCCACCCCCCCCCCCCCCGGCTTTAACCATTTTTAAGCACACAGCTCAATGGGGTTGAGTGCATTCACACTGTTGTGCAACCATCACCACTATCCATCTCCAGGATGTTTTAAACATCCTATACTGAAACTGTTACCCATTAAACATTTAACTCCCCATCTGCCTTATCCCCCAACCCTTGGTAAACAAAGACTTTTTGTCTCTACAAATTTGACTATTCTAGGTACCTCATATAAGTGGAATCATATGGTATTTATCCTTCTGCATATGACTTATTTCACGTAACATAATGTCACGGAGATTCATTCATATTATAACATATACCAGAGTTTCATTCCTTTTATTTATTTTTATTTATTTATTTATTTATTTATTTTTTGAGGCGGAGTCTCGCTCTGTCGCCCAGGCTGGAGTGCAGTGGCGCGATCTCGGCTCACTGCAAGCTCCGCCTCCCGGGTTCCCGCCATTCTCCTGCCTCAGCCTCCCGAGTAGCCGGGACTACAGGCGCCGCCACCACGCCCGGCTAATTTTTTTGTATTTTTAGTGGAGACGGGGTTTCATTGTGTTAGCCAGGATGGTCTCGATCTCCTGACCTCGTGATCCGCCCGTCTCGGCCTCCCAAAGTGCTGGGATTACAGGCTTGAGCCACCGCGCCCGGCCTCATTCCTTTTAAAGGCTGAATAGTATTGCATTGTATATGTGCCACACGTTGTTTATCCATTCGTCACTCAATGGACATTTGGGTTGTTTCCGTGTTTTGGCTACTATGAATAATGCTGCTATGAATTTGGTATGCAATCATCTGTGAGTCCTTGCTTCTGATTCTTTTATGTATATGCCCAGAAGTGGAATTGCTGGATCATATGGTAATTCCATTTAACTTTTGTAGTAACTGCCATGCTATTTCCTACATTGGTTGCACCATTTTACATTCCTACCAGCAGTGCATAAGGGTTCAAATTTCTCCACATCCTTACCAACACTTCTTGCTTTCTGTTTTCTTGATAGTAGCTATCACAGTATGTTTGAAGTGATATTTCATTCTGGTTTTGATTTGCAATTTCCTAATGATTAGTGGTGTTAAGTATCTTTTCCTGTGTTTATTGGCCATCTGTATATCTTCTCTGGAGAAATATTTATTCAATTCCTTTACTCATTTTTGAACTGAGTTGTTTTGTCATTGTTGAGTTGTGGGAGTTCTTTATATATTCTGGATATCAATCATTTATCAAATACATTATTTACGAATATATTCTCCCATTCTGTGGGTTTCCTTTTTTTAAACTCTGTTGATAGTGTTATTTGATTATGTGATCATTCTTGTATATGTCTCCAGGGTCCTTACCTAAGAGTTTATCTAGAGTATATGCTAGAAGGGGCATTTCTGCATATGGTTTAACATTTCTTGATAATACCAAATTGTTTTCCAAAATGAATTTAGCAAGTTACACTCTCACCAGTAGTTCCCTTTGTTCCTTATTCTTACCTCTACTTTATATTAACAGAATTTAACATTTTTGCCAATCTGGTGAATGTGAAATATCTTCATATATATATTCACATATTCTAAATATGAAATCCATCATTGTGGTTTAATTTAATCATAAGTATGAATGAAAAATGGTAGGTGGCCGGGTGCGGTGGCTCACGCCTGTAATCCCAGCACTTTGGGAGGCTGAGGCAGGTGGATCATGTGGTCAGGAGTTCGAGACCAGCCTGGCCTATATGGTGAAACCTCGTCTCTACTAAAAATACAAAAATTAGCTGGGCGTGGTGGTATGCACCTGTAGTCTCAGCTGCTCGGGAGGCTGAGGCAGGAGAATTGCCTGAACCCAGGAGGCAGAGGTTGCAGTGAGCCGAGATCACACCACTGCACTCCAGCCTCGGTGACAGAGCAAGACTTGGTCTCAAAATATAAATAAATAAATAAATAAATAAATAAATAAATAAATAAATAAATAAAGTATAGACGCTTTGAAAAACAGTATCTCTTAAAATTAAAACTATACGTTCCATATGACCCAGGATTCCCACTCCTAGGTATTTACCCAAGATAAATGAATTTATGTCTTTTACATAAATGATGATAGCAAGATGCATAATAGCCAAAATTTAGAAACAACCCAACTGTCCATCAGGTGATGGATAAACAAAATGTGGCACAGCCATACAATGGAATACTACCCCAAAATAACAATGAACTACCAATACATGCCACAACTTTACACTAAGTGAAAAAACTCACTAACACCACAAAGTAACACAAAGACTCTATTACTGTATTATTCCATTGATGATATGAACTTTTAGAAGAAGGCAAAACCATGGTGATTTAAAACAAATCAGCAGTTATCTGAGCTAGGAGTGGGGATCCACTGCACAGAGGCATCAGGAAACCACACTGGTTGATTGCAGTGGAGGTTCCAAAGCTGTATACAAATAACAAACTTCATCTAACTATATGCCTAAAGTGAGTAATTTTTTTTTTTTTTTTTTTTTTTTTTTCAGATGGGGTCTTGTCAGAGGCATGTGAACCAGAGCAACTCCATCTTAAATAGGAGCTGGGTAAAATTAGGCTGAAACCTACTGGGCTGCATTCCCAGATGGTTAAGGCATTTGAAATCACAGGTGAGATAGGAGGTCAGCACAAAATACAGGTCATAAAGACCTTGCTGATAAAGCAGGTTGCAGTAAAGGAGCCGGCCAAAACCCACCAAAATCAAAATGGCGATGAGAGTGACTTTTGGTTGTCCTCACCACTACACTCCCACCAGCGCCATAACAATTTACAAATGCCATGGCAATGTCAGGAAGTTATCCTATATGGTCTAAAAAGGGGAGGCATGAATAATCCACCCCTTGTTTAGCATATCATCAAAAAATAACCGTAAAAATGGGCAACCAGTAGCCCTCAGGGCTGTTCTGTCTATGGAGTAGCCATTTTGTATTCCTTTAGTTTTTTAAAACACTTGCTTTCACTTTGCACTGCAGACTCATCCTGAATTCTTTCTTGCATAAACAGACACAAGAACCCTCTCTTGGGGTCTGGATCAGGATCCCTTTCCTATAACAGTCTCATTCTGTCTCCAAGGCGGAGTGTAGTGGCACGATCTTGGCTCACTGCAACCTCCACCTCCCAAGCTCAAGCAAGCCTCCCACCTCAGCCTACCGAGTAGCTGTCACCCCAAGTGCGCACCACCCCACCCAGCTAATCTTTTCTATTTTTGGTAGAGACAGAGTTTCGCCATGTTGCCTAGGCCAGTCTCGAACTCCTGAGCTCAAGTGATCTGCCTGACTCAGCCTCCCAAAGTGCTGGGATTACAGGCATGAGCCACCGCACCTGGCCTAAAATGAGTAAATTTTATAGTATGTCAGTTAAAGATCTCAGTAAAGTTACTACAAGAAATTATAGGTTAGGTTCAAGTCTCTCTTGACCATGAATACATTTTACTTCTAATAAAATAACAGTACAACAAACAAAGTCCTAAGAAGATGCTTTAAGAAATCAATGAGTACCCTGACCTTTCTCATACACTTTATGAAAGCTGAAATTTGGAAGCATAAAGTGATCTGAATGGGCCAGGCTGTGATTGATTAAATATCCTTGGAATCAAGCATGTGCATCTGTCCCCAAGTCTTTGAATATAATTTACTATACTTTTCCACTTCCCTCAGCACAGGTTTCTAAGTATTCTGTTTTAATATGTGTATCTAGCTAGTTGCTTAAATCTGAATATTAAGATCCTTTCCCTAAATAGCCTCTGAAAAGCTTGTATTTCCTCATAGTAGGTTACTTGCATCCTGGAGTGATCCCTCATACTGACCAATAAATAACAAGTTTCTTCATTCTTATTTATCTGGACAATCTCAGGATATCCTCTGGGAAAAAGGAAATTATTTGACTTTTGTGCCTAATTAGTGAATTGGGAGGGGTACAGACATACAATAGTTGTAAGTAGTACCATTATACTATTGTTTTTGAACAGGTTTTGATTTTATCCAAAAAATTTAAAATACTAATATTTAACTATATGTAGAAAGATGGTAGGAACTTGAGAAGCAGTTTTAAAGATACTCTTATCGTAGCATAAAAGGGAAGAGAGCATTCTGATAATTCAGATTTAAAATTCAAAAAAAAGAATAAAAGATAAGAAAATAATGAATGGCAAGGCTTTGTACTTGTCCCCATGACAGAAGGCAGGAAAAGCAAAACTGAAGACATTGTTTGGGGAAGAGAAGAAAAGTACATCTTGGAAATGGGGCTGGAATTGTTGTTTTTTCCTTCCTTTCCAAAGAAGTAGAGCAGCTTTACATCTAACAGAGTATGTACTTTGTCTTGTGGTTAGTTAGCCAGTGTTTATGAGCAACATAATTTATTTTTCATGTGTGCTATTATATAAAATCCATTTGCCTGTCCCCACACACACTTCTCCCTGTCTCTTGCTTTAGCAGTACAATGTTCTATATCTGGCATCTAGCTCATAAGCTCCTCAAGGACTGGAGATGTACGTTTTACTTCTCTTTATCCCCGCGAAGCATCCAGCACAAGGTTCCACAGAGAGTAAAGGCTCAATAAATGTGGCCAACTTGCTGCACAAGTACTCACTAAAAAGTCGTTAAATGTGTATAAATAATTCTTGTATTCTCTAAAATTATCACAGAGCTTTATTTTAGTATCAACTGCTACTTTATAAACTTCCTTCCATGGACATGAGCTCTCCTTGTTAAGGCTGTGCAATGCCTTCACTAGGAAGGCTTCAATTGACAGGAAAATCAGTTTGTAAGATGACTGGTCAAACTTAGTCACGGTAGCCATGTTTTTGGAACAACAGTCTCATACAGGGTCAAAATCTCCTTCGAACAGAGCTTTTATAGAATAAAAAAGCCTTTGTTTTCAGACTTACTAATTATATTCACTAAATGCCATTCATGTTGTCAACCTTCCCCTACTGTGAGAATTACAAAATCAGACATAAGATTATACTCAGAAAACGACTACAGCAATTCACAGAATACTAAGCCAGCTGGGTTCATTTAAATCCTCTGTGGAAACAGTCTTCACAGTGAACTAAGTAAGACCTACAGCTAGTTCCATAAATCATCATTTTTTGTCTGCTCTGGTGCTGAAAATGTTTATTGCTGCTCCTGATATATGGGGTATTCATCAAGAACCAAAAAAAAATGTATTTTTGTAAACTAGAGAATTATTCGTCTCTGCCAGTTATACTATTCAACTGTTAACTGTATCTATTATTGTTTAGTCACAATGACTTCAACAAGTATAGTGGTGATACAACATTAATTTGATTACTTTTTTTGTATTACTGTATAAGGATAATTTTTTTTAAATGAAAGAAAATACAGATGCATTAATTTTCTTATTTCTTGAAAATGTATCTGTATTTAATGGGTCAAAAACTAAGCCATAGGTGAGTTCTCTACAGAAAACAAATTATACCCTTCATTACAGTTCTATACACAAATATATATGGTTGACTTTTTAACACTTATTATTGGAAGAAGATAAGGAATATAATTTGGCAACTCTTAGCTTGCATTTTTCAATGCTCTTTACAAGTCTGTCAACTGATGTATACCAAGGAACATTTAACTCAATCCTGTTTCTCTCTGATTATCCAATTATGAAAATCACCCCCACCCTTCTCACTCTTTCATTCTCTCTCTCTCATTCTGTGTCTCAATCTCTCTGTCTCTGTGTAGCTCCCTGTCTCTCTTACTCAACACCCATATGCACACACACCCTTTTTGGCTTGATCTGGCTCTTATTTTATTTTCCTTGGTCCTTCCCCTAATACAAAACTTTCAAAAATTGAAATCTCTTCCATATCAAAAGGGTCATGTGTTTGCATAAGGGTGTATAATAACGAGACATTACTAGGACTCAAGGCAAGTATGTCCTATATATACACATATATACACCTCACAGTAAGTTATGTAGATATCTAGGAGGCAGACATAACTGTAACATATAAGTTAAAATCAGAGATAGCAGTATAGGCTTCACAATATTAATAATCACAGGTAAAGGCAGGTTGTGTGTGTGTGTGTGTGTGTGTGTGTGTCTGTAATAGGCGACAGAAAATTTTAACATACATAAGAATAATAGAAAAAAAACCCATGAGTCTCCAAAGTAATGACAAGGAGCACTAATCAAGTCTGCATCAGACAAATTACATTTACAAACTATTGTTCTCTAGAGAATTTAATAAACTGAAAATTTTGGAGTATAATCAAGTTTTCACACAACCTATAGTATTGTAAATGTGATGATTTTGTCTAAACAGATGTAATCAAATTCTGAGAAAACAAACAAGTCTTCCATTTAAAGTACTAATTTTCAGCAATGAATGTAAATTAATGAATATTTCAACTTAGAGAAAAAAATCTTTAAATAAGCTCAAGGGACCTCTATATTTTAACAGGCAAGGAGGAGAATAAAGGTGTGAGTTAGTTTCTTTTACTAAGAGCTCAAGTTTTCAAAAAGATATTTTGAGACACATAAGCTTTTATAACTATAGCAATTTTTAACAGTACATCTATAAACTTTGTTAATTCCTATGCCTGACATGATCATATATTTTTCCCTTTGCTATAATTAGCTTACCACAAAGTTAGTGTTTTCTCTCATTTCAATTTCTTAATGTAGGCTACAGAGAACAAGAAAGATATAATGTATCTCCACATTAATATAAATCTAGAAGATGTATGACCATTTGGAAAAATTGAGGCTATCATTTTAGAAGATGGCACCTCATAAGACAGAGACACATATTACCTTCATTAAGTTTTCTTTGTACTTAAGTAGTCAATCTGTATGTGCACCACTATACTATATAGACAGATAAGGAGACCAGGTAGCTGACATGTTAGAAGTGGGAAAATGCACTGACTTGCTAATTGAAGAACAATCTTCAAAGCACATAGTAGTGTATTCATAGGATTACAAAATCAAGGAGCCACGATAATCTGTTTCCAATTCTTAGAGGGCTGCATTTTAAAGAAGATAAACTCAAAAGGAGTGGCCTGTGTTTGGTTCAGATTTTAAATGGCAATGAAGGGCACTAGAGGTGAGGGCTTTGAACTGGATTTCTGAGCTGGTATCCAAGGATCTTGATTTAGTGGAGAATCAGATGACTGAAGCAGTCTTCTACTATTACCATTTGCCTACGTGCACAAGTTCATATGCACAGATCAATGGCATGTGCATTAGAATACATAATGAATAACATACACCAATTAAAAGACCTTATGGAGAATTCTTTCCTCTAAAAAATTTAGTGTTCTATACGTTTAAATACTTCTAGACTTACTAACTTAAGTAGTATTAATGCTTGTCTTTTAAAAATTACATATTTTGGGCCGGGCGTAGTGGCTCACGCCTGTATTCCCAGCACTTTGGGAGGTCAAGGTGGGTGGATTGCCTGAGCTCCGGAGTTTGAGACCAGCCTGGGCAACATGGTGAAACCCCGTTTCTACTAAAATACAAAAAATTAGCCAAGCTTGGGGGCGAGGGCCTGTAGTCCCAGCTACTCAGGAGGCTGAGGCAGGAGAATTGCTTGAACCTGGGAGGCGGAGGTTGCAGTGAGCCAAGATTGTGCCACTGCACTCTAGCCTGAGCAAGAGACCGAGACTCCATCTCCAAAAAAAAAAAAAAAAAAAAAGACATATTTTGGTGTATTAATTTACATGAAAAAGTGTAGGAAACAAAAACCCATGACACAATTATAAAAACTGAATCCAGAATGTCACCACTGACATAGTATCACAACAGTGTAACATTCATCTTTAAGCACAAGAAACTATTCAGTGGTCCTCAATAATGAGAGCCCAGTAAGCACAGTACAATAAAACACAATGGACTTAAATAAAGGTCAACCATCACATAAGCTGAACAAAGGAAACTATTTAAAATTAAGAATGATATTCTGTTCTTGTGTCACTCTATGGTGCTTAGTTATTTCAGAGGTCTAAACTATAGTGAATATTCTTGCTTCAATGTAATATAATGAGGCACAGACAAACCCTTAAATTGAAATGTTTGTATCCACTGGTCATGAATTATGAACAAATGGTACAGCATGTCACTATATTATATGATGACATTTTAAAATGCAAAGTACCAAGAATATGTTCCTTTGCATTTGGCGTAGCATAGAATCTTATATCACTGATTAGCAACCAGTGACTTGGAGAGATCACCAAATGCAAACTCTTTCCCGCAAATATCCCCACAGAGGAAAGTTTAAAGGACCCCCAAGGAGAAAAAGAAAAGTTTGGAAGTAGGGCCTAACATTTCATCCCACTCCATACATGATCAAGAGTCTAACCTTCCTGGCCGGGCGCGGTGGCTCACGCCTGTAATCCCAGCACTTTGGGAGGCTGAGGCGGGCGGATCACAAGGTCAGGAGATCGAGACCACGATGATACCCTGTCTCTACTAAAAATACAAAAAATTAGCCGGGCGCGGTGGCGGACGCCTGTAGTCCCAGCTACTCAGGAGGCTGAGGCAGGAGAATGGCATGAACCCGGGAGGCAGAGCTTGCAGTGAGCCGAGATCCGGCCACTGCACTCCAGCCTGGGCGACAGAGCAAGACTCCATCTCAAAAAAAAAAAAAAAAAAAAAAGAGTCTAATCTTCCCTTTCACAGAATTTTTTTCAAGACAAATTATAACCCACAAAGTCATTTTCTTCTCAGCAAATTATCAATCACATCTCCCTCAAATTCAATTAATGCTAAATATTGTCTGATAGGAAAAAGTATATTTCAGTGAAGCAAAAGAGTCAATGAAAATTCTAAAAATAGCATGATCCACTGAAATCATTTGTTTGAGTCCCAGGAAAAGTTGGATCCTAACTCTGCCTTCATCACTGAGTGATCTTGGTTAAAGCCATCTCTCTGGAGAGCAGATCCTCATTTGTAAAATATTGAGAACAGCAGTCAACCTTGCCTACACAAAACTAATATACTCTGACAGTCTATACAAAACCAAGGGATAGCTCCATAATTATTCAAATTATTAGATGCCATTTTATTATAAATATATAGGCTCTGCTGCTTGGATACATTAAAATCTATTACAAGATGAGAAACTTCCTAATAATAGGCCTACAGTTACACCAAATTGAATTAAAATAAAAATGATAGATTCTAAGTTTCATGCCAGAGAGCCAAGAAAACTCACATGAGGTTTTCCCCATTTTCAGAACACTATAAGTGCCAGAGTTGGTTCTATAATGCTTCCTTGGAATGAGTCAACTATAACTAAACATTGTTACAATGCAATAAGAGGCAGGGTGCCACACAATTTTGTAAATAGAAAACCTTTATGTAAGCCCCAACTTGGACCTTTACTAGCTTTTGAATCTTGGACAAATTACATAACCTCACTGGGCTTTAGTTTTCTAATTTGCAAAATGGGGTTAATAACACTTAACTTCCCTGAATCACAAGGAAAACACCTTATAAACTATAAAAATACAGGCAACCAAATGCATGGACTGTTGACCAGGATTTACTGATTGTTGCTAAGTTCCCTTTCCATACATCCAATAGTGGTTATTTTCTAAAATATCTTTGGTTTTAAATTAAGAGTCCCATATTTATTTAATAACCCATATTTAATAATGAGTTGCTGATTTACATTTACAGCAAACAACACATTTTTATGTCTTTACAAATAAAACATAAAAAATCTTACAGTTACATATTCAACAGTTTTGCTGGCAAAAATATGCCCTTTATATCTGTGAGGAACAAAATGTTCTCACTTAAAAAACAAGTTAACACATGTTGAGTATTAATAACAAATCCTCTATTTAATCAAATTGTCTGACTTTCAATCTGTAGTAATATATTGAGAGCTTCACATGTAATAGACACTGGAGATATAATGCAGAATAAAATATACATCCAAATTTGATGAGTTCTGAGTCTTGTGAAGGACAAAGGGGAAGAAAACAGCAAATTAAATGCCAAGTGAAGACATGGTGAAAAGGTGGCCATATGGTAAACCAAGGAGAGAGACCTCACCAGAAACCAACCCTGCTGGCATCTTGATCTTAGGCTTTCAGTCTCCATAACTGTGAAAAAATAAATTTCTCCTCTTTAAGCCACTCAGCCTATGGTTTCTGTTATGTCAGTCCAAGCTGAACAATACACTGACTAAAGTATTTTCCTTTTCCAAGCATCAGTTTTCTCACTTGTGGACTGAAGAGGTTAGACTAGATGTATTCATCTGCTGACATTCTGAGTTTATATGGACACAATCCACATTATTTTAGCTAGAAATGATTAGACACTGTGAAACTTTGTGTGTACTTACGTATGACTTTTTCCTAAGGTCTTTTGTAGATTTTTTTTTGTGTGTAGATTACAGATTTCCAAATTTTACTGCCATAGACAGCAGTCGCTTTTCTTTACAAAGCATATTTTCTGGGGTAATTTTCTATTTCACAATAAAGTTGAACCTATTTTACTTTCCTTCTTACAACTTCTGTGGGGAAGATGGATGGAGATGGATGTTTCCTTTGTATAGTTGGTATGATACTCTGTCACTAATACCATGTAATGGTCTCTAGATGAGGCTTTACACGTCATAGATACTCTAGATCATGGGTGTCCAATCTTTTGGCTTCCCTGGGCCACATTAGAAGAAGGAGAACTGTCTTGGGCTACATATAATATATACTATCACTAATGATAGCTGATGATCTAAAACAAACATCACAAAAAAATCTCATGTTTTAAGAAAGTTTATGAATTTGTGGGAGGATCATGGCAGACAGAGGAGGCAGGACTAGATTGCAGCTCCGACTCGGATGGACAGAGAAGCGTGAGGAGGCTTGCATCGTGAATTTTAGCTCCAGAACGACTGCAGGGATAAACCAGGAATCCCAAGAGGACCCACAGACTCTCTGAAGGAAGGGGACTGCTGCTGCAGGACCCAAATACTGTGAGTGCCCAAACTGCGGAAGTGGGAAAGGGAGATCCTCAGCCACCGAACACACACCCCTACTGGGGAAACTGAAGGTCTAGTTTGAGGGAGAAGTTTCCAGCCTCACCTAGAGCTGAGTCAATTTAGAGAGCCAAGCAAAATATAGGGGTAGAGGAAGCAGCGGGAAAGGCCCTGGGAGTTCACTGGGTCCCCAAGCAGGCTATTCCTGCCTGGCACCATAGGGACCCTTCCAGAGGGTGACCAGAGGCACAGGGGAAAAAGCCACAAGGAGAAGAAAGTCTCCAGCTGAACTTTGTAACAACTTGAAGTGGTCAAGAAGCCTCCTGGCCAGAACTCAGTGGAGGGCATGAATCCGCTGTGTAGACTCTACAGGCAGTGGAAGAACTAAAGCCCTTTTCTTTCACAGCTCGGAGGTGGGTAGCCTGGGGCAAGTTCTCAGTCCTGTTTGCCCACTGCCTGGAAACAGACTCGGTGCTGTTAGTGGGGGCATGGTGGGAGTGAGGCCAGCCCTTTGGATTGCATGGGAGCTGGGTGAGGCCTGTGACTGCCGGCTTTCCCTCACTTCCCTGACAACCTGCCTGACTCAGCAGAGGCAGCCATAATCCATGTAGGTACACAACTCCATTGACCTGGGAATCTCACACCCATTCCCTACAGCAGCCACAACAAGACCCACCCAAGAAGAGTCTGAGGTCAGACACGTCTAAACCTACCCCACCTGATGGCCCTTCCCTACCCACGCTGGTAGCTGAAGACAAAGGGGACATACTCTTGGGAGTTCTAGGGCCCTGCCCACCGCCAGTTCCTCTCCATACTACCACAGCTGATGCTGTATGGAAATCACCACCTCCCGGCAGGAGGCCAACCAGCACAAAAATAGAACATTAAACCACCAAAGCTAAGAACCCTCACAGAGTCCATTTCACCCCGCTGCCACCTCCACCGGAACAGGTGCTGGTATCTACAGCTGAGAGACCCGCAGATGATTCACATCACAGGACTTTATGCAGATAACCCCCAGTATCACCCCAGAGCCAGGTAGACTTGTTGGGTGCCTAGACCCAAAAGAGAGACAACCATCACTGCAGTTTGGCTCTCAGGAAGCCACATTCACAGGAAAAGGGGGAGAGTACCACATCAAGAGAACATCCCATGGGACAAAAGAATCTGAACAACAGCTTTCAGCCCTAGACATTCCCTCTGACAGAGCCTACCCAAATGAGAAGGAACCAGAAAACCAACTCTGGTAATATGACAAAATAAGGCTCCTTAACACCCCCCAAAAATCACACTAGCTCACCAGCAATGGATCCAAACCAAGAAGAAATCCCTGATTTACCTGAAAAAGAATTCAGGATATTGGTTATTAAGCTAATCAGGGAGACACCAGAGAAAGGTGAAGCCCAATGCAAGGAAATAAAAAAAAAAAAAAGACACAAGTAGTAAAGGGAGAAATATTCAAGAAATATTCAATCTCAAATTGAGATTCAGAGAAGCTAAGTGACTTAATCATGAAAAATTGGCTAGTAATTGGCAAAGTGTAAGTTAAAACGTAGGTTCTAAGCCCACGATATTCTCCCCTTTTGTAAGGTTATGGATTCTTTTTTTTTTTTTTTTTTTTTTTTTTGAGACGGAGTCTTGCTCTGTAGCCCGGGCTGGAGTGCAGTGGCCGGATCTCAGCTCACTGCAAGCTCCGCCTCCCGGGTTTACGCCATTCTCCTGCCTCAGCCTCCGGAGTAGCTGGGACTACAGGCGCCCGCCACCTCGCCCGGCTAGTTTTTTGTATTTTTAGTAGAGACGGAGTTTCACGGTGTTAGCCAGGATGGTCTCGATCTCCTGACCTCGTGATCCGCCCGTCTCGGCCTCCCAAAGTGCTGGGATTACAGGCTTGAGCCACCGCGCCCGGCCGGTTATGGATTCTTAATCCTACCTATTCTTCAAGATTCTTCTTTTTCAATTTACCAGCAGTGCCCAGTCACCAAAGATTCCTTCCTCCCCTGAACTCCTGCTAATATCAGTGGCCATTTATTTTTACCCTCACTGACAGTGTACCTTGTGACATTACATAATATTCCGTATGCGTATTTCCTGGCTACTCAACTGTACCATAAACTTCTTGAGGTTTCTGTGTATCTTCTCTATTGTTTGTAGACCTCTGATGAATAGATCATCTGTTTTATTTTGTATTTGTTTATAGCTGCCTGATATTCCTTTACCTGCTCCTAACATTTGGTATATCCCTATCTTTGGTAATAGCACCCTTTAGGGCATAACCAATCTTCCATGGCAGGTAGTTTTGGTAGCACTGTCAATCAAGGTTTTTTGCTCTCCCTTGAACAAGGGGTGTTCTTATAATCCACACCAGGCTCATTAGGCTCTCTTCATAATTTGAATTTGAATCAAACATAGGCAAAGGAGAAGGAAAATGGTTGGAGTTGATATATCACAAAGGCAACATCCTAAAAAGACTTTTCATTCAATCCTGCTACCTGAATTCTCAAAGCTGCCACAGTTGCTGTTCTTTTAAAGGCCAAGTAATTTAGTCTTTCCTCAGTTTCTGGCTGAGTTACTTCATATCTTTCCAGCAAGTTTCACTTTTTGCTTGAATCAGGCAGAGTCACGTTCCGATACTTACAAACAAAGATACTTATTTGATAAACCCCAAAGCTTCGTATAGAGGGAATGCTAAGTATTTTTAAATGTTTTGTCCTTATGCAGATTATATATGCTATTTCATACTGAAAAAAAAAAAAAAAAGGCAAACAAATGGCCTTGAGGTGTAGCATTTCTATTGGTTAGAATTTTAATAACCAACAGGCTAAGCTAACATTGGGAGCTCATCTTCATTGAAATGATTTTTATTATAGTTCAGCACACTGGTTTGGTGACTCACAAAGTGATAATTCACTGCTGCAAATTAACAAAGCATTTTGTGGTGAGGGTAGTAATTACAATAATGATACCCTTTAGTGTTGATATTTTGGTTAACCCATCTGTTTTCCTTTTCTTCCCAAATACCATAACAGCCAATTGTGACCATCTGAAATTTTTATATTACCTTACTACAAGATACATCTGATAAGTTTAACCACATTCCTCCTTTTTACCTAGTTGAATATTTTAACATACTCTATAGCTTCTTGTTAAAAGCACTGGATTAGTTTTAAAATCACTGAGAAATTATCATTAGAAAAATTTAGGATAGTAAATGGTATCATTTTTAAAGCATAATCAGTGTTCTATGAGGGAAATTCCCCCTGCTATTTTCTTTAAGAAGGCAATCACTAAGAAAAATCAACCAAGAAATCCTTCATAATACAACTGAAATTAAACAGCAATTCTAGCTAATTACACATCAGTAGTTACTTAATTCTATTTCAAACAGAATACAGACCTAAGCTAACTATTTCTATGTGCTTCAGAAAATTTCTGTCATTTTAGACATTTACATTTACTCACAATCCTTTGTATTCCAGGACTATCCTTTGAGTCCTAGACATTATGGGAATATCATGCATGTATATGATATTTCTCTTTCTAAATGACAAGTGTTTTCCTAGAAAATTTCCCAGAAGATAAAAATCTTACTGAAAAGTTGGGGGTGGAGTGGGGGACAGATTTTAAAACCTTCACTTCTTTCACTTTTGGAACACCTATTGCTACATGATAGTATTTCCCACAAGATTATTTTTTATTTTATTTGAAGTTGGCAAAAATCTTTGTGCTGAATCCTTTGAGCATACCTCTAGTGATAGATGTCAGATCAGTGCTGTGTAGAAGAACTTTTATTTGACAGGTAGATGACAGAAAGAAGCCTCTCTCCAAAATACAAGATGTAACTGTAAAATCCTTCAGTGAGATTAACGTAATCTTTTGTTCCTATGTATAAATGACTTACTCATTCTTGCTTCAAAGAAATTAGTTCATGTAATTAATTTGAATAGTGTGAAATTAAGACACTTATAAGGTACATATTTCTTCAAATTAGAATGGTTTAAAATATTTTTATATGAATTAAATGCAAAATAGGTATCTAATACAAATTTCTAATGATATTTTAACTTATACTCTTTTTATAATTGTCAAGCAAGAAGACTTTTAGATTTACTCACCGTGCATATAGCATATACTCTAAGCAAGTAGCACCATGGTAAAGAGATGACTCTATTAACATTGGGTATATGGTATACAATACAATGTTAACGTCCTAAATACTTTATTTTATCCTATAAATCTGGCATGATTTAGTACAGTTTATTACAAGCATTGCCTTATTCCCTCTGGCATTATGAAATGATTTTACATGTCCCCAAATATCACAAGAAGATGAGGGTAAAATGTTTTCTTCACAAAATCCAGCATTTCCAGATAATTTTCCCTATTTTCCTTCCTTGTTCTCTTTCCTTACAGCCCTCAAAAATATATCAGGAATAAACAGATATTCACAATTCTATTGTACATCCTATTACTATCTGTAAGTGTTATTCTTTATGTCTATTTGGGTTAGAACTCCCAAGATCAAATCATTTTTGATACCTATCAAAGTGCTAGTCCATGTATATGTAATGAACATCAATTTAATGCATGTATAGAAAAGAAAGTCATATCCATTGCTAGATTTGGGATTCTCATTATAATATACTTCAAGAACTAACCAAAGTTCTGCAATGTTTTCAGATGTGAGAGAAAAAAAGTGAAAGAATGGTGAGATGTCAAAGATAGATTGCTTGTTTTCAGATTTATTTTCGTCTCTAGCTTTCTTACAGGCCTTCACCTCAGAGTCTTTTCAGGCTTCTATAACAGACAGATCTTTTCCTTGAATAAGGTGGTTTGCTCTAGCCTAAAAATGGACATGTACAAGCACTTTTGGGCTTCTCTGTATCTTTGTTTGCTTTTCATAAGTCTCAAAAATGTTATTATTAAATGATCCAATCAAAACAAGTTGATTATTATTCAATTTTCTTTTTTACCTCTTGAATGCACTAGATACCAGTGTACAATACTACTTGACATTGAAGAGTATCATTATCTTAGAGTAGAATAAGCAAACTATATTCAAAAATAAATTTCTGGCTATTTACCTCATTAAATTTAGCTTGTTAGATACTTTTTAGAAAGACATAAGTAATAATGTAAATGAAATACGATACTGCATCTATTTTATTTTATTTTATATTTTATTTTGTGAGACATAGTCTTGCTCTGTTGCCTAGGTTGGAGTACAGTGGCGTGATCTCGGCTCACTGCAACCCCTGCCTCCGGTGTTAAAGCGATTCTCCTGCCTCAGCCTCCGGAGTAGCTGGGATTACAGGTACCCGTCATCTCCCCTCACTAATTTTTGTATTTTTAGTAGAGATGGGGTTTCACCATGTTGGCCAAGCTGGTCTCGAACTCCTGACCTCAGGTTATCCGCCTGCCTCGGCCTCTCAAAGTGCTGGGATTACAGGTGTGAGCCACCGCACCTGGCCAATACTGCATCTACTTTATAAAAGTGGGGATTTTTTGTCTATAAACTTCAGTAAAATGTAATCAGCAAATGTTAAGTACTGTATTCAAAAGAATTTTCAAGTCTTTTAGATTTTACTAAGATTTTTAAAAATTATTTGTTTGAATTGAGATATAATTCGCATCCCAGAAAATTCGTCCTTTTTAAGCATACAATTTTGTGGTTTATGCATGATTGCTATTTGCAGTATCACCTTTCATAGACAGGAAGATTATTGTTGTAAATTAGCATTATAAAATGTCATCTTACCTTACAAAGGAAGTTGATCTTAAAACCCAAAGACTGGGCATTTCTTGAGCCTGAGTTCATGTAGTTTCCAACAAGAAGAACTAATTCTAAAAGTCTGTTAAAGCTTTCACTTTTCTTCAGTTCTTCACAGGCAAGAGTTACTGCTATGATGCTTGGTTTGATGTTGTTTACGTGTTCTTCAAATGTGAGTTTGAACAGGATACTACTGAGACGAGGCTGTAACATTTTCACGGAGCTCATCTGTAAGATAAGAAATACTCTATGAGAATATACATTTAATGCCTCTTATTTTATCTCTTTAGTGGGGATAATTTCATAGTCAACACTGTAACATCTCTGCATAAAGTGAATTTGCTCTGGGATTTTAAAAATATTTTTTGCTTTAAACATTCCAAAGAAATATTTTATCAAAGTTTAAAAAGCAGTTGGCTATACAGGTTTTTTAAAACTAAATCATCCTTATGGCATTAATAAAATATTATAGAAGCTGAACAGTTGCTATATGTTAATTGCATAATCATTAGCCATCAATAGCATTCAAACTGCCAACATCTGTCCCTGAGGTGAACTAGGAAAATTTATAAACATGAAATTGAGTTGAGTGAATAGTTGGGCCACAGATAAAAGATGTACATGATGACAGAAAATATAAGTGGAACATTTCCTAAGAAATTACCTATTACTATGCTGTTTGAAATCAGAAGACTAGCTCTGATTGAGCATTTAATAATTTTTAAACTTATGATTTCTATTCATAAAATACATTATTTATATACACTCTAAAGAATTCCTAAAGAATTTCACCTACTTGACAGATGCTGATGTTAAGTAATTAGATGATAGTAAAATCACATGAACTTACTTTTCAAGTACATTATGCATGAATTCTATATTGTTTTCTTCAATACAGTTCAACTTTGGTTTTAATTACTTGTTTCATAGCATTGGTGCACATTAAATATTCCAGTTGGTATAGTTACTATGATAATAATTGTTTTTAGTTTTTAATTTCCTATAGCTCCAAGTTACTCAACTAGTTTTCCTTCACAAAATGAATGCTGGGAGGGGAGATGGGAGAGAGGTAGACACACATGAACACACACAGACACATACATGCACACAGTGAAATTATTAATATTCCTAATTATATTTGTTTTTGTATGTATAGCCTACTTCCTTAAATACAAATGCCAAGTACAGATTAGACACCAAGACGTCTTCAAATAACATGAAGAGAATTTGACCACATAAACAAAAGTTTTTAAACCACAAAGTACCTTTCAAAAGCAGGAGATGAGCTGTTGGGCAGACCATATCTACTCTAATACAGAATCAAGACACCGTCCATTATTTTTCTTCTTCAAACTCGCCCGTTAACCATGAACATCTGCCTCTCCAAATATGAACGCTGCCTTCTACTAATCCTCCTATATGTTTTCATGCTTTTCACAGGCAGATATACAAAAGTATGATGGAATATCTACCTGTTACTATATTTTTGTAGGTCTCATCACTTATGACTTTTTTTTAATCTGGTCAAGGTATTATTATACAAATTATCCTGCTATTTCTTCAGTACTCACATGGCAAGTATAAAACACACCATCTATTCACAAAAAGCTTACAATATAGTCTGAAACTCAACATAAAACCTTGAAAACTATTGCTGGTGAAAAAGCCAGCACATGATTTTAGGTAGGTAAAAAGAAATTAAGTTCTGGAGGTGTTCACTGGAAGAAGAAAAAACTAAACTCTTAGGATTACAGTGTTTAATGAAGACGTCACAGTAGAGGAAATACACATGAAAAAATATATGTATAGGTGTGTGCATGCATATGTAAATTTAAGCACACATAGAACTGACACTAAAAGGAAAAAGTGGCCGGGCATGGTGGCTGAGGCCTCTAAACCCAACACTTCGGGAGGCAGAGGCAGGAGGATCACTTGAGGTTAGGAGTTTGAGACCAGCCTGGCCAACATGGTGAAGCCCTGTCTCTACTAAAAATACAAAAATTAGCATGGTGGTGGTGGCACAGTGCCTGTAATCCCAGCTACCCAGGAGGCTGAGGCAGGAGAATTGTTTGAGCCTGGTAGGTGGAGGTTGCAGTGAGCCAAGATTGTGCCACTGCACTCCAGCCTGGGCAACAGAGTGAGAGAGAGAGAAAGAGAGAAAGAGAGAAAGAGAGCAAGAGAGAAGAGAAGAGAAGAGAAGAGAAGAGAAGAGAAGAGAAGAGAAGAGAAGAGAAGAGAAGAGAAGAGAAGAGAAGAGAAGAGAAGAGAAAAGAGAAGAGAAGAAAGAAGAGAGAGAGAGAATGGTGTGAGAAAAGGTTTATAGGCTAGATATATATATGATGTATATACCTAGGGGCAGAATTTGAAACAAAGTATCTAAAGAGTCCAAGTAAAGGCCACAGAAGTGGAAGCTAACCACATCAAAGTCTATGTCTCCATGAATTTGCAGGTCTCTTTGTGTATGTTTGTGTGGGAATCACTCTGAGTTTATATATTTTTCTGCCTTCATTTCTGCCTCTACCTCAGTCTCCAAATCCCTCCCCTACTTTATTTTTCCTTTCCTTTTACTGGTAACTGGCCATCACTAGCACTGAAGCATGCTTTCTATCATTTTCTGTTTAGGGAGTAGTTTTTTAGTCTCCCTGGTGACTAAAAAAGCCATAGAGTTGCTTTGAGCAGCTGCTAGTGACCACACACTTGCTCTCCTGGTCATACTTTGCAGAGCTTATAGGGACCCTGTTCACCAAGGTGCCCTTGGTACCAGATGGACAAGGAACAAAACCCTTAGGCATATGTGGGCTTTTAGTCTTCTTCGGTTCCAATATCATGTGCCTTCAATCATATTCTTATCCTTTCCATGTTTTGTATTAGCCTACAATGTTTGGTCTACAAACTCAGAGAACATGGATTTGATCTTTTTATAAAAATATCAGTTCCAATTGAAATTATATAACCAAAGTATGCTTTGATAATGATAGTAACAATGAAAACAGCAATTAACACTTATTAAGTACTTTGTGCCAGACATTTTTCAACATTTGCTTTATATATTTATTAACTGATTTGATTATCATTATTTTCATTCCAAAGATGAGAAAAGTGAAACAAATAGTAAGTAACTTGCACAAAATCAAATTGTATGTTGGAAGCCTGAAGATTTGAATGCAGGCCTTTGGGCTACAGACTCCAGACTCTCAACCGCTACCCCACACTGCCTCTTGAGTCTTATTAGGAGAAGTAACTATGATTGGTTGAAGGAGAGATTAATGGCAGGGAGATCATCAGGAAGTTAGCAAAATGGTGCAAGAAACAGGTAATGAGGTAGCATGTTGACAGTAGGAAGATAAAGAAAACAATGGATATAAAAGATAGAATTAAGAATAAATGGGACTTAGTAACCGATCAGTTATAGCAGGAGAAAGTCAAAGATGGCTCCAAAGTTTGAAGTCTGTTGTGAGGCAGAACAATGTTGGCAATAATGAAGGTAGAAGGAGGTGCTAATTTGGTACAGTTTGTCACTTGGCTGTTTGCTTGTTTCAGGGAATGAGAGTAGATGGATTTGCTTTCCCTGATCTGCTGCTACTTAAATTCCAGTAAGCCAATCAGGGACTAAGGCAGCAAGGGCAGGTAGGTGTAGCTTAGTAGCAACTAAGTCAAGTGAGACTGAATTTAGAAACTGTCATGTGATCTGACTGTGTGAAAACAGTCTGCCTAATTTTCTGGCCTTACGTTTCCCCATCGTAAAGTGGGAGAAATTCCTGTAAAGCAGTCTTGTTTTGATGAAAAGAAGGGAGTCAAAATAAATGATCCATACGTTTACTTCCTTCTTTTTTAGGCTCTGCCTCTACAGCTGTGGGAAGGTAGAGTAAAAAGTGCTAGTTCCATAAAGGAAAAGTATTGCCTGGCTGCAACAAAAAATTTGTATTAGCATTTAAGTAAATTCAGTTGACCATCTTCTCAGACATCAAATAGGGCATCTTACTTCTAACAATGATGCTCTTATTTTCCCATTCAAGACTCCAAATCTTGAAGTGATATTCAAATCATAGTAAACACAATGTTATTTATAATAATACCAATCCTTACCAATATTTTAACCTGTAGAATTTCTGAGAGTTGTCCCTTATTTTCCATGCTCACCATATAAAAACTCATAATTTTATGTACTTCAAGCTTGGATTACTAACATAGACTAAATGTTCTCCTTGATCCCTCTCAAATCCTCTCAAAAATAGTAAAATGATACCTACATGATAGGGAAATAATAAAATTGCTTTCTTGACATGTTGAATTTTTGTTATTATTATGATATCTGCTAGGATTTGAAACTATAGTTCTAGGGGTTAGAAGTATTGGAGTTGGCAGATTTGGGAGTTATCTGAATAGATGCTATGGGAGGTAAGGTCATTGATGAGGAGACTGCATAGAGGAAAAAAAAAGGAAAAAGGAGTCAAAAGCTACATCTTGTGGAACACCTAGTACAGGGTCTTGAGTATATCAATATGTGCTGATTGATTTTTAAAGCACTACTTAGCTGACTAACCATTTTCCAGATCTTTTCCCAAGGACAATTGTCTATTCAACAAAATTAATAGCTGATAGTAATATTTTACTTCCACAAAATAATGTCTTCAGTTATAATGTCAAACCAGAATTGTTAGGGAATTAACTTTGTTGAACTGCTATTACTAGATATTAATCTATCATCAGTCAGCCTGCTTTTTGGAAGAAGTTGTATACCGTAAGGGGTTCAAAGTTGCCCTTTGATCTGGCAAAGATTCTCCATTGATTCATCTCCTACAACAAGGTTTGATACATGGCAGGTGATAAAGATGAAAAGTGATTTTAAAAATAAACCATCGTAAAATGAATGAATGAATGGCTTCATTTATATAAATAGGAAACACAACATTCAGTAAAATGCTGGGTCAAGAAGAGGATGCATAGTTTCAAGAGGTATAATAGCAGGCTGATGTGGGGAAAGATGAAGTACATGTAAGGTTATTCATTAGCTTCCAGGTAGGTCACCCCAACAATACTGCCAAGGCCCAATCTTAGCCCAAATTCAGAGCCCCATAGAGCTTTTTTTTAAAGAACTGGATTTAGGAGAATTTTTTTTCTCTAAACCCAGGAAAGAAAGGGTAACAATTATCTGGATTCTCCAGACCCATACCGTAAGTTGCAGTAGGAGAAACAGGGACACTGTAGTTACACAGACGTAGGTTTGAGCCACACTTCTGTCACTTTACTTTTTTGAGAGAGGGTCTCACTCTGTCACCCAAGCTGGAGTGCTGTGGGGTGATCACAGCTCACTGCAACCTTGACTTCCTGGGGCTCAGGCGATCTTCCCACCTCAGCCTCCCAAGTAGCCAGGACTACAGGCACACACCACCATGCCCGGCTAAGTTTTGTATGTTTTTGCAGAGACAGGGTTGTGCCATGTTGCCCAGGCTGGTCTTGAACTCCTGGGGCTCAAGCGATCTGCCCACCTGGGCCTTCCAAAGTGCTGGGATTTCAGATGTAAGCGACCTCACTGGGCCTCACTTTCTAGTTGTATGACCTACTGCAAGTTACCTGGAGTTTCTAAGTATTTCCTCGTCATGAAAATGTATTCACTAAATCATCTATACAGGATGCATTAGAACTGTGATACTATGTATATCGCTCCTGTCATAGTAACTGACACAATGTAAACACCGTAAAACAATAGTTATTGTCGTTATTACATTCTTTATTCATCCTCAGAAATTGTCAGTATGAAGGAACCGGGATCCTTCTCTGTTCTCCCAAACCCAATGGAAAGTTTCTCTCATTCAAAATTAAGAAATATATTTCCAGGGCTCAGTGAAGAACAGCTCTCATTATCCACTCTAAGTATCATGCTTTATTTAGCTATTTTTAATTCATAATATACATCTACCATTAGAAATGTTATTATTAAAATTGTATTATTACAAAATCAAGAGATGATGGAGGAGGCAAGCTATGCACGTACATCTCTTAACAAAAGCCACAAACCAGTACCTTTTGATCATAACTACATAATTTTTGCAACCATAAGTGTGAATTTTTATGATCAGACCAATCAATGTACACTGATAGAAACAGCTGAAACTCCATCAGAGGATTGGGATATGTAAGGAGATGTCCTAGATAACTAAGCTTAGAAATAATAGGAAGCACTGAGCAACATCCTCAGCCACACATACAATTATTAAAAGGCTCATGTCTCATAAAGGCACTTGAGTGCACTTAAGCGATATAAGTAAATAAAATAAAAACTCTGCTGAAATGTGTGTTTGTATTTAGTTGTAGTCCCTCGCAGCATTTTAGTTGACTGGCATCCTTTGTTTTATAATTCATTCCTTGAAGTGCTGTGGGATGCTGACCAGGGTATTGTATTAGGTAGGGGATCTATTTGTGTTACGATGTACTTGTCTATCAAATCACATCAAGTGGCTCTCATTTCTTTAGCTGATCTTCACTATATTAAAAAAAAATAAAAGAAGTGCATTGACAGCTTTAGTGAGAGCAACTACAAGTGGGTTATTTCCCCAAAGAGTTAGATACAGTTTTGTTTATATAATTTGAATTTTACACACTTTAGTACCTACGCAGCTCATGAATATTGATCTACTACCCAACTAACCTACGAATCCTCCGAGAAAGGAAAAGAGCACAAATGTAAAAATCATGTGTGAAGGAAAAGGAGATGGCCACATGGTACTCCTATAGTCAGGTGTAGCCTTTAGGGTTATTTCTGTCATCTTTCCTTTTCACTTCTAAGACATATTCCATTAACGCCTATCATATGGGAGCAAAACTGATCCCCCAGTCTCTTCAAAACATAATGTTAAGAATTCATTAGAATTAACAGATATATTTGTAACAAATACATATTTGCTACAAGGTATTTTTTCCAAATAGTTACTCTTTTGATCTACTGTCCATTGAATATACAGAATCATTTTGTATCTGTGACTATAACAAAAAGAATGATCATGAAACCACATTAAAGGAGAACAGACTTAAGTTTCATAGAAGGCAGAACTGCCTACGGAAATGAGATTCAGAGTCAATACTGTCCAGATTTCTGCCTGGAATTGTGGAAATAAGGCAGGGGCATTTATGACACCTATAAAGTAAATACTTCTATCTTCTTTTAGACAATGACCTCCTCCAGGGCAGAACCTCTCCTACTTATACTCATTCTAATACTTTCTGTAGCAAATCCAGTACCTAGCCTGGACAAAATAACCAATACAAGTGTACCAACTATATGGAGTCAATGCCAAATGTTTGTATATTAGATGTCATGAGAGAAAAGGGTCATACTTAATCTGTGAATTGAAGCCTTGAAAAACTGAGTGTTGAAAACTGATTCTACATCAGAAAAATAATGATGTACTGGTAGCGAATATTTCCCCAAAGATAAAAATATGTGGATATGTGGAATTACCCATCAACAACCCTCTACTTGTCTTTAGAACAGAATACAATAACATTGTGTGCCCCAAAAGGCACTATAAACTCGAAGAATCACACTAAAAAGTTAGGCAAGAATTTTAAAACACCTTTCTGAAAACATGTTTCAGGCCAAGAACGCCATCAACATTTCTCTTTTTTTTTTTTTTTTTAAATGGAGTCTCGCTCTGTCATCCAGGTTGGAGTGCAATGGCACGATCTGGGCTCACTGCAACCTCCGCCTCTTGAGTTCAAATGATTCTCCTGCCTCAGCCTCCTGAGTAGCTGGAATTACAGGCACCCGCCACCATGCCCGGCTAATTTTTGTATTTTTAGTAGAGACAGGGTTTCACCATGTTGGTAAGGCGGGTCTCGAACCCCTGACCTCGTGATCCACCCACCTCAGCCTCCCAAAGTGTTGGGATTACAGGTGTGAGCCACCGTGCCTGGCCACAGTCATCAAAATTTCTGTGGTGGTGTTAGGAATTAGTGATATGTGGGTGGAAAAAATGAAAGGGTTAACTTTTGAGTTTTTAAAAATTTAATGAAAACCAATCAATAGCAAAATTAACTGACATCTACTGACCTAATTTGAATATTCAATTTTCAGGTGGTTTTATTTTACCTTATTTTATTGCAAAAGCTGATGGAAATAAGAAATTCTGTCACAAAAAAATTGATTATTATGAGAAGTTAATAAGAGGGATAAGAATATAAATACATGTACTTGAGAATGAGTCATGGTGAGTTTTCTTTTACCTGATCTCAAAATTGTTAAACCAGTTTTTTCTCAGATAAAATGAATATACATCTGGAAGTAAGAGCTAGCAATAATATTTACAAAAGTAATGAAAATAGAAACAATCAGGGCATTACATATCGAAACACTTAATACTCTGAATGCAGGCATATAAAATAAAGAAAAATGCAATTTTCACACTGAATATGCAAAAGTGAAAAATGATTTGATATTAATGGAACAGAGGACTTACAATTTTCTATCCAAACTAATTGCCTTTGATGATATGTGGAAGGAAAAAAAAGCTTTTAAGAATTTTCTTTTCACCTGGTTAAGCTATCTTTATAGCTCATAAGCTCTTATGAGGCTTTAAAAAAATTAAAAAGCACAGTAAATTTACAGCTGTACTTCCAACTATAGGCATAAATCCTCTCCTCCCAACTTCATATATTTGTCCAAAAAAATTTAAATGTGCTGTCAGCAATATCACATAATCTGTGCTTTCTATTATGAAGATTTCTACGCCCAAGCCAATTTCAACATTTTTTGTTAGATTATAGCTTTAGAATGTTTTTAATTGAAAAATATGTGTAATTTTGAAGTCAGAAAAACAAAGTACCGATTACTAAGAGAACTAATTATTGCTTTCTTTTCCTCAGAAGATGTGTTAGTTTAATAGATACACACAGTATGGGTCTCCATCCCCTGTGCAAGACAAGTGGGAACTTCCATAACTCTGAGGTGTGAGAACAGCTGAGCTGCAAAGACACTCAGAAGAGTCTAAAAGCTCCTGCTGAGGGTTCTAACTGCCAGAGCTTTCAAAAATCTGTGCTTTTTTTCCCAGTAAAGGTACAGCACATAATTACAGTGATGTACCAAATTCAATTCTGTGGGAGGCAGGTTGGAGGACAAGTCAGTGGGAAGCTATGCAGCCAATCTACCCCTAAACAAGATTATTGATCACAGAATATGTGGGAGCGAGCATATCCCCCTTACCAGAATCTGTCTCTAGACAGAGGAAAAGTCTCTGTGTTTTTCTATTTTTTTTTTTCCTCTTTTTTCCAACTGGTTGCACATGATTATAAGCAAACCTAATGATGTGGCTGCTAAAAAAACCCAAAGGTTAGAGAAAGCTTAGTAGCCCAGTTACTGCCTTAGATAAGTTTCTTTCTTTCACAATTTCCCCCAGTTTTGTCAATTTTATTGTGTTTTTTTGTTGTTGGTTTTTGTTCCTGAGACAGGTTCTGGTTCTGTTGCCCAAGCTGGAGTGCAGTGGTGTAATCTCGGCTCACTGTAACTTCTGCCTCCCGAGCTCAAACGATTCTCCCACCTCAGCCTCCCAAGTAGCTGGACTATAAGCACACAGCACCATGCTTGGCTAATTTCTGTATTTTTTGTAGAGACGGGATTTTGCCATGTTGGCCAGGTGGGTCTCGAATTCCTGGGCTCAAGCGATCTGCCTGCATTGGCCTCCCAAAGTGCTGGGATTCAGATGTGAGCCACCTCGATCAGCCAATTTGTTAATTATTCATTATCATTATTTTAATGAATATTGCAAGAGTAATCTAATTTCTGGCATATTTATACCCCTAACTGATGAGATTTTGTGTCTATGATCTAAGAAGTTATATAATCATGGAAACACTATAGGGCACTACACAGGGTTAGAGTATTAAAATCAGGAAATAAGGCCAGGTATGGTGGCACACAGCTATAATCCCAGTGCTTTGGGAGGCTGAAGCAGGAGGACTGCTAGAGGCCAGGAGTTCAACACCAGCCTGGGCAACACAGCGGGACTCCATGTGTACAGAAAATTTTTTAAAGAAATTAGCCAGGCATGGTGGAACCTGCTACTCAGGAGGTTGAGGTGGGAGGATCACTAAAACCTAGGAGTTCGAGGCTGCAGTGAGGTATGATCTCACCACTGCACTCCACCCTGGCGGACAGAGAGAGAACCTGCCTCTTAAAAAAAAAAAAAAAAAAAAAAATCAAGAAATACTATTTATTGTTTAAGAAGGAGAGGAAAGTTTTCGAAAAGGAGCTTAAATTCTTTTATGTTATCAAATGCCACATAGATACAGAATAAGATAGGACTGAAAGAGTCCACTTGATTTTCCATTCATGCAAATACATTCAAGAAATATTTGTTAAGCACATGTGAATAAAATCAACATGATTCATCCATTTATAGAACTTGCAATATAGTTGGGATTATAGACAGTCAAGAAGTAACCTCATAAATAAACATTTAATTAAAATCCATGATAATTTCTAGAAAGGAAAATAAAAAAGGTAATCTGGGAGAGTTTAGTAGGGAGATGTATTTCTGACTGAAAGGCAAATGAAGGTACCACTGGGAAAGCAAAAATTAAGCTATGACTTGAAGTATAAACAAGAGAGGGAGGCAACAAGCGGGAGTAAAAAAGCAGCATGTGCAATGGTCCTGAGCAGGAAAGAACACAGTAAGTTCAAAATTAAAATGTGGCTGAGGCATAATGAGCAAGAGGCCAAATAGCAGGTGATAAAAGCAGGAGAGGTGGGCAGGTGCCAGACCAGATAGTGTATTCTAGGTCACGGTAAGAAGTTAATGCTTTAGCTTTAGTGCTATAGAACAGCACTGGTATTTTAAGCAGATAAAAATTATGATGCAATACAGACACACTCTAGAAACATCATACTAAGAGTTGTGCCAAGACCTATTTGGAGAAGGGCAAAAGTGGTAGTGGGAAAAACAAGATAAATGTATATTGTGATGGTTAATTGCAATGATGATTCTGGCTTGGGCTAAGATGGTGGTGATGGAGACAAAGAGAAGTGAGTATACTCGATGTGAATTTTGGATGTGAACAGGATTTAAGGGCCTTTCCTAGTTCAATTTCAATGCATTATTTAAGGCAGAATTCTGATCACCATTGGTTGAACAGTGAATGAGAGTTAAGGAAGTAGAGAGAAAAAGGAGACTGATCTTTGAAAAAAACTGATGGTAGGAAATGGAGAGAAAGCAGTAGCAAGCAGAAACCTCAGTCAGGAAGGATTTTTATTCATCCATCCACCCATCTATCCACTCCTTTCCCAGCAGCAAATGACTGAAGATTTTCTTTTTTTCTGAAGAGCAGAGCAGAGTGGAAACTGACAAATTGAGGAAGTAATAAAATAACTAACAGAAGGAAAGCAAATAAGAGATACTACCACCTAAAGTAGGCAGTGCATAACAAAGCCCAAACTGAAGTGAGAAGATTAGCATGTAGTAGAGCATCACATACACACCCACATACCCACAACCCAGGAGCACAGTGGCTAAAGCACTGGCTACAAATACAGACTGCTAACATTTGAATCATTTGAATTCTGTGACTACTAGTTACTGTGTGACCTTGGACAAGTAAACTAATCTTCCTTGGGCCCAGTTTCCTCCTCCTTTTTTTTTTTTTTTTTTTTTTTTGAGACGGAGTCTTGCTCTGTGGCCCAGGCTAGAGTGCAGGGGCCTGATGTCAGCTCACTGCAACCTCCGCCTCCCAGATTCAAGCGATTCTCCTGCCTCAGCCTCCTGTGTAGCTGGGATTACAGGCATGTGCCACCATGCCCAGCTCATTTTTGCATTTATTTATTTATTTTAGATGGAGTCTCATTCTGTCGCCCAGGCTGGAGTGCAGTGGTGCTATCTTGGCTCACTGCAAGCTCCACTTCCCGGGTTCACGTCATTCTCCTGCCTCAGCCTCCCAAGTAGCTGGGAGTACAGGTGCCCGCCACCACGCCCAGCTAATTTTTGCATTTTTAGTAGAGATGGAGTTTCACCATGTTAGCCAGGCTGGTCTCGGACTCCTGACCTCAGGTGATCCGCCCACCTCAGCCTCCCAAAGTGCTGGGATTATAGGCGTGAGCCACCACGCCTGGCCAATTTGTGTATTTTTAGTACAGATGAGGTTTCACCATGTTGGCCAGGCTGGTCTTGAACTCCTGAACTCAGGTGATCCTCCCGCCTCGGCCTCCCAAAGTGCTGGGATTACAGGCATGAACCAATGCACCCGGCATTCTCATCCTTAATATGGAGCCATTAATAGTGCCAAACTCGCAGGGTTGTTGTGAGAAATACATAAGTTGGTGGAAGTAAAAATGCTTCTCATAGAATCTGACAAGTTAAGTCCTCAATATTTATTTTGTTTCTATCCATACTAATAGCAACAGCAATAATGTTAATGATAATTGAGCTCCTCTATTTCTGAGGTTTGACACAGAATGAGTAAGTAAAAGATATATAGCTACAGAAAACTTTGTAGGTAGAAGAGATATTGGAGGTTCTGAAGTCAAAGTGCTTTCTTTATTCTCTGGCAAGTAACAGGTTAGGATGTTCGCGGTAAGTTAAAAGAATGGGGAGGAGACAGAAGACTTGAGGAGAGAAGGAAAGGTATGGTATGGCCACTATGGAAAAATGAAAGGACGCAGAATAGGGAGCGAGTGAAATAACTGTTAAAACGGCAGTGAGAGTCTGATTGAGGTAAAGGCTAAAATGTCAAAAAGATACCAATTGACTCACTTCACCAAAGGGAACAGAAAGGAAGAAAGCAAGACAGTCAGAAGTACAGTGAGAATGTGAAGGAGCTTGGATTTCATTCTGTAAATTCAGGGAGATACTGGAGGTTTTCCATATAGAAATCATGTGATAAATACACTAATAATGTTAACAAGAGAAGTGAGCAGAGGCAATGAGCCTTTCCAGTTTGGAGCCTCTCTCATGACTGCAGATGATTCTATTAAACAATTTCCAAAATTGTCCTCACATTAGGCTGTTGATATATGTTTAAGGGTTAAAAAGCGTTTGGATGTATACACACAGAAGTGAATTGAATTTCAGCATACACCTAGAGAGACACGTTTTAGCAGAATTTCTATTGTTACAGATTTAAATTATACTACTTTCTAATTCAGGCTCAGACTTGGGCTTAATAATTGTCCTGTAATTCAATTCCATAAACATTTATTTACTGTCTATTTTATACATAATATTGTTCTAAACACTGAAAAGTACACGTTTAAAAAACTAAAGTATATCACTGTTTAAAAAATATTTCCTTGATGTGAATGCAGCTAAACTTTATTGGGCAAATCCTGACTGATACTATCTTAGGTAATTTACATGGTGTAAACTAGTTTGTAATGTCCTTGACTTTTTACCCCCCACAGACATGTAGCTAAGAATGGTGAGAATAAATAAGGGGACTAGGTTACTTCATGTACACACAGCCTCAGAATTATTTATGGTTATGTGCATAAACAAGAAATCTCTTCCATTTTCTATTTTGCTTTTAGTTCAGAAGGTATATTGCTTTTTATGTCCCCAAACTTCATTTCCTCAGTGTGGTACCAAGGATATGCCTCTTGAAAGGACTTGCTTGGCAAACTAATACATCTTCCAAGATAAACTGCATTCAGAAAAAAAAAATGACTTCAGAGAAATTGTGTAGTATACCTACTGTAAAACTCATAACCATCATGACACAGCTGAATTCTCAGAGGGTATATAGCCTTGCTTCAATTATAATATGAATCCAAGCAGCTCAGGCTTCAAATGTGGACTTTGGTCTAAATAATTGTATTACTCAATATTGTGCTAAATTGCTTTTAGTTAACAAATGATATCTATCAAATTTAGAATTTAGTTAATTCACCTTGTTCAAAAATAAGAGAAATAAATACCTTTCTCAGATACCATTATATGCTCTATCTGATCCCAAATATACATTCCTGATTTTCTTTGCAAGAATTTGATAGAATCCTTCTACATAAGTGTAGTCAATGCCATGTCTCAAAATTAATAAACTCTAAATATGGGTGAGCATTTATTGCACATGTTCAAAAGGAACATGCTCAGTCCCATCTAGCACAGTTTGACTTTAAACAGGATTTTTAAACTGCAAGGTATCAAATTAGATCAATTCTAACATACTATACTATTTAAAAGTTTACAGAATATTTTGGATAAGGCTGAAAATGTTTGACTATTAGGTCCAATGGTAATTTTAAAATTCTTAGTATGCAAATGGAAAATGTTCAGGGAGCCAGGGTAAAGTTGGTGACCATAATGGAGCTATTTATTCATACGGCTAACAAACTTGCACTGAACACCTAAGTAAAAAATAGCTTTTTCTCCAAGAAATTAAATAAATCATAGTGCCCTCTTCTCCTGCCATTTTTTGTTTTTGCTTTTTGTCAACTATTTGAATAGTCAGTTTGGGGAATACTTAAAATATAACTATAATCTTGAATTCAAAATTTATACTTATTCATCTTTTGTACCCCTTAATATGAAGGGTGGGATAAGAAAAAATAATTCATTCCAATAATAATTTAACTACATGATGATTTCAAGACATGATGTATAAGATTTTCTTCCCAACTAAAACAGTACGTTTCAAGCTTTAAATCAATTAATGACAATATACGAAATCTGAAAATCCTTGTACTTTTTCTGAGACGATATATACCCTAGAAAAAGAGTCTCTATTACTTTGCTAATTATCTAGTAATTACCTTTTATTTTAACCTATTTTTGGGGGGTCAGATTCTAACATAAAGATCTAAATGGAAGGAAAAATAGCCCACATAATAATAATGTATACTGTTTGCATATATTAATAGAATTAAAAATTGGCACTGTTATACAAAAGATCCCCTGAGATATTTTGAAGTAATTTATGAATGCGAATATTTTATTATTTTTCAATGCCATGACAAATAATAATAGGTAAAAAAGGATTTTTTTCTGACAGCCAATATTATATTAAATTATGTAGCAATACAGTAATGAAAAAAGAATTGACAACTGAAATGTCTTTCTTTTCACTCTTTCTGGCAAGTGTTAACCTCCCAGTTGAGTTTGTGGTCCCTCATGTTGGATACATACCACAACTCCAAATTGTTCAGGCTCACAGAGGTCATCATATTCATTCTTAAGCTCTGCTAATTCATTGAGTATCTTCTGCTCAGGAAGATGTTTCACAAGGTTCTAAAAAGAAATAAAAGTATAAAAGTTTAGTGTTTTAGTATTAGAATTTTTAAACGTGCTTTAACAATTATGAAAGTGATTAATTGGGACAGGAAATTTCTGATTATGGTTCTGTTATGGTACCAGAGTATCAGCCCTTCCCCACCCCTCCAAAATTTGACCTAAAAATGAACTACAATAAATTGTGAATAAAATGTATAAACTTGTTTGGTTTTTGTACAATATAGCATATACATATTGAATAAAAGATCATATAAGAATAAATGGTATTCCAAAATTGAGTAAACTTCTGGGACTTAAACATATAGAATACTTTTTAAGCTTTATTTCCAGTCATAATAATTAGTCAATCTAAACTAAAAACAGAAAAATACTACGTAGAATTTGCTTATGTACAATAATACTAAAAAAGAAAGGATCAACTCTACCATTCATAATTTTTCAAAACCTGGAATCATCTTCAATCTTATAAATTACAGTTGGTTTGTACAACATCTCCCATTATCTACAATGTCTATATTTAAGTCCACAATGCATTCCTACTTTTAATGGAGAATCAAGCAAAAGTGATGAAGTCTGATGCATGCTCAAATTTGATGACTCTTATGAAGTGAATGTTTGTGTCCCTCCAAAATCCTTATGCTGAAATCTAATTCTCAACGTGATTATTCTTAAAGGCAGCACCTTTGAGGGGCAGTTAGGTCGTAAGAGTGGAGCCCTCACAAGTACGATTAGTTCCCTGTTAAGAAGAGGCCAGAAAACTAGCTTGCTCTCTTCCCACAATGGAAGCATGCAATGAGAAGTTACCAGTCTGCAACCCAGAAGAGGGCCCAACTATGTTGACATCCTGAACTTCGACCTCCAGCCTCCAAGATAGTGAGAAATAAATTTCTGTTGTTTATAAGCCTCCCAGCCTTATACAAAACACCCCAGCTAACAAAAGCAAAATGTACATTCTTCTCAAATGCACATAAAACATTTTCCAGGATAATCATGTCAGGCCACAAAACAAGTCCTAATACATTTTAAAAAATTAATATCATACAAAATAGCTTTGTGATCACAAGTGAATGAAACTAGAAAGGAATAACAGAAGGAAAAGTGGAAAATCCTCAGTTATGCAGAAATTAATAAATAAAATTTTAAGCGACCAATGGGTCAAAGAAAGAAGCACAAGGAAAATTAGAAAATACCTTGAGAGGAATGAAACTACAAATACAACATATCAAAACACACGGAATGCAGTGAAAGCAGTGCTAAGAGGGAACATTATAGCAGTACATGCCTACATTAAAAAAAAAAAAAGACTTCAAAACAATAAACTAACTGTACATCTTAAGGAACTAGAAAAAGAGGAGCAAACTAAAGCTAAAGCTAATAGCAGGAAGGAAACAAAGATTAGAGAAAAACAAGATAGAAAACTTAAAACCTGCCAGGTGTGCTGGCTCATGCCTGTAATCCCAGCACTTTGGGAGGCTAAGGCAGGTGGATCCCTTGATCTTAGGAGTTTAAGATCAGACTGGGAAACATGGCAAAACCCTGTCTCTACAAAAAATATAAAAATTAGCCAGGCCTGGTGGCTCATGCCTGTGGTCCCAGCTACTTGGGAGGATCACTTGAGCAAAGGAGGTTGAAGCTGCAGTGAGCTGTGATTGTAACACTGCATTCCAGCCTGGGCAACAAAGTGAGACCCTGTCTCAAAAAGAGAAAACAAAAAAACAAAAAAACAAACAAACAAAAAACAGAAAAGAAAAGAAAAAGAAAACTTTAAACCAATAGAGAAAATTAATGAAACCAAGCCAAAAGTTGTATATTAGTCCATTTTCATGCTACTGATTAAGACATACTTGAGCCTGGGAAGAAAAAGAGGTTTAAGGACAGGCGCAGTGGCTCACACCTGTAATCCCAGCACTTTGGGAGGCCAAGGCAGGTGGATCACCTGGGGTCAGGAGTTCAAGACCAGCTTGGCCAACATGGTGAAACCCCATCTCTACAAAAATAGAAAAATTAGCCGAGAAAGATGGTGGGTGCCTGTAATCTCAGCTACTCGGGAGGCTGAGGTGGGAGAATCGCTTGAACCTGGGAGGCGGAGGTTGTAATGAGTCAAAATCACGCCACTGCACTCCAGCTTGAGCAACAGAGCAATACTCCGTCTCAAAAAAAAAAAAAGGTTTAATTGGATTTACAGTTACACATGACTGGGGAGGCCTTAGAATCATGGTGAGAGGCGAAAGGCACTTCTCATATGGCAGTGGCAAGGGAAAATGAGGAAGAAGAAAAAGCAGAAACCCCTGATAAACCCATCAGATCTCGTGAGACTTATTCACTATCACGAGAATAGCACAGGAAAGACTGGCCCCTATAATTCAATTACCTCCCCTTGGGTCCCTCCCACAACATGTGGTAATTCTGGAAGATGCAATTCAAGTTGAGATTTGGGTCAGGACATAGCCAAGCAATATCAAGTTAGTTCTTTGAAAAGATCAAAACAAAACAAAACAAAAAAACAAATCACAAACCTCTAGCTAGATTGATGAGTTTAAGAAAAAGAGAAAACTCTAGTAATTAAAATCAGAAATAAAAGTGGACATTACTACTGATTTCATAAAAAGAAAAAATTATAAGAGAAAATTATGAACAATTATTTACCAAAAATTTGAATAACCTAGAAGAAATGGACTAGTTCCTAGAAATAAAAAAAAAAAAAAACTACTAAAATGGACACAAGAAGAAATAGAAAATCTGAATAGATCTATAACAAGTAAGTAGATTGAATCAGTAATCAGAAACCTCCACATGAAGAAATGCATAGGACCCAATAGCTTCACTGATGAATTCTACCAATATTTAAAGAAGAATGTATACCAATTCTTCTCAACTTTACCCAAAGAATGAAGATGGGAAAACTTCCTATCTCTTTCTATGCAGCCATCATTACCCTGATAAGGAGGTTGGTAGAATATACTACAAAAAAAACCAACAACTCTAGGCCAATATACCTTATTAATACAAATGTAAAATTCCTCCAAAAAATACTAGCGAACTGAATTCAGCAGCATAAAAAAGGAGTATACACCATGATCAAGAGCAATTAGGCAAAAAGGAAACAAAAAGATACGTAATTAGGGAAGGAAGAAGTAAAAGTATTTCTGCTCACAGATGACATGATCTTATATGTAGGAAACATTAAATCATCTGCAAAAAACTGATGGAGCTAATAAATGAATTCAACAAAACTGAAGGTACACAATCAACATGCAAAAATCAGTTTGCATTTCTATGCACTTGCAATGAACAGTCTATAAAAGAAATTAGTAAAACTATTCAACTTATAATAGCATCCTCAATAAAATACTCTCTCACACCCAGAAGAATGGCTATTTTCAAAACAGTGGAATATAACTCGTGTTACTGAGGATGTGGAAGAACAGGAATGCTTGTACATTACTGGGGGGAATGTAAAATGATGCAGTCCCCATAGAAAACAATTTGGTGGTTCCTCAGAAAATCAACACAGAATTAACATACGACTCCAAAATTCCACCCCTTATATGATGGTTATGTGTCAACTTGAGTGGGCAAAGATGTGCCCAGATTAAACATGATTTCTGGGTATGTCTGTGAGGGTGTTTCAGGATGAGATTAGCATTTTAATTGGTAGACTCAGTAATGTTGATTGCCCCCTCCCCAGTATAGGTGAGAATCAGCCAATCATTTGGGGGCCTGAACAGAACAAAATAGCAGAAGGAGGAGGAATTCATCCTTTTGCTTCCTGTCTGCCTGCTTGAGCTGGGACATTGATCTTCTCCTGTCCTTGGACTGGGATTTACACCGTGAGCTCTCATGGTTCTCAAGCCCTCCGACTGAGGACTTGGACCAGATTTACACCACTGGCTTTCCTGGGTCTCTGGCTTACAAATGGCAGATCATGAGACTTCTCAGCTTCCATAATGCAGTGAGCCACCTCCTCATAATAAATCTCTTTATGTACACATGCACGCACACACACACACACACACACACACACGCGCGCACACACTCTATTGGTTCTGTTTCTTTGGAAAACTCTAATACACTTAGGTATGCACACAAAAAATTAAAACCAGGAACTCAAACAGATACTGTACACAAATGTTCATAGCATCATTATTCAATATCCAGAAGGTAGAAACAATCTATCTGTCTATCAGCAGAAGTATTGATAAAATGTAGTATGTACATACAATGGAATCTTAGTCATAAAGGAATGAAGTTTTGACACATGTCATAACATAGATAAACCCTACAAATATTTCACTTAGTAAAACAAAATAGATATAAAAGAACAAATATTGTATGATTCCACTGATATGAAGTATCATCAATAGGCAAATTTTTAGAGACAAAAAGTAGAATTGAGGTTACCGGAAGCTGGGGGTAGAAGGGTATAAGGAGTTATTGCTTAATAGGTTTAGAGTTTCTGTTTGGGATGATGACAAAGTTCTGGAAATAGTGGTAATGGTTGTACAACAACACAAACGTACTTAATGCTTCTTTATTATACACGTAAAATGGGTAAAATGGTTAGTTTTATGTTACATATTTTTCCACAATGAAAAGATAACTAGGGTAGGGAACACACAACCTTATACCCCCACTATAAGTACCCTTTTGTTCTCCTCATTTATCTCTTCCCTCCTCTCACTCAATTTTGCCTTTCCATTAAGCTCTGGGCCTGCAATGGCACCAATCATCTAATCAATGAGACCCGTTCTAAAATATTGCACCCTTTGACTTAAATATAAATATGGATATAACCACATATATGAATACTGAAATGAAATCAAGGGCATCCATTATTTTGCTCCATTAGTATTATTTTCTCTTATAGAATAAGAAGGTAAGTAAATACCAAGATATTATTTCCATTTTTTCAAATATTTTTGATGCATAGAAATTACTCAATTGGTTTTTAAAAATTGTTTCTGTTGATGGGATTTTTTTTGTGAAGTATATATGTTATTAAGAAAAACAAAGACTCAGTTTGGTAACTTGCATAATTTTCACCACAGTGAAACTAAATTAGAAAGATTAAGATCATTAAAATTATTTAAAATCAATTCTGCATATTTAAAAATCTCCACCTCAATTTTAAGCTATAACTGTGAAAATAAGTATTGTGGAGTGAATCAAGCCTAAAATATAATTTTAGCTGGGAATGTGAAACTTTTGTTATTTTATTTTTCTTCTAGCTATAGGTAACCTGTTATTTTCAGAATGAAGGCGCCACAGTGGGAGGTGACATATCTTCTCTTTCTCTATTCAGCTGTATGAAATATTTAACACATTTAGTGGCCTTGGATGTATTCTACTCTGAATATCATCTTATGAGTTATAAGCTTATATAACTGCCATTGTTTAGTAGGTTGTACTTGCAAATTAGAATAAAACTCACTCTCAAATGTGCAGCAGATGCAGACTACCACGATAGTACATATTGCTCTCATGAGTCACCTACCTGTAGGATCTCATGTTGCAAGTGGTCCTTGTAGTCAATGCCTAAACATATTTGATTTTTTAATATATGTACATACTAAGCTTTGTAGACAAAGATGTAGTATAAGGTTGGATAGTAGTATTTTTTCATTCCCATAAATTCCTAAATAAAAGAGGAAGGAAGATAATACATAGAGACAGAGATGTAATGGTATTCATTTACCTCCACTTCACCTACTCATCAAAAGCATACCAACAGAGAAAATGGAAAAAAGGCAGGGGTTCAAGGCACAGCTTGACACTGATACACAGAGTCCTAGGAGTCAGCCTGAAGTATGTTTGTGTGGTGGACTAAGGGGGCTCCCAGGAAAGACATTTTCTAAAGGAAGAGAAGTCAAGCAGCAAGCAGACAGGATTAGTCCAGTGAGAAAACCTGCAATTTGGAAAGAGTTAGGGTGATTCTGAGTGCACTATAGATGTGTTTCTTGGATGTGATTCCAGGCCCAGACTATTCATCCCCAACGTGGTCAGATGTCTGAATACTGTGGAAAGGAGAACTGTGTGAAGAGCACTGCTTTGGTACTCCTCTAATCAAGTACATTTAAAAAGGAAAGCAAGGAAAAAATACATGTTCCCATACTTTGCCAAAGAACACCCCACACCCTTGGCACCTAGAAGGCTTCAATACACCACCAGCTGTGCCCCGTGGGAAACTCCTCCCCTCTTCCCACACACAGTTGTCCCCAGGGGAGAGGATCAAAACAAGAACCCACAGTTGCCACATGGAAGCTGGCAAAATTCATTCAGAGAATGTGTAAGCTATTCCCTGAGACCTCTAGAAACATCTAATGTTGAGACTTTGGATAAGAGTCAGGGTCCTGCAACAGCAGCTACGAGCAAGAGCAAGAAAAATACAGGTGAACTGACATAGATCAGGCTAGACAGTAAAACTGTAACATTCATATTGCCCCAAAACTCTGTACTCAAAAAAAAAAAAAAAGTAGCTTTTGAATTTAATGCTTCCTTGATACTACAATTGCTTCTGTTCTCTAAATAAACTGCAAAGGTGAGTTAATAGTCGAAGACCACCCTCTATGCTCGCTATAAGTGAAAGGCTGTTCATAGTAGTAAAGGCTAGAAGTGATAAATTTTTTAAGTATAACAGATTCTGACAAACTGTGAGTTGATAGGCAAATATCCTGGAAAGTTTCAAGGCACAAGCCCTTCAATTTCTCCCTCCCCCTGCTGCTGCTTACTACTGTGCATATATTTTTTTTTTTTCAAATATTTCAGGATTTGTGTTTAAAAGATCAATTCTGGATAAGTATGAAGGTTTCATCCTAGAAAATGTCAATGAACTGAAGTTCACAAAGAAAACAGCGAAAGAGAAAGCAGCAACTATGTCACTGATTGAGCAGAGTTTTCTTCATCTTTTATGCATCACAAATTTACATTCTGATGACTGTCAGTGTTATGTGAAGGAATTTCTATGAATAGACCACATGCTTTTAACTACTTTTTACATTTTGGGAATTATTCTGTAATACTTCCAAAACTTTATTTCCTTTAAATGTTAATTGAACACTTAAAGGTTAGTTAAGTAAAGGTATTGAACCATAATGCCCTTTCCTTCTTGCAAAAACATAACCTTTCTTTTTTGTCTCCTATCTCATTAAGTCACTTTACTAGTAGAAGAACTAGTAGAAGAACAGCGTTAGGTTCATTTTGATGAAGACCATCAATTCCACATAAATGAATTGGGGCCAATATTTCTTTATAAAAATACATATTTTATATATATTTGTTAGTAATGTCTTACTTTAACTTATGTTGACAATTGTGTATTTTTAAAAATCCAGATAAGAAACATTTCCCTTGGCCAGGCGTGGTGGCTCACGCCTGTAATCCCAGCACTTTGGGAGGCCGAGGCGGGTGGATCATGAGGTCAGGAGATCGAGACCATCCTGACTAACACGGTAAAACCCAAACTCTACTAAAAATACAAAAAATTAGCCAGGTGCGGTGGCAGATGCCTGTAGTCCCAGTTACTCGGGAGGCTAAGGCAGGAGAATGGCATGAGCCCGAGAGGTGGAACTTGCAGTGAGCTGCGATCCGGCCACTGCACTCCAGCTTGGGCAACAGAGCAAGACTCCGTCTCAAAAAAAAAAAGAAAAAGAAAAGGAAAGAAAAGAAAAGAAACATTTCCCTAAAAGTCCCTTGGCTAAATCTCTATCATCATAACACATCTTTTCCCCATTTTGCTTGGTCAGAAAACACAATTCCTTATCCATGTTTTTCAGAACTTTCTTATGGTATATGGCTTAAATCACTGTGTATGTGTTTACTGCTCTTAAATCATGTGTTTTTTTACTTTTCTTTGAATTAAACGACAAACAGTTTCATGCCAGTGCTTGGTTCTATACTTATTTTCTGTTTTATTCATCCATTCTGCCAATATATACTGGATGTCTACTACGTGACTACCACCATGTTAACCACTGGAGATTCTGCCCTCATAAAGATAACAGGGCCAAAAGGGCTGTGTATGTTCTTGTTTACACAGTGGAACACAATCAACATATGAATTAGTAATTTCTCTTCCATTTGATCCAAAATACATTTTCTGTCAGGTGGTGATGGCACAATCTTCTCCTTTTGCTATAAAATTCCTAACATTTCCAAAACTCTTGGCATTTGACTCCAAGAATCGACATACATACTGAAGTCTGTTAAAATGCTGATTACCTGATTACCCCTAAAGCATTTGGGGATGGGGCATTTCAAGCCCTCAACATGCAGTCACTATTTTCAAAAACCTATTAGTTAACAAAATAACACACAAGCATTGAAAATTGATGAGAAAATTCCTGACCTTGAAGTAACAAGCGTGTCTTACAAATAATCAGGGATTTAAAGGTTTCCTATCTAATCTTTAATCAAGCCCAGGCAGAGAAACATATCCTAAAGAAATGATTTTAAACTCTGACACTTAACATTCAGATTACACTCAGTTCCCTAGAAGGCTCATTGACTTTCCCATGATCAGTATCACCTCAGTGCTGATAATGCCAAATGAACATCTCCAGCCCTGACCACTCTTAGGCATCCTCAAACTCCATGTTTCTAACTGACATTCCCACCCAGATGTCCCATCATTAACTCAAATTGAACAAATCTAAAGGAGAACACATCTTCATTCTGATCCATCCCTACGCCTTATCAGCTTCTCCTAATGGTTTCATTCTGTCAACAGAACTGGCATCCTTTTCATCTTCTAAGCTTTCAAACTGGCAATTACCTTTCAGTCACACTACTGACAATTTTTCCTAAAAAAATCTCTTTCAGGTTCAACCCTTCCTTTCCATTCCACAGCCAAAAATCTGGACTAGGGAAATTACATGGTAACTAAACATTTCCTAATTTAAATTCAATTAAATTCTTCAAGGGGTTCTAGCCCTGTACTAAATAGATCAGTGAATATCACAGATATATTTACTACTATAATAGAAAAAATAGTGATTACTTTATATGTAAAAAATTCTACTTCCACTAATGTCATGATTCTATTTGCAAAATAAATGTATTGCTTTCTACATCATTTATGATTTACAATATAAAGGATAATTATGAAAAGTACTCCTTTGATGCTAATTACCTCTTATTTTATGTCCTATTTTGTACTCTAAAATAAAAATTATAAACCATATTAAACATAAAAAGTGATATTAAGCATTAAAAAGTAGCACATATAGAATAACTTGATCACTATGAGTATTGAATAGCAGCATCCAAAGTATGTATGCCCATGTCTAAATATAATGATAGCAACAGGAGGCCGCCAAATGCCTAGGCAGACATGGGTGGGTACTGGGTGAAACCCCAACTCTAGGCCGAAGACAGTTTAAAGCTTGAAAGCCAAGCTGCAAATTAAATCCATGGGCAGGATTGAGAACTTGTCTTTCTGTTTGGCGTGCTTTCCTCTGATTGATCCCCATCCTTCACCTATTTTACATATACCTACCCTTTCCTAACTGGTTCTCTTTTTTCTTTCTTTCTTTCTTTTTTTTTGAGACAGTCTCACTCTGTTACCCAGGCTGGAGTACAGTAGCACAATCACTCCTTACAGCAGTCTCAACCTCCTGGGCTCAAACGATCCTCCCAACTCAGCCTCCCAAGCAGCTGGGACTACAGGCTTATGCCACCATGCCTGGCTGATTTTTTAAAAAACTGTTTATAGAGACAGGGTGTCACTATGTTGCCCACACTGGTCTGGAACTCCTGAGCTCAAGCAATTCTCCTGCCTCCACCTCCCAAAGCACTGGGATTAGAGGTGTGAGCCCCTGTGCCTGGCCTAGAATAGATTTTCAACAGACAAAATAGGTTGACAGATAGATGATACCCTGTTAATGCTATATTCTGCTTTCATTAGATATCATCTTATCATGGCCATGACAAACTGCCACAAACCAATGCTAGGATTCATTATTATAAAATAGTACATGCAGATGCTTCCAAAGCTGAATTATATCCTCACATTCAAGACCCATATCATTACAGCACCAAGTAAATCACTTCAATTAGTTCAAAACATTTATAATAGAAAACTGCCACACGTGATGATCGCCTATCATTAAGTATTTCGTTCTCTGTTTTCATTTAAGTACTAGTTAAAGGTGCCTGTATCGAAAACAAAGTATACAGTTATCCATTAGACTAAAGAAATACAGAGTCAAAATGGAGCATCCATAATACCCTGGACATTTTGACACATCTGGTATCTATGTCAAGCTAACACATTTTTCTTTAAGCAGAAACAATGCTTGTCATCTGTAGAACTTTAAATACACTAACCTGAAAATGGTGGCAGATTATCAATATCTAATGTTTCTCTCAACTTCCCAATAAGAGTCATAGAGATACTTTAGAATAGATTTCCGCTTCCAGCAATATAGCTGATTAGTTACCCAGAGGGACTGTCAATTTACAGAACACCTAAAATGCTGAATAGATTCTTTAAAAATATCTTCAGATGAAAAGCTAACTTGGCAAGACATTTTTAAAAAGTTCTCATTACTCACCCTCCAAACTCCCCAATGGGGAAAAAAAAAATGAAAGCACTAACCCAGACACATAACCAGACACTGAAGGCCAAGACTATCGTAGGAACATCTACCAAACTCTACTGGTCTACAGCTTTTACAGAACCTCAAAAGGTAATACCTCCAGAAAAGGGGTGATTTTGGAGAAAATAACAAAGCCCACCTACAGAAGAAAACAGTAAAGAATTGTGTCTGGTTTTGCCTTGACTCTGGGATTGGAGATAAGGGGCTTCTCTGCTGGAAAATTCTAACCACAAGGCGACACCTCTGCTCTCCACCATGCAAGTTTTGGGTTAGAACTGAAACTACCTAGTTGTAAAAATATATGCTGATAATTTGTATTTAAAGTGATTATTCTTTGGTAGTACTCCTAGGTAGAATAGAAAGATTATCTCCCAGGGAATGTCAACTTAGACTACAGCTCAGTTAACAATTGAACCCAGAATATGGTGAAATAATCTCTTCATAGTGCTGAGAAAAAAAAAAAAAATTGACAAGCTAGAATTATATACCCAGTGAAAATATATTTTCAGAACAAGGTGAAAAAAAATAGAGAAAGAAAAGCAGTGTTTGGTATGACCAGAATCTCACTAAAAGTCTTTCAAAAAGACTCATTTCAGTTCCAGCTACTAGGGACTCGGAGGTAGGGGGAGTGCTTGAGTCCAGGAGATTGAGACAAGCCTGGGCAACACGGCAAGACCCCCATCGCTAAAATAACTTTTAAAAATTTGCTGGTCATGGTAGTAAGCCTGTATTCCCAGCTGTTCGGGAAGCCAAGGTGAGAAGATCTCAGAAGACTGAAGCTGCAGTGACCTAGGATTGAACCACTGAACTCCAGGCTAGGCAACAGAGCGAGACTTTGTCTCTAAAAATAATTATAATAAATTAAAATAAATAAAATAAACAGACGTGTTTTGGGGAGAAGTAAATGATCCTAGAAGGAAGTTTTGTCATATAAGAAGAAAGGTATACAAAAAAATTAAATGTGTGAGTAAATCTAAGTGGGGAACAGGTGGTGGAAAGCAGGGAGTTGTGGGGTTGCTGAGATGGGAGAATCGCTTGAGCCTGGGAGGTCAAGGCTGCAGTGAGCCAAGATTGCCCCACTGCACTCCAGTCTGGGCAACAGAGCGAGATCCTGTCTCACAACAGGAACAAAGGAAAAATCTAAATAACATATATTTTAGGGGCACATCCATATATGGCAAAAGAAAGGCATGGGGTTGATGAGCCTAAGATTCAGAATAGTGGTTTCTTCTGGGGAGAAGGGTAAACAATGGCTTCACAGTAATGGTAACCTGCGCACCCATGGTTACATTTTATTAATACTATGCTTTGAACTGTACACATACAGCATAAATATTAGAGCCGTATCTCAAATGAACCTTTTCTTAAACTTAATTCAACCTTCTGTTCTCAGACAGTCTTTGATTACTCTGGGAGAGTTTACATTGTTGCTTTAAAATTTTACAATTTGAGACTTAGCCTTCCTTTAATCTGATCCAATTCAATATGGATTTCTTTTGATGAGTCATTCAGGGACATTTTTCAGCTGGTCACCATCATCTAGATAAGGACCCTTCACTTTTGTAATGTATAGACACACTCCTGGGTTTGCTTTGGCTTTTTGTGGACCCTTTCTAAACATCCCATACATTTTCACAAAGAGAATCATCAACTGAGTTTAAAAAGAATGAGATCAAGGGGACTGGGACTGGAGGGGCGGTGAGCCCCAGGGCACCTGGGCATTAGGCCCGGGCATGGCAGGCAGCAGTGGCCTGGGGGTTTCCTGGGGGAGGCCCACTCTCCAGCCCACTGCTGCCCCGGAACTCTTTCTCAAAAAAAAAAAAAAAGGATCAGAGACAATCAGAGGATCACAAACAATTCTTACTCTTAGTCATTCATTTGTACTATGAACTGAGGGGAGCTAGTCAAGTAGAAATCGAAGAAATCCTACAACAAATCACAAATCTAGTTTTGTTTGAAATATTTTCCCCTTGAAGCAGTATTCAAATTATCTATACATATAACCTATATAAATGTATTTGGTCTGGGACACTGTTTCTAACAGATATAAAGCAAATAAGTCTTCACTCCAATGCTTAAGAATTGATTATTTTCCCAACTGGTAATATGTGTTCACGCTTATTTATAAACATTTATCAGGCAAACTCTACCACCACTCTACCATCAAATGAAATGCAACTAGATCACATGTAAAGATGATCTAGAACATATGCCAAATTCCATAAAACTACAATGATTAATTAACATATATGACAATATATGGTGACCCAATACATTTGTCATCCGATGACTGGCTTTATGTTGGTTGAGCAGAGTTTATCCTGGCTTTATTCAGATGTAGTCCCACTCTAAGCAGTCACTTCTATATGACTGCTTACTGTGCCACCAACTAGTTACTCATCCTCTGAAAGTCCACCCTCTTGATGACATTTAACCTGTTGGCTCTTCTGAGGAGACTTGGCCCTAAGATCAGATAAGACAAGACCATACTTTCAGGATCTAAGGAGGATGCCTAACATTCCCAAGCTCTCCTTTAGGGAAGCTCAACTCTTCTCTAGACCTGTGACACCTCTAGTGCAAAGGGAAAGCACAACTTCACATGAGAGGCATACCGTTTAGCATCTGTTGTCTTTGTAATACTTCAAATCTTCCTCATGGATTTAGGGCAGCCAAAAACAAAGCTTCCCTATTTACAATGCTACTCATCACTGACAGAAAGTCTCTTCATCTGGAAGTAGTCACGTTTTTATTTTTAAAATTATATACAACATGGAACCTACATAAACAGAACCAAGCGGCTGTTCTGTTTGGATCTAGCATACTGAACATATTGACTGCGTGCATTTAGGATAATGAAGACCATCGGTATTCTCTTGGGTGAACCAAAGTCCCCAAAATAGGCAGCTGAAACCCAGGAAACTGTATAGATGAGGATAGGTTTCATCTCTCACTGCACAAGAAATTTCAAAGTCATCTATGACAGAAATATTTAGAACTGGTAGAAACACGAAGCATTAATCAAAATGTTATGTAAATATTTATTTGATATTGTATGGACTTTTTATGTTTACTTCCATGAAGACCTTTTATTCAATAAAGGACACTGGGTGGTTCTTATAATTCTCAGAAATATTTGAGAGATAAAACAGTCCTAAATATTCAAGAAAGGGAAATCCATAAAACTGAAAGTAAGTTTAACATAGAGTGCTCACCCATTCAGTATAGCCCTGTAGAGGGGACTGGCCTAACTAACAGGCTCCAGATATCTAATTGAAAATATCACAAAATCCCATGATATAACAGTTATCATATAAACTCTGTATCATGCATCTGATTCTAAAACAAGTAAAAAGAATGACCAATACAAAGAATGCTTATGATACAGCTCAGAATGTCTGCATCATATGCAAAGATCCTTTTCAAAAGATTATGAATAACACAGTAGAAATGAGCAGATGAAGAATGGAGAGAATGTTCAGTCTGGTTTACAGAGTAGGGAGTATTTCCAGGAGAAAGTAGGTTTTTTGTTTTTTTTTGTTTTTTGTTTTTTTTTTTTTTTTTTGGAGATAGAGTCTTGCTCTGTCGCCCAGGCTGCAGTGCAGTGGCACGATCTCGGCTCACTGCAAGCTCCGCCTTCCAGGTTCACCCCATTCTCCTGCCTCAGCCTCCCGAGTAGCTGGGACTATAGGCGCCCACCACCACGCCCGGCTAACTTTTGTATTTTTAGTAGAGACGGGGTTTCACTGTGCTGGCCAGGATGGTCTCGATCTCCTGACCTCATGATCCGCCCACCTCGGCCTCCCCAAAGTGCTGGGATTACAGGTGTGAGCCACCACGCCCGGTCAGAAAGTAGGTTTTAAGTCATATTTTAAAAGATAAAAAAGACACCTAAAGGATGGAAGGACAGGTGCAAAGGCATGGAGAAGAGCTAATGCAAGTCATGCACAGATTATTCAAAATCAAGACTTTGAGAGACTCTCCAATTTCTAGAGATTAACTAGAGATCCATTACAGCACTTAAAAACGGAAGAAAACAGGTGGCAATCATTGTGATCACTTCTTAAGAAAGAAAATGAATTGATGGAGGAAAAAGAACGGCTAGTCAAATCAAGTGATGTGATGCGCTAGACTGGAGAAAGTCTACAGACAAAGACCAACTAGAAAACAATAGTAGTCTAGTCCTATGGGCATGGGAGGTGAGAGTGAAAAATCTTCAATCAGTAAGAATGCATGATGAGCTGGGATCAAAGAAGAGAGAGGGGATGAAAAAAATTCCAGGAGATAAGAATTATAGGCCTTTATTGGGGGAAGGATGAAGACTAGGAGTTATTTTTGGGATGCTCCTTCAAGTACTAGTTGAATGTTTAAGTGTTAATTCTCTTTAGATAAATGGCCAGAAAGAGTGATAGGTTACAGCTAAATAAATGTCTAAGATACTCATCTCTACGTGTGTTCAGTTTGTTTCATATTTTATAGTTTGCAAGGGTTCTTAACATATACTCACATTTAATTTGTACAATAACCAACTTTTTAAGTATACATTTCCCCCCTTCTAAAGGCAAAAAATATACAGCTAAAAGAAGAAAAGTGACTTGCCCAAGGTCATATAGAGAATACATGACTGAAAGCCAAAAGAATTTTTTTTCCACTACACTGAGTGGCATTTTAAGTATAAACCACCGAAGAGCAGAAACTCCAAAGAGACGATGTGGCAATTTGTCATAGCACTCAAGGAAGAAAAGCAGACACCTTCTTTGCTTCTCCTGAGAAGCAACTAATTTTTCAATACTATTCAGCTATATACACTGAAGAAAAATTATAAAATGAAGGCCAAAATATGTACTCTTATTTTTCTCACAAAGCTGAAAGACTTCATTAAATGGTTCTGTCACTCAGAATCCTTCACATGGGATAAAATTAATGATCATCTTATTAGTAATTGAACTACCCTTTCATTTTACTAAAATGCTGCTTATTAATGCAGAAACGGAGTCCAATGCCCCTTATACTGCATTAAGTAAAATTAAGTCTTTATTTTTTGACACCTAATTATATATTTCACAACATAAACAATAATGAATGTCAATGAAGACATTTATAATGTCATCTAATACTGGAAGAAGATGTTTTAAGGGATAATTTAATTTCTACTCTGACTTCCAATGACAAGAGATTGCACAAAGTGTTTTTAATTAGTAAACTTTCTGTTACTACTTTTTATTGCTGTCCAGCAGTAAACTCCCCAACCCACTCGCCCACCTGCATACCACAGCAAGGAAAAACAGGTCAAACAATGGGCTTTTAAAAATCAATAAATGGAGCATCTTATGAACCAAGTTGTGATCCCAGATTGACTATATGATGTAAACCTCTCTGAGCCTTGGTTTCTCCTCCCGTGAAATAAGGGAAATGAGTAATTTATAAAGCTTACTTCAGTTTTAATTTTGGTGGCCTCTGATTCTACGACAGAGATACAAAGGCAAATAATTTTTAATTGACAAAAAAGATACATATTTATGCTATACAAAATGATGTTTTGATATATGTATACACTGTGGAATGACTAAATCAAGCTAATTAACATATCCATTATTTCACATACTTAGTTTTTTGTGGTGAGAATATTTAAAATAGACCTTAGCAATTTTCAAAGCTGCAACACACTGTTATTATCTATAATCACCATGTTCTAAAATAAGTTTCCTGAACTATTCCTCCTATGTGAAATTTCATATCCTTTGATCAATATCTCCTAACCCCCACTCCCACCTGCAGTCCCTGGTAACCACCACTCTCCTCTGTGCTTCTATGAGTTTGACTTTTTTAGGTTCTATATACTGCATAAATGAGATCACACAGTATATGTCTTTCCATGTCTGCCTTATGTCACTTAGCACAATGTCCTGCAGGTTCAAAGATTTCCTTCTTTTTAAAGGGTAAATAGTGTTCCAACATGTACATACTATGAATTGGAGCACAATGTGTATAAGGCTGAAGGGAATGGTCACACCTTAGTAAATACTTCATAAATGAAAGGTTCCACAATTTGGAGAGAAGAAAAAAGAGATATTTTAAGCATTCCATCAGGTAGAATTCTCCCTATCATACTGGCCTTCATCCATATGCTTTCTAGACATTCCTAGGAGGGAATCCTGCTTATGGTCTTTCCTGTAAAGTGATACCTCTATAGGTTACTCCTATCTAACAACTATCCCCTTTGCCTGCTGTCATATACTAAACCCATTCTCCTACTTCTGATCAACTGAAAACACTCTGGAAGCCACATTTTAGAACTGCCATCTAGCTTTGCTATTCCCTAAGTATTTATTATATTTTTCAATGCTTTATTAGAACAAATACTCAAAGTTGATATTAAATCCTAACTAGTTATTCTGAACCGGTCACACCATTCCTGATTAATTATTTAATATGACACATTCTTGGCTGGGAGTGGTGGCTCAGGCCCGTAATCCCAGCACTTTGGGAGGCCGAGGCAGGCAGATCACCTGAGGTCAGGAGTTCAAGACCAGCCTGGCTAACATGGCGAAACTCCATCTCTACTAAAAGCACAAAAATTAGCCAGGTGTTGGTCTGTAGTCCCAGCTACTCAGGAGGCTGAGATAGGAGAATGGCTTGAGCCCAGAAGGCAGAGGTTGCAGTGAGCTGCGATTGCGCTGCTGCACTCCAGCCTGGGCAACTGAACGAGGCTCCGTCTCAAAAGAAAAAAAAAAAAATTATTCTACTGCCAAACCTTCAGAAAAGGTCATGTTTTTACTTTTAGGTACTTCGGTTTCTACAAAATATTTTCTAGTAATACTCAAACTAAAAAAATACAATTTCATTCATTTTAGGTATTGATAATTTTATATAGCCATGATTTCAAATACTCTCATATATTCTAAATGATTCTAAATATAGAGTATATGATTCTAATATCACCCAGTATACTAAAATAAAACAAAATCTAAACAAAAAATATGCAAATACAAAAACACCAGGTTCCTAAAACATTTTCAGATCACTTGCCTTAAGGACCTCAAATTATGATAGCCTCATCTCAGTTTTTAATAATAATACAAACATAAATAATACAAACATTGAAAGCCAAATTTTACAACACCAAAGACATGAATAACTTACAGTAATATAAATCCAACAACACATTAAAGCTGTTGGAAACAATTGATGGATAAACTTTTGTTTCATTTATTGAAGCAGAATATTTTTAAAAATCTATAGAATATGTATAAATATTAAAAGGTTTTGATGGCATTCTAGAGTCCTCATTCTCACCTACTGCAGTCCCCTCAAAGCAGCTCTTGCTTTAACTTTCCTTTGATTTCTTTATCTAGAGGCCCCTTACTAGTTTATTGTCATTCAATTATATTTTTCTACTCTAAAGACTACATTTCTCTTGTCAGCATGCAAATCAACTAAAATACAACATAAAGCATGAAAAGTAAAGATCAAAGGGGTTAAAGTGAGGTTTCTGAATAGTCCCCTCAAAAATAGTACACTACTCCTGGATACTTCCTTTGTCCCTATTTGATATCTCTATTTCTGGGATTCAGACAGTACAGAGAAAGGAAGAAGCCCCAGGAGAATTATCACCCTGCTGATAATTCTTTCCATTAACATCGAAAACTGAGGGCTGACTATTCAATTGTAAGTTTTGAAGGAAAATATTTCAAAATACCAATTGTAACTGCACTGCTCCTACTCACTGGAAAAGACATTTTTTGTGTGCCTATCATGTAACCAGCAATGTGCTAGGGGACTGCTTCATGTGTTATTTAATTTGATCCTTTCAACAAACTTACTAGCTATTTAAAAGATAAAAGAAAATGGACTCAGAGAGGTTAGGTAACTTTCTCCCATTCATATGGCTGGTAAGTGGCAGAGCTGGGATTCAGACCCAGCTCTCTTCACTTCAGAGTAGAAGTTGTTACCGTGATATTATTTTATTTATCTAAAAGACATATTTAAAAAACAAAACAAAAATAAATAAGTTTTTAAAAATGGTGTAAAGTGAATTGCTCAGCACTATTAAACTATACATGTAAATACTATGTGGTAAAGGGGGGAAAAAAAGCCAATTCACACTGATATGATTGCCTGTATCCAGAGCTAGAAAATAATTATGACCTGTACTTTAAGCAACGCTTGACTAGGGGTATCTGCAATGTAATGGGAATGCACTCTGCCTTAAGATGAGAACTTCCCATTCCTGGGATATAGAATTTTTCAATGTACAGTATCGTTTTGTTTGAACCTATACTAATTAAATGTCCAAAACCTGTCATGAAGTTCATAATAAACATAGAAAATAACAGCAAATGACAGGGAGCGTATTACATTCTGAAACTACTACATATACTTCAGAAATAAAAGTAATTCTTAAGACAATGGTTCTCAGCCAGGGAAAATGTTGCACGCCAGAGGAGATTTTTCAAAGTCTAGAGGCATTTTGGGTCGTCACAACTGGAGGTGGAGCTGCCACTGGCATCCAGTGGATAGAGCCACAGATACTGCTAAACATCCTATAATGTACAGGACAGCAGTCAAAAATAAAAAAAGAGGGAGAGAGAAAATGGGCCCGAAACACCAATAGTGCCAAAGTTGAGGAAACCTGATTTAAGCATATGCTTTCAGCACTTGCTAAATACTTTTAAATTTATTCATTGTGTAATATTTAAGACACGAAGATGGATACAAAGACAAAGAATCTACGTGTCTACCACTGAGTTTAAGAAATTAAAAGAGTTAAATTTCCCTTGTGTATTCCTTCCTGCGTCCCTAAAATATTTTAAAGAGATTAGTTAAAATACCCTTATGTTATACCCATTATTATACTATGTTAAAGTGTGCCATAGCATGTTAAATTTTATATTATATTATGTTAGATTATACTATAACTATCCCAACTCTTTAAAAGATTTAATAACTAGGTACATTTCTATTTTACATAGGAGGATATCTAGAATTATAATAGAACCTTGCAAAAAGAATGTAAAGATTTATTCCTTATGTATGGAAGGAAAGGTTTTGATTATCTCTTTAGTACATAAGAGAAAGTAGTTTTATAGATACGATCAATTACAAATGTGTATAATTTGTTAAATACATGACTAGTCAATAAGCTTTGGACTTAAAACAAATTTGTATGCTACAAAAAAATGAATAGGGAGCTAGCTGGGAGAGGAAATCATGATTATTCTCTATCACTTTGATAATTCCATCAAGGACATTACAGCCTTGACTCCCTGTCCCCTGAATCTCTTAGGCTAAGTGTCTAATGCTTTTTGTCTAGCAGTAGCCTCACAGCTAGTACTTAGAGTAGGGGTTATGGTATAACCTTGCTTTTCATATCCCAGTTCAGATTTTGGAAGTTTATATAAGGAAAAAGAGGCCACCTACCAAGTTTTACACTTGTTTTTGTTTGTTTGTTTTTGAGATGGAGTCTCGCTGTGTCGCCCAGGCTGGAATGAAGTGGCATGATTTCGGCTCACTGCAATCTCCACCCCCCAGGTTCAAGCAATTCTCCTGCCTCAGCCTCCTGAGTAGCTGGGACTATAGGCACTCACTCCTACACCTGACTAATTTTTGTATTTTTTTTTTCAGTAGAGTCAGGGTTTCATTATGTTGGTCAGGCTGGTTTCAAACTCCTGACCTCAAGTGATATTCCCTCCTTGGCCTCCCAAAGTGCTGGAATTACAAGCACGAGCCACTGCGCGCAGCCCCAAGTTTTACACTTATGAGGAAATTCCTGTTCTACCCTGACCATCATCTCATTTCAACAGACCCAATGGATCTATAGTATGAAAGAACCAAAATTTTAATGAAGTTCTACCATAAAGAAGGCAGCATAAAATATGATTTCTGAGGTCGCACCTTACTGAACTGTTAGTAAGACTTACGTTTTGCTCAAAATGTAAATAGGCTCAATTTTTTTCTTTCTTTTTTTTTTTTTTTTGGAGATGAAGTTTCACTCTTGTTGCCCAGGCTGGAGTGTAATGGCACGATCTCGGCTCACTGCAACCTCTGCCTACTGGGTTCAAGCGATTCTTCTGCCTCAGCCTCCTGAGTAGCTGGGATTACAGGCGTGCACCACCATGCCTAGGTAATTTTTGTATTATTAGTAGAGACAGGGTTTCACCATGTTGGCCAGGCTGGTCTCAAACTCCTTGACCTCATGTGATCCACCTGACTCAGCCTCCCAAAGTGCTGGAATTACAGGTGTGAGCCACCACACATGGCCATAGGCTCACTCTTTTATATTTTAAAAACATTTTGCACAACCCAATTAGTACAAGAAAAAATTAATTGTTTAAAGCTACCTTTTCTTTCTCTGTGAACAACAACACAACTGGTGATAGTGACAAATGAAATACTGGCATTAATCAATAATAGACATAGAGAGAATAAAAATAAGCAGCCAAAACATTTGCTTGGAATATGTGTAATTATAACAATAGACTGAAAGTAGCAAACAAGGGTCAAAGGAAACTTCAGTAAAAGAAAAAAACAACAAACAATTTTTTTAAAAAATCACCTATTTAAAAGCAAAAGACGCGAAAGAAGAGCAGCTCATAGATAAAAGAATTTTCAGACCGCAAAAGCATGCCATAATTATTCCACCGTGATGATAAGTAAGAAAGAAATGTTTTATGATTGTTACTGTCATTGCTACTGCTTCATTTTCCCTAAAGACTTGTGAAAATGAACATGGTGAATACAAGTTGTTATTTAAGAGAAAAATGTTTTCAAATTCTACAATACTAATGCCATTATAGCCTTAATTGATATACTTGTAGTCTTCTAAAGTCATCAGCCCTCGTAAAGTGAATGCACACATGCAGACTCACAAGCCTGCATAAAATACAGATGGTCGATAGCCACGTAAGTAGATCAATGATTACAAAGATGGATTGAGGAGACAAAAACGAGCTCTACTATTACACATGCATGAACTTCCTGACTGTAAGAATAATTATACTCTAGAACTGGTTAATTGAGGGAAGTTGAAGAATCTTTTTTCCCTGCAGAATCAATAGATACCCATCTATCTTTGATGACTTAGGTGTAGCATTGCCTGGAATCAGCGGAATGGACTGGATGATCTTCGTGTCATTCTGATTATTCTGTTGGTACCCAATAATAAGTTATATAGATCATATAATCTGTTTTGAGATGAAAATCACATTTGGGAAAACATAATCATGTGGCAATCTATAAACACCACACACTGAGTACAGTGCTGGTTACTCAAATGGGCGTCAGAAAAGTAAAACAGCCAATATATGTAGAAACTATTGGTGGGGCAAGGGAGGGAGGTTGTGGGGGGTAGAAGCAAGCTGGCATATTCCCATGTATGCATTGTAGAGAAACATCTATGGAGGTATTTCTGTAATTTCCAGGTATGGAGGCATCCGGGAGTTTTATTTCACCTTGGGTATTACTAAGTAAAATTAAGGTCTTTCATCAAAGAAAGGATTTACTTAGGAAGGAAGAAGAGAAGGGAGGGAGGAAGGGAGGGAGGAAATGAGGAAGGGAGGGAGGGAAGAAGGGAATGAGGGAAGAAGGGAATGAAAGAATGTAAGCGAAAGTAGCAGGAAGAGAGGAAGGAAGGAGGGAGGGAGAGAAGGAAGGAAGGAAGGAAGGAAATGTCAAAAAACAAACAAACAAACAATGCAAGTGGAAGAAGAACAATAGATAGGACACCAGACAGTTGCATGCCCAGTAGGAATGCAGATGTCCCTTATAAGGGAGACAGAGACCAAAATACCACAAATAAACAGAACATTTGCTTAAGGAATACAGGTGTCTGGTATGTAGTGCAGACTGTTTCAAGAAAAAACTATAGAAAAATAACTATTTAAACTAAATAAGTCATTATAAGCTGACATAATGAAGGAAATACCTCTTTTCCCAATCTCCTTCTCTTATTCATCACTCTTTAAAAGCCTCTTATGTTGGCTTTGATGATACACTATAGCATCCTGGCCTTCTCTCTGATATGCTGACTCCTTTTGCTCTGATTTCTCTAATACCTCCCATCCCCTTGACTTGTACGGTCCCCAGATATGCAGTCCTTAACTTTCCATTTGTTACATTTTTCATGAGGAAACTTAAGAACTTCATTGGTCCTGATATTCCAACAGTCACTTCTTTGCAAATGACTCCAAAAATTCTTATTTTCAGTCTCAGCCTCTATTCTGACCTCCAGTACATTTTCCAATGTAATGTTATTTGTAAAATTTTTCTCTTTTGCCCTGAAAGTATTTTCTCCCCTACCTGATTTGCCTCTCAGTGTCAGGGCTACAACCATTATCTCTACTACCAGGATTTTTCAATTAATCATTCTTTAAAAATTTCTTATTTACCCAAATTCCCTTTTGTCCTGCTTCTGAAATAGTCAGGGCTTTATTACACCTTACGCTGGAAACTGCAATGATGTCCCTTATGCTTGAAACTGCAATGATCTCCCTATGTCAAGTCTCTTTACATCAAGCCATCTGACATACTGCAGCTAAGAGTACCTTTCCTAAGCACACAATTTGACCATGACCAAACTCAATAGCTCAGCATTCATGTTGTCTACTAGGGATCAAAACTTCTGGTGTATATAGGGGTTAGGAATGAGTCAGAGTAAGTAAAATGCAATAGGGAGTGGTGGGATCTGTGGCAAACTGGAGAGTGTGTGACATTAAAATTTCACTAATTAGGCACTAGAAAGGCCAAATAAAACATAGGTGAGAGAAAGTGAGAGGTAGAGAGCGTGAGCACCTGTGAGTCACCAACTTGCTATCTGTGTGCCTCTACAATATGACCACCACCAAGTTACTAATATTTTATATGCTCTTTCTCATTGCTACCCTATATGACCTCTTATCTATACCAGAAAAATAAAGACATTATCCTTTATATACCTCAAGCCTTTGGCCACCATTCTCTTATCCTAGCCCTCTCTAACTGAATCCTACTAGTGTTTCAAAGTCTAGAACACTTCTTCCAGGAAGACCACCTTAACCACAGCCCACCCTAACCTACAGTTCACCTTCTGTGAACCTCTATATCAGGATAAAATAAAATAAATAGGATTACATAAAATACCAATTACATTTAAATAGTTATCAACATATTTACCAAAATAGTGATATAATGATAGAAGTGCTTGATTAAAGCATTAAAAATAATCTCTAGTCACAGCTCTAATAAGTACTGTAATTTTGAAGTATTAATGACTGTAACAGTATTTCAAGATATCTGCCACAACTGTAATGTGATATGAAAATATTTATTATTTCTATTAGTGAAAAAGTTAGAGGTACTGTTAATACTACTTTGGTCTGTTGCCTACACTCTTAAATAATATGCTAAATATTAATTAGAAGCTAATGAAAATAAAGATGTAATATTCTTCACATACAAGTTTAGGACCCCCTGAATTCTCTCCATGGGTCCCCAAAGAGGGCTTTGAACTCCAGGTTACCAACCCATGCTTTATCATATCTTGACAAATTATTCTGCAGCAATAATATACTATCTTGTATGCTGATCATCTTTTTTTTCACATATTCCTTAAGAATATAAGTATAAACTCCCTACCTAGAATCATTTGCATGCACTAATGACCTCAAATAGAACATAATTTTATTTTTCCCTTCACACATGCACCACTTTTTTCAAACCGCTCATTTCATTACTCTGTCAATGCTCTATATACATATTTTTTTTTACCACTGATATCCTAAAAAGCACTGACTGATTGGTCTTAGATTTTTCTCTCAGTAGATCAAATTAAATTATACTGAAACAAATTTTGTAGGCTAGAATAATGATTCTAAAAGTTACAAAAATTTAGTACACATTATTTGACAGTAACTCATAATTACATACATTAAAAACTCCTCGACAATCTCAGGATATGGTGTACTTTTAAATGTTTCTACGTGCTACTGCAAGTATTTTAGGTCATTTCAATTTTTCCCACATAGAGAACTCATTTTCTAGCTTAAATTTAGATATTTTGAAATAAAATGAAAATTGATGTTTATTAATAATCTTCAACTTGGTGCTGGATCTTGCTGATTAAATAAAAGTTTTTCTGATTTTTTTTTAAGTAAGACAATTATCCTGCCAAATAACTAAATCCTATTAGTTGTCTGCCCAGCAAGAGCCTATTGACCCATACTGGAAGAGAAAATACTACTACTGTTAATTCAAGTCTCTGGGAAGTGACGTATCATTAATTGCTGTTTGTTTTTGTTGCTATGAGGAGACAACTATGCTACATGAGCAAAAAACTATAATTATGCATGGATGGAGTTTAGCACTGTAATCAAATAGAACTTACAACAAAGTTAATCTGATGATACACATTTAATGCCATGCATTATCGATGTGCTACATGGTAATTAGACATAAATGGTAAACAGCTCATATGAATGGCAAATTGATGTTACTTTTCCATCACTGAAACAAATGTTCTGGAATTGGGGGGAGAAAAAGGTGCTACTGATTATAGTCTTTTCTCCTGACAGAGGGAAGCCATCTCTCTTGGGAACTAGAAAATCATGTAATTATTTCTACCCAGGAGCATGCATCCTCTTTACCAGAAGATACTCAGCCATTTTATTTGTCTAGATAAAAGCAATACTAACCTTAAAAACTTGGCTGAGTTACTCACCACTTAGGCCCTATACCCGTACCCAAGTAGCACAATTCCAATTATGTATATTATACTACATGTTAAACTGTTTTCTTTCCACAAGCAAAACTAAGAAAACGGGTTTGGATCAAAAAGGGTAAGGATTGAGAAGAAACTTTAAAGTATCTGGCACTGAGAAGGAAAGCAAGTTGGCTTTTAAAAAGTCCTCAGCAAACAGAAGCCATGAAATTGGTGGGTAAAGCAGGATATGGGTAACATGTACAGATTCATGAAAAAGATAAAGAGACAAAGGCTTAGAAAAAGGAATGGAGGTCTAAAAGCAAGAAAGCGATGACATAGGTCATCTTATTAAACCTTAGTCCTATTTTAAAAACTCATGCCTAGATTTAAGACATATACATGAGGTAAACTTTCATGTAAGCCTACAATCCAAAATAGAGGAGATTTCCACAGAGATACCACTTGCTCAAATTATGTATGCAGGTTCTCTGAGATTTACAGAGTTTGCAGGGAATGTGGCAAAACTGTTAAAGTTATAGAATAAGCTATTTAACTATTTGATGTTTTTGTTTTGTTTTGTTTTGTTTTATTTTGTTTTGAGACAGAATCTTGCTCTGTCACCAGGCAGGAGTGCAGTGGCACGATCTTGGCCCACTGCATTCTCCACCTCCCAGGTTCAAGTGATTCTCCTGCCTCAGCCTCCTGAGTAGCTGGGATTACAGGCGTGTACCACCACACTCAGCTAATTTCTCTATATTTTGAGTAGAGACAGGGCTTCACCATGTTGGCCAGGATGGCCTCGATCTCCCGACCTCATGATCTGCCTGCCTCAGCCTCCCACAGTGCTAGGATTACAGACGTGAGTCACCACGTCCGGCCCTATGTGATGTATTCTAAAACTCAAAACCAACTGCATGGCTCAAAAACAAAAAACAACAAAATTAAGAAAAACAGAAAAAACTACAATGACTATATGCTTCCACAAAAATCTTTACAGTTATTCCTTTCAAAAATTAAACCAGACAGGGCCAGACATACTAAGAATTCAAATAATGCGTTAGATCCGTATAGTCCTTTATTATACAAAGCACTTTATTTGGTTAAATCCTCACAATGACCCTGTAATTGCAAATGAGAAAATAGAGGTTTAGAAAGATTCAACAGTTTGTTCATGGAAGGCAGAATAATATAACGGCTTTAGAGTCAAGATAGACATTGTTTTGAATCCCAGCTCTGGTACTTTGCCACTTACACCACTTACAAGCTTTGTGAAATTGGGCAATCTCTCTAAACCTCAGTTTCCTTATTTGTAAAATGAGAATAATAGTGCTTATCTCATAGGATTATTGTAGGATTCAATGAAATAAAAAATGCAGACAGTGCTGGACATAATCAGCAATACATGTTATGTACCCAAACAGAGTTGGGTAAAAGTTACTCAGCTTAACAATGGGTATGTTAAATACCCACTAATTTTCAGAAAGCTGTTTAACCTCTTGACCCCTCAGCTTTTTCACCCATAAAATTTTAAGAACAATATATACTTAATGGAGCCATTTTGGTGATGAAGTACATGTAATTGTATGTACAGTGAATAATGGACAGTGATATGTCTATATATGCATATGCTTATACTGAAAAGGATATACAGCTTATAAGTGGCAGAAACAGAATTAGAACCTAGATTTTCTATACTGAGTCCTCTTACTAGCAACACAGCTAGATATTCCTGATTTTATTAAACTACTCAATGTCTTTTTAAAAATCTAAATATAGAAGAGAATTTTCTTACAACTCCATTGAGAAGAGAATAGTCCAAAAAAATCTGTGAAAATGAATTTCAGAAGGAAAATATCCAAGTTACCTGAATTAAAGCCTCACTCAGCAGGTCTTCATTAACCTCCAGAATAATGTTTCTTATCTCTTCATATGGCATGCGATATGATCCCAGAAAGATGGCTAAAATAAAATTTGATTTTATTAAAAGTAGAACAGCATCAACATGTTAAAGTCCTAATAAATGCCTGATTTTCATTTCATAGACTCAAAATACGAAACTTGTCACTAATACTAATTTACAGAATTATGAACAAACAAAAGTTGTTCCATTCGATGGACTACTCACTCTATCCATTTAGACAAAATGGCCTATTTTCTCGGGCTCTAATGTTTATAGTTAGTGCATATTTACACACAAAATAAAATTCCTACTAATGACTATATGCTTATGCCTTTTAGATTAGGATGATACACAAAATGACCCATGAAAACTTAAGAGATTTTATTTCAAGTTGACCTTTTTATTTAATGAAGAATTTAGTGTGGAGATTGTCAGATGCATTCAACACAGTATTTCTCAGGAAAGACAATAAAATAACCAAATAAAAAATTATATCCATCTACTCCGCAATTCTCCCACATAAGAAAAAAATTAAAGTGCCTAAATCATCAGTGTGCTTTGCATTCCTGCTTATATTCCTGTGGTATACTATTGCTTACTTTATATACTGACTCACAATTTCCCCGGCCAACTTTTTCTTAAGTGGAAATCTATCATATCATATTAGAATAATTCAGCAAATTAAACCCAGAATAGCTAAGGATTATTCAGAAGGTACTTGCAACAACATGTTCCATTAAACATATTTTTTAAAGAACACAGACGTGTTCTTATCACCAGAACTTGAACGTTTCTTTTTTTTTTTTCTCTCTCTTTTTTTGAGACAGAGTTTCTTTCTTGTTGCCCAGCCTGTAGTGCAATGGTGCGATCTCCGCTCACTGCAAACTTTGCCTCCCAGGTTCAAGTGATTCTCGTGCCTCAGCCTCCCAAGTAGCTGGGATTACAGGCATGCGCCACCACACCAGGCTAATTTTGCATTTTTAGTAGAGGCAGGGTTTCACCATGTTGTCCAGGCTGGTCTCAAATTCCTGACCTCAGGTGATCCACCTGCCTTGGCCTCTCAAAGTGCTGGGATTGTAGGCATGAGCCACCATGCCTGGCACCCAGAACTTGAACATTTCTAAGAATTTTTTTTTTTTTTCATGAAAAGGTCTATATGCCTTCAGCCATACGAAAAGAAAACAAAATCCTCACTCTATAGGCAAATGATTACCTTATACATAAGACCAAATGAGATCTCCACAATCTAAAAGAATAATGTTGACAGAAATCAACCAGCAATTGAGATCATACTGTGTTTTAAAGAAAAGTACTGAACATCAACTTTGAAAATGTACTATCAAATAAGTACATTTACACATTCACAACAGCTACTGGTAAACTGCTTTTCTGATAGCAACATTTCTACTGACATGAGAATGATGTGTTGTTTATTGTAATGATTCCCTATACCACATTCTTTAACAAAATAAACTCCCATGGTATTACTTTGTGCAATTAGAAATGCTCAATGTGTGGAAATTTCTGATGCATAGTGTTTTAGTATCAGCAAAATCTAAACACAGTCTACTGTAGTGACAGAACAAAAATTCTGAATTCAAGACAGAGGGAAAAGTATGCTAAAACTTAAAAGGCTTACATAAATGAAGATGGGTTTAACTGTCCATCTGCTTTAACAAAAGTATACTTAATGGCTGACCGGTTTGTTAAAGGCTTAAAGGTTCACAAACCAGTTTTTAAATGCAGTTAAGGTTAACAATTTAAGTAGCTCACATCACAATTACTTCAGACATAAAGGAATAGCAGTAGAAGGATTTGCCCAATGTAACTAGTGAATACTCTAAAACTATCAATCCCAGGTCTAGACAGAAGGAAAAAAAAAAATCACTTTTTATCAGTTCTGCCTTATGTTTCACTATGTCCTCTAACAGTGTATTATTATCATTACTTTCCAAATCTTTACTATTCACAAGTTTCATCTGGTCTGACGGAGGTTGAATTAGAATTTTCTCCATGGCGGCTAAGTGACAAAAAGGCAACCAAATCATGTTTACACAGAATTTTGTTTCCAGAAGATGCTAAATATGCCTGTTAAAAAGGTTACAACTTTGATGAAATACATTAAACAGCTCCCACCCCTTTCACCACTACCTATACCAATTATATGAAGAAAATATTACATACACAGATTCTGAGCTGTTTTGGGATCCAAAATTCTCAGTTCTTTCACTTTCTTCTTTGTAGGCCCAGTCTTCTTTTCTTCTAATGCTTCTGCATTCTTTTGAACTGAAAGAAAAAATGTTGATTCATAAACAATAATGGTACTAATCCAAGTACACGGAATAACATTAGTAAGGTATATTAACTACATTAATAAAGCTCATTCTGAAATCAATAAATGTGTTTATTTCATTAGTTCAAGGAACAGGATAAACATAAAAATACAGAGCTGTTTTAGAGTTTTCACTACAAATTAAATATCAGCACTTAAGCAGAAAAGATAAGCCAAATAGAACCAAAAATCAATTGCTCCTTCTTACCTAATGTACAACATTAATTACTCCTTTACCAGGTACCTACAGCAGTACTGGAATTAAATATATAGTACAACCTCGCTAATCTGAGCTAATTGAGGGAAAAGGAAGACATGCATTTCTCTTAAAATATGCTAAAATTTAAACATTTCTTTAATTCAGTGAAATTGCTTTAAAGCACCTAAGGTAAGTTTAACTGCTAAACAGGTTGCCATATAAATATTCCTGCTGAGACTGTTTTGAAGAATAGCTATGAACCATTTGCAATTTGTACAACAGTAGCACCATTTGCATACATGTAATTAAATAGACTCAGCAATGTGATCTTTTGCGTAAGTTAGCTTTGTATCCCTCGCTATTTGAAAAATACTATTTGCTTCCTTAGAACAGAAGATTTACTTTGCTTTCTTCAGAAGGTAACAGTATAACTCAAAACAGTTTAAAGCACGGAAAAGGTAAGGAGTAGCAGTGCCAAGGAGTGGCTTTAGCCTTCCATAACCTCCATCAGCCAACTCCCCAAGTAGGCCAGCTCAAAAAACAATGTGGCTGTCTGCTATGAAAATAAAGCGTTAAGTTAAATCCCCAAACCCCTCCTGTATAGAAATTGTATAGCTACCATTGTACTCAAGTGTTGGCAGTTTACCTTTTCCAATATAAAAACAGGGTTGTAAGTAATGGGGCCATCAGAAAATATGAGAAAAATAAAGCCAATACTTTTTCAGTCAAATAGAGTGTTAAGTCCTTGCTCCCAAATTCGTGCTGCTAAATTACATCACTGGTTCATATATGACCATAATCATGCTGCTGCTTTATCAATGTTAAAAAGATAACTGCATTTTGAGGCAATAATGATATTATTTTAATTCATCTAATCTTTGTTAAAAAGACCACAAATGCATTATCGATTTTCTTTTTTAGAGAAAAAGCAACATAAAACCACAGTACACTTTTACTAAGGCAATATGTTTATAGATGTTACCATATTGGAAACTTTTGCAACATTCTATAGAATTCATCAAAATATTGGAAGTCCATAAAGACTTCCTTTGTTTTAATAATACAAAATACAGAAAAATTAAATGAGCATACTACAGAAATAGCAGATGTTAATAAAATAAATTACCTGAATAACTAAAGTCCTAACAGTGCTAAATTTTACCAGACTGGCCAACCTAAAGTTATGTGCAGTCTAAGGAGAATGGATAACAATTAACACTTTAAAATTACGATCTTTGCCATGTGGATTCAACACAATAGTCATTGCTACTACTGGAAGAAAAGTGACTTTTAATATATTTATCTTAAAATATATTAAAAGAACATATTTTACGTTTATATTTATCTGTCTATATTTCTAAATATGTTTTAAAATATATTAAAACATATCTCAAATATTCTTCAAAGGGTCTTTCTAGGAGCATAGAGTCTTTCATATGCAATCATCAACATTTTGATTTATTCTAATTGTCAAGTCAGTTCCAGCTTAAGACAACTGTACACAAGAAAATGACAGTCCAATAGCCTTTCCCTTTGTCTATAAAATGTGAAGTATCTGAATCATATTGAAATTACTTCTAGAATCATTCACTAATTTGAACCCAGTCAAGGAAATAGTCAAGAAAATTTTCCTAATCTCTCAATATGCTTTAAAATTCACTATGGGAGACTAATTAGCCAAGTACATATAGGAAAAACATGCTGTGCTATGAAGGACCTATAAAGATGCTTCTGCAAACTAACAGGATCCTGACTAACCCAGGAATAGATAATGCTCATTTAATGACTTTATATCTTTGCATTTTTTAATTAAAATATGGTCTAGCCTCTCCCCTTTTCAAACGAACAAATTGTTTAAAACTAAGATTAGATGCCCTAAATATCTAGAGTTCACAGTTTTCTTTCTTGAATCCCAACATATTTTCCTTGTGTTATACAACTTGGCTTAAATCCTGGGTTCGAAAAGTGATAAGAATTCCATGAGTGGGCACTGCTTTTTTGAGAATCACAAGAGAAAAACAAGTTTAAAGCAGTTCTCTAACTAGACAGGCTTTCAAAACTGATCATATTTTTGCCATGATAAATAATTACAGACCAGTGGCTATTATTGCCTTTGGCCTTCTTGTTTTTAAAAGCATTCCTTAGGGAGCATGACCACAGGCTTAGATAAATAGAGAATTCAAGGAACAGCAATGAGACATCAAATATCCCAATAGTGTTCAACACATCATATGTTAAAAATTGCCTGCTTTCATAGTGACCTCAAAATGTCACTTATCCTAGTATACTTTTATTCTGTATGTTTCTAGTGGTTACAAAACATTAAATAACTAGCAATTCTATAATTATTTGAAGTTACTTGGATGAAACTAAAAAGTTTTTTTAAGTTTCGATATAAAAACTTCCTGAATTGATTTTATCATCAATTGCCCTATGGTCCTCAGGTTCATAATGAGGCCTACAGTGAAACGTGACCTTCCCCATACAAATGAAAAAACATTTGCAAATGGGTTTGAATCCAATAGATTGAATTAATTTGAGTGTGTAAATTGGCACTGCTAATAGAATAATAATGAAACATTAAAAAATACAGTCTGTAGGAAGATAATCCTAATAATAAAGACATGTATATTATTATTAAAGATATGTTAATATCAAGATACTCATTATCTAAGATAAAATGCCCACTGAGTATTATTATATTTCCTTTAATACATGGATTTTTACAAGCAATTGTACTATAAATGTATTCTTTTACAACTGCGAAATGCTCATCAGCATAAATAAAGTAAACATGGTTATATGCTTTCCCCAATCTAATATAGGCAATGTTCAGGAATCTCCTATTAATTTCTGCTATCCCAGTGGATACACAGAACATGTGACAAGATGTTATAATTTGTAGCAAGTATTAAAATATTTTAAATAGGTAACATTAGATGATTTACATAGTGATAACTAACCATGAATCATAACAAAATTTGTATAACTATCTTAAAATTTCAGTGAGAAAGACTGATTTCTATAGTCAGAATCACATTCATTAATCTACCAAATATTTCTTGAACACCTACTATGAATTAGCCTAGCATGAGCATACAATGGTACACAACACATAAATATCTACTCATACTGCATGGTCATATGTAAACCAGTAATTATGGAAGTATCCACAAAAGGTACCTAACATTTATAATTTTCTTTATCCATAAAAATATAGCTTAGATGAATACATGCATATTACTCAGTGAATTCTCATTTTCTTATTGCAAGCATAGTTCTATATTAGGGAACATCTTATCTTTGAAATCAGCATCACATTATGTGTTGTATCATATTATAAGAAATATGAGGAGAATTAAAAGGATGTCCCTTCCTATTAAGTACACTACATATAGGCCGGGTGCAGTGGCTCACGCCTATAATCCCAGCACTTTGGGAGGCTGAGGCAGGCAGATCACCTGAGGTCAGGAGTTCGAGACCAGCCTGGCCAACATGGTGAAATTAGCCGGGCATGATAGCATGTGCCTGTAATCCCAGCTACTCCGGAGGCTGAGACAGGAGAATCACTGGAACTTAGGAGGCGGAGGTCACAGTGTGCCAAGATTGCGCCACTGCATTCCAGCCTGGGCAACAAGAGAGAAACTTTGTCTCAGGAAAACAAATAAACAAAAAAGTACACTATATACAAAGCCACAGTAAATAAAGCTAATAATAGTAGTATCAACAAACACAGTGAACATTTACGTAACTTCACGCATACATATTTGTATATTTAAGAAGTAAATGCCAACTATTCTTTTACATATAACATACAAATATAAGAACTGTGATCCATATATACTTAAACACATATTTTATCCATGTGGATATAATTCCAGAGGTGATTCCAGCTACATGGAAATAATTTTTTAACATATTGGTTGAAATATACAATATTTTAATTTCAATTAATGACTTGATAATATTAAAATAAGTGCAAGAATGGCAATGAAAGGTAGGGGAAATGTACTCTGATTTTTGCGTGTGATAGGTTTAATGATTTTTTTTTGTTATTTTCTACTCTATTCTGAATCATCCGTATGCGTTTCCAGAAATATCACGTGAACCTGATGGCAAAAAAGGTCAAGGAAGATGAGATCAATAGATAAATACATATGTAATACACAACAGATGAGAGTATTAAAAAACAAAAATCACAGCAGTAGTAGTAGTTTTACTACTGGTAACCACCAATACAATCTTCACAAGCACCATCAAAATCAAAGTTTTATTACATATCTGCTCTGTATCTGGCATTAATTTTTATACCACTTTATATGATAGGTACTAACCAGTGTCATTTTACAAATGAGGAAATCAAGGACAAATTTAATCATATGTCCAAGGTGATATAGCTAGTAATGAAAACATGCTAAACTTCACCAGTGATCAGGGAAATGCAAATGAAAATAACCGAAGAAATATCATTAACAGTCATCAAACTGAAAAAATGTTTAAGTCTCACAATACCAAGTATTGATGAAGATACAAAGAAGAATTTGATTATGCCAACAGTTGACAGTAAATATTCAGCAATGACTTAAAAAACACATGTATCAACATCTGATATATTTGAAGGTATGCTTGTCATAAATACAGCCCAACATTTCTGCTTGTAGGTCAAATGGTCAAGGAGACAAAAATGTTCACTGCAACAGTGTTTATAACAGTAGAAAAGTTATAAACAGCCCATGTGCCCAGGGGTTATGAAATGGATAAATTGTGGTATATTAATACAATGTAATACCACACAGCATTTACAGTGATTGTACTGCAGCTATATATTTCAACAAGGATTGATGCCAAATACAATGCTGAGTGGAAAAATTAAAGTTATGTAAAATGGTACATGCAGTATAACATTCATCTAAATTAAAACAGAGACTAATCTTGTGTATTGTTGATAGATGAGTATATATGTAGCAAAATTATAAAAACATAGGCTAGATATTAGCCAGCTAATGACAGTGGTTGCCTAAGAGGAGGAATCTGATGCTGGAATAGGTAGAACCTTGGAAACTTCCATTTTAACTCTAATGTTTTATTTCCTTAAAAGCAAAGATCTGGATTAAATATGACTAAATGTTAACATCTGTTCATTTTGGGTAGCTGGTAGATGGGCGGTTGCTACATTAGCCTTTGTAATTTCCCATTTTTTGACATAAAAATAAAATTCATATGAATAAATTACACAAATATTCCCATCCATTTTTATAGTTTACAAACTGCTAACCTTGGAAATCCCAAGGGCCAAGTGTAGACAGGAATTACAAACAATATGGAAAAGAATAATCAAGAATGCTGGTAAAGATGAATCAATTTGTAAGGAACCACAATTTTGTGTTCAATTGTTATTGAGTCTATTTTGTGAGGAATAACACATGTGTTTGCTAAACCTTGGGAGGGAAAGCTGATGCAATAGGCAGGAAGAGATTCCATTTCTGTTTCCTCGCACATGCTACATATTACAGCTGTGAAGCTTCCCCTCTCCATGTTGCCTACAGCTGCACACGAACCAAGGCATCCTACAGAAAGGTAGATTTCATTCTGACACCTGCGTAGTACCTGAAGCAATAGGAATGGCATTACCAAGAGTGTTTCTGAAGTTCAGAGCACATTAAACAAGACTAATGGTTCTAATGGTAGGGATAACACACACATACTTTGTAGTGATTTCCTAATTAAAGAACAAATCTTACTGGTTGTAGTTTATACAAGAACACCCCAAATCAGGAAGCACATGTTACTGCAAATTAACATCTGCATAACTAATATACTTGCACACCTGTTCATTAAGCCAATTACTGAACACTGCTAAATGTCACCAGAACATTATGTTTAACAGCTAGCATAGCTAATGTTGTGTATTTTCAAATGGGCCGCAATAGCTCAGCAGGTAATGTATATTTTAGGAAGGACAAATAAAGTTGTCTTAGAGGTTTTAGGGAAGAATTTCCCTTGTTTGAAGTGGTAACTTAAATACCAAAACTGAAGTATGGTTTTTACCTCAAAGTAGTCCAGTTATATTTTGTTTAATGATGTGGATACATTCCGAGTTCTTCTTTAGATGATTTTGTCATTATGCGAACATTATAGGGTTCACCTACATAAACCTACGTGGTATAGCCTACCTCACAGGTTTGTAGCCTATCGCTCCTAGGCTACAAACCTGTACAGTGTGTTACTGTACTGAATATTGTAGGCAATTGTAACAAAATGGTATTTGTATATCTAAACATATTTAAAATAGAAATGGTACAGTAAAATTACGATACAAAAGATAAAAAATGGTTTACCTGTATAGGGCACTTAGCATGAAGGTAGCTTACGGAACTGGACAGTGCTCTGGGTGAGTCAGTCAGTAAGTGGTGAATGAATGTGAAGGCCTAAGACATTACTGTACACCACTGTAGACATAGGCTGTACACATAGGCTACACCAAATTCACAAAAATTTTCTTTCTTCAATAATAACTTAAACGTAGCTTATAGTAATTATAAACTTTGTGGTTTTTTTTAACTTTTGACTCTTTTGTAATCAGATTTAAAATACAAACACATTGCACAGCTGTACAAAAATATTTTCTCCATATCCTTATTCTGTAAGCATTTTCCTGTTTAAACTTTTTAAAATTTTTTACTTCTTAAATCTTTTTGTTAAAAACTAAGACACACACATGTTAACCTAGGCCTGTACAGGGTCAAGATCATCAATATCACTGTCATCCACGTATACATCTTGTCCCAGTGGAAGGTCTTCAAGGGGCAATAACACACATGGAGCTGTCACCTCCTATGATAACAATGACTTTTTCCGGAATACCATGTGAAAGACCTACCTGAGGCTATTTTACTGTTAACTATTTTTTTTTAAACAAGAGTACACTCTAAAATAACAATGAAAAATATAGTAAATACATAAAACAGTAATATGGTTGTTTATTATTATCAAGTATTATGTACGGTACATAATTGTATGTGCTATACTTATATATTACTGGCAGCACAGTATATTTGCAACATCACCACAAATATGTGAGTTATGCATTGCACTACAATGTTACAACGGCTACATGTCACTAGGCAATTGGGATTTTTCAGCTCCATTATGATCTTATGGAATCATCATCATATAAGCAGTCCATTGTTGATCAAAACGTTGTTTTGTGGTACATGACTATACTTGACAAATGAGGTTGTCAAGGTGCTTTCCTGTTAACCTTTAACCTATATGAATTACCTTATTCAAGCTCAAGTCAGTCACTTTACCCACTGGTTGTCTCTGGCTTTGTAAGTATGAACTGACATTTTTCTGGTTATCTCATTTATTCAAAGAACTTCCTGTTATTTTAAATGTCAGAATTCATGTCACGAATCAGTGAGTCCAGCAATCAACTCCAAGAGCTAAGTGCATCAGACAAAGTATGAAGAAAGGCATATCTGTAGGAATTACGATGTTACAAAAACCAGTATCACTAGGCCAATAGGACAATACTTGTTGAGAATACAGTCTGGGCATTCATCACACCCAGGCTTTTCTGATTTGATATGGTCCATCTCAGTTTGGTGCAGATCCTGCACACAATTCAGTTTGATGCAAAATACATTAACCTTGCTGAGTAAGACTCAACAAAGTAACATCCTGAAATATTTGTAGCCATAATCTCAGGTTGATGATGTAGGACTTTTCAGACTAGGAGACTCACAGTTGCCTCCTACATATTATTACTAAATAATTTGAGATAAAAAAATTTCCATGGAGATGCTGAGTATAACCCGCACTTTAATATTTCTTATAGAGTTCTTCCTTGTGGCCTAATCAAAGTGCTTTGCTGTGTTTTCCTGAATATTAACTCAAAGCTGTGGTTTTTTTCTATACGTGGCTTGGTATCCTTATTTGCCCGAAATATAATTCTGAATTTGATGGTTGGTGATTGCTGCAGGAGGTGCTGGGTGTTATCAACTTTTTATGGTTGCAGGGGAAGATAAAGACTAGAGACTAGAGATGGAACAATGGTGTTGAGGCGGGTGGGGCATGTGTTCCACACTTACCTAGTCTAACCATATAACTTATATACAAAGAACTGGAGTGAGAGGGTTGGAGATTATGTCAGGAATCCAAGGACTCAGAGGAGTTGCCAGATGAAAAAAAAAATGGTTGTATAGAGTGGAGCTACACGCTCACAGGAGGCATAGGCGAGAGGAAGAATCCAAAGCCAAAGAACATGAGCTGATTAGTTTCTGATCACCTCCATCCCCAGAGACTCCCAGAATCAACCAGGAGAGTCTTTGAAAAGCAGTTGAGGCAAATTTTAGATACCAGGTAAGTAGGGATTCAGAACTTTGAAAATGTGGGTATTAAAAACGTATTCATCAGGTTTGAAGTATAGGAAATTTAGATTATTTATACCATGTGCTGATGACACCTGCTTCACAGGAATGTTGTGAGAAAGAAATGGCACATACATGTAAAAGCTCCAGTAACATAAAGAAGGTCAGCGAACTTTTTCTATATAAGGCTAGACAGTGAATATTTTAGGCTTTGTAGGTTATACCATCTTTGTTGCAACAAGTCAACTCTGCTATTGTATTGTGAAGGCAGCCAGAAACAGTAAGTAAACAAATAAGGATGGAAGTGTTCCAATAACATCGTTTACAAAAATAGGTGGTCAGCTAGATTTGGCCTGCAGATCACAGTTTCCAAACCCCTGACATAACAAGATGCTCAATAAATGTCTGATTCCTTATCCCCTTCCTTCTGCAACTGAGGTCAATTTATACTTGCTTCCACTTTTGCAAACATGAGAAAATGTTCAACATTCCCCCTGCAAATTAGGATCTACAAGCTCCTTGCTATAATTGTTGACATTCTGTTTTTCAAGTACGATACACATAATCAAACACATTTATACTCCTCATGGTTTCTGAATGTGTCAATCCTACAGGGATCAATTATCTCATAAAAAACTGTCACTGTCCTTTATTTTATTCCCCATATAGTCTCATATACGTTTTCATGTAAAATGACTGAAAACACAGCTCAACTTTAATAAAATTAAAAAATTAGTTTCTATCATCCATCCTTATTGGGGCTGAACGAGAGCTCATAAGCAGCTACAGTGTTCGGTAATGTTTCACTTGGGATATACTGGTTTATAATAAAACAAAAACCAAGTTCTGTAAAAACAAACAAACACACACACACATAAATCAGACTTTTGTATTTCATATAATACAGTTCTCGTATTCTATGCACATAAAAATATTACTGAGTCTCTCAATTTGTTTGTTGCTGGCTGAGCTCAATGGGAAACATCAAGAGTAGACTGTCCCTGTTTTCCATTTGGATTCCAACTGGTTTCAATTTTATCTTTCAGGAGTAATTTTCTTTAGTTCAGAAACCACAGCAGTACATACTGTTGAAGGTGATAAAAACACTAGAAGAATTCTGAGAAAAGAAAGATAGGGAGCACCTGAACATTTCATTTCCTTCCTGGTTTTTTTTTTTTTTTTTTTTTTTTTTTTTTGAGACAGAGTTTCCCTCTATTGCTCAGGCTGGAGAGCAGTGGCATGATCTCAGCTCACTGCAACCTCTGCCTCCAGGGTTCAAGCCATTCTCCTGCCTCAGCCTCCCAAGTAACTGGGATTATAGGCACCTGCCACCAAGCCCGGCTAATTTTTTTGGCATTTTTGGTAGAGACTGAGTTTCACCATGTTGGCCAGGCTGTTCTCGAAATCCTGACCTCAAGTGATCTGCCCACCTCAGCCTCCCAAAATGCTGGGATTACAGGCATGAGCCACCACGCCTGGCCCCTTGTTTCTTTTTTTAAGTCAAGTTTAGTCTGTTGGTGACATCCTATTTGAAAGCAGAAAAGTAATATTTGAGACCATTTTGGAAATGTAAAAAGACATATGAGAACAAAATTCAAATAAGCTTTAAGTTCTCTTGTTTCCCAGACTCACTACCCTCTTCCTCCTCAATCTATTATCCTGTTATACTACCAAGCATCTTAGAAGAATGCCCGACACCATCTCCCTGTCCTTCCCTCCTGTTCTCTCATCTACTTGTAATCTGAATTCTAACACACTCATACCTACTGAATTAGAACGCTGAAATCTCTGCAGGTAGGGCCTCAGGACCTGTACCTCTTAAGAACTCCTCAGGAAATTCTGAATATTAGCAAGTTTTAGAAAAACTGCTCTGTAGTACATAACACAACACTCTATAATAGCTCAATAAATACTTCCCAAATAGAAAAGTGCAAATATTGTTAACAGTAACCCATGAAAGCCCTCTTTATAATATCTTCCAAATCTTGGAATCGAACACTGAAGGCAACACTTGGTCAACCATTGAGCTTATAGAAATGACAAATAATGAGATTTTGTGAAAGAACAAAGGATTCTCAAGGTACACTCTGTTAATTTTTAAATCAATTACAAACTAGATATATCACTGAGGGCAACGATCTTGCATATATTTGTAAAATCTATTACTGTGCTAGGGATATATAAGTTCTTAGAATAAGTTAGAATGCATTGTATGTACTAATTAAAACTATTTATGTAAATAATAAATACTAAAATGAATATAAGATACCACTGCCTCTCTCCTCTTTTATAGGTACAGATGTCACAGAGGTAGAGAAGACGGGAAAAGAACAAAAGAAAAACAATAATCTGCTATTGAAAAGGAAATCAAAAGGCAGTTAAAAATGAGCATATTCTTTTTTGTTTGTTTGTTTGTTTGAGACGGAGTCTCACTCTGTTGCCCAGGCTGGAGTGCAGTGGCACAATCTCGGCCCACTGCAACCTCTGCCTCCCACATACCTATTCTGCCAGATCACTGAAAACAATCAAAGACTTGGAATATGCAAAATAGGAAGAGAAAAAAATTTTATTCGATAAAAACTGGAGTCCTCAAAAGAGAGAAAATTCAGTCTAATAGAAGTCCAGAACTGAGCTAGATAAAATGTTAAGCAAGCACATCATAGGTTAGTTTCATTGCTTTTGGACACTATGTAGTCATTTTAAAGCTTGTGGGTCTCAGACCAACAGATCTCAAAAACCATATTCTACTGTAAGTGCACATTCCTGAGTCTAATAATCTGCTTTATGTCAAGGTCCGTTTCAGTTAGCAAGTAGCATGTTGATACTATCTACGAAAATAAACCTGATTTTAACACGTAACCTATTTATCAAAGTAAATGGAGTCAACGTGTTATGAAACCTATCCAAAAAGTAAACTCAGTTTAATATTGAGTCATTGACAATCACAACTGGTGTGTGTGTGTGTGTGTGTGTGTGTGTGTGTGTGTGCGCGCGCGCACGTGCGTGTTTGTGTATCATGAAATATAGTTAGGTAGCTTCAGTTTAACAATAAGTTTCCATGAGGTATTTATTCAACTAAATGCCAGAAATAGTTTGGCCTGTAAGCTTTTAAGAACTTAAAAAAAAAAATAAAATAAAAGAATTGTTGGATAAAAGCTCAGCTGTGACAAACTCTGTCTTCTGTGAGAAGTACCATTTAATACTATATTCAGTGCTGTAGAGCATTCATAACATTACTGCAAACAATATAGAACAAAAACATAAAACTAGTCATTTATAGTAAAATAAAGGGCAATTGCCCACTGTGCATCTCTTATTAATTTTGTAGCCAAAAGTTAGATAATAGAGGGCCCTATAACTGTTTATAAAGGCATATATAAGATGAATGCAATGTTTAAGATTAAACACTACATCTGAAGGCAAAGCAAAACTCAAATGTACAGTGGCTCCTCAATATACAGCCCCTAAAATTCTTACTAGTTTTCTGAAATCTACTGTAGACTGCAGATAGAGCGATTACCATACAAAGTAAAAAACATCTCATAAAGAACAGAATGAAATCTGCCTTATGTTAAAAAAAAAAAAAAATCAGAAATCCCACAAATTGAAGGTTTTACTAGAAACTTATTGAAGATAAAAGAGAAGGTAATAGCCCAGGTAAGAAGCAACTGCTAATAGTCGCAGACAGCAAATGTATTTGACTGGATCAGGACAGCAACCTGCTGACTCTTTTTCCTAGCAAACTATTTCAAACCCGCTGTGCTCGCCATTAGGCTGGCCTTTACTTCACCCCAGCCACTTCAGTCCGATCACTGTGGGGGATCATTGTTGCTTCCCTCATGGCAGCCACCAAAGTGTGCCTCTGCTTTTAGCCCAGAATGCTTTGAATCTGAACTTAAGAACTGGTTATAACTACAGAGACAGAGCAGGAAGTAAATATGTAAAATTTGGAACAGAAGTGTCGTAATAAAATCAAATTAAAAAATCAAACTGGCTTATAAGATACAATAAATTCCTGTTTCTTACTGGAAATTTTTACTAAAATATCAGTTAAAAAACATAGACTCCAGAGTTGGGTATGACAATCCGTGAAGAAGAATGAAAAAAAGCAGAATACAGCTGACCCTTGAACATAATAGGTTTGAACAGCTAAGGGTCCACTTATATAAATTTTCTTCCTCTTCTGCCACCCTAGACAGCAAGACCAGTCTCTCCTCTTCCTCCTCTTTCTCAGCCTACTCAACATGAAGATGACAAGAATGAACTTTTATGGTGATCCACTTCCACTTAATGAACAGTAAATATATTTTCTCTGTGTTAAAATTTTCTTCACAACGTTTTCATCTTTGTCCTATTTTATTGTAAGAATACAGTATGTGACACATGTAAAATACAATATAAAGCACAAATCATGTGTTAATCCACTGTTTGCGTTATCCATAAGGCTTCTATATATCTAGCTTTCCACTTAGATTTCATGGAACTGAATCTGATAAAACATTCAAAAAGGCAGAGATTATATCTGATACCTGGTGCACTATTTAAAGAAAACTGAGGCACATAAGATGTAACAGGTATAAGTGAGTAAAGAAAATAAAATAGTTACTTCCAGGTAGCATCATCCTTGAAGTCCTGCCTCCAAAATACACACATTTTTAACATCTCTTGATATGACATGAGACATTGTGTATACTGTTATTCTGTGTCCCTAATACAGATGGAGAGATTACAGGTTCTAATTTTAAGTGATTTTTCCCTATAGTCTACTAGGACAAGAGTAGCTAAGATAGCAAAAGTATGTCAGGACTCCTGAATGATTGTAAAATATTTTCAATTCATCTCCCTTCACATTTTTGCTGTCAAACCTTTGTCTATCCATTAAGACTGAAGTCAAATGTCACTTTCTCTATGAAATCTTCTTTAATTACCACTATATTCTTCATCTACCTTTAGCACTGGAAAGGTATTTTCCACATGCTGCCCTACTTAATTAATTTTCATGTATATATCTTATTGACTTATCTAAGTTATAAACTTGTATGGAAGAGAACATTCATGGTACAACTTTATCTCCCACATCAATCCCTCCTCCCATGGTATGTGGAAAATGATGCTCAGGTAATATTATGTGAATAAAATATGTGAAACATTGGAGGGGAAAAATGAGGGTACAGGAATATAAATGTGAAAGCGATGATCTTCTGTCTTCAAGTTGTAACTAAAGCCTAAGTAGTGAGGATGCCTGGAGTGTTGAGCCCATAGAAGACAGAACAGCCAATTAAGAGGACAAAAAGAACAATAAAAAGGTATGAGAAACAGGGGAATTCATTGTCCCAGAAGTGAGAAAGGAAAATGTTTCAATAAGAGAAAGTAATCAACAGTGTCAAAAGTAGCAGGAAGGTCAAGCATAGTCTAAATCCTTAAAAAAAAAAAAAAAAAAAAAAAAAGACCAGAAGAATATAGGCCATTTCAGATCATATAGAGCAATTTCAAAAGAGCAATGATAAGAGAAGCCATATTACAAGAAATAAGAAAGGGAATGGAAACATTTGCTGAATAGAGATCACTCACTTGATTAGTTTAGTAGGAAAGATAACTATATAGTGTGAAGGAGACAAAAACAAAGTGACTGGATACTAGTTTTGTGTTAAGTTTATCTATTACAAGAAGGCACCTGATTGTCAAAGTCAAGAATAGTTTTTATGCCCAAAATGACTTCAGAATAAACCCAGCAGACAATGATTTACTGGATAAAATCAATAAGAACCGTGCAAAAGAGATTATACTGTTCAACGATCCATGTTGCATCAATACACATAATGGAATGAGACAAGGTGATACAATGGCCCAAAGCTTCCTGGAATCACTCTTTAATGAAATCAACTAGCAAAATAAAGTCTACATAGACAGTAAGCAAGTCCCACACCCTCTTTTTACCGACAACAAAATAGAATTTCCCAATGTGACAGAAAGAGAAAAGTGGCATGTAACAGTACCAACGGAGCTAAATTGAAAATCATTGTTTAGAAAACCAAACGTTTATACAAGCACAGCCCACAAGGTTCTGTCAACATTTCCAACAAGGAAACATGACAACTTCATCTATCTGAGTCAACAAATGAATAAAATGGCATGTTCAAGGGGAAATGCCACAGAAGCAGCAGTCTATGCCATTTTTATTGGCATACAAAAAGTTGCTGCATAACAAACTGCTAATGAGGATTAGAACATTATTCCATTCTGTGATATCAGGGTTAACCTAAAATATGAAGTATTTATAACATTAGCTGATGGAAATAAACTGGCTGTCACCCGATTACCTATGGTGTCATGAGAATGTGAAATCTGACACTGTGCAGGCCTAATGGTAGTTATTCACGCTTCCCTGCACACCAAGTACAGATGGACCAGTTAGGTGGCCTGCCAGTATGACAACAGGTGGCTTTCTCAACTTACTAACTGCATTTGTAGTCATATTTAGAGAAAATATTCCAATGAAAGAATGAAATTTGCTGGGTTCTTTTAGTGAAAAAAGCATGCTTTCTCAAACAACTTCAATGTAATAAAATTAAAGAAATAGTTAAATTCCTGGTAGGGGGCAAGGTGTTACCCTAGGAAGTGAAAGAATTCCAGGAAACAAGTTACTAGCCTTAAGAAACTTACATAATCCTTATATAAGCCTTATATAAGCCTTAAGAAACTTACATAAAGTACAAATCATGTGTTAATCCACTGTTGGTGTTATCCATAAGGCTTCTGGTCAATAGTAGACTATTAGTAAAGTTTTTTGGGAGTCAAAAGTTATTCTCGAGTTTTCAACTGCATGGCGGGCGGTCGGCACCTGTAATCCCCGTTACTCAAGGGTCAACTACATATCTAGCTTTCCACTTAGATTTCCACTTAGATTTTGTTTCAGGTTTTATTTAAAAGGTGATTGCCTGTACGTTCCATGTCTCCTTTTGCTACGTATGACTTACCATTTAGTAATAGCACTCAAAGCAAAGAAAACGTCTAATTTCCTTTCTAATAGTAATTATTAATGATGTTGATTATTATATATCTTCTATTTAATGAATATCTTAGATTACATCTCTCAACTATTTAATTAACATAATAACTCTTCAAGATAGGATCCCATTTTTACTATACAAAAGCTTCGGCTCAGACCCGTGAAGTGACTTCGTCTACCAAATGACTATTAGATCTGGGATTCAAACCTAGATGAAACCTATGCTTTCAATGCATATTCATTCCACTACAACAAATTCCCTCCCTTAGTATATTTGCCTATCATTTCATTAAGTGAACTACGTTTAAAACAAAGCAGAGTGACTGGCACTTAATAGGCAGCTTTGTAAATGCCAATTCCCAGTTAACGGCCCCCTCTACAAACACTGTACTACACGTAGTCTAATAGAGTGAGATATACAAAGAAATGGGGTTCTGTAAAATTACAGGTAAGCATACCAGACATAGAAAATTACATTACTAAACAATGATGAAAGAAAAATTGGATTTAACAAAAAGAGCAGAAATGAATCAATGAGTGTATCTGCTGATAGAGTCTATGGTAATTCAAGCACGATGCAATGACTTCACTATTTCCCAAAGGCAAAGATGATTATTTGCTGGCAGTTTTCTGAGCTGGCCCTTTAATACGTATGGTCATTATCAGTTTTAAAATAAAGAATCTCAGTATGAATTTTGCTTAAGTAATTCTAGCAATGTATAATCCACAGTAAAAATGCACACTCAAAGGTTAATATAAAACCTAGCCTTCTATACAAAGTGGGATGAAATTTCCCTGGCATAAAATACCTTTGGGAATGAGTTACCTCTTGGCAAAGTAAAGAGTATCAAAATAATAACAAAAAACCTGTCAAATACAATAAGAGAGAAGATGTTGCATTTTTAGCAGTTATTAAATGCTGGAGTTTACCACCACATAAAGGCTTTTACAGCTACATCCTCAATATTTGGCCACATTAAAACCTTTTAAAGTACATAATCAATGAAACTGCAATGCATAAACACACATAATGAAAAAAACTACTTCAAGCTGATCACTAGAAAAATAAGAGCACTCTTCTCTTAGTTGAGAAATGAATCACGAAGTGTTCTTCCTAGAAATTGTCCTACTGGTTTAAGATCTGAAGTTCAATAACAACAGATAGGAGTGACCTTGCTATCATTCAACTCTATATTAATGTAAGTATGTTACATATATACCCATATGTATATACATCGATATAGGAAACTACTGAATTTATTAAATTACTAATAGTTCTTTTTCTTGAAACTCTCTTCTCAATGACTTCAAAGACCAGACTTCTCTGATAAACAATCCTATGCTTCTGACTAGTCTTTGTTTTCCATATTGTATTCTCTACTTCTATCTACTTCTTATATATTAGTGACCCCAAAGTCCCCATGTTCTAGTCTTTTTACTTTATATTTTTGCCCTGTGCAATCTACTACTCTGACTTCAATCATTAATCTATGTGCTTATGTTTCTTGCATCTGTATCTTCAGCCCAGGTTTTTTCTCTGGGTTGCAGACCCATAAATCCAATTCGTATCTCTTCCACAGGACCTCCAAATAAATATGCTCCAACATGAACTCATTCTCAGTTACCTGAGAAGTGTTGTGTCTGTTCCCTACTCCAGTGAAAAGCATCATAACAAAATATATATCATAGAAATAAGAAACCTTCACGCAATTTTTGAATCTTCTCTCCCTATGCCTGCCCTCCATCTGCAAAATTCTGCCTAAATTTCTACTGCCCTGTTTAGAGCCCTCAACAATTATTGCTTAGATCTTTCATTCATTAATTCACTTATTCTACAGTTATAACACTCATGATCATAGGCAATGTAAATGCAAAAATGATTAAAGGCCACATGTAGTGGCTCACACCTGCAATCCCAGTACTTTAGGAGGCCGAGGCAGGAGGATCCTTTGAGCCCAGACAACAGAATAAGACCTCATGTTTACAAAAGTGGAAAAAAAAAAAAAAAAAAAAAAAAAAAACTAAACTAGCCAGGTATGGCGGCATGTGCTTATAGTCCCGACTACTCTGGAGGCTGAGGTGGGAGGATCACTTGAGCCTAGGAGTTTGAGGTTACAGTGAGCTATGATCATGTTAGTACACTGCAGTCTGGGTGACAGAGTGAGACCCTGTTGCTAAAATAAATAAATAAATAAAATTAAAAAGAAAGAAAGAAAAGATTAAAGCACAGTCTTTGTTTTCAGATAGACAAATGAATAGCTATAACAATGTATTAAGGTGTATAGAAGAGCTATGAAATTACAGTAGTCACTTTGATTTTTGTTTTGTTTTGCATTTTTTCTTCCCCTTTACTCCAATTTCTTCTACACATTCATTACTGGGGTTATCTTTTTAAAATGGTAAGATATTATTACTCATCCTTACTTTTTCTCCCTATATATATGATAAAGCTTAAGTAATAAGTAGGGAATTTAGTACCTTTTAAAATCTGGCTCCAAATTAACTTAATAGCACCCAGGTGTCCCAATGCTCTACCTAAACCAGATTACTCACTATCAGACAAAATCAGGACATCCCAAGCCTGTATACCTTTGCTGAATACCTTTGCTGATATTCTTTATATTCCATTCTTTCTCAACCTGAACACATTTGGCTGGGCTAAAATGCCATCTTCTTTGAGATGCCTTCCTGAACTCTTCCAAGCAGAATTAATTATTCCCTCCTCTGGGCCTCTACAGAGTTTTGTCCCTATCTTGGATGTAGCACTTAATATACTGTACTATCATTAGTTTAGATATCTGGCTCCTCCATTAAGTGTGAGTTACTCAAAGCCATCAGCAATATCTTGATCATCTTTATATCACTAGAAAGTAGTACCAATTTGATACATGGTAGACAATGAAAATAAAGCTTATTGAATTCAATGAAAGAACTATATTGCCAAACTGTAAAAATTCCTAAACTATACATGTTAGAAATTAAATTGTATCCTAATCTAAAAAATTAAAAGCCAGCCTTTCCAGTTATTGACCTTCAACCTCTATATCTATAAATAAAATGTATTTAAGATGCCACAGTCATTCATTGGTGCATGTTACACTTAAAAATGGCTAATCTATGATTGATTTATGTTTATTTATGTTTTCAATTTCCATCACTATTATGAAACTTAACAGCTGGCATATGTGTTTTCCTGGTAAAACCCATTACCGGTGGCAGATAACAACTAAGACAGATTTTCCTACGGCAAAATCCTACAATGTCAAGTCACTCTATATGATAAGCAGAGCCACTGTGGGTGATCCTAGAGCCTGAAGTGACTGCATGAAGGCAGCTTTCATTCAGTGCCCTCTAGTCCTGAACTGAAAAGTCAAAAATCACATATATCCACACAAAGCACATGTACATTCGTTACTAAGGATCCATTAATAAGATAAAGATCTGTGTAGACTGTATTGATTTTTTTCTTAGCCTTTTCTCTTTTAAGATATTTCTTTTGTGAATGGAGGGGGGAAGAATTGTGTGAAAGAGAGACTGGAAACTTGGAATATTGACAGAACATAGCTCTTGCCCATGAAATCGCCTCCTGAATCACTCTGATTCTTCAATAGGTAGTTATAATAGTGTCTTTCCCTATTCTAAAAATGAGTATTAATAAAAAAACTAAGTTGCATCAGAAAAGGCCACGTACCATACTTTCTGTATTCTAGTACCAATATCTCATGTTCAGGAAACTGTAACATAAGAATAAAGTCATTTTGAGATGTCACATGTCCATGTAAGAAGGGGTTACCTTAACTTCTGTTTCTGAAAGTATGATAGAAGATGTACCCTGATATCAACTACCTGTGAAAAGAACTAAACATGATGAATATTTTCAAAATAATTCAGAATATATAGATAACCTGGCAAGAAAGTAAGGAATACCTAGAGGCCAAAAACTAAGTGAAAGATAAACTTAGAGAGGTAAATATCAATAGAGTCAGCTTTGACCTTGAGTGAATATTCTGAACCCAGATAAACTTGAGCTTCAGTTGTCAAGGCCTCATGGATGGGGGAATAGAAACCAAGCCTAGGGCCTAATCAAAGTGGAAAGAGTAATAGGAAATGGTCCTACAAACCCCAGAGGACTACACCTCAGTTTAACAGTAAATTAGAAATAAACTTGCTCATCTTCCACGGGGCCAGAAAAGAAAATTGCCGATATCAAAACTTGGTGCTGGATGGAGAAAGTAAAAATCTTCTCTGATCATTCCCAGTCCAAAGCCAGCCTTCATGTAGCCTGAATTCATAGGTCCTCAAGAGTCTTTAAAAAAAAGAAAACCTTAAGCCAAAATATTAACATCAGCCTAGGTTGGTTTTGCAACCCAGCCAAAGCAAACATGAATCTCCTCTGAAGGATATCAACCCTCATGCTAGGCCTTAAAATAGTTCCACAGATAAATGTACAATAAATAATAAGCATGTTTAATATAAAGTCATATTTAACTCTTCCCTATACCTTACTGCACAACAATAATAAATTCTCTACTCCTAGAGATTCTAACTCAGCATTTCTGCTCTTATTCTTCTCATCTTCATTCCCAAAGGCATTATGCCTATTCAGACTCTCAGGCCCTCTCATACTCTTCCATTTGACTTCCTTAAATACAGCTCTGCTCCTGTCTGGCTTCTAAGATTCTTCAATGCTTCCAAATTTCTTAACAATTAAAGTCTGAATTTCTTAGACTAGCATTTAAGGGACCTCATAATCCAGCTCAAACTTGCTTCTTTAACACCATTTTCTGCCATTTCCCCTAAAGGTACCCCTGCTTCCCCCATCTCCAACATGAACCTTGTAATCTACCCACATGTTATATACCTACTATTGCCTGGGAATATGACATCAGAAGCACCAGGGTTTTCAATATACAATTTATTCTGCTGAAATTATCTTTCCCTGACCCTCAAACATAGTATTAATTGTCCAAATCTTACCCACTTGGAAAGGCACAGATCAATTACCTCTGCTTCCGTGATGACGCCCATGTCTCTCCTTGTCTTCCCTGCCCTCATTCCTTGCAAATCAGTATCACTTCATCTCTATTTCACTTTTAGGACTTCCGTGGTTGGTATAATTGTACACGTCTTATTCTTGAACATTAAGCTCCTACATGTAAGGGTCCAAGTCTAGCTTAGTCATCTATAGTCCTCAAAAATACCTAGCAAAGTATCTTTTGTATAATAGGTGTTCAATAAATTGTTTGAATTAAGAGATAAATTGGCTTTAACAAGCACTTATATTCAGTAAAATACTATATTGAAGGCCTATAAACACAATCATGGGCATCCGAAATTACTGTTGTTTGACAGCTCTTATTTTTGAGCAAAGCAGCTAATGAGAGAAAAGAATTTCAAAAAATCAGACTGCTCCAAGTTCTTCACATGTTGTCTCATCTCAGATTAAATGAAGAAAGTGGTACTTCTTTAGCCCAGATACATGTTACTTCTTTAGCCCAGATACGTGCTTCTTCTTCAGCCCAGATACGTGCTTCTTAAGCAGAAATGAGCTGTGGAAATGCAGCTGGCTGCAGTTTTCATTTTCCTTCTTATAGGTAAACTATCAAGCTAATTAAAGAACCCCACATTATCCTTAAAAATATATTCAGCTATTTAATAGGAATAGCCGTCTAACTATTAAAGGCTATAGTAAATATATCCTCAGAGCTGTTAAAATTGCTTGAGGTGAGTGGCCAAATAAAAAAAAAAGAAAAAAAGAAAAAAAAAAAACAAAGCAAGACAGTTATATATCACTAAGACATCAAAGAAGTAGTCATCCCCTGACAAATTAAACCAGAGAATAGATATCTGCATCTCTAGATAAAATTAAGAATACTTCAAATTCCAGATTCTGGAAGCATCTGCTAAACACACCCCCCAAACCCACCAAGCCAGCAGCTGTGTGATCTATTTAAATATTCCCCAAACCACCTGGAAAAAATGCAAATTATACAGCCTTGTTCATAAAAGAAAATAAATAAATGTCTCTGCTGAATTTCTACCCTCCCTGTATTATAAAAGTTAACAGCCCTGGCAAGGGAGATTGCATAATTAAGAATTAAAATCTTAATGACTTAAATATTTTATTCAGTCTTTGATATCACATTAATAATAGATGTCCAGAAAGGGATAAATGTGATTTGCTGTAGAAACTTAAAGTCTCTCTGAATCAATAATAACAATGAGAATGAAAATATATTTACATTCATATTGTTTTAACTATTATACAAGACCAAAAGCTAAATCCTATATGGTATCTTAGGTATTTACAGAAAGTGATACTTTTAACAAAATCATTCTGTAAACCTAGAAACCATGTTACCACCTTCACTTCGTGGTTGCAAACTCAAAACACAATATTCCAAATAATTTAAATTCAGCAAGCAATATTACTGAAAGTAATGAATGTACAGATATGCATTGAGACCGTGTAAAAAATAAAATAGAAATAAATGCCAACTTTTCCAAAGATAAGACAAATCAAAGGAAAAAGGACTACAAAAAAATCATAAATCAGATGGACATATTAAATAGGCTCCTCAGGCAATGATCTAGTTTAATGTAACACTCAAAGAGCATAACAAAGTTCTTCTGTTCCCTTAAGCTAAGCGAACATCTTTGTATGGTTTCCAAAACTGACACATTTGAATAAAGTCCAAGGATGACTCTAGTTTCAATGTTAGTAGTAAGAGTGGTTTCTTTCCAGAGAAGGAAAACAAAAAACAAAAACAAAAACGTGGTTCTACTACTTGTGTGTTGTTGATGTCTCATATAGATTGGGTCAATCTAAAATAAGTTCTTTTAATATACTCTCATCATTATGCTACTACTACTTAATGAACCAAGTGAGAATATATGATTATTCATAAAGCAAAACGCAATAAAAGGAAAAGATGACTCAAAAAACAAAACAGCACTAATTTTTAAAAAAATACCCAGCTCAAATATGTCAAGAATATAATTCACAAAGCAAGCATTTGATCATCACTGTCATGATAAAGGGGGGAAAGGTATACCATCAATTCTAAGATATATTTTAGAGAAAATTTAATGGTTAAAAATATGAAATGTTTAGGAAGAATATATTTTGAGACAGAAGATTTAAAAGCATAGTTGTTTCCACCATCAGATAACAAAAGAAACTGATAACAAAAGAAAAACACCAAATGTTATCATGTTATAAATCTGAAGTTCTGACTTTACGCCTTAGCAACCTAATGAGTAATACATCTGACAAGCTGGTCTAATACAGTTTGGAGATAGGGAATAGACCCTACCACCAGCTTCATTGGAAGCACCAGTAATTTAAGTAACTTTTCAAGAAATACAGCTGCCTGCACAGTGCTTGCATATATAGTAAGTGCACAATTAATGTATCAAGTGCAACAGAAAGCAACTCAGTATGTGAAGCACTTTTCTGTTGCAATGACTCAGTATATGCTTATTTGTAATAAGATCACTTATAAAGTAACATAAGAATGAAGGAAAAAATTTAGATGCTTAGGAGGAGAAAAGGAATTAAAATAAACATGAGTGATATCAGAAAATAAAGGAGAACATTGAATGTATGAGTTCTGAATTGAATTCTGAATTATTCAATTCATTGAACATGTAGAAATTAGTTTCATCAATATTATGTCCCAACTACAATAAAGATATATTTTTAGAAACATCAAAGAACTACCACACCTTTAGTAAACTCTATGAAACCCCATAATCTGATTTTTAAAGTTAAAAATATATAACAAATATCAAGAATTGTTTTCTCCACCTGTAGTACTCCATAGTAGATTATTGAAGCTACTGTTTAAGTAACTTTCTGAGGTAGAAACAGATTCTGTTTTCTCATTAAAATCTCTTGTCTGATTCTATTTGGTATTATAATTTCTTATTTTATTAACTGAGTCATTGAGGCAACTCAACTAGAATATGAATATATGGCCATTAGATCAATTAATGGTATTTTTCTTATGTTAGGGAAAGTAAGTATTTGCTACTTCTTCACCTCACACATTATTACTTTTAAAAATTAAAATTATTAATTATAATTAGGCTACTATATACATTCAATGTTCTCCTCATACATTCAATGTTCTTCTTTATTTTCTGATATCACTCATGTTTATTTTAATTCCTTTTCTCCTCCTAAATTAGGCTCAAAATTACCTCCCACCTGCATCAAACCAATGAGACATATGTAAAAGCACAATCCTATGATGTGGCTAAAAAGTCATGCCCTAATTACATTTTTAATGTTTGTTAACTTAAAAGTAACTTGCCTTTTCTTGCATTCCAGTAGCAATGAGCATACACCTAATATCCAGGTACAATTTCCCACTAAAAGAAAATACAGGTTCCTCAGAGAAATTGTAGATTCCAAGACTGTGCAAGAGTAGCTACAAGATGAAACTAAAATGTCTTTCTATGTCAAAAAGTAAGGTAGTGCTAAAAAAAAATGTAGGCATTTCACAGGAACAGATTGAGGGAGCTCTCACTGGCTAAATCTGGGAAAAATTTAGCACCAAGTAATGCATTGCAGTAATGAACTATAAACCATTGAAAAATAGGAACTTATAAGTCCATACTAATAACAAATCTATCAATAAGTAAAAATGATAGATGAGAAAGGAGAGGTCTTGCTTACAGTAGAATGCTATATGTAGAAGGAGTACTGTAATTGGCAACATATTATTTTACAACCATTATGATAAATGTTAGATAATCTAGGGGAAAATTTTGATGAGGAGCAAGATATTTACATGGTCTTAAAGTATCTTCCCACAGACTGCTTATTAATTCCAAGGAAAAAAAGAGTAATTAGACACTAGAGAAATTATATAATATCTTAATCGAAAATTGATTTCTCCAACGAGGGGTGGACAGACAGTGAGTACCTCTAGGTGTGATACCTCATATAGTATCACCTATGCTGAATTCTGGCTAAGAACACATATCCTGAATCTAATAATAAGGAATACTATGTTTCTAAAAAGGAGATTTATATTTTACAAATTGTTGATGTCATAAAAGACAAAGAATGGCTGTGGAAATGTTCCAGATTAATGAGGCTGAAGAAGAAACAGAGATGGAGATGGAGATTGGAAGGAAAGAAGGCAGGAAAAGAGAGGGAGGAGGGTTAAGGAAAAGGGAAAGAGAGAAGGAGAAAAAGGAGCTTAACAGTAGTTGAGTAAAGGATATATACAAGTGTTCTTTGTAGTATTCTTAATCTTGCAATTTCTGTAGGTTTGAAATGATTTCCAAATACAAGGTAATGTATAACTAGTCTTTTCTTGGTGTTTCTTAGTGTGCTATATTATGCTGTTTTCCTGGTCTTGCTTGAAAGGAAATTATTTGAATATCTACTTAAACGACATTGCAGAATAAAAGGAAAACCGGAAGTATTAAATCACACCATCACCAATAGCCTAGAATCCTATATCAACGGGGTACAGAGATATATACCATATAATATTATGATGTCAATGTTAAAAGCTAAGATACAATTTCTATACAAATATTTCCAATTTCTTTTTGTTAGAATCATAGAACAAAGTCAGAGGATCCCTTAAAAGTACCTAATACAACCATTTGATTTTTCGGTTCATGGAACTGAGGTCACACAGTCACAGAGAACCAAGACTTAAAACACAAGGACTCCTATTGAGCCTTGTCACCTGCCAAAGTATATACTTGGCTAACTTGAGCAAACTGAAATGTTTCAAGTAAATCCTTTATATAGTGTTACTATGAAACAGAGCAAAAAAAAAGCCTATTTTATCCCTTAAGCTGTTTTAACTTGTATATCTGAGGTATTTATTTTAACATAGATTATAATTATATATATTTTTTATTTTAAAACATGAATTTATAGATAAAGGGTACTATATATGCCTAACTGACTATGCTTTAGAAATTCATTATAATCATGGCTAGCCATCATAAATGTCATTCCACGTAAACTGTTCTCATTACATGTACTATTTGAACTAGATAAACACAACGGAATCCATTTTCATTGGGCTATCTCTAACAATGCATGAAGTGATTTTCATTCAGTCATCGGTTTATAAAGTAATTGGTTTGCCAATATTTCATTTTCATATGATCCTGTTGACAGAAATAAGTATTAGGTAGCATAATCCAGCTATTCCATCTTTTCCATTTAATCTTCAGATCTCCTAGTCACTCCCCCGTCATTTACTGAAGACTGTAGCAACTGACTCAGTCTTTTTGTTCACTCTAACTTCTGTTGTTTTCAGTGACTTCATCATCTGCATCAGACCTATTATAGTCTCTCAGTTTAACTTATCCATCTTTTCCTGAATTCAGCCTCTGCCATTCAATCCTGTGATAATCACACCCTTACCACCTAAAGTAACACAACCTCCCAAATCTCAATTCAATCACCATAACTGATGATCTTTTTTTCTATAGTTCCAGTTTAGTCGATCAAGTAACCCTGCTGAACCAATTCTTAAGTGTCAACAAAGCCACCAGCCCTTTGACCCACCATCCATCATTCCTCTCCTGTCCTCACTTGCCTCCCTGTCTAGTTTAAATTCCATGGCCCAAGATATATTCCTTGACATTAGTAATCATTATCTAATGCTCTTTCCCCTTAATGCTTCCACGTTTTTGCAGGCCTGCATTTGTATGGCATTCTTAGAAAATAGCATAATTGGGAAGAGTAATATCACTCTAAAGTAATAATAATCAATTTCAAGGGAACACTTTCTATTATCCAGCAATGACAGCAACACTATACCGATAATTACTTCATATTTTTTCAAATGATTCACTTCACATCAACCCATCCCACACTGTTGCTAAACTGTTAGGTGGTGACATTGCTGCCTAACTAATGAGAAAATAGAAACTATCAAATGGCACCTCCCCACCCATAATCATGCCACTAGCAAATAAACTTGCATTTATACCATCTTCATCTTTCCCATCACAAAGGAGAAAAGGATCCTCCTATCAAAGGTAAGTTCTTCCACATGTAGATCTAGGACTCCTCCCTTTTCTTTCTTTCACTTTTTATTTTCTCTCTCTCCTACATCTTCAACTTTTTCTTTCCAACCCTATTATTCTCATCAGTATTCAAAGATGCTTTAACATTTCCTATTTAAAAAAAAAAAAAAAAAAACATAAAATAGGCTGGGCACAGTAGCTCATGCCTGTAATCCCAACACTTTGGGAGGGCGAGATGGGCAGATCACCTGAGGTCAGGAGTTCGAGACCAGCCTGGCCAACATGACAAAACCCTGTCTCTACCAAAAAATACAAAATTTAGCCAGGAATGGCGGTGTGCACCTGTAGTAGTCCCAGCTACTCAGGAGCTAGAGGCACGAGAATCGCTTGAAGCTGGGAGGTGGAGGTTGCATGCAGTAAGCCAAGATTGCACCACTGCACTCCATCCAGTTTGGGCTATAGAGACTCTGTCTCAAAAAAACCCAAAAAGCAAAAATCCTAAAACACCCTAATACCATACCCTTCCCACATACCACCTTCTCTATGCTCCTCCAGAGCCATACTTTTCAACAGTTGTCTAGCCAAACTGCTTAAACTCTCTCACCTCCAACTGTATTCTTCAATTCACACCAACATGGCATCTAGTTCAGACTCTCAGTAGCATTTGATTCATTTGATCGTACTCTCTTTCTGAGAACGTTTTCTTATTTTGGTGCTATGACTCATACTGTTCTACTTTTTTTGGCCATACTTTCCTCAATTTGCTTTGCTGGATCTTCCTCCTTTCTTAGGCCTGTAATTGATAGAATGCATCAGGGCTTCTATCCTGTACTTTCTTTTCTTCTCCATGTATATACTCTTTCACAAAGTGATTTCAACCAGATATATTATGTGAATACCATCTATTAGCTAATGATCTCAAATTGATACCTCTAGCTATAACTAATCCCTGGAATTCTAGACTCAAACTCTAACTATTTACTACTTACCAAACAACATTTCCAACATGATTTCAGTCCAAAAAATATCTCAAATGCAACATGTCCAAGGCATAACTCTCTATTCTTGACCCCTGACCCTGATACCACCCAAGTTTTTCCTTTCTCTGTAAATGGTACCATCATCTAGTTGCTTAGGCCAAATAATTAGGAGTCTTTCTTGCTTCCTTTTTGTCTTTTATCCCACAAATCCAATTCATCAGCAAGTATTATTGGTTTCATCCCCAAAACATATGTGAAAACCAATCAAAGAAGTGAACAAAGCAAATTGAGAAAGAGTGGGCTGGTGAAGAAGGAGGAAACCCCGGAGAGTGCGAAGTCACAAAAACCAATATCATAGTTTCCTCTAAGAAAGAGGGAATGGTCAAATATATAATAAAATGCTGCTGAGAAGTTAAAATAATAATCGAGCCACAAACATGGAATGTCACTGGAGTTCTTAAGAAGAGTAGACTCTGTGGAATGATGGACCTGAAAGTTCAATCGGAATGGACTGAGAGTGAGATGAGAATGTAAGACAGTGACTAATAGAATCATAGAGAAATTTTTCAAGGGGCTTTGCTGTCTGAGAAGCAGAGAGATAGGGAATAGTTGGAGGGAGCTATGAGGTCAAGAGTGGTTCTTTCTATCAAGAGAAGAGACACTAGAGCATGTTAGTATGCTGCGGAAAATGATCCAGGAGAGAAGGAGAAAATAAATATGGCATAGAGAAAGAAGCTAAATCACTGAGGAATGGGAACCAGGGCACAAGTGGACAGACTGCTCTTCCACAAGTACAGGGACTCTTTCTGTCCACGGTAACGGGAAATAATATGAATTAAGATACAGGACAATTTGATAGATTTTGCAAGGGAAGATGAAGGGGCTCTTGATGGAGTGCTTCTAGATTTGTTAACGAATTATGAGGTAGTTCATCAAATGTGTGCATGTTTACGTTTCTCTAAGTGTTCGTGTGGTGGGTACTTTAGGGATTGAGAGGTGAGGCATAAAAGAAGTTGAAGAAGAGAAAACATGAGAAACAGCTACGTTACAGAGCAAGAAAAAAAAGATACCAGAGAGTTTACAATATAGCATTAAATGTCAAATTTGTTACTTACAGGGTTTGACCAAAAAGAAATCACATATATACCAGTTTAGTGGATTTTTCTTTCATTGCAAAATTACAATTTCTTATTATACAGCAATGTATTTTTGGAAGATAAAACAACATTACATATTTTGTTTGTTGTATGCTCAAACAAAAAACCTGTCACAATGGTTCACAAGTAAAATGACACTCTTGTAGACAAGCAAGTTATTCATTTTTCTTTGTACAAGTCTATTTCTGTATACAGATGTCAAAAATTAATTTGAAGATATAAAAGCATGCAATTAAAGTTGCACTATGGTAAAAACTATGCCCATTTCAAGCTTATTTCTATTATTCTGTGGCTTACCATTACATGATCAGAAAGCATGATGTCTCAATGTCAAGAGTATTCATTTAAAATTATATCAAATAAGCAAGTTGTATTTACAAAACCAGCAGCATGGGCTGGAATTGTTTGTCTTCTTTTAGCATTTTAATTTACAGCTTTCTAAATGCAAATTAGGGAAAGAAAGTCTCTGCTCACTAGATGGTAAGTACATATTTTTTCCTTTTTTAAATATCTCAATTGTATTAGTGGTGTTATTTTATTGGTAGTGTATTTACATGCAGCCTTCACACATGGCCCCCAAAATACTTTATAAATATTAAAATAATGCCTACAATTTCCCTCCAACTAAATCTCTGCAATGTACCCTTAAAATTATCCTTCACAAAAGGCAAATCATTACTCTTTTTATATTAAAAAATAAAGTGCTACTTTAGACAACTGATTTCTCCAACAGACAAAAACTGAGTAATATCAGAATGTACATCCCCCTCCAGGATATAAATACAAAATAAATCCATGAAACTTAAAAGATCCCAAGCTCTAAAACTCCCTCTGCTTTGGCCTTTCAATTCTCAGCTCCATTTTTATTACAGGGCAACTAAAACATTACTCAGGTGAAGCAGTAAAGGGGAGTTTTGAAAAAGTCATCAAATCCTCTCTGTGTCAAGCAAAGATGGCAAAGGAGTTTGAAAGATAAAGCCTTTTGTGCAAAATAACTCATCACAGGTTCTCTAAAATTGAACTGCTAAAATTGGTGAAGCTTGTTCACATTCACAGAAAGGTATTCACTCACTTGATAAACTACCAATAGGGAAAACACTTCTAATCCCAGTAACATATACAGTCATAAATTTGTGACCTTTTTAACCAAAAAACAATGTCTACTTGGTTTTGCATTTTTCACTGGATAAAACAAAATAAATCTCATTTTCAAATGGTTAAATAAGTTAATTTTCAACTATCGGTATTCATGTCTACATATTTTAAGCTAATAATATTGCTAGACAAGTATTCTTTAAAAGCTACACTCCAAGGTTGCTTAAAAAATAAAAGTATCTTCAATGGATTTTATACCTACTTAATATGGATTTTTACATATTTTAACAGACTATAGTGAGTTCTAAATTTTAGCAGGGTTTCACAACATAAACTCACTTAAAATTTGCCTCAGTGTCAATTTAAGTAGCAAATACAATAAACAAGAAGAGGCAATAGTTTCTATACTTTTGTGACAATAATTATTTCATTTATTTGATATTTATGGGACTATAAATGTTGGATTGACTTCACAAAATAGAATTGAGCAGAAATAGTATTTCAGTTTTTCTGACACACATACACATGTATACACACATGCACACATGGGAAAAGTTGGTATGACAGTAAAACTCAAAAACCAAGCATTCATTATCTTTTTTTTTTTTTTTTTTTTTTTTTAATTTATTTATTATTATTATACTTTAAGTTGTAGGGTACATGTGCATAACGTGCAGGTTTGTTACATATGTATACTTGTGCCATGTTGCTGTGCTGCACCCATCAACTCGTCATTTACATCAGGTATAACTCCCAACAAGCATTCATTATCTTAAAATGTAACACAGTCAAAGGATTTCTGATCAGATTTTATTTTCAATGAGTGACTCATCTATTTTCTGGATTTTATCTTATGACATTAGCAATGGTCTGATATTCACTCAATGAAAACATAAATCAGAAGCCTGAGAGAAAGAAAATAAAGTACTAGCTTCCCAATCCACACAGAAAGAGGATTATAGTTCTACATTTAATATGAAAATTTTCAAAGCACAGCCATTAGCCATGAAAAGAAATCTCTTTCATGTTCAACAAATTCATCTAAGAAACATTAGAAATATATTTATAGATCAAGAAGAACTTCAACTTGGTCTCTTACAATATAATCATCATTACTGTCACAACAAATTCTAAGCAGTGATTAATAGCACTGGTTTTCATGCACATCATTCTATTTTATCATACTAACATCCATGTAAAAAAAAGTATTATTATAATGACAGATGAAACTGAGATTTAGAGAGGTTAAGACACCTGCCCCTGGTGGCAGGGCAGCCAGGATTTAAACTCAGATAGTCTGGCTTCAAATAATATACTGTCAATTAAACTGTTACAAAAAATAATAATAAATAACCTCTGCAAGAGTAATAGTTGGCAGATTATATAAGAACCTACCAAAACCTTATACTAATACCTAGCCTGAAGGCATCACTGCTAGCTAGTCAATGTATAATCTTACAACTAAAGAGAAAAGGAATGACAGAACCAGAAAAGAAGATGAATTAACTCAATTAAGTCTTCTTAAGTCTTCCTATTGTCTTCTATTTATACTCTTCATTTCTGCTGTTATTTATTTATTTGGAATGCTTAGTTTAGGTAAAAAGAAATCAACCCTGTTTCCCCTATCAAAGATATGTAAATATTACAAATTTTTTGCACATATCAACAGATTTAATGCCAAAAGTTTATGATGAGAAATTCATTAAGTCAAAATTTCCCATTGGCTTACACTGTCCCAGAATAGATAGTTCCAAGGAAAAACACTGCTTTTTTTGAATGCCTCTGACAACTTCTAATAGGGAAGATATAAAGAAATATTCATCACAAACAAAAAAATAGGGAAGATATAAAGAAATACCCAGTACAGCCACCAGTTAACATAGCTCTCACACTCCACTTCTCTGCAAATAAATGTCTGAAGCATAATTGGAACATGCTACTCCTATTTTAACTGAAACACTTCACAAGTAGAAATTTTAAGCCAGTAATCAGTACCATTCTGATTATTGTACCATTCTGTCAGCAAAGGTTATTCCCTTCTAAAGCCTTTTCTCACAAATTACCTCATCATCATCATCGGGTGTGCATAGGTTGGCAATTTCCTTCAGCATCTGTCAGAACGCCTACCACAGGAAGTACTCAATAAATAGTTACAGGAAAAAATATACGAAATGAGGAAATGAATGAATGAACCATACAAGGGATGATTATCCTGTCATCAAAGGATAAGTCAAATATCAGTATATAGTGGACAAGACATCTGTTAAAACCCATAGAACTGTATAACACAAAGGCTGAATCATGATATAAACTATGAACTTTAAGGATAGTAATTTATTAATATTGTTTCATCAATAGTAATAAATGTACCACCCAAAATGCAAGATATTAATAATGTGAGAAATTCTGAAGGACAAGAAAATTATATGGGAACTCTGAGATTTCTGCATAATTTTTCTGTAAGCCTAAAACCGCTCTACAAAATAGTCTATTTAAAAAATGAACAGTACATTTTCAAATTAGGAAATGCTATGCCTGGCTAAAAAGCCAAACGTTTATTATTATTACTATTATTTTTTAAATAGTAAAAGTAAAAATAAAGAAATGTTACTAACACTTCCAATGAAAGTTTATAGCCATCAAAAGACAGAGGAGAAAAACAGAGAACACCATATGTATTATTTATTATTTTTATTTCTAAAATGTAGCAGTGCAAAAGCGCCTCCAGCAACATATACAAAAATGTATCAATCTATATATTAAAACAAAAATCCTTCAAAACAACCCAAATACAGACTAATAAAGGAGAGAGAATACGTGAAATTCAAAGTATATTCAATGCAACACAAATCTCAAATCACTGGAAAAGATAAACTACCCACAAGCAGGCTTGCTCAAAGCCCTGACATCTGATGATGTTAGCTACAGTTCTGTAAGGTCAGGTGGGAATAATATGTTTCTCTACACCATCCCAAGCTGAGAAATGATGGCTAGGCAAAACTGTTGAGAGATCTAGAAGTTAGGTGGCACTCAAATAGACTGAGATATATTTTGTTAAGTTACGTAAACTGAAAAGCAGTTTCTTTTATTTCACTATGTTAATATGTAAATGTGTTTTAATAAATGTCTTTTATAATAATGCCTTAGACAGACTACCACAGATGCCATAATCTGGGAGAAAAAAAAAACCCTCAAGGATAGGTTACTTGCCAAGTCTCATCCTACAAAGTTTGTGACAAAAAAGAATCACACAATAAATCATGCAATAAGAAATCATGCCTGATTTATTAAATCAGAAAAATATTATATTCCCATATACAGAGTAGGAATTAAATGTGTAAATGAGATGAATAACAACAAAGCCTCTACAATATAATGTAGCTGTCAGAGAATCAATCACGCTTACTACTCTTCAGTGAAGTTTGTATGCCTGAGAAAGCAAGCAAAAGCAGTGTCTCTGGATTTGACTCATCTACATGGTGAGATCTTTAAACGATGATCTTTAAAGCCACTTTCAGATTTCAAATGATTCAGTTTTGTGACAGAGATATGACCCACTGAAGTCTCAGGAAACTTAAACAGCTTCCATGTATTGTTCCACCATTACAAGACATCCGAGCCAATAGATACACGATGATAGTGAGCTCCTCCCAGAAAGCAGGAGAAGCTGGCTGGGCTCCAACTACAAGTATAAAAGTTAGAAGTAGACTGAAATCCTGCCAAGAGACTGTCACAAATGGAGACTCAGAAAGAGAAATATGAAAATAACAAATCTAGCTCCATTTGAATGGAAGCCAATGATAATGAATAGCACTACTTGTATAATTTCTCTTGAGTCCTTATCACAATTATTATGCTATTCTCTGTTTCCCTGAAGTAACTAATGTAACATTTTTATCTAAAAGGGAAATTCTAGCTTCAGTGGTCCCACTAATTTTAAACAACAACAACCACAACAACAAAAAACTACAGGTTATCTTAAAATACTTTAAAACAAAATTAAAAGGCAAATGAAAATTCAGGAAAAAACTGCAAACTGCAAAAATGGTGATAATGGGTTAATATAAACATATAAATATATTTAAAGAAATAAGTAACATACTATCCCTGTAAAACAAAAATGAGTAAAACTATATGAACAAAAAGTACGCAAAGAAAAACAAATGGTCAACATGTAATAAAGCTATTTAAACATAATGAGTAAGCAAATAAATATAAGTAAAAAATAAGATACAGTTTTTCACCCATCAACTTAACAAATAAAATATTTTTAAAAATCATGACACTCAGTATTTGTGAGTGTTCTAATGATTGCTACTCACATATGGCTGGTAGGAATCTAAATTTGAAAGCCTTTCAGAAACAACTTTGCAATACATAACAAGAGTCCAAAACAACTCATATCCTTCCACTAGTCATTTCAATAAGAAATTTACAAAAAGATTTATATACAAGACTATTCTATGTGACATAATAATATCAAATAATTTGAAACAATCTAAATATTGAACAATAGGGAAATAAATCTTAGTGAATAAATCAGCAAGAGAAAATGAATGAACCTATTGAAACATGGGCAAATTACACAAACAGGCATTTTTCAAAATACGATACACAAATGGCCAACAAGTATAAGAAGAAATGCTCAGCATCACCAATCATCAGGAAAATAAAAATTAAAGCAACAATGAGATAACCACCTTATCCCAGTCAGAATGGCCATTATTAAAAAGTCAAAACACACAGACGTTGCAGTGAGCCAAGATCACGCTACTGCACTCCAGCCTGGGCAGCTGAGCAAGACTCCAACTCAAAAAAAAAAAAAAAAAAAGTCAAAACAATAGATGCTGGCATGGATGTGGTACAAAGGGAATACTTTTACACTGCTGGTGGGAATGTAAATTAGTAGAATGACTATGGAAAACAGTATGGAGATTTCATAAAGAACTAAAAGATCTATGATTTGATCCAACAATCCTACTACTGGGTATCTACTCAAAGGAAAATAAGTCATATCCAAAAGATACCTGCACTTTATGTTTATCACAGCACAATTAACAATTGCAAAGATATGTAACCAGTCTAAGTGCCCATCAACTGATAAGCGGATAAAGAAAATGTGGGGTGTGTGTGTGTGTGTGTGTGTGTGTGTGTGTGTGTGTACGTGGAATACTACTCAGCCATAAAGAAGAACAAGATAACATCTTTTGTAGCAATTTGGATGGAACTGGAGGCCACTATCCTAAGTGAAGTAATTCAGGAAAGGAAAACCAAATACTGCATGTTGTCACTTATAAGTAGGAGCTAAGCTATGGGTACACAGGGGCAGAGTGGAATAATCGACACTGGCGACTCAGAAGTGGGTAGGTTGGGAGAAGGGTGAGGGCTGAAAACTTATCTATTGTGTGCAATGTATACTATCTTTGTGATGTATATACTAACAGCCCAGGCTTTACCACTATGTAATTTATCCATGTAATTCAAAAACAGTTTTACCCTAAAGCTATTGAAATTTTAAAAAATAATAAAAAATCATGGTATATTCTTATAAGGGAGTTTTATAGAGTCAATAAAATCATGTATTTCCAGAATATTACTTTATGTTCCAAGAATAAATACTAGGTTCAAAAAGCAGGTTATAGTACATACTACATACCAGAATAAAGTACTTATAAAAATATAAGGATATACGCAAACAGTAAAAAACGAAAAACTGCAGACATAGAGAAACAGTCACGGAAAGAATATATATAGCAAAATGAATAAAATGTTAACGTCAATGTGCATTTTGACTTGTTCAAAGCTGGGACAGAGAGAATGATGGTCACTTCTAAATTGCAATCGCGTGATATAAATTCAAGAGACATTTTTAAAATCTCTCATGCTTCCTAAATGGTATAAAATGAACATACATACCATGAATGAACACAAAAGGAAACATGAAAATATCCCCCAAGGCAATGCTTGCAGGGAGGTAGCAGACCCTATTTGGTGGAACCTACAATGACAGAGGACATACAGGCCAGATTACAGGCATCTGCAAGAGCAAAAAGTGCTTGGACAGGCAGCAGGAGATAAATATACATATATGTCTGAGATCTAACCAGCAGAAAGCCCAGTATGATTTTCTCACAGCAGTACTACAGGAAAGTACACAAAAGATGAAATGAAGCCATCTTATTGCCTAGCTAAATAGAAAAACTGATTCAAAAGGAACTTTTGTTATTCTCAGTGTTTAAAAATAATATATTACTAAGTTAAATGAGGTATACATTCAACTGTATGAATGATTCAGATTTGAATACTGGATCTACCACTTAAAAGTTGTGTAACTTCAAGCAAAATACTTATCTCCTTAAACCTTGGTTTCTTCAGCTACAAATATTTGAGATTAAAAAAAAAAATAGTACCTATATTTTACAAGGAATATGCTAGCATTAAATGAGGAGACTTAGGTAAATGCATCCAACACATTATTTAGCACAATTTAAATGCTCAACACTCAGCAAGTGTATTCTGCTATTTTAATGATTGTCATCTACCTAGTGCACCTCCTGAAGTTTATATCCCTAAAGTTAAACATGTTCCCATAAAGCAAAGAGTAGTCACACAAATAATTAGTCTGATTCACGACCCATCTTTTGTCAATCAACTCTCTCTCTCAAAAGGTGCCCTGATAATGAAATGAACAAAATCATGTGCATTTTGACTTGTTCAAAGCTGGGACAGAGAGAATGATGGTCACTTCTAAATTTATTCCCATTCCTATTCTATTCTGAGTACCAGCCCCATTAACTCCTTGCTCCACTTATACACATTTTACACATATAAAGATGTGAGTTCAGTACCACGGCAACCATGAGAACACTGAACATAAACACCATACCCAGCCTATTTTTCTGCTACATGGCACATAACACAATTAACTTACATAGAAATATTATATTTCTTGCAAATAATCTATGAATTTATCAACCACTTAAACTATTATTGTTCTAATTTCACATCACTAAATTACTGAATTTTCTAAGAATATTAACTCCTGTAGCAGTTTCCAAGATGTCCACAAACAGGAAGCACATAAAAATGTATTGAAGTCAGATACAAAATAAAATATTAATATTAATTGTGTATTTTACATAAATCTAGCCATATATTTAAGCAATCCAATGTTGAACCTTTTTGAAGGGGAGTGGTAAAAATTAGCTTAATTTCCCCCAAACCTCTAGTGTTCAAAAATACTTATCAAAAATACTTTTAAATTCCAAGTTTTCATATGCTAAATTTCAAACCTCAAATTAAAATAAAACTGTTGTTTAAATGGAATAAAGTATCAAATATTCAAATTAATATTACAATCCTGGTCTATTTTCACATATTGTTCTTATCACTTCTTTGGCTCCTTTTCCTATAAGCCTTAACCAAACTTAAAACAAATGAAATCTTTTTTTGTTTTGTTTTGTTTGTTTGTTTTGTGACAGGGTCTCAGGGGACCCTCCCACCTCTACCTCTCAAGTAGCTGGGACAACAGGCGCATGCCACCATGCTCTGCTAATTTTTGTATTTCTTGTAGAGACAGGGTTTCGCCATGTAGTCCAGGCTGGCCTCAAACTCCTGGGTTCAAGCAATCTGCCCACCTCAGCCTCCCAAATTGCTGGGATTACAGGCATGAGGCACCACGTCCAGCCGAAATCTATTCTTTCTCTAAATCCTGCTTCAAGACTGATTTCTTTGGTAAACACGCTTAGAACACCCAACAAACTGAATCCAAACCTTTCAGCTGTCTGGTTAGAGGTATATATTCTGGAATACACTATGACCACATTACCCTGTTTAAAATATCAAAGTGACACTCAATATCTTGCACATATCTAATTCAAGAGGTTGAAGTCAAACTATTTGTTGATTAATCAGTTATATGAAGGATAGCTACTGTTCCCCACCTTGTTATATCTTAGACACTGTAGAAAATAGATCCACATTCATTTGCTCATACTATTTCATGATATGCAATTTCTTTTTTGCTCCAGAAATTGAGACTTTGCAGAATCAAAAAGTTAAAATACTATTTTAAAATTCTTTATACAGTATAACTCCTGAATTTCTCTTCATTAACTTCATGCAAAAATCATTCCCAATAAAGAAGGCATCCCATAGATCAAGACTACTTATATGAATGTATTCATATTTCATGCTAATTAGTCCCTGTACACGTAACCTCTTTCCCTAGTGTGTCCAGTACATGTGTCTCTGTCCTGGATTGCTCATTAAATCTGTTATAGTTCATTTGAGCACTGCATCACTGTGACTGAATTAGACTTTTCAGAATCCAAGGCCTATGATTCCTTCCTCTTGTGTATTTCTTACAAAATCTTACAAGCAAAGCTGTGGTAGTGTTGTAGAAATAATGCATACAGTAGCCGATATGTTTTGTAAGTGTATAAACAAGGTTATCACGAAGGTAGACTGGTATCCTCAATCCCTCCATTGTGCATGCAGGTAATATGCCCAGTATCTGACAAGGTTTGAGAAGTAGCAACTCTTATTCTTTTTAATGGGGACCTCTGAGACCAACAATGTCTAGAAAAATACCATGCTCACTGTTACACGAGACTTTTCCTGGGTTACTGTATCCAATCCACACACACACACACTTTAAAAAAAATTAAGTAACAGAGAGTGCTCAGTAGTTACAATGGTAATATATTCCTCCTCAACTGTAATGTTCTGAATCTAGTTTTTTTTAATACGAGAAAAGAGGAGGTTATGTTAAAATAACTCAGTGGTGCAGGGGTCTCAAGTATGGATTAATTTTTAAATCGTTACATGACGGTAGTTTGATTTCTTTCTCTCTTCTAGTCCTCAGTCATGAAAGAACATTGCTGCAGGATGAAGTTTTTGACTTTTTTTTTTTAGAATGAATTCTGTACAATCCCAAGGTAAGATATTTTGCAGACTTGACAATTCCTCATTGATTTTCACTTTCCTATTTTTTGGAACCTTAGGCTAACGACATTAAAAAAAATCTGTTCTGTATATACCATGTAGATTATTTTAAAGATCACTCTATATCATACATATGTTTCTACTCACAATATGATTGAAACTGTTAATTATCTACATACATAATAATAAAAGTGGACTACAATGCTTGTTGGAACACATATTTTTCATTGACTTTTTAAAATCCTAATTTCTATAAACAAATAATTCTGACCAAATCCTATCTGGCAACATCTGGATCCTTTTGGTTTTCATTTTTAGCAGTAGTAAAAGTACTTGCCATTATTAAGTTTAATTCATAAAACAGTGTCACAGTAAAAAAAAAAAAATGAATATACTAACAATGTCTGCTGTACAAAAAAATGATTTCAGAATTTGTATATTTTAAGTTCAAAATCCCTGTTACATTATCAATAACTTAAAAGATAGTAAGAAGATGGCTTTAAGACATTTCCAGCTGTCAGGGCAGTTCCCTCATGCTAATTACTAGAACAACATAGACATGAAATATTAGAAATCATCATCAAGAGAGCAAGTTAAAATCACATTGGCCCTTTATACCAGTGTATATTTTCTTTTGAGGATGCTTGTAATTAATATCCACCCATAACTTTATCATCATCAAGATATAGATGCAACATATACAGTTTTATTCAGAGTTTGAAAATTTACATTGATCCAGCAACTCTTTAAAAAAAAAATTACTGATATGTATCACAAAGTAACTTATCCTGAGGGAATTTACCAATCCTTGTGACAGTAACTTTGGTTTTTCAGCTCTTTTCTTTAGAACATCTTTAAAGAAAGTGTTTACTTATGTTGTTATACTATTTAGACATTCTCTATTGCTTTGTTTTGCTTAAATACAGAGACTTTAAATAATTCATAAAGTTCTCTATTTAGTTAAAATAAGCTATGACCATTTTCAAAAGAGGAGAGAGAGAAAGCGGGGGGGAACCCTACTAGGAGAGCAACAGAAGGACTAATGGAGATGACCTTCCAAAAGGACATTCACTAGCATTCTAATGCAGCTGACTTAGTTTTTTAGATCTGGCATCTTTCTGATCTCTGACGCTATTATCTTACTTAGGAAAATAAGTACACTGTGAATGTGAGGATTTCAAATATTTAAAATTGGAAACTGGTTTTAATTGTTTGCTAATCTTGCTCATAAAAATCTCACATTTTCATTTCTTGACACAGAATGGATATCTAGTCTAGATGTATCTATGGAAACCTAACTATATCTGAAGATCAAATATTCTTAACAAAATTTTTATAGCATATTAGGAATTGTTTTTCTACCAGAAAAAGAAGCAACCTCTTTGTAGATGGCTGGCAGTGAATTTGAGACTTTCAAAATACAGAACCTTTGGGAAGAATACCATACAATGGTTTACACATGTTCCTTAAGGGCATCATACTGTCTTACTTAGAATTATAGTCCTTTGAGTAGACCAGGTCTTTAGTAAATGGTTATGTGAAGTAAACAGTTAATGATCCCAATAGAGATACTGAATTATTTGAGGAAAACTGAAAACTTAAAAGAGCCAAAGTAGTTAGTCACATAAGTCAGACTCTCTGAAACAAAGCAGTACATCCTTTAGGCAAAGGGTGCAAATAAAATTAAGTTTTCATAATACACTCTTTTAAAAATATTCCAGGAAACTTAGGCAAGTTCTTTTGTAATTGAGATAATCTTTGAAATACTTCCTTTACACTAAGATTTGTGGACTTGAGTGCTTTTTTAAGAGGAGCACAGCAGTAATAGATGTAAAAAGAGATAAGAGTGAAGTAATGCACCAGCCCCTTAAGAACTTAAAAATTAGGGAAATTAGAATAGAAAAAAAGCCTACAGATAATGGCTATTATTATTAATAGCTATCTAGTGGCATTAAACTGATCCGTTCAAAGATCTGGCACTAAATTGCCTAACCAACACTCAAAATTCCAATCAAAATGACAAGGATAAATTCAGGAAATAGAACCGTAATTTAGTAATTTGAGTAATATAAAATAATGGCCCTTATCAAGTTCTAAAACCAAATTTTATACTTTTTCTCTACATAGAATATGTGCAAAGCTCTTATTCTCACTACTTTAGGACATGTACAATGTCTTGCCTCAATTTATATTGCAATAAGCTTCAGACTAGTCTCTGCCTCAAGACCAAATGGCCCCTTCTCCAACCCCAACCAGATCCCAAACATCTCTCAGACCTTAATCAGAGTGATCTTTATAATTATTTAATCTGACAGTGTTACTTCTCTGCTTAACATATTCTCATTCCATGTTAGTTTTAGAATAAAATCTAAACTCCTAAATACTGCAAGCTAGGCTATTAATGAGTAGGTAGCTTCATCCCTTTACGCCCTGATTTCTTACCACTTTCCCAAAAAGTACACTACCTATCACTTACACCAAACAACTTAGAGTTTCTTGAAAACACCACAATTTCTCAAACCTTAACACATGCCTCAATGTGTACTCTCACTGTGTCTAGAACTCCTTGCTACCGCAATCCTTTTTCAATTGGCTAATTCCTATTCTGACTTTGAAATTCAGATCTGGCATCGACATCTACTGGGAATTCTTGCTTACTTCCCTTCATCTGAGTTCAGTTGCCCTCTCTCCTGTGTGGTCCTGCCATATCCTACTCTTCTCTTTTCTGGCATTTACACATGTTATGATAATAATCGATTACCTATTTATCTTCCCCACTATCCTTGTGTTACCCGAAGACACACAGTCTTATTTATGTATCCCTAGCATTCAGCACAGTGCCTAGAAAATAAGGATGCATTTAATAAATGTGAATTGACAAAAGAAAGCAGAAAAATAACTAGCCCTTGCAATTAACATCCTGTTAACAAGATTAAATACAGTGGACATACCCTCGATGGAATGATGCTTGAACAAAAGATGGGAATATATTATGCTATAATAAATACCTTTTGTGCATCGGGGTGGGCTGTAAAGTTTATAGAATTATAGATTTTTCCATTATTTTTCCAACTTTCTGTATTGTATTATCACAGTTCAGCGTGTTCCCCCCAGTAGGTTCCAATGAATGCATAAGGTTATTCCTCAAAATTGTATCATTTTGCATTCTGATGAAAACCAGTTATGAAGACCTCTTGTCGGGCTCCAATAGCCAGTGGCCTCCATACATAAATGGCTCCCCTAAAGTCACCCATAGACATCACTTACAGAAAATACCTAAAATCCCCCTAAGTAGTATCACTTCAACTGACACAACAGAGCTGAGAAATGCTGCAAAGCGTGGTTAATCAGTGAGCCTTGAAAAGCCAGAACAAGTATAAAAAGGATAAAAGAAGTAACAACTAATGAGATGGACAGATATTTTAAAGTCCTGAATAAAGCAATCTGTTAAACTAAACAGGAAATCAAATCAAGGTTCAAAAATATGGCAAGTAAAGGCACAACGTCTCTAAAGTACAGTTATTGGATTACAATTATTTTAAGCATATGTTTCTACTCACTAAAATTTAAGCCATGACCTAGTTTTGAATCATTAGCTATACCATCATGGTACACTTTACACTACTGTGTTTTCACAGTGCCATGAAAAACATTTCACTAAAAATCCACAGAGGTTAATGTAATTTTCCACTTAAAAATGAAATTGATGACAGATTATATACATACAGTACACTATATCTGAATCAGGGATAGCAAAATTGAATAAGGTGATTTGAAATACACATGGGAACACAAGGGGAAACACTAAAGTCATTCTGAAAATATGAATGTAAAAATATGAGCTCCTTATTCTTGTGATTTGTTATTTCCCCTTGCTGCCAAATATAGCTTATATCCCCCGAGAAGGCATGGTACATGTATGCATAATACTGTCATATTAGATTACTAGTAAGTATAACAAAACCATCAAAAATATTTGTATCATGCTTTAGCACTTTCAACTAAAATGATATTTTGTCATACTGTTCTTAAACATAACCATCCAATTAGTAGAAAAAAAGAAAATAGCTTTGATTATAATTTTTGCCAAAATACAGCAAAATGGACTTGTTTTACTGTTCTCTCAAGTACCCAATTATTTCTCTATCACTAATAGTCTTGTTAATTATACCTTTTGAGGATTTCTCAAAAACTTCTCTTCTCCATCCCTACTAACTTAGTCTCCTCTATGGTTTTGCTGCAGATTTGAATGATGTTAAGTGGGCAATCCAGGGGTGGTTAAAAACTGTGTTAAGATTTTTGACTTTTTCCTCCATTTCCTATTCCTCATCTAACAAATACAAATTAATTAGACAAGATTTGTGACTCTGTGAATATTTTTCTAAGTGAAGAAAATGGGATAATATGAAACCATCAGAGAAGGTAATGGTGGTCACTGCTTGGTGTGATGGAAACCATTGAAGAATGTTAAAAAGGAACCTGAGTCACAAACTAGTGGGCAGAAAAGCTATCATCGTAAGAAAGAAGGCTAAGTAGGTCAGTACGTATCAAAAGAAGAAAAAAGTAGAGGACTCACACTTGCCAATTTCAAAACTTACTATAAAGCTATAGTAATCAAGACACTGAGGTACTGCCATAAAGATAGACATACAGTTTGATGGAATAAAATTAAAAATCTAGAAATAATCTCTTACAGTCAATGGATTTTGGATAAGGGTGACAATTATGAAATAGAATAGAGTCAACAAGTGGTGCAGGGATGCTGGATAGCCACATGGAAAAAACAAAATGAAGTTAGGTACAACAATGAAATTATTAGAGGGAAAGAGAGGTATAAATTTTTGTCACCTTAGATTAGGCAACCGTGTTTTAAATATGACATTAAAAGCACAATAAAAAAAAAAAAATAAATTTGCTTAATAAAAGTTAAAACTTTTGTGTTTCAAAAGATACTATCATGAGAATGAAAACACAACCCAGAGAATGGGAGATATTTGCAACTCAATGATAAAAAGATGACCCCACTAAAAATGAGTAAAGGGAGAAGCTGAGGCGGTTGGATAGCTTGAGCCCAGGAATTGGAGACCAGCCTGGGCAACATGATAAAACCCTATCTCTACAAAAAATACAAAAATTAGTCAGGTGTGGTGACATGTGCCTATAGTTCCAGCTACTCAGGAGGCTGAAATGGGAGAATCACTTGAGCCTGGGAGGTGGAGGTTGCTGTGAGCCAAGATTGTGCCACTGCACTCCAGCCTGGGTGACAGAACAAGACCCTGTCTCATTAAAAAAAAAAAAAAAAAAAAAAAAAAGAGTAAAGGATCTCAATAGCTATTTCTGCAAAGTAGATATACAAATAGGCAATAAATGCATGAAATGCTGCTCAAAATCATTAGCCACTGGGGAAATGCAAATAAAACCATAATATTCTCATACCCATTAGGATGGCTAACATTAAAAGCAGACAATACCAAGTGTTGCAAAGGACATGGCGCTACTGGAACCCTTTTACATTGCTAGTGGGAATGTGAAATGGTACAGCTACTTTGGAAAACTGTTTGGCAGTTCCTCAGAATGTTAAACACAGAATCACCATATGACCCAGCAATTCCACTCCTAGATATATACTGACATATGCCCAAAAGAATTCAAAAGAGGCATTCAAACAAGTACTTGTACAGGAACACTAATAGCAGCACTATTTGCAATAGTCAAAAGGTGGAAACAACCCAGATGTCTATCAACTGATGAATGGATAAACAATCTGTGGTATATCATACAATGGAATACTACTCAGTCATAAAAAGGAATGAAGTATTGATATCTGCTACAACACGAATGAACCTTGAAAGCATAAGCTAAGTGAAAGGAGCCAGACAAAAAGAACACGGATTATGTAATTCCATTTATATGAAATGTCCAGAATAGACAAATACATAGAAACAGAAAATAGATTAGTGATTGACAAGGGTAGGGGTTTGAGGATGGAAGATGAGGAGTGACTGCTAATGGGTACAGGTTTCTTGAAAAACAAAAACAAAACCAAGAGAAGATGTATCAGGAAGGTCTTGTCAAACATAAAGATGAAGAATGATTAAGCAACAGCTAAGAGAAAAGGTTAGAAGGTAGGAACTAGAGGCAATAGAGAGAGTAGTTTCAGTAGAGTAACAAACATGAACACCACACTGCCAGGGGTCAATGAAAGGGCTGGGGAGTAGCAGATGCACTGGATATTGACATCATATTGAAGATAATTAGCCATGAAAATAATAAAATCATTTAAATGTTAGGAAGATAGGCACACTGAAAACAATTCCATGACCATTAAAAAATATATTTTATGAAATATTTTGGCATCCTTATTTCTATAATGCAATTAATTTTCTAATACCTTAAGAAGATTAAAGCAATAATTACGTAAACGACCAAGCTTATATGTGACATTGCCACAGCATTTTACATAATACAGCTTTTTAAATTAAAAATTGCAGTTTATAACTTTTCCTATTACTGTTTTGAATCAATTATTTTTTTTCCTCAAAATAAAGACCTGGATGTAATTGCAAGAAAAGTTTAAAAAGAAACATAGGGAGACTCAATGTTTACAAGCTCCTCAGCGTGTTGGAAGCTCTGGTTTCTTTTGGCGTCATTGGAATGCTGCTCTTTATGTAAGTCCATTGTGCAGTAATGAATGAAATGGCTACCGATGCTCTCTAAATAAAAGACTCACTCTCCCTCAACAGAAGCAGGTGCTATCGAACAGCTACTGTTTGCACAGCGACTTTCCAGACAAAAACTTTACACAAAAGGAACATACAAATAATTCCCAGGAGGCCTCTTCTGTGAATCTTCAAGACAATAGCCCAGCTGCAGTAACGCCACATATGCCATTTTTAAGGTCAGTTTGGTATCTGTGCCTTTTTCATAGCACTACTACAAGTATATTTATAAGGCACATATCACTTAGAATTAGACATTTGAGGTTATATTTTATTACTTGATGAATGTCTTAGTATAAGGTTTTTACTGCAAACAATCTTTTGGTTGTTGGTGCTTATAGTTGTAACACAATTAAGTATTGCTAAGAAGTACCTTTTTAGCACTTTATCACCTACTATATTTTAGATTTATCTATTATTTTGAAAAGTAGCAGTTGCATGTAACTTACTTACTTTGCAAAAGAATTAGATATTCAGCTTATAAAAATATGAAGTGATATTATTGACAAGAGTCCATACTATAAGCCATGTGATTTCTAATTTACTTCTGCACATAATTTATAAAAATATTTGTATCTCTATACTTCAATGGTATCCAGCAATTTCTTTAAAATAACCATCAGAATGAATAAAACTATAGATAAGGCTTAGGTTTCCACCTAAAGTTGTATCAACAGGTTTTCATATTCATTTTGGGACTTCTAAAATTCCTGTAGTACCAGGTGTGTACAAAATAAATTATGAGATAAAACAGCAATACTACCCAGAAAACGAGAGGAAGGAAAATTATTAGAATCACCTGTGTTTTTTTTGTTCTTTTAAAATAATGCTAGAATACTGATATGCTATTTTACAGGCATTATCAACAATGCCATTGATACTTAGCAACTCCTCACACAAGACACGCAAAGGCAAATCAGAGGCATTTTAAAGGAAGGCCAAGCAATATATTTTGTAAAAAATAAAATAAAAATAAAAAACTCTATCTTCTACATGTGAGAAAAAGCGATGTTGCTTACAATCCAATAAGACAATTATCAGTGTTTCAACAGGAAGTCTGATAGTCTGGATGTAACAAGGACAGGAAGAAGGCAGAACAACAGTCCTTAACCTAAATTCAGAACTGAAAGATCAAGAGAGCCACCTGCAGTTTGAAATCCAGAAATATGAAAATTCCTCTGACCCTCTATTTAAAGGCATTGTCTCTAGGGATGATTCTCCCAGAGCTCCTGATTAATTTGGACTTGGTTAGGAAAGTACATCACAATATAACTCAGACGTACTGCAAAATAATTATATTATGTTTTCAGTTCTATGATCCCTTCCATCTAAGATTTGTGCTTTCTACTTTTTTTTTTTACAATTATATGTTAATACATTCAAAACAATCAAAATATATTTATAGAGCATTTACTACATTGGTTACCTTTTATTTCCTAACCAAATGGCAACGGAACTTGTATTATAAATAGTATTTTACTATCAGCTATGCAACAATGAGTACCCATAAGAACAATCTTCAACTTTTCGGGGCACTATCAAAATATAAACTATCTTGCCTTTTAAAGTGAAGTTTCTACTTTCAAGTTTGGAATACAATGATTCTTAAATGCTTTTATTCTCTCTATCCTCAGTTAGGTAACCATAATGCCCTCATGGCCCATATTAAACATACCTTCAAATAAACATATCCAAGTTCATATATAAAGTTTTCAGGCAAAAGCACAGACTATTATGAATCAGGGTCTGGAGTGTTATAAAGTAATGCCATATTTGATGTTGATACCTAAGTCTCTGCTGGATCCTAGAGTCCAAGGATATCAACATTTAGACAGGACGAATAGGTTCTTTCCCATTTTCAGTTTTCACAATGGAGGAGAAACTCTTAACTGAGACTTAGGAGAAAGATAGCTGAAACTGTTTATTACTCTGTTCTACCACTTATAAAAATTAATATTACCACGATTTCTAGACTATTAAAAAGTAAGGATTTATTTTAGAGATTATTGTATTCTCAATTGATCTCTGGGTATATAACTCTTTTTGTGTGTGAGACAGAATCTTGCTTTGTTGCCCAGGCTGGAGTGCAGTGGCGCAATCGCGGCTCACTGCAAACTCTGCCTCCTGGGTTCAAGCGATTCTCCTGCCTCAGCCTCCCGAGTAGCTGGGATTACAGGTGCCTGCCACCATGCCCAGCTAATTTTTTTTGGCATTTCTGGTAGAGACTGAGTTTCACCATGTTGGCCAGGCTGGTCTCGAACTCCTGACCTCAAGTGATCCGCCCACCTCGGCCTCCTAAAGTGCTGGGATTACAGGCGTCAGCCACCGCACCCAGCCTGGGTAGGTAACTCTTAAGTCTGGAGCTAAATCTATCAACACTTCATAAAACCTAACATGATCAAACATCAAGACTGTTGCTACCACGAGCAAACGTTTCCCATACAGCGATATGTCGATCTTCTCAGGAATAACAACACTCTGAGCCCCATCCAGGATATCAGAAAAATGAAACAGGGAATGGTGTCTAGTCAACAGAAGCCTATTAGCCTTCTTAAGAAGATGTGGTCAGAACTGACGAGTTGATCTGTTTTTAACAGATCAGGTCATTCTCAACTTAGGAAAGACATCAGCTATTTTGAGATGGAAATCAAGAATAGTCAGATTTTATTTGGGCTTTAATGATATACCTTTCATATTGGCTAGTTGCTTTGCTTCTTCACCTCTTCTAATCAGATCGTACTCAGGAGAAATAAATGGAAATATAAGTGAATCTATTCATGTCTGCTACTATAGTATAGCTATAACAAAATTTATGTTTGAACACAAACCCCCAAGCACTAACAGGATTGAGGGAAAGAGGACAAGCCTTCTTTTGGGTGGAAGAATGATAAATTACTGACATACACAAAGAGGGTGACTCTTGCCTCCCTAACCTACACAGACTAAAGCATGTCTTTCTCTGATATGGAAATGATCTGAATCTCTATCTCTTTCAGAGACACTGAATATGTGTAGATATGAATATGCTGGGTGTTCATTTGAAGGTATTACCAAATGTTTTAGAGACACCAGGGGTCTCATAGAATTTCTCCATTTCAAAGAGTTTGGCAACATTAACTGATAACATTAAATGCAATATCATATTTTTAGCAAAATCTACACATAAAATCGAAGTATTTTTCCAGGTAAAATACCTTAAATGTAAATTAAAAGTGTAGTTTTCTAATTCACTTTGATTAGTCCATATAATCTAAAGAAACAATATCAATATCTTCTTGTATGAGTTGATATGCAAGAAAACCCCTAGTATTCATCTCATTGTATTGCAGATGGCTAAAATTTCTTCCCAGACTACTACTTACCTATATATTTTTAGATAGACTATAATTTGCAAGACTGAATTATGTACTTACATATTTTTGAACGCCTGTTGATTACTTATTCCAAATGTAATCTGATTTCCTTTGGTAATATTGAAGCAGATTTGTCATCTTTAGCTATGTTTTAATAAAACATGTTTTATGTGTAGCGCCACTGCTGAGATAAGGTATTTAAACAATTTATATAGGTAAAAAGTAAATCGCAAAGAAAACACAGAATCTAAAAAATCTCTTATCCTAACACGGTATAATCTTTCCCTTAATGACTACATTCTTACTTCTATAGGTATGAATGCAAATCTGCTTCCAATATACTGTCCTAAAAATACTTAGTATTATAGAGGTTTAAATGCATAGATATGTCTGTCACATAATAACAGAGAACAGAAAATGAAATTCCAAGTTTGGAAATTCTTGTCACTTAACCAAATGTCCTGTAAGTCAAGAGGTGCATTATGATGAAAGAGTTAAGAGTCTGAGCTATGAATCCAGACAGTGTGGGTACGAACTCTAGCTCTCCCACTTACAAGCTGTGTGACCTTGGTTAATTTACTTAAGCTCTTTATGCTTCGCTTTTCTCATTTATAAAATGAGGAAAATAATAGTTTTCATTGGGTTATTGTTAGAATTAAATTAGTCCGTGTGCATTAAACACTTAGAGCAATGTCTGGCACATAGCAAGCACTAGATATGTCTTTGTAAGTATTATTGGTATAATCTTTAAAATAATCTAAATCAATTCATAGGTATACAGAATGATACCCAAACCATGAAATTCTGAATAAAGTTAAACAGAAAGAAAATATTAGAAACAATGAAAGAATAGAAAAATAGCAAATCTAATATCCAAGATAAAATAATTAAAGTCTGAAAATAAAATCTGCATTATTTCCAATGACAAAACATTATAATGAATAATTTCAAACTACTAATAAAAGTTAGAAACCCAAATTATCAAATAAATGTCTAGATGTGAATAAAATTTCTAATTGCCAAATACTTAACATATCCCTATAGTACATAAATATGTAGTATTTTTTGTTTGTTTGTTTGTTTGTTTGTTTTAAGGGGACAGGGTTTCACTCTTTCATCCAGGCTGCAGTGCAGTGGTGTGATCATAGCTCACTGAAGCCTTGAACTAATGGCCTCAAGCAATCCTCCAGCCACAGCCTCCAAAGTAGCTAGGACTACAGACGCATCACCTGGCTAATTTTTAAAGTTTTTGTAGAGACGGGGTCTCCCTATGTTGCCCAGGCTGGTTTTGAATTCCTGAGCTGAAACAATCCTCCCACCTCGGCCTCCCAAAGCACTGGAGTTACAGGTGTGAACCCCCATGCCCAGCAACATAGTAACACTTTAAGGAACATAAATATCTCTGAAGAGATGAATTTTGAGAATATTATTTAAAAGTTAAAAATAATTATCTTGGGATGTCAGAATTCCGGATGACAATACTTTTTTGAGGAATACAATATTTTTTTCCAAATTTGCCAATGATATTTCCAGATTTTTCACAACAAATATTAATTTTATAATGAAATAATTTTGCTAAAAAATAAAATGCTCATCAATAGTTTTGAAATATTTTCAGAGAAAAAGCTAACAATGTAAATAACTTACATTGTAAATAGAAAGCTTACATTTGTGTGTAGATATCTACCTGGAGAACTAATGCAGGTCTTCTTCCCTCAAAATTAACCTTCACAGCTGAACTTTTCCTATTCCACCTAAAGGAAGAAAAATAGCACCACGCCATCTTCCAAACAAAGGTGGTCAGATTGGACACCACCACACATTGTCAACAGTGAAAGAAATTTATATGCACACAGCATTTTATAGGCTAACCATTTTCACAGTTACTCATTATCCTGAATATAATCCTAAAACTAGATAGACCTAATATTATTATCCTTACTTTACATGGAAGGAAAAAGGTTCAGAGAAGTAAGTTGACTTGCTTGATGTCAGGGCTAGAATGTACAGAGCTGGGATTATAAATCGGTCTTCTGATTCCCCGTCCAGTAACAGATCCTATTCTCTATCAGTAGTTCATAGCTTCACCTCCAGTAATGTAGACTTAGGTTTTCTTTCCCTGTTATTCCCATTGCTGTGACACTTAGCAAATGCTCCCATTATAACAACTGTTTTATTAGACTGTTTCTTCATAGGCCCAATGCTCTATTATACTATAAGATTCCTGATGACAATAATCATATAATTTCCTCGTTGTCACCCCAGAACAAGGGAAAGTACTCTGCACAAAGGAAGTGCTTAGTCACTGTTTTCTGAATGAGTAAACTGAAGTGTAAATTCATAGAGTACATTCCACTCACCAAGCCTCAGAGTATGTTTATCAAATGTACTCACATATTAACAATCAATGACTTACTTTCCCTAATCATTTCTATTACTATTCTACTTATTAACTATTCCTTATATTTCAAAATTATTAAAATTTTCATTAATTTATTATTAATTTCATTTATACACCTTAACGTCATTTACATTTTATTCTTTGGTCTTTAGGAGAATCTTTTGTAATACTAAGTTTAAATACATTACTCAAAGCTCTCAACATCCATTCATACAGCAATAAGACTTTCTTGCTAGTGGCTCACACCTATAATCTCAGCACTTTGGGAAGCCAAGGCGGGCGGATTTCTTGAGGCCAGGAGTTCGAGACCAGCCTGTGTGACTGGTAAAACCCAACTCTATAAAAATTACCAAAAGGAGCAGGGCATGGTAGCATGCACCTGCCTAGTCCCAGCTACTCGGGAGACTGAGGTGGGAGGATCACCTGAGCCCAGGAGGTGAAGGCTTGCAGTGAGCTGTAATCATGTCACTGCGCCCCAGCCTGGATGACAGAGTGCGATCTCCTCTCAAAAAAAAAAAAAAAAAAAAAAAAAGACTTTCTTTGCATAAGTCCCTAAGGACACTAAGAGGAATGAAAGATGGTCCCCACCCAGGAAGATCTTACCTTCTGGAGTAAAGACAGACTTTTACTTCTCAAAGAGTTAAGAACATCTGAAGAAACCAAGAGTAATGCCCATCTTACTGGCAGCTTCCTCTTTGATGGCTCAAATAATCTTCCTTATATATAATAACATTTGTCAGTAGGTGATAATGAGTACAACTGCAAAATCACCTTGCTACTACAAACACCACATGTCCAAAAGTTAACTATAATAGTCCCTCCTTATCCGTGGTTTCATTTTCTACAGTTTCAGTCACCCATGGTCAACTGCAGTCCAAAGATATTAAATGGAAAATTCCAGAAATAAACAATTCATAAGTTTTAAATTGTGCACCACTCTGAGTAACATGATACAATCTCTCAGTGTCCTGCTCCATCCTGCCTGGAACATAAATCGTCTAGCATATCCACAATGTGTATGCTACTCACCCATTAGTCGCTTAGTAGTTGTCTCGGTTATCAAATCAACTGTAGAGGTAACGTGCTAGTGTTCAAGTAACCCTATTTTATAACGGCCCTAATGCACAAGAGTAGTGATGCTGGCATACTGTTATTATTGTTCTACTTTATTATTATAGCTGTTAAGTTCTTACTATTGCTACTTTACAAATTAAACTTTGTTGTAAATACGTATGTATTTGAAAAAACATAGTATTTAGAGTTCCGTACTACCCGCAGTTTCATTGTGGGTTTTATATCCCCCTGTGGATAAGGCAGGGCTACCGTATTGTTAATTAGAAGTAGGGGGGACTATTGTATTGTTAATTAGAAGCAAGTTCCATAAGATATACCCACATGCGCGCGCACACACACACACACACACACACACAAGTAGCTGCAGAGAGCACTAAGTAATTAAGAATTGTGTTCCTGAGTCAGCGCAAGCAAGAGCTTATTTATATAGTATGCTTCAGGTTCATTCTCACTAGAAAATGTTACAAACAATGACATTAACCATCCTTTGTTAAAATGTATTGATACTGAAGTCTGTGTTAACTAGATTACCTGAACAGAGAAGCGAATGGGTCAACTGCAGCACCGCATAGCCAAGAGCTTGAATTTTCCTTGTCCTTTAGGATTTATTTTAATCCAGTTGATGTTTCCGTTGAAACGGCATTATTGCCATTAGCTTTAGGGTGCAGGTAGATTTAAAATACAGGAGTCGTGGCATTACAATCTGATGTATTCCCCTAGGGATCTGTTTCACATAATGATGCGACAATCCTAGTCTTTCGTGATTTTTATAACTTCCCTAACAGCCTTAGTTTTTTAGCAGAAGACTTTCTTTTTATATTGCCAATGAAAAATTTATCATTAATACTAGGAATGGCATCAAAATGGATAAAACTAATGTTGGAAAATCCAAGTGAAAATCTATTAATGCCTATTACATATTCAGAGGCAAAATCTTGTTTTAAATTATTTGGATGATTATTCTAGAGAAGTATGTCTTAAATAATCATGGAACTCTTAGAATATATATATTCCACATATATATTAGAATTCCATCCACATATATAGAATATATATATGGAACCATTATAAAATTTAAAACTAAAATAGCACTGGTCTCAGGTTAGGGGAGGCAAGGAATAGGTAAAGGAGTACACATATTTAAGAAATATGTGATTGTCAAGGCTCTAGATTTTGTATTGGGTGGTGAGGTCAGAAGTACTTACTATATCATAAATAACTAATTAAATAAAAAGTCACCCTCAAATCAATGATAAGAGTGGGTTAAGAACAAAGGGATTGTGATTAGTTCAATTCTATTAATCTGAAATCAAAAAACAAAACAAAACAAAACTGGAAGGATAAAGTAGCACCAGCCATATAAAAATAAACATACTCTTACCATGATCATACTCCTTGGTATTTGTACAAATGAGTTTAAAACTTATATCCACACACACGGGAAAAACCTGAGCACAAACGGTTATGACAACTTTATTCATAATTGCTAAAACTTCGAAGTAACCAAGATGTCCTTTGGTAGGTGCTGGTACATCCACACAGTGGAGTATTATTCAACGATAAAAGAAATGAGATTTCAAGCCATTGGAAGACATGGAACAACCTCAAATGCTCAGTAAAAGAAGTGGAAGCTCAGTGAAAGAATCCAGAAAGATTTAGGTAAAACCATGAAGCCAGAAAAATGACCAGTGGTTGTCAGGGGTTTGGAGGGAGGAAGGAAGGCATGAATTAGTAGAGCACAGAAGATTTTTAGGGCAGTGAAACTCATCTGTAAGATACTAAAATGGTAGATACATGTCGTTATACATGTGTCAAAACACAGAACTATACAACACAGACAGTAAACTCTAAACTATGGACTTCAGTAACGTACCAATATTGGTTCTTCAGTTGTAAAAAATGTACCACACTAATACAAGATAATAATAGGGGAAAGTGGAGGGGAGGGAGGAGGTGAGCTTATACATAGGACTTTCCATGCAATTTTCCAGTAAAGCTAAAATGCTCTTTAAAAAGTAATCTGTTAATTAAAACAATAAAAAAATAGAATACAGCACCAGTCACTTGTGAATAGCTAATTAAGCACATGGGTTTTTAATATATCACCAATTTCCTCTATTAAAATCAATGTATGTTAAGCAGGATTTAAAAGCAAAAGTATGGCATATGGCATACATTGGTCTGCTGGTAATGCTGTCACAATAGCAGCAAAGCAAATGCAGTACTTCTCATAAAAATAAAAATGAAGAACCAATAATACCTGAATCTTGTTTTACTACCTTATGTGACAATGCCTGAAAATAATTTTTAAAAATCACCCAAAATGTTATAAAATAAACATGTACATATAAACTTTTACACTGAATTTTTAAGAAGCTAGCCTCTCCTGTTTCACATATGAATAGGCAAATAAAATTAGAGGCTTGTTAACATGACAAGACAGCTGCACTTTATTTAAAATAATTAATCAACTGAATATATATGAGCATATGATATTGGTGTGAAGGGAAACTTGGGGCATTTAGCCTCCTCCAGATCTGGTCTTGTGTGTAAAATACAGAAACATATTTTAAATGCATAAGTCAGTAGAATAAATGCAAATGCTAAAACATCTTATGCTAACTAATAACTTACAACATGTTTTGCAAGCAGCAATTTCCTTGCTCACCTAGGCAACTAAGATCCTGCTATATTTATGTGTTTCTCTCGAGTCCTGGCTCTCCACCATGCCATGCTGGCACAAAGTACTGAATATAATTAATTTGCGGCAGGTCAGCTCCACTCACATGGCTTTTCCTCCTTCTATTAAGTTTATTTGGATTTCATGAAGATTGTGCCAGTAATTAGGAAAAAAAAGGCAGTCAGGTAATTTCTTTTTAAGTCATACTACTGCAGCTGTCTTTTATATCTCATCATCATTGAAACATTTCAAAGGTGATTCATTATTAGGAATCACTTGCACCTCCAACTGCCATCAAGCTGCACCACAAGATCACAGGTGGGGTCTAAAAAATTAAATTACATAAAATGGAGACTTGTGTTATCTTGAATTTAATTAAAAACCATATATTTCAATTTATCTATATCATCTCATAAAAGCATTAAAACAAGGACAGTGGAACTTACATTGAACATATATGACTGTAAAATGAACAAAGAAGGTCCCAAATTCTTTAGAGTCACTTCCTAACTCTTCCTCCCCATTCAATGCATATGTGAATTCATGTTATTGCACAGTGCTTTATTGAAGTTTTACAGTATTTATGACCTCTCACTTAATGTACTATTTATAATCTTCCAAAAATTAGTGTTCTTCTCTCACTACCATCAAACAAAGGAGAAAAAAGATAATTCTAAACCACTAATGTACAGTAAATAAAATTCATAGAGCAAAATAAGGCTAATGATATTTATGATATTTTCCCCAAAGGCCTATATTAAAAATATTTAGTGATTATCAAGTTTGTATTGAGAGACACACTTTAGGGTTAATGTTTTCTGGTAATTATGTTGACAAATATTAAAATAAGCACTTTCCAATAGACGTGCCTAAAAAATTCCTGCAATTTACTTCAGGCAGCTCCAAGGAAGGTGTTAAAAACAGAAGCAGTGCACAACTTCATACCCACCACCATGACGGAGGCCCGTAACACACCCCACAGACTGCCATTTGTGCCAAGGATTTAAAAAATAGTCACATTTAACATTAACCAGCAAGACTAGACCACCACCACGTTTCTCCGTTAAACTGATATATTCTCTTTCTTATCACACAGCCATGAAGAGTTGCAGCATGAGCTGAGGCAACTACAGACCAAGTAGATGGGCATAATGATGTAAGCAATGATATACTTTAAGAGATTAAAACAAATTACATGATGGTGGGACAGCTTGGAAACAACAGAAGCTGTGACAACAGTTACATCCATAGCAGCTAAGAATTGGGTGGCTCCTTTTGAACAATTTTCTTTGTGACAAGCAACTTGTCAAAGGTATCAATAGCACTCCATTCTGGAAACAGTAGCTACAGTCTCAAACTATTAAGGGCAGAAAAAAGGACTTTCCATATCCTGACATGTAAGAATGAACCTGAAGAGAGAAAGCATAAACTGCATCAACATGACCAATGTTTTCCACAGACACAGTAAAGATCAGTAGCCTAAAATATATAGTATCTCTCTGGTTATAAAGAAGGCTGATTCTTTCTTCTAATTTATTTGATTTTTTTCATAATGACACTCTGATGATGCAACCTTGGCATTCCAATATAAAAGATCAACGAGTGACTTTCAATACTTCCTAATATGTTTTCACTTTCTGCCAAATTGTATAAACTCGTAGGCTAAGTGAGTTGTTCTCTAAAACAAATGGGAACAATTTAGCCTTAAGAAAAGCCCAACATCTATTTTTCACAAATTAGCCACCGATGGATTTGCATTTCATGAAAATATTAAATGTCGATCTCACACTTGGTGAACTGCCCCACCTACTGATCCAAATGCAAACAGAAGAAATTCATCACCAACATATTGACAGCTTGTGATTTGTTTCAAGGCATACCATTTTACCAGTATTCTGAGGATATATTCCTACTACACCAAGTTAATGGCAGGTCCTGACATAACCATTTTACTTACTTCAAACAAAAAGGGTGAGCAGCTTTTTAAGACATTCCTAGCAAGGAACTTATTTAAATATAATTTGCTCAAAACTAAAGAAAGCACAGAGGAATTGCTCAATATATAGTTTACTGTATAAATCCACATTTAGAGTACTCCAGATACAGCTATTAATTTTGTCTTACACAGATCATCTGCTGTAAACTGCTGGATGAGGCTTTTTTTCTTTTTTTTTCTTTTTTTTTTTTTTTTTTTGAGATGGAGTCTCACTCTGTTGCCCAGGCTGGAGTGCAGTGGCGCAATGTCAGCTCACTGCAACCTCCGTACATGAGGCTTTTTTAAAAGATATTTTGAGGCAGTATTTGCTTAAATTGAGGAAGATGTGTTACAAAGTCACCCAATTTAGAAAATGCCATGTTAACATGTAGACTGACAAATATTAACACGAGTCATTTTTTAAGCACAGATAATAACATCAAACAATAGAAAAAGTAACTTCCATGTAAGGTCAGCATATTGGATACTTGCTACTATAAGAAGCTTGGAAGGATTGTCAGAAGGCAGGTCACTTATAGAATAAATGACAAATGAATGCACATAAGAAAGACAATGGAAACGATTGAGTTGACTCACTTTTTATTGTGCATCAATGAAAATCAAAACAAGACCTTCCCCAAAATGAAATACTGGTAGATTTATGGAGGGCAGAGCATTTATTTACCTGATAAGAAATGAAATATCCTCAAGAATGCCTTTGTCATTGATTCCCATATAACAGTTAGTATTACAGAATATTTTAAGCTAAATATGGTACATTTTAATGACTCCAACAAATATGTAGTCTAATTTTTCCCCATGTATCTTTAATGTTATTTATATAATTTTTAGACTTAAACAATGCTACTGATCCCCATTCTTTCTGAAATATGTTTTCATGTAATCATTATCCATTTTTTTTTTTTTTTTTTTTTTTTTTAAGGCAGAGTTTCACTCTGTTGCCCAGGTTGGAGTGCAATGGCACGATCTCGGCCCACCACAACCTCTGCCTCCCGGGTTCAAGCGATTCTCCTGCCTCAGCCTCCCGAGTAGCTGAGATTACAGGTGTGCACCACCACACCCAGCTAATTTTGTATTTTAATAGAGATGGGGTTTCTCCATGTTGGTCAGGCTGGTCTTGAACTCTCAATCTCAGGTGATCCGCCCACCTCGGACTCCCAAAGTGCTGGGGTTACAGGCGTGAGCCACCGTGCCCAGCCTCATTATCCGTTCTTTAAAGAGACTGAATTAAACATTTTATTTTTAAAATAAAAGCAATTGCGTCCGGGCGCGGTGGCTCACGCCTGTAATCCCAGCACTTTGGGAGGCCGAGGCGGGCGGATCACGAGGTCAAGAGATCGGAGACCATCCTGGCGAACACGGTGAAACCCCATCTCTACTAAAAATACAAAAAAATTAGCCGGGCGTGGTGGCGGGCGCCTGTAGTCCCAGCTATTCGGGAAGCTGAGGCAGGAGAATGGCATGAACCCGGGAGGAGGCAGAGCTTGCAGTGAGCCGAGATCGCCCCACCGCACTCTAGCCTGGGTGACAGAGGGAGACTCGGTCTCAAAAAAAAAAAAAAAAAAAAATTAAAAATAAATAAAAAAATAAAAGCAACTGCTTTAAGGATAACTTTCTCAAATATACTAAAAAATAAAATTAGGTCTAAAAGTTGGATATATTCCTAAGTAATACCCATGTTTTAAGTCTATGTACAGATATATCAGAATAACAAGAACACAATAACAAGAATAATGGCACCGAACACTCATACAACATTTACCATGGACTAGGCCACTAAACATTTTCATTATTTTTACCATCATGAAAACCCTATGAGGTAATATTATTGTCCTTCCTATTTAACAGATAAGGAAACTGATATGTAAGAGGTTAGGTAACTCGCCTAAGGTCACTTAGCTAGGAAGTGGCAGGGCCTATTTCCAAATCAAGCACACTGATGCCAGTTTTCATGGCCATTAAGCACCACACTAGAGCTTCAGATTCTCCTGCCCACTCTGAAAAAAGCTGATGGTCTCTCACAGATAGTTTCTGACAAATGTCTATAGTTCTCAGAGGAGTAGAAGCTGTGGAATTTATCTGGTTCAAGGTGTTGTGAAGGTGGATGCCAAGATTTATATTGGGATTAGGAAAAAAAGATAAAAACATTATGTTTCATGAGGAAGAGTAGAAGACAAGTATGAGGAGAAAAAGAGGCAAAGAAAAGTGAACAACATAAGTATTAACTCCAGAAATCTGAAACAAAAAGAGAGGCAAATTTTATGAAAATAAAATCTAAGAAACAAGCCAAGAAACAAATCACACCCCATCTTTAGGACGCAACAACCTGGTTCACAGATATACCACTTGACTGAAACTGCCACTTTGACTGTAAATTTCCCCCAGGATCCTTTCTATTATCCATCTTCCTGAACTATTACTTAAACACTGATCGCCATCCCTACTTTTCTACTTCTTCCTCCTTTTGTCATTAACCCCATAGTGTAATATTGTATTTCTGGTTCCTCTCTCCTCACTGACAATCTCAGAAAGCTTGTCTTTCCATATTTATATTTCGGTTGCTTAAAACTCATCACTAATTATACATCCCACTGTGTCATGAAAATAAACATGGGAAAGATGGAAATAACACACTGCATCACAAAGAGGCACTTTCCTATTTTTCTATCATCAGAGCCATTCTCTACTTTCCTGGGCTTATCAGCCAGTCAATCCTTTGACTCCAACATCAATGCTCACGGATTCCGCCTCCTTCCCTTGTATGTCCACAGCTATTAATAGTTTTCAAGTTTTAGTTATCTTACTTATTGGTTGCTAAAACAGTCACATAGCTCATGCCCCTGCCCCAAACTTCTCCCACTCCAGTGCCATGTTCAGGTGCCAGTTCTGTTTATCTCAAACATCACCCTCCAAGTGCACCAAGATTTCCTAATGGCAGTCAGAGATCTCATCTCCAGAATTTGCTTTTGAAGACCCATTTGACCAGGGAAAGCAACAGAGAAAAAGTAGCCTTTGAACCTGGGAGAATGAATAAGAGTTCACTGCAGAAAAGCAGTCTGCAAGAACGGAATGATGCCATAAAGAAGCCTCTCTGGGAAACCACCTGGAATTGGTTAACAAAGTTGCTGAGAGCCGAGCATTGCCTTGGTCTGTTGTACAGGCATCTTTATAAGGAAAAAGAAGCAGTCATGGACTAAACACAGAGCAAACTGAAAGGCCTGAAGAAATAACTCTCCCTCCCCCACTTTTTCTTTCTGTGTTCAATGAGCAGAAAATAGTCATGGAGAAAAGGGGGTGGACAGCTGCTCTGCTCTTGCTTGTCAGTTTTCAGTTGGAGAGAAATGCACAGACAGAATACCAGGAAAGGCTCATGGTCCCAGTCTGCTGTCATTTAATAGTTTTTCTGTCTGCTTTTTATAGGTATTTTGTCTTCTCCCTTGCTGTCAGCTGTCACTTCATGTGGTTGTCAGTGAACATGCCATATCTCAGTAGTTGAAGCCTAAGTGCTTGACATTAAAGAAATCCTCATTACTGAATTAAATAAATTTCTAAATTACTGAATTAGTGTGGATGCCTGAACCTTCCAGCATCAGCAGGCAAACAAGAGTAACAGCAAGGGAGAGACTTAGCTATGTTGAGAGAGGCAGCAAGATTGCCTGTGGTTTCCAGTTAGTTTGAGAGGTGGAATATGCAAAGGAAAAGAATATAAAAAGTGGTATGAAGAAACTGTAGATGTAGATTCTGCTGTGTGAACTTCGACAAGTGGTTTATTTGCACAGTTCTTAGCTATAAAATTCTTTAATAATACATATTTTCCAATGTTGTGATGAAGAACCATCCACCACGGTTCCTTTGCTACGAGAGACAGTCAATAAATGTTAAATTTTCTATAATCCCACACCCATATAAAGAAATGTGTACAGTTAACTATACAAAATACCAAAGATCTTGATATTTTAGGTTGTTTACTATTAAACACACAGAGGTAGTGAGTTTACGAAGATAACATTGGAAAAGAGCGTACAATTTAGTCAGTTTGGATTAGAAAATGTACCTGAAGAATAGTGAGAAATGTACTTAAAGAGGTGGCAAACGGAAGTGAGGATAAACTGTTCAAATTTTATATAAAATGACAATATGCCATTTAATAAGTTCTATTTTCATGGGATATACATGTGGATAAATAATCTAGAGTCAAACTGGCCTAGCTCAACACCCAGTTCTGTCATTTCCATGAGAGAGTAGAGGAGTTATTTAACCATCTGGAGCTTCAACATTTTTTCCCTTAACTAGGCTTCAATAATAGTATCTACTTCAGATGGTTGTGAACATTAAATGAGAGAATGCATGTAATGTGTTTAGAACAGTGGCTAGCACAGAGTAACCTTCCAATAAATGTTAGTGGCTATTATTCTTGTGATCGTTGAGGTCATTCACCTCAGGAACTACTTTGTTCGGCACTATGATTGTATGTTCTATAAAGCTTTTCCAGGTGAGACAAATTGAGAAATACTATCTCCCTATGTTCCTACAGAATCTTAACCTACAATATCACTCCCCAAAATGAGTAGTGGCTATTTGTTTTCATGTCCATCTCCCAAGTGGCACGAAGGGTTCCTTCCAAACAGGAACCATCTTACTCAACTTTGTAACATCATTCTCTAACAGTGCCTTATATGTATGTATAAATCCCTCTGCTGGAAATATCCTTTACTATCTTCTTTAGCAAATCCCTTTTTTTTTTGGAGGCAGTGTTTTGCTCTGTCACCCAGGTTGGAGTGCAGTGACGTGATCTCAGCTCACTGCAACATCAGCCTCCTGTGGTCAAGCGATTCTCGTGCCTCAGCCTCCCAAGTAGCTGGGATTACAGGCATGAGCCAGCACACCCAGCTAATTTTTTTTGTGTTTAGTAGAGTTGGGGTTTCACCACCATGTTGGCCAGCCTGGTCTCGAACTCCTGACCTCAAGTGATCCACCCGCCTCAGAATCCCAAAGTGTTGGGATTACAGGCATGAGCCACTGCAAGAGGCCTCAAATCCCTCTTCATTCTTGAGAAACAAAATTGCTTCCAATGTGAAACATTCTCAAATGTTGATCTTAACAGGCAAACTTAAGATTCCCAGGGCAGTTTTCTTGCACCACAACTATAATACTTACCACACTACAGTATAACTTATCTGTTCATCTACACACCAGTTTCTCTAACTGGACTGTGAATTCCATTTCAGGAATCTCATTCTATTCATTGTCTTAGCCCAGCCCAAACAGAACATAATGTATGGCAGATCCTCAAAATTTTTTTGGATGAATGGCTGATGAACAAATGAAGCGAGCAAGGACTAAACAATACACAACGTGCTTATCAAATGGAATTTAAAGGACTATGAAGTAACTGGGCTTCAGGTTATCATTCATAAATAGTTATGACCACTGTAATTTTTACAGAGAAGAATACTTTGAAATTCACATATTCATGTGCTTAAAGGGATAACAGGAACATATACATGTAGGCAGATATTTGGAGTTACAGCAATTAATTAAGAGTTTGCTTCTTTTCTTGAGTTTCCCTTTTGAAATAAAACAAAACCATTTGAAAATTTCATCATGATCATGAATAATATTATGTGAGGGTAAATTTTTGAAAGATATAAAGATTTAGATCATTTCCTTCTTCAGTATAGGTTGTAATTTTCTGCTAAGCACACATTTGCGTAGAACAGACCAAAGGAAAAAGAGAAGATAGGGAGAAGCCTGGAAATGGGAAACAAAAGAGAAAGGAAAATGTAGAAACAAAAATAAAGACAGGAAAGAGGTGTGGTTTGCATTGGAAAAGTACAATGGGAAAGATCTATATGTCATCTTAGATCATATTGCAGTTGTACCTAGGTTTGATCTAAAACTGTTCAGTATGGTAATTTTTACAAGTACTAAATTTCCTTCATAACAATAAAAATAATGTTCTGAAATTTCATATAAAATTTTCCTCTAGGAAAACCACTATCTGCCATTCTTCTCTTCTACTTCTTAATTTGAGGATGAATAAACTGAAATAGGAATTACAGGAGGGAAGCATAGCAAGGTGGCCAAATAGAAGTCTCCTGTGATCATCCTCCCCATAAGGACGCCAAATGGAACAACTATCCACACAAAAGTCACCTTCATGAGAACCCAAAATCAGGTAAGCTATCATAGTACCTGGTTTTAAATTCATACCACTGAAAAGAGGCAGTGAAGAAGGTAGGAAAGACCATTTTGAATCACCAACACCATCCTCCCCCACTCCTATCCTTCCACCCCCCACCCCCAACATACACCCCCTGGCAGTGGCCACATGGCACGAAGACAGATTCTATGCACTTTGGGAGGAGATAGCACAATGACTGTGGGACTTTGCATCATAACCCAATGCTGACATGTCACAGCAGAAAGCAATACTGGGTAGAACTCAGCCAGTGCCCACAGAGGGAGCATTTAGATAAGCCCTAACCAAGAGAGGTAGGGCATATGCCAGCAATTTGTCCCTGATTCACTGGAAACCTCGCCACCACAGGCTAAAGTGTTCTGCAGTGCTAAATCAATTTATAACACAGTCTCGGCCACAGGAACTGCCATTTTCCTGGGCAACTCCTCCTGGTGTGGTGGGCACGGAGTCAGTGGACTTGGGGGCATATAACTTAGTGAGATACCACCAGGGCCAGCCAAGGGAGTGCTTGTGTCAGCCCCCCCCCCCCAATGCCACCCAAGCAGTGCAGCCCACAGCTTAGGTAGAGAACTCTTGCTTCCACTTGAGGAGAGGGAAGGGAAGAGTAAAGAGGACTTTGTTTTGCCACTTTGATACCAGCTCACCCACAGGAGGAGAGGGCACCATGAAGAGTCCTAAAGCCCCCATACCAGACCCTAACTACTAGATGACATTCTAGACACATCCTGGACCAGAAGGGAACACATTGCTTTGAAGGGAAAGACAGACTCCTAGCAGGATTCATCACCTGCTTACTAAAGAGTCCTTGGGCACTGACTAAGTAGTCAGCAGTGGTAGCCAGGAAATACTGCTGTGGGCCTTGAATGACAATCAGGGATGTGCTGGCTTCGGGTGTGACCCAATACATTCACAGCTTTGATGCCTACAGGGAGACACTACTTTTGCTTGAGGAAAGCAGAGGGAAGAGGAAAGGGGAAATTCCTTACAGCTTAAGTATCAGCTCTGCTACAGCAGGGTAGAACACCAAGCAGGCTCTTGTGGTCCCTGATTCCAGGTCTTGGCTCCTGGATAACATTTCTGGACCTGCCCTATGCCAGAGGGGAGCACATTCACCTGAAGCGTGAGTCCCAGGCCAGGAGACATTTACCACAAGCTGCCTGAAGAGCCCTTGGGCCTTCAATGAACATCAAAGGAGTCAAGCAGTATTTGCCGCAGGCCTGGGGTGGTGATGGCCACAGGGAGAATCTCCTCTGCTTGTGAAAAGGGGAGGGAAGTGTGGGACAGACTTTATCTTGTGGCTTGGGACCCAGCTCAGCTTTAACAGAAGAGAGCACTAGGCAGATTCCGAAGGTTCCCAACTGCAGGCCCTGGGTCCCAGATGGCATCTTTGGATCAGCCCAAGGCCAAAGGGAACTCACTGCCCTGAAGGGAAGAACACAATCCTGGCTGGCTTTGGCACATGCTAACTGTAGAACCCTAGGGCCTTGAGCAAACACAAACATAGGCAATAGCCTGGCAGTGTTTACCGTATGCTTTGTATGAGAACCAGTGTTCTGCTGCCTTCAGGTCTGACCCAGTGCAGTCCCAGTGGTGGTGGCCACAGGAGCATTTATGTCACCCCTTCCCCAGCTCCAGATAGCTCAGCACACAGAATAGAGACGGTTTAGGAGACAGTAAGGAAAAAGAACAAGAGTCTCTGCCTGGCAATACAGAGAATTCTTCCAGATATGATCCAATACCACTCTACATGTCTGCAAAAGCCACAGCATTAGTGGGCTTGGCATGCCTCTAATGCAGATATGGCTGCAGTGACCAAAATCTTAGATCACAATAGTCAAGTTCCTTCAAATACCTGAAAAGTCTTCCCGAGAAGGATGGGTACAAACAAGCCCAGAGTGCCAAGACCACAATAAATATTTCATTCATCAATACCTGGACGCCAAGGAATATTCATAAGAATCAAGACCATTAAGGAAAACATGTCCTCAATAAATGAATTAAGGTCTTAGAGATCTTTCCTCTAAGATCTGCAACACAACTAGGATGCCTACTTTCACCACTGTTATTCAACATAATACCGGAAGCCCTAGCTAGAGCAATTAAATAACAGAAAGAAATACAGGACCTCCAAATTGGAAAGGAAGAAGTCAAATTACCTTCATTTGCAGTTAATATAATCTTATATTTGGAAAAACCTAGTGACTCAATCAAAAAACTATAAGAACTGACAAGTTCAGTAAAGTTGCAGGACACAAAATCAACAGACAAAAAACAGAGGCATTTCTATATGCCAACAGTGAAAAATCTGAAAAATAAATCAAGAAAGTAGTCCCATTTACAATAGCTACAAATAAAATAAAATATCTAGGAATTAACCAATGAATTGAAAGATTTCTACCATGAAAATTCTAAAAGATTGATGAAGGAAACTGAAGAGGACACCAAAATAAAATTTAAAAAATATTCCATGTTGATGGATTGGAAGATTCAGTATTGTTAAAATGCCTATGTTACACAAAGCAATCTACAAATTCAATGTGATCCCTATCAAAATTCCAGTGACATTCTTCACAAATATAGACGCATACAACCTACCAAGAAAACAATCCTACAACTTTTATGGAACCACAAAAGACTCAGAATAGCCAAAACCATCCTGAGTAAAAAGAACAAAACTGGAAGAATCATATTACCTGACTTCAAATTACACTACAGATCTATAGTAACCAAAACACCATGGTACTGGCATAAAAACAGGCACATAGAAAAATGGAACAGAATAGAGAACCCAGCAACAAATTCATACATCTACAGTTAACTCATTTTTCACAAAAATGCCAAGAACATACATTGGGGGAAAGGACAGTGTCTTCAATAAATGGTACTTGGAAAACTGGATATCTATATGTAGAAGAAGGAAACTAGCCCCTATCTCTCACTATGTACGAAAATCAAAATAGATTATAAGACCTCAAACTATGAAACTACTACAAGAAAACATTGGGAAAACTGTCTAGGACACTGGACTAGGCAAAGATTTCTTGAGTAATATCCTAAAAGCACAGGCAACTAAGGCAAAAATGGACAAAAAGGATCACATCAAGTTAAAAAGCTTCTGCAAAGCAAATGAAACAATCAATGAAGTGAAGAGCATCCCACAGGATGGTAGGAAATATCTGTGAAATACCCATCTGACAAGAGATTAATAACTAGAATATATAAGGAACTCAAACAACTCAATAGGAAAAAATCTAATAATCCAATCAAACAATGGGCAAAAAATCTGGATAGATGTTTCTCAAAAGAAGACATACAAATAGCAAACAGGTATATGAAAAGGTGTTCAATATCATTGATCATCAGAGAAATGCCAATCAAAACTATAATCATATATTATCATACCCCAGCCAAAATGGCTTTCATCTGAAAGGCAATAACAAATGCTGGCGAGGATGTGGATTAAAAGGAAGCCTTGTATACTGCTGTTGGTGGGAAAGTAAATTAGTACGACCTCTATGGAGAACAGTTTGGAGGTTCCTAAAAAACTAAAAATTGAGCTACCATATGATCCAGCAATCCCACTGCTGGGTATGTGCCCAAAAGAAAGGAAATCAGTATATCAAAGATATCTGCACTCCTATGTTTGTTGCTGCACTGTTTACAATAGCTAAGATTTGGAACAAAACAAATTGGCCATCAACAGAAGAATAAATAAAGAAAATGTGGTAAATATACATGATGGAGTACTATTCAGCCAGTTTAAAAAAAAAAAAAAAAGAATGTGATCCTGTCAATTGCAACTACATGGATGGAACTGGTGATCATTATGTGGAGTGAAATAAGCCAGGCACAAAAAGAGAAACTTCACATATTCTCACTTATTCATGAGAGCCAAAAATTAAACCAATTGAAGTCATAGAGATAGATAGTAGAATGATGGTTAGCAAAGGAGAGGAAAGGTAGGTGTCTAGGGAGAAGGTATGGTTAATGGGTACAAAAGTATAGTTAGATAAAATAAGTAAGATGTAGTATTTGATAGCACAACAGGGTGACTACAGTCAACAATAAGTTATTTTACACTTTAAAATAACTAAAAGATTATAATTAGATTGTGTATAACAAAAAGAAAGAATAAGTACTTGAAGTGTTGCATATCACATTTACCCTGATGTCATTACTACACATGGTATGCCTGTATCAAAATATTTAATGTACTTCATAAATACTCACACCCACTATGGATCCACAAAAATAAAAATTAAAAAGAATTAGAAATGTTAAGAAAACTTAGAACATAATTTGTTTTTCTATTTCATAACTAATAATATATTGAGAAGTGGTCAGTCTGATACAGCAAGTTAAAATAATAAAGAAAAGGGAAACATACTTAGATCTTGACCTAATATTTAACAATTAAAGTATTCTATGAATCAATATGATCTTGCTTTAGTAAAATGTGAATTTTATCTGTTGCTTTGCTAACATTAAACATTAGTTGTCACAACAGTAAATGAACTTGAGGCTTTGTACTCAGATGGTTTGATCATACGTGTTCCACTCTGTATAGGGATGGGTCACGTGACACTGATGCAAACATATATATACTCATTACAAATTATCACTTCTTTTCATTGCAAAGTAAAGGAATAAAACTTTTAATAATGTACTCAAGCTTAGCTATATAAAAACATGTAATGCTTAAATACACACAGTTAATTCAATGTGCAAATGAGTATTTAAGACTATAGATACATGGATTAAATTTGACCTACTGAGTGACAACAGACTCACAGACTCTCAGCCGCTGAGACTAATACACATTTGTGGATTATTGACTTGAATTATCAAGACAGTGTTTGTCCATCAGCTTTTTTTTAAACAGGAAAGCTAATTATTTCTATGTATTACTTCTCTCTCTGATCTTGGGATGCTCATTCTGTTTTCAAGGAAAAAAAAAACTTTCATAAAATATCGAACCATATTTGGAAAAATCAGCATTCTTTCAAATGCAGAGGCACTTAAATACATTGCTAAATAGGATTGTCTTTGTCAAGCAAAGTGGAAAAAAATCAAGGCTACAGATACAATCTATAATCCTTAAAGTTTCTAGGATCTTCTTCCATTAGAGTTAAAAGTAATTAAAAATAAAGATACAGAGAGAATTCAACACTGATATACTCCATACTAATAATAAATACACTTGGCTTTGTGTTTTATTGTTTTGTATTGTTTTATTTTGTTTTGTTTTTGAGGTAGAGTCTCGCATTGTTGCCCAGGCCAGAGTGCAGTGGCGTGATCTAGGTTCACTGCAACCTCCGCCTCCCAGGTTCAAGTGATTCTCCTGCCTCAGCCTCCTGAGTAGCTGGGATTACAGGCACTCGCTACCATGCCTGGCTAATTTTTTTTTCTTTTTTTTTTTTTTTGCATTTTTAGAAGAGACAGGGTTTCACCATGTTGGCCAGGCTGGTCTTGAACCTGACCTCGTGATCTGCCTGCCTTGGCCTCCCAAAGTGCTGGGATTACAGGCGTGAGCCACCGCGCCCAGACTGGCTTTGTGTTTTAAAGCAATCATAAATCACCTCAACTCCTGTATTTACCCAGTTTTGTATTATGTAAGTTATTTAAAATAAATTTGCACACCCTGAACATTTCCCCACTGAGGAAGTTAGTTAGGAAATAGTTTGAACAAAACACCCACTGGTGTTGTGAAGGGAACAAAACAAATAGATGACCTGTTTCTTACCTTTAAAAAGCTAGAAACAGGTTGAGGACACCAAAGAGAACATTTAAAAGTAACTCAAGGGCATTTAGAAAGCAAAATGCTCATGTTAATGGAATGCATATTAAGAAAATGAAAGGCTCCACTCAGGCATAGTTAACTCTCTTCAGTATTCTCAAAGCTGGTATCAGGAATAATTAGAAGAAATAAATTAGATTGTAAAGGAGGTAAATTCAGTGATTAGTTGAGTCGAATGTATCAGAAATTTTATTTGAGGAAGTGGTATGTAACAGGCACATGGGCTGACAATGTGACTCAAATGGATAAGTGAGAAAAACCAAATTGGCCTGGTTGAAGCAAGGGTACAGTTCAAACACACTCAACATTGAATTTGAGAGCAATGGGGCTTAGATGGTGAACTGATGGATAACAATGGCAGGTGAATATTCGAGAAAACATTAATTTTTATTTTCATAATCGCTAGTGCTACATTTTTCATTTAAAGGAAATATAATTTTACAAAACTCAAAGTAGACGTGTGTGTGTGTGTGTGTGTATGTGTGTGTGTTCATTTGTATGTGGAGCTGGTATCTTGCTACATTGCTCAGGCTGGTTTTGAACTCCAGGGCTCAAGCGATCAACCCATCTCAGCCTCTCGAGTACCTAGGACTACTGGCATGTGGCCAAATATTATAAATGTTTTACAGAAACTCATGTTTATGGTAATCTGAATCACTAAATTAAGAATCAAGAGAGATGAATGAATACTATTTAGCTAAACGCTGCAGGATTAAATGAATCGTGAAAATTTTAGCCATCTCTGTTTACTGAAGATAGAAGAAATTTCAATTCCACAATTGCCAGACCTTTACTTTGAAAGTGGACAATTGGGAAATATTGTATTCCTATCACTGACTTCTTTTCTAGCCTATGTCTTCTACTCACAGTGGTCAAAGCCAATCCCTGAGTCTTTTTCTTTTATTTGTCCTTAACCCTATTCTCTTCCATTCTCGAGTGTGACTTTTATCACATTTTAGGTGTACAAATACACAGTTTCATAACATATATCAATAGAAAGATAATTCCATAAATTGTTGTATCAGTCCATTTTCATGCTGCTAAGAAGAAATACCCAAGACTGAGTAATTTACAAAGAAAAAGAGGTTTAATGGATTCACAGTTTCGCATGGCTGGGGAGGCCTCACAATCATGGTAGAAGGCGAAGGAGGAGCAAAGGCATGTCATGGTAGCAAGCAAGAGTGCATGTGCATGGGAACTGCTCTTTATAAAACCATCAGTTCTCGTGAGACTTATTCACTATCATGAGAACAGCATGGGAAAAAAAACCACCTCCATGATTCAATTACCTTCCACCAGGTCCCTCCCACAACACATGAAGATTATGGGAGCTACATTTCAAGATGAGATTTGGGTGGGAAGACAGTCAAACTATATCAATTGAATTTCAGTGTTAATTTTATCCCCCTGGAAAAACCAAAACAATGGATACATGTACCAACATTTTGTATATTTACTTCACGGTTCTTACCCTGAAGGAACTCATTATTCAAAAATGAAAGAAAAATACATAGACACACTCAAGCCATGAAGTACAAGTACTACCACACAAGTCATCAGAAGAGCTATATTCAAAATTAGACTCTTAATTACCAGCTTTATACCATAAGCAGATTTATTATTGTCCCACAGTTTCTTCATCTACAAAATAAGATCAGTGTACTAAGTGCTGGTCAGCTCACAGACACTATAGGGAAGCTGAGCAGGTAGTAATACTGTCAAAATTGTCAAAGGTGTAGATCATAGTCCCTAAAGATAGATGACAAAGAATTGACTACATCCCTAGATTCAAAAATATCCGCTGCTATAATAAGTGAACATTATTGATAGTGATAACAATGATCACAACAAATACCATGTGTAACATGCGGCAGGTACCATTTTAAACATTTTACAAGCATTAACTCAATTGTCAATAATCCTAAAGGGTACATACTATTATTATCCCCATTTTATAGATGAAGAGACTGAGATATTACATATCATACCCAAGATCAGACCAGTTACGTAGTGGTAGAAGTGAGTTTTGAACCCAATGTGTCTGGCTCCAGAGTCTGCATCTCTAATCATGCTTCTCTAAGCCAGTGCCATTTGCTAGTGGGTCTTTGGTTCACATTTTATAATGACCTCCTGCAGATCAGCAGAAAGAACAAATAAAGCAAGTGAAGTTCACTAATACATATTCTATAGTAAAGGGCTATGTTTGTCAGAGAAATGCAAGTACATCAATCCCTCATTTTGATCATCAAAGACAATTAAAAAATAAACATATCTGGCTTTAATCAACAACATCAAAAAGTTTTACTAATATGAAAAGAATCCAGGTTTTCAAACTAAAAATGATTAATGTGTCCTCCATAAACTGAGCATTATCATTTTTTTCCTTATAGAAAGAAAAACAGAGGGATCATTAAATTGAGTTTGTTCTAATACAACTGTCATTTTACCCCCAATTGAAAAATCTACTCAGTAAACTATGAGAGAAAATATGAAATAGATTTTAGGTATTTTTTCTCCTTATTTTGTGATAAGTGACATGTAGTTTATTCACATATCCTAAAAAATGCCACAGAAGTTAACGGTAATTATTAATTACTATTTTTATTTAGGTACAATATAAACATTTCTTCAGTGCATTACTACTTTTACTGACAGGCAAATTACACGAGTTAAATCACAGGATATAGAAGCTAAGGATATCCTTTAAATAAAAAGCATTTGCTGCCTCTATAAAATTCTGTCAATTAACTTTGAATATAGCCTCCCACAATTTAATCTGATAAAAAGTCAGCATTAGTGGACAATGGCATTTGTAACAAAGGCATGAATTATACAAATGATAGCTGGTTGCCTACCTTACACATTTTAGCACTAAATTCACCACCTCACCTTTAACGTTTATGCTATCCACTGAAATATCTTTTCAAATGAGGAATATTAAAAGTGTGACGTTTAATATAATCAAAATGATCACGATCACAATCATCTGATGAAATGAGAAAATCCAACAAAGTACACAAGACATTGAAGATTCTTAGCAAAATGAAGATGATTATTGAGATGGGGGTATGAATACAGTCCTGCCTAGAGAAAGGGCAATGACAGCTCAAGGTCTTCCATAAGACCTATGAAACTCACAAACTCTTAGAAGACGAAGAACAGTTGTATTCAAAGCTTTGAGGCTCTGAGACCTATCTATAACCATTAGTAACCAGAAGTCTCATGACTCTTGTATGCCATACAAAGTTTAACAGAATTGAATACTACAATGAAAAATCTTGGCGAAAACCCAAGGAGTCATGGGATATGCATCAATTTGCTAAATGTGATTCAAAAGCCTAAGTTAAAAGGTCATTTTTACAGTGGAGCACGATGTATAGGGGAATGAAGCTGTACATACCATCCAAGCTTATCTTACACACTGAGGCAAAAAAATTCTGAGGGATAATTTCACTATACTTATACAACTCCTAGATACCACAAGGATAGCATCTCTAGGATGCATACATTTAAAAAAAAGTCTCAATATGTTGTATCAACAGAACATAAATATGTGCACCTCTAAGTATAGATAACAAAAATACACAGAGGAATGTGATCTTTGTATAGACTAACTGAGGAATTTTCCATTCAAGTAATCACTGACATAAATAAAAGAGATAATCCCAAGATTTGTTTACACTATATTCACATGTCTTATTAGGCCTTTAAAACAATTGTATTTATAACCATCTCCTTAACGAGGCCAGGGGTGAGAAAAACTATCAGGGGGTGAGAAAAACTATCACCATGAAACAATTGCAACTCTTATTTTAGGTGGCAACAAATCTGACTGTTCACAAAATATACTGCACTGATTAGGTGATAGGAAAGAGTTATAAATAAGAAAATAAGAATATATCCCAGCTTTTCTCCATTGCCTTTATTTTGTGGCTTTACTAGTTTGGAATGTGATTTCACAGATCAAACTGTGGGTATCTAAGCTCAATATCGAATATCAAAAATACACTGAAATCAACATAAGCATCAGTACTTTTGGAATATCCACACAATTCCATCTCATCCAAATGCATGGCATATATACATAGTCATTGAGGATAATATAACTACAGCAATTCAAACTAAATATCTATTAAATAAGGATTGTGACTGTGACCACTAAGTTTTGACACTTAACACACACTCTAATTAAGGCAATATTTAATGAACTAGTGGTGGTTACTAAGAAAAATAATGAGCAAATCTGGCCTTATCATTAGACAATTTCTTAACAATTGTGACAGTATTGTCAGTGAGAATTCAACTACCTAGATCATTTCTGTCAACATTTTACTGACAAAAATGCCCTAATAGAATCCTTGACCTTCAATAAAGAGTTTAAATCCATCAAGCACAAATCATTAAGTATTTTTCAAAAGCATACCATAGCAATTCTGACATTTTACAAGGTCATTTTTCAGAAGCATAAATGGATAAAGGTTTTATTCTGTAAAATTACTAACATAACTTTTATGAATTGTATGAAATTAAAATTAACTAGGTCAATCATATTCAAGGTTTTCTTTGCTAGTATCAAAAACTGTGTAACAAAAATAATTTAAATCAAAAATGGTCATTTCTACATTTCCAACCATTATATTCAATTGTGAATGAAGCAATCTGAGGATGAATCTTACTGGAGAAACTTACTGGAGAATTAACTTTCAAAAGAACTGCTTTGAATTTCAGATTCTCAGCTATTTGTCTGACTGAATTTTATCTCTAGGTGAAGAGTAGAGATAAATAAGCATATAATGTAATGTGGCCCTTCATAGAAATCTAGGGTGTAAATACAATGGAAACAATTAAATTCATGATTTGAGTTGTTAATCCTTTCTTTTTTTTCAAGCCTAGTTATTTAAATAGGACTATCTGCTTTGATTAGGTTTGGATTTTATATGAATGTCTGATGTCACTTTTTTTAAATATTAACTAGGATCCTAGACTCAGAAAATATACTCTTTATATATTCTTCTGAGCTACAATCTTCTACACATGACTACCTGTAAGACAGTAGCCTATAGCCACTTAACTGAGAAAAAAAAAAAAAGAAAATATACTCTTCAGGTATTAACTGCCTTAACCAATATTAGAGTGTATTCAAATAATTAATCTTTACAGACGGCTAAACTAACACATTTCATTCATTTGTCAATTGTCTCCTTTATAAACTGTGATGTGTGTACTACTGTAAGGTATTATATATTAATAAAACCTGCCAATTTTCCATAATAAATTGGACCCAATTTTATTTTGAAATGTGGCTGAGAATACCCAGTGAGGCTTCAACTACTGAATACCTCCAAAATCCTTAGCCTCAGCCCAGACTGGTCTATGAGTTCCAGATCATATGCTTTGCTAGTTGCTGAACATCTCCAGCTGCTTATCATATTCAATAGGATTTAACAACTCATTCTTTCTTTCTCTTACCAAACGTTATATTCCTCCTGTATTATCTCAATGACTGACATCACCAGATACCTCCAATGGTCCTAAACTCCAAAGAATTCCAATCTGGCTTCCATCTACACTAAGTGTTAGAAAATAATACATTAAGATCAGTAATATTCTTGATACTGTCAAACTTAAAATATATTTGCTGCCTTTATCTGACTTAACTCTAAGCAATAATCTACATGACTAAACTAGTCCCTCCTTTCTTCCTGAAACAGTTTCTTCTCTCGGCATTTATTATACCATATCTTTCTTCATTTTGCCACTTCTTTGTTGGCATTTTCTTTGCTGGCTGCTCTTCTTCCCACTGGCCCTTCAAATATTAGCATTCAGGAATTAATCCTGGGCCCTCATTATTTTTCTCTCTCTACAGTTCTTCTTTAGGTCATTGATATGGTTAGGCTTTGTGTCCTCACCAAAATCTCATCTTGAATTGTAATCCCCATAATCCCCACGTGTCAAGGGAGAGACCAAGTGGAGGTAACTGAATCATGGGGGCGGTTTCGCCCATGCTGTTCTCATGATAGTGAGTTTCCCATGACATCTGAATAGTTTTATAAGGGGCTCTTCCTGCTTCTTTTGGCACTTCTCCTTCCTGTTGCCTTATGAAGAAGGTGCCTTGCTTCCCCTTCACCTTCTGCCATGATTATAAGTTTCCTGAGGCCTCCCCAGCCATGCTGAACTGAGTCAATTAAATCTCTTTTCTTTATAAATTACCCTGTCTCATGTATTTCCTTACAGCAATATGAGAATGGACTAATACAGTAATTTTATACATTCTCATGGTTTTAAATGCCATACATACGTGGATGGACTCCTAACTTCTCCCTCAAAGCCATATATTCTTCTGAGCTACAATTTTCTACACATGACTGCCTACAAGACAGTAGCCTATAGCCACTTAATTATTTTATTTCTCAAATGTATTGTCTGAAGCTTAACTTTTGTTTTTCTCATTCCTCCTCATCGCAGTAAGTAGCACTGTCATCCAACTTGCTGCATGAGCAAGATACATGGGAATCATATTAGACCTCTGCTTCCCCTTTATCTCTCACTTCCCCAAGTTTAATGTGTCACTAATTAACTGTTAAGCTCACTTTCTAAATATTTAGCTCCCCCTTTACATCCTCACTTCTACTGCTTTAGTTCAAGTCATTACAATGTCTAATTGAAACTGTTGTTTAAAAGCCTCCTAATTTTCTCCCATCAATCCTAAACTTTCCTACCAAAAGCAATCATTCTAAAATGGAATTTGATCATACCATCACAAAACCCTGATTAAAAATACATTTCAGGTTACCCATAGGTTACAGTAAAAAGGTCCTTTACCAGTTGTCTCCAATGTACCTCCCTCCTATCCTTCATACCACATTCTCCAACCAAACATTTCATGTCTTACTCCCCATCACGTCATACTTTACCATACCCTTGTCCATGTAGTTTCTTCTGCCCTGAAGACCCTTCCATCTTTTGGAAATAAAAATCTACATAGACCTGAAATCCCAGTTCAAATATTATTTTTCTTTGAAAACATCTCAATTTGTCTTTATTCTTTAATAGTATTATTCCTCCATGCCTCTTTATAGCAGTTACCACATTATAGTACAGCAATTACTTTATATATCTGCCTGATATAGTTAGGCTCTGAGTCCCCACCCAAATCTCATTTTAAATTGTAATCCCCAGTGTTGGGGGAGGGACCTGGTGGGAAGTGACTGCATCACGGGGGCAGATTTCCCCTTTGCTATTCTCATGAGAGTGAGTTCTCACGAGATCTGGTTGTTTGCAAGTGTGTAACACTTCCCCCTTCACTCTTTCTCTGCTGCCAGCCATGTCAAGATGTGCTTGCTTCCACTGTGCCTTCTGCCATGATTACAAGTTTCCTGAGGCCTTCTCCAAAGCAGAAGCCTGTACAGCCAACGGAACCATGAGCCGATTAAACCTCTTTTCTTTATAAATGACAGTCTCACATACGTCTTTATAGCAGTGTGAGAACAAACTAATAGACTTCCTCTCTTTTGAAAATAAGGAGCTCTTTGAGGATGCAAACTACATCTTATTCATCTTAGTATCTCTAGCTGCCAAGAACATGGGGGCTTAAGATATAAAACTCTCTCCCAAAAAGTCAAGATATTGGTCTATTGGCCTTCTTCACCAATAATCCTATGACAAGAAGTAATTCTTCCTCTGGATTAACATGGAACACTCTCCAGTGGACCACAATCAGAGTCTCTTGTCACACTGGTGTGATATTGATAACATCAGTTTTAAAGTAAGAAACAAAGAATATTATTTTCGTGAATACTTTGTTGAAATTTTTGATTCAACAACTTTTTAACAAAACAAAGTGGATTCCATGTGTTCTCTAGAATAAGGTCATTGTAACTTGTTTGTATCCCACCAGGTCTTTTGGGAGAGAGAGAACACAACAGAACTGCCACTTACACCATCTTTTCAGCTGGAAGCAAGTTTGTAAACTTCTTTACTGATTCCCCACTTAAAGACAGTCTCTTTATTCTGCCCTTTGAATACCTTCTAGAAAAGTCTCTTTTGTTAATTCTGCTTGTATGCATTGGTCATCTCATCACCCCATCTTATTCCCTGAGCTGTAATCAGTTGTGATCATCACACATGGATTAATTGGATATACAAAATGCAAAGCAAAGGCACATTGCCTGCTAACACAAACATCGGAATAATACCTTAAATAAAAGGAATAGGAAAACTATTTTGGGGAAGTAGGAGGGAGAGATGGGCAGGTCATTCCATATCATGCCTGTGGCTTAAAAGAGAAAGAAATATGTCGGTATGAGATATAATATGCTCAGTATTATAAAATATCATCTATTGTCTGATTTTTGCCAGGAAAGCTCTGTTCCAGATCTCTTTCCAGAAATACTTTTAATTAGGAGCAAGTACTAAAGTATTAAAGGGACTATGACAAATAACACGGCTTGTGTTAAAAAGACAAAGGGTAAATCTTTTTTTGTTATGTGCTTTCATTATCTTGATTTTATCACTGCCCTTTGCCCAATCATCTTTTCACAGTTCTATTGAGGTTTAATGCCAACTAACCAGTCAAAATACTACTGTCAATAATCTTCCTCGTAGTTCTAAATGGATCCAACTTCTCTATAATCATCATATTAACATTTCAGGCTAGAGAGTGGTATAGCAGTATGCATATCAAGGATATTCCCCTACACTTGTGAAGTATACATCTATGAACCTTAAATAACAGTTGTGAACCCCAGGGATTATGAAAATTTAGTAAGGGTATGGGTCTCAATGTGTTTGACCACCTGGAAATGCATAATACATTCCAGGGGAAAGACACACTGAAGGAAACCCTTTGAAAAGATATTGGAGATCAATATTTTGATTACTTCATCAACACATGCTAGGTATTTCGGAGTATATGTTCTTTCTAAAGAAATGCTTATGAGCCGGCCAGGCGTGGTGGCTCACGCCTGTAATTCCAGCACGTTGGGAGGCCAAGGAGGGCAGATCACAAGGTCAGGAGATCGAGACCATCCTGGCTAACACGGTGAAACCCCGTCTCTACTAAAAAATACAAAAAATTAGCCGGGCGGGGTGGCAGGTGTCTATAGTCCCAGCTACTTGGGAGACTGAGGCAGGAGAATGGCATGAACCCAGAAGGCGGAGCTTGCAGTGAGTGGAGATCGCGCCACTGCACTCCAGCCTGGGCGACAGAGCAAGACTCCATCTCAAAGAAATGCTTATGAGTTGAAGCACAGTAACTGCACTTAAAGTACACTGAAGTTTGTTTATACCACCCTACAAGCTTAGAGACAGAGAAAACATACTGTTGGGTATATATGTGTTCACATATATACAATAACCTGGTTTTTCCAGTCATCCATTATGGAAATGAAGCTTTTATAACGTGCTAACCTCTAAAAGCACTACATTGATTAAACGGCAAACCTCTTAAAGTTACTCATATGATGCTACTTTATCCTCAATGAATAGCAGGAAAACAAATAAGCAATGATTTATTGTAAAGCTTGATGAAAAGTTAAAGAGAAAATAATATTGAAGCAATTAGCAAATTCATAAATTATAACATAGTAAAAAATGACCATAAAACAGAATACCTTGGTTTCAATCACTATCTCCCCATTTATTATCCGTGTTATCTTGGGCAAGTTATGTAATTTCTCTTTGCATTATTTTCCTCATGTATAAAATGGGACTAATAGGCCAGGCACGGTAGCTCATGCCTGTAATCCCAGCACTTTGGGAGGGTGAGGCAGGTGGATCATCTGAGGTCAGGAGTTCGAGACTAGCCTGGCCAACATGGAGAAACCCCTTCTCTACTAAAAATACAAAAAAAAAAAAAAAAAATAGCCAGGTACATTGGCGTGCATCTGTAATTCCAGCTACTTGGGAGGCTGAGGCAGGAGAATTGCTTGAACCTGGGAGGCAGAGGTTGCAGTGAACGAGATCTATCATTGCACTCCAGTCTGGGTAACAAGAGTGAAACTTCATCTCAAAAACGAAAGGAACTAATAGTAAGTAACCTCAAAGGATTATTGAGATGATAAAATGAGTTGATGCATGTAAGACAATTACAACAATGCTTAGCACAGAGTAAATATTATGTGTGAGTCATTATCATTATTTCTTTTCCACCTTTCATCTGCAAGTTTATTTAAATTGAATTTTTTTAAATGAACAAAATTACATCATTCACTGAGAAGTCAGAAAGTACACAAACTACCATTTAAGGTGCTGCATTTTGAAGGAAGGGGTTACTGAGAAAAGAGAGAAAGTGCTGAGATATATTCCAGACTCCAGTGATACTGATAATGATAGCAAATATAACTCTTCAAGGTAACATTTACCTTATTCCAACAAAGACAAATAATTAAGCACCCTTAGTGGTATTAGCTTCCTCTTAGCAAAGAAAAGGCACAGAAGAAAAAGAAAGATCCCAATTACCTTTATTTGATCATTATATACTGTATACAGGTATCAAAGTATCAGATGTAGCCCCCAAAATATGCATAACTATTACGTATCAATAAATAACAAACAAAACTTTTTCGGAAAAAACAGGGTAGAGGAGCCCAGAGCAGGCAGTATTGCAGAAAACACTTTGAGGGAGCTATGAAGAATAAGAGCCAGGTGCAGTGGCTGTCTATACTATGGCCTTCCTGGGCTGTCTCCAGACTATACGATACTGTTGTGAAAATTAGAAATGCACGCTCTAGTTGGAAATAGGCCTGTGGCTACATAGCTTGACAAGTAGAGCCCGTGTCAAATTTCAGCCCCTAATCAAACCATCAGCAAGGCACCCTTGTGCAATGCACAACTCTGGTTTATTGCCAGAACAACGAAATCCCTGGCTCAATCTTTAGTACCATGCCCCTACAAAGAGCTTCTTTGAAAGGCAGAAATGGAAAGACTGGGGTCTTCCAAACCTGGCACAAATAGCTTTTTCTACTGCTTAGCTCTCTACTTTCTCTAGGGTGAGGTTGACATTTTCTCTTTGCTAAACTCTCAGAATAAGTAAGGAATAACTGAGAAAACCAGAATCCAGTATAGTCTGGGACATGTACAAACAGCTGAGATTTTATGTAGAAATGTAAATAACTTCCATAAATTAAAAGATGTGGTTGTATGTGCAACTTAGCATAAGACATTAAAACAATGTTGATTATCCTTCGACATACATATGCATGACTCTCTATATGTTTTAAAATAACTATTATGATGTCACTTCTAGAAGACAAAAAACTCCATTACTAAAATTGTATGATTCATTTTATACTTTACTAATTAAAAATGTGAAGTGATAAACATCATAAACAGAAGGGAAACTAGTGGTCTTAAGAGTTGGTTTTTAAATTTCTTATATACTTCCTAGGGGCCCTCCAAAATAATTTATTTGGAGCTCACTAATCAAATAAACTAAGCTATCTTAGATGCAGGTTAGCAAATCTCAATTCCAATATACTTCCACATGCACTAATATACTGTTGAAAACATTATACCAAGAAGTTACATTACCTTCTAGAATGCAATTCTCCAACACTTTCATAGATGAGGTTATTATAATGGTGCTCAAATACATCTCTGCCAAACTGAAATACAGTAAAATAGTACAACTGGAATATTCTTCAATGGTCCTGGATATAGTTGCAAAGCTCAGACAATCCACTGAGAATTCAGGTTTGTTGCTAACTTTTCTGGATTAAAAAGATGAGGAAATCATCAACGATCACAATTACTTTACCAATTCCACTCATTCTGTAGGACTAAGTTCCTAGAGAAATGGCTGCTTAAGAACGGAGCATAAAGAAATAAGTGAGCGAGACCTTAGTGCTCCATCATAAATAACAATACAGCCACAATAAGAATACTTCGAAACTTACACAAAAGATTTTTTGTAACATATGCATGATCCATTTTGGCAGTTTATCAATAATTAACAAATGCCAAATTTACTATCAACCACAAGAACAAGATAATGCATACCGTTTAAAATTTCCTGGATAGGGAATATTATTTCTATGGGGAAGAGGACTTTGTGATGTGATGCTTTAAAGCCATTTAGCAGAAGATCCAAAAGAAGTGAAAGTCATTTCTTCTTTTTTTAAAATTAGAACAGATTTTTATGAGTACACTTTCAGTCCCCCTCAGATACACAAAGAATATAAAGATCTTTCTTAGATCATAGATTTAGTTAGAATGCGAATAAAATTCTCTCTTCACTAGAGCAAAGTTGTTCAATTTGTAATTAATTCACGCCTAGCACACAGTATGACCTCAGTCTACAGTAAATCAAAAGAAACACTTAGAAGTGCAATATTCATTTGACTAAATAGTTAAACACAGACAGAGAAGTAAAGATTGTCTCTACAGTCCAATCAAACGAAGCACAAATCCCTAGAGTTGAAGCAAAGGTTAATGATAAAGCAATACAATTTATTTCCATGTAGCAACACTAAACTAATTCGAGTTCCACTGTATTTTTTACTTTGTAAATGTTGATATAGTACATCCACAGATGGTTTTTCTAGATTATCACATTGTTTTAATCCTCTGACCACTTTTTCTGTCAACACTATCCTCTTCAGCCTTTTCTGATTCAGTGGCTACAATAAGATACTTATTGGACAGTACTATGTTTGGCTCAAGTCCCAAACCTACAACAGATCTTGATTCTTTGCTTTAAAAAAAAAAAAAAAAAATGTACTGCATCCAATTCATCAACAAGTCCTGCTGGATTCTGCTTCTGAAGATACGTTTTTCAAATTCCCCAACTCATATGCTTTTAAAATTACTTTCCCTAACCATCACACTTAAGCCCCCACCTAAGCACTTTCCCATCATATTACTGTATTTTATCTTCTTTAGAGCACCAATACTATCTGAAATTCACAGTAATATAATTACATGTTTATTATTATATTTTTACTGTTAGACTGTACGTTCTAAAAGAGTCAAGATCACATCTGCCTTAATCACAGCTATATCCCCCAAGGCCTAGACTAGCATCTGGCACAGAATAGACTCTCTCTCTCTCTCTCTACATATATATATATGTATATTTATAAATATAAGAATGTATAGAATAATGAATTTACTGAACATTATTAAGGAACCCATACTTTCTGGAAAGACTGTTTTGCTATATACTTCTTGAAAATAAAAAATGCATTTCCAAGAAAATATAAGCAGTTTTTGACAACAAAAAATTAATTAGCAATTCTATAAACCAAATGCCTACTGAGGTGGCAAGCATATTCCACCACTCTGAACAGTTTTTATCACTATCTTGGCTTTTCTTTTATTGGATACTCAACTGTTGTCTTCTCTATTCCCATTTCTAAACTTCAAAATACAGTGACCCCAAAGTTTACTGGATCTTTTTGATCATGTTGATATTTGAGTTTACAAAGTAATGAGAGGACTCAGATAAAAACAGGCTAGAAACAAGAGAATAACTAAGCAGAAGGGCTTTGGAAAACACTGTGTATCATAGTACACAATGATTCAGTTAATACACATCAGTTTAAGCATCTCTAAATAACAACAAAATAAAATTTGGATCCTAGGAGATTCTTGAAGGGAGTAGGAAGACATAGTTATCTTGAGTCTAAGTAAGCAAGCAGGGCCTAAAATACAGAAAGAAAGAGATGCTAGCATGGCAAAACAAGATAAACAAAATCCATTTCTACCACAGAGAATTCAGAGTTACTCATTCCATGGGTCATAGGTCTAATGGAGTAATAATCATTCTGTAAAAACTAGTAGTGTATGGCATATGATAGAAATTCAATACATATTTGCTGAATGAGCAAATAAGATGAGGAGGACAGCCTCAATGGCTGACTGGAAAAACTGCTAGAAAAATGCTGTTATCTCATTTCTACAGCAAATTAGTCTCTATGTAGGCCATCATTTCTTATTAACACCTATACACAGAAATGTATCTCCTAATACCCAAATATCAACTGATATAAGATTTGCGAAACAAAGTAAATTTCTTCCTATGTTAATTATGCAGGTGTCTGGGTCTGGTGAGAGAAGGGAGGCATGTATTTCTGAGAGACATAGGCAAAAGGACTATTTTATAAAGTTCAATTATGTCAAATTTAGGTTTATGATACTAGCTGCAAGGCTTATACAAAAAAATTTATCTTTGATTAAAATTTGGTCTCAAAAAAATCTTTAATCACTGCTTAGTAAAGGAGATTAGCATTAAATACCTCTAGAAAAATGTATTTTCCACAACCAGCAAATTCTAAACATTGGTTACTGTTAAGTCTATTGAATGGTTTATTTAACACATAGCTGGTGCCTTCATTAAAAGTTATTGGCACATCAAAGTATTGTGTGTTTTGACTGGCAAAGAGATGTCTAATATTTCATGTGCCCCAATTGCCAATCTCTATATGGTAAGGGAAAGAGGTTGCTTTAGTCCTATAAATTTCAGGGTACATGTCCTTAAGAGTCAAGGCATTATTAACACTTGCCTTAACTCTTGTATTTCTGTTATGTAAATATAAATAATAAAGCAGGGAATATTTTCATTTCCTCTACAAAGATATCAATGATGAATTTCAATATAAGTAAAATATTGACATTCTATAAACAGTCATGTCACAAACTCTAATGTCCTGGTAACTCTGTTACTTCCTACATACAAAGTTGGTTGGTCCTAAAGTCAACATCCTCAATGGCAGTGGTCAGGCTAAAGTTTGTTCAGAAATATTAAAATCAAACAAATTTTAAGTAACTATTGGTAGGTTTAATTATTCATAATATTCAACAATTAATATACATGCACATTGTTAATATTTCCATGCATCAAAGTCCATTTATATAACCTCCTTTTTGATTATTCATATTTAGAATATTTCATGTAATCCCTGAATCTAATTCAAAATTGGAAAGTGCAAAAAATTAGAAAAGAAAGCTTATGAACACCAAACGTTTAGTGAGCCAGTATGATAGGCATTAAATAAAATGATTCCTATAAATAAGTAGGCGTTTTTCATGCAAAAAATAGTGACATAGTATGATTTCAATTTAATAACTAATTTGACAAAAATTATTATAAAATTAAGCTTTCCACAACTTTTAATTGGTTTATATTTTTTCAAAACCTTTTAAAAGCAATCTATTTGAAACAGTATTTTAAAAAACGTAGTTTGATAAGTTGACATATTGATTCCTTTCAGTCAAAGAAGCATGCTGTCATGCCTGCCCCTGCTAACAGTCACCTCTTAGGAGATATTTGAAAATGACCTTGGAACTCAAAACCCCACACTTCCAAGACTATTAGGAAAGCATTAATATTTACATAACAGGCATGATAATATAATTTAGGTACTTAGGTTACAGCATTTCTAAGAGTCATATGAACTAGAGGCCTCAAGGAAGATTTAAAAACATTACTGACAATCTAATCCCATATGGCCCCTCCTTTCAGCAAGGGTAGATGGTAGGGAATAATAACCAATATACATATCAAAAGAAAGATAGTAATATTGGTTTAGAATCCTCAGTCTTTTACATGATAGTGAAATAAACTTGCAAAACATAGCAATTGCTTATAAAGGAATTCTGAATCATTCCCTATATAACAGTATATAAGGAATATATACTGTTTATATAGCAGTATCAATAGGAAAGACTGAAAAAATGCTTGTGTTTGGTACAAACACAAAATTGGAGGGATTAAAACAGCAGCAGCAACTTCTGTTACGGTTTCTCATGTCCTTCCAAAATTGCAAATGTCATCTTCAAGATTTGATTCTACAACAAGGACACTTAGATGTCAAGAATTAATACTACTACTCAGACTCAGAAGCAACTCAGAGAGACAGAGATGTGGATAGTCTGGAAACTCTACTGGAGCCAGAATATATCACTGATCCAGACAAATTCTCTTCCCTGCTGTCACACCCGTCCTGGTACTCAGATAAGCTTTAGACCTGTCAGGGCATGTATCAGGCCAGTGAAACAAGACTACAGTTCTACAATATGGTATATACTTCATAAATACATAAAAGGAAACTAGACTGCCAGTTATATAACTGACATCATGTAAATGAATTGGAAGCTGGCAGTTTGTATATTAATTAAGAGCGCTGGGTGGGAACTCAGCTTTCTTATCTGTTACCCTTGTAACCTTTGGTTAAGTCACTTAATCTCTCCATGACCCAGTTATCTCCCCTATATAATTGAAGATAACAACGTTGTCGTACAGGTTTTCTTTCATGAGAATTAATTAAATGGGTTAATATATACAAAATGTTCAGAACAATGTACAGTACGTAACAAATACCATATGAATCAACCCCTTTCTGTCTATGCTATCTGTGCTCCTGTTAAATAAACAGCTGCATTTCCAGCTCACATGTATATTCCTGGTTGGCCATTGCCCAACGGCTAAGGAAGATACAGGACCCTCAACAACTAGTCAACAGAATGCCCACAGACCAAAATGAATCTAGCACAGCTTATGAATTAATTCATTTTACATATATTTGTTGCAATTATAACCATATCATTCCTGAGACATTGGACCCTGACCAGCAATATCATTGTTGCTGCAAGAGACAAATAATGGAGATAATGAATTCAGACAGTCAACAAAAAGAGTTTCACAACTTAAAATAACACCCCAAATGGTACAAGTCCCTAGTAATTCTTTCGACCATACAGGAATTCAATACTAGATAACAGGATTTTGTTTAACATATGGCCCAGAGGAAACTTACGGCCTAAGAATGGACCTACATAGCAAATTTCCCAAAGGCCTAGAGCCCATTTTTTGCTTTGCTGCCAAAAGGTACAGATGATCTTTGAAAAGATCTCTAAACAATCCCTAAAGATCTGACCAGAGGTTGATTGTTGTCACTACTCCTTTTGCTTCTTACTTCTAGTCTAGGGGGACACAAATAGATCTGAGCTAAAGATACTAAAATACAAAAATAATATTACCATAAAAACATTTAATTACCTTTCCCTTCCACATATACCTTCAAAGTTCTGTACATTTGTTCCCCTCTATTAAAACAGATAACTGAAAGAAGCTACATATACCACATAAATACTAAATTATAAAAAGAGATTACCCATTTATAACCATTTGCAAAATTCATAAAAACCAGAACAAACTCTTAAGACCACTACTTTATTAGATTCTAACTAGGGTCCATCCTAATTAATTAAACTAATTTACTGGTAATAATTTTCAAGCAAATATTATGCAATGTATAAACATTGAGGCACAAATATCAACTGCCCACCAAGGAAAGTGATAATGGTATTCTCAAAAACATTATTAAATTGGAAAGAGTTGATAACAATAAATAATTGCCTTAATGTCGCTGAGGGTTTGAGGAAATGGAGACTGTCACTGGAACAAAATGCAAATGACACCATAATATTGATACAATGCAGAAAAGACTTTGTATGAGTAACTCTCTCTCTCTCTCAATAAACCTTAGTTAAAATATATATAGTTGTGTCCCTAAAAATAACAAAATCAAGAACTTATTGACTTGCCTTTTGAAAAAAATATAAGATCAATTATATATTGTTATATTGTGATATAGGCAGGCATAAAATTTAAAAAGCACGTTCAAAGGTCTTCATTATTCAACAATTTAAGAGAGCTATAATATGAAGCTGCTCTCAGGCACTGCTACTGCAGAAAGCAAATATTACCAGCTTAAAATGGCTGACAACTAGTTATCTTTCTCATCACATACATTTACCTGTGGCCAATTGTTTAAGTTGGTTAGAGCACTATGCTAATAACACCAAGGTCATGAATTCAATGCTTACTGAGTCAGTCAGCTTTGTTTTGCACCATGGCCACAAACTCTATCCCAGCCCCTTGTCATCATAAAAAAGTGTCACTAGTTACAGGAAGTATTAAGCAAATATGAATGACATGATCAGTTAAAAAACATTATTACTGAAAATCAAAACAGTATTATGCTCTACTAATTAGAGTGGGTGGCATCATCATTATATAAAGATAATAGACAATATTAGCAGACCAAAAAACTTTCAAGTAGAAAACACTAAAGGAAAAAAATCCCATTGCTTTCATAGAATATAAGGAACCCGCACCCCCGCCAAAAATATGGCTGATTCCAAGTCTTCTCAGGAACTGCTAAAAAACACTTCAGGAACCCCTTAGCTAAATTTTGCTGCAGTCTGACATACTAAAAAATGGCGTGTGTCCCAAAACCCTGCCTCAAATCTAAGAAATTTCCGATGAGTCTATCTGTGTATGTGTTCAGTTTATGCCCCGAAACGGATTATGAAACTGTCAAAAATGAATGTCTATACACTATATTACAAAGATTTCAGAACCATATGCTGATCTATCATGCAGCTATATTAATATTTGCTAATTCAATCAATCATTAAAATGCTTAAATTGTCAGCATTCAGAAAACAAAAGCATATAAAATAGAACCAAAATGCCAATAATTAATAGGGATGTGATCTGATTCTGCAAGAGCAAATAGTAAGTAAAACCTATGAGAGGAGTGATAGCATCTTTATCACTGCTGTTAGTGGAACAAAAGGTACCTAATCAAACCAGCTTCTCTTTTCAAAGAAAATTACAAATACCCTAACAGCATCACATGTCACAGAGTAGTTACTTTTTGTTACCTACTATTAAAAGCAATTACATGCTAGGAAACAACACATTCCTAACACATTGCCAGAAGCAAGTTATCAGTTTATTCTTATCACATGAAGCCAGGCACAGTCAACTCTCACTAAGCCATTCTAAGGGAGGAACTATTGTTAATTCACAGTAGTTGTACTTGCCATTTGAATGCATCACATATTTTGCTTAGACTCCTACAAAATTAATTTAATTAATTAACAGCCATCCAATGATCCTTAAGCCAGTATCAACAGATGACAAAGAACAAGAGGAAACAGTGCCAGGAAGCAGGGGGAAATCAGACTAGTATTAATATGTGGCCATGGATAAAACAAAGGCAGACCAGGCATACAATGGAAAACTTAATCTAGGGTGGTTAGTAACCTCAATATATTTTTACTCTTTCTAGATTGGTTTTATATTGAGAGACATGTTTCAATATGTTGTAAACGATTTAGTGGGCAAGTGGAGTCATTCGGTTCTGTCTTTTGTGAGAACATTTTTACTGGGTCCAATTAATAGAAATGTATTAATACTCTACATAAACTAGGTAGAATTGAGTAGGCAAGAATAAGGTACTCCAGAGGTTACAAATTCATATATTAATACCCTTATCCTTGTCCTGTGGGGCAGATAAAGGGATCTTGAAGTGAGATTTTTGATAGTGGAGCCATAGGCACAGTTATACTACAGAGTAATCCAGTAAAGTAGTGTTTAAAAGCACAAACTGTGGATTCAGGATTGTGCTAATACATCCTATTTCCAAGTCTTTGTTCATGCCATAAGCATAGCAAAGTAATGTAGCATGGAGGCTATGGAATCACCCTGCTTGAGCTTGATTTCAAGCTCCACTTTGCTCATCTGCAATTATGTCAATAACAGTACCTGCTGCATAGGGCAGAAAACAAAATTGAAGGTAATAATCCATGTCAAAACTTCACAAAGTACCTGGCATATAGTGAAGGCACAACAAATATTAACACATAATTATTGAAATTGTCAGTTTGTTTTGAATCTGTGATACATATTTATCTTCATTCTCATAAAACCTTTTGATATTCTATTGATTATTATTGTATTTCAGTTATTTTTAAAGAGACAATAAGACATTAAAAATTTTACTTAGAATCAAACAACACATCAAGAAATGGACATATATTTCAGCCCACTAAAGTTGTTTATTTAAGTAGGCCAACCATACATTTTAAAACTTTATTGACTAAATCAACCACGACCACTTTTGAAACAAACAAAAAAAAAAATCTAAGTTTCACATTTGAAAACTTTAAAGAAAATATGTGATTATGTATACACTTTTTTTTCCCCCCTAAGATAGGGTCTCACTCTGTCATCAAGGCTACATTGTAGTGGCATGATCACAGCTCACTGCAGCCTCAACCTCCCTGGGTTCAGGTGATCTTTCCACCTCAGTCTTCCAAGTAGTTGGGACCACAGGTGCATGCCACCATGCCTGGCCTTTTTTTTTTTTTTCTTTTTTTTGTAGAGATGGGGTTTCACCATGTTTCCCAGGCTGGTCTTGAACTCATGGTCTCATGCAATCTGCCCACCTCGGCCTCCCAAAGTGCTGGGATTACAGGCATGAGCCACTGTACCCGGCCCACTGTATACATTTTTTAAAAACACCCAAATGAAGTGAATTACTAAATCATGGGAACATAAGTGTACAAATTAACATTAGCAAATGGCCACAGCCAGACTCAATTATACAGATCTCTGGTATTTAATGAGTAATAAGAAGGATTTTTCAAGAAACAGATTCATATTCTATAAATATACATACATATATACACACACACACTGAATGAATTACTAAAGATGGTGAGTTCCTACTGATAGCGATAGGAGACAGAGAAACTCTAGGCAGAAAAGGGCAAGGTCCCTGGCGAGGGCTCCACCTTCAAGCAGGGAGCCGTGGCCCACAGTGAAAACTTTATATCCCCGTTTTCCCACTTGAAAGTTGTTTTTCCCAAAACCAACTCTGACCTACCCTGCCCTCCACCCTGTACCCATAAAAACCCTAGGTTCCAGTGACAGAGAGCAGAGAAGAGGAGAGGAGAAGCAGCAGCTGAACGTTGGAGAGAAGCAGCTTGACTTCAGAGGGACGGCTTGATGGCGGGACTTTAGAAATGGACTTCAGGGGAGGAAGACCTTCCCGCTACATCCCCTTTCCAGCTTTCCTTCCTGCGAAGAGCCACTTCCATTGGCAATAACATCACCTACATTTACTATCCTTAAATTCAATTGTGTGACCTGATTTTTCCTGGATGCCAGACAAGAGTTCAGGGTACAGAAGGCTGTTACACTGACTCTCTGCCCTCGTGAAAAGGAACAGGGTCTACTGAGCTGGTAAACACTTAAGCCATCTGCAGACGGCAAAGCTATAAGACCTTTGCCTGTAACACTCCTTCTGGGGCTTCAGGGGTTGTGGGTACTCCCCCTAGATGCTGCTGCAGGGCCCGCACCAAAGTTTTGCTTCTACTGACACTCAGAAGTACTTGCCCTGGCTCCTGCACCCAATCAGCTGTGCTCCCCTTCCTGCAAGGGGTGGAGCGCAGCAGACCCAAGCAATTGCATCCAGTCAAAGCAGCTAACTAGCTCCAGTGCCCTCATTCCAGTTCCCGCCAGTGAAGGAGTCTGGGAAAATTTCCTGTTTCATTACTGTATGACTAAATAATTATGGATTAGTACTCATACCTTATTGTACTTGCCTTGGTGCAATGAAACTAAGTATATATAACTGTAACTCATTTGTGTGTTACATACTTATATTTCCCAGAAGCTGTGGAACATGAGAGAAAACAATAGTAAACAGAAATGGTTTCTCCTTCCTGCAAGTTCGGTGTCTAATGAGGGATATGAATGAGTAAAGACAATGATAGTAAATTGTGAAGACTGTATTCTGACGGAAGTGTCATCTAAATACAAGCCAAATGAAGAACTGGTTAAATTAAAGTGTGTTCAGGGAGAAGTCCCCAAGTCTTTTAAGTGTCTCTGTTCCAGGAACAAAAGAGTTCAGTCTAAGTACAATTTAGTGGGAGTGAAATGGTAAATAACCTTGAAACACATGAGAAGGAGTTTCAATCTCCTCCTGAAGATAAGAGGTAGTCAGTGAAATGTTCCAAACATGCGAATGCCATGATCACCACAAAACAGGAGAGAAGGCAGAAAGACCAATTAGGATTCTGTTGAAGTCAGAATGGACTTTTTTGAAGCAAATGGACTTTTATGAGCTGCCCTACTGAGAGGTCCATGAGCAAGGAACCAAGGGTGGGTTCTGGACAACAAACACCCAAGAATGAAGGCCCTCAGTCCAATTGCTCTGGAGGAACTGAATCCTGCCAATCATATGAATGAGCTTAGGAACAAATCATTCACCAGTCAAGCCTTCACACAGGACCACAACCCTGACAACATCTTACATGCAGTCTTGTGAGGGACTTTGAAACAGAGGACTGAGCTGAGATCTGTCAAGATTCCTGAATGTGTGAGAAAATAAATGAGTCTTCTCTTAATTGCTAAATTTTGGGATATTGGGTTATGCAGCTATAGGTAATTCATATTATTCACAACAATAAAATAAAAAGTTAAAGTTCTTCCAACATGATAGTCATACACAAAATGTTAATCTGTTTTCAGGTGCAGTTGTATTCCTAGAAGCATGCATTAAAATAGACGAGATATTTTTCTGTTATAATTTTGAATTTCCTGGGACATCTCCCATTAGGTGTTTGCCGGACACCTAATAACAAAATTTAGCTTGTTGAATCAGCACACTTACTTCACAAGATGATAAGAATTGTTTTAAAAATAACATTAGTGATTACTGTAATAATAATAATAATATAAATGGGGCTATCTTTAGGCAAAACTGAGTAATGAACACAAATTACTGAAATACAGTTTGAAAAGAATGCATTAAATTTGTCTCACCAACAAGGATTAACTGACTAAATGGAAGATTACCTGTATATAATGCTTCAGAAAAGCTACCAGCTTTGAACCTCTCTAAATTAATTTCTTAAATCAGACAAATCTCTTGTTCTTTTATCATGCAAGATATACTCTGGAACTGGTTTAACTGCCATAAATATCCAGTAAGAACAAAGCACAGCTCCTTGTAGTTTTATACAGCAATGTTACAATTTCCCCCTGGATTTCAATGTAAACAATTTCTATTTGCTAATATAAAACTAATCTACTGGCCAGGTGCGGTGGCTCACGCCTGTAATCCCAGCACTTTGGGAGGCTGAGGTGGGTGAATTACTTGAGGTCAGGAATTTGAGACCAGCCTGGCCAACATGGTGAAACGCCATCTCTACTAAAAATACAAAAATTAGCTGGGCATGGTGGTACGCACCTATAATCCCAGCTACTTGGGAGGGTGAGGCAGGAGAATCGCTTGAACCTGGGAGGCGTAGGTTGCAGTGAGCTGAGATTATGCCACTGCACTCCATCCTGGGCAACAGAGCAACACTCTGTGTTAAAAAAACAAAACAAAACAAAACAAAAAACTAATTTACTCAGAATAATGTTTCAAATATGAATGAGAAGCTATATGAGTTAGAAATGCTATGAACAGAACACTTGTTATTGTGCTTAATCTGTATATTTATTAGCAAAAATCACTGAAATGGGGGAAAGGCAGTCTCACTAACTCTTAGCTAAAAGTGTCATATTAAAATAACACAAGGTATCTATAATGTTATGAAGCTAACTTCAAAAGAGTCCAAGTGAAAAATTGATTTCATTACTTCATGCATCTCAACTATATTAATATATCATTACCAAATGCCTAATGACATGAAGACCACACTCCTTCACTCATTATTAGAAAAGACAGACTTCAAGTCATGGCAATGTTTTACACTGACGGATTCTACATAGAAAATGCCTAAAAAAATCTAAGTTATAGAAAGAAACTTATTTCTTTCCATGGATAATGTACAGCTTCCTAGTTTTGGTTTGAGCTCTGAAGAACTGTCTTTAGTGTCAGGATAATAGGATTACATATTTCACAAGACAATACGATACATGTGGAACTATATGATTAACCATATGAAAAAGGAATCAGTTAACTGTGCAACAAAATGCACAAATTACTAAGGGCATAGAAGCTATTAAAAGTCATTGTTACAGCATACAGAAGTGATTAAGAAGAAACTTGGGCTCAAATGACCATTTTGCCACTTACTAGATATGTAAATAAAATATTGCTTAATCTCCCATAGTCTCAGTTTCTTAACTGATAAAACAACAATACAAGTACCTAGGGTTTGGTATGAGGTTGGTATGATATGGATTTAAAATAATTATCATAGCTCTTGGGATATAATGTTTAATAAATGTGCTATTATTGTTTTAATTATAATTATTACTATTATTGCTGTTACTAGATGTTGTAAAGATGGTATTATATTAATAGAAGTAGTAAAATCACCACATATCATCAATATGTAAAGATGGAGCTATTTTGAAGTCTATTTGTTTAGAAGGCAGAAGATACTCTCTTTCTCTCTACAATTGGTGACTTATAATTAAACAATGCCATGTATCTCTGGCTGAAACATCCCTTGTTCCTTCTTTTACATAAAGGAGGTGATTAATGGTAGAAAATGACAACTGGAAATGAATGTGTGCCATCATAAGTTGAAACACTTAAAATGTCCGTAAGGAAAAAAAAGGCTTTGGTAAAGTGATATACAAAAATAATAATTTTTATTCAGAAATCCGAAAAACTTTAGATATAATTAAAATAATGAAATTATGGGCCAGGCACAGTGGCTTATGCCTGTAATCCTAGCACTTTGGGAGACCAAGGCAGGTGGATTGCTTGAGCCCAGAAGTTTGAGATCACCTTGGGCAACATGGTGAAACTCTATTCCTACAAAAAATTAGCCAGCTGTGGTGGTGCACACTTATAGTCCCAGCTACCGGGGAGGTTGAGGTGGGAGGATCACATTACCCTGGGAGGTCCAGGCTGCAGTGAGCTGCAATCACGTCACTGCACTCCAGCCTGGGTGACAGAGTGTGTGTGAGAGAGAGAGAGAGAGAGAAAGGGAGAGAGAGAGAAAGAGAAAGAAGGAAAGGAAAGGAAAGGAAAGGAAAGGAAAGGAAAGGAAAGGAAAGGAAAGGAAAGGAAAGGAAAGGAAAGGAAAGGAAAGGAAAGGAAAGGAAAGGAAAGGAAAGGAAAGGAAAGGAAAACAGAAGGAAGGAAGGAAGGAAGGAAGGAAGGAAGGAAGGAAGGAAGGAAGGAAGGAAGGAAGAGAAAATTATGTACAGGTACTGCAATGGACTGAATGTTTATGTCCCCCCTTAAATTCATATGTTCCAACCTACACACAAGGTGATGGTATCAGGAGGTGGGGCCTTTGAGAGGTGATTATGTCATCAGGGCAGACCCTTCATGATTGTATTAGTGCTCTTATAACAAAGACTCCAGAAACAGAGCTCACCACTTCCAACAGGTGAAGTTACAGAAAGAAGCTACCCTCCATAATCCAGAAAGTAGGCCCTCACAAGACACCAAATATACCAGTATTTTGATATTGGATTCTTAGTCTCCAGAAGTGTGAGAAATAAACTTCTGTTGTTTATAAGCTACCCAATTTATGGTATTTTGTGATAGCAGCCCAAACACACTGAGACACTTAAGTATGGCTTTTAGTTTGCTGCCTGAAAGAATTAAGTCTTCCTGGTTTGTTACCGTATACATTAAAGCTTATACTACAGAAGGATGCATGTTGTGTCATTAAGATGACAAATTATTTGTTAGGACATGAACTCTCTCTGGACACGTTAGCACCACCTTATAAGGGCTGTGCACTCTGAGACTGACATCTCATTAATTTCAAGTCAATTGCAAAAATTTCTATATTATGAAGACAAAGATGAATTACACTTTACCACTCTTTTGTCTTTTCATTAGTTCACTAAACAGAGAAGACTGTACTGAGCAACCAAGCAAGGGTGGGTATCTTCAGAAGCAGCCAGTTGACTCTAAGACTAAGAAACACACATTAAAATATGATCCTAAAGAAAAAGTGCTTTTACATACACACATCTTTAAACTCAGTTACACCATAAGGTTGAAGCTATGTCCAATATTTCAAGCACTGCAAAATGACATTTATATGTATTTCAAATATTTATAACACCTCTATTTTCTGTTATTATTAAAGCTAAATTGCACTACAGAAATATATTATTAAAGAAGCTAAATTTTATTAAGCTCTTATGTTTATTTCTTGTATTTCCTCCAAGCAACATTAAAAGCAAAGAAATTGCCTACAACTTCTACCCACACTATCTTTGTTCTTCCTGAAGCCTCTAGAGAACCCTAGAAATTCTAATTAGAATTAGCAGTTATAAGCTACATATTTTATTATTATTTCAAATTTAGTTAATATGAACCATCATTACTTTAAATCTTATATAATATCATTATTGTCTATAATTACTATAGTTTTTAAAGGAGAATGACACTACCATTCTAGCCTTGATGGTTATATGCCCCCAAATATCATCAAATCGAATAATAAACAAAACTAGAACATATATACAAATTCCAACACTTACATATATGATACATATTCAAAGCTACTAACAGGATATTCTCCAGCTGTTTCTAACATATATATTTCATGAATTCAGAGAGTATTTTGAAATATATTTTGTAATATGACATTATTATGGCTTGTGAGTAGAACGTAAATGTCATAAGCATGAAGGTACAAGATTTGGGAACTAGAATAGACCTTAGAGATGCAGATTAGGAATTCATACTAGTCAGGATATCATCATATCTTACCTAGTCTACTGATACTTACTCACAATCAATGATCTATTACCTATCTATATATTCCCATCACCTATCTGTCCCCAAAGGTCTATTCAAGGGCTAATCACCAAATTACTAAACCACTAATGCTTAAAGAATAAAACCCAAATTCTTCAGTGTGAAGTTTCCTTACCACCTATGCCACAAAGTCTCTTCATTCCAGAGTCCTGACCCAAGGCTGACTGCCTGTGCCTTCAATGCAGTATGCCTTTCACTCCTCCTTATTAATAAATTAAATGAACAGTAGATCATTGGCCCAAGCCTGTCTCCAAACTTTAAGTTCCAACTTAACAAATGGAAACCTAAAGACGGAGTACAGTCATCCCTTAGTATCAACCGCGGATTGGTTCCAGGAGTACTTGCAGATACCAAAATATACAAATATTTGGTCAGGTGCAGTGGATCATGCCTGTAATCCCAGCACTTTGGGAGGATGAGGTGGGCGGATCACCTAAGGTCGGGAGTTCAAGACCAGCCTGACCAATGTGGAGAAACCCTGTCTCTACCAAAAATACAAAATTAGCCGGGCGTGGTGGCGCATGCCTGTAATCCCAGCTACTCAGGAGGCTGAGGCAGGAGAATCACTTGAACCAAGGAGGTGGAGGTTGCGGTGAGCTGAGATCATGCCATTGCCCTCCAGCCTGGGCAACAAGAGCGAAACTCCGTCTCAAAAACAAAAACAAAAAAAAAGAAAATATTCAAATACCTGATATAAAATGGCATAATATTCATATAGAAGCTATGCACATCCTCCCATATACTTTAAATCATCTCTAGATTCGTTATAATACCTAAATATTATGTTGATGCAAAAATAATTGCAGTTTCTGCCATTAATGTAAATACTATGTAAATAGTTGTTATACTGTATTTTTTACATTTCTTTCTTTTGAGACCCTGTCATCCTGGCTGGAGTGCAGGAGCACAATCATGGCTCACTGCAGCCTCAGCTTCCCAGGTTCAAGTGACCCTCCCACTTCAGCCTCCCAAGTAACTGGGACTCCAGGTGCATTATCACCACACCCAGTTAATTTTTTTACTTTCTGCAGAGATGGGGTCTCACGACGTTGCCCAGGCTGGTCTCAAAGTCCTGAGTCCAAATGATCCTCCCACCTTGGCCTCCCAAAGTGCTGAGATTATAGGCATGAGTCACCATGCCCAGTATATTATTATTTTTTTTTTTCAAATATTTTCTGTCCATGGTTGGTTGAATCCACGGATGCAGAGGCCTACGCAGAGATGAAACGCCAACTGTGTATTTTAAACAGCTAAGCTTCAGCCAATCACAGCCAAACTTCAGCCAATTGTAGGCAGCCAACTGATGAGCCTATTCCCAAACAAGGCAAATGCCTCATCACACCACACCCAAATGAGATAAATGACTATCTGTAGACAATTAGACGATTTTTCTACTTTGTTCCCGTGTTCATACTATAAAAGGTTGAGGCTCACACTGAAACCCTGCTGGTTCTGAATGCTGACCAATTAATGAATGATTCCTTGCTCAAATGAATTCTGTTAAATTTGATTTGTCTCCAGTTTTTCTTTTAACATTTTACTAATGGTATTCTCTAGCTAGAATGCCATCTTTCCTTCCTTCTTCCCCTACAGAAATTCTATTAAAATTTCAAGCCCCAACTCTAATTATACTACCTCTAGGATCTCCATTGACCCTACTCAAAATTAATTATTTGTTTTTGTACCTCAATGGCTTTAAAAAAATATTTACTCTAACATTACTACAACTTGACTAAATATACTGGGCATCCTCCTACCTCTCTCAGTAGGTTGTGAGTTCCCTGGTACCTGGACAAGATCTTATTCATTTCTTTCCCTCCCATTTAGTATAGAACCTCGCACACAATAGGTACCATACAAACTTAACCTAAATGAAATGAGAGATCCATTCTTTCCTAAAACAGAAATGATCTGTTTTTAAATAACACAATAAAATAGTTTTATCTAAAACTCTAACAGTAATTTAAATAGGAAGTATAATTTTATGCTACCTTCATGTATTAAATATTTGAACATTTAAATATTATAGATATCAGAACTAGTGTATTTTAAAGCTCCTATTTAGCTCTTAAACAACTTCCTGAAAAATAGACTTGTAGTGCTTTACAGTACACTTAGCGAGGACAGAGGCATGAGCTCTCCTATGTTCTTGCAGTAGTGAAAAAGAGTCAGAGGTTTTAGAACACTGGTCTAAGAGGTTTGGAAATAGGTATTAGCAAAAACAGGAATGATGCTCCTTCCAGAATGCAGCTGAGTGAGCTGCAATGAACAGCAAAATGGGGGAAAAAGGTGCCCTAGAGATAAGAAAACCAGGGCGATGAAGTTTAAGTTTGATGAAAGCAGACCCTCCTGCTGATTTCTTACTAAACCTGCCACCTATTGACCACATTATGAATCAAGGCACTGCGAATGACAAGGAACTTCAGCGATTACAGTAACATCAATCAATAGTTACTGCGGGTTACAAAAGAATGGCAGTTTAGTAACATTAAAATTTATTTTACCTATGGTGTGTATGTCTGAAATAGGCTATGATGCATAATTGATCCTGTATATGTCTTTTCAGAAGTAAATTTTAGTAAAAGTCATGGTACTGAAAGGTGATCCTTTCCAAATTTCTACTTAAATATCCACAATTAGGGAAGTCGTAGTAGTGTGAAATAGAAAAATCAAAGAATCAAAGTTAAGAGGAATGAAAATAAAGCTTTCTCAGCAATACATACATGAAAGGTTTTATATGAATTTTGTTTGGTTTTGATTTGGTTTGATTAGGTTTTGGCAGCTGCAGTAAGAATTGCTTCAATTCTGACTGATTAGCTCTACCAAGTGCTGAAAAGAAGAGCAGTAAATTTTGCTGAATTAACAGTTGTACTGAAGCATCAATAACTAAGACACACACACACACACACACACACACACACAGCATCAGGTTAAATGAAAGGGATACCAATGTGCCGAGTGCTTTAAATATATAACCTTGTTTAATTCTCACAATACTACCAGGTAAACATTAGTCTATTCATTTTATGCATGAGAAAATTCAGTCTCCGAGGTTACAAGTATCACAGCTGGAATGCAAGTATGTGCGAATTTATTTCCTCTGGCTTTTCGTACTATACCACGCTATCTTTAATGGGTTTTACACTTACCTCACTGTCTCTTACTTCAGGTTCTTCATTGGCAAAATAAAGAGTCTGTGCTTAATAACTTCTAAGATCCAGACTAACTCTAAAATTATATAAAATCTATGATTCTTGTAGCATTCAATTCAAATAAGTCCAAAATCTAAAGAGTAAATGCTCAATAGAAAATTTTCAAAGAAATGGAGGGAGAAGTTTACAGAAAAAGAAATTTTATGCTTTACAGAAATCAAAATTTTTTTGGAATAAATGAAAAGAGACACGACATACCAAAATCTTGGGGATGCAGCAAAAGCAGTATTAAAAGGGAAGTTAATAGCACTAAAGGCCTACCTGAAAAAGTTAGAAAAATCTCAAATTAAAGATCTAGCTTCACACCTAGAGGAAGCAGAAAAACAAGAGCAAATCATTGCAAAAGCTAGCACAGGAAATGAATAAAACCAGAGAAGAACTGAATGACATTGATACCCAAAAATCCACACAAAGAATTAACTAAACCAAAAGTTGATTATATGAATGCATAAACAAGATAAATGGACTACTACCTACATTAAAAAAGAAAAAAAGAGGCCATCCAAATAAGCACAATAAAAAACAACAAAGGTGACATTACAAATGATCCTGCAGAAAAACAAAAGATCCTCAGAGACTGTTATGTATACTTCTGTGCAAACCAACTACAAAATATAGAGGAGATATATAAGTTTCCTAGAAACACACAACCTCCCAAGATTGAATCGGGAAGAAACTGAAACCCGGAACAGACAAATATTGAGTTCCAAAATTAAATCAGTAAATAAAAAAACAAACAACAACAACAAAAAAAACTTAACGACAAAAAACAAACAAACAAACAAAAACAAACAAACAAAAAAACCCAGAACAGACAGTTTCACAGCTGAAGTCTGCCAGACATAAAAAGAAGAGCTGGTACCAATTCTACTGAAACTGTTTCAAAACACTGAAGAGGAGGGACTCCTCCATAACTCTATGAAGCCAGCATCACCCTGATAGCAAAACCTGGCAAAGAAACAACAGAACGTGAAAACTATAGGCCAATATCTCTAATGAACATAGACACAAAAATTCCCAACAAAATACCAGCAAACCAAATCAAGCACATCAGAAAGTTACTTTGGCAAGATCAAGTAGGCTTTATTTCTGGGATTCAATGTTTGTCAACGTTGATAAATAAGTGTGATTCATCATATAAACAGAACTAAAAACAAAAACCATATGATAATCTCAATAGACATGGAAAAAGCCATCAATAAGATCCAGCATCCCTTCATGATAAAAATCCACAAGAAACTAGGCATACCTCAAAATAATAAGAGCTATCTATGACAAGCCCACGGCCAACATCATACTGAATGGAGGAAAGCTGGAAGCACTTCCCTTGAGAACTGGAATAAGACAAGGATGCCCACTCTCATCGTTCCTATTAAACGTAGTACTGGAAGTCCTTGGAAGAGCAATCAGTCAAGAGAAAGAAATAAAAGATATCCGAATAGAAAAAGATGTCAAAGTATCTCTCCTCACAGACGATATGATCCTATACCTAGAAAACACTAAAGACTGCCAAAAGGTTCCTGGAACACAAACAATTTCAGTAAAGTTTCAAAATACAAACTCAAATGACTCTCAAGCTGAGAGCCAAAACAAGAACACAGCATCATTTACAATAGGCACAAAAAATGAAATACCTAGGTATACACATCTAACCAAGAAGGTGAAAGATCTCTACAAGGAGAGCCACAAAACATGGCTAAAAGAAATAATGAGTGACACAAACAAATGGAAGAACATCTCATGCTCATAAATTGGATGAGTCAATATCATTATAATAGCCATACTGCCCAAAGCAATTTACAGATTCAATAATATTCCTACCAAACTACCAACGTCCTTTTTCACAGGCTTAGAAAAAACTATTCTAAAATTCACATGGAATCAGAAAAGAGCCCAAATAGCCAGAGCAATCCTAAGCAAAAAGCACAAAGCCAGAGGCATCATATTACCAGACTTCAAACTATATTACTAGGCTACAGTAACCAAAACAGCATGGTACTGGTACAAAAATAGACACATAGACCAACAGAACAGACTAAGAGAACCAAGAAATAAAGCTGCACACCTACAGCCATCTGAATTTTGACAAAGTCAAACAAAAATAAGCAATGGAGAAAGGACTACCTATTCAATAAATGCTGCTGTGATAACTGGCTAGCCATATGCAGAAGAACAAAACTGAAACCCTGTCTTTCACCGTACACAAAAAGTAAGTCAGAATGGATTAAAGAATTAAATATAAGACCTCAAACTATGAAAATCCTATAAGAAAACCTAAAACACCATTCTGGACATCTGCCTCGGGAAATAACTCATGACTACGTTTTCAAAAGCAACTGTAACAAAAATTGATGAGTGGGACTTAACTTAACTAACGAGCTTCTGCACAGCAAAAGAAACTATCAATGGAATAAATAGACAACCTGCGCAATGGAAGAAAATATTCACAAACTATGCATCTGACAAAGATCTAATACCCAGAATCTATAAGGAACTTAAAGAAATCAACAACCAAAAAACAAATAACCCCATTAAAAAGTGGGCAAAGAACATGAACATACACTTCTCAAAAGAAGACATATGGGCCAGGCATGGTGGCTCACACCTGTAATCCCAGCACTTTGGAAGGCTGAGGCAGGCGGATCACCTGAGGTCAAGACCAGCCTGTCCAACATAGTGAAATCTCGTCTCTACTAAAAATACAAAAATTAGCTGGGCATGGTCGCGGGCACCTGTAATCCCAGCTACTGGAGAGTCTGAGGCAGGAGAATCACTTGAACCCAGAAGGCAGAGATTGCAGTGGGTTGAGATCGCACCATCACACTCCAGCCAGGGCAACAAGAGTGAAACTCTGTCTCAAAAAAATAAAAATAAAAATAAAAAGACATACAAGAGGCTGACAAACATATGAAAAAATGCTCATAACACTAACGAAACCACAGTAAGATACCATCTCACATGAATCAGCATGACTATTACTAAAAAGCCAAAAAAAAAAAAAAACCCAAAGAGATGCTGGCAAGGCTGTGGAGAAAACAGAACACTTATACACTGTTGGTAAGAATGTAAATTAGTTCAGCCACTATAGAAAGCAGTTCGGAGAATTCTCAAATAACTTAAAACAGAACTACCATTCTACTCAGCAATCACATTACTAGGTTTAAATCCAAAAGAAAAGAAATCATTTCCCCCAAAAGACATATGCACTTTTATGTGCATCACAGCACTGTTTACAATAGCGAAGACATGGAATCAATCTAGGTGCCCACCAACAGTGGATTGGATAAAGAAAATGTGGTACATATACACCATGGAATACTATGCAACCATAATTTTAAAAAATCATATCCTGGCCGGGCACGGTGGCTCACGCCTGTAATCCTAGCACTTTGGGGGGCCGAGGTGGGTGGATTACCTGAGGCCAGGAGTTTGAGACTAGCCTGGCCAACATGGCGAAACCCCATCTCTACTAAAAATACAAAAATTAGCTAGGCGTGGTGGGCGCCTGTAATCCCAGATACTCGGGAGGCTGAGGCAGGAGAACTGCTTGAACTCGAGAGGCAGACAGTGCAGTGAGCCAAGATTGCATCATTGCACTCCAGCCTGGGCAACAAGACCGAAACTCTGTCTCAAATCAATCAGTCAATCAATCAATCAATCAATCATACCCTTTGCAGTAACATGGATGCAGCTGGAGGCCATTATCCTAAGCAAATTAATGCAGGAACAGAAAATTAAATATTGCATATTCTCACTTATAAGTGGGAGCTAAAGACTGGATATTCTTGGACACAAAGATGGGAATAGTCACTAGGGGCTAATAGAGAACAGAGGGAGGGAAGAGGGTAACTAATGGTCAGGTACTATGCTCATCGTTACCTGGATGATGGGATCATTTGCATCCCAAACCTCAGAATCATGTAACATACCCATGTAACAATCCTGCACATGTACCCCCTGAATATAAAATAAGAGTTAAAATTATTTTTAAAAAGGAAAGTAAAATAAAATTGCCTGTGAATATAAGAAAATGTGCTCAATCTCACTCTGTATTCAAAAAACAAAAATTATAACAACAATGATTTACCATTTTCACCTCTGAGGTGGGCAAAGATTTTGGGAAAACAGATATTCATATATATTCTTTGTGACACTATAAATTGATACAAATTCATCAGAATGCAATTTCATACTATCGTTAAAATTTGTAAATGTACACAGCATTTTATCCAGGAATTTTACTTGTAGAATTTGTGAAACACAGCATATATAGAGTCATGTTCACCACAGCAATTCTTAAACAAGCAAAAGACTAGAACTAATCTAAATAGCCATTAATATGGGATTAATTAAATTAAGATAGGCCCATACACAACATTCTATGCAGTATGTAAAAAGAACACAGTAGATAAACACAAGCACCTACAGAATAATCTTCAGGCACAGTTGGTGAAAACAGCAAGGAATAAAAAACGAAAAATCATAAATGCACATATGTGTTGAGAGGCATAGACTATTTCTAGGAGAAAACGTGAAAAATTAGAATTAAGAAAACGTGAAAAATTAGAATTAATGATTTTATCTGGGCGAAATGCTGTAAGTCTGAGATTGAAGGGAGATTTACATTTGTTAAACTACCTTATTTTACTATATGAATAATTTGCCATAAGCATGAACACTTTGCTACAAGCAATTTTTTAACTTTAAAAAGTGATTATAATAAATGGTAATCACTTGAATCATTGAAGAATTCTTTAAATGTGAGGTCTACAATACCAAACAAGAAAAAAGAAAGGTAGGCCTAATTGTAGTAACTTTTTTTAAATGTCAAAATTCTTCAGAATAGTCTAATCACCCCAGATTTGTGTGTGCATATGAACTTCAATTTACAAAGAACAACGAATACAGCACAACAACCTCCAGTGTACATAATCTAAAACAAAACTTTCACACCTCTCTCTCAATATTCCAAAATTTATATTCTCATATTCTAAGGCATAATGTGACAAATCAGACAAATGAATGATAAAGGTGCTAATTCCAGGGGCATGAGAGTATGGATTGCTTCCATTTTTCAATTGCAAGAACTCATTCAGACAAAAAGTAATATCCTTAACTAAACTATCACTTCTGCAACAATTAGTGAAATAATCATGTTGAAATAAAATACCAAAAATTAATGAACCATAATTATCTATTATGAGATTGAGAAGCTACCTGTATAGTAACAAAATCATGTGTGAAATTCACAAGTGAATAAATAAAGGATCTAATCATAAACAAAGCACTCTATTATCAAATCAGTAAACAATACTTATAAGGCACTGGATTTTGATATTAATACAAAATATCTAATTATAGCAAAAACTATAACATTTCCTAGGAATCCAAATTGATAAGTAATACAAGCATGACAGGAAAGACTATTTAAGACTATGGGACCAATCTTATTTCAATTTCATGAAAAATTCTGAGACTTTAGTGTTCTCTCACATTATTTTCTCTTACTTGATGAATCAACAGATTCACCTCCCCTGCTTCTCAATAAAAATGACAATTTCATAATGGAGCAGTGCAACACACATATTTAACAATAAAAATAAAACCTGTATTTTCAGAATAATAGTAACATTTATGTATAATAAAATTCAAAGGTAAAAGAAATTTCCTTCTTTAATTACTAGGTAAAATATGGTTAAATGTCAATCTATTTATGTTTCACCCTGTCTGATGTGGGAAAAGTAGACATATACCCACTACTAGAAATTTTTAGCAAAGCACTGAATTAAATTATACTTGAATCAGGAACTTATATTTTATTTTTAAAAATGTACCTTTCATCTGAGTAGCAAAATTCAATGCCAGTTTGGCAAAGAGATCTGGATTCTCAAACTTGTCTTCTTTAACTTTTAACCAGAAACAGTTCTCAGATAATTCTGTGGGTTCAATCTGAAACAAAAATAACAAAGAAAAGATTCTAAATTATAATTTCATATTTAAATTTTCAAGGAACTAACTTTCAGCAAGGTTGAATGACAGTTCCTTTATTCCTCTATCCTCTAAGTCAATTTCAGGATGTATCTAAATAATACTTATAAAGTAAATATTCATTGGGAAATTCAGAATTGTGTGAAAAAATGGCAAACAATAGAAATAGGCCACATAGCAAATTGCAGCTTAAAAATTATTCTCCTGGAAGGAGTCTTAAAAATAATTTAGGAAATCCTAACCCCAACTCACATAAAATCTTCTTGTTCCTGGGTTTTTTAAAACAGGGAAACTCAGACTTAGAAAAGTGAATTCCCTTTGTTCACTCATTAGGTTTAAGTTAGCAACCATAATGATAGCTGACACACACCTCCTACATTGTGTCAGGTACTGTCTTAAGTTATTTGCATATATTAACTAATTTAATCCTCGTAATAATTTTTTGACCTGTTCTGTTATTATCTCCACATTAAAAGATGAGGAAACAGAGCCCAAGAAAGTTTAAGTGGCTGCCCAAATTAGTAAATGGCAGAGCTGGGATTTTAAACCCAGATAAGTGCTCCAGAGGACCGTGGTCTTAACTACTACCCAAGATTAAAACTTTATCTTCCAATACACCATGAAGCTTCGTGATGTGTAACTACCATTACACTGCATACTAAATTGTTAAATTAGGAAGCTTATCACTACATTAACACTGGCAGATAGCGAGGCAACAGCTTTGAAATCTTGTATTTTGATGAATTGTACCTAATCTTTTTAAAAGAAAAACTACATTCTAAAACCATTTACTCCAAGTTTACTCTTATGAGCAAAGCATAAATATATGCATAAGACTGAAAAATGATTTAACCATCATTCTGTTTAAACCAACTTACTACATAGATGCTGTCTAATACTGTAAATATGTTCTTGGATGACACATTTCCCCAAATGGTTGTCTGGGTAAATGGATTTTCATTAGATTAGTTCCCAGTGAATGAGGACTGTGTCAATCTACATAATAACCTTTTAAAACATATTATTTGCTAATAATAATAAAGTCTAACAACATTCATAAGAAAGTATTTTCATACATCATATTAAAAAATTAAGGTATGTCAATATTGAATATTGTCACTTATTCCACACTATCTGAAAGTGTAAAACTTAAAAAAAAAAGTCATTCACTAAGAAAAACAAGTAAGATAAAAAGGCTCAATAATAAAAAGCATTTTATTTAAGAAAAATGGGGAAGAGGCTTCAGCTCACAGGAGGCAGGTGGCACTCATATCCTCCATAAAAAGCCAAAAAAGAGAGTAGATAATCACAACATGTAAAAACATTGGAATTTGGCAGGGAAGTTACAGAAAACACCTGAGGCATGGAAGGAGAAGGAATCCAGGCAGCAAGCCTGGCTGTGATCAGCTGGCCACCCAGAGAAGCATCCCAATGTGGGAAAAGGGTAAATAACATATCCCCAGTGGTCCAGATTCCCACTGTGAACTCTGAAGATTCTAGCCATAGGAGAGCCACTCAGCCTCCACAGGCCCTGAAACTAGTCTTTAGTAAACAAAGTTACCGGCAGTCTGTGCAAAGGCATTGCTCTAGAGTGGGCATTCACACTGGATCCCACACATGCCACCAAGACCGAAGCAGCTGCAGTATGGCAACAGATTGAGAGTCCAAACCCCATCAGACTACATCCTGCCCTGGGGCTGAAAGATTCTCTATCTCCACATCCTTGGAGCCCACTGAAATCTCCCACATCCACCCAGATGACTGCAGTGATGTGATACTGGCTAGATCTAGCAATGAGACCAGGTCCCAGCATTCTAGCCCACAAGGTGTCCTACATCCCAGGAACACGTGGTGCAGCATATTGGAGAGGCTACAGGCCAAGAGAGAATGGGATACTATATTTAAAGTGCCAAAAGGAAAAAAAAAAAAAAAAAAAAACACACACACTGGAAGCCAGTTGTATATACCCAACAAATCTATCCATCAAAAATGAAGGAGAAATACATAATGTCTTTCCCAAACACGCAAAAACTGAGGGAATTCATCACCACCAGACAAGCCCTGCAAGAAATGCTTAAGGAAGTCGTACATATCTGAAAGAGAATATATGTAGCACATGAAAGTATAAAATTCACATGTAGTATAAAACTATGAAACTCACATGTAGAGCAGATAGACAAATGAGAAAGAGAAAGGACTCAAATGTTAACACTACAGAAAACTAACAAACCACATGGATAAACAATAACAAAGAAAGAAAAAACAAAGGATACACAAAACGAACAGAAAACAATTAACAAAATGACAGGAATAAGTCTTCACCTATCAATAATAAACTTGAATGTAAACCAGTTAAATTGCCCACTTAGAAGATATAGACTGGCTGAATGTATTAAAAAACATGACCCAACTATATGCTTCCAACAAGAAACACATTTCACCTGCAAGACACACATAGACTGAAAATAATAAAATAGAAGATATTAAATTGCAAATGGTAGCCAAAAGTGAGGAGTAAATATACATATATCAGATCAAACAGATGTTAAGTCAAAAATAGTAAAAAGAGACAAAGTAGGTCTATATATATATATATAGATAGATAGATATACGCATCAATTTAGCAAGAGGATGTAACATGTCAAAATATATACATACCCAACACTGGAGCACCCAGATATACAAAGAAAATACTATTAGATCTAAAGGGAAAGATAGACTCTAATATAGTAATAGTTGGGGACTTCAACACCCTACTCCCAGCATTAGACAGATCATCTAGGCAGAAAATCAACAAATAAACATTGGATTTAAACTGCACTTTAGAACAAACAGGCCTAAAAGACATTTACAGAACATTTTATCCAACAGCTGCAGAATAAACATTCTTCCTATCAGCATAAGAAACATTCTCAAGGACAGATCATATGTTACTATAAAAAACAAGTCTCAACAAATTTTTAAAAATCAAAATCATATCGAGTATCTTCTCAGACCACAATGGAATAAAATTAGACATCAATAATGAGAGAGATTTCAGAAACTATACAAGTACACAGACTTAAAGAACATGCTCCTGAATGACCACTGGGGCAATTAAAAAATAAAGAAAAACATTTAAAAATGTATTAACATAAGTGAAAATTAAAAAACAATATATCAAAACCTGTGGAATATAGTAAAAACAATGCTAAGAGGGATGCTTATAGCAATAAACACCTACTTCGAAAAAATGGAAAGATGTCAAATAAACAGTTTAATTTTGCACCTGAAGGAACTAAAAAAGCAAGAACAAACCACACCCCAAATCAGTAGAAGAAAAAAAATAATAAAGTTCAGAGCAAAACTGAGCCAGAGATTAAAAATACAACACAAAAGAGCAACAAAACAAAAACTTAGGTTTTTTGAAAAGATAAAATTGATAAACCACTAGCTAGATTATCCAAGAAAAAAAAAAAAAAAAAAAGGAAAGACCTAAATAAACCACATAAACAAAATCAGAAATGGAAGAGGAAACCTTACAATTGATAGCACAGAAATACAAAAGATCATCAGAGACTATTATGGACAACCATACACTAACAAGCTGAAAAGCCAAAGGAAATGGATAAATTACTGGACACATACAATCTACCAAGAAAGTCCCCCCAATAAAGAAAAGCCCCAGGACTAATGACATTACTGACGAATTCTTCCAAACTCGTAAAAAAGAACTAACATCAATTCTTGTCAAACTATTCCAAAAAACTAAAGAGCAGGAAAATCTTCCTAACTCATCCTACAAGGCCAGCATTACCCCAATACCAAAACCAAACAAGGACACAACAATTAAGAACATCCCTGATGAACACAGGCATAAACATCCTCAGCAAAATACTAGGAAACTGAATCCAACAGCATATCCAAAAGATAATACATCATAATCAATGGGATATACCCCATGAATGCCAGGATGGTTTAACACATGCCAATCAATAAACGTGATACATCACAACGAAAGAATGAAAGATGAAAACTATATAATTATCTCAACAGATGCAGAAAAAGCATTTGATAAAATGTAACATCCCTTCACAATAAAAACTCTCAACAATTAGGCAGAGAGGAAACATACCTCCACATAATAAATGCCATATATGACAAACCCATTGCTAACATCATACTGAATGGAAAGAACATGAAAGCCTTTCCTCTAAGAACTAGAACAAGACTAGGATGCTCACTTTCACCATTTCTTTTTTTTTTTTTTTTTTTTTATTATTATTATACTTTAAGTTGTAGGGTACATGTGCATAACGTGCAGGTTTGTTACATATGTATACTTGTGCCATGTTGGTGTGCTGCACCCATCAACTCGTCATTTACATCAGGTATAACTCCCAACGCAATCCCTCCCCCCTCCCCCCTCCCCATGATAGGCCCCGGTGTGTGATGTTCCCCTTCCCGAGTCCAAGTGATCTCATTGTTCAGTTCCCACCTATGAGTGAGAACATGCGGTGTTTGGTTTTCTGTTCTTGTGATAGTTTGCTAAGAATGATGGTTTCCAGCTGCATCCATGTCCCTACAAAGGACACAAACTCATCCTTTCTGATGGCTGCATAGTATTCCATGGTGTATATGTGCCACATTTTCTTAATCCAATCTGTCACTGATGGACATTTGGGTTGATTCCAAGTCTTTGCTATTGTGAATAGTGCTGCAATAAACATACGTGTGCATGTGTCTTTATAGCAGCATAATTTATAATCCTTTGGGTATATACCCAGTAATGGGATGGCTGGGTCATATGGTACATCAAGTTCTAGATCCTTGAGGAATCGCCATACTGTTTTCCATAATGGTTGAACTAGTTTACAATCCCACCAACAGTGTAAAAGTGTTCCTATTTCTCCACATCCTCTCCAGCACCTGTTGTTTCCTGACTTTTTAACTTTCACCATTTCTATTCAACATAGTACTGGAAGGCCTACCCAGAGCAATCAGTCAAGCAAAGAAATAAAGGACATCCAAATTGGAAAAGAGAACATCAAATTGTCCCTCTTTGCAGACAACATGAGTTGACATTTGGACATACCTAAACACCCCACAAAAACTCATATAATTAATAAATTCAGTAAGTTGGAGGATACAAAATCAACACACAAAATTTATTAATGTTTCTATAGCTGAATAATAAACTTGCTGGAAAAAAAATAAAAAGGCAATCCCATTTACAATAGCTACAAAAAATAAAAAACTTAGGAATAAATTTAACCAAAGAAGTAAAAGACCTTTATAAGAAAAATTACAATACACTAATGAAAGAAATTAAAGAGGACAAAAACAAATGGAAAGAGATACAATGCTCATAAAGGAATTTACACTGTTAAAACGACCACACAACTCAAAGCAATCTACAGATTCAGTGCAATCCCTATCAAAATACCATTAACATTTTTTCACAAAAAATAGGAAAAATAATCCTAAAATTCATATGGAACCACGCAAGAGCCTGAATAGCCAGAGCAATCCTGAGCAAAAAGATCAAAGCAGGACGTTGACTTCAAAATATACTACAAGGCTATAGTAGTCAAAACGGCATGGTACTAATGTAAAAAGAGATATATACACCAGTGGAATAGAATAGAGAACCCAGAAGTAAATCCATATATTTACAGCTAAGAGATTTGGCACAAATGTGCCAAGAACATGCAATGGGAAAAGGACACCCTCTTCAATAAATGATGATAGGAAAACTGGATATCCATTTGCAAAAGAATTAAACCTGACCCATATCTCCCACAACATACAAAAATGGACTCAAATTTGATTAAAGATTTAAGCATAAGACCTGAGACTATAAAACTACTAGAAGAAAACATAAGAGAAATGCTCCAGGACACTAATATAGGCAAAGATTGTGTGGCTAAGACCTGAAAAGCACAGGAAACAAAAACAAAAATGGGTGAGATTATATTAAACTAAAATGCTTCCGAATAGAAAAGGGAACAATTAACAGAGACAATCTGTTGAATGGGAGAAAATATCTGCCAACTATTTATCCAACACTGGACTAACATCCAAAAAATACAGGAAACCCAAACAACAGCAACAAAACAAATAATCACATTAAAGAGTAGACAAATAATTTGAGTAGACATTTCTCAAAAGAAGATATACAAATGGCCAAGATACATGAAAATGTGCTCAACGTCACTAATCACCACAAAAATACAAATCAAGACCACAGTGAGATATCTTACTGGCATCTTATGCCTATTAGAATAGCTATTATCAAAAAGACAAACAAAATGCTGGAGAAGATGTGGAAAAAAGAGAACTTTCATATACTGTTGTTAGGAATGTAACTAGTACAGCCATTATGGAAAACAAAATAAAGATTTCTCAAAAATGTAAATAATAGGATTACCATACAATAATGCTCCTAAATAACAGGATTACCACACAATAATGCTGTAATCCGATTACTAAGTATTTATACAAAGGAAAGGAAATCAGTATATCAAAGAGATACCTGCATCCTCATGTTTATTGCAGCACTAGGCAGAATGGAAAAGATATGAAATCAAGATATGAAATCAAGCTAAGTGACCATCAACAGATGAATGGATAAATAAAATATAGTATTGAAACATAATGGAATACCATTCAACTATAAAAAAAGACTGAAATCCTGTCATTTGCAGCAATATATATGGAATTGCAGATCACTATGTTAAGTGAAAAAAGCTGGACACAGAAAAACAAATATCATATATTCTCACTCATACATGGGAGCTTAAAAAGTGAGTATCATGAAAGTAGAGAACAGAATGATAGTTACCAGAGGCTGGGAAGGGTGTGGGAGGTGGGAGGGTGAAGAGAGATAGGTTAACGGGTTCAAACATATAGTTAGATAAAAGGAATAATTTCTAGCATTTGATAGCACAGTAAAGTGACCATATTTAACAATATGTTGTACATTTCAAAATAACTAGAAGAGAAGATCTGAATGTTCTCAACAAAAACAAATGACAAATGTTAAAGGTGATGGATATCCTAAATACCCTGACTTGATCATTACACATTCTATGAATGTAGCAAAAATCACATGTACCCCATAAATATGTACAAATATTACACATCAATAAAAATTTTTTTAAAGAAAAGCTATGTTAAAAGAATCAAAATTGCTTTTCATTTGGTGGTATATTTCAAATATTATTCTCTACATCACTTAGATTTTCCTTTTGCCTACTTCACAATGTCAAACTATCTGGAGAGTTTCCAATTATCTGGAGCCTAAATTGAAAGATGGACATAAAATGATGAACTCACAAAGGAACGGAAAGAGTCAGCAGTCATACTCTCAAACATTAAACAATACATACACATAGCAATGATCAACAAAAGCTAGATAAAGTAAAAAAACTCTAGTTTTAGTATTACCTTTGACCAATTGATTCTCTTCATGGACACTTCAGGTTTATAAATTTTTTTCTGCTTCATTCCATAAGGTAGATTAAGTGATATTCCTGGGGGAGGAGGAACTCCTCCAAGGGGTGGTGGTGGAGGAGGTCCCCCAAATAAAAGTGGTGGTGGTGGTGGTGGTGGTATCCCTATCATTCCAGGTAAAGGCGGTGGTGGAGGAGGAAGAATAGCTCCTCCAGGTAGAGGTGGTGCTGGTGGTGGTGGAGGCGGCCCTACACCTGGCAATGGAGGTGCTGGAGGAGGACCTGGAATTCCTGATGAACTTGAGAGTACTTGTGCCTGAAATATAAATAATCAAAGTTTAAATGCTTATAAATATAATTGAAAAATTGAAGAAATATATATCAATAGATATTTGTAGTTTATCTTATGTTTTAAGATTATATACACTTTTTTAGATATTACTAAAATATCTAAATATTTAGCAAGATCTAAGGGTTTAACAGTATATGAAAAAGACTTGTGTAGACTTTTAATAAGCATTATAAATTCTGGACAGTGACTACTTCTGTTACCATACAAATGCTAGGAAAGTTGGTATCTGATATGGTTTGGCTCTGTGTTCCCACCCAAATCGTGATCATGAGCGAGCTCTCACAAGACCTGATGGTTTTATAAGAGGATTTTCCCTGTTTGCTTGGCACTTCTCCTTGCTACTGTGACGTGAAGAAGGATGTGTTTTGCTTCCCCTTTGGCCATGACTGGAAGTTTCCTGAGGCCTCCCCAGCCCTGCAGAACTGAGTAAATTAAACCTCTTTCCTTTATAAATTACCCAGTCTTGGCCAGGTGTGGTGGCTCACGCCTGTAATCCTAACACTTTGGGAGGCTGAGGCAGGCGAATTAGCGGAGGTCAGGAGTTGAAGACCAGCCTGGCCAACATGGTGAAACCCCGTCTCTACCAAAAATACAAAAATTAGCCTGGCATGGTGACGCATGCCTGTAATCCCAGCTACTCAGGAGGCTGAGGCAGGAGAATCGCTTTAACCCAGGAGGCAGAGGTTACAGTGAGCTGAGCTTGCACCACTGCACTCCAGCCTTGGTGACAGAGGCAGACTCCGTCTCAAAGAAATAATAAAATAAATAAATAAATAAATAAATAAATAAATAAATAAATTACCCAGTCTCAGGTATTTCTTTATAGCTGTGTGAGAATAGACTAATACAGTAAATTGGCACTGGATAGTGGGGTGCTTCTGTAAAGACACCCAAAAATGTGGAAGCAACTTTAGAACTGGGTAACAGGCAGAGGCTGGAATAGTTTGGAGGACTCAGAAGTAGATAGGAAAATGTGGGAAAGTTTGGAACTTCCTACAGACTTGTTGAATGGCTTTAACCAAAATGCTGACAGTGATATGAACAATAAAGTCCAGGCTGAGGTGGTCTCAGATGGAGATGTAAAACTTGTTGGGAACTGGAATAAAGGTCACTCTTGCAATGCAAAGAGACTGGTGGCATTCTGTCCCTGCCCTAAAGATCTGTGGAACTGTGAACTTGAGAGAGATGATTTAGGGTATCTGGCAGAAAAAATTTGTAAGTGGCAAAGCGTTCAAGAGGAAGCAGAGCATAAAAGTTTAAAAACATTTGAAGACTGACAATGCAGTAGTTTCTGGGGAGAAACTCAAGCCCTCTGCAGAAATTTGCATAGGTGATGAACAGCCAAATGCTAATCACCAAGACAATGAGGAAAATGTTTCCTGGGCATGTCAGAGACTTTCATGGCAGTCCCTCCCATCACAGGCCTGGAGGCCTAGGAGAGAAAAACTGTTTCCTGTGCCAGGTTCAGGGCCCTCCTACTGTGTGCAGTCTCTTTGATGCCCTGCATCCCAGCCACCTCAGCCATGGATAAAAGGAGTCATGGTAGATTTCGAGACATAGCTTTGGAGGGTGTAAGCCCCAAGCTTTGGCAACTTCCACGTGGTGTTCAGCTTGCAGGTACACAGAAGTGAAGAACTGAGGTTTAGGAACCTCTGCCTGGATTTTAGAGGATGTATGAAAACGCCTGGATGTCCAGGCAGAAGTTTGCTGCAGGGGCGGAGCCCTTATGGAGAATCTCTGCTAGGGCAGTACAGAAGGGAAATGTGGGGTTGGAGCCCTCACACAGAGTCCCCACTGGGGCATTGCCTAGTGGAGCTGTGAGAAGAGGGCCACCATCCTCCAGACCCCAGAATGGCAGATCTACTGATGGTTTGTACCATGTGCCTGGAAAAGCCACAGACACTCAACACCACCTTGTGAAAGCAACCAGGAGGGGGGCTGCACCCTGCAAAGCCACAGGGGCAAATCTGCCCAAGTTTGTGGAAACCCACCTCTTGCATCAGCACGTCTTGGATATGAGACATGGAGTCAAAGGAGATCACTTTGGAACTCTGAGGTTTAATGACTGCCCTACTGGATTTCAGACTTGCATGGGGTCTGTAGCCCCTTTGTTTTGGCCAATTTTTCCCATTTGAAATGGGTGTATTTACCCAATGCCTGTATCCCCATTATATCTAGGAAGTGACTACCTTTTGATTTTACAGGTTCATAGGTGGAAGGAACATAACTTGTCTCAGATAAGACTTTGGACTTGGACTTTCGGGTTAATGTTGGAATGAGTTAAGACTTTGGGGGATTGTTGGAAGGGCATGATTGTGTTTTGAAATGTGAGGACATGAGATTTGGGAGCGGCTAGGGGCGGAATGATATGGTTTAGCTCTGCATCCCCATCTAAATCTCATCTTGAATTGTAATAATCCCCATGTGTCAAGGGCAGGATCAGGGGAGATAACTGAATAACGAATAATTGATAATTCTTGAGTTATCATGAGATCCAATGGTTTTTTAAGAGGCTTTTCCCTTTTTGCTTGGCACTTCTCCTTGCTGCTGCCATGTGAAGAAAGATGTGTTTGCTTCTCCTTCCACCATGATTGTAAGTTTCCTGAGGCCTCCCCAGCTCTGCAGAACTGTGAGTTAATTAAACCTCTTCCCTTTATAAATTGCCCAGTCTCAGGTATTTCTTCATAGCAGTGTGAGAAAGGACTAATACAGTATCCTCCAAGATTTTCTGAAATACTCCTCTAAAATAATGAAAAATTAACTTTCTTTATAAATATATGCAAAAAAGAAGTACAGTATATGGCTTGGGCCAGTTAGATTAGTTGGGTTTGAATATGGGATAATAAATACAAGGTTAGAGATTCAATTTCATTGGGGGCTAATTAGCTTTATACAAAGAGTCTGTTTCATGGCTCTAGTAACTTAGCTGGCTTCTAACACCAATAATAAATACTCAATAGCATCCATTTCCATAGTAATATATGCTTATCAACATTTTTACATTTATTATTTCTTTTGATCCTTATTATAACCCTTTAATACAGATAAAGCATTATTATCTCACCTTTATTTCACTGCTTAAAGATGAGGAAACTGTTAGTGCAAAAAAAGTTAAATGACTAACCAAAAGTTTCAGAGTCTGAACGTGATTAGAATTTCAATGTGGTTCTTCTCACATCCAATACCATCCTCATTCCAATATAAAAGACTGTCTCTTCATGAATGGGTGCCATTTACAATGAGTACAATTAATTCAAATAGATAGGATTATGAGGAGGATATAACATTTCTATCACAAAGTAACTTCAAGCTCATTCTCTAATGACAATGCATAACAGATGAAAGGGAACATTGCATGCCATATCACGTTCTTTTTAGAGATGATTAATCTATATCCATTCCTTAAACCATTACTGATCACAATGGTTCACTTTGCTAAATAAATATATATGAAAAAGTAGAGCTGTTCATTATAAACATTCTTATGAAACCACTACCAATGAACATACATCTGTTTTAATCAAGATATGACATTAAATTAACTGAATGAAACATTTAAAACTAATTAAGGCAGTCATGGCAGCCATGAGTTTTTTGCAACAGGCCTTAGTCACTGAAGTGGCAGCTCTCTGGCCAGTGCCTTGACACTCCACTGGGATTCAGCGGCTTCCTCACCCATGGCTCTGTTAAAGCTGTCACTCCTGTTTAACACAGTGGAGACCATGAGAAAATACTTTATCATGAAACCTTCTTTTTTGAATTTATTGAAATTCTACATTTTGTTTACAGGGATTCCAGTGGCAATTGGCGAAACTCTAGTGAATGTATTCATTGGTGAAACTGAACTAGTAGAAATTCCAGAAGGCTATATCCCAGAACAATGGGAATATTATAAGCATCCTATATTGAGATGGATTGTCCATATTTTCTATGATGATCCTGAAAATAATTACAAAAGAACAATGGCTATCCTTCAGACTGAAACTGAAAAGGCTGAACTGCAGATAAAGGAGCTGGAAGTACGAAGATTAATCTAGAAGAGAAGAGATGGACCCTGGTATCAATATCTGACCACTGATAGTGCAACTATGGATCATTCTCCAAAAGCAACTCCCAGTAAATAAGCATTTATTTCTCTAAATACAAAGTGTATTCTCTTTAGTGGAAAATGAATTAGTAAATATATTCTGTAGTTTTGTTCCTTGTGATGAATAAAAGAGCTTCTTACATTACTCTGTTTCTCAATGTTGGTTCATATTAAAGCTTTTAATATATCCTGTATTTCTTTTCCCTGTGATGAATAAAAGAGCTTCTTACATTACTCTATTTCTCAATGTTGGTTCATATTAAGGTTTCTGATTTGGAGGTTTTGGTTTCCTCTTTTAAGAAAGTTTAAAATGTACTAATGAAAAACTGCAGAAATAGGAATTTGTGAACTCCTAAAGTTGTGGTAACTTTGAGAGGTGTTTTATTTACCTGACAAATGGAAGTTATAGAAGTCTAATTATATTAGGTATCAGTAATTGTAGTAGTTTGTATAAATGTCTGTATTACAGACATCTGTATTATTGAGGGGAAATTCAGGATTTTAAGTTCCATAAAATATTGAACTAACTCTGTAAAACATTAACAACTTAATAAACAAATTTTCAGTGAACAACAAAAAAAGTTAATTAAATTTCTTGGGATAGTGTCCTTTTTGTCCTCATTCTTTCATTCATTCATTCAGAGACAGTCTTGCTCTGTTGCCCAGGCTGGAGTGCAGCGGCAAAATCATAGTGCATTGCAGTCTTGAACTCCAGGACTCAAGTGATCCTCTCAACTCAGCCTCCTGACTAACTGGGACTACAGGCATGCACCACTAACCCAGGCTAATTTTTTTTCTTTTTTTTTAAAGATGGGGTCTCGCTATGTGACCCAGGCCAGTCTCAAATTTCTGGACTCAAGGAATCCTCCCATCTTGGTCTCCTGAAGTGCTGGTATTAAAGGCAACAGGCACTGTGCCTAGTCCTCTCACCTTTATTAATATAAATTTTCTACTTGGATTATTTAGTTGTTCTAACTAAATTTATAAATATCTTTATTTATTTATTTTACTTTATTTTATTTTTGAGACAGAGTTTTGCTCTTGTTGCCCAGGCTGGAGTGCAGTGGTGCAATCTCAGCTCACTGCAACCTCCGCTTTCCGGTTTCAAGCTATTCTCCTGCCTCAGCCTCCCGAGTAGCTGGGATTACAGGCACCCGCCACCACGCCCGGCTAATTTTTGTATTTTTAGTAGAGGTGGGGATTCACCATGTTGGTCAGGCTGGTCTAGAACTCCTGACCTCATGATCTGCCCACCTCGCCTCCCAAAGTGCTGGGATTACAGGCATGAGCCACCGTACATGGCCATACATATATTTAGAAAGCAAATTGAAGCAAATTTTTGGAGCAACCAGTTGAAAGGACTAACCTATTTACAAAAATATTAAAGCTAACACTCATAGGTAGACAAGATCATGGGAAGGTTACCCATAATATTCACTCACACTAGTTTGTTCACATAGATGAATGTTAATGTATGTATATACATACATACAACTAAAGTGTTTCTATGCTTAGCAAATGACCATCCTTTCCTGGAATGCAATTCTCTCTGAGGTTAGAAAGAAAGACAAGATTAAAATACGTAAAATTATTTTAATTTTACTTTTAAAGTAGCAAAACTATAGAAAACAGTCTGATTTTATAGTCTTAACTGAGACAAAAGTAATTGTGGCAAAATTAAAGGTTCAGAAAATTAGTAATTTATCCTACAAATTTTGTGTATGAAAGGATGTTTTTCATACTTTGAAAGGCAAAATGTGTGTCCCATTTTTTAATTAATAGGCAACATAATTCAAAGTAATACACATTTGTAAACATCATTCAATTTTTCACCTCTATTAGATCATATTTATTCTTGGAATTTTATACAACCACAAAATGCTACTATTTAAATAAAATTTTACTCAAGTTAAATATATATTTTACAAATTTAATAAGGAATCTCAAATATTGACATTAAATGCTACCAGCCTTTAAAAATCAAATTATATCAGCCTTTCCTTTGCCTCCCATAAACAATTAGGAATTGAATAATTAAATTAGGCTACCACATCGTATTGTAAATTGAATATGGTAAATGAATAATTTAGTATTTGACATTATTTTGGGCACACTAGAAAGTATACAGCCCTGGGCCTGCACCTATAATCCCAGCTACTCCTCAGGAGGCTAAGGTAGGAGGAATGCTTGAGGCCAGGAGTTGAGAGTGCTTCGTGATTCTGCACTTTTTACAGTTAATTTAACCATAAGTAAGTAACTACTCACTGTGTGGTAAAGGCCTGTGAAAGGTACAGTGGGGCCTTCAATAAGAAATACACTGTCCTCAAGGTGTCTATGCTCTAGCAGAATAGAGCAGGCACACAAGTATCCCATGAGTGGTCTAGAAAAGTGATATGAAAGTTCAGAGAAATTGGCTAATGGAGTTTTTGGTGAAGCTTTCCAAACAATGTCTTAATGAGCTTCTCCTTAAAGGATATGTTTCACATACACAGATGAGCAAAGGAGGGAATTTCTGACAGAGAATAATATATGCCAACATTTCTCTACTAAGCTCTATGAAAACACTATTTCCTGGAGATGTTGAAGGGTGCTCTAAGATAAAAGGTGCCATGGTCAAATGAGTATGGGAAATCAATATGAAAAAGAGGTAGGCAGGTTTCTTCAATGTAAAGTATCTGGAACTTTTAATATGCTAATGAGTATTATGAATCTCCAAGATGAGAACATGTGTACTCAATTTATAGGACTATGGAATGCTTTCGTCATGAACAACCTATCGTCATTTCTGTAACTAATCTCTGGGAAATGCTGGCAGAAGGGTTAAGTATGGAGACAGTGATTTCCAAATGTGAAGGGAGGAAAGGTGACTTAGCTGCAACGGAGGCCGTAGTTAGGGGAGCAGTCAGAGCCCAGGCTGCAAAGGGGAGATAAGGGAGGAAAAACCCATGCCAGAGCGTCTTTAACATTCCTGGTAAGGAGATTTTATTTAATCCTGACTGCAATAGGCAACAAGTGAACATATTAAAGCCTGGAGTGACAATAATCAGGGAATTGTTTCAGGAAGATTAATTTGCCACTGACATAAAGGATGAATTTGAGGAGGGAGAAAAGTTAGGCAACAATTGTAATAGTCCAGACAAGACATCATAAGAGAGTGAACCTGGAGGTTTCTGGGTTTTGATGCAAAGAGGTGTAGTATGAGTGGAGTTGAAGAAAGAACAGACATAAAACAGTGACTAGCTTAATTTGTCAGTGGGTGGGGCAAGGAAAAGGGAAAGAAAACTCCAGCTTCACCATCTTTAAAATTGGTAGTAAAATTTAAATAGGAATGGACAACAAACTGGTTTGAGGAAAGAGAGAAAACCACAAAACTGGGTCTGATTTCGACATGCAACAGGACCATCCTATGGGGCCAGCTAATCAAGAGCTGGAATTAGAAGACAAACTCCAGAGACTTGACACCTACTAAAAGGGGATATGTGAATGTATAATACTGAATGGAATAGTACAGCAAAAAAAAAAAAAAATCACAGAAAAGAGCAGAGGACAGAATATTGTGGAAGGTCACCATATGAGGATGAAAAAATAAGGAGAAACTAAGTTCTCAAACATGTAGAAAAAGAAGTCCAAGAAAAAGGGAGGGAAAGAGACAGAGAAAGAGATTAATTTATTGAAAAGAAATGATCAAATATTAGAGACAAGTAATACAGGCTAAGGGAAGGAAAAGGCCCGTGGATTGGGTATTTTGGAGTTTGTTGGTGACTTTTGAAGTAACCTTTCACTAGATTAGTGGAAACAGACCTAGTCAATCAACAAATATCTACTGAGTACCCACTATGTTAAGACATCATCTTCAATTTCTTTGTTTTTTTGTTTGTTTTTTTTTTTTTTTGAGACAGAGTCTCACTCTGTCACCCAGGCTGGAGTGCAGTGGCATGATCTCAGCTCACTGCAAGCTCCGCCTCCTGAGTTCTCACCATTCTCCTGCCTCAGCCTCCCCAGCAGCTGGGACTACAGGAGCCCACCACCATGTTTGGCTAATTTTTGGGGGGGTTTTTTTTGTATTTTTAGTAGAGACGGGGTTTCACAGTGTTAGTCAGGATGGTCTTGATCTCCTGACCTCGTGATCTGCCCGCCTCAGCTTCCCAAAGTGCTGGGATTACAGGCGTGAGCCACCGAGCCCGGCCCATCTTCAATTTCTTAATATTCATTTAAGACATAAAGTAAATTGAGGAGAATACACAATCAGTTTGAAAGTTTAGACACCCTAATTGAAATTTTAAGTATATATGGGAGCTTTCCACCATAGGGAATGTAGGTGGAAATTTACTTGGGATTCAAAGAGATCTCAAGAGAAGCTTTTGGCCGGGCGCGGTGGCTCAAGCCTGTAATCCCAGCACTTTGGGAGGCCGAGATGGGCGGATCACAAGGTCAGGAGATCGAGACCATCCTGGCTAACACGGTGAAACCCCATCTCTACTAAAAATACAAAAAACTAGCCGGGCGAGGTGGCGGGCGCCTGTAGTCCCAGCTACTCGGGAGGCTGAGGCAGGAGAATGGCGTAAACCCGGGAGGCGGAGCTTGCAGTGAGCTGAGATCCGGCCACTGCACTCCAGCCTGGGAGACAGAGCGAGACTTCGTCTCAAAAAAAAAAAAAAAGAACAAGAGAAGCTTTTGGCATAATTACAATTAATGACTATTTCTACATTCTTTTTGAAAGAAAATAGTATGTACCCAATTTTTCAAATCATCATGAAAATTTCATCTCAAAAACACTTTTGCTTCTGTAATATATTCTGTTAAAAATATTCCGGGCCACTTGAGCAACTAATGCTTTATTTTTTTTCCAAGCATTAAAATGATTTATTGTCCTGGAATATAAAATCTGTAGAGTTACTTCAATGAAAATGTAAAACTGCCAAAAAGTCTGCTTCTGGTCACATTTTTCCTTCTATCTAACAAGACAATTTTCTACCATCAAACTCGCTGTGACATGACACAAAGTCTATATCTTCTTTCATTACCTGGGTTCGAAGTTGCTGGATTTCTGCTTCAAGTTCTTTGATTTTCTCATCTTTTTTTTGAAGCTCTGCTTGAGCTTCCTGTCGAGCTGTGAATTCTTCATCGAACTGCAATGATCACCACCATCAATGTACAGTTAATAATATAGTTTTGAGAAAGCTTTAAAGAACATTATGTATTAAATAAGATTTACTTAGTTGAATTCCCAGATCACTCAGAAAATCACAGCTTGTAATTATTTTCATAACAATTAAGTATCCAAGTGGAGGTAGGGTATTGCTTGTGGCGGTAGTAAAGAAGAAATATGCCCCCTACCCAAGGTAAGAAAACACATTTTCACTTCTGAAAAAAAATACAAAGACGAAAAGGTAGACTGAAAAGTCTCTCTTTCCACATAATGGACATTTTTATTGTTCTGTTATTGAAAATTCAATTTTAGAATTAATAATTTTAATAATATTTTATCCCATACTTTTTTTTTTTTTTGAGACAGAGTTTCACTCTTGTCACCCAGGCTGGAGTGCAGTGACATGATCTCAGCTCACTGCAACCTCCACCTCCTGGGTTCAAGCAATTCTCCTGCCTCAGCCTCCCAAGTAGCTAGGATTACAGGTGTGCACCACCACACCTGGCTAATTTTTGTATTTTTAGTAGAGATGGGGTTTCGCCATGTTGGCCAGGCTGCCCTTGAACTCCTGACCTCTGGAGATCCACCCGCCTTGGCCTCCCAAAGTGCTGGGATTACAGGCGTGAGTCACCATGTGTGGCCTCATCCCATACTTCTAAGTTTACTGAATTAGAAAATGACATCTAAAAATAAACCATCAAGCAGTTTCAATTCCTTAACTATATTTAATCTTGAAAATAAATTGCGCTTTTAGAATGCTCAAATGTATGTATATTAATACAAATTGGAATTATTTCTATTGCAATCTTAGTTGTCTAGAATCCATAAAGCAGTACTTCACAAACTCTGACAGTAGAATGCCCTAATAGCAGTCTCATTCAGATGGTTAACCAAAACATTTGTATAGCATGTTATGAGAGGAAAAACTAGAGGTTAAAATAAGGGGTGCTAAGCCAAAAAGACTCTGAATGGTTAATATTTATTCACTGTATCCTGCCTTAGCCTTACCTCAGACAGGGCTCTAAGCAGGCACAAACCTGCCTGCATATTTCCGGTGACTACTGCCTGGGTCTGGCTATAGAACATTTTATTTGCCCTTTATTGTCGATGTTGTTTCAAGTCAATTTAGAAGTCTATACATTATTCTAACAATGTTATTTCTGTTTCTAAAAGTGATACATCTTACTGCCCAAAACCATCTTAGAGTTTGTGGAACAATACAAAAGTATGTTTAGTGTTAACAAATATTCATCCTCATAGTAGCTTTGACCTTTGGAAATTATAAAATGCCATTCTGATCTAAGTCTGAAGAGTAGGTGAGCAAACTGGATAATAATACTCTTTGGGTCGAACCTGAAATGCTTTTATTCATCTCTCCTTGAATCCCTGGAAATTGTCCCACAGATCCTGGTCCAAATATTCTCTAATTTCTTTAAATTTCAAACCTACCCCAGATCCTTGGAGGGAAGGATCCATATATCCTTCAGTCAATGACCTTGTTTTCCTACCTCATTAAGAAGATGGATGTCCTCCAATGTGAGCTTGTTTGCCTTTACTACTATCCGTGTTAAGATTTATCTCAATCTGTACTCCCATCCCCACTCCTAAAGTTAGCTTCTCCTATGTGCTTCTAAATCATGGCACCTACATGAGCACACTATACACATTTTTTCCTCTATAAATGGTTTATTAGTATGTTGGAGGAGAGGCACACAGTGTTTCTGCTTTTAATTTAAAATTACCTTAATCTGCAAACACAGCAAATGGGGATCACAGAAGCCTGAAATATGTGAGCTGGAAGAGGTCTTCTTACAAGTCCACTAATTTTATTCTTTCCTTTTAATGATGAAGAAACTAAGATCTAAAGAGAGTAAGTGGCTTACCCAAAGTCACAGCTAATTAGTGGAAAAGCTGAGATCAGACCTCACAACTACTGCCTCTCATTCTAGCACTTGTGAAAAAATGACTTTATACTGACTCTTAAAATGACCCAGAACAAGGGGATGCATGTAACTAACCACTGGGAGACCATACAGGTTTTCATTCTAAATGTTGGTGATGAAACTAAAGCATCAAACACTGCAATTTCTTTTCTATTACTTCAGGACTCCTTTTTCCATAATACATATGCTCACAAAAAAACTTTACCATACAGATAGTCACAATTTGCTCCAGTCTTGTAGTATGTAATCACAGTGCCAGCCAAAACTTAAGGAGATTCTAAGGTTTTCAAAGGGAATTTTAAATGTGCTGCTTAAAACAAGAACATTAGAAATATAAAGGTCTATTAATCAAAAAGCATGCATTTTCTTTCACCAATAAAAATGACAGCTCCACACAAACATTTTATGCTCAAGCTCTTAAAATCTATTCTAGTAACTGAAAGAGCAAAGACATTTCTTCAGATGCCCTGAAGTAACTTCTTCAGTAATACTCTATAATTTCTAAAGTGATAGCAAAAGTGATTATCTAATCTCCAAGGTAAGTCATAACTTTGAAGAGACAGCAGTATGTAAGCACATTATCTTGCTGTCAGAAGGCTGAAAACTGGAGAGCTTTTAGACGTGTGCTTCAATCCTTCTGCCTGCACCCAACAGGAGAGAAATACTATGCTAATGCTTAATAGGCTCTAGAACAGAAAAAGAGAAACTTGTGGTATAAGCTAATAAAATTATAGCTATGCTTCCATGAAACAAGGAAAAGACAAGCTTAGATCTGAATACCATTCAGATATTCATAAAGCTGGCATTTACTCAAAGGCATTTAAGACATTAACACAGAAAGGGATCCTCAAATTCCACCAGGCCTACATGAAGTAGCAGCATCACTTACAAAACGATAATTACAAAATTCAAAGAAGCTAAGTCTAAACAGAGAGAGAAAGAGAGTGAGAAAGAGAGAAAATACTGCAACATGTTATTGCTATCAATAGCACTGACATAAAAGACCACAACAGAAAAGACTAGCTAAACATCTCACAGTTCTCCAAAGAGCTACCTACTGCAAGTGACAGCTGCAGGAAAGCAATGGGAGAATTTATTTTGGTTGATTGCTTCCAACTATACCCTTTCAGCAATGTAATTTGATTTCATGTATCACTTTAGTATAATGTGGCTAGTGTTTTTCTTCCATAATGGATTAAACATGATGAGGAGAGAACAATAGTAACCTTACCTTATAAGGAGATAAATCAATATTCCATGGCTATGTTTGAATCCAAAAATATAAAGTACTACATAAATGAAACATTTAGAAGGCCTCACATTAATAAAGAAAGTAGAGTATTACTGTGATTAAATTATTAACTTAACGATTATGGCTAATACTTTATAAGCTTACCTTCTTTGAAAACTCTGCAGCTCTTTGTTCACTTTCTTCAACTTTCGCCTTGTTCACACAAGAATCTATTAAGATCAACCAAAAGTGATTCAAAATTATGGCATGAGATCACTAGACAAAAGATGTCTTCTAGCCTATAACTCTGCAACGCAGACTATCATTTTTACGTCAATTGTTACTAAATGGAAATTGACCTATACTACACACAAAACATAAATATCATATATTCTTTCTTTAGCATACTAACTGAATTCAATGATAGTACTGTGGAGGCACAAAACTAAGCATCCATAAACATATCTCATTAAATTATTTTTATGGGTATTCGATTATTTTTCAACTATAAAACACTTCAAAACCCCATAGTTTATTATGGGTGGAGAGGTGGCAAAGACTCCATGTTTAACCTTAATAATGTTAATAAGATATGAATAGTCTTAGCAAGATTCAAAACTGTCTCACAAAAAAGCTAGAGAGAGACAGAATAATATTCGATAATTCAGGCTTCTTCTTGAAAAGATTTTTACTTCTGATCTGGGGCAAAATGTATCATGTACATAAGGAAACAGACTTCAGACTTCTCAGGTCAAATCAAACACTTCAGAATATAAATAACTGAAGAAAAACTTTTGGGCAATATTGTATCTCTCATTATTTTACGTACATATAAACTCTATTCTGTAGCCATTCTACATTTATTTATCAAAAAGAAATAAAAATATATACCAGTACCCAGAATTGTATGTGAATATTCACAGCAGTTTTATTTATAGTAATCCCAAACTGGAAAGAACCTAAATGGCCATCAACAAGGGTATACATAAACAAACTGTGGTATATCCATATACTGGAATACCACTCAGCAATATAAAGGAATGAACTATTGATACAGGCAATACAACAACATGAATGAATCTCAAAATAATTATGCTGAAGGCAAGAAGACAGGCAAAAAGTGTATATGCTGTATGTTTCTATTTTTATAAAATTTTTAAAAGTGCAACTAATAAGAGAGACTATAAAATGTAACTAGTAAGAGAGAGATCAGTAATATCCCAGGATGGGAAGATGTGGTAGACATGGAAAGAAAGAACTAAAAGGACAATGCAGAAACTTTAGGGTGTAACAGAATTATTATCTTGACATTGATGATGGTTTTAAGTGTCTATATTAATAGCAAAATTTATCAAATTCTATACCTTAAATATGGGTAGTTTTTCTTACATCAAATGTACCTCAATAAAGCTGGTTTGTTTGTTTAAAGCAACTGAGGAGGAAAGTAGGAAATGATGAAGTCAAAGAACAGCCATATCTAAGCTGTGCTAGTCACGGTTGGTAATGATTTTGAATTTAAATTTCAATGGAAAGGCATCAGAGAGTTTTAGGCAGAGATCTGATATGATTTGATTTATGAAAGATATCAGACTTAAAGAATTGTGACATTACAAGAGACTCTAATCTCTTCAGGTCCGAGTCATCTTAAAATACAGATCCATGGATTTCCTAGAAGTTCTTGAAGCACCTAATTTTTGTGTATATGAACTTATGTGTGTTCTAATCAAAGTTCCAAGCATTTGTCAACTTCTCACAAAGGATTTTGACCATAAAATATTAAGAGCCACTCATATATGTGACTTACTCAATTTTAAAGTTGAGGAAACTAAAACCTAGAGAAGTTAAATGATTTGTTCACAATCACAGAGATGACAGGTGGATAACATCACAATGGGTTTATGATGCCGACTATCCTCTCTCACCTGATCCCTTCATCTCTCCTCACCCAACACTTTTGATTAATAATAAAGAATCATAGTACCTGGTACACAGTACACAAAACAAACGTCTGTTGAATACTGACTACTACTTGACTAAATTATTATTTTTACAGGTATTCAATTATTTTTCAACTATAAAATACTTCAAAAAACTATAGTTTATTGTGTGAGAGGTGACAACAACTCCATGTTTAAGATTAATAAGATCAAAATCAACAGTAGCGTGTGTGTCCTAACTATGGTCTATAATGGATTATAAGCTAATATACATATTTGAAAATAGTCCTTTATGACTCCTTCAACAAAATGCAAAATAAACTTGTTTTTCAAACTCATTGAAAAATATGCAATGAGGCTAGAATTCACATTCACTGCTGGGTAAATTAGCACAAGCTTTCTGAAAAGCATTTGGCCTTTGAAGGTTCATACTCTCACTTATGGAAATCAATCCTAAGGAAATAATGAGAAAAAGACAAACATTTATATACAAGAATGTTGACAGCACATTCATTTATAACTGCGAAAATCTAAAAACAATTGTGAATGCACAAAAAGAAAGGACTGGTTGCAATGGTTATGGTATTTCTCAAAATGGAGTATTACACAGACATCAAAAGTCACATTTTGAAGGTTAACATGGAAAAATTCTCATAATATAACACTCCAAGAAAAATCAGCATTCAGAGAGATAGATAGGTCATAAAGAAAGAGATATAAGGAAATGTACCAAGCTGAAAAGGGAGCGATCACGAATGTGATTGGTGGTTTGTCACTTACATAAGTCTCTAGATTGCCTGATAAGTATGTATTACATTTAAAACAGAATTAATACATAAATAATAAGTTATCCATCTTTGAATGTTACTGTATATCTGCCTTGTGCTATGGAATAAAAAATAATATATAATTGGCATACAATAGCTTTTGTTTTCTTTCTTTAAAAATAAGACAAATAAGTTCATGCTTGAACCTTAACGACAGTGATTCCAATTAAGTATAAATAAGACTGCTTAGCTATAAGGCTAGATAGCATAGCACACTTCACAAGGGAAGGTTCAGATCATCCTTCAGAGGTTGTTCTGAAAAGTATCGCTAACTACCAGTCTAGGATGATATAAGGAGCAATCTAAGGAGATGAATATGATCACCTCAAATTCTTTCTAACTCTAAGGTCTATGAAAATATAAATTGATCCATTTGAGAGCCTTAGAAGGTCTCAAGTTATTGAAATGAGCCTGTATTTCTTTTCTAAAACTTGAGCATTAATAACATAACTATAATGAGACCCCACTGTATTTCTACAAGACCACTAAAGTACCAGTATAAAATGAAAAGATTTCAGAGTCGTGTTTCTAAATAGTAATGCATTCATCTATAATAATATAATGGGTTCTTGTGGGACACTAAGCTTAAACTACCTCCAGGAGTGTTGGAACTTATTAAATACGTTAATATTTCTTTCTTTCTTTTTTTTTTTTTTTTTTTGAGACAGAGTCTTGCTCTGTCACCCAGGCTGGAGTGCAGAGGCACGATCTCGGCTCACGCAAGCTCCGCCTTCCGGGTTCACGCCATTCTCCTGCCTCCGCCTCCGAGTAGCTGGGACTACAGGCGCCCACCACCAGGCCTGGCTAATTTTTTTGTGTGTTTTTGTAGAGACGGTGTTTCACCGTGTTAGCCAGGATGGTCTCAATCTCTTAACCTCGTGATCCGCCCACCTCGGCCTCCCAAAGTGCTGGGATTACAGGCATGAGCCACCGTGTCCGGCCCCCTAAATAGGTTAATATTTCTAATCACACAGGCAGAACTCTCATGATCATTAAAATTAACAATTATAGCAATTGAGTGCCCACAGACACAATGATTTACCAGATATGAATAGAAGTTCAGTAAGAACTGAAACTTCTTACTGAACTTCTTCACTTAAAAAGTGCTTATAATACAGAAGGCATAAAACGCAATCAGAGGACAATGAGGATTATGATACGTACCTATCAGGTGAGTGAAATCAATGTCTAATCGTTGCCTGTACTTGAAGTCTGGATCCATACCACTGCAGTGTAGCACTATCTGTGAAACGCATTCCTCAATTATTTTATAATATTGTGGTCTGAAAAAGAGAGAAAGCATTCATGAATGCCTTTCTATCCATGCAAATCAATTTTCTTTAGAAGACATTCAACGTATTAGAAGAACTAGGTCTTTTTCTGGAGTTGTTTTAAAAATCCTGCAGCCACTACACTTCCTTAGGACAGGTATGCCTAAGCTTAGGGATGGTCTGGCTGTTACAGTACCAAACCCATTGTGATGTAATCAACTACATCTAGTGACTTCATAATCTAGTTTGCAGGGATTCAAGCTTGTGTTCAAAGATACTTATCAACCTTTTCTATTTACTTATGCTATTTTTTCTAAAGTTAATAAAAACAAATGAGCTGTTAGTCCTACATTAATGGATACAAAAATGGTTCTACGCATCCACAGGTTCTCAATTTCAATAAGGGATGAGTTTCTTCTCATTACGTGGCAAGCAATGTGTTGAATTTACTACAGCACTTTTAGTCAAGATAGCTATAAAGGCTTACAAAACTGGACAGAGCCACTTATATTACAAGACTATCCAAGGATCTATTTATGCAACACATTTTAAAAGACCCATTTTATAAAAGCATACACACTTAATATGCATGGCTATTGCTTCAATTTGTTAAAAGTGTCAAAGGTTTTAAAATATATCCTAATTCTGTAATCTATCAAGGTAATTCTGGCCTTAAAAATGACCATTCACATACTGCAAAATTTTTTAAAAGGCACTTTTGCATTAAAATTTGGGTAAGATTTAGTATTTGTCAGAGGATAATAAATTTAACAGAGAAAAATCAGTAGTAAGAAGTATGACTATAGACAAATTACAATATAAACTTCCCTAAATATAGTGTGCTGATAACTAGCCAACCTACTAAAAGTTTGTAAATGAAGCCAAATAGACTCTAATTGCTCTTCCACATCTTTAGTAATGGGTCTGGTCCCAAGAATAAGAATAAATAGTAATACATATTACACATCTGGGTTTTTTCAAGTCATCATCAGGTCTAGAGTAAATAATACTGGATTACAACCTCAGTCTAGTCAATAAATAAGGAAAACACAGCTGTTCCCTTTCAAGCCAGGTTAATCATCCCTAAGTGGAATAAAATGCTTGTCACACTTCTGCCTCACATGGATGTTCTTAGGATGAAAAACATGCCATATAAGAATAACTTCTTACTTAGTTGCTGAGAAATGGATACTTTCACATAAATGATGTTCCCCAGCTAACTGAGTACCTGTGGGCACAGTACCCCTTTTAAATTTGTTAGAACTTAATTAAAAATACAATAATTTTTAACGTATTAGCAGCCTTGCTGTTTAAAAAACAGCACAAAATTTACTACTTTAAACATTTTTTATGTCTCTGTCATGTCACAATGTCCATCAAATTATTGTACTGGTCTAAACTATAATAGTTTTCTATGCTGCTTTACAGCTATAATTTTTGTTGAGACTGTGCTGACCTCATGGTAGCTTTCCTTTTCCCTTTAATCAAGCAGGTTTTAAGAAATCAAAGAACCCAGGTTGTCAGAATTTCACACAAATTAGAGTATGAAGAACAACTAACAGTCTCTTTAACAGTTAAATATAATATCATGGTCACCAGCCTGTGGATAATTTCAGTCACTCAGAAGCCTTTTCATAACTTTCTGGTTTTCCGATATATTCCCATTTAACTAGATTATAAAACTTTTAACTTTAGTGGTTATTATCATACTCATTTATTTTGAAGGATGATATTACTAGACATAAAATTGAAATATTAGCACTATTATTTTCTTAGATGTTAAGATCACATTTATTAGTAGATAAATACTGTAAAAAGAGAAATAACAGTAAAATCTTACTTAATATGCACAAGATAAAACCTTTAAAGTTCTACCCCAGAATCTTCAGTGCTTTTTCTGTGATATCACTATCTAGAAAAGAAAATTCATTGCAGGGCCAGTGCAGTCTGTTGGGTTCATTCCTACCAAAGTCCTATCACTGGAGTACCCATTTTTAAAAGTGCATTGCTCTCTTCTGGCCAAATTTTAAAAAATGAACGCCTTTTAGAAAATGTTACCTAAAGGAATCAAACTGTTATACCCTCTGTGTATATATATGCATATATTGCATAGGCCCCACTACATTGTTCATTTTCCTTTAATACCCAATTCAAATTATAAATATAGTACTCTCAGAACTGCCTCTTACCTGATATAATAATCATTTCTGATGAGCAAAAAATGTTGTAGAATGGATAAGAAGTAATTTTCAGCAGCAGTGTCCTTCAGCATATTATACAGAAGATGGTAGACTTCATTCATATCAGTAGAAAGTAAAGGAAAAATATTAAAGATTCTTGATGGGAGTCTCATTCATAACAAAGGAGTTTAACTTTGTAAAACATCGACTTATAATCTTGCTTCCATTACTATTTCTAAACCTTCAACTCTATGATCCAGTACTTAAACATCTGCATAAAGTAATGATTCTATGGAATCATTTTGATCTTTTAACTAGAGAGACAGACCTCAAGAGCATGTCCGAGACCATCTGACTGCCAAAATCTTAATTGATCCGTTATACATATTTTAAAGTCCAGATTATAGCTGGTACCATTGGAACAGCAATGCCATCAGTGAAAATGGTCTCCTTTTGATCTTCCTGTAGTTGTGATAGAGGACCTATATTATTTATGCAAATCACTACTACTCTATTTTCACTGCCACATAAGATAGAAGGCAAATGAGCTGCTGTAAACTGCTAAAAGGTCACAAAATCAGTTTTATTTTATCCAGATGAAATACTTACTAAATCTGCAATTATTATTGTTTGCATTCATTTGTATTTCATTATTTGATAAAAAATGAAAAGTAGAGACAAGATATAAAGAGTGGCAGAAATTTAGATGCTTCTAGTAAACTAGAAATCAGATTTCCACAAATGGATCCATTTTTGTAATAAAAGTGAGGACCTGGAAAACCAAGGTAAAATAAAGATAAAAGACAAGATGTAATTTAATATCCTAAAATAACCTCAAATGTCAACATTTTCTCCAAGGTAGAATTAAGCATACGATGGCTTACTTCTTAGACCCTACATAAGAGTGTTGTGCTAAAGTCTCATGAGGTCCTTAAATGGCTACACAATGGATCCAAAAATAGCTTTATGGTGAAGTTTGATTATAAGAGAAATCTATGTAAAGCAAGATATTAATTGATATGAAAAACATTTAATATTATAGAAGCCACAGTAGACTGGCATCTCTAATGATGAATAAAAATTACTAGAAATTATTCCTTATAATAATAACATTGTTATTCATTGCACACACACTTATCCAATACCTATGTGTAAGACTTTCATAGGTGCATTGAAGGAAAAAAGATTAAACATAACATTTCTGCCCTCAATCTCACAGGGGCACAGAAGTGTACATAAATAAAATAGAACAAACAAGGTACTTTGGGTATTTCAAGGAGGGGAATATTACTTCCAGCTTTGGGGAGTGGGGGCGAGGAGCAGAAAAGGGAAGAAAACATTACTGAGAAAAAATCCAACTCAAAGGTCACTTTGGTTCTGACATGTTTCCCAACTTCACCAGAATCCATTAAGTAAGAAACATAACAGGTGTGAAACAAATGGCCAGCAATGCTATGACAACCATCTCTTAGATCTAAAATAATTTCATATAAAATTGTTGCCGTCGGAAGGTTATACGCTAGTTGTATTTGACTCAGATGCTTCTACCACATAGCTTTGCTATATTCAGATACTACTGCATCTAAACATTTTTGTTATTGTTAAGAAACACAAATATTTGAATACAAAATAAGATATTTATTTGAATTGCCTTGTATCTCTAAGTCACTGAAGCTTGATTTAATAAACTGAGTAAGTATTTCACCTATAGTCACATACGAATGCAGTGAACTTTTCCCCCAAAAAATCCGTACATGTAAGATATATTACCTTATGCTATTCTTTATTCAAGACCACTGAGCAGAGTATACCTATAATACTGTGAGCCATTGTGCAGATTTCAATACACTCTGTGTAAATCATCAAGACAGCCTGACAATTCCTCAACATGAATCTCAAGGACAGCATTATAGTAAGGTTCTAATATAAATAAATGGATATAAATTGGGCTGACAGACAATAACTCTAATAATGGTCCACAAAATTGCCCACAAATCCCTTTCTCACAATGCACACAAAATTGTTTTGTGGTTTGTCAAAGGATATTCCATTTCTGCTCGAATGTCATTGAGACGGTGTGATAATTCAGTTAGGTCATCTTCTTTGTTTTCATCAAATACTTTCAACTGAATATCAAGCTCATCATTCTCTTTTTCTTTTAGATCCTAATATATAAACATAAAACTTAACACATGAATAACAGTTTGACAACAGCATATTTAGGTAATAAAGGGCAGAACACAATTATTCATTTATAAACACAGAAGCAATTTCAAATATTGACGCGGGCACTTGGTTTTCTGAAAGTAAATGTAGCTGAATTTTTCTATTTCAAAATAAAAGGACCTCATTGCATTCACTTAATTTTTTTCCATGCCCTACATTTTGATTACTCACATTAAAAAATTAGCGATCAGTTCTACAACAGAAAAAAACTAACTGCCAACAACCCAAATTAAATGCTGTCGTTTTGACTAAACACACTAATCAAAGATTGCAAAAGAACTCATGCAGTCAGAACATTCACATATGCCTCTGGCAAAAAATGCAAATACAGATCAATTGTATTAACGAAGAACAAATGCAAGGATATATTCAAGCACAACAGTCCCAAGTATGGCGTGAAAAGATGTATAAACACATTTATTTTAAAAGATATTTTGTGATTTTAAAGCAAAAAGGCGTTTGGACTTTTTATTAAGCTGTACATCTAACCTCCTCCCCCACCTTATATTTTTGCTTAGCCTAATCACAAAATACCAACTTGGGCATAAAAGTTATGTTTTTGTAATACATTATAAGCACATGCATTACAAACCTCTGATAATTTTCATAATAATAGTATAAAAAATTTAGAAGCATGCCACACTAGAGATTGTTGGGCTCAATATATATCACCTGGAATATCTTTTAATATGTGTCCATTAAGTTGCAGCTTTCAAAACCCAAATCGATAATCACAACTGTGGATGCTCAAGGGTGATACCGAAAGTGGGACTAGGATGTTCAGAGCTGAGCTTGAACTCTAAAAGGAAATGCAAGCATGGTGTACTTCAAATTAGGTCGATAAAACAAAATGGGATACATTTCTTGTTTCTATCTTTATTCAATAGAACTATTATAGATATGTAATGGCTATTACTGAAGCCAAACAAATTTCAGCAATTTCTAGATGCTTTTTTTTCTAACACTCACATACCTAATGATTTATTGAAAATTTACCTGCAGAGCATATGAAAATAATTGTTTCTACATAATTTCATATCAAACATAAGTAAATATATTTATGTTTGGTTTCCTTTTTAGTAATAACTTGCTTTAGCTCTAGTTTTCCAGTTTGAAATGGAATGAAGAAACTTATTAGAATGCAAAATTATCTAACGTTGCTGGGTCATATTATCAGGTGATTTCTGAACGCTATTTAGAAAATTACATAAGCCAGACAAACCCAATACACTGGTCACTGCAGAAACAACCTGTCACACATTTTACAGTATGTCTTATTCTTGTCACCATATATTCTCTCTCAGAAATTAATCGTAAAACTTAAACACTTTCAAATATGTCAGAAAAACAGAAAAATTTAAGTACTGTCATTTAGCATAGAACGTTACAAAACATGAAAATCAGTCAGCATAATTAAAATATTTTCAGTGAAAATAACTGGTTAAATGTGCAATTTAGTTCTTTATTAGATCCAGACATTATTTATACTATATATAGTATATGAGCACATATTGCACAATATAAAATTTAGACATGTGTAACTGCAGTATTTTATAAATATTCTTTATTAATAACGCTCCAGGTCTATCAGAGTCAGTCCTCATTTAATGTCCTCAGTAGTTCTTGGAAACTGCAACTTGAAGCAAAAAATGTATAGCAAAACCAATTTTCTTTTCTCATCAACGTTATAATGAAAGGACATTATTCAAGGACCTACTGTATACAGTTTTGCTTCCAGGTGCAGTTCGCAAGATTCTATCAATGACATTAAATGAGAAGTTACTGTAAATATATATATGCATATACACATACACATATATATGCTTATATTTATGAAACTTCCTTTCAGCCAAATGTCAAGCCTTGAAATATTCATAAATTCTTGATAAAATAAACATTTACTGAATTAAAATTTTTACATAGTACAAATAATAAATAATAAGATGTGTCTCCTATAAAAGTAAATGGAAATCTATCACGGAAGTTTTATGTTTTAAAATGTGAACTACCAAAAAGTTACTGAAATACATTGTTATTAATTATGTGAAACACTCTATGCTTGTTATTTTTTAAAAAGACATGCTGTATAGATCTAAAATTATTTTTTGCAGAATTCCCGACATATGTAATTTTCTATAACATAGTATACTTCAAAGGAAATCAAAGTCCATTGCCAGTACACTACTGATTAACAACCAACCAAAATTGAGTCTTCAAAACAGGAAAGAGTTTCTCAGACTTTTAAAGAGATAAAAGTATGCCTACTGCCTACCAACACCATTTCTTACTATGTTTTTCCTTCACGTATCTGATTTAACTAATATTTTCTTAATTTATTTAAATAAAAGGCAAATGGGGAAAATTTCAGAAGAAATCAATGTAAATTAAGTACAGAAAAAATCCTCTTTTAAAACTCACTGTAGAGTTTGTAACAACTCATTTATTCTAAATTACTAAAGCAAATTTATCAGACATGAAATTTCCATGTAAATGAAATATAAACTATTTTTCAACATCAAAATTTAACTATAGGGATGACAAGAACCTTGAAAATAAATTTTTAAAGAATATAATTTAAAAATTCGTTGTCTTGAAGATTCTGATAATTATTATGAAAAAAGTTTCACTCTACTACAATGTTGATCTCAACGATTACTGAAATACTAAGAACCAGTTTTTCCCAACTCATAATGATTCTAGATACATATAATTTTTCATCCATATACCAAAAATTAATAATTAGCCCTAGTCACATCTAATTTGCTGCTTTGAATATACTGTATTCTAGAACATTAGGGAATTCTTGTTAGAACTGGATATAAAAAAAGAATAAATAGAAAAAAATGTAAGGATTTTAAAGGCTCATCTATGACCATATTATTAAGCTTCACTGCATATATAAAGGATATGTAATGTTACTATAAATTCCAGTGGTTTAAATTTAAATATTTAGTTCATTAGCAGGTTAATTAGATAGTAGTCGACATGTGGGGTATGTAGTATATGTTAACCCATGACCACTCTGTCCTGCTCCCAAGTTGTGATAAACTAAAACAACAGCAGTGAAATCTACAGTTCTAAATAAATGATCTCTAATCTTCTCAAGGTCTATCTGCCCGAATACTGATTCTACTCTTGTATATGTGATCCCAGCACTTTGGGAGGCTGGGGTGGATCATTTGAGGCCAGGAGATGAAGACCAACCTGGCCAACACGGCGAAACCCTGTCTCTATAAAAAAATATAAAACTTAGGCCAGGCACAGTGGCTCACATCTGTAATTCCAGCACTTTGGTAGGCCGAATATAAATTTTACCACAAAAATATGTACAACTATTTTGTATCCATAATTAAAAATATTTTTAATTTAAAAAAAGAACATATAAATTAAGAAGCACACAGTACCACAAAAAGTTTTATATAGGGCTATATGGCCAATGGAAAAGTGTAGCTTAGAAACACTGACACATAATCTCAGCTGTCTGTGTAACCAAATGAATAACATGAGGCCACTGAGCCCAGCAGAGATTAATGTACCCAGACAAAAGTGCAAAAGGTTAAGGACAAGAGCTACAATACCATACCGTTTCTGAAAAATGAGGACTAAAATAAATTAAAATGAGAGTCACAATTCTCTTGACTAGCCATTCAGTAGTATAAAGCAGAAAGTGAATGTTCAATTATAAATAGAGGGGAATGAAAGACAGAAAAGTAAGAGCAACAACTATGGCAGAAAACATGGCATATTAGTAAATGAGTAGAGGATGCTACAGAGCCCTTGCAGCCAGCAAGTCTTCAAAGATGCTACTATAAAGAGAGAACCAGCCCAGTAAAAACAAGCATAGAAACAGACAAGAAGGAAATTCAAAAGCAAACTACCATCAAAACTATAAGATTATCTTTAGCTACCTAAGGCTACAGGCTTTGGATGAAAAGAAAATTAGTGAAAAAAAAAAAAAAAACAAGAATAATCATATGTCACACTAACTGTAATTGGTGAATGTGCCTAAGTTAACTGCACACTGAATCTCTAGATGGGTCACTTAAAATGTTGCTTTGATTCTCTGCATCCAATGCCTTGGTTTTAGGTGCCAAGAATGAAAGAACCACTTCAGGTGGGATTGACATAGAAATTTCCAAAACCAGGTGGACCCTATCATACATTTTATTAAAATGGGTTTAACAGGTCCAACCACACCACTTATTATGATGGGTTTCAACTACTTTCAGTTAAAAGTAACCCACCATATGTTACAAATTTATGCTACATACTGATTCCTCACCAGGAAATGTCCCTAATTTGGGTATTTCTGGTAAACTAGGTCATACACATGGGCACACACACGCACATTCAATGACATTTGTTGTTGTTGTTGTTTTTCTCTCCTCAGTGCTTTTTCCCCACTTCCTTACTTTTACTTCTTGTCTCTCAGGTATATTTTGAGTAGCTTAAAGACACTAGCGTAATTTTACTTGTCTTGAACAATGCCATAGTCTTCAATAGTCACTCTTCAGTTAATATACTTAATAAAATATAAAACCACAGTAGTTGTATTTGTATTTATAAAAATAAGTGTGCTCATTTAAGATTCAGCATATAAAGTCGTTTCAAAAATGTTTTTAACACTGTCATAATTACAGCAAATATTCACATTCAATTTAAGAAACAAAATTGTTTTTGATTGGAAAAGTTCCTATAGCCTTGTAACAAGAGGAACATTCTTAAGCAATGTGTCTGGCATATACTAATCAAAACTCTATGCATGCTTATCCTGAATACCAATGAAATCAATCTAAGTTATCAAAGAGGAAAGCAGAAAATTTTAAATGAAAATTGAAACTGCAAAAAAAAAAAAAAAAGTCTCATGTTTTCAATATTCAAAATTCAAAGAAAAGAAGTTCCCTCTTGACTTGAGGAAAACAACAAAAAACAAAAACACATCGCTTCTGGGCACATTATTAGCTGAATTCGGAATCGTCATTTGTATGTAGAGAACGCTATTACTGGAATACAAAAAAGCTTACAAAATGTCTAATGCTTTACAAAACAAAATAGCAAAGCACATTTATTTACTCTGCTTCAAGTACTTTTGTGGAAGTGAAAAAAATATTAAAATTCATCAGCATAATAAACGTATACATTCAACTTACTGGTAACATTGTTTTTAGTCCTGAACGGAGAAATTCATTCCTTAAATGTATTCGAAAATCAAGCTCATAAGGAGAAGTGACAAGGGCATTTATAAACTGCATGCAGGCCACCTGCAATTAGAAAGCAAATTTTGTTTTAAAAAACACATTAAATAAATTAATGAAATAATGCATTAAGATAATATATTCACTAAAGGCATACACACATAACGATAAAATAAGAAAAGCAAATATTTCTAGAAGTATGATTATGACTTTAATTATAAACAACAAAATTAATGACAAATTATCTAATGTCCAAAACAATTCTAACAAAGATGTCATGACCAAGTATGTTGTGCTTTTAAAAAGAATACGAAGAAATATTAAACTCCCTCTGAAAAACCCAAATTGCTAAAGCGGGCAGATAGAGCCCTTTGAAAAGATCACAAAATGTATCTTTCATGTCCAGCTGTCCTCACAGTACACTTGGCCTCAATTCTACAGGGTTATAAACACTTCTAAAATAAATTAAAGTTATAAAAGTACCCTAATATTAAACAGGGAACAGTGATAACTTAGATAAATTATTACATTGATTTACATTCTCTCCATCCTCTTAATGGGATGATTTGTACAAAATATATAAAGTATTAAAATATGTAATTAAGATGGATTAACTTACTAGGTATGAAAAAAATAACAGAAGTGAATTAAGATCAACTAGAAGGCACTGGGACACTAATACTAATGCACACTTCATAATAAAGCATATGTAAGAGCTTGTTTTCAAGTAAAGTATTTGATTAAATATATTGATACTGAAAAATGAGTTTTGCTTTTCTTACCTTCTGATTTTGAGATTCCCTATTATAAAAAGGAATTTATTTGCTGGTAATTTTAATCTAGAAGGGAATCAACAAAATGCTAAGTGCCAGGTATTCCATAAATTATTCCTAAGTAGCATTTTTGGAAAATGCTGCTCAAATCTAAGGTAACTGGCTAATTGTTTAACTGAAAAGATGTCATTTAAATGTATTATTTTTTATTTTTAAAGAATGCAATGAGTAGAAGAGTGCTCAAAGGGCAAACTACAAGGGGAATCCTTGGAAAAAACAGATTATATAAGGATACTTCTATACTATATATAGAAGCACACATAAATAAATTAATAGTTAGCATGGGAAAAATATATTATGAAAAGACAAATATTTCAAATGTATTTTGACTTGACATCTACAGATCTATTATGATAGAGTTATTTTTTCCAAAATAGGGAGAAGAGATTAAAAGGTATGCTTTACTCTTGAATCTATATCTTATATATTTAAGTTGCTTTTTGGGAGATTAGCCCATCTGCCCCAGATCTACATTCAAAAATCAAAAGTTACATGGTTCAAAAGGGTTGATTAAGGCTGTTTCTAACATGATCAGATATCTGAATGATACAACAATATATTCTAATTTCTATGAACGTTCAAATATCAAGATAAAACACTTAGAAAACTGACTAAATATTTGCCATAGATTTGGCATTAACTTTAAAGACATACCAGATAAGTTATAATGAAGCTTATGCTTTAATAGATCACTTAACCTTCCTATTTACAATAGGAAATCATGTAAATCTTTATATAGTTTTGATAGGCTAGGCTATATATTTGCATACTGTACATGTCCACGGTTATATTGTCATTGTATTTGCTTGAATGACTCTTGTTATGTTACAACTATGACACGACCAAACAAGCCAAAGTACATGTCCAATCCAAAATTAATAGAGAGAAAAGTTGCCATCTGTTAGGATTGTTTTTGCCAGAAGAAATTCTAGCTTAATGGCTTGTATTAATACCCTACAAGTAAAGAGAACATTTCTGTAAGAAGCAAGTTAATGAGTCCTGCAATTGTATATTTATACAAATAAAAGTATTTAGATCGAGACAATAAAGATAATAAAAGTCAATAAAATTAATGAATGTATCAATATAACTTTAATAATATGTTTCAATGATATTAAATACTCACTTTATATATAAAATTTGAACCTATAGTTTAATATGAAAACAAAGACGTTCCATCCATTGACTATAGTATATAATAATTAGGACATAATGTGAAGTCAGTTTTAAAAGGGTAAAGGTACTGGCTTAACAATGTACCATTTATTATATATCATATTCTAATAGATATTTAATTAATTACAAATAACATAAGATGAATAGACATGCTATCATGTCATTTTCCAACATAAGCTGATAAAGTAATACTCTTTTACAGAAATATGTATATTGTAATATGAATGTGGAAAACAAAAAAGTCATCTAAATTTTTGCTATTCCTTTATGCCGTTACACAAATGCTGCCCTTTTCAGAGAATGGGAACATTATCTCAAATCCAAAACTGAAATAATTGTCACTATTTACAAATACAAAATTAAATTTAAATTAGCTTAAAGGCCAGAATATATTACTACTTAATTATAAACATGACAACCCCATTGTGTGTATCCTGAATTCATAGCTAAATATAAAATCTCAAACTATCATCATCATCATTATTATTATTAGTTATCACACAATGTATTAGGTCCTTTACATAATTCACCATCTAATCTCATCTTCATAAAAACCACACAAGGTTAGCATTACTGTTATTCTTATTTTACAGATGATGAAGCTGAGGCTCAAAGCAGATAGAATAACTTATATAAGGCCACACAACAAGGAGGAAACTCATGATTATAAATGATATCACTTTACTACAAATATAATTTCCAGCACATTCCAAAGGTCTCATAAACTCCATTCATAGATTCTCACAACAAAAGATTTTAAGGATGGGTAAGATGATAAAATGTAATTGGTACAACATGCTTAATATACTGGGGATATGTAGCTTTAAAACTATAGGTTAATCAGAAAAACATACAATAATATAAACAATAGGTTATCTAGTATACATAGTGGCTATCATAATATATAATGTAATGCAAAAAAAAAAAAAAAGCAAAAGTAGAAAATGGTTCTTGGAGAGGGTTAAATTCCACTTCATATACATCCTGAGCAGTAAAGTATAAATGGCATCCCATCATTCAAAATAATGGTCTACCACTCCTCTCCTTTACTTCCTGCCAACCCACTCCATACTCAGCATGTATATGCATGTGAACACATGCGTACACACACACACACACTCTACAGTACTGTGCTATCCAATATGGGAGCCACTTGTCACAGTTTAATTTAATTACAATTAAATAAAATTTAAAATTCAGTTGCTCAATTTCACTAGCCATTGTCCCAGTGCTCAACAGCCACATGTGGCTAGTAGCTACCACATTGGACAGCAAGGATATAGAACATGGGAGAAAGTTTGATTGAATAGCACTACACTGGAGATTTTAAAGAAAAAAAGAGATTTGGCCTAATCTCTGAAACCTTCACTTCAAAGAACTACAAAACTCATTGCTGAATAATGAAAATTTCAAAATTCATATGCTCAACTTCCAAGTATATAAATCTTTAAGAGATGAGTGTACTCTATTGTCCTCTAACAATGCAAAATCAATCTGCTTTCCAAAAAAAAAAAAAAAAAAAATTCAACTCCAGAGACAGAAAATAATCATGAGATTTTAAAGCTAGACAGAACATAAAATACTCTGGTCCAATATGTTATTTAAAAATAAAGAAACTGAAAACCTAGAAAGATTGGATGATTTGCCCAAGATCACATAACTAATAAGCCCCAATGATACAACTAGAACTCAGGTCTCTTGACCTTTAGCCTTGGACTTTTTTCTACCATATTGTATCACACAAATCTTGTTTAATATAATTTCCCCTTATCTTAGAAAGAAAACAAATGCCCTTGAATTGAATATCACAAAGTCCATTATCCAGAGTTGCTCTGTCGCTTAGTGTCTTTATAATGGCTATGTTTCAAAATGGTCTGCCATATCTATTGTTACAAATACAGCTTCCATGAGAATCAAAATTTTAAAGTCACAGAAAATCAGTGAATTTCCTCCATTATTAATACATATGCTAGGGCCACAATTCTGATGCTTAATTAGTAAATACAATCAATTTCTATATTGGCATTTTCATTCAGTGATGTCATAAGATTTCAACATAAGATGCATATATATCCTATTGAATGAATACATAAGCATACATAGTTAAAAACTACCAGTTCTGTGCATGTGATAAAGTACCCAATCATTTGTGTCATGTATAATTATACACTACACTGAATCATTATCCGTTTTCTACCACATTAAGATCCTTCCTTTACTATAACAGTATATTATATTTCTACAATAATCATCTACATTTTTTAGTCACCAGATGCTGTTGTCTTCGTTCTGGGGTGGAATGGTATAAAGGGTGAAATGTTACAAAACAGATGATAAACTTTCAAAAGGCAAAGCTCATCTATACATGCCTAGGGTTTATTTGTAACACTTAACTGTCCCAAATAAAATAATTAAAATATAGTAAGTGAATGACATTTAAATATTTCCAATTGTATTGGCATAAGATATAGCATTACAAAAATAAATTTAAGTTTGTTTTTTTAACCTAAGTGACAGAGAAAGGGAAATATTTGAACACAAATATCTTCATAAAAGTACTGGGAAAATGCTAGAACCTTTTATTGATTTTAACTTACAGGCTTTGAAAACTATACAAACATCTATCTATTTAATCAAAATTCATAGAGCTATGGGGTACAATAATTGCCAAGTCTAGGGCATTCTCAGACAGATTATCCATATTGCCATTATCTGTGACAAATTGTACTTTTAAAATTTTATTGACACTGTTCCACACTTGACCTTATTAAGTACTCTTTTGACATTAACAAGGTCTTTCTTTATCCTAGCCCAACAGGAGTTAGGAACAAAGATGATTTAAGTCAAAGTATGAGAGAAGAAAGATGTGAATGTACAGAGCAAGTTAATTGAGAAATGGAGTACTTTCCAAGCCAATGGAAGTCATGTACAAAGGTATAAAGGTAGAGGAATAAAACAGCATAAAATCTATAGGAAACAAAGTACAATATAACTAGACTAAAAACATATGTAGAAGCGTGGTGGAATATGAGGCGAAAGAGAAAGCAACAACCAGATGAAGTATTTTGTTTGGGATAGGACTAGACTGTAATTCTAGAGACTGTGGTAAGGCATTGTTGGACTTTAAGCGGTGAACTATGGGAAGCCAATGTTGGACTTTAAGCATTCTGAAGTGCATTTCTGAGAAAAGCATTTCAGAAAGACAACATTGTGGAAGATAATTTAAACGGGGCCATAATGAAGAATAGAATATAGGGAAAGGATAAAATAGTGAGATGTAACAATACTCTGAAATTTTAAAATGGCAAAGTGAGGGTGCAGAGAGAAGGATACCATATCGAGGAAGGGAACTATAACATTAAGGATATAGAATTGATAGGATCTGGTGACTAATGGAATGGAAGATGGAGTAAGGGTAGATTCCAAGATGACTAGTATGTTTCTGCTATATGCTAACTGGTGGGTAAATATTAAGGTCAACCAGGATTGGGAACACAAGAGAAATGCAGGTCAAGGCTGGAGAGAGGTTTAGAGTAGGGAAAAGGATTTTTTTTAAAAGGAAGATAAGTATATTTAAGGACAACATTGAATTTGAAATCTAGTCAGGAAGCAGCTGAACATAGGGGGTCTGTGAGTTGGGAGGAAGAGAAGAGATCAGATAAAGACATCACATATGAGTGCTAGTTAATTGAAGCTCTGAGGATAGATGCGATTGCCCAAGGATTATCAATATGAGAAAAGCAAAGTACCAAAGGACTGAGGATCAAGCTCTAGGAATCTGCAAATTTAAGGGCCAAGCATAGAAATAAGAGAATTTAAATGAAACATAAAGGTAAAAGAAAAACAAGGAGGGCTTATGATATGGTTTGGATTTGTATCCCCACCCAAATCTCATGTCAAACTGTAATCCCCAGTGTTGGAGGAGGGGCCTAATGGGAGGTGACTGGATTATGGGGGCGGTCTTCCCCCTTGCTGGTCTTGTGATACTGAGTGAGTTCTCATAAGATCTGGTTGTTTACAAGTGTGCAGCATCTTCCCCTTCTGTCTCTTCCTCCTGCTCAAGGAAGCAAGGTATGCCTGCTTCCCCTTCGCCTCCCGCCATAATTGTAAGTTTCCTGAGGCCTCCCAAGCCATGCTTCCTGTACAGCCTGTGGAACTGTGAGTCAATTAAACCTCTTTTCTTTATAAATTATCCAGTCTTAGGTAGTTCTTTATAGCAATGTGAGAATGGACTAATACAGTTTAGTATCATGGAAGTCAAGGGAGGAGGAAGCTTTGATAAAGGAGTGATCAATAGTGCCAAATAGTGCTGAGGAAGCTAATATAATGACTTCAAAAGCGGCCAGTTGCTTTTTATATCATGGAGGTCACTGGCAACCCTCTATTACTGAAAATGATAGGTTTGACAATTATTCAGTGTTGAAACAGATTTAAAATAAAGCCATCCTTGTTTAAGTCAGAAGTTAGTTTTGTGTCAATACCAAAAATGACTACATTGTACAAATATCTCTAAACAACCTACCATTATAGTAATCTATTTTCTCAATGACAATAATATAAAACTGTCAATAAATAGAACAAGTTTCCTAAGTAATATCAAGCATTCATTCAACGCTTTATAAAATGCTAATTTCCACAAATTTTCTCCATATTCATAAGCCTTGATGCCTTGTTTTCTTATAAATGCACTTTCACTGACAAATGATTAATACTTTGTCCAAAGCTACTCCCTCATATGTGATGGTCTGAGTACACTAGTGGCTAATTTACAAGTATGCTTACAGTAAAATCTCAACACTCAAGAACCACTGTGGAAAGAATCAAGCCACATAGAATAGGTCCATGTATCTGTTTATCTATTTAAGCATCAACATCTTGTTTCATATGGGACACTCTCTGAAATGAATTATATAATTCTCACATTCTTATACAAAATAAACTAGATATAATTTAACAATTTCCTGTTGAGTCAGGGTCATCACTAAATATGTGAGTTAGTGAGGTATGGTGTAACTCAGTATTTCGGGAGGTACTGAAGTGTGCAGGGCTACTAGCCTCCACGCTCTGTGAAGTCTATTGTTATCATTTGCATTCCAGTTTCTGTCTTTTCTTACATTTCTATCTACCCCTCTCCTGTTGTCAGCTTGTCAGTTGTCACTTCTTGATGATTCCGGTGTATGATTCTGGAATAAACCCTCTCCCAACCTTCCAACCTGCACTTCTAGTCTGCTGTGGATGTAAACAGATAATTGGGTTCATTAAGATAACATATGAAAAGAGAATAAATAGGCTCTGATTAAAAGCCAAAAAGTCGTTCTCACCATGAGGTTTACTTGATAGATTTGGTGACATTTGTAGACTGCTCAGATTGTTTTATTTTATTTTTGTTTCATTTTTTAGTTCTCAGTTATATTCCAAAGGACAAATCTATTAAATAGGTGAGGAATGGATAAGTGAAGCTATCACACATCAGGAAAGGGCATATTTACAGCTCTGTTTTTGTGTACCATATCTAATTACAACATGTGCAAAGTTCATTATTATTTTCAGCATGTTAGAAAACAGTTTTTAAATGTATTAAATTATGCTACTACACTTCTTTGTATATACTGAAATACTGTAGAAACATGGCACCTTTCAAACTAACAGCAGTCTGTGAAGACTGGGGCTGTTTTGATAGTACATCACTGTATGTTAACTATACTCCTCTCCCTTTCAATAAACTGTTATTAATGCTCAGTACACCTTAGGTTTCCTACCTGGCTATCTAGAAAGCAGTTTGAACTAGATGCTGGTATTACCTCACTGTTTTTTATGAAGTGACTGCCAGATGATTCTGGCCTCTATTTTACCTCCTGGAAGCCCTTTTCACCTCTCATCCTACCGTAGTACTGCTTCTCTATCAGCAAAGATAATTTATGAAAAATGCTTACTTGTCCTTCAAGGCCTAGTTAAAATATCACCTCATTACTGAAGCCTTCCCAGACTTATGCAAGACATAGAAGAAACAGATACAGGTGGGGAAAGTCAGTTATTTCAGGCAAAGTGTTCTGCATGATAAAAGGTTTGAGGGCATTTAAAAGTCTACAGCGTACCTGGGAAACACCAAATGTAGTATGGCGCAAACATATGGTACATTCGGGAGAATGACAGGCTAAAAGGCCAGAATATCAAATTAGGGCCACAATGAAAAAGTTAGCAACGGGTCATGAGCATAGATTTTAAGAATGATAATATATTAGAATTAGACTTATTTTTTAAGGATAACTGACAACAGTGTAGGGCATTTGTCTGGAGAGAAAGAACATGTCAATATGGGGTACTAATTAGGAAATTGTGGAAATAATATTGGTGGGAGAAGATAAAGGCAGTGGAAGTAGAGTGGGTTAGATTCACAGTCAATACTCTACTTTGTAATAAGACTTGATGACTGAATGCAAGGGATAAAAAAGAAAGAAGTATTGAGGAAACGTAAAGATTGGGTAGATGATACCTCTATAACCCAAAATAGGAAACACAGGAAGAAGAGGAGACTTAGGAAAAATCAGGTTAACAGAAAGAGATAATAAGCTAAGTTTTAATATAAAAGGAGTTACAGCTTAGTAGTTAAAGCACGTTATCTATAGCCAGACTCCCTGGTGTGTAATCTGTGTTTTCCCTTCTATTCACACTGTGACCCTAGGAAAGTTATTTAACCTCTATAAGCCTCGGTTTAATTATCTATAAAATGGGGATAATACTTCTATCTCTCTCATACAATTGCTGCGAGGTTTAAATGAGATAACATATCAAAGTATTTTAAACACTGTCCGGCATATGGGTTATAAATGTTATTTTTAATTTCTCAATTTTATGATACTACTGAGCTGGATGTATAAATCTGGAGAATCACTACCACAGTTGGACTGTAAAACTAGAGAAGCAATTGAGAACATTCACGGACAAAATTGTTTTAAAAAGTATGTGTCTGTATGTATATACATATACATACATATAGATATGTGTATGTGCATATGAATGTACATAAAATGATACTAAAAGAGGACCAAGGATAGAACTTAGGGAACAAAATACCTAGGAAGTAAGAGGAGGAGAAATACATTAGAAACACAGAAAAAAAAAAAATGAAGGTAGAGAACAAAGGAGAGAATGGTGCCTAGAAAGCCAAGGGAAGTAACATTTTCAAGGAGGAAGGTGATCAATAATGCCAAGTGATCAGGATTGGAAAGAAGCCATTGGATTTTGAAATTAGATGCACACTGTAAATCTTTTTGAGAACTGTAATAAAGTTGAGTTGTAAAAGGTAATTTAGAAAACATAGAAAACAAATATGGATTATTCTTTTAGAGGCATGGACTTTAAAATGCAAAGGAGAGACAAGAGGCTAGTTAGAAAAGTCAGATCAAAAGAAGTTGCTGGTGTATAATCTGTGCTTTTCAGAAGAGACCGGAAAATGCTACTAAGCTGAAGGAAAGTCAATGAAGAGAGAGTGTACGAAGATATGCTATTTATCTTCCACCTATTTCTTGAACTCCTGAAGATAATGAAAATACTATCACAGGTACAAAATTTCACTTTAAAGGTAAGCCAGGAAAAAAATCTGTGAGAAGTTAATAACCTTTTTTAAAACCCCCAAAAGGGGGGAAAATGTATATAGTTGTTATTTAAAAAAATAATTAGTCCTGTATTTTAACAAAATTACTTCCCGAGACTGTAATAACATTTTGGGAAGTCTCAGGATACTACAGAAATAGAAAAGTAATTCTGTTAAAATACAACACTAATTATATTTTTTAAGCAACAGATTTAAACTTTTGGGTTTTTGTTTCTGTATTCTGAATATATTTTTGAACTTTTAGAGGACATCTTTTCATTCACATTAGTCTAAATAAACAAACTTACTTCACAATTCTTGTGAGAGTACTAGTCTCTGTATATAACAAATTACTAATTTTTGTAGCTCATTAAAATGTGAAATTTTAAATTGTGGTTTGCATATCTTTGCATCTATAATCAGTATTCAACAAATTCTTGAATACTTAACAAGACGTCTATGATTCTTCCATATGTTACTTGTTAACAACTTGTCACTTTATCATTCCATTCTGTCCAGCTTTCTGAAGGCTAGCAAATGTCTTTCCCATCTCATTGTTTGGGGTGAACTACTCATTGGCAGAGGTATCCCTTCAAAGTATAGGCAATGCAGTATTCAAATTCTGGCATCACAAAGGCACAGGTTCAAATTACAGCTCTATCCCTTAACAGCTGGGTGATTTTGGAGTGCCTTTTAGCAATTCAATTCCCTGATCAGTAAACCAGAGGTAATAATACATAACTCACAGAGTTGTAGCTAAAAATTTATTTAAAGAAGATTTTAAAAATATATCAATGTATTTGGCCCATGTAATGAAAACTTTGAATATAAATAAAAGAGTTCATTCCTACTCAACAAACTTTCAGAGAGAAGTACAAACATACACATATAGCTGAAAACCAATGAAATTTAGTTAGGTAAGCTCAACCATAGGAACATGAACAAAACTTTCAAAGTCATCTAAAAAAGGCAGTCTTCAACCTTTCAGTAGAGGTATAAAATTTTATCAAGATTAAATTTTATAAGAAACAATGTATTATTTTAAAAAACACTGGAAAAAATATCCTAATCTTTGAAATATGTAATATAATCTCAGCACTTTGGGAGGCCAAGGTGGGCAGATCACCTGAGGTCAGGAGTTCAAGACTAGCCTGGCCAACATAGCGAAACCCCGTCTCTACTAAAAATTAAAAAATTAGCTGGGCGTGGTGGGGTGTGCCTGTAATCCCAGCTACTTGGGAGGCTGAGGAAGGGAGAATCACTTTGGGAGGCAGAGGTTGCCGTGAGCCGAGATCGCGCCATTGCACTCCAGCCTGAGCAACAGAGCGAGACTCCATCTTAATAAATAAATAAATAATACATTTGACATAAAAGTGCACCATAAAAGTTGATCCAAAATGTTCAATATAGTTGGAGTAGAAGTCATGATTAACAAAGATCCTTCAATATTTGGAGAGGTATTACAATTTTGTAACATCACAGATTCTTTTAGACAAGCCAATTCATCTATCTGATGCCGTTTCAAACTCTGGCAAACAAAAATACAAATACTTCATAATACATAAAAAAGGAGAAAATTAATTGTGTTTGTTTCACATCAAGCAAGAAATTTTAAGAGTTAAACATTCGATGCTGAGTAGCTTGACAAAATTAAATGTGGAAACTACCTTCTCTTTGTTGAACAACAATATGAGAACTAAAAAAAAAAAAATTCAGAGTTTTCCATGGTACATTAAATGGTATACATTGTCTAAAAGAGAGATTAGCAGAGACCAAAAACCTGGAATCAAATTCCGACTGTGACACTTAAAAACTGTTGTCACGTTAGACCAGTTATTTAATCTTATTCGTCCCATAAGCAAAACAAAGATACTATAGTAATACCTACATATCTAGGTTGTTGTGAGAATTAAATCAAATAATATATACAAATTAAAATGTTTACTGCAGGACCTCACATCATAAATACAACCAATAAATATGCATTCTCATCCCTCAAGAACAGAGTTATTCATAAAATGGATCATTTCCTGAAACCATCTAAGTAAAGATAGTGAGTTTTGTCATTTTCTAAAGAAGGCATTTAGTAAGTTGTCTACACAGGGCTATCAAATGAACGCTAATCTAAGAATTGCAGTTCATACGCTTCTATTCCGGTGAGTCACACCTTTGAATGTTGTCTGAATGGCACAAAGAGAGATGTGTTTAATTGTCTTAAATTTCTACAAGCCCACCAACTTCACTAAAACTTGTTAGGATAATAGCATTGGCTGAACAGCTTGCCCTTTTGCCTTGATTATTGCTAAAGCTTCAATTTCCCTGGTTTATTACTAAATTCTTGTCTAAATATCAATGACAGCCATAACTGCCACATTTATAATAATTCAAAAGTATTTTTCCTAATTTTAAACAAATTGTAATTCTCACAAACTAGCAACAGAAAAATTTTAGTTTTACATTCCGTACTACTTAAATGCCAGCTAAAATGGAGTTGACGTCATACAAAATGAGTACTTTAAAAATAACTCTAGAAGCAATTTAAGACAAAACTAACTCACCTGTAATTGCAAGGCTTCCTGATTTTCTAAACCTTCCACAATTGGTGAAAATCGTTCCCTGTTATTTCTTTCTGCTGCTGTTGTTATAGCCCCTAAAAGTTTATCTAGACTGTAGAGAAAAAAGAAGAAACAGAAATGGGAAATACTTCTTATACATACACTATGAGCATAAGTCCTTTCAGTATTCCCTGTTTTCTTTCTGGTATTTGATGTTTATATGTACCATTAGAATTTTTTCAAATTATCATTTGCTTTTTTGATGGAAATTGTATCTTTTCAAATATGCACACATACTGGAATGGCTAAATCAAGCTAATTAACATGTATTGCCTCACATACTTACATGTTTTTGTGGTACGAACAATTAAAGTTTACGCTCTTAGGAAATTTCAAGTATATAACACACTGTTATTAACTACAGTCACTATCACATAAAATAGATTTCTTGAACTGATTCCTCCAGTCTAACTGAAAGACCATTACAATATAGGAATTGTGTTCCTGTACGCATATTTCTTTAAGTCAAATATTGATAGCTCTAAATAATTTTAGGGTATCAAAAGGAAAATTCGATTTTAAAAACTAACTTTCCTGGGTGACATTAAAAAAAGAATACTTAAGTGATAAACATTAAAATTTAAAGTTTCAGGTTTTGATATTTCATGTGTTAACATTAATTTCACTTAAACATAATATGGCACCTATAATTGTTAACAGTTTATTGGAGCATAAACAGATTGTAATTTTATAATAAAGATCTGGAAAGAGCGATCATTTTTTAAAGAATTTTTTTAAATCAACATTTTTTAACTATGGAAAAAGAAAAAAGACTCTAAAAAGGAAAGCCCAAGTAATTAAAGAAGAATGTATAATTATCTAGCACAAGAAACTTATTAACCTGACCAAAAGTATTGGTAAGTATCTCCATACAATGCCTAAAATAAATCAACCTCTATATAGCATACTACTCTTATCAAATTATATCTGAAATTATAATTAAATCATAACAGTTATACTGGACTATATTGTATTTTATTAATATTGAAAATCTAAGTGATAAAAAATATTTGTTACACATGTATAAACTGACTTTTTAAAAAATAAAATCTAAGGATCCTTGCTTTTACATATGTTATCTCATTCTCAGTTTGTTATCATTGAGGTGAGACTAAATATGGTAATATATTTGTTTAGTGTTTGTCTTTTGGTTTCTGAGGACAGTAGCTAACACTAAACAATATCTCATTTTATTCTAACAGTTAAGAGAAAGTCAACATATTGCAACATCCTTAAATCTTTGCATAGTCCTGTTCTGACTCAAATTGACATTATTACTATCACGCAAAGTGTTCCAAGGAAATATTTTGGTTTGGGTCCTTAGCAGATATTTGATTCTTTATCACAAGGGTTTCTTATAAACTAGACTTATTAATGTCATCAAATCTGAAAGTTTGCTTCTGATTCAGTATTATTTCCATAAGATGTGATCAAATGCACGTTCAGCAACAACTTGCTGCATTTGGTGGCATATACACACTTTGAATAATTATCAACAACCGTTTTTTTCTAACAGGTGGGGTTATTTCACTCTACAAATAATTTTCATTTACCATGGCATATAAAGTAAAATACTATTATAAGATAATGCAAAATAAAGGCATCTATTCATATTGTGTGATATGCAGCACAGTGTTTGTGTATGTATGTGTGTGTATTTGCCAAAATAACTCTCTGACTTTTGTCCACTGTCTAACGATTGCTGTACCTCCAGCAAAACAAAATTCTGCTCAATCACTTTGAATCCAACTTTCAAGAATTTCCCACTAGGATTCTATCTGTTTAAACTTAGTTTCCATAATATCAACAAAAAAGCCAAAATATAAACAGGCAAGATAAAAATTTCAATCAAAAATTATCTAAAATACTGTTTTCATGAAAGTTGTCCAAAGAAACAGAACAAAAGTAGGACTTATTAATTTCCTAAGTGTCATTTTCCATGCAGCAAATATAATAATATAGCAATACTTACATGTTCTCTTCTCCGACAATGCAAATAGCAGAAAGTATTTTTACTATTTCAGTCATCATGTTGGGTTGTTTGGGGTCAATTGCTCTTGCCAATAGTAAAAGACTTCTTTCATCTCCTAGAATCCTTTGTAATCCAAACTTAAAAAAAAAAACAAAAAACCTTCATTCAGAATGTCTATGGAATATATCTTTAATTTAAAAAGGCAACGTACAACGATCTTCCAAAAACCCATACCCCCACAATGAGGTTCTACCTAATTATATGAATATTCTTCAAATGCAGTTATCTGTCTTTGTTTTTTATATGAAATGACTGCATCTTGGAGTTGTTGCTCCTTGATCAGATATGATCTCCATTAGCCTGCCCTAAAAATTCCATAAATTTGGAAAAATATGGGAACAATCAGTATTTCTTCAACAAAGAATAACATATAAAGCACATACTGATATGATTTTCTAGAGTAATTCTACTTATGTCATTGGGTCTCCCTGGAGATGTCTGGAATTCGTGGTTAAATTGTCCAATATGTTTGTATGAAAAATTAAGGCGAAGAAAAAGAGAATTTTTTTTAAAAAAAGGCTCTTTTGAATACTATATGCCAGTATAAACCTCAGTATGGATATTCCCATGCCTTCTCTCTCTTATCTTCCCTGATTCACACAGCTGTGCTGCACTACAAACGCTGTGAACCTAAGGAAATGGCACCTGGGTTTTATTAAGTGTCACAAGTCAACTAAGGAGAGAAAACACCATTTTCATTTATTTTCTAAGCATGAGTATCTGTGTGTATGTGTGTGCATGCATGAATTTAATAAATAAGAAATTTTAATTAAAGTCTAAAACTTGAGTTTTCATTACATTAAGAAGGCAATATATTATTTTATCTTTGTCCCACAAAGTATTTTTCAGATTTCTTATAAAATATTTTTGCTTCATTTTACAGTCTAATGGTGAAATTGGATATTTCATCGGAGCAAAATTTCCATTTCAGCTATACTTTAGTTAATTACCAGCCATATGAATAGTTCCATCAGCCCTAATTTAACTTCTAAAAGAACTCAGAGTGGCAGATGGGGAACATAGCTAAAGCTCTTAAATGTGAGTTTATCACAGGTCATAATAAATAGGAAAATATATGGAGATAAGACCAAAAAAAACAAAAAGAAAATGCAAGAAACAAGTCTGGAAAGAAGCAACAAAAACAAAATAGATAAGTATGCATAAAGGTGGCCAGTAGATGATTAAAAGTAATGAATATTAGTGAAAAACACATTTGCAAAACTGAGAGACAATGACCATGCAATTACCAAACTTAATAGCTTTATGAGTCATTGAGACTGAGTGAAATCATTAGGTTTTAAAATTTTTACTTAATGTTTAAAAGTAGTTTTTGATATGTAGAGACACATCAAATATAAAAAAGAAGACATGAAAAATATATCTGGAAAATCATGAATCCAAACATCAGAGCAATATTATAGTACTGGAAGTTAAGAAACAATGGGTTGCTTTTTATGATCCTATTTTTACAGGTATTGGATAAAATAAAGGAGTTTTTGAAGTAGGTAAACTCCATGGGGCCAAAAAATTTGATGTGTAAGTCATTTTGGATAAAAGTTTAATTCCTTGATCTGGACAATTTATTCCAACATGAAGTGAAAAGATCACTGTATATTTTCTATTCTGAATGCATATTTTATGTCTATTGTTTCACATGTCTGTAATTCAAAAGATCCATTAATCCATGCTCTGAGCACCTATGTGCAAGACATTAATGTGGCCTAACTAAAAACATCAATTTTGAATAATCTAAGTCAAATCATAATGCTTTTCGAAACTGCCAAACTCTTAAGAAACTGTTGACAAATCAAAGTATGTCCTGTTAAAAAAAAGGCTCTATAAGAATCTTACTATTATAACTCTCTCTAGTGAGTGTCCTGATTAAAATTACTTAGCATCCTAAACAGCCATGAAAATTGACAACATGAGTCAGTAAGAACTTAGAACAAAGGGTCCTATAGCTAAATTTACAGATGAGGGGACTGATACTCAGAGAGGTCAAGTAATTTTCCAAAGGCCACACAACTTATTGGGAGCAAAGCATGAACTATATCTCCCGAATTCTAGAACTGTGTTATCTTTCCATTATGTCATTGTTTCCCTCGATTAAAGAAAGAGATCCATCTTGAGCTGTGAAGAAGCAATGCTCATTACTTCCTTGTTAGGCATCAGATTCTATTTAACTTTGTAGCCAAGGACTAACAGCCCAGATTTTGAGAAAATCTGTACTAGTAGTGATGGGAATGTTTCTGTAAGAAACTTCCAGAAACAGTACAAATAGCATATTATATTCAGGAGTCTCATGTCCACTAGCAAGCATTCATTGCATATGCTGATATAGTAACATTCTTTGCTGATACATGTATGTTTAATATATAAATACTTATATATATTTCCATATGCTTGAGACTGTTTATAGATTAACACATAATCTTATTGCATTGGTTATTAATAGCCATATTTTACATTTGGCAAACTTATACTTATTGTTATAATTATTTCTATTATCTATTTTGAGATTATTAAAATACTATGTAAAGGGAATTAGGTAATTAAGTGAATTAGTCAGTAGTATTTTATCTATAGGTATGAAGAGGTCATTTCTAAGACAGTAAAACAAATAGTTTATAGAAAAAATATTGTAACTTCATAACCTGAGTAAAGCCTATTTTTAGAAAAAAAAAACCATTGTCTAAAATTCATAGGGTCCCTTATAATGCAACTAGTATTATACATATTCATAAAAAGCCCTGCAATTTTTCAGAGATGTTTTATATGTATGTAAACTTGCTGACATTAATAAAACATAAAAAAAAAAAAGAGAGAAATCTCAATCTTACAATGTTCTTAGCAAACAAGTCAACCCATCCTTATAATTTTCCTTTTCAATAGAACAGAAATTCTCTGTATGGAAACATATTCAACAAACCACATTTAAATTTTCCTACTACCATTAAAGAAAAAGCATTATCACCTAAATTGGGAACAACACTAATTCATTTGCATGATTTCAAAAACCCAACAATAAATATTTTGTGAAGCAAAGTATAACTTTCATTTAAGTATTACTTAAATATTATGAGGATTTGCATCATAAGGCCCCTTTTGTAAAGTGAACAAGCATTCACTATTTTGTTCATTTCTTTTTTTTTTCCCCCATGTTTTCTGAACATTTAGTACTATAAAATCAAAAAGACCTCTGTTCACATGAAAGAAATTATTGGAGGAATAAACAGAATAAGAATCAGACACAGCATTTCTAAACTATAGACAAGAGTCAAATACACTTTTTCCAATCATTTTTTTTTTCTGTTTCATTGACTAGCTCACCCTCCTGAGGAAATTAGCAGCATTGACAATGGAAAGTACTGTTTTATCTATCTTCCCTATGTGAAAGCAATATATTTGAACAGAAGAAACAATAGAATAGGGCTCCATTTTTGAACAGACTTAGATCTATAGAAGTTATATCATCCCTGAAATCCTCTGGTTGCTGTAGAGAACTTCTTTGGTTAAACTGAAATATCAGCATAGAAATTTAAAAAAAAAATTGACAGAAAACTAACAATAGCTAACATTTTGGAAAATTAAACATCAAATTTATCTTTTATATATGGTTTCAAATGCATATTTAACCTCACTGTAAAACTTTATAAATACTTATTATTTATAAGCCTGTAATAACTAGCCTATAATTAATTAATACAGCAGAAACAAAAGTAAAAAATAGGTACAGGGTGGGGAAGAGGATTAGGGAAAAGAGTTAATGCATGTCAGGCTTATTATTTAGGTGATGGGTCGATTTGTGCATCAAACCACCATGGCACATGTTCACCTATGTACATGTATCCTGGAACTTAAAAAAATAATTAAAAAAAATTTGTTCATTTCGTACTTTCATAGTGTTGGGCAAGTTCTCACCTTTTGTGACAGGGGCAGAAATAAATACTACTTACCTTATTATTCATAAATGCTTTGAGGCATTGAATAAGTTTATACTGATTCTTCTTGTCAATATTTTCTTGCCTAAATAAAAGAAAAATGTATATTATGTTGTGCTGAAACATTTCCCCTTTGGTGATTTTATTTTTAATGTTTATTCTTACTGTTTTTTGTCCAGAAGCTTTTCCAGCTCATCTAATAAGAGTCCAAGACCTTCATGGCCAAAGTTGTTAACCCAGCTAAGAAATAAACAAAAAATTAGATGTATAAGTAAGTTAGTAATTTTAAAACATTAAATATCCAAAATAAAATTTCAGTTTTCAAATCTCATTATTCTGTCTCAATATTGCCTGTCTTTATTTTTTCAATTCCCACTGCTTCAAGTATTGACTCTATGAGGATGACTCAGTGATCTTTACCTCAATCCTAGACTTCTCCACATTTTAGACTGCCCATTACACAGCACTGCCTTGGTTGTTTCACCAGCATGACATACTTAAGCATGAATTTACAAGCTGAATTCATCTTCCCCTGTCTCCATACCCCGAAGTCAACTTATCTTCCACTCTTTGATACTGTATTAATAACATCACTACCCTTTAAATTCTTCAGACTTGAAATACTGGCATAATTATTTGATGCCCCATTTCTTTCACCTTTGCATTTATTCTATTTATTCATTCAACAAATATTTGTTGAGTGTCTACAAAGTTCCAAGCATGTTCTAGGTGAGAGAGATACGTAACAGGCAACAAAATTAGGCAACTAGCCTCACGGACTTTACTGTCTAGAGCTAGGGAGACAGTGAACAAATAACTATATACTAAATGTAAAAATTGCTTTGATGCAATGAAGAAAAATAAACCTTGGAAAATAGAATGAAAGGAGTGGCAGGTTGCTATTTTTCATTGTGTGATCAGGAAAGATTCTTTGATAAGGTTAGGTATTTCAGTAGAACCCTGAAGAATGTGAGGACTTTCCAAGTAGAAGGATTAAGGGCAAATTGGGTCGTGAGGCATTAGCTACTGTGTTTAGAATGTTCCAGGAACTGTGAGGAGACCCATGTGGCAGGAGCTGAGTAAGTAAGTTTAGGAGATTGGCTGGACATAAAGTCTCCTGTATGGCAGAAGGCTGAAACACTGCTAATGTAGAGCTTGGTTTGACTTTCTGGCATCCAGTCACAAATATTCTACTTCTAGTTCTAGAATGGCTCGTCCAAATGGCTCCTTTCTTCCTTCCCAATGCCTGTGCTAACATTCCAGGTTAGCCCTAGTTATCTTTCCTTTAATAAGCCTGGAGACTCCCAACTGGTGATTCCCCAACTTCATTCTTTTCTTTGAATCATTTTATAAAATGACAGATTAAATTGCCCTTAACCAAAGTTTTCTGTCCAAAAATTTCCCCCGGACTACCTAATACATTTTAAATCCTTTGGCTCAACATTTTGATGTAGCCTCAATCCACCTTTCCAGCCTCAGGCTTTTAAGCACATGTGCCAATAAAATGAGATAAATTATTATTGCTGGAGCCCACCTTGCACCTTCCTCATGTTAGCTCATTTATTCTTTCTTCCCAGAAGGTAACCTTAACTCCATCTCTCCCAACTATTTAAAACTAAAACTGGCTGTTTTAAGTCATTAATGTTTTCCCCCATAATTCCTCCAATCAAATGAGTTCTTTTTCCTTAAAATCTCCATGTAATATTTATCTCTTACTGCTTGACATAATCATAATGATTCTTGCCATATGTCTTACCTGCCCCTTTGGCATGTAAATTCTCTAAAGAGAGTTATATCATTTCATTACTATTTCTATCTTTCATAGTGTTTAGCAAGGTAGTTCATATATAGCCACTAAATATTTATATTAAATAAAGTCAACACTAAATAAATATTTGCTAATTTAAATTTAATTAAATTTACTGGCTTGTATGGTTAATAGAATAAGCAATCTCATACTACCCAAGAACATCATAAACATAAATCAATATATAGACTTCTGTGAAATAATAACATCTATGCTGTATATATTTAAACCATTCCATTCCAGTCTTTATCCATTTCATAGCTACCTAAGGTAAATCTTACCAACAAAGCAGAGACTGAAATTTTTAAGGGGATATGAGAGACATCACTGAAGAAAATATACTTTTAAAATAGCTCATATTCAGAACCAATCGCCATCCACAATATACATAGAAGCTCATTTTAAACAAATTCTGCTTTAATTTCCATAATGGAAACAAGAAAAAATCAATATGGCATTGTAATGATAATTGGCAACAAGCTACTGTTCAATTGAGGCATGTAATCATCTCGTGCAATGAGCTATTTTCTCTAAAGGCTCGATAATCAGTGAGGTGGTGGTAGAGGGATAAAGGGACATCAGCTTTAAGTATAATATATTCTATTTAATTTATCACAGAGAAAAATCAGAAGATATCATTACAGCACACTGTACCCTACAATAACCTTTACATAATAGGAATTCTGAACAAATTTTTATATAGTCCTCAATATCCGCTTTGGCATTTGGGAAGATGAAATAATCTATGATTTCTTTAAATTTACCACAAATTGTTTTAAAAATTCTGAATTTTACTCATATTCTCTTTATGCCTACTGCTATTAAAATTATTAGGGTTATTTCTTTCTTGGTCTAGGGAAGCATGATTCACAAGAACATGATTCATATTTGTTCAGTTGAAATCAGTCACCCACACATCCCCTGTTTCAAATGGTGCAGTTTATGGTACTTTGGTTTTATTCAGGGAAAATTACTATTTTCTTAAAAAAAAAAAAATAAGATACAATCATACAACTTAAGTGTGAGGAGGCAGGGCCTATTATTGCAAACTAGACAGGGAAAAGTCTTAAATGAGAATATTTTAGGCCAAGGGGCAGAGGAGGCCTAGTAAGAGTCTTTAAAACTTTTAAAGTAGAGGGAATGGGAGCCTGAAATGAGCCCGTTGCTAAGGGGTAAAATAATTTATATGATGACGATACTCAAGAGGTTAAAAGGAAAGGGATGTGGCTAGACATAACTTTGTTTCCTTTTTCTCTTGCCAGCACCACCATTTCTCTGCCTTTCAGGCATCAAACACTGTGAACTCCAGCCAAGCACTTACTGTTTTACTGCTTCTCTTTCTCTCTCTTTCTCTCTTTCTCTCTTTCTCTCTTTCTCTCTTTCTCTCTTTCTTTCTCTCTTCTCTTCTCTTCTCTTCTTTCTCTCTTTCTCTCTTTCTCTCTTTCTCTCTTTCTTTCTTTCTTTCTTTCTTTCTTTCTTTCTTTTCTTATATACAATAGAGTATACTGATTTCAGCCAATACAAAAGTGGCCATGAAATGAGGAGGCAGTTTAAAAACAAAATGTTGGCTCCTGTATGTGAGCATGTGGGCTGAAATTCTGACACTGAAACACTAGAAGTAAGCATAAATGAAGGGTTCTCAAAGTGTGCACTCCAAATCGGCAGCATTGACATCATCTGGGAACTTGTTAGAAACGAAAATGCTTGTGCCTTACCTCAGACCTACTGAATCAGTAGCTGGGAGGAAGACAGAAATGTATGTTTTCACTAATTCTCCTCGCGAAACTGATGCTTGCTCAAATTTGAGAACCACTGGCATGGAACAATGGATTGCTGAGAAGTAGGGGAAGCCTTTCTCAGGCAAGACTCAGGCTCAGAACTCAAGGCTGCTTTATATGCCCACCCAACCATACTGTGCCCTCCCAGTGCCACAGGACACAGATCAAGAATCCAGTTGAAACAGATATATTTGGTATATTTCATGGAGTATGCAAATTCCAACTCTGAGTTATTTAGTACTAACTGGAACATCTAGAATGATAAGACTACAGTTGATGACCTGATTTAAAATCTTACTCAGAGATTACAGACAAAGACATAAAATTTTCTGCACTATCTCAGCCCAAAATAAGAAACTGATATTTCTCATGGACCTTACATTTATGAGGGACACAGAAGAGGCAGAGAATAATGAAGAACCAAACAGAAGGAAAAACAGGGGAGGAAAATGACTCTTTATAATTTTCATAACCAACCCAAACATGAGTTATTTTTTCTTTCCATTTTACTGAGGTATGATTTACAGATAGTAAAATTTATCATTTTAACAAATGTATAGTCATGTAACCACCAATACAAATAAGATATAAAACGTTTCCATCACCCTAAAATATTCCCTCATTCCCCTTTGCAGTCAATCCCTTTTCCCTACTCTCAGAATCCTGGCAACTGCTTATCTGATTTGGGTCCCTACAGTTTTGTGCTTGCCAGAACATCATTACAAACGGAATTGTACAGTTTTCAAATTTTGTGTTTGGCTTCTTTTACTTAGCATAAATATTATGATATTCAACCATTTCGTTGCATGTATTAGTATTCCATTCCTTGTTACTGTATGAATATGCCACAATTTATCTATTAATTAGTTGATGAGCATTTCAGTTGTCTCCAGGTTTTGATGATTATGAATAGAGCTGATATAAACATTGACATGTAAGTATCTGTGTAAGCATGCATTCATTTCTGTTAAAAAATACCTAGGAGTGGAATAGCTGGGTCTTATGGTAAGTATATGTTTAACTGTTTAAAAACTACTTTCCAAAGTGGCTATTTCATTTGGCACTCCTTCAGCAAAATATCACAGTTCTAATTGCCCCAAATCCTTGTCAGTCTTTTTAAGTTTAGCCATTCTGAAAATTGTTTCCAGGTAAAGAAACTGAGATGCAAAGTAGTTAAGTAACTTCCCAAACATCACTCAACAAGTAAGTAGCAGTTCTAGGCCTCAAATCCATATCTGACTCCTAAGTACATGCTTATTTCAACCACGTCCCTAGAAATTACTAAAACAGGACCAGTACACAATTTTCTACAACATCTAGCTAATAGCTCCAATACCTTGCTTAAGAAGAATTAGTGGTGTTACAGAAGAGTTTATACCTACATATCTATGCCTAGACAGACAAACATATGTTTCATTATTTAACAGCTTAGTTCATTTATTTAGATAGGATAAGTACATTTCAATACATGTTTTTATTGTTTTTTAAAGTCCTGAGTATCATAAGAAATCTAAAAAATACTGTTAAGGAAAGATACCTGGAGACTTCAACTAAAATTTTCAGTCGAGATTTAGGTAAGGTAGTTTATCAGAAAGAATAGGTCCAAAATGTAGCTTACACTATTTCTTTTTTGATGGGCTATATAAGTCCACGATCTCACTTTTTAAGGTATTAACATATTGGTGATTTTGGGTTATCAAGTTACCTAAGTTAAAGAACTGTCTTAACATGCTACACATCCAAGTTGACATTTGTGGTCACATGTCAGGAGACCAAGTGGAACAAATGAACCATCCAAACAAAAACAATAGACCAGTCAGGAAGATTAATGTTTGAGTGAGCCAGCAGCCAAGATTATATCTGAATACTGAAAAGGAAGCCAGGAAGCTTATACTGGGAACAAGAGGTCTGAATCACAGTGAGAGAGCATTTTCCAACCCTACGTAAAAAAAGTTTGGCTGTATCTATCAGGGAGGCTAACCTCTGTTACGCTGCTCAAGAAGCTAAAAATTAAAGACTTTTTTCCAAGTTCACCCAAAAATCAAGAAAACATTCCATCATCCATCAATGGATTATTCTGTGGGGCCATATAGCTGCATGGCTAAATGCATAAGCTTTAGAGGAAAACAGATCTAGGTTCTAATCTCATCTCTACAAATTCTAGCTGTGCTACTTTTGATAATATACATAAATTTTCTAAGCTTGTTTTTTTATTTTCAAAATAGGGATGAGAATACTACCTATACCCCATGAAGTCTTTGTGACTATTAAATGAAATAATGTATATAAAACATCACAATAAAGCCATCAAGAAATTTTTGGAAAAGGTTAAAAACCAAAACTCCAAATGTTGTTTGAATCTTCTAGTCTAAAATGCAGTATGAATTTTAGGCATTAATTAAAGAATCCTTTTCCACACTATTAACACAACTTTTAATCACTTAATGAAAATTACATTAATTTTTATAAAACATGCAGATGACTAAAATTATACTAAACTTACTCTATTGACTTGTTTAAAAATAAGACTGCGGCATAGTGTCATGCCTATCATCTCAGCTATTCAGGAGGCTGAAACGGGGGGATCATTTGAGCCCAAGAGTTTGAGGCCAGATGGGGCAACATAGTGGGACCTCGTCTCTAAAGAAAAATTTTTTTAAGACTTTAAAATTTAAATATTTGGTACTCATATTACCTCATGTGTTTTAACCGGTCACTATTCAATTTTGTGTATACTTAATTCTAATTGTATTTAGTATGGCCAATTCACATCAGAATAGATATGGAAATTACAATGGTGAGGGAGAGAGAATTTTTAGTTCATGTATAATGCTGACAGAATTATATCAAAAATATATTGAAGTTTTAAAACAGAAACCTATCTCAAGCCTTTAGAACTTCTAAGGCCATTATTTTTAAAGGACCCACTTACACTGATCAGCATGATCGAAGGAAAGAAAATCTTACATTTAATGAAGGTATCAGAAGATTCAATTAACCCTAACTAAGAGAAAGCAGTATTCTCCCCTCTCTAGCTCTTCAGGGCAAAGCAAAATGAGAAAAATTTTCTATAAATGTACCTATTGAAGGAGAGAATAAGATTCTTGTAAAGAATTCTCACAGATTCTTATAAAGGACATTTCACAGTTTCCCAAAACCTCAACTTTTCTCCCATAAATTAGAGATTCAGACTCTGAATTATTTAGTTACATTTCACTTAAATATAAAGTAAAACCAAAGATGTAATGAACAGATGAGTTCAGTATGCTATATACAATGAAGACATAATAGAAAATAGTGACTGCATGCCCATCAATGATTAGATTATCCAAATTAACATCTATTGTTCAAAAGGGTTAAAGCTAAAATTAGAAACTTCTATACTGAATCCCATAAGCTGTAAAGGCAATTGGTCTCATGTGAAGGAGTCCAATATTAGTCATGTCATCCCTTTATCACTGTTTGTGCAGTGCTAAAGGCTAGTATAGAGGGTTATGTGTTCTGTACAAAGGATTTTATTTCCCTCTAATGGTGTTCTATTCCCATGTGTAATCTCAAACTACAACCTGAATCACTGGAACATCAAATAAAATGAATGATAGTTCAGAGTTTCTTGGGGGAATTCAGAAAGTTGGTAAAATTATAACATGTGAAACAACTAATTCAAAGGGTTGAGGAGACTTTAAATATTATCTTGAGTGTTGGGTTTTTTTTTTTTCTTTTACAGGAAAACATCTCACTTTAACACCAATATTGCTACTGTAATGTTTTTTAATGCAACTAAAACCAAATCTTAGTTGTATACACTTATGGAAAGAAAGAGTTCCATGTGATTAAAACCAGTATGTAGCCCAACATAAACAGTATCATGCATTCAGTCCATGGATCAAATCTGCATAAACAGTAACCAAGAAAATCTTAGTATTTTCCGCATCTTTAAAGGAAAATTTGTTCGGCTAAATAAACATCATAGATAGTTCCACTGTCAATATAAATACCCACTAAAATATATATAAACAGATATATATACGAATTTGTATACACTACAACTGACTTGGTCTTAGATCCATAAAAACATATATCTTCACTCAGGTTTCTCCACATGAAAGCAAAGACAATAACTTTGGGCATTTGAATGTCCTTGAAAACTATTCATCATCAGAGGTATCCATGAGATACCTCTGACCAATTATAAAATATCTATTTGATGTAACACTGCCATTTTCAGACATTTGTGCATAAACCTTTGAAGCCTGACAGTCACTGATCATTTATTTCATGTGACTCATAGAAAGCTTGAATGCATCAGTTTACCAGCTCTACCTCTGAGTGGTTTTGACTTCAATGTTGTGATAGATTACAATTTCCTTAGAAATGCCAATGAAGACATTCCATCTTTCTCTCTGGCTGCGTTTATTCTCTCTATCAGTCTTACTGCAAAAATCCTACTCTGTTTCATGCCACTCATCCATTTTTAGGAGTTCCTTACAAAGTAGGAAATGTGCATTCTTTCTAGCTGTTTATATACACAAAGACAAATTCCTCTTACATATTTACAAAATAATTTTAAATGCTCTAGTTACATATAAACATCTCTTGAGGGCAATAGTTTAAGCAAACACACTCTCTAATAGGATAAAAGTTCTTTATTCATTAAAATCAATTTCGTAAGCTGTCTAAGTTACTTTGGAGACAGTCTAAAAAATGGCTAATGCCCAAATCTATCTGAATGCCTAACAGGCTAACAATCAATAATGTTTTCCTCCCCACCTTCCTTTAAACATTATTGTTAGAAAAGTATAAGAGAAGGTCTTGCTCCAAAGTAATGATGGGGAAAAATTACCAAAAAATTTGAATGACAATGAAAATAGACTCTTCAATCTACAATCAACAGGGGAAGCAAAAGGAAAGAGTATTCCAAATATTCAAGTAAAAGCTACTCACATTTTATATCTTCTTTAGATGTTTGAAATAGTAGATATAATTATGTTACGACACTTACTAAAGATGCCTTCTTAGTAACATAACCAGTCAAACTTATAATAAAATGTTAACTTCCACAAGAAAAATGTATTGGTTTATTTTCCTAAGATAAGTAATACAGTTAAAATTCTATCACGCACACCACAGGATGTCCAATTTCATTTAGTTTAGTGGAATTTTGTTAAAATAAACTTATTTCAAAAAATCACATTCCTAATCTATAAGCCCTGCAAATGAAACAGAACTGACACCAAGTTTATGTCATGAATAAAGAAGTTATTTGAATGTATCGAAGAAACATAGAGGCATTAGCATATACCACCCGCACATAGTATTTTTTCCTAAACCAATTTGTATGTTATACTATCTGATTCTGGTGGGCAGCAGAGAAATTAAGTGAATTTTTTTTTTTCACAGGAACAGGGGTAAGGAGAGTTGAAGGGTAATTGCTATTTGATGAGTGAACAACAGAAATGCAACAGTCCTTCTCACCTACCAGGTGCAGTGCCAAAAACATATAATTAAAGACTCATTACAGAGTGTGATAGCTACGTAGACAAAGATCAAAGAAATTTAATGTTCACAGATATTTTTAGCACCAGATAATTGAAACCAAACCTAAAAAGAAAATCATTTTCTTGGGTCCTCATTGTACATGTCAAAAACATTTTAGCAAGTCCAAATGTTCTTTTTCCTCAGAATGTTATCTGTAATAGGTATTGCTTTAGTCTTTTCTTGTTTGTTTTTATATAATATTTTAAAACCCATTCCTCCTAACACTGAGAAAGATACTGTGGAGATTATATGTTCTTCAGTGTGCACATACATACATTCTTAACCATGGTGAAATATGGTTTTTTTTGAATTTATATTTATTTTTATTGACAAATAAAAACTGTATACATTTATACTGTACAATATGATGTTTTGACACATGCATACACTGTGAAATGGGTAAATCAAAGTAATTAACATAGGAATTACCTCACATACTTGATTTTATTTGTTATGAGAACACTTAAAAATCTCCTCTCTCAGGACCAACAAGAAGATACTACAATCCTGCTTTTATATGCACCTAACACTGGAGCTCCCAGATTTATGAAACAATTACTACTAGACCTAAGAAATGAAATAGACAGCAACATAGTGAGTGGGAGACTTCAATATTCCACCGACGGCACTAGACAGACCATCAAGACAGAAAGTCAACAAAGAAACAGTAGACATAAACTATATCCTAGAACAAATGGACTTAACAGAAATCTACAGAACATTCTTCCAAACAACTGCATAATATACACTCTTCACATCAGCACATGGAATATTCTCCAAGATAGATCATCTGATAGGCCACAAAACAAGTTTCAACAAATTTTAGAAACTCAAAATCAGATCAAACATCTTCTCAGAACACAGTGGAATAAAACTGGAAATCAACTGCAAAAGGAACCCTCAAAACTATGCAAATACATGGAAATTTGTCTGGTCTTGAATGATTTTTGGGTTAACAATGTAACCAAGATGGAAATTTAAAACTTATTTGAAAAGAATGGTACTAGTGACACGTTATCAAAACCTCTGTTATACGGCAAAAGCAGTGCTAAGAGGAAAGTTTACAGTGCTAAATGTCTATATCAAAAAGTCTGAAAAAGCACAAATTGACAACCTAATGGCACACCTCAAGTAACTAGAGAAACAAGAACAAATGAAGGCCGGGCGCAGTAGCTCACACCTGTAATCCCAGAACCAGCGGCCAAGGCAGGCAGATCACTTGAGGCCAGGAGTTCAAGACCAGCCTGGCCAACATGGCGAAACCCTGTCTCTACTAAAAATACAAAAATTAGTTGGGCATGGCAGTGCATGCCTGTAGTTCCAGCTACTTGGGAGGCTGAGGCACAAGAATCGCTGGAACCTGGGAGGTGGAAGTTGCAGCACTGAGCCGAAATTGAACCACTGTACTCCAGCCTGGGTGAACTTGTCTCCAAAAAAAAAAAAAAAAAAAGAACAGACAAAACCCAAAGCTAGAAGAAAAGAAATAGCAAAGATCAGAGCAGAACTAAATGAAATTCAAACAACAACAAAAATACAAAAGATAAATGAAACAAAAAGCTGGTTCTTTGAAAAGATGAAATTGACAGACCATTAGCGAGATTAATGAAGGAAAGAAGAGAGAAGATCCAAATAACCTCAATTAGAAATGAAACTGGAGACATTATAACTGATACCACAGAAATACAAAAGATCATTCAAGACTACTACGAAGACCTTTACACACATAAACTAGAAAATCTAGAGGAAATGGATAAATTCCTGGAAACATACAGCCCTCCTAGATTTAATCAGGAAGAAACACAAACTCTGAACAGACCAATAACAAGCAAGGAAATAGAATCAGTAACAAAAAAAAATTGTCAACAAGAAAAAGTCCTGGACCAGATGGACTCACAACTGAATTCTATCCGACATTCAAAGAAACATTTTTTACCAATCCTACTGAAACTATTCCAAAAGAGAAAGAGGGAATCCTCTCTGAATGTTTCTATGAAGCCAGTATCACCCTAATACCAAAACTAGGAAAGGACATAACAAAAAAGAAAACTGCAGACCAATATCCCTGGTGAACACTGATGCAAAAATCCCCAACAAAATACTAGCTAACTGAATGCAACGGCATATCAAAAACATAACATATCATGATCAAGTGGGTTTCATCCCAGGGATGAATAGTTTAGCAAGAATAGATTAGCATAAGCAAGTCAATAGATGTGACAAATCACATAAACAGAATTAAAAACAAAAACCATATGATCATCTCAATAGATGCAGAAAGAGCATTTGATAAAATTCACCATCTCTTTATGATAAAAATCCTCAAGAAACTAGGCACAGAAGGGACTTCCCTCAAAGTAATAAAAGCCATATAAGACCAACCCAAAGCCAACATCATACTGAATGGGTAAAAGTTGAAAGCATTCCCCCTGATAACTGGAACAAGACAAGGATTCCCACTTCACCATTTCTATTTAACATAGTACTGGAAGCCCCAGCCAGAGCAATTAGGCAAGAGAAAGAAATAAAGAGCATCTAAATTGGAAAAGAGGAAATCAAATTGTCACTGTTTGCTGATGATACGACTGTATACCAAGAAAACCCTAAAGACTCATCCAAAAGGCTCCTGATAAATGAATTCAGTAAAGTCTCAGGTTACAAAATCAATGTACACAAATCAGTGGCACCAAGCGGAGAGTCAAATGAAGAACTCGACCCTCTTTACAACAGCTGCAGAACAAAAACAAACAAACAAACAAAAAAACGCTTAGGAATATACTTGCCCAAGGAGGTAAAAGATCTCTATAAGGAAAACTACAAAACACTGCTGAAAGAAATCATAGATGACACAAACACATGGAAACACATCCCATGCTCGTGGACGGGTAGAACCAATATTGTGAAAATGACCATGCTGCCAAATGCAATCCATAAATTCATTGCAATTTCCATCAAAATACCATCATTACTCAAAGTAGATGGGGGGGGGGGGTGAGAGGTGGGTAAGAGATAAAAGACTACATATTGGGTACAATGTACACTGCTTGGGTGATATGTGCACTAAAATCTCAGAATTCAACACTATAGAACTCATCCATGTAACCAAAAGCCACCTGTGCCCCCAAAGCTATTGAAATTTTAAAAATAATCTTTTTAAAATTTCTTCTCTTAGCAATTTTCAAGTATGCAATATATTGTTCTTAACTATAGTTGCCATGATGTACAATAAATCTCTTGAACTTACACCTTCTGTTTGTATCCTTTGACCAACATAAATACAACAAATATTCAAAATCCTTAATAATCCCCCACTAAACAACTTGTTAAGGCTTTTATCCAAGACAAAATAAGCCAAATCCACTATTATTTTTCTTATATCATAGTGATATAAACCATCTAAAGCAATAACAACACAATAATAACAAATACATACATGACATACAAACAAAACATTTGTAGAATAAATGCAGTATAAAGTCCCTAAGAAATATCGGCCTTCTGTTATCATCAACCTGGCTTGTACCTATTTTCAGAAAACTCTAGAAATATAGCTACACCTAAAAGATATTCATTTATACTTGCTAAGTCTTTCCAAACATATAAATGCTTTTTAAAGAAAGCATGTCTTAATTGCTGAAATAACTTTGGCCTTATTAGTTAAAAGCCAAAACAAACAAACAATTTTAATTAACAACATGGATTTTCCTTCATTTACAAACAAACCTCCATGAAAGAACGCACACCAATAAGGGTAGCTTTTCTGGTTGTGAAATAAAATAAGTTACTCCATTTTGTAGATGAAGAAACCAAAGAAGGTTAGTGACTTGTCTTAGAACATAGAGCTTCCTAATAGGAAAACAACAGAATCCAGCACTTCTCAATTCTTATATACCTCTCATTAAACTATATTGTCAACAACATAAAAATCATTAGTTAGAGGTTACAAGATTTTAGTTATTTTCCTTTCACGAACAAATATTGGATAAAAGTTAAAATATATTTAAAAATATCACCCATGCTTATATGTAGAAGTAAAAACAATACCAATGAGGTGGTTTTCATCTTTTTAATTATTAATTTTGGGTTGCATCATCAAGGCATGGGATACTTTAAATAATAAAAACATCAGAAATGTCCAAAAATATATATTTTCTTTCTGTTTTTCATGTACCAATGGATAAAATATTGAGCCCTATCATATTACAATTTATGACTATTGGCTGTAGACATGTCAATGATATACCTGTAAACACCCACTTCAAAATATGTAGTAACTATTAGTTGATATTTGGTCTCACAAAATACTGTATAAATATTAGGAAACAGTTTGAAAAAAATGAAGTCATTCGCCTTTCATTTGGGAATAACAGTCCTTGGTAACCCTTACTTGCTTCCATACTCAACATGAAAGACATTGGTCAGCCATTTTGGGGTTGCTTCCTACTAACTTCCTTGACTTCATTATCCCTTTGCACTTTACCTTATTCACTTTGGTTATACTGAACTTTCAATAAACCCAGTAACTATGTTTTAGCAGACCAATCACTTCCTCTATCAGTTTTTGTCTCCAAATGGAGTGAGGCCTGAGACTAGAGTATTGGCAATGCAAATGTAAAAGCTATTTAGGTATCACAAATGAAAAAATGAGCAAATGTGACATATGAGGAGTATCAAAGATGCCAAATCATACACACAAGGATCAGAGCCAAGATCTTGAATGCATGGATGAGCTTTCTAAGACAAAGAATATACTAAGGACTATTTTTTTGAATAGTGGAACATTATTATGTGATCCCAAATCAGCTGTGAGTTGACAGATTAATAAGCCCAACATCATGCTTATATAGACCTCTGCAGTATGTGTCCAGCACAATGCTTATATCTTCACAGTGCTATTTGATAATTCACATGTATCTAATATCCTTCATATCAATATGATTCATAACTTTCCAGTCACATATTTTAAAAACCAATCTGGGCCAGACATAGTGGCTCACGCCTGTAGTCCCAGTACTTTGGGAGGCCGAGGCAGGTGGATCACCTGAGGTTGGGAGTTTGAGAACAACTCAAAATTCTGGCCTGGCCAACACGGGGAAACCCTATCTCTATGAAAAATACAAAAAATTAGCCAAGTGTGGTGGTGCACGCCAGTAATCCCATCTACTCGGAAGGCTGAGGCAGGAGAATGGCTTGAACCCAGGAGGTGGAGGTTACAGTGACCCAATATCGCGCCACTACACTCCAGCCTGGGCAACAGAGCCAGACTCCATCTCAAAACAAACAAACAAACAAAAAAAGAAAGAAAGAAAAACTAATCTATATATGTAATTTTTTCCTGCTCCTCAAATGAACTCCTCTATAGCAATGTATTCTTAACTTTTATTATTCCAACTTTCTAAGCACATTGAAAAGAGTTGTGAAATGCAGTAAGGTGAATACTTGAATCAAACTATGGTCATCAGCAAATTAAGACACAGGATTTCAACAGGTAAATCATTATAATTTGTAAACAACACAAAAATAGTAGCAGAAACCAAAATTAATGCTAAACCCACATACTAAACCATAACCACAGCACATCCTGCATTCTATTCCCAGGAGAAAGCAATGATAGGCAAATAAACTCACAAAAAAGTTTTTGAAGATACGACGTATATGACAAGGTCAGAGAACACCCCAGCTTAATGTCCCACACCACTTACACTTAAAGTATTAGGCCATTTTAATAAATGCTCATAATGCGAACCTCAAAGGCACTATAAAATTCTTAAGCATTCTCTATGTCGAAGAAAAATTCATTAATACTTAATATAGTTTTAGTGCTGGATCCACTTCAAGATATTCTTTGACAGATATTAATTCACATATGGAAATTTATAACTCAATTTTTAAAAATCTGTTTAACTACAACATTCCAATCTTCAATAGTTTTTGATGAATAAATGTTGAATGTAACAATTTAAGATATAATCTCCAGGAAATTCTTCTGGAAGCTGGTAACAAGGGAACTATGGTACCACATAAAAGAAAAAAAAAAAAAAACTATGGCAGTACTCAGTACTCAGGCAACATCCTCCAAAATAGAATTAGAGTAAATCTGCATATGTTAAATAACACTGGGTGCTGAAGAACTGACCTAACAAACAGGAGTAGGTTCATTTCAGGTGTATGAAGGCTTGAAATTCATATTCATATGAGAGGCCACCAAAATTGTCTCATTTGAAGATGTTTTAGTTTTTAGAAATACAATAACATTATGTTATCTCCTATATTCTGCCTTCATGGATTCCACCTTAACAGAAGATTCTAGGTTTAAACTGCCTAGTGTGAGAGGCTATACACTTACAGCTTTGCTGACCAGGTGGGAAATCTCCCCAAATTAGTTGTCCATTATCTACCACCAGTCGAACAGCTGGGGTCATAGAGCAAATACTGTTATCTAGTGCACATGGATCTTCTTTCAATCAACTATACAGACTACTTGCACTCCAGGTGCTAGCTGGCATCTTAATTGTGAGTTGTCAGCTATCCAACTTCTATCAAAAGTCCAGCTGAGATGATAGATAGTCCAAGGGGAGAGCCTCAGGCACATTTCTCAAGTATACCTTGGTAGCAGGTTAGATTACTAGAAAGCTGCATTCCAGTACCATTATTCCTGGGTCATTGTAGAAATATCATAACTTTGATTTTTTCACTTTTTGGCTAAATGCAGGAAATGGACATTCATAGAAATCCTCTGTACTTTATGGAAAACTATCGAGGACTCATTCTACTGTTATTGTCCGATAGCTCTCATTTAAAGAACCACAAAATAAAATGAGTTCAGAATCAGGAAGAACGACCCTCCTGAAAAACAAACAAACAACAACAAAAAAGAGATGCAGTGTCATTTATCAGGTAACAGCTATGTCTCCCAATACTTTTTATTGAGAGACTTTTATTGAGAGACAGAGCTGTTTACCTGATGAACACCCCCCTACCCCTCTCCACTCCATACAAAGAAACTTGGATCTATGTTATACTCAAATCATTACCTGACATTGTCCTAGGTTTTTGGAAAAGTTCCACCTTCTTTCCTCATTTAATTGGAGCTTGGCATTTTTACCCTTGTCTTACGGAAGTAGAATATCTGCTTCTTTTATTTTAAGCTGCAACTGCTTTTGCAATATTCTCCAAATAATGAGAGAAGTATTAAAACTCTAGTATGTGCCCAAGACCTTTAGTTAAATTAGTTCATATAACTCGAAATAAATATATTTCAAATGACATATTTATAAGCATTTTCTTCCCAAGACTAATTTTGAATAAATAGAAAATGCATATAAGTGTTTTAAGAGGGAAGTTAGCCTTCTACTCAGAAATCCATACAATCAGTGTGCCTAGATTCTGCTGCTAGATTATATATACCTTTATATGACCAGTTACATGTTTCTAATTATTTTAGATGATTATTATATAAAATTGGCTTTCTAGTTTAAAACACATCATTTAAATAAGAAAATGTATTGCCTTGGTGGAGCTTACATAGTAATAAAATAAATCCAACACAAGAACCACTATTTATCCTAATGCCTGTAACATTTTCTCCTAATAATACTTCAAAAACTTAGGTCAGTATCTGCTGTGCCTAATTATTTTTTAAAATAATATATGACACATAAATCTACTTTGTTTCTATTAAGAGGTAATATCATTGCATGTGCCGAAGTCAGAATTATGTTTTGAAGTTAATAGTGTATAATTAAAAATTCCAGGTCACTTAATATGTATGGTATCAACTTAGTCAAATGAGCTTGAATATACTTGATACAAATTTGAATTGTTGACCAAGATTTTTAACAAAAGGCATATAAATTGACAACTGCAATGAGTTTACTATTTTCTATTCTGTGTATAAATATACTAGTGCTATTCTAAAATGATTTATGGATTTGAAAGTTAAAGCAAAGAAATTCAAAATACCAATATTGAAAAACCTGCTTTAGTAATACCGCACATAATGCTGCTTTATGAGATGTGCTCACAATTTTAAGCCGTGTTCACATTTCCACATTGTAAAAAGTGTCCTTATTATTCCATCTTTCATAGTTAGTCCTCTGCAAAATGTTCTAAGAGTATTGATCTATACCTACCTTTATATTAACTTTCTAAGTACTGTTGGCTGCTTTGCCAAGCTTTTAATAAGTTTAATACAGGTTGTTTAAATAGTTATTAAGACCTATAATTCAGAAAGTGCTTTCTAGTCCTAATTTGTATTGCTGTCAAGATCCATCTATTTTCATTATGATAATTATGTTAAAATGCACATTTGTTAATACACTAGAAAAATATGTTTAAATCTAAAAGGAAGATAGCATCCAATAAAAACAAATATTCCAGAGGTAATGCAAATAACTGCACATGTATCAACTCGAAAATATATTTTATGTTTTCACTGGCTTGGAAATATTGGCCGAGGAAGCTACCATCATAGGATGTGAACACAAACACTACGCCATGAGTTTGGCAGATAAGTGGATCCCAACCAAACAGAAAAACAATTTCCTAGTGGGGTAAAATATCCCTAAAGCTGTGAGGCAATTTCAGTAACAACTCTAAAAAGAATTCTAGGCAATCACAATTCTGTGATACTATTCTTCAAAGTAGTATTTGCTGTTTTTGTCATGTGCTGAGAAACCTTAGTGACAATGATCTATTGCTACATATTTCTTTGGATCTTCATAAAATGTATTGCCAAATATCTATACATCTTGCAATGAATTGGCTTGGAATAAAATTGTCCAAACTCATTGGCCATTTCTCAGCAGGCACTGCTTCCTTTCATAAACTTTAGTAAAGAGGTATGAACAAAAATATCTAAATAACGGAGTCCTCATTCTAAATCACACATAGACCATGGTATGTGCAAAGTCTAATGCAATTTGTGATGGCAGATTGGGATTTACTTTACAGTCAAAGCACATGGATTTTTAGAGTGTTAAATAGAGTTGTAAACATTCAATTTCATTAATACACCGTGCAATTGTAACAAGGCTATTGCGTAAAGCATGCCATGCTGTCTGTGGATTGTGAATATGATTCAAATCAAGGTTTCATTCTTATGTGGAAGAAGTTAGCTTCATTCTTTTTCTGATTACAGCTAAAAATGCATGGCCACAAAATAGTGCCAGATTAATGCAAATTCATTCTCACTGCTGGAAAAGCAGAGGTTGTTATTGATGGTGGGTCAATAACCACATCAAATCACACATTAGTATATATAAATTACACAGCACCAGCCACCATGAGACAAATAAGAGGGTAAGAGGGTCCCTTCCCCAGAGGAGACTAAAATCTGAATGAGAAAAACAGACATGCATACACGAAACTATTACAGAATATAAACAGGTACTGGTAAATATATACAGTAAAAAATAAATGTTGAGGGAAATGTAGAGTAACAGAGTGATTTGAGATAGGACCAGTTAATGATGGCTTATAAAAGGGATTTTTAAGTATTTGCTTTAGCAGAAAATAATATACCAAAATGACTTTCTTAGAGCCTTTATCACCTGAGTGATTAAATACCATGTGAATTTGAAATTCATGACTCCACTTAATATTCCAAAATGACTGCTTTGAGGATGTTTGGTAAAACTGTTAGTATATATATGTATGTGTGTATGTGTGTGTGTGTGCACTTATTTATACATATTTTTAGAATTTTACGAGGGGCTGAACAAAAATAAACCAATTAAAACTGTGGTAGGGAGGAGAATTACCCACGAGAGGACAACGTCGTGGGTTCTAATGAACACCAGGTTTCAAAAACAGTTATGCAACAGAGTTTTAGGAACGCTTTCATCCGTATTTAAAGGAAATTATAAATATCTGTCTGGGGGTGGTTAAATACATTTATAAATACAAAAAAATAATGGAACATTAGGAAATCCTCTAGCCTTATAGAAGAACATACTTCTCACTCTTCAAAACAATACCTAAACACTAATCTAGTTCCAATAGCAAAGGTAAGAGGATTAAAACTAAGCAAAAGAGAATATAGAACGTAGAGGCTTAGAGTTGCAAGGCTCCAATCCCATTTACATATGAAGAAACTGAGGACCATTGACTGGACCAAGGTCACCACAGAGGAGTGATCAAGAACTAGAATGATTTATCATATTGTCACAGGATCCTGGGGTGTCACTTCGCCAACTAGAAACCTCTGCAGTCAGTGGCACCTTCTGCCTGAGTAACGTACAACATGTTCTCCCTGCTTCCATCCAGGGCTATCCTTTAAAAATGTAGGTCATCTCATGCCATTCCATTCCTCAAAGTTCTCTAACAGTGTCCCAGCTCACTCAAAGTAAAAGCTGAAGTCTTCTGAATGGTCAATAAGGCTCTACATTATCTGCTTCCAGCATGCTAGCCTCCTTGACATTCCTAGAACATGCCAAGCATGCTCCCATCTTTGGTATTTGCTGTTGCTGTTTTCTGTTTCTAACAACATTCCTCCTCCGGTGAACATAGCTCACTGCCACACTTCCTTTAGACCTCTGTGCAAATGTCATCAGAGTGAGGGAGGCTTTCACTGATCATCTAATATAAAATAGCAACATCTCTTCCTCAGTTCATATCACAACCTGACATTTGATATACACCTTTAAAAAAACTGTCTGAATTCCTGTACTAGAATGTAAGCTACATATGTATAAGCCCCATATGGACAAGGGGAATTTAGTTTTGTTATTCCTTTGTAGGATTATCCATGTGATACATAAAAACAAACCACATAAAATATTAAGTGCTATTTATTAAACTCCTCCAATTTAAGGTATTACCAAAGGAAATTAACTTTTTTTTTTTGAGACGGAGTCTTGTACTGTTGCCCAGGCTGGAGTACAGTGGCACAATCTCGGCTCACTGCCAGCTCTGCCTCTTGGGTTCATGCCATTCTCCTGCCTCAGCCTCCCGAGTAGCTGGGACTACAGGCACGAGCCACCACACCCAGCTAATTTTTTGTACTTTTAGTAGAGATGGGGTTTCACCGTGTTAGCCAGGATGGTCTCGATCTCCTGACCTCGTGATCCGCCTGCCTCAGCCTCCCAAAGTGCTGGGATTACAGGCGTGAGTCACCACGCCCGGGAGGAAATTAACTCTTAATGTTAAAAAATTGTTTTTGTAATTTATCACATGATGGCAAATTGGAATAAATATCACAGAGATAGTGTTAGAATTACTAGAAGTATGATCCACAATAGATAGGGCAAAGAAGTCCCAATTTACACACAGCTATGTGATCAGAAAAAAAAATAAGCTTCTCAATACACTGATATATATTCTTAAGATATTATATTGCAAAAACTACAAGCATAGATTTAGAGAAAATGTAGCATTTCAGATGATCTTTTAAATCAATGAAAATATAGTCCCAAATGGTATTACAGTATCATAAAAAAATCACCCAAGTTATTCAACTAAGTTCTCTACGACAGCAAAAAATAACGTTTTGTCTCTTAAGCTGATAGGTGAGTACAAAGGTGTTTTTATATTATCTTCTATACATTTGCTGAAAGTTTTCAGTTTTTTTCATTTAAATGAGACAAATTTTAAGGAAAGAAAGTCAAAATATTTAGTATGTGACGACAGTGAAAGAATACTAACAACAATGAAAGAATACTATTTTAATAGACTTTCCTTATTGTGACGCTGTACAAACTAGTTGTTAAGGGCCTAGGCTCTATAGATACAAAGCCTGGGCTTAAATCTTAACACTGACACTTGCTGGTCACGCAACTTTAATATGGAGCAAATTACTTAACCTCTCTGAGCCTAAAGTTTGCCTACAAAATAGGAACAATACTAATAATGTTATCCTGATTGTATATGTATATTTAAAGGTCTTACAACATAGTAAATGCCATATATATACATATACATATACACACACATATATACACACACACATATATATAAAAAACACATATCACACACACATAATTTTTCATTATTTTTTAATGTATTAAAAATGCCTATACATCATCCAATAAGACATTTGGAAATGGAGTCTCAATTTCAAGAGAGAGGTCTGGCCGGGTGGGTGGCTCACACCTGTAATCCCAGCACTCTGGGAGGCCGAGGCAGGCGGATCATGAGGTCAGGAGTTTGAGACCAGCCCGGCCAATATGGCAAACCCCGCCCTACTAAAAATACAAAAATTAGCCAGGTATGGTGGCAGGCGCCTGTAGTCCCAGCTACTCTGGAGGCTGAGGCAGGAGAATCGTTTGGACCTGGGAGGCAGAGTTTGCAGTGAGCTGAGATTGTGCCATTGCACTCCAGCCTGGGCAACAAGAGCAAAACTCCATCTCAAAAAAAAAAAAAAAAAAAAAAGAGGTCTGTGCTGAAAATGTAAATCTAGGCATCACCGGAATCATACATACACATACACACACATACACACACATACACACACACACATACACACAACTCCCACTCTTAGAACAGTACTTGGGAGATAATAAATATTAAATAAATGTTAAAATGTTAACTATTACTATCTTTAATAAGCATTTCAGAAATCAATTAAATTTAAACTCATCAAAATTAAAGTTAACACTTAAATGCATATAGTAGGAACTCACTAAAGGTTTCATGAACAAATATAATTCTTGCTAGTTACCTTTTTTAAATTGCTGTTATCAAAAGTAAACAGAAATTGAAAAAATATAAGAATCTATGCTTTTCAGCCTCTACTCCAAATGTTACTAAATTTAGTAGGTAAAAGTAACAAAATGATCACTAATAATTATGACCATAGTAAGATTATTATATTGGCCTTGAAAACACTTTCAAATATATTTATTCATAGTTAATTCAGAATCAACCTCAATATAAATACATATATTTCATAAGCCTGTGAGCCATAGGAAAAAACCTCGGGTGGATTATAATCATCAATTACGTTTTTCAGGTTCCTCAGGCTTAAATGTCCCTGCCCAAAATAGTCAATAGTATGTCCCCAGGATTTGTATCTTAGCCTCAAAAGGTGTGGCTAACAATCAGGGCAGGAACTTGGAGAAAGGGGATATTAGCCAAGTCATTCCCAATCTAAACAAAATTGAGAAAGTATGCATGCCAGGTGCGTGTTGAAAATGAACTTTAAAAATCTGCACCCTTTAACATGGACTAAATATGCTTGTATAAAACAATCCAGTGATTGTTTTCTGCCTAAAAATGTTTTCATTTCCACTGACATTATATCTAGACCTACTTACTATTTTTCCACTGCTATCTCTTACCTGCAGCAGAATCCACTAAAGCACATGATTCCACTCAGAAGAATAAGGGTTGGGAGTAGTAATTTTAAAAGCCTAAAACAACCCCAAGGAACACAGATAGAGGACATTGCCCCTCAGAGGATGGGGGAGAGGCTGGTCTTCTGCCTTAAATTCAGGTGTACATATCTCAATGTATCAGTTTGCAGGGACAAAAGCAGTTTGGCCTCCTAAACAAAACAAAAAAAAAGAGTTTTTTTCCCCCTCCTTCTGGAGGCATGCTCCTAGAGTAGGAAAAAAAAGTGGCTACCCATCCACTGGCCAGCTGAGTCAGCTCAAGCAATTATGGGAGCGACCTATAATTATACTCATAAATATCAGATTTTAATGTCATGGTTTCTGAATTTGGGTAAGTGATATCACAAAAGAATACTGTATCTGCTAGACTATTTCTTTCAGTTCCACAATTCTAAGTATTATATATGCCCCTTGTTGCCTCTCCCCCAATATGATTTTCCCTAGGACAGGTAACCTTTTTCAACAAAAAGTGGTTCCGAATATTTTAGGTTTATGAAGACCAGAATTTTCAAAATGTCTGATAATTTAAGTAACGGGTTTATAGTATGTTATTCATTTGTGTTTTTCAAGAGTGTCATTTATGATTACTTTCAAGGGGAAGAAAAACATGCATCACAAAACTTAAGCAAGAATTGGTGGTAAGTTTTTCTAATGGCCACTGACAGAGGCCATTTTCTGAAAGTTTTCCTGAAAGTACGGATTACTGGCAATGCTCCATTTAAGAGTTATTTTTTTTTTTTCAGTTTTCATGATTCAATTAGACAAATAATGTTCTTCTCTTCTATGTGAATATATATTATATATGAATATACATATATTATATAAAATACAATACATATTCATTCAAAAGTATATATTTTTTCTTTCCTCTAATGTAAAATATTTAACACCTTGAAAGATACCATCTTTAGTGCATAGGTAAGTGAGGGCTTTCGTTAATGGTCAATTATTTAAAAGTCTCATATAATTTATATAATCTACACTAAAATGTATTGTTAGAACTAGGCTATAGCATATGTTCTTGGTATTATATATAGAAAAGAAAAAAATCTGGATAATTAAAACTATTAATCCTTAAGGATATAAAACAAAAATGCTTTTTCAAATGTACTTAGAAAAAAAATCACACAGGAAAGTTAAGATTTTATAAAACTATTTTAATAAAACATTTGAATAAATTTGTGTTAAACTCAGGAAGTTTCATATTCCCATGACTTGCTTCCCTAACCTCCTAAAAATTACCTTGTTATACATAAAACAGAGCATTTAGTAAAATAAATAATACACCAGCACATCAAACTTACAGAAACTCTGGCATCCATTTACCATGCAAGTGCAATAAATTGTAATTTCATCCAAATACCACGTCATGTATGAAATAATCATTAAACTTCACCACATTAAAAAAAAAATTCAAAGATAACCTGGCAAAAATGATTTATTTAAACATAGTATAATCTTATTTTAAGAAAACATAAATTGATAGTAATGAGAGCAAATCACACATAAATGTTTGAACTGAGCATTAGAATTCACAAATTAATATCTTCAGCTCATTTGAATTAATGAAGTACTAAATACTATATTGAACAAGAGATAATATCATTATACGCTAAATCCAAACATGGAAATAACTCTAACATAAAAACAAGCAAGACTTTTTGTTGTTGTTGTTGTTGTTTGGTTTTTTTTTGGGAAAAGAAGCTCCAACACAATTAAATAATACATTTCTACATTTTCTGTAGTTTTTCTTCCCCTCAAGTCATCATGTTTCCATTAGCTTGCTAGTAAATCCTACAGAGTTGTCAATTTATCCATCACCATCTCTCTCTGAGCTTCAAATATAGAAAATCTGAAGAGTTCAAAGCAGTTAGAAAAGCAGCGAGTTGACAAAGAATGCCACTTGAGATTTTTTTTTTTTAGTCCTACTTCCTAAAAAGTCATCAGGTCAAAATTACTCTCAGATGGATGCAGGGATCTTTGGAAAAGGAAAGGATGTTTTCCCTGCCTCAATCAGCAGACTTAAAATGCTCCTGATCCACAGTGGGATAGATGTGGCCCTCGACCGTCAGATATTCAATCGCTTCCTTGATGGCCTTGAGGCTAAGGTCGCAGAGCTGAGCCTGGAGCTCATAGATGCTCTTCCCTTCCTGTTGAGGACACTCATGAATCAAACGCAGCACTTCGTCCCGGATGAAACTGCGGTGACTCTCATCGTTATCCCCAGCATCATCCACTTCCGATGGAAACACAGGCACACTTTCTACAGTGGTATCACGACGGGCTTTATCCAGCATCATGTGTGCATTGACCGTTTCCAGAATATGCACAGTGAACTCGTTCATGTCCTCTAGGACATGAATTTTCAATACCTCAAGGGTCTTTGTTCCCGTGGGACATTTGAGGATACCAAACACTTTGACATATGCTCCGACTGACAGTGGAGTCACTTGCTTGACTTTTTCTCTACCAAACCACTGTCGGGCCTCGATTGGTTTCGCAGTCATATCATCAATTTTGTAACAAATGTGATTTGAAGCCTTCTCTGCCCCTCTGATTACCCCCACGATGGAGACCTGGGAAACTATAATTCCCCTAACCTTGAACACAGTGTCAAACACAGTAGAGCTGAGAAGCTGGTTCACATTACACGGTACAACGTCCTGAATTCGGACCTTAGGTCTTTGGGTCTTAATAGCAGGAGCTGCATCTCTCTCACACAGTTGGTCACTGCCTCCACTCCCTCCATCAGCAGCAGAAATGCTGCCATAGCTCCCAAACCCACTGTTACTCATCTTCAAGACAGTTCAGGCCGAGGAGAAGGTGGGCTTTGGCTCGTCTGGGGCTCCACGGACAGCTTTGAGTTCTCCACAGAAGGCTTTGAGCTCTCCACAGAAGGCTTCAAGCTGTCTGAAAGGCTACGATTGAATGCTGGGAGCCTGAGGACGTGACAAGCTTCACGCTACCTGTGGACCAATCAGCTACCAGAATGCGTCTGCTTCCAGCCAGTCAGGGTCGGCCACCTTCTCACCTGACGGCATAATCCTTCCCTGTGTGTCAGTGGTTGCTACATTCTAAAAGCCCCACACGAGGGGAGCCCTGTTGCTTAGCTGGTCAAAGCGCCTGTCTAGTAAAAGTCCCACGTGTAATTTCAAGCAAGCCTTTCCCAACATCTCTATAAAAATGCATTTTTACTAGTCCCCCTCTTCATTTCTTAATGCTACAACTTCTACAATTACTTTTAAAAGACTCATTTATTCATTCATTCAAACAACAATGCAACAGAAATTTTAGGAGCATGAAGTGCTTGGCAAAACGGTAGAGTGCTGTACGTTATGTGCAGGGGGAAAAATGTACCACCGTGATTACTGTTCTCAAGAATTCACGTCCCCCGTTCATTCAAACCGTTAAAACCAGGAGCATTGGGCCGGGTGCAGTGGCTCACGCCTGTAATCCCAGAACTTTGGGAGGCCGAGGCAGATGGAGTACTTGAGGTCAGGAGTTCAAGACCAGGCTGTCAACGTGGTGAAACCCCGTCTGTACTAAAAATACAAAAATTAGGCAGGCGAGGTGGTGCACACTTGTAATCTCAGCTACTGGAGAAGCTGAGGCAGGAGAATCACTTGAACCCAGGAGGCAGAGGTTGCAGTGAACCGAAACAGCGCCACTGCACTCCAGCCTGGGTGACAAGAGCAAAACTCCATCTCAAAAAAAAAAAAAAAAAAAAAAAAAAAAAAAACCTAGGAGTATTTTTTAAGAAATAGCAAGACAATCGTCTTTCAATGATTATCATACTCTAAGATAAGTCACATCTTAACACTGGCTTTTTAAAATTTTTTGTTGTTTTAAAATTGTAATTTTCCAGGTATTTTTTGCCAAGTGCACTATAAATAAGTAATTAATATATTTCAATTTATACATAAATCCAAACTGAATGACTGAGCTCTAAATTATTTTCAAGGCTCTGTGGAAAGGACAGAAAAGTACAAGATTTACGCCTATTACATATTAGGAAAAACATGGATAAAATCACAGTAAGTTTTTTATATACTCTTACGGAGTAAATTCTGAACTTCTAGCAGTTATACAAATAGATCCCAGATTTTTTTTTTTTTTTTTTTTTTTTTTTTTTTTTGAGACAGGGTCTGGCTCTGTCTCCCAGGTTGGAGTGCAGTGGCGGGATCTGGGCTCACTGCAACCTCCACCTCCCGGGCTCAGGTGATCCTTCCACCTCAGCCTCCTGAATACCTGGGACCACAGGCACACACCACCACATCTAGCTGACTTTTTTGTATTTTTAGTAGAGACGGGGTTTCACCATGTTGGCCAGGCTGGTCTCAAACTCCTGGACTCAAGCAATACACTTGCCTCAGCCTCCTGAAGTGCAGGGATTACAGGTGTAAGCCACCATGCCCGGCCAAGAATGTTTTGATATTTTATTGAAATTTTGTTTTTCTTTATAAAATATTTTATTTTGGGTGTTATTGATTTAAAGGCTTAATAAAGGAACCACAGTTACTGGAACCCACCATTGGCAAGTAACCTCCTAACAATCCTTTGTAGTTAGTTAATAGCTTAAATTAGTAGAGTTTTGAGGAGTTTATTAATGCTCTCATTTCTTTTACTGGTTAAAATAATTCACTTTTTGCTATCTCAAAATTACAGAAATATGTGGAGTATATCTAAAACTTATAGAAGAACATGAAGTTATATATACCTTTCAAGTTTTAAAAGAATAAAATTGACCAGGCACGGTGGCTCACGCCTGTAATCCCAGCACTTTGGGAGACCGAGGCAAGTGGATCACGAGATCAGGAGTTCGAGACCAGCCTGGCCACTATGGTGAAACCCCTTCCCTACTAAACATACAAAAATCAGCCGGGCATGGTGGTGCGCGCCTGTAGTCCCAGCTACTCAGGAGACTGAGGTAGAAGAATTGCTTGAACCTGGGAGGCGAAGGTTGCAGTGAGCCGAGATCGTGCCACTGCACTCCAGCCTGAGCGACAGAGCGAGACTCCGTCTCGCACACACACACACACACACACACACAAAAAGAATAAAATCATGGAGCAAATATGCTTAATTTGCTTAATAAATAAATATATAATAATTATCTGAGCCCACAAATAGATTTCCATGTAAATGTGGACATTTAACTTCTGGATCTATGTTAATATTTGTATTCCTAAAATTGTACATTACTGGAGATCCAACTAAATATATTTTTAAAAGTTTACAACTTCACAATCAGATGCTGCTGCTTTATTAACATCAGACTTTTAGTCAGAAAATCCTGAGGTTTAAATAACAAAACTTATTATATTCCCAAACAATTACATACACTACAAATTGTATGAATCATACCAAAATGATAATAACGACTTACCTGACTGGATTGCTGGTTAAAGAAACCCTGAGGGATTCTAGGCAATTAAGAAGTTTCTCATCTGATATACCCGATCGTAATTCATGAACATATTCTTGTGAAGACAGGGTGCATTCATGTTTGCTGTTTTTCAGCCCACCCTAAAAAATAAACAAAGATACCATTTTAGACAAGGTTTTTTAAAAAATTTTTAAGTAAAATAATGCACAGAATATTTATTTTGTTATATAAAAATGTGTGCAGAGTGCTACACGCTTAAAAATTCTTGATCACAGAACTGATGTGTTAAAATTGTGTTGTATATATCTCAACATTTTCCTCGACCTCATTTAAAAAAAAAATTACAGTGCTGGTGCTCATGACCTGAATAGAATATGAACTTGAATTACACAAAGTGTCATTGACAGGGGTGCTTAAATTTACAATTCAGGCATTAGAATTAATATTAGCTTGTCCTCCTTAATCCAGAGGATAAGCATTCAAAAATCATCTTATTAATTTTCCTAGTTAAGATATGTATATTCGATTCCACAAAATCCAGCAAATAAAATTTAATATATACCATTATACATAACCCACATCTACTGAAAGATATCAGAGTTATCAGCCTTTCTAAAAAAATAAGTGAAAACAGTTATTAAAATGTAAAACAATATAGTCTCCAATTAGCATGTTAATTAATCAAATCAGTTGAAAGCATTCACCAGTTCCCAATTATTCCTTTCTGTTACTCTCAGGTTGTAGATTAATCATAAAAAGTCATTAAATACATTTATCTGATAGTAACTGGTTTTTAAGTTAATTTTCAATATAGACGGAGTTATTTCTAGAACTCATCTCATCACTGCTCCTTAACTTCATCATCTTGCTATAACTATATAAGTAGTTCAGGGAAAAGGCTGGAAGGAAAACATTGTCAACACATTCACTATACTAATACCTCATAGTTTCACATTCTAGACCTACCTAATCATAATTGCCCCTTTCCTATACTGTAAATGTATATCCCTGAATTAAGACTCCAAGCTTGAGTTCCGTTTTACAGGTTCATACAAATTACACTCAGTTTCTGCTAAACATCTAAGGATACTTACCATAAAATAACATCATTAGGATATGATATATCATCATAAGAAATATAATATTATAAGGAGATTATAAGGAAAGGAATTTTTGCCTATTGGGTAGAGGTATTATCATTAGAGGATACGACATTTAAAATAAAAAAAACAGTGTTAATAATGAGAAATGAGTTCCCTATGGTTTCACACTATTTGGGTTTTGATTGAGAATACCTCCTCAATGTAGAAAGTGTTAATCATTCTTAATTTCTGAATTTTAAAAATCCCATTAAATGCTAAATTTTTTAAGTCTGATAAAGGCTTATAACATATAGGGGAACTCTATTCCCTTAGAGCTGTGGCACTATTATCATTATTATAGCACTTAAAATATTGTGGTAGAGGTCATTATTTGTGTCTGTCTCACTTCTACATTGGGAACTCCATCTATGCCACATAACTAACACAGGTCATGAATTTAGTGAGCCTCAATAAAAGCGTGTTATTATTGAACTTCTCCATAATAACTGCAGAACAAGGAATAAAATTTCACACTTTTAGCTCCTATATTTTGTATAATGGACACTGACTTGGTATTTCTTGCTTCGTTATGAGATACAGCAGATGTTAAAAATATATTGGATGGGCCAGGGACGGTGGCTCACACCTGGAATCCCAGCACTTTGGGAGGCTGAGGCGGGTGGAACACTTGAGGTCAGGGGTTCGAAATCAGCCTGGCCAACGTGGTGAAACTCTGTCTCTATTAAAAATACAAAAATTAGCCAGGCGTGGAGGCACATGCCTGTAATCCCAGCAACTTGGGAGGCTAAGACACGAGAATAGCTTGAACCCAGGAGGCGGACGTTGCAGTGAGCTGAGACCCCGCCACAGCACTCCAGCCTGAGCCACAAAGCAAGACTCCGTCTCCTCCACAAATAAAAAAGTATACTGGATGAATCATCATCACCTAAATGGCACAGTAAGTAAAACCATCACTGAGAGATCATGTCCATATTCCTGTAACTTCCTTATGCATCTATTATTCCACAAGGAATAACAGCAAGTAAATATTTAAAGCATAATTTTGCAAATTCAAAATTATAGTTTTATTTTTGCTCGGCCAACTCACTTTCTAGAGCAATACAAAGTTCATCAGTAACAAGGGATCTATTTACTACATATGCCAGTCTGAAAACTACTAGTAAAAGGAATTAAAGTTTTCAAGTCTGTAGTCACACACCACTTTCATATAATCCTCAAAGTTATTTTTAAATTAATATATAAAAAGGCACCACTAATCCTCCCCTAGGGGATTGTATATGGAATTTAACCCTGTTGAGTGACCTTTGTATTTTGCAGTTTTCTCTGCCTTGAAAACCCTTACCCCAACCTCTCTATTGCTGGCTCCCATCGTTTTAATCTCAGCCCCATAGTCTTCTCCCCACCTCACATTCTAATTATCATCGCAACACCATTTTAAATATCATTTACGATCTTATCTCTATGAAAATTTATTTTTGTAATTCAGTTGTTTACTGTCTTCCGCACTAAAACACAAGCTCTTATAAGACAGGATTCTTGCCTGCCTTGTTCACCACTGTATCCTCAGATCTTAAGACAGTGTTTAAGTAAGCACTCAATACATATTTCCTGGATGGATGGATGGATGGATGGATGGATGGATGGATGGATGGATGGAGAATAAACAAAAGGGTGGATGAGTGATGAGTTTCAACTTGTTGAAGATTCTAAGCTTAGTTTTGCTTCAGAATATTATAGTTCTGAGACTTTCAGTTATAATATATTCAAAGATGCTGAATATAGAACAGGTAAACTGAGACACTATTGCATGCTGAGGACAGCTCAGAGGTATTTCATATTGGGCATCTCATGGACACAGAACAATCTACTCAGAAAATGTTGGTTCCCTTTTTCTAATTGATTCCCTACAGGATTAGTCTAATTGGAACATATGGTCATGGCCGAGGTACTCCTTATAGACAAGTGAGCCAGCTCATCACTTTGTGGCTCACTCCCACCCAAGTCTTAGAAACAAGCTTAAATTATATAATTTAGGATCCTCTCTGGTTATAAAGAATGGAAGCAAACAATCTACTGGAGCATGACAGAGAATATACAACTTTATAGAACAGACGCCTTTTACCAAGCTTAGAAAGACTTTGAGATTTTAACATAAGTTCATATTTGAAAGTTATAAAAATATGATAGCAAGCTAAGGCTGGACTGGCCCTTAAAAATCAGTTCTTCTGATACCCTCATTACAAAAATGAGGAATCCAAGTAATTGCCTAAGTTCACATAATTATTAAGAGTATGAGACTAAAACAAATATTCTGGTCCTTGGATAGCTCCTTTCTCTACTATATACTACTTTTTCTCAATTTTGAATAAAATGTTAAAGCAACAAATATTTAATTCTGAAATCTCTATTACAGAATGTCAAGGTGTCAAAGTACCTTCAGCATAATCAATATGGTGCAAGATAATATTTTAAAAATCACCTAAAAACAAAATAGTGCAATACATTAGTTCTCATAATACTTAATAGGGCTGTAATACAAGAATGGCTTATTAACATCCTGTTCTGATACTGAACAAAGGAAACAACTAGATAATGGATGGGTAATAATGGAAATTTTAATTAGCTGCTCTGTATGAGATTAATGAAAATTACCACTGTGCCCATTTGATCTTTAAAAAATAATGCAGACAAAGTTAGCAATTAGCGTACATCATGCTATTCCAAACCTAGGTGAACAAAGAGCTTTCCTAATTTGAAGCCATTCCTTAATTTGAAAATCATTAGGATGGAGATACTAGTCAATGTGACTGTGCTTGTATTATTTTAAGACAGTAAACAAATAATCAAAAGGTAGTTTGAGTCAGTTTAATAGTCACAGATTCCCCTTGCTCTGATATGAAATGGTAAAATCAACAGCAGAGAAGCAATATTCTAAGAAAGAACACTTTTAGTTTGCAGTGGAGATAACCACTTCTGAGTTTAGATGGACTTAGTCTGAGTATGGTCTGTCATTTTTAAATGTAAAAACAGATTTACTTACAATTTGAGAAAAGGCTTTATGGTTCTTAGCTGTAAAGGTATCTTGCTGCAGACACTAGACAGAACTATTGATTGTACACAAGTCTTTTCAGCTACAGCATGCACACAGATAGCAATTACTATCAGGGATGTCATTTTCAAATAGGATGGACAATATTTTCATGAAAACAGTAATTTTGTTAGTATTATTGACCACGATTTATAAATCCTAATGAAGTCCATTTCTTTGGCTATTTTAATCAAATGAGTTTCTTATCTATCATTGTGTTCTCTGAAAATATAATGCTATAGATTAACATATTTGGGATTATATCTACAGAGGTTCACACTGTTGTTCTTGGAGGCTCCTACAGCTTTCAAACATAAGAAATCAAAATGCCATTTTCATCATCATCAGTTCCTTGAGTTCAAGGAGGAAAGGGAGACACAAAATACGTGCCATATCCAAGTGAATCTATTTATTTATTCTCATAGCTGTATATTTGGTGGAATAGAGAATGCTATATATTGCAGAACCTTTAGATGGCTTCTCTCCATTTTTGTAAGAAAGCCATCTCTTACTGGCAGAGTAATAGAGTTATGTAATTTATGTATCAAAAATATAAAAATATATTAAAATCAATTTATATAATAAAACTTAAAATAATTTAAAATGCAATTTGCACTGAAAAATATTTTTTAATGGCACAAAAAAATGTAGGGTAAAAGATACTACATATTACCAATTGAAGTCTACAAGAAAAAAAACTACACAGAAAATTACTGTCATGAGATTAACTTCATATTGTGTCATTTCCCATTGCAGGAAACACTGTTTCTAACTAAGGCATTTTCAGAGGATGAAAATAATAGGCAAAATGAGAGAATATATCCCAAATTATAGGGCAGAGGTGATAAAAGCTTTTCTACAGCAATGTATAAGCATCATAATTCTTCAGATTATATGTGCCATTTTTCCCAAAAGAATTTGAATAAGTTTATTAAAATATGATCAGCTAAAATGTTTCATGAAAGAAAAGTATAAGGTTTTCTATGATGAAATCATTTATTGTTCCCTTACTGAAGCTTTTGTATATTAAATATCAATTAAGCATTTCACCCCCAAATTACAGACTCTTAGACCGTCACAGAACAAATATTTAGATCATTTTCTGAGCACTTGTATTACAGATTGTGTATCTCTGATTCAAATGGTTGGGACCAGAAGTGTTTCAGAATTCTGGTTTTCTCCAATTTTGTAATCTTTGCAAATACATAATGAGATATTTTGCAGACAGGACTCAAGTTGAAACACGATATTTATTTTTGTTGTATATGCACATTATACAAATAGCCTGAAGATAATTTCATACAATGATTTTAATAATTTTGTGTATGAAACAAAGTTTTGGCTACATTTTAGCTGCAGCTCAACACATGAGGTCGGGTGTGGAATATTCCATTTGTGGCATCATGTTGGTTCTCAAAAAGTTTTGGATTTTGGAGCATTTTGGATTTTGGATTAGAGATGCTCAGCCTGTATTAGAAATGTCAAGTACACAAACTCTAAACATAGTTTTAAATTCTGTGTCCATATTGTTACCTCTTATGTTATGAAAGACATATTTAACCAATAGAGTATAGAGGAAAATACTTCATAATAATTTCAAATAATTACTCAGTTAAATATTCAAAAAGTTTAGATTTTAACATTAAATGAAACAAAAAGGTGATATTTTAAAGTAGAATATTAATCCCAAAACACTAACCTTCGTTTCTTTTAAAACAACAGCCTCATTTGACCTAGATACTCTCAGAGATATGGACAACTGAAGGCTAAACTATCATTAACTGATTTCCTAGTGAAAGCAAACTAAAATATTTAATGATAATCAATATTAGTCAATCTGGATAATAAGCAATCAATTTGACATATTTCTTTTTCATATCAATAATGTATAGTCTATTCTATACTTAAAATCCACACATACTTCTCTTTTAAAACTAGTGTTAAGCAATTATGGTGAACAGTAGGCATACGGGTGAATAATAGCAAGTAAATCTTTAAAACCGTGAAGTGTGTCTACTAGTATTTTCTATGAGCCCCTATCATTATCCATGGTACTTGAGGCAAAACAAATACACATTAGGTTTCTCTTTTATTTGACAGAGGCCTTTGAGATATATCAGATAATCAAATGTAAAAAGATATAAAGTCAGGGGTTCTTATCCTGGGGTCTAAATTTAGGGGGTATGTGAATTTGGAAAGGAAAAAATATTTTCAGTAACCTCTTACTTAAATCTACTACTTCTTTCAACTATGAATATAGGAAACAGATTACAGTGGTATTAGCAGCCCCTGCAACTTGGTCACCAAGTCACATATACTTTCCTGTTGTACCATACATACTACATTTGTGAAAATACCTTAACTATCATTTATGCTTATCAATTCTTCAAAATTACTTGAGTCATACAACCTGCCACTTTATCTTGTTATTTAATAAATATTGTAAAGAAGTACAATTACTGTGTCTCAATTTTTTAATCAAACTATTTTCAGATATTTGAAATATGCATGCAGTTCTAAGAAATAATGCAGAGAGATCCCTTTTCCCCAATGGTAACATCTTGGTAATCTATATTACGATATCATGACTGGGATACTGACATTGATAAAACCCATCTATCTTATTTAAATTTCCCTAGTTTTATTTGTACTTATTTATGTGTGTATTTTATATATGTGTGTGTGTGTATATATATATATGCACTTCTATGCAGTGTTGTCATGTGTAGATTCAGGTATACAAACACCACAACCAAGATATGGAACAGTTCCATCACCACAAGGATCCCCCAAGTAGGGCTTTCAATAACCACATCCATCTCCCTCCCACAGCCCTCCACCCCAGCAACCACTAACCTATTCCCCATTTCTATCATTTTTTTCAAAAGTATCATTTATAAATGGAATCACATCAAGTTGAAAAGCTTCTGCAAAGCAAACGATCAACAAAGAGACAACAGAATAGGAAAACATATCTGCAAACTATACATACATCTGACAAGAGATTAATAACCAAAATATTTACGAAGCTCAAGCAACTCAATAGGAAAGATCTAATAATATGATTTTTTTAAATGGGCAAAAGATCTCAATAGATATGTCTCAAAAGAAGACATACAAAAGACAAACAGGTATATGAAAAGGTGCTCAATATCATTCATTGTTGGAGAAAAGCAAATCAAAACTACAATGAGATATCATCTCACCCCAGTTAAAATGGCTTGTATCCATCCAAAAGAAAGGCAATGACAAATGCTAATGAGGATGTGGAGAAAAGGGAACCCTCATACACCGTTGGTGGGAATGTAAATTAGTACAACCACTATTGAAAACAGTATGGAGGTTCCTCAAAAAACTAACAATTGAGCTACCATTTGGTCCAGCATTCCCACTGCTGGGTATATGCCAAAAAGAAAGAATCAGTATATTGAAGAGCTATCTGCACTCCCATATTTATTGCAGCACTATTCACAATAGCCAAGATTTGGAAACAACCTAAGTGTCCATCTACAGACAAATGGATAAAGAAAACGTGGCACAGGGGCCGGGCACGGTGGTTCACACCTGTAATCCCAGCACTTTGGGAGGCCGAGGCGGGTGAATTGCCTGAGGTCAGGAGTTCGAGACCAGTCTGGCCAATGTGGTGAAACCTTGTCTCTATTAAAAATACAAAAAGATTAGCCAGACGTGGTGGCATACACCTGTAATCCCAGATACTTGGGAGGCTGGGATGGTAATTGCTTGAACAGGGGAGGTGGAGGTTGCAGAGCCAAGATCACCCCACTGCACTCCAGCCTGGGTGACAGAGCAAGACTCCGTCTCAAAAAAAAAAAGAAAAGGAAAAGAAAATGTGGCACATATACACAATGGCATACTATTCAGCCAGAAAAAAAGAATGAGATCCCATCATTTGCAACAACGTGGATGGAACTGAAGGACATTAGGTTAAGTGAAATAAGCCAGGCAAAGAAAGACAAACATCTCATGTTCTCATTTGTGGGAGCAAAAATTTAAAACAATTGAACTCATGGAGATAAGAGAGTAGATTGATAGTTGCCAGAGGCTGGGAAGTGGGCCGGGAGGGGAAGTGGGGATAGTTAATGGGTACAAAAGTATAGTTTAACAGAATGAGTAACATCTAGCATTTGACAGCACAATAGGGTGACTATAGTCAACAATAATTTACTGTACAATTAAAGATAACAAAAACAATTTGTTGGAATGTTTATAATAGAAATAAATGATAAATGCTTGAGGTGATGGACACTCCATTTACCCTGATGTGATTATTATGCATTGTATGCCTGTATCAAAACATCTCATGTACCCCTTAAGTATATACACCTACTATGTACCCATAAAGAAAAGGAATGTCATTTATATGAAATCATACTATATGTAACCTTTTGGCACATGAGCTTCTTCCATTCACCATAATGCCCTGGAAAGGCACACAAGTTATTGTGTATATCAATAGTTTGTACCTGTTTATTGCCATATAGTATCCCATAGTATGGATAATACAGTTTATTTAACCACTCACCCATTAAAGAACATTTAGGCTGTTTCCAATTTTTATCTACTATGAATAAAACTATGAACATCCAATGCACAGGTTTTTGTGTGAACATATGTGTTTATGTCTCTGGAATGTGTCATAATTTCTAAAAACAATTTTATAAGTATATTTTAGTATGATTGGTTTCCTTTATAATCCTATGTCCTTTGTGTTTTACATCTAAAAATATGATTCTAAAAAGGTTCCCATAAATTCACTGACATTCAGAGGGGCCCATGGCACAAAACAAGTAAGAACCCTTCTAGTAGCCTGTTACCTCTATTTTGGAATTACACTGCCTTTACTCCACCCACTGTCCTAGGAAAGAAGAAAAAGTATACTACCATTTTAAATAGAGAAAGTTCATGTATATAAATAATGACTTTAAAAAATGGGCAGGATTTGATCAATGATAATGTCCAACAGGATAACCAATACATATCACATAGGCAATCTCTTCATTGTACTGTTTAAAGATAGGAACAACACTAAGACTTACCAACATTTGTTGTGTTGGGGCAAAGATTATGAAGGTATTTAAATAAAATGGTTTCCCTCTCTGCTTTACCATTTTGTAAATCCAATTCCAAGAGTAACTTTAGACAGTATAACAAAGCAAGTTTAATAATACTTTTGCAGATTATAAATGTTTCCTACAGCCTAGATATAAACTGCATTTTAAGTAGGTAATGAAGCTATAAATTGTAAATGAAATAAAGAAATATTCCTTTCACAAAACAAAAAATTACCCTATTATTTTCAAAACACTAGCCTTCTAAACATTTTAGTAAGTGTTATCAGACAAAATGAACACACTGAATTTTATCAGTTCCTTGTCTACCTGCTGATGGGAGGTAGTGCACCAATAGTAAAATGGCCAAAGGATAGGAACACAAGGAAAAATAAAAAGAAATGTAACTAATTGACATGTTAATAAATGGATGTGTGCTTCCAGCACTGAATGGTGTTGATAGATTTAGAGATCAAGGATACCTTACACTTGTATAGCAAAAACAGCTTTCACAACTTTTCCTGCATAGTATTTCATCTGAATCTAACAACAGGGAAGATATTACTAAAATCATTTTTTCTTCAGCTGTGAAAATTGAGTCACGGAGCAGTCATGTCTCGTCTGAGACTATATCTGTCAGAAGCAAGGCTAGAACCCAAGCTATAGAGTCGCTCTCTGAGGACAGTATGAAACCATCTTCAAAGGGGCATAATTTGTTCCCAAAGGAGGATTATAACAAAAAGGGAAAAGCAGGCAAAAGTTTCCAAAATATTCCTTACCTTAATAGCTGTATGAATTTAGTCAAGTGATTACTTGACTTCCTGGGCCTGAGGTTCCTTATCGGCAAAATGGGAACAATAAAGCATCTACCCTCCTCAGGCTTGTCATAAGGGTGAATAAGGATCCTGGTCAAACATAAGGTCTGGTATATAATAAGCACTTAATTAATGTTTGGTGCCATTATATATTATTTTATCATTAATTAGTGAGCACTTTCATTGCCTAGTTAACTGCTCATGTTACAAAGTTATTAGTTTCTGTTCACCAAAATTATTCAAGCAAAGACCTGCCACTAGGTCTGAGATGCTGGAAAAGGATTCTTACCTTAGGTAGGAGAAGACTATTATTTTCTTTTCTTTTTTTTTTTTTTTTTGAGATGGAGTACAGTGGCGGAATCTTGGCTCACTGCAACCTCCACCTCCTGGGTTCAAGTGATTCTCCTGCCTCAGCCTCCTGAGCAGCTGGGACTACAGATGTGCGCCACCACGTCCAGCTAATTTTTGTATTTTTAGTGGAGACGGGGTTTCACCATGTTGGCCAGGCTGGTCTCGAACTCCTGACCTTGTGATCCACCCACCTCGGCCTCCCAAAGTGCTGGGATTACAGGCATGAGCCACTGCACCCAGCCTGAGAAGACTATTATTTTCAAATTATTCTGGGGGTCCATGGAGTTCCTTGAGGTGTTTTCAGGGTTGCCTTGGAGGATGAGGGAATATGCAAAAAGGAAGGCTCCTGGGAAGACTTCCCAAGTCTCTGCTCCCCCAATAATGAGGGCATTTACACATTTATCTTCTAATTTATTCATATCCCACATATGATTTTTTATGAATAAGCTGCTCTGATGTTAAATAAAATAAGGTTTTAAACCCACTGAGCTAGATGATCCCAAAGGTCCTGCCCTGTTGAATCTATGATTTGGAATATGCCACTATATGCATACTAAAGCAAAAGCTTTTCTTCTTTAAAGTAAAAAATTTTAATTGGACACTATATTCTCTGCACACACATTGATTATATAGATTCTCAGTTTCTTTTCACAAAATAGACTACAGAGACACAAGGCATCTATCTCTTATTGTGTATATGGTATACTTTTTGTAATAGAATATTACCAGTCAACATGAATTGACTTCCCATGAGGTTCCAAGCACTGAGAGTACACAGATAAGCAATGATATATCCTCACCATCCCAGCAGAGCTTATTCAGGTGTGGTAAGCAACAACATGCAGACCACTGTCAATGTGATAAGTGCCCTCAAAATAGATAGGGGGTGGTACGGGAGTTTGAAGGTCAAAGGACTTGACTCTATGTGGGGGAAGAAGGTCTGCCCAGCTGTAAAAACTGTTCACCAAAGGTAGATAAGGCTATTTCAGTCAGAAATTACAAAAAATATTGAGTCATAATACAACATGCTATGTTTGAGGATTTGCTAGATCAAGATACCCGGAGCTCACAGCAATGTTACTCAAACTGGGATTCTTGAACATAGTCTTAATCATCCCTGAGTCTGGTAAGGTAATGTTAAAATTCTGCAGTTTCATTTCTTAATATGATAAAGCTAAGCATAAGCTGGATCATCTAGATAACTACCTTATAACCAAGTCCTGCCAACTAATCTCAGCATCCATATATGCACACTGTTACCAGGAAGTACAACTTTCATTATCGCTGGCTAATGAGATGGCCTTAGTGTGAAAACACATAGGTACCAAAATAAAGACCAAATGACATCGCAGCATGCTATACCAATCAAAATTTAACCACAGATCAGAGAACACTAGTGGCATAATTGGGTTATCCTATGGCACGGTAGGCACTGAGAACCCAAAAGTGCCCACACTGTAATATATTCACATTGTAATTGGTAATTTAGAGTCAGCAAATGATTTATTACTTAAAATAATGTTAATTTAAATTTTATGGGTTTTGTATTTAACATGACATATTTCATAAGTTGTATAAGAGATACTGCTATAGTGTGTACCTTATGTTGCTATGTAGTTAAACAGTATAATGAAAATATTTAAAGTTAACACTGACATCTTTGAAATCAAATAGTATCTTAGTGGGATACTCTTCTGGTTAATATTTAAAAGAGAAATGACTTGCTTATATTAGCATATGTAAATTCAAAAAATATATGAAAGTTGATTGGGGGGATTTCAATAAACTAATTTTGCCTAACAAATTCAAACATATGTGTTTATTTTCTATAGCAGTGATGGATGTATAGGTTATTCAAGCCTTTTGTGATAAATAATTCATTTTTGCTGCATGAACCAATTTTAGTTCTAAAATGGTATACAGTGAATCATGAAATACTGCTTACCCCAAAGTGTCCTATCCTAACTTGAAAGAACAACCTGGCCAGGTGCAGTGGCTCACGCCTGTAATCTCAACACTTTGGGAGGCCGAGGTGGGTAGATCACTTGAGGTCAGGAGTTCGAGACCAGCCTGGCCAACATGGTAAAACCCCATCTCTACTAAAAATACAAAAAATAAGTTGGGTGTGGTGGCGCGTGCCTATAAACCCAGCTACTTGGGAGGTTGAGGCAGGAGAATCGCTTGAACCCAGGAGGCAGAGGTTGCAGTGAGCCGAGATCATGCCACTGCGCTCCAGCCTGGGTGACAGAGCAAGACTGTCTAAACAAAACAAAACAAAAAACCCAACCTGATAAGGAAACTGAGCTAGTACTTGAGCATATAGACTTTGTAGGGTTTTTATAAAAGTACAAACAATGTTCTGGCCCATAAGTGCTATATATCATGTCATAGTTAGAGGTTATGCCAATAGAAACAGCAGTATAGCATTACCCAATATGATGGCATTACTTTTACAGATTACCAACCATCTGTTTCTGCTGGTAGCATTCTTACCTCTAAGGACCTAAGTTGTGAATTTGAATATAAGGAAACACACATTTCTGTTTCCTCAAAACAATTATTTTAGAAACAATATTTTTTTCATGGTTCACATTATACAATTTACTATTCTAGCATGTCATTTACTTCTCAGAGAAAAAATTAATATAATCTAACAATTCAACAGACATGCACACACATGTCTCCAAAAGGCTTCATTTCTTTCTTCTACATTCCAAAGTAGGATATAGATACTAAATATTTTCCATAAGTAATATAATCAGTAATCTCATAGACTTTCTCACAAAATGAATGAGCCTTTCAACTTATTAAATATATTCAGTGAAGATTTTGTATAGCAAAGAATAAAAAGTACAACTCATAAGATTTTTTTAACTGCATGTTTACTTGATGTTAAATATACAATTTATGCTAACCAAATCTGACATCAGTTAGTGGGCTCTGCTGCCAATTCCATATTCCTTTAAACAAGACAAGATAAAATAACAAAGAAAAGTCAGCCATCTAGAGTTCAATAGGTTAAGGCACTATTCTGACACTTCCAACTAGTACAATTAAGGGCAAAACACTCTCAAAAGAAAAGATTGCTATATGAAGTATGTCTCTGGGAAAAATAAGAAATCTTGAAAAAACAAAAACCTGAATATTCCTTAGGCTATTAGAAAAATTGGGGCATGTTGCAGGCAAGTATTAATATTGTTATGCAGATCCACTTAGTCAAGGAATATAATAAGAAATTCTAAGAGGAACGAGGCATGATCCTAAGCATTGAGAGGAATATGAACATTCACAAAGCTCCTGCCTGGCAAGAGCTCTTCATATAAGGCCAGAGACTGGCCTCATCTCTAAAAGCATGTCTAGTTACAAACTGTATTTACATACAAAAGCAACCAACAGATTACAATTGATTTACTCCCTTGATATGATACAGGAGTGAGGGGTAACTAATTTTGGAGTCATGAAAATTTGATTTGAATCCAGTAGTCTGCTACTTAAGACCACTGTTCAATTGTACAAGTAACAATTTTTCCCAGTTTCAATATATCTTATAGAATTGTTTTGAGGATTTAAATATAAATAAATGTAAAGCGTCTGGCCCTATGCCTGACACATAGTTAGGTACACAATGGACATTTATTGCCTGTCCAAACATCATCATCAGCAATATCCAATTCTTGAGTGTACTATGTGCCATTCACTGTACTACTCACTAAATTTATTATCCTAATCCATAGAAACAACCTTGGAAAGCAACAATTACACTCATTTTATAAATGGGAACAAAAATTCACAAAATTTCAAAAACTTTATCTGAGGTCACAAAGCTAGTAAGTATGAGAGATCCAAACTATGGACTATTTGAACTCCTTCCAGGGGCCTGCAAGGCCCTGGGTAATTTTTCTACAACTTCATCTGATTCCCTCCCCTGCCCCAAATTACTAACTTCCAAACTGGCCTCTTATCTGGCACTCAAACACTCAAAACCCATTCTCACATTAGGACCTTTGCATGTGTTCTTCTTTTTGCTTAGGGGGCCCCTTTCCCGAATATGAGCATGGTTGTCTCCTTCCCATCATTCAAATATCCCCTCCTCACACAGGCCTTCTCTGGCCAACAAATATGATGTAGCACACAACTAACTCACTTATACCTACTGTTCCATTATTGGAACAATAAGCTTGTGGGAGTTATTATATCCTACTGCTCAGGGTCATCGCCAAGGTGTGATTTTTCACATAAAAAGTCTGCAGCCTCTGGCATAAATGGGTTAAAATGTCATCTTAACAAAAAAGAACACTGAATGTTTTAGTCTTTTGGAGGCTCATTCCTATTTGGTATTTTCTTTGTTTATTCTTCTGTTGACTATCTGTCCCTCTTCACTAAGGTGTTAGGTTGGTGTTTTTTTTTTTTTTTTTTGAGACAGAGTGTCGCTCTGTCGCCCAGGCTGGAGTGCTGTGGCCGGATCTCAGCTCACTGCAAGCTCCGCCTCCCGGGTTTACGCCATTCTCCTGCCTCAGCCTCCCGAGTAGCTGGGACTACAGGCACCCGCCACCACGCCTGGCTAGTTTTTTGTATTTTTTAGTAGAGACGGGGTTTCACCGTGTTCGCCAGGATGGTCTCGATCTCCTGACCTCGTTATCAGCCCGTCTCGGCCTCCCAAAGTGCTGGGATTACATTGAGCCACTGCGCCCGGCCAGGTGTTAGGTTCTTAATAAACTGGGGTTTAAAACGCTTCAAAGTATAATAGTTAATTTCTACCATTCAGATTTTAGGTAGATTTTAGTATTTGGTTCTGAATATTAGAGCTCTTTTGGAAGAACACAAAATGCATTAGAAAAAAATATTTCAGTAATCCCTTTAGCATCCCCGTAAGGTGAGACATATTATCCCCATTTTACAGATTGGGAAAGTTCTTTAATCAAATTTGGCCATGATACACAATGACAAATGGATGTGGGAATAAAGCCTAGGGCATCTGATTTCTAGTTCAGTGTCCTATCCATTCGTCTTTCTCTCTCATGACTTCGGCAGTTCTCACTGTCCTAAAATGCAGTCCAGGATTGCTTATTCTCCAAAGGACTGGCTCAGTTGTCAAGGCCACAAAGATACAGAACTTACACAAAAATTCACTGCTTTAGTTTGGGGATTTAACACAGTAATGCAATTTCAGAGAACAACAACCCAGCACACACACACAAGAGATTCCAAGTGTAAGAAAACACATCATGTACCCACTGCCTTCAGAACAAGATTCAAATATGTATGCCAAATAATATTCTTTGTTTAATTAATTTGATAACCGTACACACAATATCCATTTTTTATCCATTTTTAACAGTATTCTGTTAATATTCTGTTAAAGAAAGTACAATACTGTTAAAGAAACTAAAAAGCCCTACCCATGTGGTAAGATGGATATTCTTTTACAATGCTGATAGCAACGGGCAGATTTGGCATAACATTTCTGGAAAGTCATGTGAAAAAAAAAAAAAACAAAACAAAACTAAGTGCCTCAAAAAGTATGACTTATTTTTGACCTAATAATGCTACTTCTAGGAATCTTTCACAGGAAACAATCTGAACTGTAGCTAGAACTTCATGTTCTAAGTTATTCATGACATCATTTTTATAACAGAGAAACTTGTAAATACATTGAACAGTGCAAATATAGGGAAATAAAGAGGTAAACTTTGATTAGCTATTTAATGCAGCCATTAAAAATTGTTTTGAGACAGGGTCTCACTCTGTCTCCCAGGCTGGAGTGCAATGGCATGATCACATATCACTGCAGCACTGACCTCCGGGGGTGAAGCGATCCTCCCACCTCCCCATCCTGAATAGGTAAAATTATAGGTGCATGCTATCATGCTCGGCTAATTTTTTATATTTTTAGTAGACACAGGCTTTCCCCATGTTGCCCAGGCTGATCTCGAACTCCTGGGCTCAAGTGGTCTGCCCGCCTTGGCCTCCAAAATTGCTGAGATTACAGGCATGAGCCACTGTGCCTGGCCTATTAAAGTATTTTAATGATGTAGAAATATATCTTTGACTCAATATTATTTAAAATGAGATATAAAACTCTAGGTACAGAATGATTTCAATTAGGTTAAAATGTCTCTGTCATCTAAATAGTAATTTATGGCAATGTTAATGATAATTATACCTAAGTAACAGGATTTTAGATACATACTCTCCTCTTTAAAATTTCCTTTGTTTTCAGATTTTCTAAATTAAAGATTTTACTTTTATAATTGAAATACATTAAATATTATTTTAAAAAGAAAGCTGTACCAATTGTTATGGTCAAATTTACTCAAAAAACATGGATATATGGTTTCAATAAATGAAAAAAGAGTGATAATAAAAGAGTTGAGAGGTGAAAGAAAAAAATAATAAGAAAGGAGCTGTACAAAATAGTACAGGAAAAAAATGTAGAACCAAAAAAAAAAAAAGGAATAATGAGAACACAAAGAAAGCACTCATAACAAAGCAGGTACAGCCTCTCCTACTTCAACCAAGAAAGATTTGTACTTTTTCAACCTCAATCACTTAGAGGATGGTTATTCAAGTATGTACCACCTCCTTTGTTAAAGACCCAGGACACATCTTTATAGACAGACATTTATGAGTAAAGCACATTTACAAAGGGAAGTGGAGGTGAAAGAATATGTATTACACAACACCCGAAGTTCTACACTCAAGCAGGAAAGAGAAAAAAATTTCCCCATAAAGCGTTTCTCATATATATTTCCTTCAGGTAATTTATTTCTCAAGTCCTAACACCTTCTTGTTGACTACACAGTGAATGATTAGGACAAGACTTAAACCTTGCCTTAAAAGTTTACAGTCCACGATTCTTTGAAAGTCCAAGGCAAAAACAACCACAGTAAAACAAATGAGCAACCAACAATAAGAAGAGAACTCTGACTGGTTGTAGTGTGATGGCATTGTTTTAATGGTCACTGTATACATGAATACAAAACCAGTCTACTTCTTTAAAAAATATATGTTGACAAGACCATGCATACAGGCACACATACATAAATTTACAGAGAAATCCAGCTAAAGTTCGAATTCCAGATATGGTCAAGATGACCTAATTTACAATAGCACTAGTTGGAACTCTGTACATAGTGCTCAGTCTTGGGAATTCACGGCAATTATCCAATGAGTGTCTACTACATATAAGACACTATGTTAGGTAAAACAGAGACAAATGAAGTTCCCTTCAAGGAACTTAAAGAAAGGGGGAATGCTCATTAACCTCAGTGAGGTGTCACCATTACAATGATCATTCGTTCAAATACTTACTGAGTTACTCATTCATTTCCAGTCATTACTGAAAATGTACCGTGTTTGGCATTGTGCTTGTTGTTAATAATATACTGACCAAGAAGACAGTGCTCAAATTTGAAGTTAAAAATCTAAACCTTAAGGAGTTGACAACACAAGCCCAAACCATACAAATTCATTCAATGAATACTTACCACGCATCTACTATGGGCCAGACACTCTGCTAACTCTACGGATATGGTAGTAAACCAAAGGTACAATGCTACTCAGGTGGCCCTTACTTTTCAGTAATGTTTGAGTATAAAGGGTATGGAATGGGGTATTAGGGTAGCACATAGGAGGATGCAACCCAGATGTCTAAAAAGCCTTCATAGGAGAAGGAATGTCTAATATGAAAACTGAAGGACAAGCAAGAACTAGAGACCATAAGAGAAAGCTCAGGCGAGGTTAGACAAGTAACGGAGAGTGCTCCAGGTGGAGGGCATAGCACCTTGGAAGATTCAGTGACGAGAGAGAATAAAACAGACTCATAGAAATGGAAGAAGTTCAGTATGGCTGTAGGGGTGTATGTGTATTTGTGTGTACATTTGCATGTGTGTGACTGAGAGAGATGGGGTGGGGAAAGGGGCAAGGAGCAGAAAGGGAGAATGAATTTATTTGCTGGGGAGCAGATGCTGGTGAAGTAAATATAAGTCATGAAGACCTTGAAAGCCCCATTAAAGGGTTTGGACTTAATCTAGCAAAGTGAAATCACTGAAGATTTTTGTAAGCTGGTGAGTGACATGTTTAGATTTGTGTAGCGAATAGAAGAAAGGGGGTAAGGATGGAAGGAAAGAGACCAGTTAGGAGACTTCTATTGTAATCAAGGTGAAGAGGATGGTGGCCTATACTGGAAAGGTGACAGGGGTAATGGGAAGGAGCAGATGAGTTTCAGAAATATTTTAGCAGTTAGAATAGATAGAATGTGGTCACAGATTGGAAGTAGAGAATGAAGAAGTGGAAGGAATCAAGTATGAAACACAAGTTTCTAGTTTAGACATCTGGAAGTATGGCAATGTCAATTTCCTGAGGAGGAGAAAGCAAAGAAAGGGACGCGTATGTTGCTGTTTCGTTTTGTTAGCATTAAGATCTGTTTCCTTATAATTTTTACATTATTGATAACAGATGTTTTTTAACCTCCAATGGAATGAAAAAGGACTATTCAAATTGTCCCATCCTATCACAGCCCTTCTATCATATGGAGACAAGTATATCCTGCCTAAACCTCCTTTTCAGTTTTCAAGCATTTCAGAATGAAAGAATAAATGCAGAACACTTAAAGGGGTTCCTGGTCCAAAGAACATGATCAATAAAAACTATTATCATTTTTACTTAGCAGAATACTTTAGCATTCATAACATTAAAACCTTAAAAATCTCTGCCATTCTCATTTTCCTTTTACCCCATAAAGTCCGGGGAGAATTTTTTATAAGTCATTAAAAATCCCACCAGACTAGAAGCTTAGTTTTCACACTGTCATCTAACATATGATTACATAATTACATTGTACATAACTGAAAGCATACATCATATGACGTGTAATTTCTTTTAACCACTGTATCAGAAGAATGTTTTCATTTTCTACACAGCATACCTAAGTCATTCTAGTGCCTACCTGATAATACTCCTGAGTGTATTGCTCAGAATTAAGCATTGCCCTCTTGGAAGTAAGGGTTCTGCACACCCCAATTTTCCATTAGTATAAACAATCCTGCAAATAAACACTTTTTTCTTCTTTTGGATAATTTCCTTAGGATAAATTGTCCAAAATACTAAATCACAGGGGTCAATAGATACAAAGATTGGTATATTCTGTCAAATTCTTTTCAAACAGATTTAATGCTACCAGCATAATACAGTGACGTACAAATTTCATGGTATTACGCAATGTCATTTTTAGATTTCCAGTTGAAAAGATGGAAAATGATACCTCATTTTCAAATTTTGCATTTCTCAATTGGTATGTTAAAGTTTTTCCCATTTTGATAATTTTACTTCCACTTACGTGTATTGTCTATTTTTTTGCACATTTATCTATCCAAACCTACATGTTTCCATCACATTCTCTGCAGTGCACAGATACTAACAATATTAATCCCTTGAGTAATAAACTTGCAGGTATTTTTCTGAGTGTTTTATATTTTACAGCATTCTATACAGTTTAGCTTTTATTTATTCAAACTTGTAAATCTGTCCTTTTGTAACTTCAATTAATTCAAAGCTTACAACATTTTCACTTCAATGTTTACTTTTAATCTGTCTATGATTTTAGTATACAATATGAATTATGGATCAATTTTTACCCAGATTTACAGGCAGATTATTTAATGAATGATATTGGAATGTGTATTTTCTCCCCATTATTTTCTATCCTTACAGAACACAGTTTATATTTATAATATACATATCCAAAAATATAATCTATTATTGAACTTTCTTTTTATTCCCACTTATTTACATGAATGTGTGTGCTATTATATCTCTCTTTTTTAAAAATGTGAATGCTTTATCTTATTATAGGATTAGTCCCCCATCACCAAAATATTGCCCATGGTTCTCAAAATGGCATTTTACATTCTTGCCAGTTTCCTCTTCCATCTGTATAATAATCTTGCTAAATTCAATAAAGTCAACTAAAATTCCTGTTTTAATTTATAATTATGTTAAATGTATAAATTTAAAAGAGAAATTTTATATATTTATGGCTTTTATCCATCTAGAATTGTACTGTCTTCATATTTATTCTAGTCTCTTTCTATAGCTCTCAAAGTGCTGTAGATTTATGTGGGTTATATATGCTTCTATTAAGCTTACTAAAATGAGCTTATACTTTTTTACTATTATGAATGTGACCTTTTTCATCAAGTTCTCAAACTGGTTATTATTGTTATAAGGAAATGGTATTGATAACACATCACTAAATATTTAATTTAAAATTTTAATAAATTTAGGTAGATAGTCAACCACTGACTTCTTTATCTTCCTCCTAAAGTCTTTCAAAATTCAAACCTTCAGTTGGAACATGAGACACACATACATGTGACTCCAGGCTTCTTAATTTCTAATACAGGGATTATCTTTAGAGGTATCAAAAATAGCAAGTTTTTCTTGGTTGTATCAATCAAATTCCCACATCAGTTAAAAGAAGCAGAGAGAAGTGGACATATCTGTCACATTTCAGCTGCATGTTTCTTAGTATGTTCCTCCAGCCTTGTAAGTGGCTGCTTCCAGGCAATGACAACTACTGTCTGCAGGCTCAGTTATGACAAGGGAACTCAAAATATTTAGGATCCACAGTATTGACTGTAAGTCATATCTAGATTTATCTTTCCTGTCCTAAGTCTTGAGTCCCACGTACTAAGGGTAAACATCCCTTGCTGGGCCAGGAACTTGACTCGAACACTAGCTAACTTGGCATTATGCTAACCTTTCCCTCTAGGAATTGAATACAGCATCCTGCATGGTGAATCCCAAAGCTTGGCAAGAATTTTTGCTCCAAACCAGACTGATCTCCTGGAACCACAATTCTGCCAAAGGTCTGCCCGGAAGAACATGTCGCTGCATTCTCATGACTGGAGCAGACTCCTTGGATATTGTCAAGAGGCCAGATAAAATGCCATTTCACACATCTGTTTGAGCCTTCATTTCATCTATGGCCATGCCACATGGAAGGTTCAACCAAGTTCTAAAATTCTGACTCATGGATGTCAATTTACTCTATTGTCACCACTGGCCACTACATCAGTGCTCACAGTAGACATCAAGGCTGAAATAGTCCAATATCTAGCATAAACAACCAATGACCACCATGAATGATTTTACCTAGTACCCTGGAATACAAAATTAAAAATGTGTACTTCAAGGGAATCAAATGAGTTTTGTCAATATATGTAATATATTATTAAATATCCATGTATTCATCAAATATTTTATCATGGTCCTATCAATAAAAAAGAATTCTCACACACATATACTTTACTCCAAACATTTGCTTTGATATAAGAATAAATTATTTTAAGAGGAGGAGAAATTTAGATCTGGATTTTATAACATGGAAATGGTTGACTTCCTCTATTGGATAATACATACAGCTTAGCTTTCATAAAATAGGTGTACCTTACGTTATACGACAAGTTATAACTTATAAGCATTTGCACATATATTATGCCATTTGATCCTCGTAACAACCATGTGTGATATGCAGGGCAGATAACAACAAAGAAAACAAGATTCAAGCTAGGTGACTGTGCTGTTGAAATTCATGCAGCTATATCGCTGAAAGCATCAGAATCCAGGTGTTTGGGCTACTCCTGGATCAGTGTTTTTTTCTCTTTCATGTAACAGCCTTTTCAAAGAAAACTCGTGTTATTCCAAAGGGAAGAAAATTCCAACTTATAATAAAAGCAACATAATTTTCAAAATGTATGTGAAACACACTTATTAGTTAGCTTGGTACTCCTAAAGGATACTGCGTTTTTCTATGGACACTTGATATCAAATGCAGAAAATAATTTAGAAATCTACATTTCAACAGATTGTTTCTCTGAAAATAAACAATATCTCTAGAAATAATATTTTGAAACACTCACTACTATGATAAACTTTTTATTAAAGTAATGACTTGTAATTTCTGAACATTTTTGTAAATAAGCAACTATTAGTCCTGAGTGTATTTACTCCCTTTCCTGTAAAAATGGAAATAATATACATCTTCAAATGGTGAAAATAAACTTGCAGAAGTTTCAACCAGCGATATAGCATATACATTCAGTGAGTATTCACATTATATTCACATAGAACACAGCAGAAATGAAATACTATAGCAGGTATTTCCATATCTCCCTAATTTAAAACAAAACAACCCTGAATTCAGAAGGATATTTTACGTTTTCAGCTTCATGTCTTGTGAGAATATGCAGACCTTTCATTTCACTAGTAACATCAAAAACTCCTCAAATACAAAGACCCCTTTTTTTTTTTTTTTTTTTTTTTTTAAAAAGATGCAGTCTCACTCTGTCTCCCAGCCTAGAGTGCAGTGGATCGATCTCGGCTCACTGTAACCTCCGACTCTTGGGTTCAAGTGATTCTCTTGCCTCAGCCTCCCGAGTAGCTGGGATTACAGGTACCAGCCACCACGTCCAGCTAATTTTTTTGTATTTTTAGTAGCAACAGGGTTTCACCATGTTGGCCAGGCTGCTTTGAACTCCTGACCTCAAGTGATCCACCCACCTTGGCCTCCCCAAGTGCTGGGATTATAGGCGTGAGCCACCACGCCCAGCCAAGACCATGGTTTTTTTTGTGTGTGTGTGTTTTTTTTTTTTTTTGGTTTCCTAAGGATAACCCTTCGACACTATATACCACAGATACTCAATAAACACTTGCTGAAAGAGAAAATGAGTAGGTACAGGTAGTTTTGAGTGATCAGTAAGCTTATTGTGTTTACCCTTCTCTATCTCTGAATAAGTTTTTTTTAATATATGTATTAGGACAAATAAATATTCAACTCTTTGGAAGTATACAAATGCAACTAATCTACACTTGTGCCACTGAAAAACCAACACAAACTTTAAAGATAGTGTAACCACCATAAGAAAGCACAAGGAAAAAAAAAAAAAAAAAAAACCTTGAATTCTATTTTTAAATCTTCTGCTAACTCATTTAGCAAGCATACGACTTATTTAACCTTGTGAGAACTGGGGTGTCTGGAAGCAGCTAATAAAACACCTTTTATCACCCAGAGGGCCCCAGCATAGAGTTACCTAGAATAGGCACATTGAAATTTGCTGTTGGATAAAAATTTTCTAGTAAACAGTTGAATAATGAGTTATTGGGGTCAACAGATATGGTACCCAGTCATGGCCAGTCTGCTTATTAAATGGCATGTAGAATTAGATATCATAGTGGCTCCTTATAAACATCTTTCATGTTTTGAGCTATTCCTCCCTCTACTCCACACACACACACACTTTAATTGATCAGTTTTTGTTAGGTATTTGTTTTTCAACATTCTGTTCTTAATCAAAGTAGCAATTGACATTTGCTGGCTGCCATATTCCTTCTCAATATTCCATTTACAGACAGTTTGAACCAATGTGTGACACACAGCTTCATTTAAAATAAAAAGGTTATTTTTCAGCAAGGTTCTCAAACTGCCACATATTGTTATTTCCATGCTGTTATAAAGCTCACAATGTTTAAATAACTTGAATTGTTAGCTCGGAATATCCAATCTCAGATTGTTTATATATTTTTAAAATATTAAGCTCTAATTTGTCCATATTAAAAATATTTTCCTATTCTCTTTGCTTATCTAATCCTTATTCATCTTTAAAGATTCAGCCTAAATATCACTTCCTCAGGGAAGTCTTTCCTGTCCTCCCAAACTAGTTCCCTCTAATCTCCTGGACATTTTCTTTAAGCACTTAGGATGATTAAAATGAATATTGGTTTTATATCTATCTCCTCATCTTCATGAGGATATAGACTAAGCCATAGTTATTTATTGCTGCATCTGTTCGTACAAAATTCAATAAAATTGTAATAATATATATAAATAAATGAATATGCAACAAAACTTTTTTTTTTAGTATGTATTGTATTTATTTAGAAATCAGAAAACTACATAGCCCTTGCTCTTATATGCTAAATAAACCCAATCCTAATTTGAAGGGCGTTACATTAAGGTTAGGAATCTTTGAGTTTTTAATGCTGACGATAGTCCCTCAGCTCTCAATTGTAATTTGTATAAAATATGTTCAATCATGAATTTAGTTACACTGTAGTTTCTCTAATTAATTAAATGAAGAAAAACCATCACACTGTAACAAGACTTCAGAAAAAAAATCTAAGGAGAAGATATAAATTTCTAATTACCTCAGAAAAATATTCCAAGCAACGGAAAGATGGACTGAACATAAAATATAAAATAAAAAATTAAGAAATTAGCAATACAAAATGTAACATAAATTAGATTCATAATTTTAGAGTTAAGAAGGATGCTTAAATTTAAAGCAAAGATGGCTGCTAGAAAATATTCATTCAGTATCTCAATGTTTATTTCAGATACATCTGAGATATACCTAAAAACCAAAGATTATGTTACAGTAGCCCCCCACTTATCCATAGTTTTGTTTACCCTTCCACAATTTTAGTTACCTGCAATCAACCATGGTCCAAAAATATTAAATGGAAAACTGCAGAAATAAAAAACTCATGTGTTTTAAATTGTGCACCATTCAGAGTAGCATGACAAAATCTTGCACTGTCCCACACTCTTTTACCTAGCATACAAATCCTCTCTTTGTCCAATGTATCCACACTGTATAGGCTACTTGTCCATTAGTCATTTGGTAGCTGTCTTGGTTACCAAATGGATATATATATATATATAGAGAGAGAGAGAGAGAGAGAGAGAGAGAGAGAGTTTTGGTTATATATATATATAGGTTATATGTATATTTATATATATAGGTTAACACACACACACACATACACATACACATACACACACACAGAGAGAGAGAGAGAGTATATAAAGGGTTAGGTACTATCCATGGTTTCAGACATACACTGGAGGGTCTTCAAACATATTCCCTGTGGATAAGGGGGGACTATTGTATATGCCTGCCACTTGGTTAAGAATTTTATTTTTGTTTTTCAACTGATGGATTTCATTTCAAAGTATGTTTATATAAAACCCATAATAGAACAAGCTAGGCTAGGAAAGGCAAATAAGGTTTAGGTGGTCTTCATCTTGCATATCATTATTTTGCACACTTTATTCCACAGCCTTTAACTGCTTAAAAGATGAATGAGGTCATTTGTAATTTTGTTAGTTTCTTTATATATTTTTTTACAATGTTATCAAAATTTTCTGTTGTGATGTAAAATATTTAGTACCAGTAGAAAGACTTAGATTTGGATTTAAATGAATAAAAACATAGGGGTAAACAGAATTTTACTATACTCTAGTACCTCAAATTTTCATACATCACGTAAGATGACACCAGTAACGTATTGGTGGTGGTATACTGTGATACAAACTGAAGCTACTCATAATAATTTCAAAAGTACAACTTTCAATTTCAAAAATAAATCCAGAACTAGTATATAGATCTTCTTTACGTAGTTGTCAAGAGTAAGCACTAAACATTAAAATCTAGTATATGCACAGTATCATATGTGACTAGTAACTTATCCTCCATTAAACACTACAGAACATAAAGCAGCTTTCAAAAAATACAATCAATAAAATGCTATAGTTTTGAAGTGCAATTAAACCATTTCAGAAGCCATACCTAATAAGAGAAATAGTAAATAGTAAGTGTTTTAAGATGAGTTGAGAAATATTATATTTATAACGCTTAAGAAAGTTTTACAGCTGTTTCTGAAAGCTGAAGTCCTAAAATAGAGACATAGACATAGAGGGTAATCTCTTTAGCAGTATAGTATAGGTATCTTTAAAGTGAATGTATTTGAATACATTAATGGAAAATGGGAATTTCTCTGTAATGTGAGAACCAACAGAACCTAGGGTGATCCCTTTTTGTCTTAAGATAATTAGCAGTCTAAAACAAGAAATTCTCTGGTCCTGCTAAGTTTGAAACTTGAAAAGGAGACCCAGAACAGGGCTGTGAGTTACAAAAATCAAAATATTGAACTTCATTATTTTCTAACGCTGTCATACACAAAAATAACAACTGCTCTAATAATAATTTCTAAACTAATAGTATGTAGTTAATTCATATCTGAAACAACAGGCTTAAAATTTCTTAAAATAATTTATTGTGAAATTGATTTACTAAGCATAAGAAAAGTATACATAAACATGCCATCAAGTGAGCAAACTTCAGTACTCCTTCATCTCCTGTCCCCATCTCTCTAGCCCTTAAAATGTGAAAAATGAAATTATTTATACAAAGTGAGTATCTTCAGAATGGTATAATAGAAATACACTTACTGGTCTTATAGCCAGAATGCCTGAGTCAAAACTTGATTCCTCCATTTTCATTATCTTTTCACTGAGGGCAACTCACTTAGCCTCTCTGAATCTTCCAGTATTAAATACAGATATTAATTAGGGATAATAATCCCTGTACTCTTCAATGAGTTATTTTGAAAATCAGACTTAATTAAGGGCACCTTTTTACTTGTAACTTGGTAAAGGTATTATTCATCTCTTCCATTTGCTAAGGAATCTCTTTGACAGCAAGGACTCTTGATGTAGTCGCAGAAAAGCCTATTTGCCAAATAGTCAATTTACTAAAGGATCAAATAGCAGAATTTACAAGCTGTATCAGAAATTTTTTCTCAATTATTTTAAGAATGTCAAAAGAGTCACAATGGATGGATTGGAAGGGCAAAATAAAACTGTAGGGTGTCAGAGCTCTAAGCTTTGGAGACTTCAGACTATACCCCTTCCACCCAACCTCCTCCCTCACTCTAGCCCTAAGACTTCCTGTTCTATGGGATTAGCAACCCAGGCCAACATGTTAACTCAACTTTCCAAGTTTCTCTCAACAGAGAGTGCTCTCTTTGTAGCACAGCTCCGTCCAGCTGTAATAGTAAGGAGCTGGGTAGAAATAAATATTCATTAAAATACTATTATGAAGACAACATGAAAACCAGTCAAGTAAAACCTCATAGAAACTGTGAACACCTACAAAAAGGATTGTGTTCAACATAATTCCATAAAGTTTACATGAATATATTAAAGAATATGTCTAAAAACATAGTTTTAGAACATTTGATAAATGTGACCAACTGGCCACTTGAAAAAGCTTGAAAACCCAGGAACCATTTCCTAACAGTCTTTGAAACGTTCAGTGCCTACTGCATTGTAAGATTTCAAAAGTTGTTTTTCTGAATTGGAGTGAATCAAAAGAGAAATGTGATGTCCATTTTATTTCAACCTGTTCAATTTTAATTGAAATAAATTAACATTTTAAACATTTTTCAGGTTTAAAATATAAAATGGACTAGATAGCTGACAGTCTAACATAAGAGCTTTTCCAGAGAGGTAATATACATTTTGAAGTCATTTTGTACTAAATACAAATCTGAATAAAAAAGTTTTTACTATCATAGCAAAAAAATATGATCATCAATCTGCTCTGTGACTCATCTACAGTGGAATTCTTACAATATATATACAATTACTTCTCTTTCAAAATCCAAATATTGATTAGGAGGAACAACTGTTTGGCATGAATTACAGTATGTTGTAGTTAATTTAATTTTCACTTTAAACTTTTGTGACTAAACTACCTTTTTTAGTTATTGCTATTATTGTTTAATCTTGTGTCAGTGAAAATATAGTCAGCCCTCTGTGTTTCTGGGTTCCTCATCCATGGATTCAGCCAGCTGCAGATTAAAAATATTTTTAAAAAATGGATGATTGTCTGTACCGAGCATATACAGACTCTTTTCCTTGTCATTATTCCCTAGACAATACAGTATAGCTGCTATTCACATAGCACTTACATTGTATTTGGTATTATAAGTAATCTAGAAATAATTCAAAGTATACTAGAAGATGTGCACAGGTAATATGCAAATACTATACCATGTTATATAAGGGATTTGAGGGGGGGCGGTTCTGGAACCAATTCCCCACAGATACCTAAGGACAACTGTACATCTAAAACATAAGCAACCGACCAGGCAAGATGGCTCACGCCTGTAATCCCAGCACTTTGGGAGGCCAAGGCCAGCAACTCACTTGAGCTCAGGAGTTCAAGAGCACTTTGGGCAACGTGACGAAACCCCGTCTCTACCAAAAATACAAAAAATTAGCCTGGCATGGTGGCATGCACCTGTAGTCCCAGCTACTCCAGAAGCTGAGGTGTGAGGATTGCTTAAACCCAGGAGGCAGAGGTTGCAGTGTGCCCAGAGGGTACCACTGTACTCCAGCCTGGGTGACAGGGCAAGACTCTGTCTCAAAAACAAAACAAAATCAAACATAAACATAAACATAACCATCCACATTCCTGCTTCCATAAGTACATTCTAGGGAACAAAAGATGTTAATGCTCTCCCAGGGTCATCATTATGATAACAGTTATCATTGTACCTCACTGTAGAATGGGGGAAAAAAGATAAGATCTGGGCAAAATCTTTACTCCATTACCAAATCTTAGAATTCAGACATCATGCAAACCAAACATTACTCTCTTTACTGAAGTTTATATTTCAATGGCTATATAAACGAGCATTTGTAAGCATATAAAATCAGTCTGTTTGACAATAATTTTATGTGTTGTATGCCTCAGAGAATGAAGTAATGGCTATGATTAGAAACATATGGCATAATAATAGTTCTTATTGATCTCAGTTTAGACAGTGGGAGACACCATGGGATAAAAATCTGGAATAAACAGGTGAAAGTCAAGGAGCTTCTAGTTTTTCCCTTCTTATGTTTTCCCTGTGAACAAAGGGCTATGAACAGGAAATAGTCAAGTAGTGAAAAAGCAGAAAGCACTGTAGCATCGCTTAAAGTCTCACATAATGGCCATGAAGTAGTATCACATAATGGTTATGAAAATGGACCCTTGAGTCAAATTACCTGGATTAGATCCACTTAACTAGCTGTGTAATCTTGGGAAAGTTACTTAAATCCCTGTGCCTCGGTTTAGGTCTCCATAAAGTGGAATAAAAACACTACATACTTCATTTGGGATGTTATAACAAGTGAATTAAGACACATAAGACACTTAGAACAATGTTTGGCACATAGTAAGTGCTCAGTAAATATTAGTTATTATTATTATCATTATCATCTAGCCAGTTAATCTATCTCTAGATTGTATCTATACCAAAGACAAATGCTTTTTAAGATATGAGATCAATTTAATGTAAACATACCACGTGTGTTATATTCTGGCAGCCAATACTATATTATAAGGATTTGGTCCAGTGGGGTTTACTATTTACTGTACCAAGAGGACTTTGTTGAAATAATTGCAGGCTAGATACCAAAGGTGGAAATATCACACGGTCTCTAGGAATAATTATTTCTAGGCTTTTTACTAGAAGAAGGAAAGTGGAAAAAATGAAAAGATGTCATATATGAGTCCATTTGGTGTCAAATAAAAAAAAAAAAGTCTTTTCTGATTATCCTACCATGCTTTCTTAAGGAACTATTCTGCATTTTCAGAGGCATTAAAAGTTTACTGAACTATTAAGCAATATGAAGATTACTACATTCTTCTGAACCACTGTATTATGTTTGCTCTGAGTGAACAGAAGGAGTATTGGTTCATTATTTATTAACAAATAGTTTTCACAGTATTTTATCATGTAATTGTTGTCAGTCCAAAAGTATTCCAAATTTCTGGCAACTTCATCATTCATGAGAAAGGATTTTATCAGTATATCCTACTCCTGACAAATGACAGGAGTCGTTTTATACGTTTCCACATGCTTGCTGATTCTTTGAAGCATTAGGGTGGATAACAAAAATATCTTTAATAGCAATCATGAAAAAACAATCATTAAGTATTGGCCCTACACAAATAGTGGGCATCCTAGGGGAAAGAAGTACCTCCAGTTGAGCGCACTTTGAAAATAATGCTCGGCCAGGGACGGTGCCCCACGCCTGTAATCCCAGCACTTTGGGGAGCCAAGCCAGGTGGATCACCTGAGATCAGGAGTTCAAGACCAGCCTGGCCAACGTGGTGAAACCCCGTCTCTACTAAAAATACAAAAGTTATCCAGGTGTGGTGGCACATGCCTGTAATCCCAGCTACTCAGGAGGCTGAGACAGGAGAATTGCTTGAACCCGGGAGGCAGAGGTTGCAGTGAGCCCAGATCGCGCCATTACACTCCAGCCTAGGCAACAGAGCGAGACTCTGCCTCTAAATAAATACATACATACATACATAAAGCTTGTGCTTCACATACCAGCTTCAAAGAATCAAAGCCATGTTAAAAAAATAAAAGGGCTGAGATGTACATTACTTAAAATCAGAAACCCATTATCCCAAAGTTATAGTCATAAATAGATAATATGATCTAGATAATATTTCTGATGGCCAAAAATCAGCAAATGACAGTTTTGTTGGCATTTAATGAAGAAGCTAAAGTTTAGAATATCATTCTCTCTGACTCACCTTGATCCCCAAAACTGTGATGGAAAAAAAATCACCACTCTTGTCATTATCATTTATCACTTAAGAATATCTCTGCCAAGAGGCTTGTGCCCTTTAAGATTCTCTTCAAAAAGGCAGAATAAAGGTAAATGCATTTTATCATGATCCTCCTCAATTTCATACTTTTTCCCAAAAAAATTATCAGCAATGCAGACATGAAAATTACTTTAATAGCTTAATGTTCACTGATTTTGAGCAAATGGTCAATTCACTTACAACAGCCTGAAAATGCATCAAATTATGAACAGCTCAACCCCTGTATCCATTTATTCAACAAAAAGAAAGTGCCATTGCTTGCTACAGAAGACACATATTAATAGGCATTGTGGAAATAACGACTTGGAAAATGCCCACAAGATCTACATGAACTATATAGTTCCAGGTCAAATAGCTTAAATTAGTAAGGGAAGAAAGAAACAAAAGAGTACTGGTTGTCATAGCAATCAATAATAAAATCATAATTTAAAAATTCCCATATGTCAACTTGCATTTTCACTTAAAAAACCTGTGAAAGTCTGGAAAGCAAAGCATCAATCCTATTTTCTCTCCATGAATTACTAACCTTGGCCAGGTACAATAGCTCATGCCTATAATCCCAGCACTTTGGGAGGCCACGGCGGGAGGATTGCTTGAAGCCAGGAGTGCGAGATCAGCCTGGGCAACAGAGTGAGACCCCAACTCTACAAAAAAAATTTTTTTTGCCTGGTTGTGGTGTTGCGCACCTATCCTCCCAGCTATTCAGGAGGCTGAGATGGCAGGATCCCTGAAGCCCAGGAGGTAGAGGCTGTAGTGGGCTATGATTGCACCACTGCACTCTGACCTGGGCGACAGAGCAATACCTTGTCTGTAAAAAAAAAAAAAAAAAAAATACTTTTTAAAGATAAAAATAAAAATGAATTACTAACCTAGTTAGTATACCAATAACAAGAGAAGGGGATAATGCTCATTACCTGTCAACCATATATCTTTAAAAGTAATATAGAATCATATCAACAAGGTAAATGGGATAATACAAATTATCTTAGTTTACTATCTTGTACAATCTTTCAACATCATTTCTAAAGAGTGGCCTTTGACACAAGGAAGGGAACAACAGACAAGGGGGCCTACTTGAGGGTGGCAGGTAGGAGGAGGGTAAGGATCAAAAAACTACCTATCAGGTACTCTGCTTATTACCTGGGTGGCAAAATAATCTGTATACCAGATCCCTCAACATGCAATTTACCTATATAACAAACTTGCACATGGACCACTAAACCTAAAGTAAGAGTTTTTGTTTTTTTTAAGAGTGACCTTTGACCACTCAAAAAATGAATAAAACAATAATAACAGAGAGACCTATTACATGACAGGCACTGTGCCAAGGGGCTTTACTCACATCATGTCTTACTTTTTACAACAACCTGCAAGGTAAGCATCATCTCCCAGTTTAGAAATAAAGAAACCAAGGTTCTGTCACTTAGTGACCTGCTCATGGCCACACAACTATTATTTAACCAGTAGACCCAGAATTGAAATACAGGTCTGCCTGGTTCCAAGCTAACAGATTCCTTCCACTGCATGTCACTGCCTTTACATTCCACTCAGTATCTCTTAAGGCAGCAGGTCCAAATCGAGGCATCTTGGGTTATCAATTACTTCATGCCTTTATCACAGCAACTTATTCCTTCGTTCTACTTATTCCTTTTGTGCCTTCATGAAGCAAATCTAATTCTTCTACACAACTCTTTAGATATTAGAAATAACTGTAACTCGCCCACCCCCACACAACTCACATACAAGTTTTCCTTATAGTTTGTCTTTCTACTCACAAACACAGCAACAAAGAATGAAGGCCATGGGGTGGGAATGGGGACAAAGGAGTGGTAGTAATTAGAATGACAATAAGGCAATAAGGGGCAATGTACATATAAGGGATGTATCCAAGCCAAGAAATCCTCTATCAAGAAAGGCTTACATAATTGCTGATTCCACTAGACCTGAATATTCCAGCAGTTACAATGACTGTAACACTAAAACAGGTACTATGCAGAACTGAATTTTGGTATACCAAAGGCAATTGTGATTTCAGTCAAAATTCACAATGTACTTTGAAACACAGGACCAAAAGATCTGTAAGATTTAAAAAAAAACAAAACAAAACAAAACAAAAAGTATCTTTTACATAAAACTTTAGATTTTACAAAATTCAACTAAAAAACACTAAATATCTAATTAGAAAGATATTTGCATTATTGATTCATTCAGCCAGAAGACTCTGCAGTTTCAAATGCAAATTATAATACTCAAGATATGCATATTTTATTGTTGCTTGCTTTGTTAAATGTGTGAAATGAGAAAGTGGACTAAGTGAATATGAATAGAACTGGATATATTTATACATTTGCTTTAGTTGAAAGTTTAACTATGTTTAATATTGCAGGTTTCATAATTACAGATATTCAAATAAAAGTATTTAAAGTGTAATACTAGGCCAGGAGCAGTGGCTTACGCCTGTAATCCCAGCACTTTGGGAGGCCAAGGGCGGGGGCTGATCTCCTGAGGTCTGGAGTTCGAGACCAGCCTGGCTAACATGGTGAAACCTCGTCTCTACTAAAAATACAAAATTAGCCAGGTGTAGTGGTGCATGCCTGTAATCCCAGTTACTCCGGAGGCTGAGGCAGGAGAATTGCTTGAACCCGGGAGGCGGAGGCTGCAGTGAGCCAAGATCGCACCACTGCATTCAAGCCTGGGCAACAAGAGCAAAACTCCCTCTCAATATATATATATTTAAAAAAAAGTATAACGCTAATGCAGAGACACAAAGAAATGTATTGCTTGGCCGGGTGCAGCCACTCACGCCTGTAATCCCAACACTTTGGTTGGGAGACTGAGAGGGGTAGATCACCTGAGGTCAGGAGTTCGAGACCAGCCTGACCAATATGGTAAAACCCCGTCTCTGCTAAAAAGGAAAAAAAATTACAAAAATTAACCAGGCATGGGGGCATGTGCCTGTAATCCCAGCTACTCAGGAAGTTGAGGCAGGTGAATCGCTTGAACCCAGGAGTCAGAGGTTGCAGTGAGCCAAGATCATGCCACTGCACTTCCAGCCTGCGTAACAGAGTAAGACTAGTGTAAAAAAAAAATGTATTGCTTTATATAAATCATGTTTTTCTTCCTACCACTGCTGGGACTTTTCACACTCAACTACAAATGGTGTTTTTGCTTTCATTTATGCTTTATATCAAATGATTAGAAAGATTAAATTACAAAGATTAAACATAAAATATAAAAATATTCTTGCCATATTCATATCTTTGTCAAGAATGCCAATAATTGAAATTAACCCCAAATAATAATTGTAAATGCATTTTCCTGCTTCCCTGCGTAAAGTAACTGTGTGTTAGGATTAACAGAGACAGAAACAAGGAAAAATTATGAATTGTCTCATTCATGAAAAGGTGAACAGATCCCTGTCTTGTGAACATGGAAACGGTACCTCATCAATAAGACTTTCTAAATACTTAAAGGGAAATAAAGATACAGATGTCCTTCAATTAACTGATAGCTGCTTCTTTTCACTAGCAGTTAGTCTTGGTTTTGGCTTGTCGTCTTAATGTTATTTTAATCAAGTAGTCATCTAGTGTCTATGGCAAAGGTAATCAGTGTATATTTGCATAGAGTTGAGTACCTAAGTATCTCTGAAGATGTACGTCATGAACTAGTAAACAATATGCCACTTATAAAGAAGGAAAAATGATGTTAGAAAGCTATCATTTCAATATGGCAGAAAAATTGCAGTGCAACCTTAAAATATTTACAGCATTTTCTAGCTTAAAAATCCAGGAAGAAAAATGAGAAATTTATGACAGGAAGACAAAATCTTTTTATAAGGAGAGGTTTTTGCCACTAAAAATGTTTAATGATTAACTGCCTCCAGGATAAGTGGGACCAGCCCATATGTAAAGCCAGATTAATGATAGGCTAAGAAGAAATGTATTTTCCTCACCAAAGTGTTTTAAAATAAATCTTAAAATATTATTTTTCATATTTCATAACCATAACTGAATTATAAGGAGAATGTTAAAGCTTTCTAGCTCTTAAGAGCTCTAGCTTGTGTAATGAATGAGGTGTTCAGTGTTTTCAACGAATGGTGGGGGTTCAGAGAAGTTTAGTGTATTGATGTGAAATAGCACTTCCTCTGCAATATGCTAAATATCCCTGAAAACTCTGTGTGTCAATATAAATTTTCTAGACTCATTCAGGTTTACTGTTATCCACAAAAATATATGAAACGGAAGTATCACCATATACTGTGATGGGTTTGGAAATTGGACTGATTAAAACAATTAAGCATTTAGATCCTCAGAATCTGTGTATAAATCAATGAAAATTGTACTATTTCCATTTTTTAAATGGAATTTATTTTTATATTATCTCCTTTTGGCTGAAGCTGAATTAAAAACTTGATCTAAAAATAAAGGAAAAGTAAACTAATGACTTAGCAAAGAATATTAATTTCACTTTAAAGGTACAACAGTGACTATTACCTTTAAATTTTGCTTTTAAGCATGTTTGTTTAATGCAAAAATAAGCCACTTTACCTATGTAAAGCTTATGCATAACTAAAAAGAAAAAATTGATAGATGGTGGTTTTAATGGTTAGAATATGTTTTCATTTAGCATGTATAGTGAAGAATTATGAATGTGGATTTTTGGTGCCTATTACTAGAGCTATTTTGAAATTCATCTTTGTACTACTTATGAAATATGTTTGTTAATGAAATTAATGGAGTAACAAATATTACAGAGAAAATATTGAAATTAAATGTTAGCATATCTGAAAGAGTATGTGCACTGGGGAAGTCAGAAAAATGTATATTTGGATGCTATTCTGCCACTTATTTACTTTGTAATTTAAGCAAATGATTTAACCTCTTAGAGCCTCTATTTACAAATCTCTGGTAACCTAGCACATAGGGTGAGAGTTTTATAAATTATAATACTCAATTTATGCTAGTTTTCTACTCCTTTTCAAATGCCCTCAAGTACTTGTGAAGCCCCTTCTTATGGACAAATAATTGACATGCTAATTACTAAAAGCTTTCATACTTTCAGTAAAACAGATTTCCTAAGGTCCTGATAGATGCAGGAGGCAGATAAGGGGGAGAGTCTGCAGATAATATTTGACCAGCATACATACTGGGAGAGCAGGGTTGAGCCAAGGAAGTTCCTGCCTTTTGCAGAGGGGAAGAGCTGGGCCTCTTGAATTCCTATGTGGTGGGGTGGGAGTAGCTAACAGGCTTCCTTCTTGCTCTGCTTAAAGTTGTTTTTTGTTTTTTGTTGTTTTTTTTTTTGAGACGGAGTCTCGCTGTATCTCCCAGACTGGAGTGCAGTGGCGCGATCTCGGCTCACTGCAAGCTCCACCTCCCGGGTTCACGCTATTCTCCTGCCTCAGTCTCCCGAGTAGCTGGGACTACAGGCGCCCGCCACCTCGCCCGGCTAATTTTTTGTATTTTTAGTAGAGATGGGGTTTCACCGTGTTATCCAGGATGGTCTCGATCTCCTGACCTCGTGATCCACCCACGTTGGCCTCCCAAAGTGCTGGGATTACAGGCGTGAGCCACCATGCCCAGCCAAAGTTTTTTTCTTTTTCCTTTTTCGCCCAATAAATTCCATTTGTCTCCCGCTTCCAAGTGTCTGTGAGCCTAACCTTTCCTGGTCATGTGACAAGAACCCGGATTTTCCTACAATAGTCCTATGCTAGCAATGATGCTGGCCTACTCCCAACCACTCTACTTTCAAGAAAAGGTGCTATAATTCAGACTTTTTACTAACTAAGAGCTTTCCCTTCCACAGTCATGTCTTACTAACTCAAATTTCACATATGTCCATGTATTAGGTCAGTCTTGCATTGCTATAAAGAAATAGCTGAAACTGGGTAATTTATAAGAAAAGATGTTTAATTGGCTCACAGTTCTGCGGGCTGTACAGGAAGCAAAGCTCTGGCATCTACTTCTAGGAGGCCTCTGGAAGCTTACAATCATGGTGGAAGGCGAACCAGGAGCTTGCATGTCACAGGGAGAACGAGTGAGGCAGGGAGAGTGCTACACACACACGTTTAAACATCCAGCTCTCACAGAACTCAGTATCTCAAGGACAGTACGGGGGGGGGGGGGGATAAAATATTCGTGAGAAAAATGCTCCCACGATCCAATCACATCCCACCAGGCCCCACCTCCAACACTAAGAATTACATTTCAACATGAGATTTGAGCAAGGACACACATCCAAACTATCAGTATGTTACCAATAACCTTCCCAAAATTTTATTCACCAACCCAGGCGAATGGAAACATTAAGTAACATGATTAAACTAGTGCACCTTGGGAAAAGGAAGTAAAGGCTATCAGATGGAAATGCCTGCACCTTAAAACCCATTATGCATGAATCAATTGATCTGGTTAGCAAAGACTGTTACCTCCGACTCCCACCAAAGTATATTTCTTTACTCTACATCGGTACTTTCAAATCTAAGGAGACGTTCTTCAGTGATACCTGGATTCAGATCATAGTTCTGCCATTTACTAGGTGAGAGATTTGGGTAATTAGATCACTTTACTTAGTTTCATTTAATCATCTCTAAAATGGGGATACTCCAACTGCAGTGTTATTGACAATACTAAATGAAATAATATATGTAAAGCACCCAGTAGGTATTTTATGCATGGCATTTTCCTCCTCATATGGAAATGCTGTTAGGATTCCTAAAGGAATTCCAACGGATATTAAAAAATGCAAACATATAACTCCACAGATATTTACTGCACATCTACTATAAACTATTCTGATGCTGGAGTTGCAAATATAAAGGAAACATATCTAGCATGATGTCTAGCACCTACATGTTCAACAAATGCCAGTTACGTTTATTTCCAGCTCAAGGAGTTTACTATCAAACAAGCAAGAGACATGAAGTTACTGCACAAAGTGAAAAACAAGAAACCTGTAAAAGAAAATGTGTTAGGAGAGTAAGTGAAAACGTGTTAGGAGAATAAAAGAGTAACTCTAGGTACTCTTTATGGAGGGACATTACACCAACAGAAATGACACTGGAACTTTACTGTAGCTTGGGGCAGGAGGGCATTCTGTGAAGGAGGAACATCATGAACAGAGGTAGGAAAGTGTCAGGCCTCTGAGCCCAAGCCTACACGTATACATCCAGATGGCCTGAAGTAACTGAAGAATCACAAAAGTGAAAATATCCGGTTCCTGCCTTAACTGGTGACATTACCTTGTGAAATTCTTTCTCCTGGCTCATCCTGGCTCAGAAGCTCACCCAGTGAGCACCTTGTGACCCCCACCTCTGCCCACAAGGGAACAACCCCCTTTGACTGTAATTTTCCACTACCTACCCAAATCCTATAAAACTGCCCCACCCCTAACTCCCTTTGCTGACTCTCTTTTTGGACTCAGCCCACCTGCACCCAGGTGATTAAAAAGCTTCATTGCTCACACAAAGCCTGTTTGGTGGTCTCTTCACAGGGACGCGCGCGTGACAGAAAGTTTACAGTGCACTGGGAAATTATGAATAACAATCAGGCTAAAGTGCTGGGTGTTCTGGTTAGTGGGGAATGGGTAGCAGAACAAAAGGAAATGACAGGTAGTGCTAGTAGAAAGGTAGGTTTTGGAACCAAGCTAAGAACCCTGGGGATCTTGCCATGCTGGATGACTGCTAGACAAAAAGGAACACATGATTAGATTTATTTTTAGAATGACAACTCTGGATGCACTTTCAACAGATAAGGAGTGCAATCTGAGAGGCTCTTATAAAAGTCGTGGCCTAAAAATATGGAATTGGGAAGGGAATGGAGAGGAGAAGGCAATTATTTCAAAAGATATTTCATTACTTAAGAGGTTGAAATGTGAACAAATTGAACAGAGTGAGCCAGTTTCCTTTGACTTCTGAGTTCTTTCTCTGTTTTCCCAATTCTAAATGTCTCAATTCCTAATAAACACTCACATGATGGGCTTGGCATTACTTTATTTAATAAGAAGATAATATAAGCATGAAAGTAAAGAGGACTCTATAAATGTTTAGAACGTATGTTGAAAAGGAACAAAAACCACATTACTAATCAGTAGAGGGGAGGGCGGATGTTTTTCAGTCCAGAGAATACATGGGCAATTCATATTCAAAATGCAAGGCAATTGGTTCTGATTAGTTGGGTCTACAACAGAGTGTGACTTAAATGGTAGAGATTTAAAGAAGATAATGGCAATGAACATTTAATAAGAGAAATAGCATCAACAGAACTATCATTCATGATACGTGATAACCTTCCATTAGATATCCAAAACTAGAAGATAAGGGAAACTGATTAACATCCCAAAATGAACAAACAACACAGGAAAAGGCTACTTCGAGAGAGAAAGAAATATAAGAGGGCCAAGCTTATTGCAGAACATGGACCCTGGAATGAAGGTGGGCCTCATTTCCTCTTGGAGAATATAAAGAGATCGAGTAAGATCAGTGATTCTCAGCGGAGTAGATAAGCTCCCCTACCCCAGGTTGTGGGCTGATCAGGATCATATTGAATGCATTTACTCTCCAAAACTACAAAAGACAGCTCCTCTCACCTGGATTTTCCAATAATCCCTTGCCAGGGAGGTATGTACCACTTGATAAGCCAATAGCACTATTTACAGTGTACCATATCATCAGGGATACAAGGATAGGAAATAAATCGAGACTCTAGATCTGCACTGTCCAATATGGAAGTCATTAGTCACATGTAGCAACCAATCACTTGAAATGTGGCTAGTTGGAATTAAAATGTGCTATAAATGTAAAATACACATCATATTTTGAAGAGTTAATAAAAAGATATATCTCATTAATTTTATATTGATCACACATTGAAATGATAATGTACTAAATATATTGGATTACATAAAATAAATTATTAAAATGAATTTCACCTGTTTCTTTTTACTTTTTAAATGTGGCTTCCAGAAAATTTTAAATTACATATGTGGTTCACATTATATTTCTTCTAGACAGCTCTACTCTAGATGAAATTTTTACATTCCTTATGGTGTAATAATTCTATGCTATCAAGACTTCACTGTTAAAAGTAAAGTATAACTAGTTCTTGCATCTTTGTAGGAAAAATACAAAAATTGAAATTTCAAACATAAAAGACTGCCATAAAATACCACCAAATACAAAATAACATTATAAGCACCAACATTAATTTTAAGAACATGAAATTTAAGTTTATTACTTAAAAGCATTCACATCTGACAGTAAGGGGACAAAGTTCACGCCCGAGATAAAATGTTCTTTAGCTTTAATTAAACTCTTAAATTAATGTCGAATATAATTTAACAAAAATTAGGTATTTAATTGTTTTAGGGATTTAATTGTTTTAGAAGTCACTTATTAGCATAGGAAAAAATTAAGTGTCTGTAAATTAAAAATGACAATGTACCACTTTTCTAAGAAGTAATTAAGCCATAGTTAGCAATTTAACATAATCAGAGAGATTCTCTATAATATTTTATTTCTAGAATACTGGCAGGACATTTTAGTTATAGGAGGCAAGACCATTAAGCTTTATTATACATTATGACTGAAAAATGCATGCTTTAGAAACAGAATACTGGCAAAGAGAAACATTGAAGCGCAATGGGGGGAATGGTATAGGCATTTAGGAGAGCGACACTTTAAAAATTTTCTGACCATGAATAAAAGCTTCAGTTTTGGAGTCAGACAGACTTGGCTTCAATCTAGCGCATCTGACTCCAAATGTCATGTTCTTAAGCACTTACATGTATTTATTTACATTGTTTGGCCCCGCTAACATTTTTTTCTCATAAATCCCTTCCTTACAAGTTATCCTGTAAAATCTGACACTATATATGATATAGATGTATTGTGGAATTTAGGGTTTTTCTTTCTAATTAACAAATGAGAATTACATGCAGCAATGAAGATTCAAATATACATCTAAAAATTTGATGATAAACATTAGAATCCAAATTTTCTGGCAGGAGAATCACCTATTCTGATAGTATATTTAAATAATAACTTAGGGAAATTCATTATAATTCTGCATAGACCTAGCTCCTATACTAGAAACATGCCTCTAGGCTCATTTGTACAAGAATTTCTTATTCAGCATCTCCGCTGCACAGGTTTCCACACAGAAATGAGCAGGTAAAAATGGTTAGAGCTTCATAATGAGTCAACATTAACATAATTACTTTCCATTTCATCTATTACGGTACACTGTTTGACTCTCTCATTTCTTTTCATTTCAATCATTCCTTTAGAACACCCACAAGGCCCTGTTAAAGAAATGAGACTTTAGAGGCTGCATTATAGAAACTGAGGTGAGCTAAACAGTTTTGTAATTTTCCCTTAGAAGTAAAATGATCAAACGCTCCACACTAACATAAATGGTGTAATTTTGTACTAATGCAGTATTTCTTTACATTTCTTAAAACAATGTATACAATTAGATAATGACATGAAAGTGATTTACTTTGGCATCATGAAAATGTTACTATAAAATAACTATTCTGTTTTGTTTTATAACAAACAGAAGTTAACCTTCCTAATGTGTACTGACTATCACAGTTATCTCAGGGGCCACATGCTTACTATAGTTCTGCTGCCACTGCTGAAAACATTGCTGAACATCCTTGCTTTGATTCTGAAGAAATTATCTTCAGGTACAGTTTACCACCCAAACAATAAAACACGTCTCATTGCTTTGTATTTTAAGGCCAGAATTTGATCAATTTAGTCACTCATCTTATTCATCAAATTTAAGGCAGAAAATTTTGGCTATTTTCAAAGATTATTTCCATTCTTAGAAGATAAAGATTTACAACCATCAAGGGTATTCAAGAGAAACACCACCCGAGTTCAAATGCAAGCCCGAGAGCTAACTACCAAGCAACTTACTGGGCTGCATTCTTAAATTCTGAGTCACAATCTCCCAATTTGAAAAATGGAGATTAAAACATAAGATGACATCTGGAAGAGTAGTGGCATGGTACCTAATAGATAGGGGATCAACAGATGAATACACCGTATTTCCACGATGGGAAATAAGTTCCAAAAGCCACACATGAACAATCTAAATACAGTGAAATAGTTCTGATATGCCCACAATGGTTCAAAAAGGCCTCCATTTCAATTAAGAACTATCGCCGGCCAGGCGCGGTGGCTCAAGCCTGTAATCCCAGCATTTTGGGAGGCCGAGGCAGGCGGATCACGAGGTCAGGAGATCAAGACCATCCTGGCTAACACGGTGAAACCCTGTCTCTACTAAAAATACAAAAAACTAGCCGGGCGTGGTGGCGGGCGCCTGTAGTCCCAGCTACTTGGGAGGCCGAGGCAGGAGAATGGTGTAAACCTGGAAGGTGGAGCTTGCAGTGAGCCGAGATCCGGCCACTGCACTCCAGCCTGGGCGACACAGCGAGACTCCGTCTCAAAAAAAAAAAAAAAAAAAAAAAGAATCCTTGCATTATGATACAATATATCCATTCCTGAAAGTAGCATAAACGTTTTTATAACCAAAATCCAAGTCTCCCTTTTACTTACAATGATACAATCAAAACTTTTAAATATCTACTAATTCTAGGCACAGAGGGAGAAATAAAGAAAACATAATTCCTGCCCCGGTGGAGTTGAATTGCCCAAAGAGTTGCTTTTTTTGATCAAACAAAAGGTTTCACTATCTCAACTTGTAGTTACTTCCTTGGCTATGCTCTCTACTACTACTAGTACCACACACACACACACACACACACACACACACACACACACACACAGACAGAGAGAGAGAGAGGCAGAGAGAGAGAGAGAGAGAAGGGAGGGAGGGAGGGAGGCAGAGAAAGAGAGAGAAAGCTGCTTATTAGCAAGTTTATATCTGATTAGATGTAAACCCATTCATCCATGAAGCTATTTATAAGGTTCCTTTGGGAACTGGTCATTACCTAATATGACTTATATTTCAGATTTTCATCCATGTTTCACAAAATAAAACACCCTTACCTAATAATTAAATGATTTTTAAAAACTAGTATCTAAAATACCCGTGCATATCTTTCCAGTGACACCACTTTACTTTGAAGCATGCAAGGAAAGGGATATTTTACACATGAATTTTATTTCACCACTATTTTGGCTCGAATGTCTCTATTCCTTGTATTGAATATATACCTGTACTGCTTTAAAATGAAATTAGTCAAGTCACTAAGATTGGAAACTGAGAAAAATAGAGTCATCATGCAAAATACTATTTTGCAGCTTTTTTTTTTTTTCTATTCTGTAACGAGTATAATGAATTGGTCTAGGTCAGCCTGATTACTTAGCCTATCAGAGGAAGGAAGAATAGTTAGTCATTAATTATATTCATTAAATTATGCAAAATCCAAGACTGTTTTGATAATAAAATAGAGTATAACTAGCTATATAATTATATTGAAATCAATATGCCTTTGAGTACAGTCATTTATCAAGAGAAAATGCATTCCATAACCAAACAGCATTTTATGAGTACCTTAAACTCTAGATAACAAAAGTTCTCTAAATCATTAGATTATATAATCCTATAAGGCAAAGACTCGGCCATGAATTCCTGCCTAGCCTTCAAGGCCCTTAACACCTCTGTGGTTAAGAGACTTAGGGGAAACAGTGGGAGGGGGATGAGGGATAAATGACTAAAAGTCACCACTAAAGAACTTACTCATGTAACCAAACACCACCTGTTCTCCAAAAACCTAGGGAAAGTATGAAGAAAAAAAAAAATTCCATGCTTGGCCGGGCACAGTGACAGAGGCCAGAGGCAGGCAGATCACTTGAGCCCACTAGTTTGAGAACAGCCTGGGCAACATGGGGAAACCCCGTCTCTACTAAAAATACAAAAAATTAGCTGCCTGTGGTGGCGTGCACCTATAGTTTGAGCTACTCGGGTGGCTGAGATGGGAGAATCACCTGAGCCCGGGAAGTTGAGGCTGCAGTGAGCCATGATCACATCACTGCACTCCAGCCTGGGCAACTGGAGTGAGACTCTGCCTCAAAAAACAGAAAAGAAAAAGATTAAAACTAGGCTGGTGGTCAAGTGTGATACTTGGACATTACCCTCCCATGTACAACACAGAGAACTCATTTTTTGTAGTTAAACAGATAACTGCATTTGTACATATATAGCATTCTTTGTGATAAAAGCAAATCTCTACTCAATTTTTAAAATCCTTTAAACACAAAATCTAAAACAAAATCTTATAAGAATATATTTCCAAGACAATAAATGTTTACAATGTATAAAATATAGAAAGTTCCTCCTTCCAATTTGGCATTAGGTCTGATAGGGCAGGGAAAGGTAAAAGCTGATTACAAAATGCCCCTGACTCCTCTTTTGGAAAGGTCTTAAAAACCCCAAACAAGGATTTTCCATCCAACCCAAGAATGTTTAGGTGCTTTTAATGCCCTGTTGGGGTCAGCCCAGGTGGCCATGGAAGCGGGGAGAAATCTCTTTTTCCTCTATTTGGAAGGAAGCATTGTGAGAATTAAATTAGTTCATGAACTAAAGGCACTTCAAACCGTGTTCAGCAGGTAATAAGTATTCAATTAATGTGAAGCACCATTGTTATTGCTGTTGTTTTTGTTGTTACTCCCTTATTTCCTAAGGACACGCCCCGTGTTGGATTGGGCCAGTTTCTTCACTGCCACTTTTTAAAATTCTATTTTTGTTGGTCTTCTCCCAGGAAGATCCTTTAAAGTCCAATTTGACTATCCAATTAACCTCTCTCAGCAGGTCAAACAGTAAAATTTTAACTGAAATAAAGATATGTTATACTTTCTGTATTCTCCACACTTAATTGTAGTGTTGAGTAAATAACAAAAACTCAATAAATAACTGTTGACCAACTAGTAGGCTTGTTTTTGTTTCTTTCCAGCATGCGTTATAACAGAGTATGCAATGAAAATTGACCACTCATGACTCAACATTTCAAATTTTAGTTTCCATTAAGAATCATTTTGTTGCAAATATGATCACAAGGTAAAGGCAATGTTTATAACTCCTTCCTTACAAAATACTCCTAAGCACGTTTGCCAACATGTATTTATCTACATTGTTTGGCCCTGCTAACATTTTTCTCATAAATCCCTTCCTTACAAGTTATCCTGTAAAATCTGACACTATATATGATACAGATGTACCAAATATGTCCTTTTCTCCTAATGTATCACACTATTAAAATTTAAACAAGGGCTTCCATCTGTATTAAATATTTAAAGAATCTGCAAGTTTGTACATTAATTCCTATTTTTCACCATATTGTGTTAGTATCTAATTATAATATCTGGAATTTTCTTAAACTCACTGATTATGCATGAGTAACTATTGAAGTGAAAAGTTTATAGTTACTAGAAATTTCAGGAAAGGGAGAATATGACACCTATTTCCAAATACTTCAAAATGTATCTCAATTTGTTTGACAGGAATACTACCTCACTAGTTGCTGCAGATTACCACCCAAGAGTCCAGTCTGGGTATCCCCATCAGAAATGCTTGGGACCAGAACTGATTCAGATGTCAGATTTTTTTTGGATTTTGGAATATTTGCTTTATACCTACCAGTTGAGCATCACTAACCCAAAATTCTCAAATCAGAAATATTCTAATGAGTATTTCATTTTAGATTTCGAGTACTGCAGATTTCAGATGTTTGGATTAGGCATAGTCAACCTTTATATGGTGAGTAGCACGGTCTAAATGCAGCTTATTTCAATAAATAATACTTATGTAGAAACATTCCTTGACATACTAGGTGTCTAGGAATGTTGAACAAATCCTGTTGTCTTAAATATGATCATGCAGGAATGTGAATTACAAAATACAGTGTTCTCATGGTATATGTATATATGCTAATAAACCCCTGACCAGGCGTAGTGGTGGCTCACATCTGTAATCCCAGCACTTTGGGAGAGTGTAACTAGCTATATAATTCCTGAAAGTAGCATAAACATTTTTATAACCAAAATCCAAGTCCCCCTTTTACTTACAATGATACAATTGAGATTAATTGAGATACAACTGAGATACGATTGAGATACACTTGAGATTAAGAGTTCGAGACTAGTGGACAACATGGTGAAACATTGTCTCTACTAAAAATACAAAAATTAGCCGGACATGGTGGTGTACACCTGTAGTCCCAGCTACTCAGGAGGCTGAGGCAGGAAAATCACTTGAACCCGGGAGGCAGAGGTTGCCGTGAGCCGAGACTGAGCCACTGCACTCCAGCCTGGATGACAGAGCAAGACTCAGTCCCAAAAAATAGAATAGAATAGAATAGAATAGAATAGAATAGAATAGACCCCTGTGAAAAGTCATGAGACTGAGTAAGTAAAAGGCCTGTGAATCTGATTTTTCTAGATTTGTCTTTATATAATGACATAATGATTTTTTTAAATACCTGAATTTAATCCTTTAAAATTTTTGACCAGACTTAAAATAGGAGTCTGCATTCCTATGTAAAATGTAAGCATTATGCAACTCATTTTAACAGAAGGCTGAGGAAAGGAATAAAAATACATATTTAAAATACACTAAATCATAATTTCCTACCTTAACTATAGTTTTAAATACACATTAATTAAAATAAATGTTTAATATCAATATTTAAAATATATTACAAAGAGCAATTAGGGATAATAGAAAATTTTGCTTCAAATTCTCTCACAGAATTTTCTGTATACAAATCTCTTATAACACTCTGGAGATGATTCCATAAATGTTTAATTCCAAAATCCTTTCAATTTACCATTCTACATACTTTAGAGCTAAATCTGTGCCTCCATACAGTACTTCCATATTGTGCCTCCCCTGAAAAATGTAGGCATTTCCAAGGAATTTAAAAAAAGTAAAAACAAGGGAACTAATTAGGTGTACATATATATATATGCTGCATGTACGTATATATATGTGTTGTATGTATGTATGTGTGTGTCGGTGTCACACACACACTGGTGTCACTACAAATAACAAAAATCTAAAATAGAATTGATTTTTATCTAAAATCAATACTTCCTCCATTGTTCGCAAACCATACACAAATGTTCATATATATCTAAAAATAATTTGGCAAGCAGAGTTGGACAAAACATTATCTTATCCTTTTCCCTTAAAATAATTTTATATCTTACTTTTAAAGTACTTTGAAAACTAAGAATTTCCAAGTTGGGAAAAGCCCTGGAATCATTGCCAACAGCAACTTTTACGAAATCATGGAAGAATGGAGTCTTTCAGGGAACTTTCCCAGCCTTCTGCAATAGTTCAGAATCTTCAAATTTATCACTGATATTTATTCAGAAATATATTATCCTTAACATGTTGTTTCTATCCAAAAGCAAAATGATATAAAAATCTTTGTCTTTTCTTTTTTTTTTTTTTTTGAGATGGAGTCTCACTCTGTCACCAGGCTGGAGCGCAGTGGCGCCATCTCGGCTCACTGCAACCTCCAACTCCCTGGTCCAAGCAGTTCTCCTGCCTCAGGTTCTGGAGTAGCTGGGATTACAGGCACGAGCCACCACACCCAGCTAATTTTTGTATTTTCACACCTAGCTAATTTTTTTGTATTTTTAGTAGAGACGGGCTTTCACCATGTTGGCCAGGATGGTCTCGATCTCCTGACCTTGTGATCCACCCGCCTCGGCCTCCCAAAGTGCTGGGATTACAGGTGTGAGCCACCATGCCCGGCCATAAAAATCTTTTTGGGGTCTGCCCCTACTGTCTGGCACTTAACTACCCAGGAAACTTTGTTACTAGAAAGCTTGTAAATTTTTACCATACAATCCTCTCTACTAGATGGTTTATGAAGAACTTTAGTATTGCCACTGGTCTTTTAGGAGCCCCTCTGTACTTCTCTATACCCAGAAAATAACCTATCTATTTCTGCCCCTTTTCTCTCATTGTGAATCAGTTTCCTTCTCTCAATATAAGCCATCCCATATTTACTGAGTTGTAATAGTATTTGCAATAGCACTTTGTCAAAGTATATGTGAGGGGCAGTTGGAAGACAATTTTTTTTTTTACTTATGGAAGTAATATATGTCCACATTGAAAAATAAATCAAACAGTACAAAAGGTATAATGTAAAAAGTAAACATCCCATTTCCCAGAGCAGATGACTATTAGTTTTGCAGATTGTTCCATACATTTTTATAATATAAATCCAAGTACACACACATCTTTGAAAAATAGACTCTATTTATACCTACTCTTTTGTACCTTTTTTCTCAATTATTACATTCTCATTAATAATTGCTGTTCATCAACATTTCTGGTTCTCCTCCTTAGAAGGTCACAGTAGGACTGTACTTTCCTACTCCTTGAAGTTAGGTGTGGCTATGTGACTTATTTTGGCCAATGCAATGTGATAAGTGGAGGGTAGTGCTTCTAGATGGAAGCATCTAAGATGCCACTCTGCATATTCTACTTCCTTTCGCCATATGGTGGAGCCCAGGACACTAGTGAGAACATCATGAGACAGAGACCCTCACTGACACATAATAGATATGTAACATGAGTCTTTGTTGTTTAAAGACCCAGATTTTGAGGTTACCTTCACAGTCTATTCTCACTCATACTACATTTTGAAGAAAATTCATATCAGTACATACAGATCTACCTCATTCACTGAGACGGTTTCATAATATTCTTTTAGATGAATAAATGATAATTTAATTCATTTGATCTACAAGTATTTTATGAGTGTCTATCATGTCCTCAATAGTGCTGTGTTTTAAATGTTAAGTTCATTTAATTATCACAAACCTGTGAGGTAGGTTCTATTCTTTTTTTCTTTTTTTTTTTCTTTTTTTTGAGACAGAGTCTCGCTCTGTCGCCCAGGCTGGAGTGCAGTGGCCGGATCTCAGCTCACTGCAAGCTCCGCCTCCCGGGTTTACCCCGTTCTCCTGCCTCAGCCTCCGGAGTAGCTGGGACTACAGGCACTCGCCACCTCGCCCGGCTATATTTTTGTATCTTTTAGTAGAGATGGGGTTTCACCCTGTTAGCCAGGATGGTCTCAATCTCCTGACCTCGTGATCCTCCAGTCTCGGCTTCCCAAAGTGCTGGGATTACAGGCTTGAGCCACCGCGCCCGGCCCAGGTAGGTTCTATTCTTAATCACAGTTACATACATTTTTAAAAAGTGAAAGCACTAGGGATTAAGTTAGAATTGTCCCCAAGTGCCAGCAAACTATAAATGGCAGAGCCAAAATTTGAACCCAGCTATGGCTACAGAGCCAATGCTTTTAATTACCAAGTTATTCTGCCTTTCCATATTCTAGAGAAACAGATGATATGTAAACATAGAAGACAATATTAAATAGTAATAGCTACTATGATGACGATAAAACAGAGTAATATGATGGGAAGTGGGAGCTACTTTGTGGTGGGAAGTTAGGAAAGGCTTCTTTGAGGAAATGATACTTAAGCTGAGACCTGAATGACAAGAAAAAAAACAGTCATGTAAAAAAAACTAGGGAAAAGGCATTCCAAGAGGAAAGAATAGCTAGTGCAAATGCCTTAAAGTGGAAAAGACCGGGTATGTCCCAGAAACAGACAGACAGCTACTGTTGTTGGAGCACACTAAGCCAGGGGAACAGTAACAGCAGATTTTACCAATCTTTCACTGACGGGCAATATTTCATCTGATATTCTTTTACATGTACCTTCGTGTATTTATATAGGACAAAGTGTAGAATATGTGCCAGGAACTGGAACTGCTGGGCCCAATTTTGGTAGATATCACGAAATGTCCCTCCAAAAAGATGACAAAAGAAAAAAACTGTGTCAACAGAAGGAAGGGCTTGCTTTCCATATTCTCTCTTATACCATCATCAAACATTTTTAAACTTTGTTAATTTGTTACTTTTTTTCCCAATGTTATGTCATTGCCGATTTCATCTCCAATTATTTAATTCTGTTTGAAGTTAAATCCTTTCTCATGTATTTAATGCTTATCTGTATTTCTGTAGCTATGAACTACCTTTTGAGGGGCTCTACCACTTTTTAAATTGGGGTTTTAATGTGCTCATACTTATTTTGTAAAAAATCTTTGTATATTAAGATCATGAGCCCTTTGTCATATGTGTTGCAAATATATTTTTAGCCTGTAATATAATATTTAACTTCATGATCCTTTTATCAAATTAAATTTTGGATTGAATAACTGATCTTTACTGGGTTCAAATGCCTCATCTATCATACAGTAAATTCCTGCATATATTATGGTCTACTATTTGACTCTCTTGTTATGAACAACAATAAACTATTTTAATCCTATAACTTTAACCCTTTTTTATATATATTTGGTAGAACTAGTTCCCCTTCAGGGCACTTCCACTTCAGTTTTTTCCTGGCTATTCCCAGATGTTTATTTCCAGATAAAAATACACATCATGTTGTCAATTTCTAAAAAAAAAAAAAAAAAAAATTCTGTTAAAATTATATTGGTATTTCATTGACTCTTTATTACTATACTAAATAGGACTTTTTATTCCATTAACAATCACTTAGGCCTGGCGCCGTGGTTCCCACCTGTAATCCCAGCAATTTGAGAGGCCAAGGCAGGCGGATGGCCTGAGGTCAGGAGATCGAGACCCGCCTGGCCAACATGGTGAAAGCATGTCTTTACCAAAAATACAAAAAATTAGGTGGGTGTCTTGGCAGGCGCCTGTAATCCCAGTTACTCAAGAGGCTGAGACAGGAGATTCACTTGAACCCAGGAGGTGAAGGTTGCAGTGAGCCAAGAGAGTGCCATTGTAATCTAGTCTGGGCGACAGAGCTAGACTCCATCTCAAAACAAACAAACAAACAAAACACACATACAATCATTTAACTTGTTTTATATATATATGTGTATATATACACACATATATATGTGTGTGTATGTGTATATATATATAAATGCTATTTTTATATATTTTATCAGATAGTCACATAATGTGAAAAAATACATATTTCTTTCTAAATCTTTTTATTTCCTTCTCTCTCTTATTTAATTGCATTGGCAGATACACGCTCCCCCTTCCTCTCTAAAAAAAAGGGGGAAAAAGGCTAAAAAATACTAGTGATTGTGAACATCCTAGTCTTGCTCCTCACATGGGAATTCTTCAAGTGTTTTAGCACTAAACAGAACAGCGCCATTTGGTTTGCAATATACAGTTTTATCAGACTAATATAATAGGGAGTGGGAGCTACTTTATGCGGGAAGTTAGGAAAGGTTTCTTTGACAAAGTGATGCTTAAGCTAAGACCTGAATAACAAGAAAGAGCCAGTTAAGGAAATAAGTACTTATCGTATTATATTAACTTTTATAATCGGAAAGCATGCTAAATTTTATCAAGGACTTTTTGACAATACATATTGAGATAATATGGGTTTTTTTTTTTTCTTCTGTCTGTGGCGTTTTAAAAGCGTAAATGGAATAATTTCATTTATCTATCCATTTATATTCCAAAAAAAAAAAAAAAACTAAACATATCATTTAGACACAATTTTCCCTGGCAACAATATGCTGCCTTTCCACCAAATGATGCATATTTGTATAAATGTATATGGCTTGCTTACTTATTCACAGAAACCACATCAATTTCCCTGGTATTGAAAGGGGGTAGAAAATTCTACAATGTAAAGATGAAATAAAAACTTTACAACATCCAAGTAACTTCTAAACTTTTCTAAACTCTTGTGAGACACTAGTATCTCATGGATGATGATAAATGCCCTGAAATTACCTAAGATTTGGAAACAGTGGGTTCAATAAAGGTAATTAATTTTTCTACCATAGGACATTTCAGATAATTTAATATGTTGATGTGCACTGTAATTCTTCAAAGGGAAGGGGCAGGTGTAGAGCGTGCAAAATTTCCCAAAGTTATTCGGCCAAGACATCTTCCACATGTAAATGTGACAAATAACATCACACTAGGCACCAGCATTGAAACACAGAAATTGTTGTCCGGCCAGTTTGTTTGCTCTCATTGCTGCTGATAAGCAAGACTTTGGCCAAATCAAGAAGCCTCTCTCCAATAGGAGAGAATGAGCTGATCCACTAAGAGAAGAGGAGATGAGAAAATGACAAAATTCTAGTAATACAGGCCCATTCTCATCCCTGTCCCAGGCTTCACTCCTATCCTTACTGGGTGCATGTACACTGACCTCCATGAGAAGAGCAGCAGCTCTCAAAAGGTGGTCAAAGGATTCCAGGGTATCCCTGGGACCCTGTCAGAGGTGTATGTAAATTCAAAACTATTGTTGTAACAAGACTAAAAGTTACTTGAGGCTGGGCATGGTGGCTCATGCCTGTAATCCCAGCACTTTAGGAGGCCAAGGTGGGTGGATCACCCGAGGTCAGGAGTTTGATACCAGCCTGATCAACATGGTGAAACCTTGTCTCTATTAAAAACGCAAAAAATTAGCCAGGCAAGGTGGTGGGCACCTGTATTCCCAGCTGTGAGCCGAGATGGCACCACTGCACTCCAGCCTGGGCAGCAGAGTGAAACTCCAAAAAAAAAAAAAAAAAAGTTATTTGTCTATTTCACTCCTGTGTTCTCACAAGTGTACACAGGCATTTTCCAGAGGCTGCATGACCTGGAATGGCATCATCACTCTGACGGCAAATGGACTGTGCACCCTGTGTGTTCTTATCTTTTAAAATTTTCTAAGTTTTAAATCAAATTGGAAAATAACAATAGATATGAACCACACAAAAAAGTTCTTCAGGGTCCTCAAAAATTTTAAGACTGTAAACGGCCCCTAAGACCAAAAAGTTTGAAAGGCATCATAATTTATTGGTCTAAGTAAGGTTTGTCCCTGTAACACAATTGGTTTTGGTATCACTTGAAAAGTAGCCTTCCAGGTCTTTTGGGGTGCTAATCCTATTTTTAATCTAACATGCTCTCTTCACCTGGACTACGGTTTAATAGATATATAACAGACATAATAATTTTTTCTTTGCAATAAACTCCTTAACTCTGCCAATTTGCTACTCAGAGAATCATTTTCCAGCCCTTGGTTTGCTTTTTCTCTTTAAATCTTTAGCTAATATCTTCCCCATGTTTTACAATAAGACATCCAGATCATTTCAAAGTGTTAGATAACAGATAAGACGTAGAATATCAGAAGTATGCTTTAAACCTATGATCTAATCTAGGCTCAACTATTGATATGGAATAATTGTTACCAAGTTTTCTAAGAATGTTTTGTTTTAATAGATCATTTCCTGCTTTATACCAATATTTAATCAAGAGAATATGTTCAAGTACAAGAATGTGTTTTAAAAAATATTTTAAACTTAATACCTATTTGTCACTTCATTAAAAATAACTGTATTTCAAATGTTTAATAATTTCAACCAAATAATTTAAACATTAACTTTCACATAGTACGTTTAAGTAATCTATAACTAGTAATATAGTTCTAGAACTAGACATATTACCTTGGGTAAGACACTGCCCTTGCCCTCTTTAAAAAAAAGAGCATTGAGCCAGGTGCAATGGCATAGCCTATAGTCCTAGCTACTTGGGAGGCCGAGATGCGAGGACCACTTGAGCCCAGGGGTTCAAGTCCAGCCTGGGCAACATAGCAAGACACCATCTCTAAAAAATAAAAATAAAATACATTTTTAAAAAATTTTTAAAGAGGGTTTTGGACTAAATGATCAATTCCAGCTCTAGCCTTCTCTGACTTTACAAATCAGGTGTGTTCCTCACCATTTAGATAGATCAGCCTAGAGCTCCTCCCCAAGGCAAAGTGTACACAACATATTCAACTTACATGGTGTTATACAGCTTGACTCTCACAGATAATGTAAAAGGGTGGCAATTCACATGTTGGTAACTGATAGTAAAGTGAATCTTTCTGTGTTGTCCTAATTGTAATTATTATTGGTTTTACAACATTAAGGGTTTTTTAATGGCTTTAACCATTAAAACCAACTTTTTTTTTTTTTTTTTTAAGACAGAGCCTTGCTCTGTTGCCCAGGCTAGAGTGCAGTGGCACCATCTCGGATCACTACAACCTCCACCTCCTGGGTTCAAGCGATTCTCCTGCCTCAGCTTCCCAATTAGCTGGGATTATAGGTATGCACCACCACACCTGGCTAATTTTTGTATTTTTAGTAGAAATGGGGTTTCACCATTTTGGCCAAGCTGGTCTCAAATTCCTGTCCTCAAGTGATCCACCCACCTCGGCCTCCCAAAGTGCTGGGATTACAGGCATGAGGCACTGTGCCCGGCCAAAGCCACCATATTTTAAACTCATTTTGTGTTAGGGGGACTTGGATTACAAAAATGCAATGAACATGAGCCAAATAGTGATATAAGAAAAAGGACTTCATGAAGCAATACTCTTTCTAGGAGTGTTTTATTTGAACACTGGATAAAATTAAAAGAATTGCATTTTTTAAAAGTGGTAGGGAGGAGACTAAGCTTTATAAAGGTAATTCTGAAGGCATTCTGGAGGATGTGTTCAGAGATAGGATGTAGAGAAGATGAAGGTGAAGATTCAGGAAACTACTCAGGAACTGATCGATAATGAGGAGTGGTTGACCCTGGAGAAGAGAGTGAAGGAATGAGGGACAGGTAACCCAGATTTGTTCAACTGAATGAATGATGATGTTAACAGCAACAAGGACTACAGAGATAAGGCAGATGAGGAGTGACTAGAGTAGGTAATAAGGAAAACTTACAAAGTCCATATTAGATATAATAAGTATAAAATGCCAGTGGAACATTCAAGTATAACTTAAAATAATCACTATTAAGGGATAGAGAACACAGAATGTTCTCATGTAACAAGCAAAAAAAGATTATTACAACTATCTAGATTTTTGATAAACTGACTTACACAGCAAGAAATAGCTCTTGTTTCCAGTTTTGTGATTTAGCATAATTTCCTACCCATATAAACAGGGCCAATAAAAAAAACCTACTTAAAAATCTCTGTGAAGATATACATAGTATCAACTTATAACTAACCATATTCTTTAGCAAAATAGTAAAAAAATAAAGAAAATTCATGTAGTAATCAAATAATTTACATCAATATTTCAAGTTTTTCAAATTGAAATTTTTATCTGATTAAGAAAGTATTAGAAAAACATTAATACAGCCGGGCATGGTGGTTCATGCCTGTAATCACAGCACTTTGGGATGTCGAGGCGGGTGGATCACTTGAGGTCAGCAGCTCGAGATCAGCCTGGCCAACATAGCGAAACCCTGTCTCTACTAAAAAGAAAATACAGGCCGGGCGCGGTGGCTCAAGCCTGTAATCCCAGCACTTTGGGAGGCCGAGACGGGTGGATCACGAGGTCAGGAGATCGAGACCATCCTGGCTGACACTGTGAACCCTGTCTCTACTAAAAACTACAAAAAACTAGCCGGGCGAGGTGGCGGGCGCCTGTAGTCCCAGCTACTCGGGAGGCTGAGGCAGGAGAATGGCGTGAACCCGGGAGGCGGAGCTTGCAGTGAGCTGAGATCCAGCCACTGCACTCCAGCCTGGGTGGCAGAGCGAGACTCCGTCTCAAAAAAAAAAAAAAAAAAAAAAAAAAAGAAAATACAAAAATTAGCGGGGCGTGGTGGCACGCACCTGTAATCCCAGCTACTCGGGAAGCTGAGGCAGGAGAATTACTTGAACTTGGGAGACAGAGGTTGCAAAGAGCCGAGATCATGCCAATGTACTCCAGCCTTGGGGACAGAGTGAGACTCTGTCTCAAAAAAGAAAAAAAAAAAGAAAGATAGAAAGAAAACCATTAATACCGGTGAAGGAGGGAAAAGCTTATTTTAGTTACATATAAACAACCACTTACCAAGGGATTAAATGTCTCACCTTAAGAGATATACCTTTTGCTGTGCAGAAGCTCTTTGGTTTAATTAGATCCCATTTGTCAATTTTGGCTTTTGCTGCTGTTGCTTTTGGTGTTTTAGACATGAAGTCTTTGCCCATGCCTATGTCCTGAATGGTACTACCTAGGTTTTCCTCTAGGATTTTTATGGTATTAGGTCTAACATTTAAGTCTCTAATCCATCTTGAATTAATTTTCGTATAAGGAGTAAGGAAAGGATCCAGTTTCAGCTTTCTACTTACGGCTAGCCAATTTTCCCAGCACCATTTATTAAATAGGGAATCCTTTCCCCATTTCTTGTTTCTCTCAGGTTTGTCAAAGATCAGATGGCTGTAGATGTGTGGTATTATTTCTGAGGACTCTGTTCTGTTCCATTGGTCTATATCTCTGTTTTGGTACCAGTACCATGCTGTTTTGGTTACTGTAGCCTTGTAGTATAGTTTGAAGTCAGGTAGCGTGATGTCTCCAGCTTTGTTCTTTTGACTTAGGATTGTCTTGGAGATGCGGGCTCTTTTTTGGTTCCATATGAACTTTAAAGCAGTTTTTTCCAATTCTGTGAAGAAACTCGTTGGTAGCTTGATGGGGATGGCATTGAATCTATAAATTACCTTGGGCAGTATGGCCATTTTCACGATATTGATTCTTCCTATCCATGAGCATGGTATGTTCTTCCATTTGTTTGTGTCCTCTTTTATTTCACTGAGCAGTGGTTTGTAGTTCTCCTTGAAGAGGTCCTTTACATCCCTTGTAAGTTGGATTCCTAGGTATTTGATTCTCTTTGAAGCAATTGTGAATGGAAGTTCATTCCTGATTTGGCTCTCTGTTTGTCTGTTACTGGTGTATAAGAATGCTTGTGATTTTTGCACATTAATTTTGTATCCTGAGACTTTGCTGAAGTTGCTTATCAGCTTAAGGAGATTTTGGGCTGAGACAATGGGGTTTTCTAAATATACAATCATGTCATCTGCAAACAGGGACAATTTGACTTCTTCTTTTCCTAACTGAATACCCTTGATTTCTTTCTCTTGCCTCATTGCCCTAGCCAGAACTTCCAACACTATGTTGAATAGGAGTGGTGAGAGAGGGCATCCCTGTCTTGTGCCAGTTTTCAAAGGGAATTTTTCCAGTTTTTGCCCATTCAGTATGATATTGGCTGTGGGTTTGTCATAGATAGCTCTTATTATTTTGAGGTACGTTCCATCAATACCGAATTTATTGAGCGTTTTTAGCATGAAGGGCTGTTGAATTTTGTCAAAAGCCTTTTCTGCATAACTACCATCAGAGTGAACAGGCAACCTACAGAATGGGAGAAAATTTTTGCAATCTACTCATCTGACAAAGGGCTAATATCCAGAACCTACAAAGAACTCAAACAAATTTACAAGAAAAAAACAAACAACCCCATCAAAAAGTGGGCAAAGGATATGAACAGACATTTCTCAAAAGAAGACATTCATATAGCCAACAGACACATGAAAAAATGCTCATCATCACTGGCCATCAGAGAAATGCAAATCAAAACCACAATGAGATACCATCTCACACCAGTTAGAATGGCGATCATTAAAAAGTCAGGAAACAACAGATGCTGGAGAGAAGGTGGAGAAATAGGAACACTTTTACACTGTTGGTGGGATTGTAAACTAGTTCAACCATTATGGAAAACAGTATGGCGATTCCTCAAGGATCTAGAACTAGATGTACCATATGACCCAGCCATCCCATTACTGGGTATATACCCAAAGGATTATAAATTATGCTGCTATAAAGACACATGCACACGTATGTTTATTGCGGCACTATTCACAATAGCAAAGACTTGGAATCAACCCAAATGTCCATCAGTGACAGATTGGATTAAGAAAATGTGGCACATATACACCATGGAATACTATGCAGCCATCAAAAAGGATGACTTTGTGTCCTTTGTAGGGACATGGATGCAGCTGGAAACCATCATTCTTAGCAAACTATCACAAGAACAGAAAACCAAACACCGCATGTTCTCACTCATAGGTGGGAACTGAACAATGAGATCACTTGGACTCGGGAAGGGGAACATCACACACCGGGGCCTATCATGGGGAGGGGGGAGGGGGGAGGGATTGCATTGGGAGTTATACCTGATGTAAATGACGAGTTGATGGGTGCAGCACACCAACAAGGCACAAGTATACATATGTAACAAACCTGCACGTTATGCACATGTACCCTACAACTTAAAGTATAATAATAATAAATAAATTTTAAAAAAAAGAGATATACCTAAGCAGAGCAACTGTCTTTGTTAGTATGCATTTGCTAATTTGCAGGATAGGTCTGTGATATGTGATGTGTGCTCACTTTAAACCCTTACATAAATAATTAGGGGATAAAATCATATGGTTCATAGACCTGATTGTTTACATATGCAAAACAACTGACATTTTCTTAAAGAGCTCATGAGATTGGTCTTTTGAGAAAATCAAAAACACTTTGAGGGAAAGCATCCCAATGAACATCTGTAGGTAAATTGAACTAGCATATTTGTCCCTTACAAGTATACAACATGATGTTATCATCTCTTTCTGAATATATTATCTAAAGCTGATATTGTAAAGCATTTATTTATTTATTTATTTATTAGAGCTTAGTGTCATGAGGAGCTTGGACAGTGGGACTCCTACTTGTAATACAAAAAGCAGATGGGAAGATGTAACCAACTAACAGACTTGTTTTTGTTTTACTCTTCACATCTGTACCAAAGCATTTCATTTCCAATACGTTGATAATTTAAGGACATACAATTTCCCCCATGTGTGCTCTTCAACTCTGAATGTCTGGTGCTCAGTTACATTTCATCTGTTTGCAATTTTTTCCCTTACAAGGCGTTATTTTTAGCTTCCCAGCCTATTAAAAGAGCACAAAACCTGGCTACAAATCTATTTCTAAATGTTAACTCTCATTAAATTAATTATCACTGTAGAATCCACAAATAAAAGACCCCTACAGATGTGGTGAAAATAAATTACTAATATGATGTCCTGTCTAAAGTTTAAGACCAGATGTGACTAGAATGATCAGAGTGTTGAGGGAAAGGTGAAGATATTTATATATCTATTTTCTTTCTTTATACATCTTTCTTTATATATATATATTTCTTTATTTATATACCTTTATATTTCAGTATATATATTTCTTTATATATGTTTTCCTTTAATCAAATCAAGAGTATATAACATGCTTGTCTTTTTGAATATCTAAAAGAAATGCTAAGTAAAAGAGGCACTGTGGCTTACTTTGCCCCCTTCCACCAAGAAAAAACAGAAAATATATTTCCATCTTTTATAAACATAATGGAATACAAATAGTTCCTGTTGCTAAACACAAAGTTGGTAAATAAGGCAAAAATAGAGCTTATTAATTCTATCATTAATTGCTACACTGTCAATGCTGAGGGAATAAAGATAATATAATTGAACCCTTTCTCCTTTATCATTTTTTCCTTTTGCCTCATTTCACAACTAATACAAGTTCATTGTTAAAAATTTGGAAAACAGAGTTAATGCAAGAGAAGAAAATAAAAAAATCACTATAATTTCTCACGTAGAGAGACGTACTGTACTGTTAATAAATTGTATCACTTGGTCTAATCATGTTTCCCATGTGCAATATATTCTTAAAGAAAACTGGAGTCATACTATTGGCTGTACATATATTTTACATTCTGCTTTATCATTTACTATATCATGAACATCTCTCATATAATTATATAGATTATTTTAATTATCATACAGTTATTTTAAAAATCCTTTATTATTGGGCATTTATGCTCTTTCTAATTTTTCACAACTAGAAGTAATTCTGAAGTGAACACTACAGATATATTTTTTATACATCTGCTTCATTAGGACAATTTTCTAGAAATGGAATTGCTAGGCGTGAATATAAATATTTTCACTGTTTGTGTTTCATTCTGCTAAATTGCCCTCCAGAAAGGTTGTACTATTCTACAAATCAACCATCATGAAATGAGAGTGCATGCTTCTCTGCACCCTCACATATCAGATCATTATTTTAAATCCTTTTTGTCTATTAAACTGCACTATTCTTTAGTCATTTCTCCTATTGCTAATTAGGCTGAATATATGCACAGCCATGCACATTCATACAAGCCCATTCATACATACCATATACACCATGCACATTATATATGTAATTTATACTTTATGAATACTATGTTCAATACCTTTGTTCATATTTCTATTAGGATATACATTTTCATGTCGCTATATAAGAATACTCATAAAGGTATTAATCCATTATCCAAGTTGTCAAAAATTGTTTAAAATCGGCATTTGCCCTTTAACAACATATACTATGTTCTTGATTTATAAAAGTTCTTCATTTGTTACAGTCAAAAATATATTTTTTATCTTCTACTTTTGTTTATATTGTCACAAAGCTGCTCTTATTTCAAGTAAATATTACCTATATTCAGGCCTAGTTTGTGTATGGTTTTATATTTATAACTCATTGTTCTGAAGCTTATTCTGGTAAATGGTGTGATATAGGGAATCAAATGATCTTTCCCCCAAAATACTTTGTCTACTGTTCTAGTAACACTTACTGATTTGAAATGTCTCTAATTTTTTAAACTCACCTATCTCTCCGATTAAAAATTTTACAACATATGCTTAAAGGCATCCAAACCTTTGAATTAACACAATCACTTTCATTCAAACAATTCCAGGGCACAATGTATTCAAGTTTTCTTTTTAATTTCATGCACAACCCAACAGCAAGTCAGTGGGTACTAGGATGGGAGGGAAGAAAGGAATATAGTATTCAGGGAACTAAATCCACTATTCCTTTGTTTTAATATATCATGCCATAATAATTATTTTCATATTATTGAGAGAAATTGATAATACAGAGAAGTAGAGTTTAATGTACATTTGATGGTTTCTTGTGGCCAGAAGGTCTATAATATTCTCATCTTTCATAGGACTTAACTGCACTTTATATTCTATATGTAATCTAAGAAAAAATAGTGCAGAAACTTTCAAAAAGTCAAGACAAAAAAAAATCCACAACCTAGCAGGTATGTCTTTAATGTTTTAGAAGCAGCCACAACAATGTATTCAACATGAAAATCTAAAGCAGACATATGGAATTTTGCCTGTTGTGAGCTTTGTATGTGGGAGCCTTGTGCTACTATATGTCTTGTATATAAAAATGGATTATAGAGCTGTAGAAAAAGAGTTCAATGCATCTTTAAAGTGTTTCCAAAGTGAAAATAACTTTTAAAAGAGCTAAAAGTCAGACCCAGTACCAGTATAAGTGACAGAAAACTATCAGTTACATTCACTCTCTTACTTTCAAAGGCCGTAAAAGTTATATAATAGAACCAAATAAATACTGCGGTCTTAAAATTATGGGAAGGTAACTGATATGAGATTTAAGACTGAAAAGCTGCATTTCAGCCATAAAGTAACTTAAAAGAACAAAAAAATTCACTATCAAAATTATAAATATTAATATATTCTTTAGAGATTTCACTTTCTTTCCAACTCTTTAAATAACTTCAAAAATGTTAAATGGCTGATTCAATCAATCACCAGTGAGATGTGGGTGTGATCATCACTGATTGCATATCCATCTAGCAAATTAGAAAGCTCCGGACTCCTGCTTCCCAACCCCTTGGCTGAAGCTCTGTCACAGCTCCTTCTGTAGCTGGGACTAAGTATCACTATAAAGGAGTTATTCTATCACTATCACATCTTTCCACTTTAATTCTTTCTATAGCACTTTCGCTCCACAGCACTCACTGTGGAAGTGAGAGACTGAAATCCAAAGTAAAGCAAAAAGTCAATGGGTTCTGCTGCTTCACCAGGAGAAAAAAAGAGTGAAGGAGAATACAAAACAATGAAATGAAATGAAAGACTGGAACATCAGATTGCCTGTGTTTAAGTGAAGCCTAAACTATTGTGATTGACTTTTGACTTATGAGCAGCTGGAAAGTACTCAGGGTTGGTTACTCAGAAAGCATTTTACTTTAAAGACAAATAGTAGTTTTAGCTCAGTTAACATATGTAAACAGCTCTACTTGATCTGGCCTCCCCATCACTCTGTGATCGATTCTCCTATCACTTGGTCCTCATACTACTTCCTACCCAAACTGGCTTTCTTATTGTTTTGCCACCAAACCAAGTTCTTTCCAATATTAAGGCTTTTAGTTTAACTGTTCCCTCAGCCTAGAAAGGTTTTCCTCCTGATCTTCTTGTGGCTGGTTTCTTCATATCATTCAGGTTTCAGGTTACAAACCACTGTATCAGGAAAGCCTTTTGTAAGTATCATTATAAAGGGGTTAGTCTATCACTAACACATCTTTCCATTTTAATTCTTTCTATAGCACTTTCTCTCCACAGCACTCACTGTCTTGTTTCCTTCGTCAATTACTTGCTCTCATGGTTTCTACTCTTTACTGCAAGCTCTAAGGCAGGGAGTTTTGTTGTTTTGTTCACTGATCTATCTTCAGCATTCAGAACACTGTCATATACTAAGTGTTCAATAAGTTTAGCAAATATATATTTAACTGCTTTGCATTTTTGTTTTGAAAACCAATCAACTATAAATGTTCCCGATTACTTCTAAGAACAGAGTAGGTCTCAGAGACTATGTCTTATTTTGACCATAAATCTGCTCTCAAAATATTTTAGGATTAACAAACTGTATTTCTTTTTTTCTTTTTTCTTTTTGAGACAGAGTCTCACTCTGTCACCCAGGCTGGAGTGCAGTGGCACAATCTCAGCTCACTAGAACCTCTGCCTCCCAAGCTCAAGCAATCCCCCCAACTCAGCCCTCCCAAGTAGCTGGGACTACAGGCGTGCACCACCATGCCCGAATAATTTCTGTATTTTTAGTAGAGATGGGATTTCGCCACGTTGGCCAGGCTGGTCTCGAACTCCTGGCCTCAAGTGATCTACCCGCCTCGGCCTCCCAAACTGCTGAGATTACAGGTGTGAGCCCCTGTGCTCAGCCTAGGATCGACAAACTCTATTTGTTATCAGCTTTTTCTGACTCATATTCGTGAATTCTTGAATACAATGAAAGTTAGACAAGAGTTCTTCCTCCTGCCTCCCAGTTGGATTTGGCCCATTTATCTCTCTTACTGCCACAGCAAATAAGGCCATGGAAACGAAACAACTTTTGGTGCACATGGAGAGCAGGGGCCAATAAGAAACAATCTTTTCTTTTAATGATCTCAAAAATTAAGAGTTTAATGAATTGGAATTTGAGCTTAATCTCAGTAAAATGTCAGTTCCTTGAGAGAGGGAATATTTTTGTCTTCTTGTCTTGTTGCTACATCTCCAGCACCCAGAAGAGTACTCAGTGTAACAGGCATTCAACAAATATTTATTGAATGAATGAATAAATGAAAGAGTAAATGAATGAATATACAATAAGTTCCAAATACTGAAATAGAAACAAAGCTGCCTAGTCTAGTCTACTTCAAAGCCTTATGGAGAAATACAGACTACAAATAGATTTTCTATTCCTACTTCTCAGGAATTCTATATCATGTACTATTGATTATAAGATACCGGAGCAAGCAACAGCTTACAGACAATAGAGAAAACTTAACCATTGATACTAGAAAGGCTTGTAATGGAAAAATGGCTCAAATATCAAATGCCCTGCAAAAATGGACAACTAAGAATGTTGACCACTTATGATGAATTGTGAAAAAATACTATAATCGCTAATGTTCAGTTATACCTGATTTGCTCTTATGGAATTTGAAGTATTTTGCAAAACTATGAAAACAAATATCCATAGAAAACAGGAATAGAAAAAATATAAATCACAATAGAATGAGATTAAAAAGAATGTTAGGACAAAGATTTAACTATGTTTTCTGGTGCCCAAATCAAAGGAAATAAAAATATAATCAGTTACTTTTCAAGGAAGCAAAGGTTTTTGTAGCTTTTAGAACCAAATAAAAGGGCTCATAGGAGTTTTCATACAAAAAACACAACAACAGTACACACTGTCCTCTACAACAAGGGTCCCCAACCCTTGGGCAACAGACCACTACCCGTGGCCTGTTAGGAACCATACCTCCCAGCAGGAGGTGAGCAGTGCACCAATGAGCATTACTCCCTGAGCTCCACCTCCTGTCAGATCAGCATTAGATTCTCATAGGAGCATGAACCCTACTGTGAACTGCACATGCGAAGTATCTAGGTTGTGTACTCCTTATGAGAATCTAACTAATGCCTGATGATCTGAAGTGGAACAGTTACATCCTGTAACCATCCCTATATCCCCGCACCCCACCCGTCCCGTGGTAAAACTGTCTTCCACAAAATCGGCCACTGGTGCCAAAAAGTTTGGGGACCATTGCTATACAATACTGTTATATTGAAAGTAGCAACAGATTTTTTTTAAGGCTAGTTTTGTAACATTATGCAGTTAATGTAAAATCACAAAAAGAAATAACAAATCAGTAAATTCTTTGGGGGTAGGGATGTCAGGTGACAAAACGGATCCCAATAGGTATCTTTCTTATGGATATGTCCAATAACAATAGTCACTAGCCACCTGCAGCTACTGAGCACTTCAAATGTGGCTAATGTGACTGATGATCTGAATGATTTCATTCAATTTTAATTAAATTTAAATAGCCATATGTGACCTGGGGATACTTTATACTTAAATATACCATTCAGCACAAACCTAACTGTAGGCAGTAGAAAAGTAGTACCTTGCCTCAGAAGACAAGTGGATACTATTCCCCTGACCCCAAAAGAGGTTCTTGGGTAATGGTTTTGCCATTAATGGCAAAAACCACAATTACTTTTCTATCAACCTATAGATTTAAGAAATGCGGGGTTTAAAGAAAGCTAAATCAAAGACTTCTTAGAAGTCTCAATAGCTAACACACTTCACTAATTTCCAAGAGGGGAACACAGTATGCAGTTTTCCTTTGTTACAAAAATGCTAAATGTCTGTGTGCCCCCAAATCCTTATGATGAAATCCTAACCCTCAATGTGATTGGGGGCAGACCTTTGAGAGGTAATAAGGTCACAAGGTCACAAGGGTGGAGACCTCATGAATAGAATTAGTGCCCCTATTAGGGACCCCAGAGAGTTCTCTCGCCCTCCTTCTGTCATGTGAAGATATAAAGAGAAGTCAGCAGTCTGCAACCCAGAAGAGGACCCTCACCAGAACCCAATCACGTTGGCACTCTGATCTCAGACATCCGGCCTCCAGAATTGCAAGAAACAAATTTCTTTTGTTAATATGCCACCCAGTCTATGGTGGGTGACATATTAACATAACTTTGTTATAGCAGCCGGAAAAAAGATAGCCCCCAATATATAAAAAGTTAATATGATGTTGTTTGCATTTAAATATGGCATATTTATCTGATTATTTGGAAACTCACAATAATTGAGCCATCTTTTTCTTTCTTTTTTTGATTCTGGAAGTGTGTCTATTTTTTAATTTTTAATTTTTGTGGGTACACAGTAGGTTATATATTTATGAGGTACATGAGATACAGTGATACAGCATGCAGTGCATAATAATCACATCATGGTAAATGGATTATCTATCCCCTCAAGCATTTATCTTTTGTGTTACAAACAATCCAATTATATACAATTAGTTAGTTTTGTTATTTTAAAATGTACAATTAAATTATTTTTGACTATAGCCACCCGGTTATGCTAGCCACCCGGTTTTTTTGTACACATTAACCATCTCCACTTCCCCATCACTACGCTACCCAGCCTCTGATAATCATCATTCTATTCTCTATCTCCTTGAATCCAAATGCTTTGATTTTTTAGCTCCCACAAATAAGTTAGAACATGGGAAGTTTGTCTATCTGTGCCTGGCTTTTTTCACTTAACATAATGTCCTCCAGTTCTAGCCATGTTGTTGCAAATGACAGGATTTCATTCTTTTTATGGCTGAATAGTACTCCATTGTATTTATGTACCACATTTTCTTTATCCATGTATCTGTTGATGGACACTTAGGTTCCTTCCAAATCTTCACTATTGTAAACAGTGCTGCAACAAACATAGGAGTGCAGATATCCCTTCAATATACTGATTTCCTTTCTTTTGGGTATATACCCAGCAGTGGGATTGCTGGATCATATGGTAGCGCAACTTTCAGTTTTTGAAGGAACATCCAAACTGTTTTCCATAGTGGTTGTATTGATTCACATTCCCACCAACATTTTCTCTACATCATCACCAGCGTTTGTTATTGCCTGTCTTTTATTTTTTTATTTTTTTGTTTTTTGAAACGGAGTCTTGCTCTGTTGCCCAGGCTGGAGTGCAGTGGCGCAATCTCGGCTTACTGCAAGCTCCACCTCCCAGGTTCATGCCATTCTCCTGCCTCAGTCTCCTGAGTAGCTGGGACTACAGGATCCCGCCACCAAGCCCAGCTAATTTGTTGTATTTTTACTAGAGACAGGGTTTCACCACGTTAGCCAGGATGGTCTCGATCTCCCGACCTAGGATCCACCCGCCTCGGCCTCCCAAAGTGCTGGGATTACAGGCGTGAGCCACCGCACCGGGCCTTGTAGAGGGAAATTTATAGCACTAAATGCCCACAAGAGAAACTAAGAAAGATCTAAAACTGACACTCTAACATCACAATTAAAAGAACTAGAAAAGCAAGAGTAAACAAACTCAAAAGCTAGCAGAAGGCAAGAAATTACTAAGATCAGAGCAGAACTGAAGGAGATAGAGACACAAAAAAACCCTTCAAAAAAATCAATGAATCCAGGAGCTGGTTTTTTGAAAAGATCAACAAAACTGATAGACTGCTAGCAAGACTAATAAAGAAGAAGAGAGAATAATCAAATAGATGCAATAAAAAATGATAAAGGGGATATCACCACCGATCCCACAGAAATACAAACTACCATCAGAGAATACTATAAACACCTCTACGCAAATAAACTAGAAAATCTAGAAGAAATGGATAAATTCCTGGACACATACACCCTCCCAAGACTAAACCAGGAAGAAGTTGAATCTCTGAATAGACTGATAACAGGCTCTGAAATTGAGGCAGTAATTAGTAGCCTATCAACAAAAAAATAAAGTCCAGGACCAGACAGATTCACAGCTGAATTCTACCAGAGGTACAAAGAGGAGATGGTACCATTCCTTCTGAAACTATTCCAATCAATAGAAAAAGAGGGAATCCTCCCTAACTCACTTTATGAGGCCAGGAGCATCATGATACCAAAGCCTGGCAGAGATAAAACAAGAAAAGAGAATTTTACACCAATATCCCTGATGAACATCGATGCAAAAATCCTCATTAAAATACTGGCAAACTGAATCCAGCAGCACATCAAAAAGTTTATCTACCACGATCAAGTTGGCTTCATCCCTGGGATGCAAGGCTGGTTCAACATACGCAAACGAATAAACATAATCCATCACATAAACAGAACCAACAACAAAAACCACATGATTATCTCAATAGACGCAGAAAAGGCCTTTGACAAAATTCAACAGCCCTTCATGCTAAAAACTCTCAATAAACTACGTATTGATGAAACGTATTTCAAAATAATAAGAGCTATTTATGACAACCCACAGCCAATATCATACTGAATGGGCAAAAACCGGAAGCATTCCCTTTGAAAACTGGCACAAGACAGGGATGCCCTCTCTCACCACTCCTATTTAACATAGTGTTGGAAGTTCTGGCCAGGGCAATCAGACAAGTGAAAGAAATAAAGGGTATTCAATTAGGAAAAGAGGAAGTCAAATTGTCCCTGTTTGCGGATGACATGATTGTATATTTAGAAAAACCCATTGTCTCAGCCCAAAATCTCCTTAAGTTCATAAGCAACTTCAGCAAAGTCTCAGGAAACAAAATTAATGTGCAAAAATTACAAGCATTTCTATACACCAATAACAGACAAACAGAAAGCCAAATCATGAGTGAACTCCCATTCACAATTGCCTCAAAGAGAATAAAATACCTAGGAATCCAACTTACAAGGGATGTGAAGGACCTCTTCAAGGAGAACTACAAACCACTGCTCAACAAAATAAAAGAGGACATAAACAAATGGAAGAACATCCCATGCTCATAGATAGGAAGAATCAATATTGTGAAAATGGCCATACTGCCCAAGGTAATTTATAGATTCAATGCCATCCCCATCAAGCTACCATTGACTTTCTTCACAGAATTGGAAAAAACTACTTTAAGATTCATATGGAACCAAAAAAGAGCCGGGATTGCCAAGACAATCCTAAGCAAAAAGAACAAAGCTGGAGGCATCACACTACCTGACTTCAAACTATACGACAAGGCTACAATAACCAAAACAGCATGGTACTGGTACCAAAACAGAGAGACAGACCAATGGAACAGAGCAGAGGCCTCAGAAATAACACCACACATCTGCAACCATGTGATCTTTGACAAACATGACAAAAACAAGAAATGGGGAAAAGATTCCCTATTTAACAAATGGTGCTCAGAAAACTGGCTAGCCATATGTAGAAAGCTGAAACTGGATCCCTTCCTTACACCTTACACAAAATTAATTCAAGATGGATTAAAGACTTAAATGTTAGACCTAAAACCATAAAAACCCTAGAAGAAAACCTACGCAATATCATTCAGGACATAGGCATGGGCAAAGACTTCATGACTAAAACACCAAAAGCAATGGCAACAAAAGTCAAAATAGACAAATAGGATATAATTAAACTAAAGAGCTTCTGCAGGGCAAAAGAAACTACAATCAGAGTGAACAGGCAACCTACAGGATGGGAGAAAATTTTTGTAATCTATCCATCTGACAAAGGGCTAATATCCATAGTCTACAAAGAACTTAAACAAATGTACAAAAAAAAAAAAAACAAAGAACTCCATCAAAAAGTGGGCAAAGGATATGAACAGACATTTCTCAAAATAAGACATTTATGCAGCCAACAGACACATGAAAAAATGCTCATCATCACTGGTCATCAGAGAAATGCAAATTAAAATCACAATGAGATACCATCTCACACCAGTTAGAATGGCAATCATTAAAAAGTCAGGAAACAACAGATGCTGGAGAGGATGTGGAGAAATAGGAACGCTTTTACACTGTTGGTGGGAGTGTAAATCACTTCAACCATTGTAGAAGACAGTGTAGTGATTCCTCAAGGATCTAGAACTAGAAATACCATTTGACCCAGTGATCCCATTACTGGGTATATACCCAAAGGATTATAAATGATGCTACTATAAAGACACATGCACACGAATGTTTACTGTGGCACTATTCACAATAGCAAAGACTTAGAACCAACCCAAATGCCCATCAACGATAGACTGGATTAAGAAAATGTGGCATATATACACCATGGAATACTATGCAGCCATAAAAAAGGATGAGTTCATGTCCTTTATAGGGACATGGATGAAGCTGGAAACCATCATTCTGAGCAAACTATCACAAGGACAGAAAACCAAACACCACGTGTTCCCACTCATAGGTGGAAATTGAACAACGAGAACACTTGGACACAGGGTGGGGCACATCACACACAGAGGCCTGTCGTGGGGTGTGGGCAAGGAGAAATACCTAATGTAAATGATGAGTTAATGGGTGCAGCAAACCAACATGGCATATGTATACCTATGTAACAAACCTGCACGTTGTGCACATGTACCCTAGAATTTAAAGTATAATTTAAAAAAGAAAGAAAGAAAGAAAAAAAAGAGTTGTTGTTCAATGGGCATAAAGTTTCAGTCATGCAAGATGAAAATGTTCTGGAGATTTGTTATATAACATTACACCTGTAGTTAACAATATTGTACTATTCGCTTAAAAAATTCTTAAGAGGGTAGTTCTCAGGTTATGTGTTGTTTTATTTTAAACACTTTTTTTTTTTAACACAGCCATACAAAATGAAGCTGGGATGTGCAAACATATTGATTTATTTGTACTTTGAAATAGGGAGATTGCTTTTTTGGAGTAAGAGAAATTCTCTTCCAGCTACTAGTGGATTAGGAAGAAGTTTCCAGAAAAGTTGCAATGGAAAGAAGACAGAGAGGAAAAGTGGGTGGAGAGAGAGATATCTTGTTTATATTAAATACTGAATAGAGCACTATGCAAGGTTGTCATGGAATATCAAGGAAACAATATTTGTGGCTGGGTGTTTAAAAAGTTTAGAAATTTACCATTTTATTGTATGTGGCAATCAGTGAAATATGCATAAGCAATTAATAACATCTTTACCAAGCATGTCTTAAAACACCTTTAAAATACATAAATACATGGTACTATTCAAGGCAGTACAAAAAGCATTTCCGAGTGGAGAAAAAGGATACAAATACAATCTCTGGCATCGTGTCATTTAAAACAACCATCAATAGAAGAAAATGTAAAAGAAAATGGTAAAAATAGTAAGAGAACTTGTAGGTACTATCCTTAAAAAGTCATAACATCCAACTCTAAACTAATTTTACAGTCCAATACCAATGATTGTTTTTAGATTTCTGTTAAAGACTTTTTTTCCTCAATGTGGTATTTCAAATGTATTTCTTCCTAAGTTCCTGACAGAGTACTAGTTGAAAAACAACTACACTGTTGCTTACTGTGCAGGCCTCTGGTTGAATAAATGGCTTAATAAAAATGTTTAGAATAGAAAAGCATTCATGTTGAAAATGTGAAATGTCTTCTTTAATGGACAATTAGGCATTACCATGTTTATGTGATGTGCATACATTTTTTAACATAAATTTATAAGCAAGATTTAAACCAGCTTTGCAGATATATTCAAAATATGAGGTGGGATAGAGACAGAATGCACAAAAATTTTACTTCTGCTTAGTAAAAAACCTTTTGTCACTATAACTTTAATACAACAATTAAATTTTAGAGTGATATATAATAGGTATTGGTGCATTTAATAGCATTTTGTAAATTTTATCATTATATTCTTTATTTATTCCACATTTATGCCTCATTTCAGCTCATAATTAATGGTAGGTGGGGTTTTGTCTATTTAGTGAGTATTTGTTAAATCAGCACAATTATGGAGCTGAGAGAGTGGGAAGGATGGCAACTGAATTAAAGTACCTAGGAACTAGAGTGGTAATACAAAGAGTCATGAAACCAAACAATACATACATTTTACACTGATTCTTTGAGATATAATTACTTTTAATTCATATAAAAGATCAACCTCAAACAGGGCTCAAATCTTTTTTTAAGGATCACAAAGAGTCTTTTTTTTTTTTTTTTTCCTATTTCTACAATACCAAATCTCACTTGTGGTAGACAGTAGATATGGGAGTTCCATCCTCCCCAATAGCCTCATAGACCAGGTGTCCTCTGAGTGTCCTTCCTGCAGTGATCTACTCTTATCAGTAGGAAAGCCCATAATTGTAAAGGCTTTAGCTCCACGCCAAGTTTAGTGAATTTGTGGCACACTTTTTCCTTTGCCTAGTGTCTCTGACCTCTGTTTAGGATTTTCTTCTCAGTTCAGACCCTCTTTCTTGAGTCTCAGATTGTTTCCCAGTTTCCTAGTGTTAAAGTGAATTAATCAGGAGGCCATAAGACTAAGGGGACTCTAGCATCTTGGGACCCTATATAAGCAAACTGAAACCCAACTCAGTGTAAACAATCACATTTTAGGAAAATGAAAATTAAGTGTAATCAATTCGAAACTAATCTCTAACTAGGGACTTTTCACTTGAATGATCCAAATAAGGCTACCGCTCCACGTTAGCCAATCAAACTATTTTCTTTGCCTTGCTTCTGTATTCACCTGACAAAAGTCTCCACCTCACGTTTCTTGGGTGGAGCTCCTGAGCCACTTGTCATCTGGGATTGCCGGATTCAACAGTTTACTTGCTAAAATAAACTCTTTAACATTTTCATGTACCTCAGTTTATCTTTGAATAATAGACTATTAGTGATTCCTCTTTAACACTGAAATGTATCAGACCTATGACAGTTAACTATGTTCCTTGCCTTACTTAAATTTGTCCACCAGCCTAGTCAGATTATTAACCTGGATTCTCCAACACTAAGTCCAGAACATCTATGCCTATCCTTCCTTGTTGCAAGAATAAAAATGTATATACTTGGCTAACCAAATAAAGAATGAGCAAATGTTAAAGTGACATGTCCAGTTTAACAGAAACCAGGAGCCGGAAATCAAAAGTACATTGGATCATATATAGACAGGACAAACGAAATATAATTTTTTTTTTCTTTTTTGAGATGGAGTTTCACTATTGTTGCCCAGGCTGGAGTGCAATGGCACGATCTCAGGTCACTGCAACCTCCACCTGCTGGGTTCAAGTGATTCTCCTGCCTCAGCCTTCCGAGTAGCTGGGATACAGGCATGCGCCACCACTCCCTGCAAATTTTGTATTTTTAGTAGACATGGGGTTTCTCCATGTTGGTCAGGCTGGTCTCAAACTCCCGACCTCAGGTGATCCGCCCACCTCAGCCTCCCAAAGTGCCGAGATTACAGGCATGAGCCACCATGCCTGACTATGAAATATAATTTCTAATCTTTACATTTTCAAATTACAAGCCCTCAATGTTCTAATTTCAGCATCAGTGGTAAAATGCTATACTAGAAAACTGAGGATTTATCTGTAAAATTACATATAAGTAAAAAGAAAATTCCCAAAACAGATTATAGGATTCTGAATACTGAGGTAGAAATCTGTGACACGACTATTAGGTTTCTGTACAGAATAATCACTAAACATCCTATAAAACTACACCTGTATTTATACCAGTGATAGCAGCAACATAACAAACTAAGAGCTCGCTATTCAAATTTCTCTTGCCAAGCTTTCTGGTTTTCCCAATTACAGTGATGGTGAATAATGGGGAAAGTCAGCAACAAGGGCAGCTTCTACATAATTGGAAAAGGTAATTTCCTATACTATGTGATTTGTGGGCTACCCTAAGGTCTTATCTGCCTTCCCCTTTACCTAACGAGAAATAATCAGCATTATTCCACTCAATAGATAATAACATCAGAAGAAATGTTTCCAAAGAGTCACTGATACACAGCTATACATTACCTAGGATTTTCCAGTGAACATTCTCACGTTCTCTCTTATTTGATTTTTAGATTAGAAAATCTGCACTTAAAAAGAATCAGGCTCAGGGGCTAAAGTGGTGGGATATTTTCAATCTAAGTCAATTTCATAAGGTATAGAGACATTACAGTGAAATACTCCACCCCATGGCAGCATGGTAGGTACCCCAGTGATAGCTCTGACAGTCAAACAAAAAGTTTGATGTAGCACTTCCCCAGAGTGGACTAAGTTTTCCTTAGCATGGTCCCCCTATATTACCAAAGGAATAAAATGTTAATGCATCAAATTTTTATTTGGTTTTGACCAACTGAATAATGTAGGCACCGAATCATTTCAGGAGTAAAGTGAGAAACAAGTAAAAACAAAACACCTACTAAATATAACCATACCAGATATCTTCTTGGCTCACTACCTTGCCTTATTCCCATCTTTGCTCAAATATCACATTCTCTACAAGGCCCACCCTGATCATCCTACTTAAAATTGCATACCCGCCCCATGGTACTCCTTACTCTGCTCTATTTCTTTTCAGGATAGCACTTACACCTATGATTATATATGTATGTGTGTATATATGTGTGTGTGTGTGTGTGTATAAATATATGTGTGTATAGATATGGATGTATGTATGAATACATACATTTTTTATCTGTCCTACTAGAACGTACTGATAATCTGCTGGAATAATGCCTGGAACATCTAGGCATTCTCATTATTTTGCCTACATTAAACTCTAGTAAGTTGCCAAGGTTATCATCAGGGAACTCACCTCAGTGTTACCCTACTTTTTGTTAGTATGTCAGAGAATATTAAAGAATTTCAGTGGCTCTCCTCATTCCCTATGAGATTAAGGGCTTCCACATTTAAAAATGACACTCTGATAAATTATATGCTTTTCTCAAAAGTTTGAAAATAACTCCATTTAGATTCAGAGGACATTAGTGCCTCACTGGAAAGACATGCTTTTTGTTACTACCCAGAGCAATTACTTTTTCAAGATGATAGTTATCATTTATTTATGCTGAATAAATTATTTTTAAATTTTGGCATATATTTATTACTTTATTTTTGGAACACTAAAAGAACTGAACTATTATCATCGTTCAATTAGAATGATCTTGCTCTACTTTTGCACTATTTTCCAAAATTAACTTGCCTAGCTATCCCAAATTATCACTGTGAAATGATTGGTGTTTGGTGAATGAATATTAAAATTAATAATATTTCATATTACTTGGAATACAGCACATTTCTTTCCTAATAAGCATTATATAAAATGTGTCATTCCTTCCCTTATCTTTCATTTAACCAACCAGAGAAATTAATAAAACACTTCTTTCTACTATCTCTACTTGCTAAATGGAGAATGGGGAATGTTGGGACTTTAGGGTGGTAGAGAGTATGGCAGAGGCAGAGAGAGAAAATGAATATCGGCTGGGCGCGGTGGCTCACGCCTGTAATCCCAGCACTTTGGGAGGCCGAGGCGGGCGGATCACAAGGTCAGGAGATCGAGACCACGGTGAAACCCCGTCTCTACTAAAAATACAAAAAATTAGCCGGGCGCGGTTGTGGGCGCCTGTAGTCCCAGCTACTCGGGAGGCTGAGGCAGGAGAATGGCGTGAACCCGGGAGGCGGAGCTTGCAGTGAGCCGAGATCGTGCCACTGCACTCCAGCCTGGGCGACAGAGCGAGACTCCGTCTCAAAAAAAAAAAAAAAAAAAAGAAAAAAGAAAATGAATATCAACATTATGAGTTTCACTTTGGATATTTAAATTTGAGAAAATGAGATAAAAGGTGATCCCTTCTAGGTATCTGAATATATAAGGCCATTAGGCAAGTGAGAAGTCTGGATTGAAGATGTAAATTTAGGAGCATCCAAATAAGGCTGATAATATGAACTCAAGATGCCAGGCAAATTTTAATAGGAGAAGAACAAACAGCCTTGAACAAAAACTCAGGAAATAGACAAAATTATTGGAGTCAGGGAGATGAGATACTAGGACACAGACAACAGAGAAGCAAGGTACAGATAAGTAGAAAGCACAGGACATCTTTTTTTTTTTTTCTTGAGACGTAGTCTCGCTCTGTCACCTAGGCTGGAGAGCAGTGGTGCAACCTTGGCTCACTGCAACCTCCGCCTCCAGGGTTCAAGCGATTCTCCTGCCTCAGTCTCCTGAGTAGCTGGGATTACAGGCGCGTGCCAACACGTCCAGCTAAATTTGTATTTTTAGTAGAGACGGGGGTTTCACCATGTTGGTCACGCTAGTATCGAACTCCTGACCTTGTGATCTGCCCACCTCGGCCTCTCAAATTGCTGGGATTATAGGCGTGAGCCGCTGCAACCGGCCAGTACAGGAATTTTATGAAAGAATGGGTAGTAGGTGTTATCAAATGCCAAAACAAGTTTGAAGATGACATTTGAAAACAGGACTTTGGATTTGAATTCTAAGAAAAAAGGTCACATAATTTTGGAAAGTGCTATTAATAGAGTATGTGTGCAGAAATTATGTTATCTAGGGCTTAAGTATTCTTCCTTTGTTCTGCAAAGTTACACTAATGTTACTACTAGGCAACTGTTGAGAATGAAAATCAGTTCAGTATATAAATTACATAATATATGCTGTGGAGATTCCTTATCATTTTAAGATTAAAGGCTAGTTAAGATTTAACATATTGGTTAAATTAGGGGCTAACATATGGATTTTTGTGAGCAGGCAACATAAATTGATATATAGGATCTCTCATTCTTTAATTTTAAAAATAAAAATATCGTGTATTATGTATAATCTAAGTTAGTAAAGAAAACATCTTTTAAAAAGATTGACAATAACAAGTGATGATGAGTAGAACTACTGGTAGGGGTGTAAATTCATCTACCACTATGATGATTAATATTGAGTGTCAGCTTGATTGGATTGAAGGATGCAAAGCACCGTTCCTGGGTGTGTCTGTGAGGGTTGTGCCAAAGGAGATGAACATTTGAGTCAGTGGACTGGGAGAGGCAGACCTACCCTCGATCTGGGTGGGCACCATCTAATCAGCTGCCAGTGTGGCTAGGATCAACGCAGGCAGAGGAATGTGGAATGAGTAGACTGGCTGAGTTGTCCAGCCTTCATCTGTCTCCTGCGCTGGATGCTCCCTGCCCTGGAACGTAAGACTCCAAGTTCTTCAGCTTTTGGACTCTTGGACTAACACCAGCGATTTGCCAGTGGCTCTCAGGCCTTCAGCCATAGACTGAAGGCCGCACTGTCAGCTTCCCGACTTTAAAGGTTTTGGGACTCCCACTGGTCCTTGCTCCTCAGCTTGCAGATGGCCTATTGTGGGACTTCACCTTGTGATCATGTGAGTCGATACTCCTTAATAAACTCCCCTTCATGTATACACCTATCCTATTAGTTCTGTCCCTCTGGAGAACCCTGACTAATACAACCACCTTGGAAAACCATTTGGCATTACTACTTAAGTTTAACCTATATATACCCTATGATGAGGCAATTCCATATACCAAACAGAAATGCATGCATATGTATACAAAACCACATTACAAAGGCATTCATACCAAAAACATAAATGTCTGCTAATATTTGAATGGCTCAGCTAATTGTGATATATTCATACAATGAAATACTACAGTATACTAGAGTATTCCATTTATTTATTGTATGTATGGCAAACTACAGTCCATAGGCCAAATCTAGCCTGAAGCCTATTTTTGCAAACAAAGTTTTAATGGAGCACAATCATGTTCATTTGCATACCATCTATGGCTGCTTTTGTTTTACGAAAGCTGTGTCAGGGACCATATGACCCACAAAGCCTAAAATATTTACATCTGACCCTTTACAGAATAAGGTGCCCAACCCCAGCTACAGAAGAACAAAATGTAAAACTATAGTTATACTCAGGCCTGTGAATGATTCTCACAAACATGGGGTTGAGTGACAGAAGTCAGATATGAAGAAGTAGATACTCTGTGATTTAATTTATATAGAGCTACAAAAACAGGCAGTAATAAACTGTACTATTCTAAGTCAAATTACTGGAAGTCTTTACGGAAGATAAGGACAGTAGGAATTGGGAAGAGACAGTACTGTTCTATGTCTTGAACTGGGTATTGGTTATATGTGTGTATTCACTTTGAGATAACTCAATGAGCTGTAATATTACGGTTTGTGTACTTTTCTGCATGTGTATCCCTTCAATAAATGTATTTTTAATGTATTTAGAAGGATTATATACCAAATTATTAATAGTAGTACCTCTACTGTGTAGGGTGGGAAGATTTTATTTCTAATGCATATACTTCAGTATTTTTTAGCTTTTTAAACAAGATTATTATTTTAGAAATATAAAAACAAAGATTTAAAATGGTATATATTATGAAGTATAGAAATTATCATGAGATGGTTCTGTATTTTTATCGACATGACATAAATTCTGGGCACTGAAGTGATAACAGGTGGTCAGAAACTAAATGCTTATATCACTCAACATCTCTAAGTTTTGTGAGACAGTAATACAAAATCCATTTTATACCTGTTAGTCTTTATGTTTTATCTAAAAGTTTCATAATCTTATGAAACCTTCTCTCACATTTTAAAAATACAATCTTAATTATCTTTGTCAGGTTAGAGCTGTTAATACATCCCCTATCTTTAGCAATACCATGTATTAACATGATGGTCTTAACCGTCCCCTTAAGCTAATTCCCCTCCTTCTCAAAGAGATAAAAGACTTCAGGAATTGAAAGTGACATTTAAAAAATGGTGCTGGCATCTACCAATTGTTGCTTAAAGTAAAGATTTAAGAAAGAAATATTTCTGCATGATTTAATGATTGCTTGCTGTAGCAAAGTTCTTTTGTCTGGTCTCTAATACAACTCCCTAGAGTGTCTTGCTCAATATGCAACAAAACAATGATGTAGAGGTTTTGACAAAGAGCCCATCTCCCTATTGAGGTAGCATTACAGGATAATAGCTGCCTAAGCTATATAATTCAATGAGATATATTTTAGTATTAAAATATCTGTTAATCAGCTTTTAAAGCTGTGATGTTCAAAACTCAGAACAATATGTAAAACATTCCTTTACCAAAGGGAATGACTAATCTTCTGTACGGCTTTGATAAGTTACAAGAAATAGGTTTATCTCAGAAGACTGGTTATGATTAATATGCAGTTCGTAAAGCTCTGTATGGTCTCTCTCTAACTGAATCTAATAAAGATAGGTCACGCATTTTTCATATTCCTTTTTCACCCATGACAGATCTCTAATAGGATTTATATGCATTTGATATTAATTGTATCGGGGATTGCACCAACTGCAATAATCCTTCATTTCTTTGCCTTTTTAAAGCTATACATAAATTACAAAGTTTCCATTTTTGTTTGACTGCAGCTCTCACTGACGATCAACCATGTTAATGACAGAGAGGTAGAGAAAGATTAAGAACCACCTCACCTAGTTCAGTGAAATGCCAAATGATAGGAAAGGCTATAAACCCAGCTTTGAGAGCTGTTTCAGCTATCCTCTCCCTTGTGTCAGAAGAGCTCAAGTATATAACATCAGTGAAAACCTTGCACTCTGAATTGGAGAGGAAAGGACATGCTTTTAATAACCATCTCACAGAGGGGTGCTGGCAGTAACCCATCGTTCTGATGAAGTATGCTTTTCTAACCATCTACAGAGACAACACAGGAAATGTAAAAATGAGATAGTGCTACCTAGAAGGAAAAACTGAGTGTCCTGGGGACTCAATCTAAAATAGTCCTTAATTTTAGCTCTGAACTCAAAAGAGGCTTCACTTACGTCTGGGGAAAAAGAAATGTATCTTGTGAGACTATTCAAACTATAATTGCAGTTAAGAGAAGTGGACAATTATATTTTCACATTCTATATTCTCCAGTATGACATAAATAGTGAAAAATTTCATTCTGCAAAAGAGCATAGCAAGGGATTTGAGAAACTAATAAAATGTTGCTTTATATACTATCAAAACACATGGCTATTAGTGAATAAAATCAAATGGAAAAAACTAGGTCACAATTGTAATGGTTTTCTTTTACTTGAAACAGACTACCTACAAATTCAGCATGTAAATGTCTCTCACACATATAAGAATTATTTTGTAAAAACGACAAGGAACACTACATGACTGATTAAACTTATAGGATTAACCCATGGTAATTTATATATTTTATATATAATCTTATATATAATAATACATGCATAATTTTTGTTCTAGAATTAAGAAAGGTGTATTGTAGTGTAGTGTAGTGTAGTGTAGTATAGTGTAGTGCAGTGTAGTGTAGTGTATTTTTGAGATGGAGTCTCACTCTGTCGCCCAGGCTGGAGTGCAATGGCACGATCTCAGCTCACTGCAACCTCCGCCTCGTGGGTTCAAGTGATTCTCCTGCCTCGGCCTCCTGAGTAGCTGGGTCTACAGGCATGCGCTACCATGTCCAGCTACTTTTTGTATTTTTAATAGAGACAGGGTTTCACCATGTTGGCCAGGCTGGTCTCGAACTTCTGACCTCGTGATCCACCTGCCTCAGCCTCCCAAAGTGCTGGGATTACAGACGTGAGCCACTGCACCCAGCCAAGAAAGGTTACTTTTAAAATGTAGTGCCCAAGAAAAAAATGAATACAAATTCAAGGACCTTTTAACTAAAGAAAGACAACCAAACACACCTTATTCATCTATAAAAGCTACATTTAGAGATTTCTGCTTCTGGCCACAAAGAAGTAACTGGTACTAGACTAGACCTCCATCTGTAAACAACTAGAAAATCAGACAAAATATATGAAACAACTGTTTTTGGACACTGGGCAACAGGCTGCAAAGGGCTGTGACCCCTGAGAGAAAGGAGACAAATTAAGTGAGCCCTACAGCCACCCAGCCTTTATGTGTGGAAGTACATATTACAGTGCAGGGAGGGGACAAACCATGCGGACTACTGCAGGCTTACAGAGCTGAAAAAAGACAGATGGGAGATCAGGAAGGCAGTGGCAGCTTGGATTTATAGGGCACATTACCAGAAAAGAAGAATCCCCATAGAAAAAAAAAAATAGTTCCAGATATCTGCAGTGGAGTCTACTTGAGTCTGGCTGAATATCAATCTGTACAAGTGTACAGGAGACTCCACGAGAATGGGCACAGAACAACTATCAGAAGAACTACCGGAGAAGAATAAATACCTACTGAAGATCACACAGGACCGAGAGACATTTGAGTTCTCATCAGTCAGAGGGGAGAGACCTCACTGAGCATTTGGAAATCAGAAAAAGGACACATGTTAGAAGTAGGACTAAACCATATCCAGAGTAAATGCTACTTTAGATTCATGCAAAGTTTAAAAACAAGTCTTAATATGATCAAGCTGATTTGCATGTAAGTTAACTATCTGCTAGAACAAAGCCTAACGCTCTTTTAAGAACAACCAAATTCCAATATTCAACAATGTCGCATTCTAATATCTAGCATCCTATCAAAACATTACTATGTAATTGAAGAAACAGGAAAAGATTGCTTACTGGAAATAAATCTAGACATGACAGAGATGATAGGAATAGCAGGTAAGCACTTTAAAACAGATATTAGTATATATACAAGCTATAAAGAAAAACATGAACATAATAAGAGAAATGAAACTACAACAAAAAAAGAATCAAATGAGACTCGAGAGCTGAAAAAAATACCATAGCTGAAATGAAATTTTCACTGTATGGGCTTAGCAGCAGATTAGACACTTCAATAGAAAAGATGAGTGAAATTACGATAATGGCAAAAAGAACTACCAATGTGAAGTACAGAGAGGAAAGAAAGGCTAAAAAACTATCAGAGCCTCAGTGACACATGGACAATATAAAGTGATCTACTACAGAAAAAATTTCTAAAATGTTGAAGGGATAAATCAAAACAAATAGTTGAAGAAATAATGGCCCATAATTTTCCAGATTTGATGAAAACTATTAACCAACAAATTTAAGAACTGAAAGAATCCCAAATGACATACAGTCAGCTCCCTATATCTACAGGTTTCACATCCACAGATTCAACCAGCTACAGATCAAAACCTGCAGATACGGAGGGCCAACGGTACCACACCATTTTATGTAAGAGACTTGAGTATCTGCAGAATTTGGTATTTGCAGGGGGTCCTGAACCAATACGCCACAGATGCAGACACACAGAGCTGAGCTGACTATAAACATTGTAAAAATTAAAAACACCTCCAAAGTACATCATAATCACTTTTTCAAAACTTAATGATAAAGAAAACAATATTAATAGCAGTCAGAAAGACAGACATGTTACATAGAGGGGAACAGAGTTTAAAATGATTGCTGACTTCTTATCAAAAACAATGCAACTCCACATTTACCTATGTAACAAACCTGCACATCCTGCACATCTACCCTTTAACTTAAAAACTGAAGAAAAGGAAAAAAGACTGTTGTAAATGTTTTTAAGTGCGTGGCGCCTCCCCCCTCTGTCTCTCGCTCCTGCTCCTTCCATGTGAGAGGTGCCTGCTTCCCCTTTGCCTTCTGCCATGATTGAAAGTTTCCTGGGACCCCCACAGAAGCAGAAGTCTCTACGCTTCTTATACAGCCTGCAGAGCCAATTAAACCTTTTTTTTTTTTTTTTTTTTTTTGAGACAGAGTCTTGCTTTGTCGCCCAGGCTGGAATGCAGTGGCGTGATCTCTGCTCACTGCAACCTCTGGCTCACGGGTTCAAGCAATTCTCCTGCCTCAGCCTCCCTAGTAGCTGGGATTACAGGCATGTGCTACCATGCCTTGCTAATTTTTGTATTTTTAGTTGAGATGGGGTTTCACCACATTAGTCAGGCTGGTCTCAAACTCCTGACCTCTGGTGATCCACCTGCCTCGGCTTCCCAAAGGGCTGGGATTACAGGCGTGAGCCACTGCAACTGGCCCAAATGTCTTTTCTTTTATAAATGAAAAAAAAAAAAATGCAACTCAGAAAACAATGGATGAAATCTTTAAAGTTCTGAAAAAAAAAAACAAACCAAAAAAAAAAAAAAAAAAGAAATCTGTCATCTTAGAATTCTTCATCCTGTGAAAATGTCCTTCCAAAATGAAGGTGAAATAAATACATTTATAGATAAACATAATTTGAAAATATACAGTGCAAAATCCAATGAAAGAAAACCTGCCCTATAAGAAATACTTAAAGAAAATTCTTCAGGCTAAAGAAAATTAATATCAGATAGAAACTGAGATCTACATAAAGGAATGAAGAGTGCCAGAAATGTGTGTGAAATAGAGTGTGATAATATATAAGAGAGTGTTTATAGTCTCTTTTTCCCCAAAATAATAAATTATGTAAAGAAAAAATTAGTACAATGTATGGTCAGACCTATAACATACATAGAAGTCAAATGTCTAAGAAGAATAAAAAAGATGGGGGTGCAAACATAAGTATGCTACTGCAAGGTGCTTATAGAAAAAAGTATATAATATTAAATAAAGCTAGACTGTCATAAGCTAAAGATGCATAATATAAATTCTATAGTAACCACTGAAAACTAAACAAAGAGCCATATCTAACATGCCAACACATGAGATCAAGTGGAATAGTTAAAATGATACACAATCCAAATGGTGGCAGAAAAAGAGTTAAAGGAACAAAGGACAGACAGGACAGAAAACAAGTAAGAGGCCAGCGTGTTGGCTCATGCCTGTAATCCCAGCACTTTGGGAGGCCCAGGCAGGCGGGTCACCTGAGGTCAGGAGGTCGAGACCATCCTGGCCAACATGGTGAAACCCTGTCTCTACTAAAAATACAAAAATTAGCCAGGTGCGGTGGCATGCACTTGTAATCCCAGCTACTCAGGAGGCTGAGGCAGGGGAATCGCTTGAACCCGGGAGACAGAGGATGCAGTGAACCGAGATCACACCACTGCACTCCAGCCTGGGTGATACAGTGAGACCCCATCTCAAAAAACAAAAACAAAAAAACCCAAAAAGCAATAAAAAAAAAAGGAAATTGGAAATAAATACAGAAATATTAATAATTGTACGGTCATCCCTAGGTATCCATGGGGGCTTTTGTTCCAGGATCCCTGTTGGATACCAAAATCCACACATGCTCAAATCCCTCACGGTCAGCCCTCCATATCCACAAGTTCTGCATCCACTATTTCTCTGTTGGTTGAGTCTCCAGAGGTGAAAACTGCAGATACAAAGGGCCCAGTGTATGAAATGTAAATGGATTAACCATATCAATTAAAAGGCAGACATTTTCACAAAGCATTAAAACATTACCCAAATATATACTGTCTACCTGACTCACTTTAATATAAAAATAAAAATGGGTTAAATGTAAAAGGATACAAAATGATATATCACACAAACCGTAATAATAAAAAACCTAGAGTAGGTAAATAATTACACAATAGAGTCAGGACAACGAATATGACCAAAGATAAAGAAGTATAATCTATGATTATGTAATGATCATTTAATAAAGAACACATAACCTTCCATGTGTATATAATAATGGTGTTTCAAAATCAAGAAGCAAATTTACTGATAGCACTAAAAATAGATAAATCCATAATTATAATTGGGGATTTCACTGTGCCTCTTCAATAATTGGTAGAATAAGTAGACAGAAAGTAATTTTTAAAAAATAGGAGGCTTGAACATCACTACCAACTGACTTGATCTAAACGATGTTTATGAAATGCTTTACCAAATATAGACTATACCTTTTTTTTTTCAAGCATAACTGGAACATTAACCTGGAGCATTAACCAGAATAGACTATATGCCAGACCATAAAACTAGTCTCAAGAAATATATAAGTAATGAAACAAAGCTACTATCACTTTCCCTCAAATTTTTGATTACTGAAGCTGCAGTGAGATAACCTGTGACCTACAAGGAACTAGAAGACCAGAACGAATGACAGTGAGGTCAGAGTCAGCTTTGGTACAGACCACTGTTTTCAATATTTGCTGAGATAGTGGGTTGAATGGTGGCCACCAAAAAAATATGTCCATATTCAAACTCATGGAACCTGTGAATGTGACCTTACTTGGAAAAAGGATCTTTGCAAATATAATTAAGGATCTCAAAATGAGATCAATCCTAGATTATCTGAATGGGCTCTAAATTCAATGACAAGTAAACTTATAAAAGACACACAGAGAAGAGTTATACTAGGAAAAGCATAAGACGACAGGAAGTTGGAAGAAAAGATTGGAGTTATGCAGCCAGAAGCCAGGGAATCTCTGGATCCACCCAAAGCTAAAAGAGGTAAGGAAGAATTCTTTCCTAGAGCCATTACAGGGAGGGAAGCCAATATCGTAATTTCAGATTTCTGGGTTCCAGGACTATGAGATAATGAATTTCTATGCTTTTAAGCAACCAAGTTTACCTTAGTTTGTTATGGCAGCCCCAGAAAACTAATACAATCAATCACATAGGTGAGACTTTCTCTAGAGTCTGTATATTAAATGAGATTTGTTATATCACAGGATATAGTTATCTTTAACTTCAGTTAATGATGACAATTTGCTATCCAACATGATTTTACCTATTTACAGTCTCATGAGCAGAAAATGAGAGCTGGTATTATCAGACTTTTTTTTTTTTTTTTTTTTTTGGCAATTTAGTGAGTATAAAATGGCTTTGTGTTATTTTAATACTCCTAGTGGAGTTGAACTGGTCTGGGCAACTTGGACTACCTGATCTCTAAGATGCCTGCCAACTCAAAATATCTATTTCCATAATTTTTCATTCTTCCACTTAGCATATCTTTCTTGAATGCCTACTTTGTACTCAGAACTAATACTACTACTATGGTCTGAATGTTTATGTCTCCCCAAAATTTATTTTGAAACCTAATCCCAATGTAATAGTATTAAGAATTAGGGCCGCCGGGGAGGCAACTATTTCATGAGGATGGAACCTTCATGAATGGAATTAGTGCCATATAATGAGGCCCAAAGGAACCTGTTTGACCCTTCTGTCAGGTAAGAAGACTGCAAGATGGTGCCATCTATGAAGCATAGAGTAAGTCCTCACCATACATCAATTCTGTTAGTATCCTGATCTTGGACTTCCCGGCCTCCAGAACTTTGAGCAATAAATTTCTGTTGTGTATAAGCTAATCCATGTATGGTATTTTGTTATAGCAGCCTGAACAGATTAAGCCGGATACATAAATGAAGAACACATTGTCTGTCTTTCTACCTTACTAGCTGTCTCACCTCAACAGTTTTTCTCTAGTCTGAATGCCCACAGCACTTATTTACTGTGCACCACACTACTGTTTGATATATGGTCTTTTTATGAAAACACCAGTTATGGACTACGTTTATGTCCCCTGCAAAATAAATGTTGAAGTCCAACCTGCAATGTGATTGTATTAGGAGGTGGGATCTTTGGGAAGTAATTAGGTTTAGATGAGGTCATGAGGCTGGAACCCCTAGATAGGATTAGCACCCTTATACAAAGAGGAAGAAACACCAAAGCTTCCTCTCCCTGACATGTGAGGATACAGGGAGAAGGGAACAGTCTGAAAGCCAGGAAAAGGGCCCTCACCAAAAAAGGAATATGCTAGCACCTTGACTTTGAGCTTCCCAGCCTCCAGATCGAAGGCCCCTACTTAATAAGTTTCATTTCTGTTGTTTAAAAAGTGGAAGGGGGCCGGGCACGGTGGCTAGCGCCTGTAATCCCAGCACTGTGGGAGACCGAGGCGGGCAGATCACTTGTGGTCAGGAGTTCGAGACCACGCTGGCCAACATGGCGAAACCCAGTCTCTATCAAAAATACAAAAATTAGCCAGGTGTGGTGGCGCATGCCTATAATCCCAACTACTCAGGAGGCTGAGGCAGGAGAATCGCTTGAACCTGGGAGACAGAGGATACAGTAGCTGAGGTCACGCCACTGCACTCTAGCCTGGGCGACAGAGTGAGACCCTGTCTCAAAAAATAAAAAAAACAAAAAACTTATTGCTCTTAAAATTATTACTCTATATAATAAAATGATATAGCAAAATCAGTCCTCATAACAGGTAGTGTTCATGTAACAGCAGCATTATAAAGGGATTCTACTGCCATCCCATTATGTTTATTCCTTCACAGGTATACTTTTTTCAGAGCATCCAAATGCATTACTAATAATTTAACTAACAGCTCCTTGGAGCCTATTTTAAAGTAACTTTAATTTCAAAACATAATGACATTAGAATAAAATACATTACCAGGCCTACACAAATAAACTTATTTTAAAATATCTAAAATTTAAATAAATTAACATCAAAATGAACAAACCAACTCTAAGTCTCCAAAGTTACATTCAATTTACATACTATTGAAATTATGCTTTTATAGCAACCGAAGTGTTAAACTAACTGCAGCATACACAATGTCATATTTATCACAGGATTCAAATTAGTAAAAATATTCAACCTAATCTGATAGAAAAAGTATCCCAAACCTCTATGTTTTATACAAGCAGTCCCAATTTATAAGTGGGTTGTATTCTAAAGTCTGTTTGTAAATCAGTTGGCAAAAAAAATAAAACCCTCTGGGACATATTTCACAAGAAAAGTAAGTTTAAATAAAATGCTTAAGCACTAAAGCTATCCTGAAAAATACTCCCATAATAATAAAAGTACTAAGCTCTGAATCCCCTTGCAACTGCTGGCAGGGAAGGATGGAGACAAGAGGAAACCCTGAAAATGGAGTTGTTTGTCAGAAGGAGAGGACCACCATTACAGCTTTGGTAGCACTAGGACACTAAAAGCAACAAAAGAGGGCTCCAGCATTATGGTGGCCATGCACTCTTGTTCAGGAGGTTACATAAACTGTCTATAAAAGGAGCAATCAAGGATTGCTTGTAAGAAACTATCAAAACAATCCAGGAAGTATAACTGTACAAAACCATATAGAGATCTGTAAATATCATGAAACAACCTTCTGTTTCACAGTTCTGAGCATCAAAGTAAGGAATGATAGGTCTGTATTTCATTTATTATAGGTAGATTCCCCTACTAGAAACTCTCAGAAGAATAAGGAGCCACTTAGCATTTCTTGTATATTCTTAGGTCTACAATCTTCCCTGTTTGCCTGTAGAGACTGGGGCAAACCTACTAAACACCATATCATGAAACCCAAAGAGCACATTTGGGTAGGAAGCAGCACAGTATAGCAATTAAGACATTAGGGTTGAGCATCAGGCACAACTAACCCTGGGTAAGTTAGTTAACTTCTCTGAATTTCAGCTGCCTCCTAAACTGGAGATAATAATGATCTCCCCAAAGAATTACAGTGAGAATTAAATGAGGTCATCCATAAAAAAAACATTTATCACATTGCCTGGCAAGCACAGTAAGTGGTCAGTAAATGTCATTGGAGGCTTGCCTACCAAACATGCTAGGACAGAAATAAACCATTATGTAATAAAACCAGCATCATCCCTCTCCTACTTAATCAAGTACAACTGCCAGCTAGCCAAAGAACTGCATTGCAGAAATCTGAAAAATAGGGGTTTTTTCCTCACCGTGGATGGCACCAAGGTTCAAGCATCTTCAATCCTTTTTTTTTTTTTAAGGAGTCTCAAAAAAAAAAAAAGAGTCTCACTGTCACCCAAGCTGGGGGACAGTGGCATGATCATAGCTCCCTGCAGCCTCCAATTCCTGGGCTCAAGCGATCCTCATGCCTCAGCCTCCCAAGTGGCTGGAAGTATCTTTTATCTTATTTCAATGATTAATTGCCTTCCCTTTCTCCACAAAGTGTTAAGACTTCTTTGCCTCAGCAAAAACATGAAACATTTTTTAAAACAATATATTTGGTGACCAATTATTTTCTTTGGAAGTTAATCTCAAAAATATTAATGTGAGGAAATGGCAAGCATGAAAAACATGTTCCAAACTTTACTAAATATTTCTGGAACCTTCCTCTTTCATTTGGTGTAGTTCTTCTGTTGTTGTACCCATAACATTGTTAATTATACTAAGTGCTAAGTAAGTTCCAGATACCTATTTTTTCCATGAGTTTTCATAAAGAGAGCAGAATACAATGAGTGCTTTATCAGGTATAATCAGTGATCCATGAATGTGTGCTGTGTATGTCAAAGACATCTCTTTAAGTATAACAACTAAAAGGGGAGAGAAAGCTAACCATTCTTGATGAAAACTTTGAAAATATTACACACAGACAGCACTGATGAAGAGTACGTTGAATCTCCTCTTGATAATGCCTCATCAAGATCAATTTCTATTCTGTGCAATCATACAGCAATGCCCTCCAAAACGACTGAAGAGCCTGGGCCTGTTCTTCTCTCTGTGAAATAACTGAAGACTACTATATTTTTATTGTTCCTCCTTCTCCTGTTAGCTGTCACATCTCACTATCAATAGCACCTTTCACTTTTTTTTAATTTTCAAAACGTAAGATTAACTGGGTGAGAACCTGAGTTGGCACCCACAATTCTCTAAGATACATAGGAGTCTTTTTCCCCCTTCATTTGCAAAAATGAAGACAATACTGCAATTATTTGCAAAATGAAGACAATACTGTTTCTGATAAGGGGGCCTCTGTTGAATATAAAACAGCCATAATTGTTCTTCCAAAAGCAACAAGGTAATGACCAATTGACAGAAACCTTTACAATCAGAAAACGTGTTATTACAGAAAACCACGTAAAGTAGTAATCAAAGACGATTTTCTAACAATCACCATGGAGATGCTATCAGGGATTCATCTAAACAGCTCAGAAACTAAATTTTGAACATTTTAGGACATGTGATACTATAATAATATACCCAGATTTTCTGGAATTCTCACTTTTTTCTTTGCTTTACTGCTTTCTTAGGTCCTGCACTATGAATACCCCAGCCCACCAACCAAAATAAAGAAAATTGCACAATCTGAGTAAAAGCCAACATAATATTATATGGAACTCAAACAACTACCCGAAACCAAGAATCAACAGAGAATATGGCCAGATAACTGTATTTGCAAGAGGACGTGGAGTTTAAGCACCTGTACTTTCAGCAAGATTTCAAGCTCTGGTTGGGGGAGTGGGGATCAGGTATGTTTGGTACATTCACAAAGTTCAAAAAAGGAATTCAGCAACGATGCAAGTCGACAAACAGGCACTTAAAACACCCAAGACATTAGAAGTGCCTCTAACAAAGAAAAGAAACCTTAACCTCCCTAACAAATTGAGCATAAGACTCGTTTGAAGTACTGAAAGAAATGCCATACAGTTTCCTTCTCCCACCTAAAGCAGTATTCATACAAAGCCATGCTATGAAGAAAAGTGGACATAGTAAGCCTACTACTGCTCTTTATAGAAAGTCTTGCATGCAAAGTTGGCCCTTGGCTGGTATCTTGGAACTTGGATTTTGGGGAGTGTCCCCACTGCTCCTTAGCTGATAAGGATGGTTTACTCTGGCCTGTTTGTACAAACAATGCAGTCTACACTAAATATCTGCTTTACTTTGGGGAGTCTAAAATCTTGGTACATGCTAAACAGAGTGTGCCTACATAACCAGCCCCCAGTAAAAACCTGGGGCACTGACTCTCTAATGGGCTTCCCTAGGCAGGTGCATCACACATATATTGCTGCATTTTCACTGCTGAAGGAAAAGAGTATTCTATGTGACCCCTCATGGGAGGGACACAGCATAAGGCAGCCCACCAACAGATTCCTCCAAACTCCACCTGCATCTTTTCCCCTATGATCTGGCTGTGCATCTCTACTATGTCACTGTAATAAATCTTCGCCATTAGTAAAATGATATTCTAAGTCCTGTGCTTCCTTCTAACAAATCTCCCAAAGTGGGGATGCTCTTAAAAACCTTCAGGCCGGGCGTGGTGGTTCATGCCTGTAATCCCAGCACTTTGGGAGGCCGAGGTGGGCGGATCACCTGAGGTCGGGAGTTCGAGACCAGCCATGACCAACATGGAGAAACCCCCGTCTCTATTAAAAATACAAAATTAGCCGGGCGTGGTGGCTCATACCTGTAATCCCAGTTACTAAGGAGGCTGAGGCAGGAGAATCACTTGAACCTGGGTGGGGGGAGGAGGTTGCAGTGAGCCGAGATTATGCCATTGCACTCCAGCCTGGGCAACAAGAGTGAAATTTTGTCTCCAAAAAACAAAAAGAAAAGAAAAGAAACCTTCAACACACATGCCTACTATACCTGTGGCACTGTGTTGAGTGTGAAAGAGAGAAGAATTTAAAAATGACATATACTTGGGTGCTACCCTCAAACTGCTTGTCATCTAATGGGAGAGTTGGGAGGGTGTGCTGGCAACAACATACACTGATCATGCATTCAAAATTTTAATGAGCCTCTATTGTATTCTTGGCAATGTTAGGTAACAGACATAATGGGAATATAAAAATTAAACACAGTCTTTGTATAAAGGGGCATACAGTACTAATAGAACATGCACACAGTAACAAATTATCCCCTTGAAAATGACAGTCCCCGAAATAACAGAAACAAAAAGATGCTAACTATTCTACCTGGACATTTCAATTTTCTCTGACTTATAATTTGACTTATACAATTTACATGCTTCCCTAATAATAATGGGGGTGTTAATTTTCCTCAAAACATTTTGGAGGGTCGGGGGGTGGGAGGCGGTGGGCCCTAGGTCTTGCCAGACCCTTTAAATGTTTCTTGTAGGAGCCTTCCTAGATTGTATTGGCTAACAACTAAGTATCAAACACTATGTAAGATTTTTCTGGCATAGAAATAGAAACCAAGCTCTAACCTTCAAATATCCCACAGTGTCCTACAAGAGAAAAAGAAGTAAACAAATTATTATCATTCCAGGTTACAGGTGTGAGAAGTTTGCACTAGGTGATATGACAATGCAAATGAGGAACATGTAACTGAAGATCTTTGCCATTACATATCATTAATGTTAGAAAACAAATGTGTGACAGGGAGCTAATAATTATAACGCCTGAGTGGCAGAGTCTTAAAATTAGCTATAAGTTTATTACTACTACCTATACTTTAACATAGTTATACATTTTCCTTTAAATTCTAAAATTAGAAAACATTTTATCAAGATATACTTTTCCTGATGAAAAACTAGTGTACGGCTGGGCGCGGTGGCTCACGCCTGTAATCCCAGCACTTTGGGAGGCTGAGGTGGGTGGATCACAAGGTCAGGAGTTCAAGACCAGCCTGGCCAACATGGTGAAACCCCATCTCTACTAAAAAAAATACAAAAATTAGCTGGGCATGGTGGCATGTACGTGTAATCCCAGCTACTTGGGATGCTGAGGTGGGAGAATTGCTTGAACCTGGGAGGCGGAGGTTGCAGTGAGCTGAGCCACTGTACTCCAGCCTGGGTGACAAAGCAAGACTCTGTCTCAAAAAAAAAAAGAAAAGAAAAACTAGTGTAAAATATCCTTTAAAAATAATGTCTAGGGCCGGGCATGGTGGCTCACGCCTGTAATCCCAACATTTTGGGAGGCCAAAGTGGGCAGATCACCTGAGGTCAGGAGTTCGAGACCAGCCTGGCCAACATGGAGAAACCCGTCTCTACTAAAACAAGAAAGAAAGAAAAATTAGCCAGGCATGGTGGCAGGCACCTGTAATCCCAGCTATTCAGGAGACTGAGGCATGAGAATCGTTTGAACCTGGGAGGCAGAGGTTGCAGTGAGCCAAGATCACGCCACTGTACTCCAGCGTGAGGGACAGAGTGAGATTCTGTCTCAAAAAAAAAAAAAAAAAAGAGTAATGTCTACCATCCTAATCAACGATGGGATTGTTGAATAAATTATATGAGGCTCTGTGTAGGTCCTCAGAAATATGTCATTTTACATTCATTCCTCCCATTAGGAAAAGTTCTCAACATTGAAAGATATGTTTAGTTCTATTTGGCATTATATTGAAAAGAAGCCTAATTTTTTTAACCAATTTCCTTTAAATCAACAAAAGCGATGTTTATAGAGGGAAAATAAATCTTGAAATTACTTTTAATCACTTCATTAAATTTAAACCTCTTTACCTTAAAAAAATCACCCATGATTTTTTCTTTACTCAGAATATTACAATCTCCTATCTTTGAAGACTTCAAAAATATATTAGTTCAAAATCCATTTCTTGGTTCCCACTGAGATTTAAATTACCTGAAACTAATAGCCTCGCTGCAAGAGTTCTATTCCATGGCTTGTAAGTTGAATTCACCAGCATGACATCTATGTTTTATATATGTAAATTCCACAGGTTTACTGTAAATTCATGACATCGACAACACTGGTTGCCTAAAAGATTGGTACTGCTACTGAAACAAATACACAAAATAAGACAGGAAGTAGCCATAATTTTTCCTGCTTGCCTATTTTATTGTGGTAATCATGGAAAAAATGGAGATTGTCTAGAGCACAAAAACTAAGATAGCAGCTGAAAGCGGTATAAACTATAAGAAAAAGAAATATTTGCATATAAATCAAAGCAAGCAATAAGGTTTATATCACGGTACATAATATAAAATTATTTTATTACAGAAGCTACTGCTTGCATACTAGCTTCGATTATTACATTTTCTAAAATTTGGCACAGGCAATATTAAAAGAAAATTTACTAGCAATTACATATATAGTATTGACAAGGGTTCTCCTTTACCTTTTGAATTCTTCCTAATACTATAAGGAGTCTAGTGTGCAAAACAAAACATTAAATTATTGCTGGAGTAAAGTAAAAGGATTAGTGTCATCAGCAGTGAAAGTAAAGCCCAGTGAGAGGTGTTTCAGTTTGGGGTTCTCTCATTTATCTTCTCTATGTATTTGTTTCCTCTGTTACACAGCTATGCAGATAACACAGCTATAACCATTGTGAGTGCTCATCAAATTGGAATCAATAGCTTACATTTTTCTTTACACAAACAGAAGCTGATCTAAATACATCTGTTATCTCCCCTGTAGTAAGAATTACATTTAGAATAACTAAATTATATTTGTTACCAGTTTTTATACTGTTGTAAAATGTGCTTACAATCCCACTTATTCACAACAGACACGGCTAATTCCAAGTTCTAATTACCTGAAGCCCCTTTCTCCACAGTACCTTCATTACTCCCTGGTAATCAGATGAGCACTTACAGTAGGATAGTAACATCTTCACAGGTTATCAAGGGGGCATTTAGCTCATTTCAGCTGCCAAATTCTTGACTACTACTGCACTAAATAAATTTAATACTACATAATAGTGTAAAGTTTCACTGATGGCGACAGGGGACTTTTAGCACCTTTCTGTGGAAAAGGGCCTGTGGGTATAATCACATTTTGGATTACCTCCCTTGGTTTCTCCAACTCTATTTCAAACATACACAGGTGTCCTTAACCTTGTGAAAGTTTCTACTTGACCCTACTCATCTACTTGTTCCTGTAGTCCTCAAGGACATTCTCCTCTGCTCTTCCATTTGCTCCAGGGAGCTCAAAATTTTCCAAGGTTTGGGTTGTGGCTCCTACATGAGGACTGCTACAGTTTGAATGTTAGTCCCCTCCAAAGCTCATGTTGAAATTTGGTTCCCATTGTGGCAGTATTAGGAGGTAGGAACTTTGGGAGGTGATAGGGCTATGCCGTCATGGATAGGCTAATCCCATTATAAAAGGGCAAATTTGGGGCCGGGAGTGGTGACTTATGCCTGTAATCCCAGCACTTTGGGAAGCCAAGGCGGGTGGATCACCTGAGGTCAGGAGTTCGATACCAGCCCGGGAAACATGATGAAACCCCATCTCTACTAAAAATACAAAAAAACTAGCTGGGCATGGTGGCAGGCACCTGTAATCCCAGCTACTTAGGAGGCTGAGGCAGGAGAATCGCTTGAACCCAGGAGGCAAGGCAGAGGTTGCAGTGAGCCGAGATCGTGCCTGGGCAACAAAAGCGAAACTCCGTCTCCAAGAAAAAAAAAAAAAGGCAAGTTTGGCCACCTTTTGTCTCTTTACCCTTTCGCCTTTCACCATGTGAGGACATGGCATTCTTCCCCTCCAGAGAATGCAGCAAGAGAGCCCTCAGGAAATTCCATCACCTTCATCTTGGACTTCCTAGCCTCCATAACTGTCAGCAAATACATTTCTGTTCTTTATACGTTACCCAGTCTCAGGTATTCTGTGATAGAAGCAAAACAAAATCAAGGACTCACAAAATAACAACTCTTACTCTTCCCTTTCACCTAATATCTATTCAGTCTCTCCAATAGCTTAGCAGATATTTCTGCTTATATTTGATTACTTCTACAAACCAAATCCATTTTTTGTGTCCAAAACCAAAATCCATTTCACTCCCCTCCTAACAACAACAATAGCAATGGCTGACATTTAATCCTCACAACATACCTTGGAAATAAATACTATTTTTGTCATCTCATTTTACAAATGAGAAAATCAAGATTAGACAGCCGGCCAGGATTCAAACCCGGGCAGACAGATTCCAGAGATTGCCTTCTTAACCACTGCTGCTCATCTTTTCTGAGATGATCTGACTATGATTCAGTCAAGCTTACAGAAATTGCTATTCTCCAACTGTAGTCAAGGTCCAGCCAACATTTCGAAGGTTTCCACTCTGCATTGATGATTTACTACACAATAATTCAATATCTAGACAGTTAAGACAGAATCCACAGAAGTCCAGCTTTATCATCCAGGCCCTGATGTCCCTCACTGTTCTTCAAACTTTTGGACCATATTCCATCATGTCTTCCTCTTTCTAATTAGGCAAGTCCTATACATAGTGCAGGGATAGTAGGAAAGAGACAGATGTTTGTTTTGCTATATAATCACCTTCATTTTTTTTCAAACTGCACACTTTTTTAAAGCCATGATAGTCACACAAATGAGTTTTACTTCACTCATCTAATTGTGTATGCTTATATTTACACTACTGTTTTTACATGGGTTTGAGAAATGATTTAGTGGACAGAGAAACCTCTTCCTAAAGTACCAAAGCTAAAGGGACTGTATTATATTTCAATCAACATTACCAACTCCATACATCTGTAACTACAAGAAATCAAAGGCCAGAATGTTTCTTGATTCAAACAAGTAGACAATGAACACATAAGGGTACTCATAATATGGATCTTAGTATTTTAATAAAAGTAAATGGCTTATTCATACAGATGATACACATACTAATCCTGTTACTGTATTATTTTTAGCAAGATGAGATAAATTTTATGTCTGTAATTATGTAATCTTTGTCATTATTTACAAAGAAAATACATGCATCTATGTGGAATATTAAATCCCAAACAGCTGGAAAGCAGATTGATAAAGCAAAATACCTCCCTACCTAAAAATCAGAAAAGAATGAGACATTTTAGGAAAATAAAATATTCTGGGGAGATCAGAGTATCCATTCTAATGCATCTATTTTAAGATTTTAGGTTAAAATATGTCTCTTTCTGTCTACAATGTACTATTATACTTCCCAGTGATCTGAACATGTTACAATCTGCTATAGATATGCCTGGGCTATTCAGATGCAGATGGATGGTAACTAGGGCCAAATGACTGACCAGCATGTGTTACAGGTTCTACATTCACACAATATCCTTAGCAGTTATTTTAAGATACCAGCAGATTTTTTTATACAGTCACAAAACCCACAGAATAGAGGAGTGATTCCCAAAGGAGGAAGGGAGGGAACGTTTTCAAGTTACAAGTATCTGTCCTCAGAATCAAGGCTGGGAGGAGGGGGAGTAGGCTTCTCAAACTGGTGACATCACTCATCTGCATGATGAAAACTCACAGAAGCAATGCCTTGTGACCTTGCCCTTTGGGCCTGGTTGCTCCTTGACCTGCTGAAATAAAGAGCTCTTCTACATATGTCTTCATAATATTTATCTCCAACCAACTACCTTGGTTGCTACCCCTAAAGTCCAACAGAAAATTGTTACCACCATCTCTAGTTTGCATTTGCCACTGATGGCTTTAATATCTACAAGCCATTGATGTTGACACTATGAACAATAATGTTCACTCTCTTCCTTCTTGGTCTCTTAGTTTTTTCCTTTGTATCTTCTGTCCAAGAAGCCCTGGACTTCTGAAGTCAGTTACCAGCCAGAACATGCCTTTTTCTCTTGTCGTTAAACCAATGACTTAATGATTAAAAATGTAATTCCAGAGTCTTCTTTAACTCTGGCTGGTCCTCATGTTCTCCCTTTTTTCTCCCCCTCCCTCTCCACATTTTAGTCACAAATCAGATATTCACCACCACAGTAGATCCCCACACCGTCCTTTATTTGTAAAGTGGTACCTGTTCTGGTTGTTTTATGAGTATCACAAGAGTTATCCTCGGCCTACTAAGATTTCACTGATTGTACACATTGAATGATTAATACTGAATAATCCCTTGTGGAGAAACAAAATAGTTTAAGAGACATTAACAGAATTGCAATTTTATCAAAGCAAATGCTCAGTTTATAAAGCTATATTGAAAACTACAAAATGTGGCTTCCCCCATCCCCTTACAAAACAAATACATTTATCAATGGCCTACTCTAACACTAACCCAAGTAGATCATAAACCCCAGGGGTCTTTTTCTCCCTGCCCCCACCCCAGTACCTAGAAAAGTACCCGGCACATTCTGTAAGCACTCAGTAAATTTTTTCAATAAATAAATAAACAAGAAATATTGGTCAGGAGTAGCGGCTCATGTCTGTAATCCCAGCACTTTGGGAGGCGGAGGTGGGCAGATCGCTTGAGCCCAGGGGTATGAGATCAGCCTGGGCAACATGGCGAAACCCCGTCTCTACAAAAAGTACAAAACAATTGGCCGGGTGTGGTGGCATGCACCTGTAGTCCCAGCTATTCGGGAGATGAGAGGGCAGCTGGAGCCCAGGAGGTAGAGGTTGCAGTGAGCCAAGACTGTGCCATTGCACTCCAGCCTGAGTGACATAGTGAGACATTGTCTCTACAATGAAATAAAATAAAATATTTAGAATAAACAGTGACATTTATATAGTATGAAGTACCAGTATAAAAGTCACAAAAGATTCACATCTTTGAAATGAGGGGAACTTGTATACTTTTAAAGTCACTATATGATCATTTCTCCACTTCTTTCAACAGTATTAAGTCTATTTTATAAATATATGTGTTTTAACACATTTTAGTGTTAATTCAATCTCTCTCACTATTACCACATAACAGTTATCTGGTGTACTATTTTGCTTAAGCTATTCTCCTTGCATAAGAGAGCTATAAATAAAACCTTAAAGAATTAATTTAATATTAGTTGTTCCATACATAAGGAAATTATCTCATGTTTTACCTTCATCCATAAAATACTTATATATGTATATATTAACTTTTTCTTTTTATTTATGTGATATAATGTTTCTAGGAAACTAGTATGAATGTTGATCCAAGGAATAATTTTTGCAATTAGAAAATGTGAGCAAAAAATTATTTTAGACCTAAAAGACAGTAATTAATGCTTATATGATGAAATTTCAGAAATGCTTTATCCTAATTACTCAAAGTAGACTAATTAGAAGGGTAGAAATCAAGATATGGATGTAAAATGGATAGTGAATGTGGTGGAGGTAATAAGGATAATCCTTTACTAAAAGGGAAATGTCTATGTTGGAAGGGTAATATTCCATCAGAATGGAGGAAACATATGAAAGGCTACAAAACTTTTGGTTAAACTTTACCATGATCTTATTGACAATACAAACTCTAACATCAGCTCAGAAATACAGTAATGTCATGATATTGTTGCCTTCCTAAAGGCTGCTTGACCACTTGTCCACAATCTATAGATTTACAGCTTAGTATACCTGCTGCTTCTCATGAGCCCTTAATTCAGACCACTAAAATTATTCTTGTTTTTACGTAGGAACAGTAAGAATTCCCAATTTTCACCATTTATCTTATTTTTATAAAGATCAGAGGCCTGACACGGTGGCTCACACCTGTAATCCCAGCACTTTGGGAGGCCAGAGGCAGGCAGATCACCTGACGTCAGGAGCTTGAGACCAGCCTGGCCAACGTGGCAAAACCCCATCTCTACTAAAAACACAAAAATTAGTCGGGTGTGGTGGTGGGCACCTATAATCCTAGCTACTCCAGACACTGAGGCAGGAGAATTGCTTGATCCTAGGAGGCGGAGGTTGCAATGAGCGAGATCGAGCCACTGCACTCCAGCCTGGGGGCGCAGAGCAAGACTCAGTCTTAAAAAAAAAAAAAAGATCAGGGAGAGCTAGTTTTAAAATCCTGACTCGACAGGGTGCACTGGCTCATGCCTGTAATCCCAGCACTTTGGGAGGCTGAGGCAGGCAGATCACAAGGTCAAGAGATTGAGACTATCCTGGCTAACATGGTGAAACCCCGTCTCTACTAAAAAGACAAAAACTTAAACAGCAGTGGTGGCATGTGCCTGTAATCCCAGCTACCTGGGAGGCTGAGGCAGGAGAATTGCTTGAACCCAGAAGGCGGAGGTTGCAATGAGCTGAGATCGCACCACTGCACTCCAGCCTGGGCGACAGAGCGAGACTCCGTTTCAAAAACAAAAATGAAAAACAAAAAATAAAATAAAAAAACCCTGACTCAATGTCCCATAATAGGAAATACAAATGCATTTAAAAGTGCCACACACACATACACACACACACTTTAAATAATGGGTATACTAAATTTACATATTGAAGTGGACATTTTCTGTAAGATCCGTAGTTTTAAAGCTTTTTTCCCCAAGACTAAACATTTTTTCAAGCATATTAAAGTAGTGTTCCATTAGTGCGGATTGATTTTATAAGTCAATCGAAAAGAACAACAAGACTATTTGAATAAACATTAACATCTAACATCAGGCATTTTATAGAAGAGCTACAGTCCTATTAAAACAGCCAGATGATTTACACATTTTGTTTTAGTTGTATCATAGAAAGAAAATCCACATTTTCACAAATAAGTATCTACAAATCTTAACAGTTAAAATAGCATCTCTTGCAGTCTTAGAATACCTCACCATTAAAGATGCAAAGAGAAACTACATTCTGTGTTGTACATGAAAATGAATTCATCTGGTCTTACAAGTTACTAATTTTGAGGTCTTTGAACATGAGTGCTATTTTTGTAAATTTTTAAAATAAATAGAGTTCTAAAACAGAATTGGAAAAAAATGTAGAACTTATGAAGCACCTCTACAAAAGCCTAAGGTGAACAGCTTTTTACAATTCAAGCATTGCTCTGAATTATTGAACACTATGGCAACATACATTTCTATATGTAAACACCATATTTCTTTTTTTTAGAAAACACATTTGTAGGTATTTATAGATTCATGCTTGATAACAGTTAAGGATAACCCATCATGACTTTTTAAACAATGGAAGCCTGAAAATGAAGATGGCTAAAGGCATTCTAATTCAAATATCAATCTGAAATAAGATTTGTATCTGATAAGACAGAAAAGTAGATTTTAATGTTTAAGATATTCAGAAGGATTATGCAGCAATGAATATAAGTAAGGCCTAAATATAACAAATGCAGTCAATAAATGTATCACATCAGACATTTCATTACTTCAAATTCCACTGCACCTGTCTAATGTTTTCTCCTAGGGGGAAAAGCAGAACTGCTTCTAGATGAGACTTAATGAATTAGTATGAGTATAGTTACCTCATAAAGTAAAAACCAACAGATGTTAATTGTTTGATTTCTTTATTTTATGTGTTATTTTCAGTAAGCAATTGAATGGATTTTATAGAGTTTCTATCAATAAGGTAGGGCAGTGAATTGAATTTAAATAAAGAATCTGTGAGTCCATGCTGATATCTCTTTTAAAAAGTCAAAGAAGGGAAAAGAGGTAAGGGAAAGTTCTACTTTACAGAAGAATGCCAGATGATAAATACAGAAGTAACAATGAATTAGAAAAATCACTATTTTGTAGCAATCCTAGTTATAACTGATTCAGGCAAGAATCTCATCAACAGATTTTAAAACCAAGCGAAATGTTTCAGAGGAACAGGTTATTTACATGATCTCAAGGTATTATTTCACATATCACTTATTAATTACAAAGACAAATACGGAAGATACCTCTCCAACCAAATGATCACATGTAACATCTTCAATAATGGAGCAAACTGATATCCATGTGCCTCCTGATGTGATGTACTGAGGAAGAACATCACCTGTGTAGCATCCTTGCCCACAATGTTTACCCTGAATCTAATCATAGGGAAACAATGAAACCAATCCAGTGAGAAACATTTTGCAAAATAAGTGGCTTGGTCTCTTGAAAATGTTAATGAAATGAAATGTTTTTTAAATCTAGGACTACAGAAGATTAGGAAGATATGACAAATAAATGTAATGCACAATCCAGGATTGGATTCTAGAAAAAAAGAAGTTATAAAGGGCATTATTGGGATAGTTGGAGAAATGTGAATATGGGCTCTATATTAGGCAACAGCATTATAATAGTGATGAATTCCCTGATTTAATAATTAAACTAGGCCGGGCGCGGTGGCTCAAGCCTGTAATCCCAGCACTTTGGGAGGCCGAGACGGGCGGATCATGAGGTCAGGAGTTCGAGACCATCCTGGCTAACACGGTGAAACCCCGTCTCTACTAAAAAATACAAAAAACTAGCCGGGCGAGGTGGCGGGCGCCTGTAGTCCCGGCTACTCGGGAGGCTGAGGCAGGAGAATGGCGTAAAAACCCGGGAGGCAGAGCTTGCAGTGAGCTGAGATCCGGCCACTGCACTCCAGCCTGGGCCACACAGCGAGACTCCGTCTCAAAAAAAATAAAAAAATAATAATAATAATAATTAAACTATGCTTATATAGGAGAAAGTCCCTGTTCGTAACAGAGAAATGCTTGAGTATTTAGGAGTGAAGTATTACAAATAGGCAACTAAGACTCAAAAAAGGCAAAAAAGGAAAAAAATTTTAAAAGAGAATGATAAAGCAAATATAACATAATGTTAACAATTTTAAAATATGGGTGAAAGGTCTATGGCTATTCATTGTAATATTCTTAAAATGATTCTGTAGGCTTGAAATTTCTAAAATAAGAAATTAGAGCAAATAAAACGTGACAGTGAGTTACATATTTGAAAATAAAAGGACAAAATGGGTAACTGTAGAAGAATTGATCAATTTAATAAAGGTATTATTGCCAAAATATCAATCTTGTTTTAACTCATTTCAAATGGTTAATTTGTTATATATAAAAAGCTTAGAAAAAAATTCCTGTTGATTTTAATCAACTTCCTAAAATGTGATAACTCAGAAATAAAATCAAAATTATGCACTTGTGTACTCACACACAATCTGACGTGACATTTTATAATTGGACTACATTAAAAACAAAAGCATGAAATTGTTTTAGCAGTTATTTCAGCCCAGTCATCTGTTTAATACAAGTAAATTTACCAAATGAAGATCTTGCTTCATTTGCAATGGTAATTCAATAGAACCCCTCCTCTCCCCGGCAAAATAATGAAAATAGAGGTTTACAAGATTTCCTGAAACTTATTGATACATTTCTGGTACTACTTATACACTGTACACCTCTAGATTTTTTCCAAATTACTCACATCTCAGCACTTTGGGAGGCCGAGACGGGTGGATCACGAGGTCAGGAGATCGAGACCATCCTGGCTAACACGGTGAAACCCCGTCTCTACTAAAAAAATACAAAAAACTAGCTGGGCGCGGTGGCGGGCGCCTGTAGTCCCAGCTACTCGGGAGGCTGAGGCAGGAGAATGGCATGAACCTGGGAGGCGGAGCTTGCAGTGAGCTGAGATCCGGCCACTGCACTCCAGCCTGGGCGACAGAGCGAGACTCCGTCTCAAAAAAAAAAAAATAATAAGAAAAATGTATCATTATAGTTACTAATCTGAGAAAACTGAGATTCTGTTGTTTTACATCTTGATAGCAAATTGTGTATAATTTTAATCCAATAAAGGGATAAATCATAAACATTGTTCATTAGGTTTTTAAACTATCCAGCAAAACACATAAAAATGGCCTATGACTACTGACACACTCAAACATTACTAAAGATAAAATTATGCCACAACTATTCAAGGCATAAAAAGCTTCTAGATACTGAATATAGTATAAATATAGAATATAGTATAAAATGCTTCTAGATACTGAATATAGTATAAATATAGAATATAGTATAAAATGCTTCTAGATACTGAATATAGTATAAATATAAAATATAGTATAAAAAGCGTCTAGATACTGAATATAGTATAAATATAGAATATAGTATAAAATGCTTCTAGATACTGAATATAGTCAACCAGACTATAATTAAATGAAGTGAGGATGCCAGGATTTATTAAAATACTACTTTGCTATTAGAAGCTATCATCTACCAAAATTATCTGTATCAGTGTACCTTATCATAAAATAGGAATTCATTTCTGAAGGGGAAGTGTAGCTACAAAAAGTGGTAGAAAGAATTCTAAAAGTTTAACGACACAGCTGACAAACGATTAAATATAAATGCACCAAATTACTAACAATAGTTTATGCAAAGTTCATAAGCAATTTTTTTAATTCCCTCTCCTTAACTGCATTCTGAAATTTTCTAAAACGTATTGAACTTTTTTTTTTTTTTTTTGACGGAGTCTTGTTCTGTCGCCCAGGCTGGAGTGCAGTGGCGCGATCTGGGCTCACTGCAAGCTCCGCCTCCCGGGTTCACGCCATTCTCCTGCCTCAGCCTCCGGGGTAGCTGGGACTACAGGCGCCCGCCACCACGCCCAGCTAATTTTTTTGTATTTTTAGTAGAGACGGGGTTTCATCATGTTAGCCAGGATGGTCTCGATCTCCTGACCTCGTGATCCGCCCGCCTCAGCCTCCCAAAGTGCCGGGATTACAGCCGTGAGCCACCGCACCGGGCCATATTGAACTATTCTTATAACGAGAATAGCAAACTTGAAAAAAGATTTGCTTTAAATCACATACTTGGTTTACATCATATCTTTTAAGAAAATATGGGGTTTTGTATTGAAATATTCAGTAAACTTGAGGAAAAAAGTCAAATTCTTTACCACCGCAAATCTCAAAGTACTACTTTGCCATTTCTGAGTTCATGTGACCTTAGTTTAGAAAGTTACTAAACTCCAAATTTATACACTATATATAATATTTATAATATGTAATATTTGATAATATAATATTTATGCAGTAAATATAATATACCTGGAGAAAAGAGTTCAAATGAAATAAGAAAAGTGGCCAGGCATGGTGGCTCACACCTGTAATCCCAGCACGTTCGGAGGCCAAGGCAGGCAGATCACTTGAGGTCAGGAGTTCAAGACCAGCCTGGCTGATATGGTGAAACCCCATCTCTACTAAAAATACAAAAATTAGCCAGGTGTGGTGGTGCACACCTGTAATCCCAGCTACTCAGGAGGCTGACACAAGAGAATCACTTGAACCCAGGAGGCAGAGGTTGCAGTAAGCAGGGATCGTGCCACTGCACTCTAGGCTGGGTGACAGAGTGAGACTCTGTCTCAAAAAAAAAAAAAAAAAGAAAGAAAAGAAAAGAAGAAAAGGATACCAGGGTTATGCAGCTTAAAATGCAAATATTTTCATATTTAGATGGAAGATTAGGGATAATGTTCACAGTTGCTTGTGACTTTTCATAAAAAGGGTAACTTTACATGTATTCTATAGCCTAGGGGCTATCTTAGAAGACATCAGCTTTTACAAAGGTTATAACTATAACTGGCTTCTGAACTAACACTGAGTAATAAAGGAACGAATGCATTGATGTATGTGTCACTAAAAGGTGGCAGTAGTTGTGGTTCAACACATTCTTCAAAAATAAATACATTAGGAATTACCATGAGAATCATTTCCTTAACTGATTATTATAATGATTTAAATGTATACTGTGTTTTACAGTTTACAAAGTATTTCATAACTCTATTAGGATGACAGAGTAAGTACAGATAAAGAGACTTAGGCTCCAGAACGGTTGAGTGTGTTTTACCCCAAATCACTTAGCCATTAAGAAAGAGAGTCATGACCTAAACCTCAGGTCTTCGAACCCCAAATATTATGATTTTCACTGTGTTTTAATGTATGCTCTAAGCATCCATTTCGTGTGGTGGTTTCCCAATCGGTATGATTCACTTCACACATCAAAGCTATAAGCGAAAACAACTGGAGAAAAACTCCAGGTGAACACTCAAGATGTTTCTAGTTGGTATGATGAAGAGCTATCTTTGGAGTTTCTTAGATAATGCGAAGAGAACGGGGAGAAAAACTCTCAATTTTAGTCACATCTGTATAACAAAAAATAACATCACCATCCATAGAAGAGGCACCACCAAAACCGAGGAACTACGCACGCGCACGCTTGCACGCACACACACACACACACACACACACAGACACACATGTTGAGTAAAATAAGAATGAGCATTTAGATTGGGTGTATTATCAAGTACCAATTCCACTTCTGAGGCCCCAAACTGTAGACATTCTAAAACCAATTAAAAAGAAGGCAGTATTATATGGAAAAATTAAAGGAAGTAGGAGAAGCAGCAGCTGAGGGACACTTAAACCTATGAGTACTCTAAGAGAGATTGCATGGGTGATGATGAACAACGGTCCTCAGCAGAAATAGAAAACTTACCAAGAGGCGAGGGACCTAAATTGCAATAGAAGAAATTTAGTTTTATTCTTGAAGAAATAAAAAAAAGATTTTAAGATGCTAGACTGCATTTTCAATGGAAGAGGACTTCTGTTTTGAGAAGCATTATAAAATAACTAGCAGCTTTCTGATTTCAATTTATACACAGTTCAGTGTCAGAGGAATTGTGAATATGTAGAGATTGAACAAAAGGATGTTTAATTATTTTATTGCTGTTATAACCTAGTGTATTTAAAAATGTCTAAGGTGTATTAAGACATGGTCCTTGCCCTCTGAGAGCATATAAGCATTTTAATTACACAGTATTATTTAAACAAAACTAATGTTTAATTGAAATTAATTATAAAAGGCAAGCGTGCATAAGAAAGGTGAACACACAGATGGAAAAAAAACTTGAAAAGGCACAATGGTTAATCTATTTCAGACACAGGGAAAATGGCTTAGAATTATAGGCCATTGATAAAATGGGATTCTTTCTAATTTATGTATCTTTTTCCTCACATTTAAATCGCCGAGTATATGGTTTATCTGCATTGATGTTAGCAGTTCATGAACATCTGCTATGAAAGCCACAAAGACCATGTCGGCAGAGTCATTTTTGGCCCATTGAGCAACACGTGCACAGAGGTCTTTAATTCTCTGTAATGTAGCAGCTTTTCCATGGGCAGGGTTCTCTCTGTGTTGTAGGTATGACTGTAGGCATTGTCCAGTTGGCAGAAAATAAGAATTGCCTATTAACACATGGTGAAAGACTAAATATTAACAATGTTAGAGAGGATGAACACCTGTGGTGTCAATTATTATCCACAACTGCCTGAAATCCACCAAATCTTACTTAGTTATTGGTTAAGAGGCCAAGCTCTGAAGTCAGTCTGACTGGATTCAAATCCCAGCTCTCCCACTTACTTACTATGTAACTCCAAACAATGTACTTACTTTTCTAAGCCACACTTTCCTCATCTATAAACTGGGGGTGATAATTCTTATGAGGATCAAATTAGGTTTTACACGAAGCTTGCCTAGCACAGTTCTTGGCACTTAGTGTTCTCTAAAAGTTCACTATTATTCAGTGTTAAATACAACAGAATGACTGTTATATACTGTATTAGTTTGCTAGGGCTGCCATAATAAAATACCAGACTGGAACACAAACAACAGAAATTTGTTTTCTCCCCATTATTTTTATTTATTTATTTAGCTTTTTGTTTTGTTTTGTTTATTTTTTGAGACAGAGTCTCACTCTGTTGCCCAGGTTGGAGTGCACAGGCATGATCTCAGCTCACTGCAACCTCTGCCTCAGTTCAAATGATTCTCGTGCCTCAGCCTCCTGAGTAGCTGGAACTATAGGCATGCGCCACCACGCCCCAGCTAATTTTTATATTTTTAGTAGAGATGGGGTTTCGCCATGTTACCCAGGCTGGTCTCAAACTCCTGACCTCAAGTGATCTGCCGGCCTCGGCCTCCCAAAGTGTTGGTGATTATAGGCGTAAGCCACCATGCCCAGCCCCTCTCCCCATTCTTGACATTAAAAGTCCAAGACCAAAGTGTCAGCAAGTTTGGTTTCTTCTGAGGCCTCCCTCCTTGGCTTGCAGATGGTCATCTTTTATCTCTGTCTTCAAATGGCCCTTCCTCTGTGCCTGCACACAACCCTGGCATCTCTCTGTGTGTCCAAATGTCCTCTTACCAGGACACCAGTCAGACTGGATTAGAGCTCACACAAAAGGCCTCCTTTTTTTTTTTTTTTTTTTAACTGAACACTTTAAAAGCCCTATCTCACACAGTCACATGCTGAGATGTTAGGGCTTCAACATATGAATTTGGGGAGGATGGGGGGACACAATTCAGTCGGTAACACATAGCTTTTCTCATTCCAAGCAAAACCACTCCACACAATAAGAAAATCTGAAATAATTTTGGGAAAGAGCCTCAGTTCTCTAGTAATACTTCTCTGCTTTCTAACACAGAGAGAACTTATTTAAGCTCATTTAACTTTGGGAGGATAGACAGAAAGATGGATAAATAGATATAGAGAAACATAGAAACACATAGATTACATATTATATCTTGGATACAGACAGACACCAATCACACTTCGTATAAGAGCTCTTTGAGTGCATAAGCACTCCGCCAAAAAAGCATCATAATCATCAATAAAAATAAATGATTTACTAGAAATATACAAAGCAGTTATGTTCTCCAAGCACAAGAGTTACATTGCACAAGCAGTTATTTTCTCCTTAGATCACAAGTTCATTAAAGAAAAGAACCATGACAGGTTACTAAAAATTTACAAACAGATCAGCATAAAAACTGAACCCAAATGCTTTTAATATCTTTGATGCTGTTACAGTTCATTTTTTTCTATATTGTTTTAATAGGTAATTATGGCTGCAACTATAAAAGCACATGCAATTAATGTAGTAATCATGGTATCCAAATTATGGTGACCACAGTAAAAAAAATTACTCTAAATGTCACTGGTCACATCACCATTATTTAGCGATGCAGACCCACAAAGCATTTCAAACAAGCATATAAACTAGACGCTAATACAAGTTATGAATATCATTTATCATTTTTAAATGTTATGAATATCAGTGGACCAGTGACAGGAAATACCTTGGTCAGTATATACTACTCAAAAGACTATCCATATAGCTATCAGTCAAAAACATCTCCATGGGACAAGGCCAGACTCTAGTTAGCCTCCAAGAATCTGGGGATGGAGGCAATGTCTTTTGAAAAACTGAAGCACGAACCTACAGAAATACATATAACACGTAGCTTAAATGAGGAAACACATGAAGGGCTTTAAACACTCTGAAACACTTCATAAATCTAAGGTGGCCTTTTTAAGATTATCCTATTCTACTTATTCAAAGGAACTAATGTTGGTTCAACCAAACAGTCCTTTTCAAACAGATAAGCAGACAAAAGAAACTTGATTAACTAAAATGAAAAATGGAATCAAATATATGAGAAAAGGGCCAACATTTTATATACAGTAGTTAAGCTAATTTTTTTTTTTTTTTTTTGAGACAGGATCTCAACTGTGTCACCCAGGCTTGAGGGCAGTGGCACCATCTCAGCTCACTGCAGCCTTGACTTCCAGGCTCAAGAGATCCTCCTACCTCAACCTCCCTAGGAGATTGGACTACAGGAGTGTGTCACCACACCCAGCTAATTATTTTTTTGTAGAAACAGGGTCTTGCCATGTTGCCCAGGCTGATCTTGAACTCCTGGGCTCAAGCGATCCTCCCATCTCACCCTCCTAAAGTGCTGGGATTACAGGCATGAGCCAACTGCATCTAGCCTAAAGTAACTTCTAAACATTGATCATAATCTGATTATTTCCTCTTTTTCCCCTGCTGACAAGGCTATCTGGATAGAGGAAGCACTGCCTCATAAAAAAAAATCCCTGTGTTATGCCACTTTAAGTTTTATAATGGCAACAGCAAATTCTATACAGAGCTTTTAAAGGATACATATTGTAGAAACTATATTACTTAACAACAAAAACACACAAAAAAAGATATCATGTAATTACCTCATTCTATATAAATGATCAAAATTTTTGCCATTGTTAGTAAAATAAACCAATCCAGTGTAAAAAATAATGGCTATACTAGTCTTAAATGTCTTACATCAAGCATCAGATTTTAAATCGATTCTTTTACCTGATTATATACATAGAGAAATATCCTAAATAGAAATATCCAACATGATCACAATCAAAATGCACAGCTAATGAATTTGTGATGCAAAATCATACATGAAATATACATCTTTTAACTTCTAATATCAGGATATATTATAAAATATAATGACCCATATTCATAAATATTGATATAATCAATTTTCAAAATATATGTCTAAACATAATACTAATATTCATGCTGTCTGTTAGACATTTCCAAATGCCCAAGGTAAGATGACTTGTTAATATTTCATAATCTATGCTTCAGCATTCATTAAACAATGAATTTAATCTGGCATGATGAAATAATGCAATTTATGGGAATGCACTGGAAGGGAAGGAACTGTTAAGATAGCGTTCCGAAAATGAATGGAAATTTAAATAACAAAACCTTTCAAAACATATACAGATACTCCTATCCAAAACAAGTATAATATAGAAGTTAGCTTGCAGTGTTAAAACATTAGGAAATGGAAAAGTAGCTACTCATTGGGCATAATGAATGTGAAATTAGAAAAGACTGAAATTGGTACTTTAATAGTGTTTGTGCTATTTTTAAAAGGTCACTTATAATATGCCATCATTAAATAGTTTCAGGTCTTATTTTCATCTGATTACCAAATGAGTTTTTCTACTTTATATATACTAGTTTAAAATAATGGCATTATTTTTACTCTGATTGAATTTAGATTTTTAACAAAATTATCACCACCATAAAACTAAATATTTTACAGTAGCAACTATCCTACGATTTCTAAATCCATTTTAAAAAATCAAATTGGAATACAAGAACGCAACGTTTTATCATCACGAAGCAGCTACTACAACCTCCAATAATCAATGTTTTGTCTCCCCCTTCTGGACTACACAATTATAAAAAGGAGAGAAAAGGAAAAGTAAGATTTAATCTTTTTTCACAGAACATATTCAAATAATTGGCCTGACACAAGTGTAATACTACATGAAGTAATTATTAAGATACTATTCTATAAATAAACTAATAAAACTTCAATTTATTAATGTAGTAGCAGCTTAACAGCCCACAAAGCATGCTGCCACACTTTATGGTATTTTAGGTATATTACTATTATTAGGTAGCTTATAGTAAGTAATACATCGATAACATTTTAAATTTATTATTTTAAGCCTGATCATATGTTTATACTTTTTTTTTTTGAGACAGAGTCGCACTCTGTCGCCCAGGCTGGGGTGCAGTGGCGCGATCTCGGCTCACTGCAACCTCTGCCTCCCGGGTTCAAGCAATTCTCCTGCCTCAGTCTCCCTTATTACAGGGGCCTGCCACCAGACCCAGCTAATTTTTGTATTTTTAGTAGAGATGATGTTTCACCATGTTGGCCAGGCTGGTCTTGAATTCCTGACCTCAAGTGATCCGCCCACCTCGGCCTCCCAAAGTGCTGGGGTTACAAGCGTGAGCCACCTCTCCCAGCCATGTTTATATTTTTAACAGAAACTTATTCTCAGTATTAATTTCATCATCAGCCTGGGAGAGGGCGGGGTTGGGGGTGGGTGTTCATTTGGCTCTGTTTTGAGAAAACTCTTACAATAGTCATTAAATTAGTGCTCATGATTCCCATGCTCCATTAGGGCAAAGAAGCATGCATTTGTATCTGACCTTCACTGTCATGGGCTTGTTTTTTTTTGACTGAGATTATTAGGAACATTGCAAAAGGTACAAATATGACCTCTTAATTTTATGTCAGATGGTTTATCTGGTAAATGATACTACAGGCCACCAAAATGATTCATTTTTCTCTATCTTGGTCCACTGAATCATCTACAAGTATACTTGGCCTTCAATAGCTAGTAAAGATATTCAGGCTTCAGCTTTTAAGCAGGTAAATGTTATCAGAATGATCAGCAACATAGTCTCAGCAGCAATATACAGAGAGTACATTTAAAATGGTAAAAGCAGTAGTTTGAAACAGAGAACCAAATTATAAAATTACACTGCTAATGCTGTAAGAGCTAAATAAATGTTCTTGCATGGTGATACCTTTACTCCTGCTATTGTGATTCTAGTAATTTCTCCCTGATTAACATATCTAACTGAACTCAATCTTCTTTTACTCCAAACTTGGTCTTGTTCCTGACTACTCTATGAATGCTCAAGTCATTTTGGTCACCCATGCTTGAAATTTCAGTCATTATTGATTCATACATCTCTTCTGCCCTTTTAAAATCATTTGCTCAGGCTGGGATATTTTACTTCCACAGTCTCTCTCATCTAAACCCTCCATTTAGTTCCTACTAACCACATTCCAGTTCAGCATCCTTATTACTAAACTAGAGCAACAACCCCCAGCTTGATCTCCACGCCCTTATATCTAACCTCTCCAATTTTCACTGCTACATTTATCTTCCCCAAATACACCTTGGATTTTGTTGTTTCACGGCTCAAACCCTTCCAGAGCTCTTGGCTGGCTATTAAAGTGACAATTCCTCAACATATCTCTCCTAAAATGACCTGAACCTACCTTTCCGAATTAACAACCCACTAACTATGCTTAACATATGTTTTTAGTCACCCTAACTCTTGGAATTAAACACCCCCATACTTTCCCTTGTTCACCCCACTCCACACACAGTGGCCTCTGCTATTCCTTCAGATACTCCAAGCACACTCCTGCCTCAAGGGCTTCGTATTTGACGTTCTCTCTTCCCTAGATATTTGCATGGCTCTTCTCATTTTCATTCAGGTCTCCGTTCAAATGTCATTTGCCCAAAGAGCTCACCTATCTAAAATACCACAGCCTGATCACTCTCTGCTTTCTCGTCTTTTTTTTTTTCTTAATAGCGCTTACCTGTCATTATATTTGATATGTGTCATATTGTCTGTTTCCCCATCTTTTTTTTTTTTTTTTTTTTTTTTTTTTGAGACGGAGTCTGGCTCTGTCGCCCAGGCTGGAGTGCAGTGGCCCGATCTCGGCTCACTGCAAGCTCCGCCTCCCGGGTTTACGCCATTCTCCCGCCTCAGCCTCCGGAGTAGCTGGGACTACAGGCGCCTGTCACCGCGCCTGGCTAGTTTTTTGTATTTTTTAGTAGAGACGGGGTTTCACCGTATTAGCCAGGATGGTCTCGATCTCCTGACCTTGCGATCTGCCTGTCTCGGCCTCCCAAAGTGCTGGGATTGCAGGCTTGAGCCACCGCGCCCGGCCTATTTCCCCATCTTGAATGTAAGTTCCATGAAGACATTATCTGTATAGTTCATCATTCTAGCACCTAGAATAATTCCTGGCACTAGTAAGTACCCAGTAACTTTGTGTTCAAGAAAGGAATGAAACTGAGTCCAGAGGGGTTTACAAGGTCACAGGGAATGAATGGGTAGTGAATCAGGATTCACACTCAGGCTCTTCTGAGGCTGAGACAAATGCTTTCCCCAAAAGCCGTTGCTGCTGCCAACTTATTAAATTACCTCTTATTTAACATTATAAGGTCTGGTCATTACAATGCTTGCTATTTTCCAACTATCATATGTAATCATATCAATTCTTACTTTTTGTCACAGAAGAATGCTTATTTTTCTACCTGTGGATAAATTATTCCTGGCTTGCAATGAAATCAAATCAGTCATATTAGCTGTTTTCTAAATCTGTTTCATGCATTGTTACTAAATAATAAAAACAATTTATTTTGCTTCACAAAATTCTGCAACACTTATTTAGAACTAGAAGCCATTGAAAAAAGTAATTCAGTTCTATCTCTACCCTACTCCAAATTCTTTGCTATTTCTAGAGATCTACAGAAAGATATTTTAGCATTTCCCATCAGACAGTATCTATACCAAATCCTCAACTATTTTATTAAATTTTTAAAATAATCTTGTCAATATTAACTTGAGATCATATATGATTTTACTTTTTTCCTCAAAGCCCAGCAATAATCCACATCACATAACAAATAGCTTCCAATAAACAGGCAAAACATTCTCCTTCCAGCATCTAGCTGAATCCTTCCCACCATTCTTGACCCAGAATAAATCCCATTTTTCCCTTTAAATCTTCAAATAGCAAACATCTTGAACATTTAACAACAACAAAAAAGGCAGCTCATAGTCTTATCTCATCTTACCATGTAGTGTTTATGTTTTATGTCTTTCATATCAAGCATTTTGTAGAATTCAAGACATTTAACAAAAATGTAATTCAGACCTACTATTTGCAAGATTCTTTACATGTTAAATATATTAAACATAAACAATATACTTCAAAAATATCACAAATTTAGTATTATTCTCTTCATTTTATCAATGAAAAGACTGAGATTCAGAGAAGTAAATTATCCAAGGTCACACATCTAGTATACAGCAGGGACAGAATCTGAAACCAGGTCCATTTGCCTCTGAACCCATGATTGCTACCAAAATTTGCCTTCCTTCATAGAGTCTGTATTGTGGATATACAAAGACTCATAGTATGTGAGAGAGTATTATTCAAGGATATAAATTACTACAGGCATAAAGTAAAATAGGAGTATTCTAAAAGCCCTTAAGGAATATATGAAGAAATAGGAACCATAAGATAAAGTTAAGAGTGACTCCCTAAGAGTTAAAAATAAAGTGCTATAGGAGTTCAGATATATTACTTTATGTGGAAATGGGAGGGCGGATCAAGATCAAGATAGGCTTCATGGAATAGCTGTGGAGGACAGCTAGAATGTTGACAAAGGAAAGAAAACATTCCATACCAAAAAGATCCCTTGAGCAAAGTCAGAAGCAATACTGCCTGAGGCTAAGGGGGTGGTTTTGTTCAGGTAACAGGCAGTTTCCCAGTTTGACTTTTAAAGTACAATTCATATAGAATAGTGAAAAGTAAAGACTGATGGTAGCTCAAGACCAGAAGGGCCTTCAATGCCTCCATTTCTGCTTCTAATCAACATTGGATAGACAAAGGCAAAACAGGCCTATGCTGACCTCCTAGTTCACTACATATTCCATCTGTCGGATTTCAATCTGGCTTTCATATCACTCATTTTTGGACCAATGTGTGTAATCTCTGGGCAACTGCAATACTTAAAGTGATTATTCTAGAATTTCTTTTTGAAACACCTCTATAAATTTCCTCCCTGCCCTTTGTATCAACGAATAAATCTCTCCATCTGTTGAAGATTAATGAGATCGTGATGCAAAAGCCCTTTTGTACCTGATTTTCACCAGTGATCTTACATATTGTTTTCTTATTCCCTTTAGTTGCAGAAAACAAAATAAAACAAAAAATTTTTCTTCCTTAAGACAACCGTCCCATCTAAACTCTAGAACAAACCCCTAATCATTTCCTCTAGAAGCTAATTCCTATAGTTTCTTCCCTTTATAGCAGGATTTGCAAACTCAAATGTGAGGCGGTCCCAGATAAGACAATGGGTATGAAATAGTTTACACTATGGATCAAAACACGTAACTCATTATACTGTTTTTCAAAACACTCTGGGAAACATATACATATGTGTATATACATATATATATATATACACACCACATATAGCCTGCTGGTCTGCCATTGTGCAACCTTTACTATATTGCATCTTCATGTCCTATCTTTATTCTGTTTACCTGTCTGTCTTCCCCATTAGACCTAGTTTCTTGAACGCAGAAGCTATGTTCATTGTGGAAAAAGAACATATAAATGATTTATTATAATAAAATATGTTAAATATAACAATTGAGCTATAAACATGGTGCTATGGGAAGGAAGGAGTTATCTAGAACAGCTTTGTCTAAGATTGACAGGAACTTAATCTTGATGGATATTTAGGAGCTTGGTGGACACACTAAAGAAGAAAACGGCATTCCAGCTCAAAAAAATACAACATGTTTGATTTAAAGGTATGAAAGAATAAGGTATGAAGGAATTGCCAAGTGTTCCTATACAGATAGAAGGCAGGCACCAGTAAGAATGACGCTGGAGATGAAATTAGAGAAGCAGGCAGGGATGAGATCACAAAGGACAACAGGGAGCCATTTGAAGGTTTTGAGGAGCGAAATACAGTAGTCCGTCTTTATCCACAGGAGGTATGCTCCAAGACACCCAGTAGATGCCTAAAACTGTGGATAGTTTTGAAACTCTATATGTAGTATGTTTTGTCCTATGCATATAAACCTATAACATTTAATTTATAAATTAGGCACAGTAAGAAATTAACAATAGCTAATAAAATAGAACAATTATAACAATATACTATAATGAATTACGTGGGCTGGACGTGGTGGCTCACGCCTATAATCGCAGCACTTTAAGAGGCAAAGGCAGGTGGATCGCTTGAGCTCAGGACTTCGAGACCAGCCTGGGCAACATGGCAAAACCCCAACTCTACAAAAAAAATACAAAAATTCGCTGGGCATGGTGGAGCACACCAGTAGTGCCAGCTATTCTGGAGGCTAAGGTGGGAGGATCACTTGAGCACGGGAGATCAAGAATGCAGTGAGCCAAGATCGTGCCACTGCACTCTAGCCTGGGCAACAGAGTGAGACCCTTTCTCAAAAAAAAAAAAAAATTATGTGAACATGGTCTCTCTCAAAATGTATTATTGTGCTGCACCTCAGGTAACTGAAACAGAAAATGAAACTGCAGATAAGAGGGTACTGCTGGAGCAAGATCTCTGTAACAGTGTAGAACATGCATGGGTGAGAGACTGAAGACAAGGAGACTGCTTGGTAGGCTACAGCAATCACATGGGTGTTAAATGATGACAGTCTGAACTAAGGAAGTTAACAGTGTGGGTGATGAGGGGAGAGAGCTGGTACCAAGACTAGAAATACAAGCTGCTTCCAGCCCATATTAAAATAAGCTAAAAATCTCGTTATCTCCCCAAACTCGTTATTTAACCCCACCTAGCCTCCAGTTTAATACAAGTTCTCACTGACTCCCTCAAAAATCTCCTAGGTAGCTTCCCGAATAAGTCTCTCTATCAGAATCCAGTACTTCTTAAAGTGTGAAGTATACTTCTCAGACTACCTTAACAGAATCTCTGGAGGTGCTAGATAAAAATGCAAATTTCTTGGCCATATCCCAGGCCACCTGAATCACAGTCTTCTTGGAGCAGGACAAAATTTGCATTTTTATGTACTTTCCAGTTTGAGAACCATTAGCCTAATCCAGCCTATGCACCTATCGAATTTATTTTTCTTAAACACTGCTTCCATCATGTTACCTCCTTGCTCAAACTAATTTATAATTTGCTGCCTGGACTTCAAGACCCTCTTTCAACTTGATTTTTTACTCTTTCCAATATACATTCTTTGTTTCAAAAAAGTCAACCTCATCTCTCACTTCCCTCTTCTCTGCCTCCACACACATGGTTTGGTTCTCTTTCCAGGCCTTTGCATTTAATATTACTTCCAGAATCTCAGAGCTTCTCCATAGTCTCTCCTCCCTAGCCAAACCCCAGGCAGCATAACTAACTATTCCCTGAAAGCCCAATTTAAGTGCAGAAATTTACACAGATTTTTCTCTAATTACTCCAACCTTACTTCTCTCTCCTACTTATGAATTCCTATTACATTTATAGTCAGCATGCACAATTTAAGGTTTGATTATTTCAACACATATCAACTAGGTCCTATCTCATTCTTATTTTCCAGTCATCAGTGCACCTAGAATAATTCTTGGCATACAATGAGCACTAAATAAATATTCGATTTTTGAAATTATCCTGAAAGGATGATGGCTTTTCCCCCTAGATGTCTTGTGAATTTAAAAAAAAGTAAGATAATGAAAAGAAGGAATCAATTTTTAAAAGCAAAACAAATACTTCACTATTCTAGATACCTCAGTACTCAGTGATGTTAAAGATAATGTTTCCTACCACCTTGTTATCTAGAGAGTGCTTAGTCATGAAGATAAGGTAATTACAAACAGCTCTCAATCACAATACGGGCCACTTTGGGCGTGTTATGTAATAGTGTATCATGTAATTATAGCACTGAAATATAGTGCCTTGAATATAAAACCTTTAAATGACAGCCACGGAAAGAACCTTAAAAGATAATTTGAGCTAATCATTTCAATTTATCCATTTAATAATTGAGCCCCAGAGAAATTACATGACTTGCCCAAAGTAGCAAAGCTGATTAGTAGCATCCAACAAAGACAAGCATCCAGGCCTCCCGACTCTATGTGCTCAGTGATACTGAAATCAAAGTGACATATTTTAAAAAGAATTCCTGTTAGCATAAACCAACATTTTAGGATTCTCCTCCTGATAAAATTGAGGTAAAACATACAATTTCATCAGAATCATAAAGACTGACACAGGCATACTTCAAAAAAAAAAAAAAAAAGGTGAAAACTTCTAAGATAAAATATACAAGCATATTCTAGTTCTAAAACATCTCCCAAAACCACAAAAAAAATACTTGCCCAGGCTAAATTTTAATCACCTGATCATAATATTCATCTCACTGCTTTGGCAAAATATATACCAAAAGAACCAAACATATAAAATACTACAAGCAAAAATCACAATTTACAAAACCACAGATTTGTATCTCAGGGTAAAACACATCTTTTGTACTCACCGTCACTTTACTTCCAACTATCTGCATGCAGTGGTCAACGAAGAGTGGTTATGGTGTAAAAAAAAACAAACAGCAACAATATTAGTAGTCAGAAGCTTTTCACAGAGGTTAAGTGTTTAGTAAATTAGTAAATAGCTAACCCTATTTATATTTTTGATACTTCAGATATACAGGCTAAAATAGATATATCAATATTAATTTCTACTATGTTTCAAAACTGTGTAAAGTCTACAGAATAAGGATTCTCAAATAAGTGATAATTACTATTTGAGGATTTTTTAAATGTACTATATAATGGGCTTCTCATATAGTATAATCTAAACATCAAGTTATGCAAGGTTAAGTGTAATCAGGCATCAGATTTTTTTACCAGCTCATAGCCCCTGAAAAAATTATCAATAGAAAATTGTTTTGTTTTTTTTTTTCCAATGTTGCCTTTTCTTTTCTTTCCTTCTTATGGCAGGTATACTATCAAGGTTGAAATAGTACAACTTCTTATGGCAGGTATACTATTAAAGTATTTTAGAATATAAATGTTACATTTAAAGTCATGCATTAAGTTCAGACGTAAACTTTAGGTTGAAAACAAGTATTTTTTATTGTTATGAATTCAAGGTGTATAATACTGTATTATACTTGAAAATTATAAAAAACATTGCTTATTATTCTAGTTTTCTGGGTAATTCTAGCATTTCTATTATAAGATCAGAATTTTCTACATAACGTGAAGACAAAGAAGCATTTTACATCTAAACATGCACATGTTCAGAAGGAGGAAATAGTTCAAAAACTGCAGCTCTAATTGAGCTTTCCTAATGGATAAGTGATAAAAGAATTTCTGAGAGGCAGAATTGTGTTTAAGAAAGCAGGAAGTAAACTCATAGTCCTAAACATAATTTTATGCAAAAATCCAAATATAAATCAAATCACTGTTATCAGATTCCCACTTGAATATCAAGCAGTGTCCAAAAAACAGCTAAGCCACAATACAAAACCATTAATCCGATAGCAGTTATTATCAAAATGTGTTCTATTTTTCAGCTAGTGCTTTAGAAATAAAAATCAAATTTAATTAAAACCCCAGTAAGAATCCTATGCTGAACAGGATATCATAAAATACAAAAAGATAATGACAGTTTCCAAGAAAATTATTTCAGAAGAATCCATGAATCTCAGAATAGAGAAGCAGCTTTCTTAAATATTCATTCAGTAGACTATTTACAAGCAGTGATTATTTAGTTGAATAAAAGCCTCTTTGGTGCCATTAACAGTCTTCTGAATTAAAAGATATGCTATTGACCTAAATTATTTCCTCCCACCAAAAAGACAGAGGTCGTATTTGTCCCTTGTTTATTTAGCACAGACATGAGACTAAAAAAAGATTGTGAGCCTGCGTTAACAATTAAAGCAGGTCTATACTCAGTGAAACAACCAGAATATGGCCCATTTAATGATTCATTTTCGCTGCAAAATAACTTCATTTAGCTAAAGCATAAACAGCAATAGATAAGATTTAGTACCCAACAGAAGCTAAGAGAAAATATTTTGGCCATGTCTGGGTTCAACTGTTTGATCATATCCAGACCATACCTGGAAAAGACCTGAAAGAGTATCTGATAATGACAAAAGCAAAACCATAATACATGTATACACATAGACATATAAGTATACTGCAACTTTTAACTACTCATTATACAGGTCAGTCTAACAAATCTGCAGGTGTAGCTGGCATCACTATTTTAAATTATTTCCTACTGAGATTAAAAAAAAAAATGTTGCCTCTCAATGGTTCACATGTCTCAAAAAATATAACTTTACATATTTTAAAATTTCAAAGATTACGATTTAAATTCAAAATAAACTAGTCTCTTGATATTCTAGGAATGACACACTGGCATTTGACAAACTAATGTTGGGACTTCGGTGGATAACTTTTCCTCATAAACGTCTATATGTGCTGTGAAGTGCCTGTGAGATCCCTTCTAAATTACCAACATATTGTTTCAGGATTACCAATCAGTAGGACAACTTTTGCAATATTAACAAAGCTTGGTTTTCCATTTTTTGAAAACATATGCTGGTGTTTTGAAAATATAGACTCTTCCAGGTTATTTGTGGTCAAATTATCTACATGTACCTATTACCCTAGGTCAGGTCCATAACTATGCTTCCTACAATGAACAATGGACACTAAAATGCAGAAAGGAGGTTCTTCTCCATCCCTCTATTTAAAGGTCATTCATCATGGACAGAGTTACTCAAATTTTTTCCTTTAACATTCACACAATTTAACATTCTCTATTATGGGACTTTAAGAAGAAAAAACTAAGCAATAGTTTTTATTATTATCTTATGGTTTCCTTTAGAGTCTCCTTTTCCATGCTAATTTTAGCGAAGTTAATTACACTACAAAAGACTCTTGTTTGCTTTAGAAACAAGTCTTGACGACATATTGGTGTATAGCTTCATTTTACTTTTATGTCCTTACTCAGGAACCCAGGAGCATGATAGATATTTCTATCTAAAATTTGGTTTTAGATTCCATACAAAATGACTAATGCAGGTGTTAAAAGGGAAAAATGTACAATTTATGTTAAAATTTAACTACAATTCTCACATGTTTTACATGTGACTATAAAACATTTTTCCATCAGGGACTCTAGCTCTTAACTTTGTTACCTCAAAATGAAAGCTGTGACTAAGAAAGCATTTTCATAAAGTAGTGGTAACTATCATGTCTACTCTAAACGTAAACTTTAGTGTTGTGATAATGAAAAGGTCAAAAGATTATTGTTTGTCACTGAAGGCCAACGCTCTCACCTTCAAAAGGAAATTACATAAATAATTTTTGTGGTTTTAATGATAGAAAACACAGTACTAATTAATGTCTTTCCAAGGTGAGAAAGCTCCAAAACATGCTTGTCAACAGGCTTTCTTCCATCATAATATCTGGGCCATGAAAAATATTAGCAAAAAAATGTATACTCCTAGAAATCTTATCAAAGTCCTGTGCATATTTCAGGTACTCATATGTACACTGAATGAAACAAATAAAGGCCATTAAGTAGTTCTGATTTTGAGGCTAATGCCTTAAACATAGAATTTTCATGTCTTTTGAGAAACACTGAATTTCCATCTTTTGAATAATGCAATTCAAATGAGCTCATCTAATATTTATCCAATTTTTTGCATTTTAATCTGAAAAATGAGTATATAACTTGAAGTGTGCATTTCTTTGGTCACTTGAAGAGGAAATAATATGAGAATAAATGAAAACAAGTTCTGCACAGAAATCAAGTAATAATCAAAAGGTCAAGGAATAAGAGTTTCATATAATCATTATATTCAGTCCCACTTACACAAACAACAACAAATGAGTCACAGACTCTAACAAAATCTTATCATTAAAACCACCACATGATTATTCATATATTATTATCTGTACTTTGCACTCAGATTCAGACATATAGATTTACTAGTGTATCAGCCTTTAGGTATTTGAAAAATAACACTGAATGTACATCCTGCATTTCCTAAAGCATTTTACCGTGAACAATAACTTGAGTGCAAAAATGAGAAGAGATTCATCAGAATTTCAAAGTAAAACCCTATGCATCACCTAATTCTATTGAAAACGACGCTCATGGCAAATTTCACTTATCACTTGAAACATATTTCTGCCCTTGGATACCAGAAGCAAATTAAAAAACATGCTGTTGCTCTGCTATGGTGGAGCTGCAATGTGTTATGTTTAAATAGTTCAGCATTCAGATGTAGCTTGCTTAAAGTACAATATAGAATCAATACAATCGTAGAATTCACGGCAAAATGCATTAGTAATTGCCACTGGAATTGCTGTACTGAAATAGCATTAATAGGATAGCCAAATAACTTTAGAATATATTTTTTCAGCCGGGCGCGGTGGCTCAAGCCTGTAATCCCAGCACTTTGGGAGGCCGAGGCGGGCGGATCACAAGGTCAGGAGATCGAGACCACAGTGAAACCCCGTCTCTACTAAAAATACAAAAAATTAGCCGGGCGCGGTGGCGGGCGCCTGTAGTCCCAGCTACTCAGGAGGCTGAGGCAGGAGAATGGCGTGAACCCAGGAGGCGGAGCTTGCAGTGAGCCGAGATCGCGCCACTGCACTCCAGCCTGGGGGACAGAGCGAGACTCCGTCTCAAAAAAAAAGAATATATTTTTTCAATGAAGACCTGTTTTCTGCAATAGTCAACTTATGAAATTTAAAACGCATGAACTAAATGTGTACGTGTGTGTACACATATATGTATACACACAAAATATCACATACACACACATACAGTGGTTTTATGAACTCTAGGTATTAAAAGCTTTTTCTTTACAGAAATGTAAAAGATGCATTTTACTATTTCAAAAATACAACTTTTTTTTACCCAAAAAAAAAAAAAAATCAAAGCTTAAGACTATATTTGGATGTGCATTAGGAAGTGAACAGAGCAAAATACTCCACTAAAACCAAAGTTTCCTATTAATAACAAGTCCTTTCAATGAACTTTACTTTCAAGTCTTGGGACTCACAAACAGATTTGATTAAAGCTCCTATTAGGTGACATCCTTTACTTTAAATGAAGCTATACAATAGCAATTATGAGGCAGCTTACATAGTTTGCATCATATAAAATTAAGAAAAAAGCTAACTGTTAATTAAAAAGTACTGCTCTAAGTTTCATGCAAGTAGACACCAGACATGCAGCTTTAATGTCAACTGAAGCTGTGACTATGCTAAGTTGTGCCTTCTTCAAAATCCGAAATTTTCATCTAACCACATTTGGAGCAGAATATCTGCAAAATGCAGTCAATTTTCAGTATGTACACAAAAGCTCAGGACTGGATTGGATTACCTCAGAGCTTTATATCCTTTGTCTAGCTTATAATAATGGAAGTGTCTCATTTCTAATGATGAATAGTTTAAAAATATATATTTAATACTAAATGTGTAATACATATATAAATTGTTTTCTGAACAGTCTATGGAGTACAATGAGGTAATGTGAAGAGCTGAGGTTTGTTTATTTTTAAGCAGAATGATGCTAAGCTCATTGCTCATTCTGTTGGTGCTAGAAAAATCTCCCTACTTACAGATTTGGCAGTGGCAGAAATATACTGGACAACCATCTCACGTTTGGTGGTAAAATCTTTGTTTCGTAAAGGAGCTTTTTTTTCTTCATTAAGGTTCATGTCCTCCTGTAAGAAATAACATTTACTGTGAGCATTGATAAATTTCCACTTAAGAGCTTCAAAAGTGATTAATAAACATTAATAATTTCTGTGTCTTAAAATACTAATTCATGTGGTGACTAATGTCAAAAATCCCTTTCTGGGATACTCCACTATTATTTTTCACTCTAGATACCACAGTGTTGTGTAAATTGTACCATGTATTTATGGTTCACATCTCTACCTAGCCAACTACTGAGCAGAAAGAAGAAAGTATTTTTAAAACCATTCCACAGAATAAACTGGCAGTTTATAACATAGATATACACAATATCTATGCTAACAAAGCTCTTTATTTATCTTGATAGCAAACACACACACAAAATGCTGTTTGGCATATGCTCCCTTAGGATCGCTATTATCTGAGAAAGCAAATATAATTTGCAAATTGGCAGGGTCTATATATCTATAATATGTCACTGAAGAAAGTTCACAAGAAGTTGTTGAATTTGGAAAAGAAAAAAAGCAGAAACTGCTGTATTGCGGTAATAAATGTCACTCATTAGAGGGAAAAGTATTCAGTTACAAGAACACATTGTTTTGAGGTTCAATAAACTTTAATTCAATTGGAAATCTACCTTTATTTTGTGATATATACATTTATAACACTTTGACTAGACACATTGTTTTTGTTCATTTTGAAATTCATAGTAATCCTTGTGACATATGAACACACGCTTGACAGGGTCACAAAACCAAGTTGGAAATGATTGTGCTTCAAAATGCAACACCAAATGAAAAGTCAACCTACAGAATGGGTGAAAATGTTTACAAATCATATGTCTGATATAGATGTGTACCCAGATATACAAAGAACGTTTACAACTCAATAATAAAAAGACAAAAGTCCAACAACAAATGAGCAAAACACTTGAATAGACATTTCTCTAAAGAAGATATACAGGCCGGGCGCAGTGGCTCACGCCTGTAATCCCAACACTATGGGAGGCTAAGGCAGGTGGATCACGAGGTCAGGAGATCAAGACCATCCTGGCTAACATGGTGAAACTCCATCTCTACTAAAAATACAAAAAATTAGCCAGGTGTGGTGGCGAACACCTGTAGTCCCAGCTACTCCGGAGGCTGAGACAGGAGAATGGCATGAACCCAAGAGGTGGAGCTTGCAGTGAGCCAAGATGGCACCACTGCACTCCAGCCTGGCAAAAAAAAAAAAAAGAAGAAGAAGAAGAAGAAAAAAAGAAGATATACAAATGGCCAATAAGCACAGGAAAAGATATTCAACATCATTAGTCAGTAGGGAAATGTGAATCAAAACCACAATGAGATACTACTTCACTTTTACTAGGATAGCTAGAAAAAAAGAGGAAAATAATAAATGTTGGCAATGAATTGAAGAAAGTGGAACCTTCACACATTGCTGGTGGGAAAGAGAAATGATACAACCACTTTGGAAAACAGTCTGGCAGTTCCTCCAAAAGTTAAACAGATTTATCTACCATATGACCCAGTTTACATACCTAAGCAAAATGAAAACATATGTCTATACAAAAACTTGCACACGAATGTTCATAGCATCATTATTGATAATAGCCAAGGAGTAGAAACAATCCAAACATCCATCAATGGATGAATGGATAAACAAAATGTGGCATATCATACAATGAAATATTACTCAGCTCTAAAAAGGAATGAAGTGCTGATACATGCTGTAATCTGGATGAATCTTGAAATCACATTATGCTAAGTGAAATAAGCATTATAAAAGACCACATATTCTATGATTCTGTTCATATTAAATGTCCAAAATAGGCAAATTTATAGGGACGAAAAATAAATTAGATGTTGCCAGGGCCAGGGGAGAAGAGGACGGAGTTTGGATTATGACTGATTATGGGTATGGTATTTCCTTATGGGGTGAAACAACTGTTCTAAAAGTTGTTGTGATAGTTTCACACTCTTTGAATATACAAAAAAAAAAAAACTATGAATTTGGCCATACACAGTGACTCACGCTTATAATCCTAGCACTTTGGGAGGCCCAAGAAGGAAGATCACTTGAGCCCAGGAGTTTGAGACCAGCCTGGGCAACATGGCAAGACCTCGCTTCTACAAAAACTTTTTAAAACTTAGCTGAACATGGTGGTGTGCGCCTGCAGTCCCAGCTACTTGGTAGACTGAGGCAGGAGGGTCGCTTGAGGCCAGGAGGTGGAGGTTGCAGTGAGCTGTGTTCCTGCCACTTGCACTCCAGCCTGGAAATCAGAGCAAGACCCTGTCTCGAAAGAAAGAGAAAGAGAGAGAGAGAGAGAGAGAGAGAGAATAAAGAAGCACATTGTAAAAGGGTGAATTTTATAGTATGTGAATCATATCTACATTTTTTAAGGAAAAGAAATCTGTATTTTTATCCCTTTACCCTTACAGAAATTCTGAGCATTCTATTTTTTTAATAAAGTAAACTAATTGGCAAAGAACAGTATCAGTTACTTTTTATTATTATTATTTTTTTTGAGACGGAGTCTCGCTCTGTCGCCTAGGCTGGAGTGCAGTGGCGCGATCTCCACTCACCGCAAGCTCTGCCCCGCGGGTTCATGCTATTCTCCTGCCTCAGCCTCCCGAGTAGCTGGGACTACAGGCACCTGCCACCATGCCCGGTTAATTTTTCATATTTTTAGTAGAGGCAGGGTTTCTCCGTGTTAGCCAGGATGGTCTCGATCTCCTGACCTCATGATCCGCCCACCTCGGCCCCCCAAAGTGCTGGGATTACAGGCGTGAGCCACTGCGCCCGGCATCAAAGTTATTTTTAAAGATGCATATGTGAGAATGTGGAAGACAATCCTCAAAAATAGACAAACTGCATCTATCTATTGAATAGTAACTGTTGACAGCAAAAATCTATATTTGCAACCACTGAAGCAACTCCTATGATGATTCATTCATAGTCAATACTTATAAATTTTGTGTGTATATATATATATATACATCACCTCTCTTCCCAATTACCTGGATCACTGTCTCTATCCCCACTTTTCTATCTAATGTTATTTCTCATTTGGATATTTTATTTGTTAATGACTTACTAGAAGGCAGAAGACATCTTTTTCCTCTCTCTCTCTCATAGGCTCTGGCATTGTTGAATCAAAGTAGAATCATCGAAACTAGGTTGGATAGCACTGACAATGTGGTCCGCAGACGCTCATCTACGATTTGTATCTATTTCCTCTTTTTTTTTTTTTTTTTTTTTTTTTTTGAGGTGGAGACTTGCTCTGTTGCCCAGGCTGGAGTGCAGTGGCCTGATCTTGGCTCACTGCAACCTCCGCTTCCCAAGCTCAAGTGATTCTCCTGCCTCAGCCTCACAAGTAGCTGGGATTACAGGCATGCACCACCACACCCAGCTAATTTTTTTGTATTTTTAGAGACGGGGTTTTGCCATGTTGGCCAGGGTGGTCTCAAACTCCTGGCCTCAAGTGATCCATCCGCCTTGGCCTCCCAAAGTGCTGGGATAACAAGCGTGAGTCACCATGCCCAGCGTATGTATCTATTTCAACTGACAGGGAACTCCCTACCTCCTCAGGCAGCCCCATTCATCTTAGGGTAATTTAATTTTTGCCAGATTTTTCCTTCGATGACTGGACATGAAATATGTACAACAAAATAATGTGTGTTAAGATGGGTGGCATGACCTTTTTTCTTCTCTACTTTTAAAATTTTGAATCACTTATTTACTGAACACATACTACACACCAGAAACTATGCTAGGCTATCTAATCTGGTAGACTGTTTTTACACTCAAATTAAAGATTATTTATAAAGCACTTAGAACAATACCTGACAGTAAATGCTATATATGTTTGTTGAATAAATGATTTATGGTCTAGTAGTAACAAGTAATTCTAACTGAGGCATGTATCGGATTCTTTGAAAACACAGAGGGCAGATGGAAAGGTCAGAGATGTCTTTACCAGGTTGTGAGTCTCAAAGGATGAAAAAATTCTGACTGGAAGGAGGGAGACCAGTCAGGAAACTCTAGTGGTCATGTATCATGTTTTGCTGCCCAACATCACTTGAACATGCCCTCTACAATTTAATACATCCTCACATTGTCAGTCCCACCTGACAAAGGTATAATCTATAAAAACTACATTTGTCAGTCTCCCTTTTAACTAGAGTGCAGGCATGTGGCTTCGTCTCCACCCATAAAATGCATGTATAGGAGGTGTAGATTTAGAAGTGAACTATGTGAGGAAGCAGGCCACAAATAGGCCATCCATTTTGCTGATGCAGTTGGCAACAGAGGTGATGTTGTTACAGAACTGATGGCATTAACTGTGTCTTTTTCTTTAAGACATTTTGATCAAATGGTTCTGGGATAAGAGCTCCTTAATCGGAACTGTATTTCAGTTGTGTGGTTCTGGAAGTTATTCCTATAATGTTATCTGGAGCCTGTTTCTGCAACTCTCTTAATTCAAGAACTACCTAATATCCCCTAAAATTATGTTCTATTTAAACCTGCCAGAGTGGATTTTTCTTATGTTCAATAATTTGGGATGAAGTAATTTAAGTGACTAGAGATAAGAGTCGAACTAAGAAGAAATGTCAGATTGGACAGAAGGAAATTAATTCAAGAGCCACATAAATGTTATTTGAAGACCACATTCCTTCTTCCAGGCTAAAGTACTCAACTTATCTTCATGTAACATGGGTTGGTGTCCACATCTCTCTCTTAAGTACTCTGTGGTTTAACAAATGCAAGGAAGGAAAGAACGTCCACCTCCCTCACCTTGAAATACTTACACCTCTATTAATTCACCCTCTGATTTTATTACCTTACTGGCTAAGTACATCATTCTGCTGACTCATATTGTTTTTGTTTTCATCAAAATCCCTATGTTCTGCTCACATATGCTGGGCTATGTCTCTATTGCCTAAAAAAATTCTGGTTAAATTTCATTCTCCTGTAAATGTGGTTATTATCAATCTGCATCCTCCAAGTAGAATCAACTCTGGAACGCTGACAAGATTAAGTGTCTGTATTTGTATACTTCACAGCCGGGCCTAAGAGTGTGGTAGTGTCACCTTTGGCAGTCTCTAGGTAGAGAGTTTCTGTGCTTCCAGTGACATTTCTACATTACTATGTACCCATTCAGTTTTTAATGGCACACACTGCTGATATCATGCCATCACAGAATTATTTTGTAGGGAGGCAGGCAGGACAATAAGAGCAATGTAAGATTATACACCTCAGAGGAATGTTGTCAGTACTGAGTGTGATCGTGCATGACAAGCCTGGTGTATATTAACTAGCTTTCAAAGAATGCTAGCTATTAGCGTTATCACCTCCCAACCTCAGGCTTTTAACCACTTTTCATCTTACCCCTTATGTTTTAATAATGCTAGGTTGTTTGTAGTTTTGCTACATAAACTGTGTTGTTACACACTCATTATTTCGTTCATGATGTTGTTCTCCCTGACTGAAATGTGGTCATCTTTACCATCCTCTCCATCTGTTAATGCGATCCTTGCCCCCTCCAAATTCACATCTGGTTAAGTATTATACTTCAAGACTATGCTCAACCACTAATTTTTCAGGAAGATTTCTCCTAAAGCACCTGATTTGAAAATAACTACCCTTATCCTATTCTTCCATATTAATTCCTTATGTGTCACTTACATTGAAATTATGTGATAAATCTATCTCCTCTAAACTCGAAGCTGAGAATAGGAACTTACTTATCTTTGTACTCCTAGCAAAAAGCGTAATTCCTGGAACGCAGTAAACGTTTAATAAATATTTGTTGAACCAATGTGATATTTAAGACCTTTTCTTTAAATATATTAACTTGCTTTAGAATCAACAACAGGTTTTTATACTTATAAATTTGCTGCATAGGTTGATTGGAAATGAGTATCATTCATGTTAAGAGACCATAATGACTCATTTTATTCTTATAGAAATAAGATACATATTACTAATTAGGCAGCTAACACTTCCAAATCATTAACTCCAGATCTATAATACAATAATAAAGCTAAATAGAGCAATATTCATAACTCAATATTAACTCTAAACAGCATAATTGAATATGAAACTATTTCTAAACATACTGATTTCCTATGGTATTCAAAACAAAAGCAAGCTTTTAGCATGTTTAACATTTGATATATCTATAATACATGAGAAAGAATGTAGTATTTTGTGGTTTTAAAAAACACTGTTTGAAGTCTAAAGAATGGACCACTTATAATGTTTTTAAAGCCACATTTGTAAATATTAAACCATTTTTTAAGCTTCTCACATGCTGTGATACAATTTCCCATTATGGACAAATTCCTACACTTCAGCAAACATTATATTCTTAAAGTTATTACTGAGAAGCCATATAAGAATAGGATCAAATGAGAAGGTCAAAAGTTGAACCAGCTGCCTATTCATTCATTTGTATTCTCATTCATTCATTCTTCAATTCTCACTCATTAGTCAATTTTCTCCACAATAATCAGAATCATGTTATACTCAAATCCAGTACCTTAGCAATACTTTGTAAACTTAATGATATGTGTTGAGAAGCTTATTTTGAATTTTCTTTCTTTAATAACAACTGACAAAAGGTACCATGGCATTAGAGAAACACTTGGTAAAAGCAGCTGAAAGAATCCATGCAAAACAACATGGCAAAAAGCTGAAGTACATTTCTTTGTCAGCAAATACTGACGTATCAGAAGACACATATAGATCATTACTGAAAATTTGCTAAAGCAAGTATTTAAACAATTAGTGTAGGAGGTTTACTATATAGTTGGATAAAAATATAGCCTTTTTAAAAACATCTCACCTTATAGTATTTGCTAGATTGTTTCTATAATGACATATATAAACTACTCTTATTTGAGTCACCAATAGAACAATTTAACAGACAAAACATATAACCAAAATAAATGATTTATTTAATAAAAAGAGGTTTTGTGGAAAAACTATAAGGGAAGGAGTCCTGAGTCAGGCAAACCCACACGTAAAATTCAAGGCCATTGCAAGAAGTTGAAACTGAAGTACACAGAGTACTACATAGAGTCAAGAAGATTGTTCTTCTTTAAATAAAAGCAAGATATTTCAAATACAATAAAATATTTACAATATTTTGAAATGAAATAGGAAGTTAACATGAAAACCAGAGATATTTCTGGTTATTTCAAGATAAAGTATTTTAAAACTGTCAAAATTAGCCAGGCACAGTGCCATGCCTGTAATCCCAGCACTTCGAGAAGCTAAGACAGGCGGATCACCTGAGATCAGGAGTTCGAGACCAGCCTGGCCAACATGGCAAAACCCCATCTCTACTAAAAATACAAAAATTAGCCAGGCGTGGTGGTGGGCACCTGTAATCCCAGCTACTCAGGAGGCTGAGGCAAGAGAATCTCTTGAACCCAGGAGGCAAAGGTTGCAGTGAGCAGAGATCGCGCAGCTGCACTCCAGCCTAGGTGACAGAGTGAGTCTCCGTCTCAAAAAAAAAAAATACAAAAACAAAAACAAACTTGAAATTTAGCATGAGTTTGGCATTTTTCATTTATGAAAAGAAAAGAAATTCCTTGACATTTTAACAATTAGTAAGAAAGTAACTCCTTTTCAAACCTACTTTACTGGAAAAGCCACAAAGACAGACCCAACTTCCAAGTCTGTCCCAACAGACCCAACTTCCAAGTCAGTCCCCTTCACCCTTGCTTGAATTACTTCCTCTTTCTTCCTGGTGTTAGATGTACTGTCTGGAACAGGCATGAGTACACACACAAACATGAGGATGAGGGTTTACACATTACTAATGTAGAAGAAAAAATGGAAAGAGCTCATCTTCCCAGTGGTATTTGTTGAAGACCCATTTATTAAAGTCCATTTTGAACCCATTTATTTAGAAATGTAAAAATACAATACTCCAGATTAGTTGCAAGAATAACTGGTTGTCGTCAAGTAAGACAGGAATTTACTAGTCATAGTTCAGCAGGAAATCTTTGCTTGATTCATGGATTGGTCTGATAAAAGTTAATCTACAATTTAGTAAGTTGCTAATGGTGTACTTGTTCCATTTGAACCTACAAATCTTTGTCAGATTTATGTTTCAATTACGAGAGAAATTAAACCAAATATCAAAATAAAATGAACTTGGAGCTAAACTTTCTAATTACCGCCTATTTTTAAGCAAGACATAAAAAAGGACATAGTGACACAGTTCTCACTAAAAAGTTATTAATCATGACAGCAAAGACTTTTGTATGATTAAGAAATAAATTCATTTTAAATCATTTTAAAATATTGTTCATGTTTTTCTTGTTTTTACTGTGTATATTTTATAATGTACATATTAATATTAGTACATACAGGCATGTATATAATGTTTAAAATATATTAGGGCTACTTACTCAAACATATATATACACACACACACACACACACACACACACATATATATATATATATATATGTTTTTTTTTTTTTCCTGAGGTGGAAATAAAAGGTTTAGAGACTCTTGGACTAGTCCAGAGGTTGGCAAACTTTCTCTGTAAATTTCCAGACAGTAAATATTTTAGGTTTTGCAGACCATATAGTCTTTGTCTCAACTACTCAACTCTACTATAGCACAAAGAAGCTATAGACAATAGATAAACAAATGGGCGTGGATACATTCAATAAAACTTTATTTGTGGACACTGAAATTCATATAACTTTCACGTGCCCTGAAACAGTCTTTTTTGGGTGACAATTTAAAAATATAAAACCATTCTTAGCAGGCTATACAAAATAAAAACCTTGTGGCAGGGATAGTACCTTTGACATCTTTATGTCTGCTGTACCTAACAAAGTATCTGGCATTCAGTAAAGAGTTGTCAAATAAACTTCACCATGACACAGAAATTTGTGTTTTCTTTTATAACTCCGCCTTATGTTCCAATATATCACCCTTGCCAGAACATAAGCTCCTTGATGGTAGGGATTTTCTTTAGGTTGTTCACTGCTCTCTTCTCAGACCTTAAAACAGTATTGGGCGTATGGAAGGCATGGGACTTTGATGAAACTGTTCTAATTTTGAGAACATTTACGCCAAAAAATAAAGACGGATAATAGAGAAGTAACACTGGGTTTCAGTGTATTTAGGTGGTGTTCTCTGCTTCCATCCCGAGCCCCTGCACAGGGCTAAGTTCCCACAGTAGCCTATTCACAGCTATCCTAGTGCTATGGAAATCATTTACTTACTTTTCTCCCTGAGTAAACGCTGAACTCTCTGAGGGTAAGGGAGGTGCCGCATTCTTTTACACTTCCAACACGTAGCATCCTACCTGGCACATTGCACATATCAACAAACAGTTGCTTAAATACACTCATGCAAATAAATACTAGTAGACTCCTTCGAAACAGAAGAAATATTTTTGAAAGCATTTCTCTGTACAAACCAAGAACAGAGCCAAGTTTTTAAAAAATCATGCTTAGCAATAAAATTAAAAATTGACCCAGATTTAGTTACCTTTAAATCTGTTTACTGGGTAAGTTTTGCTCCTCTTTTATAAGCTCTTCATGGGAGTTTTATAAGAAAATAAAACATGTTGTCTAGAAATGCCTCTGGCATTATCTCAGTCTAATGATATGGAGTAAGGATATTGAAAATGTAAATATAACCTATGGATATTATGCTGTCTAGACAATTTCTGAGAATCTAGTAATTTCTGACAACTATTTCCATGTCTTCTTATAGATTTTAAGACCTAGTTTACCAATAACTTATTTTGTGCTACCTTAACTATTAATTAAAATTACTTATTCTGAGGGCACGAAAAGATTCATCCAAGCTAACTAACTTCTAAAAGACTAGGGTTGGGTGAGAAAGAAACCCATAATAGCAGTCAATGGAGAACAAGGATGCTTGGGTTAATGTACAACACCTGGTGTTCAAACACAACTATTCTCTCTAAATTAATGAAAGGGAAAAGTGAGAGAATAAAAATTAAAAGCTTTGGGATTACTTATGAGAGTTCTAGCAGATGGAATAATTTAGTATTTATTGCATATAACTACTTATCATTAAATTATGACAAAAATGCAAAGTCTATTAATATAAATTACTCAATAGAAAAGAGTGTAAAACATCAAATTTGCATGTATAATCATATATTAAACATTACCTTTAATAAATTAGGTTGAAATTAAATATGGCTAGAGGTTAATCATAAATCATCACTAGCCTCATCTTTTGCATGAGACAAACTATTTAATTACCTATATTAGAACACAGTCCTTACTGATGTATCTATAGGTTGCCAATGTAACCTGAACCTCCACTTGAGAGTTCCTTGTGCTGCTAATAGAAATCAAATTCCAACTTGAACTCCCCAGGGAATTTCTATGGGTTTACGTTTTTAATCTTAAAATGAAAATCTCCCCTCTCCCAACACCCCTCTCCCCAAAAAGAACTCTAATTGCATAATTCAGTCTGGATGAAAACACTATTAAGCATTTAACAGTCCCTAAGCTGTATACTCAATGTACAAAAACCAGCTCAGTTATTCTCAGTAAGCTCAAAGGTTATGACAACTTAAAATGTTGAAGAGTTATTCAATTACGGCATTATTAATTTCCTTACATTTAAAGTAGAATTGAGGAGATATTTCATCCAATCCTAATTAGAGGCAATACAAAATGCTTCTGATCAATATGAGAAGAGTTATGAATATGAACCGCTTTAGTTCAGTCATCTTTAAAAGTCACCAAATATAGGCAACCAATATAGTGTAACCCCCAGCACTCTGGGAGGCCAAGTCAGGAGGACTGCTTGAGTCCAGGAGTTTGAGATCAGCCTGGGCAAAATAGCAAGACCCACATCTCTACAAAACAATAAAACAATTAGCCAGGCATAGTGGCACATGCATACAGTCTCAGCTACTCAGGACGCTGAGGTGGGAGGATTGTGTGATCCCAGAAGGTCAAGGCCGCAGTGAGCCATGATCGCACCACTGCACTACAGCCTAAGGGACTCAGCAAGACTCCATCTCAAAAGAAGAAAAAAAGAAAAAGAAAAAAAAGTTACCAATAATAATAACATGGAAGGAGTGTTGTTTTCATCCTACTACCTTTACCCACTTGTGGAAGATCGAAAACATGACTCTGGGTAGGGGAGGGGACAAGAATCTTTTTTTTTTGAGACGGAGTCTCACTCTGTCGCCCAGGCTGGAGTGCAGGGCCGGATCTCAGCTCACTGCAAGCTCCGTCTCCTGGGTTTACGCCATTCTCCTGCCTCAGTCTCCTGAGTAGCTGGGACTACAGACGCCTGCCACCTCGCCAGGCTAGTTTTTTGTATTTTTTAGTAGAGACGGGACTACAGACGCCTGCCACCTCGCCCGGCTAGTTTTTTGTATTTTTTAGTAGAGACGGGGTTTCACCGTGTTAGCCAGGATGGTCTTGATCTCCTGACCTTGTGATCCGCCCGTCTCGACCTCCCAGAGTGCTGGGATTACAGGTGAGCCACCGTGCCCAGCCTGGAGACAAGAATCTTAAAGAGCAAGTGTGATTTACCCCATGCAGGTAATTTTAACAATTTTATAAAAGCAGTCGTTTTAATTCTTGAAAATTTTAGTAAAAGAACCACTTCTCAATTTTCAATTAGCAGTTAGTAACCATACTCTAAATACAAAATTCAGTTTTATAAACTATGAAAGACACTCTCTTAATAAAGAGCTCTATAAAATAAACAATCATCAAAAAATTTCAAGGCCAGATGCCATGGCTCATGCCTATAATCCCAGCACTTTGGAGGCCAAGTCAGGAGGATTTCTTGAGCCTAGGAGTTCGAGACCAGCTTGGGCAACATGGCAAAACCTCATCTCCACAAAAAATAAACAAAAAATCGCGTTTATTTGGCACATGCCTGTAGTCCCAGATACTTGGGAGGCTGAGGTGGGAGGAGGGCATGAGCTGAGGAGTTTGAGGCTGCTGTGACCCCTGATCCAACCTGGGTAACAGAGCAAGGCCCAGTCTCTAAATAAACAAAAAAACAAATAAATACTTATTTCAGATTTGGAACTTTAAACTTGCCAGCAATAGCCATTGATACCATTACTTAGAAAGTCCCTTTAAAATTGCATCATTGAGGCCGGGTGCAGTGGCTCAAGCCTGTAATCCCAGCACTTTGGGAGGCCAAGGCGGGCGGATCACAAGGTCAGGAGTTCGAGACCAGCCTGGCCAATATGGTGAAACCCCGTCTCTCCTAAAAATACAAAAATTAGCCGGGGGTGGTGGCGGACGCCTGTAGTCCCAGCTACTCAGGAGGCTGAGGCAGAAGAATCGCTTGAACCCGGGAGGCGGAGGTTGTAGTGAGCCAAGATCCGGCCACTGCACTCCAGCCTGGGAGACAGAGCAAGACTCCGTCTCAAAAAAAAAAAAAAAAAAAAAAAAAAAAAATTGCATCATTGAATAAGCACAATACAAAAAGTGATGCACCAATGCACAGAATAGATGCCAGAGTCAATGAGATATTAGTAGTCTACTAATACACTAGTAAAACCAGACTACTCAGTTAACTGAAATTATTTCAAAAGTCTTCTTAGCTAGGAAGAATCAAGTGATTCGTGAAATGATCCATTAGTAATTAAGTAAAAAGAGCTACCTTTTTTAAAAAAAAAAAAAAAACATGTCCTGCAGTAATTTTAGATTTAGTTCAATTATCTATATCTAGAAGCCCATCCAATGAGAACTGCTGTTGATAGATATGATCCTCAGGCATGACAAGAGTTTCAATTTTCAGAGTAAGAAAGGATTATATTTGAATATTGTCTTTTGTTAAGTTTTTAACCAAAAGTTTCACCAATACATCATTACCCAGAAATTCTAAATAGTAAATTATAAGGTAATTTATTTCTTGTCAAGCATCTCATATATTATTACTATGTATAATGTTGTGCTATTTGCTGCAATTATTTAAAACGTTTTGGCCGGGCACGGTGGCTCAAGCCTGTAATCCCAGCACTTTGGGAGTCCGAGGCAGGCAGATCACTTGAGGTCGGGAGTTCAAGATCAGCCTGACCAACATGGAGAAATCCCGTCTCTACTAAAAATCCAAAATTAGCCAGGCATGGTGGTGCCTGTCTGTAATCCCAGCTACTTGCAAGGCTGAGGCAGGAGAATCGCTTGAACTCAGGAGGCGGAGGTTGCAGTGAACCGAGATCGCGCCATTGCACTCCAGCCTGGCCAACAAAAGCAAAACTCTGTCTCAAAAAAAAACCAAAAAACCTTTTACACCTCAAGGTATGTTATCCTAAAATACATATATAGTATTGAAAATAGGTATTCTAAACCTTCATAGTTCTCTAAAGTCTAGAAAAGCCAATCAAGAGAAACAGCACAATAAAGGTACCATCAAAAGACCCAGGAGAAGGAAGATTGTCATAAGAGACACCAAATACGACAAGAACACCTTTTACATTATTTGTACAAGGAAAGACACCAACAGGAGTGAAATAAAAAAGGAGAAATTTTGAATCTGGAAGTCTACTTCTGTGTTTTAGAAACAGAATGACTTAAGTGCTTTCTCCCAATCAACTGTGATAATGACATTTTTAACTGTTTTCCATTGCTAGATTTTTGGACTCATTCTTCTCAACTGATGCTCTGTAAAAAGCAATTACAGACAATGTTCCATTATCAGTAGGAAATAATCCATCCCAGGCTGGCTTTACCTACCACTCTAATGTACCTCTGATTTGCCTTCTACTTCTCCTCAATATGTGTGCAAGGAAAATGTACTAATTTTATATTTAGCCTAAATGAAGCATTATTAAAGGTAGATGTTACAAAAATGTCAATGTTTTATATTTTTATGTACCTAAATTTAAGTTTCAGCTCAGCTACTTACTAGCTTAGTCAAGTTAATGAATCGATTTTCTTACCTCTCTCTAAGCTTCACTTTCCTTATCTGAAAATGGGATAGAACAATCTTCCCTACTTTGTGGTACTGTCCTAAGGATCAACTGAAACAATACATTTAAATGTTTTAGTTTCATGCCTTAGGCATAAGTATACAGTAGATGAAAACTATAGTTATTCATAAAATAATTTGTTCACTGTAAGGTTATTACAGTCAAACTAAGATAATATAGAAAATACATAATATTTAGAGTATAAGTAGACTTCTCTCAAAGTAGAGATATAATCTTTAAAGTTTTCAGTTTAACTTTTGGTTGTTACTTTTAATCAAACCATATTTCTCTGATATCCTATTATATTATACTGTTACTTAAAAATAATGTATGTCCATTTATAAATAAGATTTTTGACTGACAGATAAAATTGTATGTATTTAGCATGTACAGCACGATGTTTTGAAGTATATACTCATTGTGGAATGACTAAATCTAGCTAATTAATATGTGCCTTACCTCACATGCTTGTGTGATTTGATTTAGAGGTTCAGGACATAAAGAGGAATGAGCAAAGAAGACTGAAAAGGAGTGGCCTGAGAGGTAGGAGGAAAACAAGATGAATGTTGAGGAGACAAAAAAAAAAGTGTTTCAGATTGGAGAAAATAATCAACTGCATAGAATGCTGCCGACAGGTCAATTATGATGAGAGGCTAGGCATGGTGGCTCACACTTGTAATCCCAGTACTTTGGGAGGCCAAGGCAGGCAGATCACATGAGCTCAGAAGTTCAAGACCAGCCTGAACAATGTAGCAAGACCCTGTCTCTACCAAAAAATACAAAACGATTAGCTGGGTATGGTGGTGCAATGCATGCCTGTAGTCCCAGTTACTGGGGAGGCTAAGGTGGGAGGATCACCCGAGCCCAGGAGATTGAGGCTGCAGTGAGCCAGGATCATGCCACTGCTGCACTCCAGCCTGGGTGAACAAGTGAGATCCTGTCTCAAAAAAAAAAAATTAAGATGAGAACTGAGAATTGACCACGGGATTTGACAGCATGAAGATATCTGGTGACATTGATAAGAGCAGTTTTGACAGAATGGTGGGATGGAAACCTGGTTGGAGTGAGTTTAGAAGAGAAAGTGAGAGGATTAAAACTGGAAGCAGTGCATATAAATAAAATTATTGTGAGGTGCTTTGCTTCAAAGGAGAGTAAATAAGTGGAGTGATAGCTAACAATAGAGAAAGGATCAAAAGAAAGTTTTTTTAAAATGGGACCGCATGTTTATATGCTGCTCAGAATGGTAGAGAGAGAAGAAAAAATTATTGGAGCAATATCTGTGAGTAGGTGAAAGGAATGAAAATTTATACACAAGTAGAAGAATGCAGACCTGAAAATTTCATCTGTGGTGATAGGTAGCAAGACAGATACATGAATGCAGATACTAAAAGGTAAATGTAGTGGTGGGAACCTGTGGAAGTTCTCTTCTGAATGCTTCAGTTTACTCAGTAAATTAAGCAGCAAGGTCATCAGCAGAGAATAAAGATGGGGAAGAGCTCTGAGGTTGGAGCAGCAAAGCAAAGGTGTGAAAGGCATCTAGGAGCGTAGTTGAGGGAACGGAGTAGGGACATATAAACTGATTCTCTGAAAACATAAAGGCCCACCTGGGGCTTCAGAAAAGAACTCTGTGTCCAAATCATAGGGTAGTACTGGATTGGAATAGGCAAAACCTGGAGAATGGGAGGAACACCAGTTAGGAAGCTATTTTAGTAGCCACAAGAAAAAACTAGAGAGGGTTATCATCTAAAGTAGGGCAAGAACAGCTGGAGGACACCTGAGGACACAAATGTAACAGTTATTACAAAAGTGAAACCAATGGGATTTGGCAAGAAATTAGAAGTGAATGAGATAATCAATGAAGGGAAGACGGCCCTGTAATGTTGATTGTAAAAAAACTGAATACGGCAATGCCACTGATGAACTCGGAGAACTATTTCAATACTGCAAAAGGTAGTAACCAAATTGTCAGCAGCTTAAAGCAATGAGTATAATTTTTACCTATAGAGAAGAAAGATTTGAAAAGATAAAAAGTGTTAATAGTATCAAGGAATGTTTCATTGTTTTCAGTGATTAAGGACACTAGGGTGATAAACTGAGGGGTATCTAGGTAATCAGAAAATACTAGCAATTAAAGACACAACAGAGCTTATTTGATAAAGGAAAGGAATGCTACAAACATTCTGAATGACCCCAAAGTCCAGGTTTTTAACCACTACACAATACATGCTCTGTAAAATTAAGGGTCTTGGAAAGGTAGTGTAAATTGTTTAGCTTCTAAGGAAAACTTCAGAGTTAAAGAGCTTAGAGGTGGAATTATTCTAAAGGATGACACAGTCCAAGGTATAGTCATACCTATAATTAGCTAAATATATAAATGCAAAAGTCAGAGTTTAAAAAACAAGGAACTAAGAGCAAAAAACGTATTGAAGGGGCTATTAGCATAATAGTTGAAATCACCAAAATAAGTAGCAAGGGTAAAGGACAAAAGTATAGCCAGGTGCTATCATCAAGAAAGGTCAGCAGTAACAGACTTCAAAAGAGAAAAGGTTGTTTGTTGAAAGATGGTTTAAAGAAGAGAGCATGAAAGGAGCACCAGGAAAAAGGGTACACCACAGAAGCAGGAAGAAGAGTGAAAAAGGGTAAAAGTGTCAGGACTTGTTTCAGGGGAATACCCAAAATGCCAGTTGTGGCTAGATGGAAGGAATAGTCAAGGAAATTTTTAAAGATAAAGGGAAATTTTGTTTGGATTCATTCAACAACTACCAACAAATATTTATTAAAGGCCTACTAACTCTTCTAGGTGTGGGAGATAAATCATGAGGGTAGCAGGAGAGGTGATGGTAAGATGTTCCGTAGTGGGCACAGTAGGGTCTAGATTTCATTGATTCTTAACCTTTTATTTTGGTGTAAGGTGACCTTTGAAACTCCTGTGGACTCTTAAGTACAGATAAATAGACAACCACAAAAAATGTACAGTAACATGTGGGATATAATTTTGAATGAATGAATCACCAATCCAGATCTCTAGTTCTTCTCTGGTCAAATTAACCAACGTAATATGGTTTAATTCCTCATTTCTCCCCTCTCCTGCCATAAACTTCTGAATACTCAAAATATTGTATTCCTTATCTAATACAGGAAATTATTTAGGCCACAAGCTATAAAACATAGGAAACATGCTAGAAAACGTAGGTTGTGTGAATGTTGCTAACAGAACAAACTTGGATGAATTAATTTCTTTGTCTCTTCTATTGTTACTCTCTACCCTCTCAAGTCTATTTCATACACCCAACAAGAGACCTTGTGCTGTTTTCAGCAGAGGACATAGGCCTCTTTTGCTTTGTAGAAACAGACACACGAATCAGTTAGTTGAAAAACTGACTCGATGTCCTAGAGACTACTAAACAGTAGAAAACAAAGATAAATAAAACTGCCTCTACTTGTAGGAGCTCACAGTGGAAGAGATAGACAGGTAAGGACATTTTTGCCATGAGAAAAGAAAAATAAAAAGGATACTTTTGCTAATAGTTTTGTCATATCAAGTTTCTGGTCCCTTCTTTATGTGATATAAACACTGTCCATACAAACACACCTCCTTAAAACTCAGTGCTATTCCGGGCACACACATTTTAAAATTACATCAAAATTAGGGGTATAACTTACCATCATTTTTTCAAAGAGATCCAATACTTCCTTTTCTGACAAATTCAAAGATCGTTCATCATATAATGGCTGAGCTGCGGGAAACTCACTCATCGCGACTTGAGAATCAATAGGATGTTGAATAAGAGGTTTTTCTTTTTTGACAGTAGATTTTCTAAAACTTGTAATTCGGTCACGCTGCAAACAAAAATAAATAAATAAAAAGCCCTGAGAAAAAGATCAAGAACTACTAACATGAAGAATTGAAACATCAAAACGGTACTTAGTATAATACATATCATTATGGTCTTTTGACAAAATACTATTATAAGCAGCAAGCTCCAGTTAGAGATTGTACTATTTTGAAACCCTGAAGTAGCTCTTCAGCCTCAGAACTCTGGGGGTGAAAAGTATTCTTCAAAAGTAAAACTTAGTCCCTTGTCATTTCTGTTTTGCACAGCAAATAAGTGAAAAAAAAAAAAAAAAAGTCTCGGATCAAAGTCCTGTTTGTTGTTTCAGGGAGAATGTGTCTTTGGTGGCAAATTTACAACTATGAAAAAAGAGAAAGAAACTAAAAAGAGCTACTGATATCCAATTCTAAGAGAAAATTATGGTAATGTTTTTCTCCTTCAAAGCTGCAAAAATTGTGACAAGTACATATGAATAATCTGTCAGTGTAGCAGTAGAATGGTTAAGAGCATGGACTCAAGACAGATTACCTGGGTTTCAGTCCAAGCTCTGCCATTTACTGGCTGAGTAACCCTGTGAAAGTTACTTGGTCTCTCTGTTTCCTCAACTCTGAAATAGGGATAATGATATTACTTACACAGTAGGGTTATTGTGAAATTTAAATAAGTTAATATGTTTATTGCACTTAACTGCTATTTATTATTGTTGTTACTATTATTATTTTCCCCCAGTGTTTTCTTCCCTAAAATGTTGGACCAATGAGGAAGTAAAACAGATAAAAACATCACCTTTTCCATTTACTGGAAATATTATAAACAGAAATTTCTTATTCCTACAAATATTATGAAAAACTTGCTATTTTATGGAATATTGACTTCAAACCATTGATTCCATGTAAAATATCTAATTAATTAGCTTGCTATTTCACATAAAGTGAGTTAATGACTTCAGTTGCATGTAATTAGGATATTCTTTTAAACCACAAAACATGGGACATCAAAAGTTAGTAATGTGCATAAAACTGAATGCAACTCAGTTTTATTATGGTTTCTGTTAGGAAGCACATGCACACCATCAAGTTCACATTAAACAAGCAGACATGTTAAATATCAGGACAGTGTATCTTCACCACCATGTTACCAGAATCCTTATATAATTACTTCAACAATACAAAGAGCATCACAGAAGTTATTACCATAGCTTATGTAAAATTATGTGAACTCATTAATGAGCATACCTTTTATTTTATTAATTCAAAGAACACTTTTTTAAAACCAAAAAGTATACTTTGAAAGAAATGTAAGCAGTTTTAAGCAGCTTATTTAGGATTACAAAAGTAATTTGAGTATATGGTTGCTGACAAAGAGATTATATAAATCATAGTATTTTAGAGCTGAGAAGAAACTTGAAAAATAATCTAAACCAATCCCCTCATTTCCCAGAGAAGGTGACTTTCCTAAATCCACCAGTCCCTGGTTCCTATCCCAGTCTTCACATTAACTTAAGATTCATTTCTTCTAATTCATCTTGAACTACATTTTCACATTTTCTTTTAACTTTTTGAGGGAAATTGTTGGTTTAGTTATATAGTATATCTTCAAACAACTCAAGAAAAAAGTTAAGTAATCCAAAATAAGCTGAAGATATATTCAATAGTCAAATTTCACTAAAAATATGGTGGACATGAAAGCATCTAAATATGCAACTGACCATTAAATCAACATATCTCTTCTCTTTCCCTTCATATCACTTAATATTTACTTTTCCAGTACTAGCCTTTTTACTGAGTAGCATTAATAACATATATATTTGATCTTCCACTGTGTCTTTCACTTTTTCTAGAAAATTAGCTTTTGATTTCAGCTTTTGATTATACCTTGGTAAGAAAATGTAGTTGGCCAGGCGCAGTGGCTCACGCCTGTAATCCCAGCACTTTGGGAAGCTGAGGTGGGTGGATCATGAGGTCAGGAGTTTGAGACCAGTCTGGCTAAGATGGTGAAACCCTGTCTCTACTAAAAATACAAAATTTGCCGGGCTTGGTGGCGGGTACCTGTAATCCCAGTTACTTGGGAGGGTGAGGCAAGGGAATTGCTTGAACCAGGGAGGTGGAGGTTGCAGTGAGCCGAGATCGAGCCACTGCACTCCAGCCTGGGTGACGGGGCAAGACTCCGTCTCAAAAAAAAAAAAAAAAAAGACAATGTAGTTAAGCCACATACCTTCATCTCCTTTGAGCACTATCACTACTTTACATTATTTGTAAATAGGTAATTTCACATAGGAAAAAAAATTGTCAATGCTTAAAATACCATTTTTTACAGTTTTGAGCCCATAACTTTTAACAAGATATACTATGACAAATTCAGCTTTAAAATATTGGTTTTTAAATTTAGTAGCACACACCTGACCAACATAGTGAACTTAATTTCCTTTCTAATGGAAATTAATGTCCTCCAATATTAATGTTTAATATATTCACAATTTATTTGGCCATCAAAAAAGGAAGCATCTGTGTTTTCCAGAGTTTAGATTCACATGGAGATTTTAGAAAACTTTTGGTTAAGGTAAATATCAGGATGATGATATGAAAATTCTGTTGGGATCTCATATAATTGTTTATGTTAATATTCGAAAAGGAAGTCACTGAATTGACAATTACTCCATTCTACTATACTTTATAAATATCCAGACATTTCATATCTTACATATATCAATGCTTTTATGTCCACCCATTTTAATAAAAAGGCAACATGCATAAGTAATGTAATAACATGCTAAGACCACCTTACCACATCATCTGCCAAAGTTTTTATTTGAATGTTCTATTAAAACCAAAAAGAAACAAACAAAAAAACCAATCAGATAAGAGAAATTCATAAATCAAACAATAAAATAATTTAATAATTTTCATTTTTATTAACTGTAAACAGTCAAAAAGAATCAGAAAGTTCAAACATATAAACAACATATTCTTTAAAGAAAAAAACTTTTTAATGATTAAAAATGAAGGTTTGGCAAAGGTGTATATATTTGTTTTCAAATATGGCTCCCAAGGTCCCAAATCAGATCCAGATCAGACATCACTACCACAGTGCTGAAATGTGAGAAAAGATACCACAAAATCATAAGCCCTTGCATGTTATATAGAAGTTTGGAAATGAATCCTCAAGTTAAGATACCTAAATTTAAAAAACAACAACATGTACAATAGGAAAAATGTCACATTTAACAAGAATGAAATATAATGAAACAGCTTTTCCTAAGAACTGCGTTACTCCTGATGGATATTTAAAGGACACTTTTATAAATATGCTAAATAAAATTGAACTTATTTTTTAAAAACTATCCTTATAAATAAATTAGAAATATTTTCAAAATATTCTAAATAAAATTGAACTTATTTGAACATAAAATTGAATATATATGAGCAACGTTATTTGAGGAATTTGAGTACAGCAATACTAAAGCAATACCTAACAATGTAGTTATCTTCCAGGATTCACGGAATAGTTCAAGACCTTACAATAATGTATGATGAGCATGAAATATAGTTTTTATTATAAATATGTTGAGGTGCCAATTGGGGTGTGATTACGAAAGAACCAGATTTTTTTTAATTGTCTGTTAGAAATTGAATTTAATGTTCTGCCAGATCCTATACATTTACTTCTTACAACAGAAGCTGAATAATGTGTATCAACTTGGTCATGCACGCTAAAAAACATAGGGTCTTCTCACTGTGGGGAGGATTCCATTATGAGTTTTAAGTAAATGAAAATTGCTTGGATCTCAGAAAATTGTCTTCAAATACCACTAACCCAATGCTGTTAAAGACCATCCTCCCCACATCAGCTGGGGCAAATATAGTATTCTATGTATAACTCTTTTTTTTTTTTCTACTTTTAATCCACTGATTCCCTCAGGGATCTAAACTTCTAATCTCTATACCATGTCTTCATCACATCCTGCTGACACAAACCCCAATCAATCTTTACTGCCTAGGAAAAAAGTAGGAATTTTTTTTTTTTTTTTTTTTTTTTTTTTGAGACGGAGTCTCACTCTGTCGCCCAGGCTGGAGTGCAGTGGCCGGAATTCAGCTCACTGTAAGCTCCGCCTCCTGGGTTTAGGCCATTGTCCTGCCTCAGCCTCTGGAGTAGCTGGGACTACAGGCGCCCGCCACCTCGCCCGGCTAGTTTTTTTGTATTTTTTAGTAGAGACGGAGTTTCACCGTGTTAGCCAGGATGGTCTCGATCTCCTGACCTCGTGATCCGCCCGTCTCAGCCTCCCAAAGTGCTAGGATTACAGGCTTGAGCCACCACGCCCGGCCAAAAAAGTGGGAATTATTTATATCAGAACTGAAACCACTTTAAGAAGGATAAATTCACCCTGCAACTCTCTTACCAGGTATTTTCTCCTTAATTTTTCTAGTGGGTTGTAGATAACTGTTTTAAACACAATGGCCAATTTCATGATTTCCTGCAATACCAAATCAGAGAGAAAATGATAAAGTATCAAAAGTACCTCAACTAACCCCGCTACCATCCCTATGTGTGCTTGTCCACCTGGGTTTTTGAGACAGATGATACAGTTCTTCATGCAACTACTGCTTTCCTTCTCTTCCCATCTTTTGGGGTTATAAACTCCAGGCTGGAAACCCATCTATATCTCCAAAGCAAGAATGTAAATGAAGGGAAAATACTTTTTGCTTTAGTCAAATTATCTAAGTTAAGGTACACATATGTCTAAAATGTTTCAAATCTGTATCTCAATTGAATACATGTTGACAGTTTAATCATGGGAGACAGACACAAGAAAAAAAGCATTGCTAGCAATATTTTCACTTGGTCCTATGGGATGAGACTGAAGTCTTCTCTTCCCCTCAGTACTCTTCTTTGGAATTAACATACTTTTTGTCTATAGTAAACCACAGAGTATAGAGGTAGAAACTATTCGAGTTAGATGGAATTTGAGATTATCTAGTCAAAGTCTCTCATTTTACAAACAAGAGGGTAACGTTTGTTAGTGGCTCCACCTGCATTCCACTTGTCTAGGTTTAAGATTTCCACATCATGTTCTTCTTCCTCTCCTTCATTTCCAATAGCCAAGCAGCTATCCAGTCCCATGATAATCATTCTGCAGTCTGCAAAGATGTGGTTCAAGCCACCATCAGCTCTTAACTAAATTTCTGTAGTGACTTCCTAATCTATCTCCTTGCTTCCACCTTTGCTCTCCTGCAGTTAATTTTGAACACAGCTGACAAAGTGATACTGTGAAAACTGAAGTTACATCATGTCACTCCTTGGCTCAACACTTTCCAAGGGCTATATTTTCCCTCCTAGTGCAAGTCAAAGTCATTACAATGACCTACAAGGCCCTACTGATTTGTACACTCTCCATATCCCTCTGACCTCATCTCCTACTACCCTCCCTTCATTCCCCCAGCTCCAGTCACACTGACCACCTCACAGCTCCCCAATGAGGCAATAAGCCACATGCACTGGCTCTTCTCTCTGCCTGGAATGCTCTTTTTCCATGGTCCATATGGATTACTCCCTCATCCTGCTTTCAAGGTTTTGCTCAGTGAGGCCTACCCAGGCCATCCTATTTCAAATGGAAACATCTGCCTCCCTCCACACATTCCTGGCACTCCTGAACGAGATTTAGCACATTCTAACATAGTCTATAATTATTTACTTCATTATCATTATCTTGGTCTGCTTTTCCAACAAAAAATATAAGCTCCACAAGGACAGGGATTTTTGCCCATCTGGTTTAGGGATGTAACCCTAATGCCTAAAGCAGTGTTTGGCACATTGAGGCTCAATAAAGAGTATGAATGACTATCATACTCCCTCCTGTTCATAAATACTCAATGCCTCCCGATGACCTATAAAGATGAATATCCTTAATATGGAATTCAAAGGCCTGTATGTTTCAGCCCTAGGCTACCTTCTACTTCTTCCCTTATGACCCCTATTCTACAGAAAACAAAAATTAAAATCCTCTTCCCAATGCATACTCCCATGATGTCCTGTTTGTGCCCCTACTGTTCCCTTTGATTGGGAATGCCCATTTTGCTATATACCATTTCTAATTCTAAAGCTTCCCTTGAATTGAAAGTTTAGTTGTTAATAAACCAAATGTGGACCCCTGGTCAAAAATAATACTGGAGAAGGAGTATGCTTTGTTTTATTCTTAAAGAATTTTTTTTTTTTTCCTAACAGGCAACAAGAATGATAGAGTACCCCAAGGCACATAGGAAATTATACTTATGTAAAAAATTATCCTAACTACTTGTGATAGAGAAACATAAAGAAAAACACCCCGCTCCTGATTTCTTGATTTGTAAATTTCATTCAACCAGAGTGGATATCCTGTATAACCACATACATTTAATACGAATATTTTCTCAGATTTCCCTCATGTAAAAATCTGCTTTCATAAATATAATAATACTATTTAAAGCTCTTCGTTATAACTGTTAAGAAAAAAGAACAAATATGGTCTATCAAAAAGGAAAAATTTTAAGCAGATATGAAGAGGCTGAATTTCAGAACGGGTAATTTTTAGTCATTGTACACTAAACATGTATCAAAATCATTGTATAAGTTACGATTAAATGATCTGCAAACAAAATTAAAGCATTTCTGCCTCACAGTTTTTTTTTGAGATGGTCTTGCTCTGCCGCCCAGGCTGCAGTGCAGTGGCGCAATTTCGGCTCACTGCAAGCTCTGCCTCCCGGGTTCAAGTGATTCTTCTGCCTCAGTCTCCCGAGTAGCTGGGACTACAGGCGCCCGCCACCTCGCCCGGCTAATTTTTTGTATTTTTAGTAGAGACGGGGTTTCACCGTGTTAGTCAGGATGGTCTCAATCTACTGACCTCATGATCCGCCCGCCTCGGCCTCCCAAAGTGCTGGGATTACAGGCGTGAGCCACCACGCCCGGCCGTCTGCCACACAATTATCTTTCTATATTAGTCAAAAAAGAAAGGTATAAAAGGACTTGAGAATAACAACAGAAACACCAAAAAACTTTTTTTCATTTATAATGATGCTCTTCCAGAACAAGCTCTCAAAATTCATTTATGTGGATGGGTGCATCTCTCTCACACCACATGCAAGTAAACATGGATTTTTCACTCCTTTGTACAAACACTACAGAGCTACTATGGAGTTAAAAAATTCAGAAACAAAAATGACCCCCCCAAAAATCTTTATTAGAGTCATACCCCTGAATTAAAAGCACTTATTAAAGTCATTTTCATAAGTTTTTATTATGCAAATCTAATGATCATGCTCATTACAAGGAGGGCATATTGTACCAATAAGTATAGTGACCATATATTTTCATTAAAATCAACTCTGGAAAAGCAATAAGACTGTGCATTAGTCAAGCAATCAGAGTTTATTAAACTTCATTTATGATCAGCTATATTAAATATAACTTAGCACAGTATTATATGAATATTGTATACGTATAAAAGTATCACTCCAGAGTCTCAACCCCTTAAGACTAAGAGAAATGGCTGACTTACTCATAAACTCTAATGCTGAAGTTGTGATTGCAATGCAAGAGTCATTATTGTAAGAAAATTAAGTTTTAATTTTCTCAATCAGGCAGAAATTAACAAAAACAGCAAGATGTAAAGATTCAACTCTCTTATGGCTAATGTTACATGGTAATACAATGTTTTATAAACATCGTGAAATTGGACAACTAAATTGCATATAATTCAAAAGTCTCACCATCAACTCAAAAACGTATTCGCACTATTTGACTATTTTCTTCTCTTTTAAATAAAATGCATTAAGTTGGCCATTACAATAGAGATGAAGGGTCAACTCTTTACCTTCCTTAAGTTTCTTGAGTTCCACGAATGGCAGGTACAATAGGACACAAAAAACAACCTTCACTTCAGCTGAACAAATATTTAATCATCTACTATGTACCTGTTTGTCAGGCCTCTGGGCCCAAGCTAAGCCATTGCATCCCCTGTGACCTGCACGTATACACCCAGATGGCCTGAAGTAACTGAAGAATCACAAAACAAGTGAAAATGGCCTGTTCCTGCCTTAACTGATGACATTCCACCACAAAAAAAGTGAAAATGACCGGTCCTTGCCTTAACTGATGACATTACCTTGTGAAATTCCTTCTCCTGGCTCATCCTGGCTCATTAAGCTCCCCCACTGAGCACCTTGTGACCTCCTCTCCTACCTGTCAGAGAACCCCCTTTGACTGTAATTTTCCTTTACCTACCCAAATCCTGTAAAATGACCCCACCCCTATCTCCCTTCACTGACTCTCTTTTCGGACTCAGTCCACCTGCACCCAGGTGAAATAAACAGCCTTGTTGCTCACACAAAGTCTGTTTGGTGGTCTTTTCACACGGACACGAGTGACACAAGTGAAACTGTTGAGTACTGGGCACTGGGAATACAGTGGTAAACAAGGTAAGCATGCTCTCTTCCTTTAAGGAGGTTACACTCTAGTTGAAGATCAGAAGAATGAAAGACCAACACAATATAAATCTTCTGAGAGCTCTGATATGGTAATACTCTGTTATAATCTCCATATGTTTTCCAAGTCAGAAAGGACCTTAAGAAAGGTAATCACTATCAACCAATGATTCAGGGTTTGATTTCTCTGATATCCCTGCCCAATCCCTATTCAGATAAGCAGCAGTCACAGAGGGAAGTAGTTACTATTCAAAGGCCTGCCTTCCAACTTTTCAGACCCTATACTCACTCCTGAACTTTAAAAGCCAGGAAGACCAATCCAAACAACTCAAGGCCAATCACCTGGTAACCAAGCTGAACATTCTGTTCAGGCATTCAAATGCTTTATTATAAAGATATTTTGTGTTAGTTAAGTACCTCTCAATTGTGTTTAATTTCACCAAGAAAGCAACGTCTAATTTTATTTTTAGAACTAAGCTCAATGTACAGGTTTGAGTCTAAGATGACCTTTTAGAAAACAAATTTTCGCTTTTGCAATCACTGAACTATTTACTGTGTGTACTTAAAATTACTCCCAAACATTCTTTCATCTCCTTTCTAAAAGTAAGAGTCATTTTCAGATACCTACACTTCATCTTAGGCACTGTAGTCCTCTATCACCATTAGCACTTAAGAATAGATGCTAGATCAAGTGGTGGTATGCCAGGCACTGGGGATTTAGAGAGATATGGCCCTGCCCTCGAAGCTCAAAAGCCTAGCAGTTGAGAAGATGAAGTTACAGATATGAAGTTCCAGTTCTGCACCTTACTCTGCCATTGTTAACATCTTGAACTGTCCATTTCATCATTTTAGTAGAGCAATATTTTTATATTTTTGTGACCATAAGCACACCATCTCAGAAGTACTGTCATTCAAAAGTCTCAAATTTTAACCCACCAGAGTTCTTTGCCATTGCAAATCAAAATTCATTCCACCATTTTTATGACAAGAAAAAAATCCTTTTGAGATTCTCTTCTCAAGATGCTCTTTCAATTTATAAAGAACAAAATATTTATCTAGAAGAAAACAAATATGACATCACAGTATAGGGTTTCAGTTTTCTTCACAATGCAAAGGCCTATGTTACTTCACTGGATAATTTTGACAAATCTGTCATAACAAGTTATGCTCAATCTTAAATGAATTGTCTTGCCGTAAAGCTGAATCTTGAACTGCCAGGAGGGGTGACTATGACATGGGAATCCAGTAGTCTCTCTGTGACAAACCTGATCAGCTTTGGGACTAAGGGTAAATGGTTCAGGAAATACGTCTGCCACTCAGGTCTTTAAGAATGTTCACACTAATGAATTGGTGGAAGTCACTTAGTGCCTGAATTAAGCAGAAACAATTGCAGGAATAATCCAGCTTTTAGAGTAGTAGTATCCTCTGCAGGTCTAGAAAGAATGTTTGTTTGCTTTATACTGTGAAAGGAAAATATCTTGGGCCTCTTCAAGCTGGGAACTGCCTCTCATTCTATTCAAAGTCATCCCTCTGCTCACAGAGACAGATGCATATTCTGATTGCTTCTTTTGAAAAGACTTATCAGAAACTCAAAAGAATGCAACCATCTGACTCTTACCTACCTGTGACCTGGAAGCCCCCAGTAGGGGGGCCTTACTTTGTGTTATCTCCGCATTTCTGGATGGAACTAATGTACTTCTTATGTATTGACTGATGTCTCATGTCTCCCTAAAATGTATAAAAGCAAGCTGTGCACCGACCACCTTGGGCACACATCAACAGGACTTTCTGAGGCTGTCTCACAAGCGCATTGTCAACTTTGGGAAAATAAACTTTCTAAACTGAGACCTGTCTCAAAATTTGGGGGTTCACAATATTAAACCATTTCAAAAGGGAAAAAAAGTTGTATAGACATGCAAGTTCTTCTTTCTTAGTCTATGAATAAAAAGCAACAGAAATGAAAAAGCTAGCTTTAGCCAAATACAAAAATTTCAAAACCCAACACAGTACTTTGTACATAACAGATACTCTTAGATCAATGATTTAGCCAAGTAGTGCTCTATAATTAATAAACAGATTTTCACCTTCTCTGTGAAAAAACGACAAATTTCTCAACCAAACCTTAATCAAGCACCCATTTTATACCCAACACTTTATGGCACAGAGAAGTTTAAGGATTCTTCCCTTAAGACATTTACAGTCTAACCAGGGAGTAAAAACTAACCATATAGGCTGGGTGTAGTGGCGCACACCTGTACTACCAGCACTTTGGGAGGCCAAGGCGGGTGGATCACCTGAGGTCAGGAGTTCGAGACCAGCCTGACCAACATGGTGAAACCCCCCCTCTCTACTAAAAATACAAAAATTAGCCGGGTGTAGTGGTGGGCGCCTGTAATCCCAGCTACTTGGGAGGCTGAGGCAGGAGAATCGCTTGAACCCAGGAGGCAGAGGTTGCAGTGAGCTGAGATCATGCCACTGCACTCCAGCCTGGGTGACAGAGTGGGACTCTGTCAAACAAACAAACAAAAAAAAAAACTAACCATACAAAAACAAAAATAACTAAATGCTAAACTATGAGTTTCTCAGGTATGTAGTTTACTTTCTTCCAAGGCACAATCCTCCTGTCTTTTTTTTTTTTTTTTTTTTTTTTTTTTGAGACGGAGTCTCGCTCTGTCACCCAGGCTGGAGTGCAGTGGCGCAATCTCGGCTCACTGCATTCTCCGCCTCCCGGGTTCACACCATTCTCCTGCCTCAGCCTCCCTAGTAGCTGGGACTACAGGCGCCCGCCACCACGCCTGGCTAATTTTTGCATTTTTAGTAGAGACGGGGTTTCACGTGTTAACCAGGATGGTCTCGATCTCCTGACCTCATGATCCACCTGCCTCAAAGTGCTGGGATTACAGGCGTGAGCTCTCCTGTCTTATCTTGACAGCATTAACTGTTATCTGAAATGATATTGTTCACTTATTTACTTCTTTGTGCTCTTGTTTTATTTTTGTTTTTTTTTTTTTCTTTTGAGACGGAGTCTCCCTCTGTCGCCCAGGCTGGAGTGCAGTGGCGCGATCTCAGCTCACTGCAACCTCCACCTCCCAGGTTCAAGCAATTCCCTGCCTCAGCCTCCCAAGTAGCTGGGATACTGGCACCTGCCATCATGCCCGACTAATTTTTGTATTTTTAGTAGAGATGGGGTTTCACCATCTTGGCCAGGCTAGTCTCAAACTCCTGACCTCATGATCCATCCACCTCAGCCTCCCAAAGTGCTGGGATTATAGGTTGTCTTCTACTCTCTAGAAAATATATTCCATAACAGTAAAGACCTTAACGGTCTTATTCACTTTCAGATCTCTGACACTTAGAACAGTAGCTGGCACATAATATCTGCTCGAATGTTGGTAAATAAATTCATTTAAGTACAATAAGAATCCAGAGAAGAAATAGATAAATGTAGCTTCATTGAGAAACTACAAAGAATTGTGGCCTAATTGCTGGGGAGGATCTGAAGAGCCACAAAGAGAGAAAGAGGGAAGTCAGACAAAAGGAGCAGCATTAACATTTTACTTCAGGGAAGTTGAGGAGAACAGACATATGAAACAAATGGTTCAAGTAAAAGGGGATTAAATTTTGAATATGTAGGGTGGATTAGAGGCAGTCTTGAAAACCACAAGGAATAGTCTAGACTAAACTGGAAAACCACTAGGGGTTCTTATGATTTACTGATTTGAAGACACCATTCTCCTGCCTGGAGAAAATGGTATTTTAGAAAGCTGACTTTGGGTGGCACACGTGTACAATCTTTTATTTGAAACCTTTCAAGCCAAACACGTCTGGGAACTCAGCATGTTTCATGTTTTAAAAAGGAATATGCTAGGTGTATCATATCTTACAAAACACACTAAGCAGGATCTGGGGTAACACATTAACTCAAATGCATTCAAGTTTAAAAGGAAAACATGGATATTCCACAAAGCAGGATAAAGAGTACCTATACAATCTTAAGAAGATTGGGGTTTGTGGCCAAATGATAACAGTCTGTTTTCAGAGCATTCATATTTTAGAATTTCAGAAAAGGGTTGTGAACCTGTAATATTTAGAATAAACTGAAGAAGGAATCAAAGGCTAAAAGGGCGGCTTGCAGAGAACAGCAAGTTGGGTCTATTCTAACTAACCAATAGTTACCATTTACTGAGCATTTATAGGCACTATGCTAAGAGCTTTAGATGCATTACCTCATTTAAATCCTCACAATAATCCTATGTACAAGAAGGTACTGTCCTGTTTTGCTCCTCAGGAAATCAAGGTTTATAGTCATTAAGTCATCTGCCTAAATCACAAAGATAATAAATTACACAGTCCAGATTAGCATTTAGGTCTGACTAGAACACGCGCTCTAGAACCTCTATCTGTATTCTGAAATCTGTGTGCAACAGTCTTTATCAGTATAATAATACTGGTTAGAACTCCAGCTCTTTTTCAGTCTGGGCCTTTCCATGTGCTCTTTGTTCTGCTTAGAGCACTCCCTCCATCCCACCTCACCTCTTTCTTAATCATCTGGCCATCTTCTACTCAACTGTTCTGCTCTCAGCTAAGGATACAGTTGATCCTGTTTTAGTCTCCCATGGTTCCTGAACTTCCCCTTCTGCAACACATTCCAATTATCAAATCCCAATTACCTATCAATATCAGTCTTCTGTGCAATACCATAAACTCAGTGTAGTAAGGACCAGGTTTTTCTCGATTCCCACTGTGTCCTCAGGTTTTTGCACGATTTCTAGCACACAGTAAGTACTCAAACCTGTGATGATTGACAGAATTGGGGCTGGGGGAGGACAGAGACAGAGGAAGAGAGCGACAGAGAGAGAATGTGATCCAGTTGCAAGATGATAAAAACAGTCTAGGATGGGAGCAATAGAAATAGATAAGGCAGTTAGTATATATAATTTTGTTTAAAATTACGCTTGTTATTGAAGCAATGTAGCCAGACATATGATTGCTGTTTGTATTAAATAGAGTAATTTAAATATCTGTTGTTATGATTACTATCTTTATAACGCAAAAAGAACCTCTAAATGGCTATGATTATCCCTCTGGAGATACTTCACCTCACAATGACTTGCCATCTATCTACTTCAAGTAGCGTTTACAAATAACCACATCATTTAGGTTTCTGATGTAGCTGCAAAATTAATCTGACAAAACAAAATGATTCACTGCTTTAAAAATTCAAGAGTATAAATTGCCGAAAACTGAAAATTATACCTGAGTTGTGAACAAGGTATTATTAGAACATATTTTTTGTAGGAAAAAACACATAAAAGTCATAGAGTGATTTAAGTTAACTTCACTATTAGTACTTTTAACTGATAGTCTTGAATTTGCAAACAATCCCCAATTCAGGAATGTGTCATGTCTCAAAGTTCACTTGTATAGCAGTTGTTTAGCTCTTGGAACACATGTATCCAAAGGTGTAACCCATAAAAAAATCATTTCCAGAGTGAAAGTAGACAAACTTCTCCACATGGAAAACAAAAACAGCTCATTTACTCACACAGGAAGAACTTTACAAATCACTGAATATTATATCAAATATTTAAAGTGGAAAAGCTTAAGCAGAATGTGATTATATGGTGAATAAAAATAATTTTCAGAAAATTTAAAAAGTGTTTTTGGAAAAATTTAGTATTATAAATTATTCAATTTTATAAACTTCATTTTTCCCCCCCAATGGGCTTCAAATTCTATGCTGAGTAGTGGTAACTCTGAGAAAACTTTTTGTCTCGTAATGTTCCTTAAATAGTTTTTTACTTAGTTTTAATTTGGATAAGAGATTCTTTCTCAAGATAGTGACAGAAATTGTCAAAATAATAAATAACACATTGCAGGAAAATATCATTTATGTCACTGTGTTTTACAAATAATATCATAATGAATTAACAGGTAGTTTTAATTTTTTTTACCTTTTTATGATTTTGGGCAAAGCAACACTTGTATCTGTTTATGCTGATGGATCTCAAATTTCTTCTACTCTGTGTTTTTCACAATGGACTCTCCAATGTATTTAAATAATTGAAGTGGAGTAAGAGTTGCAAATAAATCAGCAACTATACTTAGCCCCTGAAGCCTAAGTATTCATCACTGATCAGTTGCAATATAGAAAAGATGAGCTGTATGTCCCTTTGCCTGAAAACTCACAAGCAACCCAAGCACTAACCCTTATAATGACCCTTATACACATACAGGTCAAAGCAAATTCTTCAGATTTTTCTTTTCTCTTTTAATTAATATCATGAATCACAGAGATTTATAAGTCTAAAGATTTTGATGTAGAAAACATTTTTTTTCCTTTTCATCTAGATGTTAAGACAATAGTGATGTATTTTACATAATCAATATACAGATCACGGTTTACATAAACCCGTTAAATATGAAGTGGCTGTTAACCTTGCCTACAACTCTTTGACTTTGTTGATGCCAACAAAGGCTTCAAACCAGCAAAATGAAGCCCTTTCATAGGGGCTCCTGAAAACCAATGACAGATACATATTATATCTCTGCACATAAGACTCCTGCCATGTCAAATCTACCAATAACACTCAATGTGTATGAGAGGTCTTTGAAAACAGAGAAAGTCTGAATTATGAGGATAAATTTGAGACAGTCTAAACTTCTTTTAATAGCATTCATTCAAGTTTCCATTTTCCTCACTGCTGCATAATTTGGTTTTATAACAGTTTGCCCAATTAGGGACTGGGTAGGTTGAACTTAAATGTTACTATGGGCTGGGCACGGTGGCTCAAGCCTGTAATCCCAGCACTTTGGGAGGCCGAGACGGGCGGATCACGAGGTCAGGAGATCGAGACCATGCTGGCTAACACGGTGAAACCCTGTCTCTACTAAAAAATACAAAAAATTAGCCAGGCGAGGTGGCAGGCGCCTGTAGTCCCAGCTACTTGGGAGGCTGAGGCAGGAGAATGGCGTGAACCCAGGAGGCGGAGCTTGCAGTGAGCTGAGATTCGGCCACTGCACTCCAGCCTGGGCGACAGAGCGAGACTCCATCTCAAAAAAAAAAAAAAAAAAAAAAAAAAATGTTACTATGAAGCTGACAGAATGATTTATAGTCAGTAGATCATTGAAAAACAAATATAGATACACTTAAAAATTTATAGAATTAGCCAGGTGTGGTGGTTCACACCTGTAATCCCAGCACTTTGGGAGGCCGAGGTGGGCAGATCACTTGAGGTCAGGAGTTCAAGACCAGCCTGACCAACACAGTGAAACTCTGTCTCTACCAAAAATACAAAAAAGAAAATAGCCATGCGTGGTGGCAGGCGCCTATAATCCAAGCTACTCAGGAAGCCGAGGCAGGAGAATCACTTAAACCCAGGAGGAAGTGGTTGCAGTGCGCCGAGATCGCGCCACTGCACTCCAGGCTGGGCGACAGAATGAGACTCCATCTCAAAAAAAAAAAAAATTATAGAATTACTCTTACAGGGTTACCATAAGTTCTGGCCCCACATAACTGTGTCAGTACCATAATCATAGCCAAGTTTTTTAATAAAATTCCTAAATTAACTTCTCTTCAATTACCATTCTATTTGCTAATAATGTTAAACTTATTTTCAACAAAATGACCTATTTAGTAGCCGTAATCAATACTACTGAAGTTTTCTACATACGTGGGCCCTTTATAGCCCTGATGAAACATATGGAGTTAGTTCTGTCACTACATTTTCTTACAGAAACAAAGTTCTCAATGATGGTTGAATTCGCAAATCAGCTTTTAAAAACCTTATTAAAATCCTATAAAAATCTATAATACACCTTCAGAGTCACACTGGTAGTTAAGTAGTATTCCAACTCCATTCTCCTTTGAAACAGTTTCTGTAGAAAATACACATTCTAACACGGGGTTAAAAAACTTGGTTTTTCCTTTCTACAGGCAGGACTGGCTATACTAGTGATGGTACATAAAGGGACAGAAGAGAGACAGCCACTTATTTCAACATAAGACTTCAGAGAGTAACCACAGAAGACATCATTCCATATCAAGCTTCTTAGGTGTCTTAATTGGGAAACAAGGGGCAATTTTATTCCTTCTATTAAAAAAATTGCCCTGGCATCTAAACTCCTTCATAAACACTGCCTCTAGAGTTCTTACAGTGAATTTGTTCAAGAACTTAAGTCAAACTTGACCCACCAGGTTAAAAGATCTCTTCATTTTCAGGTATTCACTGAGCTATGAGTATCTCAAATTTCATAAACTATACACAAGCACCCGCCTACTTGAGCTTTAAATAGCAATCACTTTTTTTAGGAAGGCACTAGAATGACTTCTCCCCCTCTCCATTAATAGCATAAGAGAATGTGCTAAGACTGGCATTTTCTTTCACATGAAATGCAGAAATGAGACTATATGTAGACTCAAAGCTACAAACATAACTGAATATGAACACGTAACTCACAGATATTGAAAGGGCGACACAGTTTTAAAACTTAAAAGTTATGATGCAATGTCAGTCACCAGTAGCCAACAATATAGAGTGCTTCCTGAGCTACAATATGCTTGAAAAAACCTGGAAACACCACAAAAGTGGAATTTTTTTATTACTCCCAAGGTTTGAGTTCGAACCTTGATTATAAAACTTATCATAGTGTGATAATTTCTCACTAGAATGTATGAATTTCCTAAGGCAGGAAGTGGGTCTTCTATAGTTTTGTATATATTACATAAATGGGTTAAAGATGGCCTCTGTATATTGGCCTTATGTTGTTTACTTCTTCACAGCAGGATAAGACCCATTAGCTCAAAGCCCACCTCAAATTGCTACATATCCAATTATTTTAAATGTAGCCCAAACAAACCAATTTTTAGCCATTAGAGCCTGCCTGGTTTGCATACACTGCTGCAGCTACGTAACAACAAGTCAAGGAAATACAGTAGAGGAAGGGAAGGAAACAGGGACATGGGAAGAGAGAAGGAGGGAACGAATGAATGAATGAGAGTCCCTCTCTCACTTTTTTTTTTTTTTTTCTGAGACGGAGTCTCGCTCTGTTGCCCAGGCTGGATTGCAGTGGTATAATCTCGACTCACTGCAACCTCCACCTCCCAGGTTCAAGCAATTCTCCTGCCTCGGCCTCCCAAGTAGCTGAGATCACAGGTGTCCACCACCACGCCCAGCTAATTTTTTGTATTTTTAGTAGAGATGGGGTTTCACCATGTTGGCCAGGCTGGTGTGCTGAGATTACAGGCATGAGCCACTGCACCCGGCCGAGAGTCTCTTTAAATGCCGTATTGTAGACATGAATACCTAACAGGAAACTATGTTAATTTATAATTTGTATATTAAAAAGAAAAAAGAAAAGCTCGACCGAGCATCACTACTATTAGTACTACTATTTATGAAATTCACTGAGCACCTTCTGTGTGCCAGGCATTGTTTTTAGTTCTTTGATTTAATTAATTCCTAAAACAAACCTGTAATGTAGCTATTATTATTATTCCCATTTTTCTGATTAGGAAACCAAGGCATACTGAGGTAAAAACAGAACCGTATGATATAATGTTCTCTGTCCTGTATGCAGCATCATGGTTCCAGCAGCAAATACACCTTCACAAGGTAAACAGCAAACACGGTACTATGGTATGATGTATGATCCATCATAGTAGAGATGGAAGCACCTCAACATATTCAATAGGTCCCTTGGTTGAAAACCGTTGAAGCTGTTTGACCTGACATCTTAGATCATTTACATAGTTTACTTTCAGAATTTGAGCAAAGGCTATGGAGCACAAAGGTCATGTGTCTCCTAGATCACTTTACATAAACTTAGCTTGGGTATAAAAGCTGTTAAATTTATTTGCAAACACAGACTTTGTGTTCATTAGTCAGCACTTGACTAGCCAACTGTAAAATAGGAAATAGTAAGCAACAAATGCACTCTCATGAGCATATACCAGAAGATTTTCCCACGGTATTTGCATTTTAAAACTATGGAAGGAAAATGACATGAAATAAATGCTAATGATCTCTGCGAAGTGAATTTTCAGTTTGGATTTACATTAAAAATATTTATCCTATTTATTTAAATTACATGACAAGAAGATTAGGTACACCCATAATATATAATAAATCTTTAAACAAACATAAAAAATTCCTAGTTTCTGCTTTCTTCTACCTAATTTTAGTTCCAGCAACATGCAAAATGAGTGTATTAACTTAATCCCTCAGGTACTTGATGATTTCAAGATAAACTCTGGAGACAGCCAACAACAAAAAAATTCATTTTCTTTGACCTAGCTTTGTCAAACAGAAGTTTCCCTCCAGTTCCAGTAAGAAGGTAGAACCATAGGTCTAACAGTCCTACTGAATGGAATCAGGACAAGGAAAACCAGTATAGAATGAGGTCACATGTATAATATGTTACTAAAAAGATACCTAGTCTCTACATCTCATATGTTTTAATTAGATCATTCTAGGGTACAGTTTTATTGGGGAGGGATTAGAATTGAAAACAAATCGGAAAGGATTACTTCAGAAATATCCATTTATAACTGAGTGGTTTGTTGCAAGCTCTCTGGAAGTATATTTATCACAAGTAAAATCCATCAAGTTGATGGGACGTTTTCTGCCAAAATCCATGTTGATGTGACCATCCAGCACAAATATTAATATTTGTTCTTACTGAAGAGTGACTTGAATTTTCTTCTGGCTTCTCTTCTCCCTGCCAACATGACCAATGAGAATGCTCTAGCTTAAAGAACATACAAAGTTATGCTAATAAAATAATCCCCAAACTATATTATGTATTTGAAGTATTCTAATAAGGTTTAGCTAAATTTTTCCAATAATCAAGGGTGAAAATACCTTAAGCATCATGTGACAAGGCAAAACCTAGATGCTGCTTACTGAAGAGAGATTGAGAAGTATGCTCTCAATCTCTTCAAGTATAAGTAATAAACTGTACGGTTCTTGTTAGTACCAAAATTCTGTATCTGTGCTATATTTTTAATAAAAATACAATATGTGCTTGAGCTGGAGCCTGTGGTATGTGAACCCAGGAGGATGGAATTTTGACCAAGGCTGGAGAGATTTTTGTAATAAACAATAGGCAAGGAAAAGACATCACATGACCAGAGAAACAATAATTAGAAGGAAAAATGTTTGGAAACTGAAAGAAGCTATATGTACACAGTTTTTAAGGACGAATGAAGTTCAGTAAAGAAAATAATTGCCAGATAACTATTAAGCAAAGTAAAAGGAGACTGTCAGATTGAGGTTAAGATAATTATTCAGTAACCAATTTTGACCTGAATCCAAGAGGTTATACCTGGAGTCTAAGCAAGAAAGCTGGAAGGGGTTGGTTAACGTTCAGCCACGATTAACCAAATGCTCAGGTAGAAGGGTAGAAAAGTAAATGAGAACTGTAAAAATCCCAATCACTTTAATTAACCATGTCAAGTTGGTTTTTGTGTTTTCATTTTTTACTTTTTTGTTTTTGATGCATCCCTATCAAAATACCAATGACATTCTTCACAGAAATTTTTTTTTAATGGTAACTGTTATACAGAAACACAAAAGATACAGAATAGCCAAAGTTATGCTGAGAAAAAAGAACAAAACCAAAAGAATCAGATTACCTGACTTCAAATTATACTATAGAGCTATAGTAACCAAAACAGCATGGTACTGGCATAAAAACAGACACTGAGACCAATGGAACGGAATAGAGAACACAGAAATAAATCCATAAATCTACAGTGAACTCATTTTCAAAAAAGGTGCCAAGAACATACATCGGGTAAAGGACAGTTTCTTCAATAAACGTAATGGGAAAACTGGATCTCCATATGCAGAAGAAAGAAACTAGACCTCTGTGTCTCTCCATATACAAAAATGAAATCAAAGTGGATTAAAGACTTAAATCTAAGAACTCAAATTACGAAACTATTACAAGAAAACATTGGGGAAGGTCTCTAGGACATCAGACTGGGCAAAGATTACTTGCATAATATTCCACAAGCACAGGCAACCAAACCAAAAATGGTCATATGAGATCACATCAAATTTAAAAATCTTCTGCACAGCAAAGGAAACAATCAACAAAGTGAAGAGACAACCCACAGAACAGGAGAAATATTTGCAAACTACCCATCTGACAAGGGATTAATAACCAGAATATATAAGTAGCTCAAACAACTCTATATAGAGAAAAAAATCTAATAATCCAATTTTAAAATGGACAAAAGATCTGAATAGATGTTTCTCAAAAGAAGACATACAAATGGCAAACAGGTATATGAAAAGGTACTTAACATCATTGATCAGGGAAATGCAAATCAAAATTACAAAGATATCATGTTACCCTCAGTTAAAATTGCTTTTAGCCAAAAGATAGTGAATAACAAATGCTGGCAAGGATGTGGAAAAGAGGGATTCCTCGTACACTGTTGGTGGGACTGTAAATTAGTACAACCACTATAGAGAACAATTTAGCAGTTTCTCAAGAAACTAAAAATAGAAGTACCATATGATCCAGCAATGCCACAGCTGAGTATATACCCAAAAGAAAGAAAATCAGTATATTAAAGAGATAGCTGCTCTCTCATGTTTATTGTGACACTATTCACAACAGCCAAGATTTGGAAGCAAGCTAAGTATCCATCAACAGATGAATGGATAAAGAAAATGTGGTGGCCGGGCATAGTGGCTCACGGCTGTAATCCCAACATTTTGGGAGGCCGAGGCAGGTGGATTACCTGAGGTCAGAGGTTCGAGACCAGCCTGGCCAACATGGTGAAACCCTATCTCTACCAAAAATACAAAAATTAGCTGGGTACGGTGGCACGCGCCTGTAGTCCCAGCTACTTGGGAAACTGAGACAGGAGAATAGCTTGAACGTGGGAGGCAGAGGTTGCAGTCTGCTAAGATCATGCCACTGCACTCCAGCTTAGGCAACAGAGTGAGACTCCATCAAAAAAAAAAAAAAAGAAAAAAAAAGAAAATGTGGTACATATATACAATGGAGTACTATCCAGCCATAAAAAAGAACAAGAGCTTGTCATTTATAACAGCACAGATGGAAATGAAGGACACATTAAGTGAAAAAAAGCCAGGCACAGAAAGGCAAACATTGCACGTTCTCACTTATTTGTGGGATCTAAAAAAATTAAAACAATTGAACTCATGGAGATAGACAGTAGAATGATGTTTACCAGAGGTTGGGAAGTTGGAGAGTGAGGTGTGGGGATGGCTAATTGGTACAAAAATAAAGTTAGATTGAATAATCAAGATCTAGTATTTGATAGCACCATCAAGTGACTACAGTCAACAATAGTTTATTGTATATTTTTTAAAAAGTAAGAGAGGATAATTGGATTGTTTGTACCAAAGGATAAATGCTTGAGGTGATGGTTAGCCCACTTCCCCCAATGTGATTATTATACATTGTATCCCTGTATCAAAATATCTCATGTGACCATATCTATCTATCTATCTATATATATATCTACTATGTACCCACAAAAATTAAAAATTAAAAAACATATAAACCAGTGATTCCCAAGAGCCCAAAGAACCCCAGCACAAGAAATACGAAGAAAAGTATACCAAGGCACATCTTAAGTTACCGAAAGCCAGTGTGATAAAGAAAAAATATTAAAAGCAGCCAGAGGGGGTGGGGGAAAGACACGTTATATGAAAGGATAAAAGATAAACCATGTTAACACTAGTCAAAAGAAGGTTAGAGTGGCTATATTAATATCAGGCAAAGTGAATTTCACAGCAAAAAAAAAAAAAAAAAAAAAATCACCTGGTATAAAAAGGGTCATTTCATAATGATAAAGGGGTCAATTATCAGGAGGATATACAATCCTCAACAGTTATGCCTGTAATAACAGAGCTTCAAAATACACGAAGCAGAAACAGAAAACTACAAGGAGAAACAGACAAATCCACAGTAACAGTCAGACTTCAATGCTCTTCTCTCAATAATTGATAGAACAAGCAGACAGAAAATCAGCAGGGATATGGAGGACCTGAACAAGACTAGACCCAACAACAGAAGACTACATATTTTTTTTGTCAAGTGCACATGGAACATTTATCACAAAACAAAGTCTCAATAAATGTAAAAGTATTCAAGTCATACAAAGTATATTTTCTGACCACAGCAGTCTTTAGAAATCAAAACCAAAAGATTTCTACAAAATCCCCAAATAATTGGAAAATAAACAATACTTCTAGTAAATGATGGGTCGAAGAAGAAATCAAAAGAGAAATTAGAAAATATTTAAACTAAGTAAAATTAAAATCACAAAATAGAAGGATTTGTGGGACACCAAAAAGCAATAATTAGAGGGGAAATTTCTAACAATGAATGCCTATATTATAAAATATAAACTTAAGTTCTCAAATCAATGACCTTCGCTGTCACCTTAGGGAAATAGAAAAAGAAAAGCAAATGAAACTCAAAGTAAGCAAGTTAAGAGAAATAATGGGTCAAAATTTAAATCATGAAATATCAAAATATAGAAAAAACCAAAAGTTGCTTCTTTGAAGATCCATAAAACTGATAAACAATGAGAGAAGACCCAACACTATGGCTTTACTGGGGTGCTCTAGTAAACATCAATTCTACAGCAACTCTTCCAGAAAACTGATGAATGTGCAAACGGATTCTCAGTTTGGGGATGGAAGAGAGGGATGGGAGGTAACCAAGAGGTATATAACCCCTTTGAGGGTGATGAATATGTTCACTGTCTTGATTGTGAGGATGGTTTTCACATATGCAAAGCTTTAGCAAACTGTAAACATTAAGTATGTGCAGCTTATTGTATGTCAATTATATTTAAACAATAAAGCTGCCTAAATAAACAATACATAAGAGACTATACGTCAGTAACTAACTTATTTCCATTATAAGGTATGAAGATAATATAAGGATTGAATTTATTCTTTAATACACTAGAATGTACATACTCAAATCACTTGCTCCTTTTCAAAAACAATAAACTCTGATTACTATTGCAGGCTCTCAAGTATATGCTAGACTCAAAAGTAATGTGACCATAAGAATAGCTTTCTCATGTTTCTTACAAAATTAATTCTGAATACAGTTCCCAAACAATCCTAAAGGCATTTTTTAAAACGGTAGCAGCATCAAAACAAAATTAAAACAAAATCCCTCTCTTTCAGAGTGACTATATTGAAGGGACAATGATTAAACGTATCTGCAAAATGTTGCGCACTTATTATATTAAAGGCTCAGTTTATCCATTGTAATCTGAGATGTGTTAACACTAAGGCAAAATAAGTTTTCTATCCTAACCAGATGACTGAAACAGTTGTATGGTTGACCTGGTTCAGAGGAGAGGTACTCAAAGTACAATAAAAGTGTTAGGTTATGCTTTTTGTTTTGGAGGGATACTGCAAGACAAGAAGAAAAAAAAAAAAAGATTAAGCCAAAAGCAAAGAAGACAACAAATGCATCTTATTCGCATGCTATTATGTCCATAAAAATATTTCTATGATAAGACTGCTACTTTTGGCTATGTTTAAGTACATACTGGGTAGCAGTCACTCCCTCAAACCCTATAGTTTCTCATCATTAATCAAACATAAAAAGACTCATTCTTAATCACACATAAAATTTCTTGTAAAATACTCTAGTCTAGGTCATTGAAGCTTAAAATAGAAATAAAGATGAGGCAAAGCACCACATTACATCTTGCATGTGCCCCACTTCCTCTTCGCTAGGACTATGTAACTCCAGTGGTGACAGAGAATAAATCTTCACTGTGTAATCAATACTGCCATGGGAAAGCATATATAATCCAGCCATAAAGAGTGAAGAATTGCAACAAGTTTCCCTGGAGTGTGACTTTTAAAGACATTTGACTCCATTAATAGCTTGCATATTCATATAGTCAATATTCATAAGGTGAATATTCGTATTGTTAATAATTATTGCCCTGAGTTGAAAACCTGCATTCTAAAGTTCACTGTCAACTGCAAGACTATTTTGTTGCACAAAAATGAATGATGTGAATAAATGCCTTGCTACCTAGATTTTTTTTTATTTGGACTGAAGAGTAATCAAATAATTATCAGAAACAAGCTACATGCAAGTCTTCACTAAGATTTAAATCATACACATTTATCCTATAAGAATGCAAGCAAAGTTTTAGTGTAGTAATTTTTTAAAAGACACAGAACTCTCTAATTCACTATTTAACCATTCATGGCATTTAAGAAAGTCAAGAAATGTCCCTTGCTTAATAACAACAATTTTTAAAAAGAGTTACCTAATATTTTCCTTGCTAGGTTAATAGCTATCACAAATTAATTCACTTGAAAACACACTATCTTTAATACTTAAACATACACAATCATATGTACACACACAGACACATATATACAAAAAATGGGGTTTGAAAAACTTTTGTGTCTAGTCTCTTCTGATACAAAGTTTCAAATTATTTTGTCTAGCTTTTCTGCTATCTTATAGGTAAAATTCTCCAAGCAAAATAAACTTGCCAAAGCATTGAAAACATAGTTATCAATCACTATGGAAAAAAAAGAGCATTGATACAATTTATTGATTTATTTATTCACTCATTCATTCACTTATTTAACATATATTTAATAAATACTTGATAAAATGCCAGACACTGTGCTGGGTACTAGAGGTAAAATGTTGAGCAAAAAATGAAACATGATCCATGCTTTCATAGAGTTACAAACTAATAAGGAAGCTAGATGTTAAAATATTACACACAGGCCAGGCGCGATGGCTCATGCCTGTAATGCCAGCACTTTGGGAGGCAGAGGCGGGCGGATGACCTGAGGTCGGGAGTTCGAGACCAGCCTGACCAACATGGAGAAACCCAGTCTCTCCCAAAAATACAAAATTAGCTGGGTGTGGTGGCGCATGCCTGTAATCCCAGCTACTCGGGAGGCTGAGGCAGAAGAATGGCTTGAACCCAGGAGGTGGAGGTTACGGTGAGCCGAGGTCGCACCACTGCACTCCAGCCTGGGCGATGAGTGAAACTCCATCTCAACAACAACAACAAAAATATCACACACACAGACTTATGATAAGTGCTATAAACGAGCAATACATGTGCCATGAACGCATATAATGGGAGGAAGTTACTAAATCAATGAGTAATGAGAGATTGCTGAGCCAAGAGGTCTTAAGGAAGAGTATAGGCTAATTAGAAAAAAAAAGTGGAGGCTGTAGGAACAACCTATGCAAAATCCTTGATATATCCACTTTGGAACACAGTTTGGCAGTGTCTTAGAAAACTAAACATACTCTTACCAAAGGATCCAGCAATAGCATTCACTTACCCAAATGAGTAAAAACTTATGTCGACACAAAAACCTGCACTTGGATGTTTATAGCAGCTTTATTCATAATTGCTGTAATTTAGAAACAACCAAAATGTCCTTCAATAGGTGAACGGATAAACAGTGGTACATTCAGACAATGGAATATCATACAGTGCTAAAAAGAAATGAGCTATCCAGCCATGAAAAAACATGGTGGAACCTTAGATGCATATTACTAAGTGAAAGAAGCCAGTCTGAAAAGGCTACATACTCTATCATTCCAACTATATGTCATTCTGAAAAAGGCAAAACTATAGAGACAGTACAAAGATCAGCGGTTGCCAGGAGTTAAAGGGAGAGAAGAATAAACAGGTGGTGAAGAGAGGATTTTTATGGCAGTGGAACTACTCTGTATGTTCTACTATAACAGTGAATCCATGTCATTATATATATTCGACTAAAACCACACAAGGCACACCAAGAGTGAACCTGAACTATGGACTCTGGGTGAATGATACGTCAATATAAGTTCCTGGATTGCAACAAATGTATCACTGTGGTGTAGGATGTCAATAGCAGGTAACCTGTGGGTGTGTGGGAGTAGAGGGTATATGAGAACTCTGCTTTCTGCTTGATTTTGATGTGCACCTAAAACTGCTGTAAAAAATAGAGTTCATCGTAAAAAAAATAAAACACACTAACACACACACAATCCTAGAGGCAGGAGGTTAGGTTGACATTGCTACAAAGATCACTGATTGCAAAACCTCAGGAAGACATTCTCAAGATAAAGGAAATTTTTATAAAATTAGGAACGAAGTTACACAAGGTCCCCTTTATCATCTCTTTTACATGCACGAGTTTGGAAATATGTACTAGTATGTGCCTTGTGTGCATAAGTGTGAATGTGCGCATCTGTGCACATACACCATACCACTCTTCACAGTAATAGCCAGACCAAATCCAAGACAAATCATGAGTGGGATTGAATAGCATAAGAAAATGGGGAACCACTAAAAATTGAGACTCCTGCTCTCTTCCTCTGCTTGGTAAATTCAAAAGCAGAGAGTATCAAGACGGATAGTTAAAATGTTTACAAAACTTTAAGCTCCCTGGGAACTTTTGCCAGCGTGGAAAAAAATAAATAGAACTTAATTTTTCAAATCAATGATCAGAAAGTGACCAGAGGATCTATACATAAAATTTGCAACAAACACACCAAGATGGACTACAGGTATTATTCTTCATAGATTATACAAAGAAGGTTTACTTTAGATGACAGAAACTAAAAATCATAACTGTATTGTGATGATAAGGACAGGGTGATGAAGATTGATGTGAGATTAATCCTCTTCTATCATAGCAGGCAGGCAATAGATAATATGTAAAATAGGTAAGGTAATACATGACATTATAAGCATATTATTTAGGGATAAGGAGAAAACTACCAGACAAAACAATTAAAAGAGTTAACAGGGTTGCCACCGCGTGAGCAACATTAGGAATAGGAAAGGGTGGGGCATCAGTTGTTACTTTTTATGACAAGCCCTCTGTACTCCTAACTTTAATTATGTACATATGGTACTCGGATAAAAATAAAGATCTTTTTAAGAAAAATTATAAAAGGGGAAGTAAAAACCAAGCTGGTAGAGCTCTAGAAAAAAAAAAAAGATGAAAAAAATTATATTAAAAATCCACAAAAGAAGGAGCAACAATGTTTTTCAGAGAATAAAACATCTGAAAAATAACATTAGGGACATGGTTGGTAGGCATGATGAAGTCAAATGCAACACAGTTGGAGAGAACAATATATGATGATGACAGATAGAAACACGAAGAGCCAGCGTAGTGATGTAGCCAAAGCCACAGAGGAGTTAAGATTAGAACCTAACTCTACCTTTACAACCTCTTTGTAATAAATCTGCTTATTTAGTACAGTTCAATATTCTAAAAATTCAATATCTAGCCATGTGATTACTTTAGTTTGTCAAGGATATCACCCATTTAGAAGTTCAGAGGTTTTTTAATTTACTTTTACCACAGACCTGTTGTCTATAGAAAGTCCACCCTGATTATGTGCCAGAACAGAAAATTCTAACAAATATTATGACATTTGAATAGACTGTTACATCTAAAAACTAATCTAGATAAACACAGCAACAGTAGAGCTAAAAGAAAAAGCAAGTTATTTCCGAAAATGAAAAAAAGTAAAGGCAACTTTCTTTTTTTAAAAAAAAAGTTGTCTTTACCTCATATACTATCTCTAATAGTTTACCCATTTGATTCACTATACAGCCAGGATAACACAAAGGCATTCAATCATTTTGTACCAGCAATCTATATACACAAATTCTAAAACTATTATTCTAACCAGTTGTTAATTTTCCTCCCATGCATCTGACAAAGGACATCCAGCATCTACAAGGAACTCAAATCAGCAAGAAAAAAACAAATAATCCCATCAAAAAGTGGGCAAAGGACATAAATAGACAATTCTCAAAAGAAGATATACAAATGGCCAACAAACATGAAAAAATGCTCAACATCACTAATTATCAAGGAAGTGCAAATTAAACCCACAATGAGATATCACCTTACTCCTGCAAGAATGGCCATAATCAAAAAATCAAAAAATAATAGATGTTGGCATGGATGTGCTGAAAAGGGAACACTTTTACATACTGCTGGTGGGAATGTAAACTAGTACAACCACTATGGAAAACAGTATGGAGATTCCTTAAAGAACTAAAAGTAGATCTACCATTTAATCCAGCAATCCCACTACCCAAAGGAAAAGAAGTCATTATATGAAAAGAACACTTGCAGGCCGGGCATGGTGGCTCAAGCCTGTAATCCCAGCACTTTGGGAGGCCAAGATGGGCAGATCACGAGGTCAGGAGATCGAGACCATCCTGGCTAACACGGTGAAACCCCGTCTTTACTAAAAAATACATAAAACTAGCCGGGTGAGGTGGCGGGCGCCTGTAGTCCCAGCTACTCGGGAGGCTGAGGCAGGAGAATGGCATGAACCCGGGAGGCGGAGCTTGCAGTGAGCCGAGATCTGGCCACTGCACTCCAGCCTGGGTGACAGAGCAAGACTCCGTCTCAAAAAAAAAAAAGAAAGAAAAGGACACTTGCACATGCATGTTTATAGCAGCACAATTAGCAACTGCAAAAATATGAAACCAGCCTAAATGCCCATCAGTCAGCAAGTGGATAAAGAAAATGTGTTATGTATACAACATGGAATACTACTTAGCCATAAAAAGGAATGAAATAATGGCATTTGCAGCAACCTGGGTGGAGTGTTAGAGACGATTATTCTAAGTGAAGTAACTCAGCAATGTAAAACCAAACATCCTATGTTCTCACTCATAAGTGGGGACTAAGCTATGAGGATGCAAAGGTATAAGAATGATGCAATGAACTTTAAGAAGGAAGGGTGAGGGATAAAAGACTACACATTGGGTACAGTGTAAACTGCTTGGGTGACGAGTGCACCAAAATCTCAGAAATTACCACTAAAGAACTTATCCATGTAACCAAAAACCCCTTGTTCCCCCAAAACTAATGAAATAAAAATAAAATATTTTTTAAAAAATTTTCCTCCTCATTCTATGGTGAGAGTGGAGGGGGGTGCTATTATGGAGGAGTACTACATATGTGATCCAAAGATTGACTAGCATTAGGCATTCAAATCTAGAGCATTAATCTACACAAAGTAAAAAGAGAAAAATGTAAATTTCTTTATTATCCATGAAAACAATTAACACAAACATAGAATCACCAGAAAGAATGTGGCAGACAGGAGAGCAAAGCAGCAATTTACAATGAAAATTGTGATATGGTATATCCTTCTGCATATAAATTCTAACCATTTGACTACTATACATACAATCATTAAAAAGACATAAATGGTCAGTGGTTAAGTACATTATTTTTTCAATACAGCATGGACAAAAAGTCAATCCAGCAAATATATTGCTTTATTCATCCTACCCTGAAGGCTGGGCCTAGGTAGTCTCACTGAACGACAGTTTATCTGCATTTGAAAAGAACTATTGTGGTAGGAGAAAGGTTTTAGAATCCCCTTATCCGATTCCACTTGTAAATAATACTTAGCAATCTCCCCAACAAAAATCCTACTAAAAACAGGAGGAGTACTAAGATAATGTCAAGGTACAAATATATAGACTTCCTGAAGATTATCTAAGAGGAACTTCAAATGTTCCAGAAAGTATGTCCCTGGATAAGTACTGTACTTGAAAAAAATCTTTAATTGCAAGGACTCAGTCACTATATACTGAAATCATTCCCTACTAAAAATACCATATTCAATAAACGCCTTCATCTGTCATAGAATGTTATAACAAAGTAACAATTTTTGATTAGTAAATTCTAAATAATTAGAATAAAATCTGTTTGACTACCATGATCATTCAACAAACTTTGATTCGAAGGTATTCACTACGCCTAGAAATGGCAAAGAAGGGAAATGTTAACTAAAACGTCATTTCATAGCTCAGAAAACGAGCTTTTACTGTAAAGTATTATACAGACATGATAAGGTCCAGTATGTGGTTAATTTTTTTAAAGTTGGTTAAATGGGGGAATCATTAAAAGTAAAAATTATCTTCAACATTGTATTGTAACTTATGACATCAAAATACACATTTATCAATATTTTGATGTAGAGCTACATCAGAGCATCTTCCTTTCATAAACCATACCCTTAATGCATTCTTTACTATATGTAGTTTCATTTTCTTTAGAAGACAGAAATTAGAGACACCTGCAAAGCCATATGAATCCTTTCAGACTTGTTATTTTTTCCCTAGTCTTTCAGTTACTTCACCTATGCTTAATTCAGTAGCAATCCTTTTAGCGCCTTTATCAGTTTATGCAAAAGACTTCTCAATTTTCATAGAAAGATTTCTTTTGCCTCACACATTTCATCAAATTGCATGTTTAATTAAATAATATAGTTACAATAGCAATTACCACTGGCATATATAGGTTTGGGAACAAATGCAAGTGGCTGATAGGCAGATTTGGTAAGCAAATTAACAAACAAAAATGAAGTACTTTATAAATTATTAGAAACCAATGCTTTTAATGATATTCATCATTTGCTTCAGTGATCAAATTGTCTAAGCTTACAAATTACGTGTTACCATTTATGGGAAGAAATATGAAATTTTTTTCATTTGTTAATTACTGCTTAAAATAAGCCATTATGGAATATTCCCTTCATTCAAAAGGCCATATGGGCAGTCCCAGACTCATGAAGTCCCACCCCATTCAGCCACTGTTCTTGCCCTATTTGCCTACCCTCAACTCCAGAAGCCTCTCTGCTGCTCTCATAGAGGCAGTCATGAAAAAAGAGAAGTTCTGAAAGATAGGTTTATATGTGAATGAAGGCAAGACTTGAAAAGTAGAAACAACTATCCCTAGGGGAGAACCTTAGAGCAGGATTGCCTATGTGATTACCTAGAATATTCTACTGCACTGCCAGGCTTTATTCACTTTATTGTGCTACTTGACAGATATTTTACCAAGCAATTAATTGATGTTAATAATCACTTTTTAAATCACAATAAAGTACATTCAAAAGTAACTGTATAACTTAGTTCATTCTAATACTCAGCAGAGATATGACAGAAATCAAAAGTTTGGGAAGAGGTAGGTACACTGAGGAATAGGAAAGATCTCTCAGGGGGGTGGGGGACGGGCACGGTGGCTCATGCCTCTAATCCCAGCAGTTTGGGAGACTGAGGCAGGTGGATCACGAGGTCAGGAATTCAAGACCAGTCTGGCCAAGATGGTGAAACCCTATCTCTACTAAAAATACAAAAATTAGCCGGGCTTGGTGGCAGGCACCTGTAATCCCTGCTACTCAGGAGGCTGAGGCAGAAGAATTGCTTGAACCTGGGAGGTGGAGGTTGCAGTGAGCCAAGATCGTGCCACTGCACTCCAGCCTGGCAACAGAGCAGGCTACGTCTCAAAAAAAAAAAAAAAAAATCTGGGGGATGGAGAAGAGTCACAGGAGGATGGGTGTCACCTGAGTGGAGAGGTACAATTATATGGAAAAGAGGTACAGAAAGGGATTTGGAGCATCCCAAAGATAAAATTTACCAGTTTCCAAATTTAGCCTATGGTCAGAAAAGAGGAAGAAACTTTCTTCAGTGTTTCTATACCACATGGCACATGTCTGCTCCCAGAGCTCAGACACATGCTATTAATAGAACAGCTCATCTGCAATGTAGATTAAGTGGGATTTGAAAAAGATGAGCTACCCTGGGAACCTAACCTCCATTCATAACATGTTCCCAAAGAAACACTTTCTTGGAGATATAAAAAAAGAAAAATGCCTTGCAAACACTTTTTAGAATACAGCATGCTCCTAGTATCCACAGAACTAAAGAATACTCACAGAGCAAAATTTAAAATGCAGAAGAGATAAAGAGAGAAAGAAACCAAAATTACCACTTGCAAGAAAGAAGCGGTTATCATTAAATCCTTGTGTCTTGGTGATACCCTACAGCAATGTGCCAACCGTGTTTTGTTTTTTTTTTGTTTTGTTTTTTTTTGAGACGAGTACATATGTATTCTTTTATTTATTTATTTTTTTGAGAGAGAGTCTCACTCTGTCTCCCAGGCTGGAGTGCAATGGCGTCATCTCGGCTCACTGCAACCTCCACCTCCCAGGTTCAAGTGATTCTCCTGCCTCGGCCTCTGGAGTAGCTGGGATTACAGGTGCATGCCACCATACCAGGTTAATTTTTGTACTAAAAATTAAAATTACTAAGGCCGGGCACGGTGGCTTGTGCCTGTAATCCCAGCACTTTGGGAGGCCGAGGCGGGCAGATCACCTGAGACCAGGAGTTCAAGACCAGCCTGGCCAACATGGTGAAACCTCGTCTCTACTAAAAATACAAAAACATTAGCTGGCCATGGTGGCGGACACCTGTAATCCCAGCTACTCAGGAGGCTGAGGCATGAGAATCGCTTGAGCCCCGGAGGCAGAGTTTGCAGTGAGCCAAGATCACGCCACTGCACTCCAGCCTGGGCAACTGAGCGAGACTCTGTCTCTAAATCAATCAATCAATCAGTCATTCAAAAAGTAGAGACAGAGTTTCACCATGTTGGCCAGGCTGGTCTCAAACCCCTGACCTCAAGTGATCTGCCTGCCTCAGCCTCCCAAAGTGCTAGGGTTACAGGCTTGAGTCACTGTGCCCACCCGCAATGTGTCAACCTTTAATAATCTTTGACCATTTGGATAAGAATCTCCTATCCTCCTGAGATTTGGATGTACCTTCACCCAAAGATTCTGTGTGTGTCTCTGCTCTAGTTAAAGTTGAGGATATGCTATTTATGCTAGCCACAATTTTGCAGATCTCTACATTCATTGATATGTAATATTCATACATGTTTATAGGGTACATATAGATCTCTACTTTTTTTCAGCTTGCATTAGGAAAAGACGGTAGGCTTTTGAATATGCTTTCTCAATCTACACATATACCCAGGAGTCCATCATATGCTCCATCCAGGAGTCATCCTCTCCAACACTGTAGAGTCTCTGCTCCATAGCAAGCTATACCTCAGTACCTCGCAATGATGTCTCATGATCACCGAAAGTGACTGTATCCAGAAACAGATTCATCTTCCCACCTACTTTCATCTCTCCCAACTCCACCATACCTGTTCTTCCTTCTCCCATCCAGATCCCCAACCCAACTCAATTAGTAGCTTCTAAATCCTAATCTTCCTCTTCTTCTCCATCCCTAGTACCACTGCCTTTGTTCCATGGTTCATTTCTTATCTCTACTATTATAATCTCTCTGGTCTCCCAGCTTCCAGTCTCACCTCTTTCCCATAGTTTCTGTGTAGTTCTTAACCTCTAGATCCAGAGTCAAAAACTGAAATGTATATGGATTCTAAGCAGGGGATATAATTGAGTGATGCAGGCCACCTATAGAAAAATAAATGTCAATTAATACTTGACCCCAGGTGAAATGCAGGAGAGTGGTCTGTGGCAAATCCAAGAGCACATGGCCTATTCAAATGAGACAGATCGTATTCAGACACAGTGGATTGCTGCCAGCCATGTGAGAACATGAGCTTAGTACTGTAAAAATTACTCTGATGTTTCAAGAGAAGCCAGGAATTTAGATTTATGTGCACAAACTCCCAATTCTTAAGAGTTGGCAAACCAAGTTTTAAAAACCACATTGCTAATACTGAAAGCCAAACAAAACAAATCTACAGGCCAGGTATGACTTGCAGGGCTGCCATTTTGCAAACCACGCACAAGTTTAGTGGTTCTCCAACATTAGAGTACAAAATCACGCAGGCTGCTTATTAATGCAGATTCCCAGGGCCTGCGCTCAAACGATTCTGATTCTATAGGTCCACTGAGACTCCTATATCTACATTTTTTGCAAGCTTTCCCAGTGGCCTTGAGGCAAGTGATTCTAATGCTACTTTAATCTGTGAGAAAGGGAATCTACAGGATTAAGGGGAATGAGAAGCTTGGGAAAATGGAAACTATGTTTCTAATGCATTGAAAATACTTTAAATGTTCTCATTTTTACACTGTCCCAGGGAAGTACAACTTAGTATCATCTTTATTTCAACTCTGAACAATACTATAATACTAATCCAATAAACATAGTTTCAGTAATATATGAAACCAGTGAGAATTACAGTTTACGAAATCATGTTTTTCCATGTACTGCACATTTCAGATCAATAGTGTGGAGATGGTTATAATTAGCATTAAAATATAAGGTGGTCTTCTAAAAAAACTATAAACATTTTATTTTAAAAAATTATCTTAAAAGTACTATTTATTTTTGGCATATTTTAAAAGAAGAAAGGAGTTGGCTGCAGTAACCCTGTATTGACTCTTGTAAAAGCAATCATTGCCCATTAATCGTCTGCTTCCTTAATTCAAACTTCCTGCTGCTATATTTTCTTAAAACAGGAAATATCTATGCCACAAACTTCTTTCTTCTTTTAATTTTTATTTTTTAGAGTTGAGGTCCCACTATGTAGCCCAGGCTGGAGTGCAGTGGCATGATCATAGCTCACTGCAACCTCAAAACTCGGTTTTGGCCGGATGCAGTGGCTCACGCCTGTAATCCCAACACTTCAGGAGGCCGAGGCAGGCAGATCACAAGGTCAGTTCAAGACCAGCCTGACCAACGTGGTGAAACCCTGTCTTAACTGAAAATACAAAAATTAGCTGGGCGTGGTGGCATGTGCCTGTAATCCCAGCTACTCAAGAGGCTGAGGCAGGAGAATTGCTTGAACCTGGGAGACGGAGGTTGTAGTTAACCAAGATTGCACCACTGCACTGCAGCCTGGGCAACAGAGCAAGACTCTATCAAAAAAAAAAAAAAAAAACTGTTTTAATTCTGAATGCATTTTTCCCTTGGAGTAAGTATGTGGAGGGGGGAGGAAGAGAAGTGACTCAGTTCCTAGTCTATTTTAATCCAAATTATTAATCTTTCCTGTCCCTAAATCTGAACCATTCATATGGAACTTACCAAATACTGAGGTAATATACAGCTGTTTTCCTTATAATATTATAAATTCCTTGATAACAAGTACCTATATTTCACGACCTATATATTTTAGCACTAAACATATTAGGAAACTGAACTATACTACAATACATATCAAATAAAGGAATCATGTTCATGGGAAAATGTGCTCCACACGACTAAGCAAAAAGGGAGGAGAGACCAGTAGCAGAGGAAAAGCTCCTATCAGTCCCAATCTTTTTGGCAAAAAAAAATCATATGGTAGGGCAAGTAAGAGAGATGCTTCAGAAGTACACTGTTCCCACCACCATCACATTTATGAGGGTCACTGAGAACGAAACAAACAAAGAGTACTCTGATGTGATTGGGTCTCAAATTACCAAGGCAACATCAGCGGGAACGGGGAGAAAAAGGCCAGGCAATATTTTGGCTCAACATACCAGGGGAGGCCCTGCCCAAGGGCCTTTCATATGGCCAGGTATTTATAACTCAGGAAGTTCCTGTCTTCTTCATTTGTAATTAATGCTTTTCATGTTTCAAAGGGTCAAAAGGGATTTTGCCAGGATCACAAATCCCTCATGAGAAAGTAGTCTACCAAAAGATGATTCATGTCCTAAAGACCTATATCTTTTTAAAATAATTTTGTAACCCCACAAGGAACCTGAAAATTTTCTCAGCCTATACCTTGTCAAATAACATCCTGTTTCTATAGCTACAAACCACTGCATAAAAAAAGCCAGGCATGGTGGCACATGCCTGTAGTCCTAGCTGCTCAGGAGGCTAAGGTGGGAGGACCCCTGGAGCCCAACAGTTCAAGGCAGCAGTAAGCCATGATCACAACATTGCATTCCAGCCTGATGACAGAGCGAGACCCTGTCTCAAAACAAGAAAACAGAAGAAAAGAAAAGAAAAGAAAAGAAAAGAAAAGAAAAGAAAAGAAAAGAAAAGAAAAGAGGGAGGGAATCTCTTAATAAAAAATCCCACTTATTTAAGTGAATTATCTTAAGTAGGGGACTTGAGTTCAAATCATAGCCCTAAGACTACTTTGCCACAGTTGTAAGCAATGTATCTCTTCTCATTTTGTCGTAGGGGATTGATATATGCAAATGGAAAAAAAATTCATGACAACACTTGATTGAGGACAACTTTATCTAGTGAGGATAACTTTACCTAGTTTCGTATGTTATAAATCTTACAGCTTCTCTTGGAATATTCAGGGACTATGAGACTGTCATTCAGCCTAGACACGACACATTCAGTTTGACAGCAGCAGCCTTGTAATCTAAGCTACCTGACCTTTAGAGTAGGATCTATTTGTGGAGGAAAAAAACAACAACAACAAGATCTTTAGACTTAGAGGCACAGATCTACAGAATAGTAGGCTGGGAGCAAGGGCCAATTAAGTTGCTGTAAAACAGTAAGTTACCAAAGTGCACACTATTTACAGTACATGTTTAATTTTGCAAGTTCAAAGCTGTCGAATTAAAGCATGCTAAAAGGTATCAGAATTAATAAATATCTTTATATTTACACTATAAACAGGCCAATTACCAGAAAGTTTGGACATAAGATTTTAGACTTCATGATATTTCCAACTGTAAAATGTCTAAAGTAAGATATGATTATAAGCTCTGATCACACCACTGTCCTGCTCAAATACAATGAATTCCAAATTGTTTATGGTGAGCGCCGAATGCTTATGTAATCAAGCTGCAGTCTCTCCATCCAGACTGACCTCCACCACTCTCACACATACATCTGGGCCTCACTAGGCTAACTCATATTTTTCCTCAAACATGCCCTAACTTCCTAGCCCCCTTGCAGTTATGCGTTGTTATGGACTGAATGTCTGTGTACCCCTAAAATGTATACCTTGAAACTCTACCCCCACCCCATGTAATGGTAGTAGGACGTGGGGTCTCTGGGAGGTAATAAGGATTAGATGAGGTCATGAAGGTAGAGCCTTCATGAATGTGATTAGAGACTGTAAAAGTCACAAGAGAGCTTGCTTTCACTCTCCATTCTCCACCATGTGAGGATACCATAAGAAGTCAGCAGTTTGCAACCCAGAAGAGGGCCCTTACCAGAACTCCATCAAGCTGGTACCCTAATCTTGGACTTCCAGTCTCCACAACTGTGTGTAATAAATTTCTGTCGTTCATATGCCACCTAGTCTATGGGACTTTGCTATAGTAGCCTGTGCTGACTGAGATACCCATATTTGTCTCACTACAGAGAATGCCCTTTCTCCATGCTATCACAATAACTGTTTTAAAAAAAAATCCCTGCACTTTAAGACTCTCTTCTACTGCCTATCTTTCCATGAAGTCATCCCTAATACTTCATTTGGAATTAACACCATTTGTGCTCCCATAGCACCTTTTCCTTCTACAGTAGCACTTATCACATTTCACCCAGCAGCACAGGTTTGTATACATCAGATTCTCCAACTCTATGTTTCTAGTGGGTAGGAGTTCTTTATTTTAACCCTGATAATGCTTAGCACAGCACTGAAGTGAGCTTCTCCAAAACACTTATTAAATTGGATTAAGTATTGAACATGAAGAATTTCAGAGCTAGAATATTACCAACTGAGTAGCTTGCCCAAATCATCAGTAATAAAACCATATATAGCTACAAATTAGATGTTTGTGGACAATTCCCAGCCAATTTCTCAAGCTCTATTATTTCTCAACTAATGTAATCCAACAAAAAGGAAATGTGTTAAGAGGCATTTATTAGACTCCTAATAGAATCTGTGATAGGAGAAAAGTAAAACATATTTATGTAAAAAATAGAAAATTATAGCACATTTCTAGATTTTAAATATAGCCTGTTACTTCTAAGAAGACAGAATACTATCATAAAATACCATGTATTTTGGAATCAGAATCAGTTAACCTCTCTGAGACTCATTTTCCATATTTGTTAAATGTGAGAAACAACTACACCTACCATACATGTTTATAATAAAAAATTAACATGGTGATGTAAAGCTCCTAGAACAACACCTGAAATACTGTAGGTGCTCACTAAACATTAGTTCCCTCTCTATCCCACTTCCGAGTTGGTGAAAAATATTTCCTATGATCACCTACATTCAGTCATAAAACAAGTTCAGTCACAACCTTCTAAGATCTTAATATTTTAAAATCAATGACACTTAAAACAAATATGTGCCTTTACATAACTCTAAACTTGCATACATGATAATCCCACTATTAAGAATGGCTTGCCTTGGCTGGTCTGAAGGTAGTGAGTTATCTCAAATGATTGTTCACAGTCAGTTACAGATCCAACTCCTTGTTCTATTCTTTCCCCTCTTCTCACTACTGCACTTGACTAGTCTTAAAAAAAAAAAAAAAAATTGCCTGCTAATCTTACAAAGCTATTCTTCATTCCTAAGACCCAAATCAAATGTTACCTCTGTGAAGTCTTTCTTCTCCCTACCACGCACAGTATGCAGCATTCCCAAGAGCGTTCTCCTCATGCCTATTTATTATAGAATTTACTACTTTATACATATCTGTCATTTTCTCATTAGGCCATGAGCTCCTCAAGAGTAAGACCTGCATATAGTTATGTTTATACCCTCAGCATGATGCCCCATGCATAACAAGGATTTGATGTGTCTGGAAGGCACACTATAACATACATTTATAATAAGGACAACTGTTAATATGGCCATGCATGCTGCAGAATGAACTGGCTCTCTATGGGAAACTGAAGGGGAATGAAATGATCATGTCACCTTCAAGCAGGCAATAAAGGGTTTAAGAGTTATATAAAGAACTAGAAAGAAAGTACTTAGGATTCACTGAGAACAGAAAAAAGAGGAGGTTATTTCAGGCATATGAGACAATACACCTAACAGTTTCAACTTTTAAAAGGGGGGCAAATTAAAAAAGGAAGAAGATACAATTTGGCACTTAATAGTAGCCCTAAAAATAAAAATACAGTGGGACCTGATGAGTTGAATGAGAAGTAGTCACTGACTTTCACTGGTCAAATAGGGAAGTTAACCTTCATTCAACTGGACCAGAAATCATAAAGGTCAGTCAGTGACAATAGAGTAATACAGTCTGGTGATAAGTGAAGCAAGTAAACCTTAGCTTGAAAAGGTAAACCTGATAAATAGTGTGTGTGTGTCCATGTGTGTCTGTGTATGTGTTTGTATGTGTTTTGAGAGCATCAAGTTAATTTTTATTTTTCCTGTAAAGAGGAAAAATATTAAAAACACCACCATAAAGTATTTCAGGTGTTATGCAGTTTTTAGTAGAACTGCAACACAGTCAGGAGATGCCTCTCAGCAACCGATGACAAAGTATCAAACTTAGATGTCAGAGTAGATAGAAAAGTTTGGCATCATCTGCATCTGCATTTCCATCCAGGTGGTATTTGAAGAGGCATATGATTGCCTGCAATTGTATGTGGAGAAGAACAGATAACAGTGAGAAGTTTTGAGATGGAAGGCAAAGAAAGCTGGCACTTTAGCAGTCAGCAAATCAAGAGGCAGAAGCTGTCAGAGAAGACTGTACCATAGAATCTGAAATCCAGGCCAGGTGCATGGCTCAGGCTTGTAATCACTTTGGGAGGCTGAGACAGGCGGATCACTTGAACCCAGGGGTTAGAGAGCAGCCTGGGTAACATGGCGAAACTCCATCTCCACGAAAAATACAAAAATTAGCTGAGCATGATGGCATGCCCCTGTAGTCCCAGCTACTCAGGAGGCTGAGGTGGGAGGATCGCTTAAGCCTGGGAGGTCGAGGCTGCAGTGAGCCGTGATTGTGCCACTGCACTCTAGCCTGGGTAACAGAGGGAGACCTTGTCTCAAAATAATATATAAATAAATAAAATTTATATAGATGATGAGTTAAAAGTCACCAGCCTCAAAAGTTGTTGAAGTATCAAAGAATCCACAGATGGAAAAATAGCCTTTTAAACTCACTAGGAGGAAAATGAATATTTTCCTTAGATGTTACAAATGAAGTAAGTGATAAAAGGTATAGTTGACAACTAAAAAGTTGACAACAGTGCCATCCACCAGATTTCCGGTAGTAGAAAAGAAGAAAATGCAAATAAAATTGGCGGGAGTCAATGAAACAAACCATGCTTCCGTGAAGATAGGGATTAGCTGACTCTGTCTGAATAGAGAGGAAAGGAGAGAATGGAAAGTAAAGAACGGCTGAGGAGGCACAGACATTTTTCACACTAAATATACAAAAAGTTTTTCACACTAAATATACAAAGTGTTATAGGGTCTAAAGCGGAGTCTCTTAACCTTGACATTTTACACTGAATAATTCTTTGTGCTGGAGAGAATGTCCTATGATTGTAGGATAGAGAACAGCAACCCGGGCCTCTATTCACTAGATGCCAGTGTAGCACCCTCCCCTAGTTGTGAGAACCAAAAATGTCTCCAGACATTACCAAACGTTCCCTGGAAGGTAAAATTAGTCCCCACTGAAAATCACCGGTCTAAAGAAAAAGAACAACATGCTTTTTGGGACACGGGAATGCTATATCCTTTCTTACATATTTATCCATAACACAAAGCCCTTTGGGTCAGATGGAGTGAAAAACAAAAGAACATCAACAACCAGGACTATATTTAGAGAAAATATGAATTCGTAAAAATTGGTAAGAGGTATTTGAAAGACAGAAATTTACTAAGATTCTTAGTCTGCTTAATTATCAGCTTTCCCAGTTATGTCTCTATCATTGTGAGAGCTTAAGATATCCTTCACTTTCTAGTTTCATGCTGTATTGTACACAGTTGTATGAACAGAACCAATGTAGAAATATTAGCTCATTAACATTGGTAATCAAGCCAGGTACAGTGGCTCATTCCTATAATCCAAGTGAGAGGCTGAGTTGAGACAGGAGGATCACTTGAGGCTAGGAGTTCCAGACCAGCCTGGGCAACACAGCAAAATGCTGTCTCTACCAAAAAAAAAAAAAAAAAAAAAATTAGTGGGGCATGGTGGCAAATGCCTGTAGTACCAGCTACTTGGGATACTAAGGGAGGATGATCACCTGAACCCAGGAGTTTGAGTTTGCAGTGAGCTATGCTCATGCCACTGCATTCCAGTCTGGGCAACAGAGCAAGACCTCATCTCTTTAAAAAAAAAAAAAAGAGTTTAAGATTAGTAATTATAAGAAACAGGCCACAATTTCAGGCTCCAGACACATACTGGTATATTCGTAATCTAGTTTACCTGTCACATTTTTAAAAATTAAGGGCTTTTTCTTTGGGGAACAACGATGGATCAAACTAAGGGGACTAGAACTCAAACTACATTATACACTTCCATATTGTTTGGCACTTAACTCCCGTAGTTTAGGGCTCTATTACTCGTCACACGTCAACACAAAAATAGTTTGTCACAACACTTTCTGCAAACTAATTAAAAAGATAGCACTTGGCTGAATATACCACACTTTTATAGCAGCCAATCTTTAGGCGAAGCACAAGCAGGAAGCAGCAGGAGAGGGTAGGTGGTTCTTGGCACTCCCCTAAACAAGAAACAATGCATATCGCGTACTTGTGTAACAGGAGATGGCATTAATTTTTCCAAAGCACTTCACTTCATGCGAAAGATCACAAACAGAAAGGAAGTGGGCAATAGAGGAGAGAGAGAAACTAAAAGATGAACTCGGCATTATGACCTGCAATGTAACCTCTTCAGAAGCTAGTCTCTGCAAGGCTGACATACAAACAACAAGAAAATCATACGCAATGTGCAATAGTACTAAAGTACACAGGCCTTTTGCTGGCCATGCAATTAGTTAATAAAGGCCAGACTGTCAGACAGGTATTTTTTTTTTTTTTTCCCAGTGGTGGGCTATCACAGGCTGGTATTTTTAAGAACTGTGTTCAAGTAGCCTTAAAATCCACAGCCATATCACTTTTGTCCTGGTGGCTTTTTCTTAGTGGTCACATTTCTGACCCATTACTTCATGGCAGTGATTCAAAGAATTTTTTTTTTTTTTTTTGACAATGGCACTAAAATGAATGGCTCCTGAACTCTGTCTTCTAAATTACACGTAAGCAGAGTGCAAATCTAGGCTAGGTCCCACCATCACCAGTCTAGAGAACCACTAGGTCTTCAGTTCAATTTACAGCTACCTTGACGTTCTCAGGCAGTATAGAAAATTGTGGTGTAAAACATACATTTTATAGTCATATTGGTCTTGAATTCGATTTTTTTTTAATATTTTATTTTATTTTTTTGAGACAGAGTCTTACTCTGTTGCCCAGGCTGAAGTGCAGTAGCGGATCTCAGCTCACTGCAACCTCTGCCTCCCAGGATCAAGGAATTCTCCTGCCTCAGTCTCCCGAGTAGCTGGGATTACAGGTGCCCACCACCATGCCTGGCTAATTTTTGTATTTTCAGTAGAGACAGGGTTCCACCATGTTGGCCAGGCTGGTCTTGAACTCCTGACCTCTGGTGATCCACCCGCCTCGGCCTCCCAAAGTGCTGGGATTACAGGTGTGAGCCACCACACCTGGCCCCACATTGGTCTTCTATTCTAAATTCACCTTTGCATATTCTCGGGCCAGTTACTCGTCTGCTTAGAGTTGTTTTCTTCACCTATAAAATGATTGCTGTGAGGATGAAGTGAGTTAAAACTGATCAAGGAGACAATCTGCCATCAATCCCTGAGCATCACCTGCCCATTCTTGCTGGCTATGGCAAGACTAAAAGGCACTGACAGTATTTCACTGTGGCCATTTCCCATGGCTGTGTTTGCAGCAAACAACCTTGAGGACGAGGTGGTATCTCCCCACCCCAATGACCAAGCTGACTTCTTAATGCTACAAAATTGGCAAACCCCCAAGCTCATCGTTCCTCTCCTGCAATGCGACTGACTCCATTTGTGGCCATCATGCTGGTCTACCTATGATGGGCCTTATGGTCATAGTGAACCAGCATGTCATGCTGACATTCTGGCTACTGCTTTTGCAATGAATATTAAACTGTCTTTTGTCCGTCGGGTCTTCTGCAATCATCCATGAAACAGTAACAGGTAGGTAAGTAGGGGAAAATCCCAGACCTTGCACAGTTCTTAACAAATACATGCAAAGCACTTTGAACAAAAACTGGTACCTATGCTATTGTGTACTACTGAGAATCACCTCTGGGAAGGCTTGCATACTGTACTTGGTCACTGAACCAAAGCAACCACCCAAGAATCAGGATGACGCAGAGGAAGCCAGCACTCCCTAGGGCTCAGACCATTACCTTCCGTACAATTCATAAAAGAATGTTGGCATGGCCTTCACTAGAGTAGGCTAACCCAGACTCCAGAAACAGGACAATAAAGTTAACTGGGATATTCACTCTTTAGCATTCAGCCTTAAACAATCATCTTTCATAATTCCAACTTTTTGTCTAACTGGAATCCAGAGGTCTTGTATTTATGTTAGGGTAGATGTATTACAGCTTTCAATAAACTTTGACTCCCAGTATGCCAGAGCTAAATGGAACTTTGTAGATCATCTATTTCGATTCCCTTATTGTACAGAATAAACTGACACCCAGACAGAAGAAAAATAAATGACTTGTCCAGAGTCACATTTTTAAAAAGTAGTCGGTTTATCTCCATATGACCTTTTTTTTAAAATTTTTATTTTCTTTTTTTTTTTTTTTTTTTTGAGACTGAGTCTGGCTCTGTCGCCCAGGCTGGAGTGCAGTGGCCGGATCTCAGCTCACTGCAAGCTCCGCCTCCCGGGTTTACGCCATTCTCTTGCCTCAGCCTCCGGAGTAGCTGGGACCACAGGCGCCCGCCACCTCGCCCGGCTAGTTTTTTGTATTTTTTAGTAGAGACGGGGTTTCACCGTGTTAGCCAGGATGGTCTCGATCTCCTGACCTTGTGATCCGCCCGTCTCAGCCTCCCAAAGTGCTGGGATTACAGGCTTGAGCCACCGTGCCCGGCTAAATTTTTATTTTCTTTTAGAGTCAGGGTCTCACTGTCACCCAGGCTGGAATGCAGTGGTATGATCACAACTCACTGCAGCCTCAACCTCCTGGGCTCAAGCAATCCTCCTGCCTTTCCCAAAGTGCTAGGATTACAGGCATCAGCCACTGCACCCAGCCCAACCTTTTTAAATAACCAGAAACAAACTCCTAAAAAACACTTACCAGGATCAGTTAAATATCCTATTTAGCTTATTTCAACTCTATATAGCATATTAAAAACTTTTAGATTCCATAAAATACAGTGTAGGCATCTTGAAAAACATGAAGTGGTGATACTAAGATCAAAATGAAGTTTCGACTAGTTCATAACTACATGGTGATGAGTGAGGATAGGAAATGCTTTAAAATAAATCTCTGTCGCATTCAGTAATTGATTTAACATCCAACGGCCATCCTTCTGCCTGTTATCTCCGTGGTCAGACAATAGGATACACCACTGATAACAGTCACAGAAATCAGTAAAAACAACAAGAAATAAGATGTCCTTCAGAGTTATAAACATGCAAGTAGTAACATTATTTAAGGAGGAGAGAGGAGGTTGAAAGTAGGGACTTGTAACATACCTTGATCTACAATTAGCTATAACAGAACCCACAGGAAGAATGTGAAAAATTGGGCCCAGAGCCCTACACAGTTCCTACTGTAAAGTGTAACTAATACCCCAGTTCCATTTTACACAGAGATAATGGCCATTTAAAATCTAGTATTTTGTCCCAGACCGACTCAGCTTATTTAAAAATGTAGGATTTGGCTCTCATGGGAACTTACAAGACCATCTGAATGCAGTTTGATGAAGCAAGTATAGGTTGTAATGAAGAAGCCTAAGAATTTGAGATAAGAGAATACAGGGAAGCCCTACTTTCGTAAAACAAACACGTGAAAATCTGAACTGCCAGCATGGACAAAATCCAGGCCATTTTTGAATCATAAACTTATTCTTCCCTGTAATAGCTTGTTTAAAGACCATTAGCGCCAGGCGTTGTGGCTCATACCTGTAACTCCAGCACTTTGGGAGGCCGAGGCAGGCATATCACTTGAGGCCAGGAGTTCAGGACCAGCCTGGCCAAAATGGCAAAACCCCATCTCTACTAAAATTACAAAAACAATTAGCCAGGTGGGATGACGCACACCTGTGATCCCAGCTACACAGGAGGCTGAGGCAGGAGACTCTTTTGAACCCAAGAAGCGGAGGTCACAGTGAGCCGAGATCACGCCACTGTGCTTCAGCCTGGGCAACAGAGCGAGACTCTGTCTCAAAAAAAAAACAAAAAAAACAAAAAAAAAGACCATTAGCTAGTCAACCAAAGTCGGGGTGGGGAGGTGGAGAATGTAAATTAATGCAATGTCAATGAAAAACAAGCTGAGGGCACCCTAAGAAATTTATTTTCACTCACAAATATTTTATGTACACATTGATTCTTCTGAAAAACGTTGATTTTGTAATATGAGGTACTAGACTGCAGAGCATATTATTAGAGGAAATGCCTCTGCCAAATTTGTTTTAACCCATCTTAACTTCCTATATGTTCTTGCCCTGTATCATGAGCAATGAAAGTGGAAATAAGTATGGTACAAACTTCAGAAAACAATGCAGCTGGGCACGCTAGTTCATGCCTGTAATCCCAGCACTTTGGAAGGCCCAGGAGGGCGGATCACTTGAGGTCAGGAGTTTGAGACTAGCCTGGGAAACACTGTGAAATCCCATCTCTACTAAAAATACAAAAATTAGCTGGGCGTGGTGGTGCATGCCTGTAATTCCAGGTACTTGGGAGGCTGAGGCAGGAGAATCGCTTGAACCCGGGAGGCGGAGGTTGCAGTGAGCAGAGATCGGGCCACTGCACTCCAGTATGGGTGACAGAGTGAGACTCCATCTAAAAAAAAAAAAAAGGAAAAAAAAGAAAAAATGCAGCCTAGATAACGTGTAACCATATGAAACTCTGTGAAACAATTATGTCAAGAAAATTGCTAAAAGGAGTGCAGAAAGGGAGGAGCCTTAAGTCGGGGAAGATAATGAACATATTGAACTACAACCTAGGCCCTCAGGGGCACAGCCATCTACATTTGAAGATTTCAATAATTCAAAAGCAAAAGTAATCAGGTATAGGATATTACATAGATATACATCTTACATTCTTTTCTCAGAACCAATGACAAATAAGAAATCCCTACTCAAAATGAAGTTTCGCTCTTGTTGCTCATGCTAGAGTGCAATGGTGCAATCTTGGCTCACTGCAACCTCTGCCTTCTGGGTTCAAGCGATTCTTTTGCCTCAGCCTCCCAAGTAGCTGGGATTACAGGCGCCTCCCACCATGCATGGCTAATTTTTGTATTTTTAGTAGAGATGGTGTTTCACCATGTTGGCCCGGCTGGTCTCAAACTTCTGACCTCAGGTGATCCACCCGCCTCAGCCTACCAAAGTCCTGGGACTACAGGTGTGAGCCACCATGCCCGGGCTCCTTGCTGAATTTCTTATCAGATATGAGACTAAAATCCATCTGGTTTTAAATGTAGTAGCTAGCCCATATGGCGCCTCTGTGTGAATCAGAAAATGTGGCCCCAGGAAGACATAGTCTTGGAACTGGCACATGATTTGGTAAGTGGTGTGGCCTCTGTGGTCTCACACCCTTGATCAGGGCCCACCCATATGTACTGACCTGGTCTCTGTTATACGTATACATTATTAAAGCTCACAATGCAAGTGTAGAGCCTATACAAGGTCTTACTATCTACATATAGAATCTTTGTAAACAGTTTCAGCCAGCACAATAGACTACTAAGCATTTAAGACTTTATCAGTGATGGCTTTTCAGAGCGCAAAAAACACCACCTCCATAGTTTTCCTCCCTCCCCTGGGCCAAACAAAAGAAGAAATTGCCAGTTGTCTGGCTCTAACAATTATCACTCATCTGTCTGTTTTGAGGAAAACTTCCCAACTGACTGGGTTGGTAAACGGTCAGTCTAGAAGTTGCAGGCTAGGATAACTAGCCTAAATCTACTTGAGTCTATAGTTAGTGAAATTATTTGCCTATTGCCTCTCAGCACAATAACAGCACTAAACTGCTGTCTGGAAAGTAGTAGTTACACAATTTCTTTAGTAAATCTGTGTGGAGTCTAGGACATTTGCCCAAGTTGATTTCTCATATTTACCCACTCCACCCATCCCCAGCTCCATCACCTCATTAGTGTAGTCTGGTTTTCTGTAAGCCCACAAACATCTCAATAAGGATAACTTCTTTGTAAAGGTTTACTCACCCAATTATCCAAATTTAGCAAACTAGACTATATCAAAGGGGCTGAAAACAAAGATAGACCAAACTGGCATTTGTTCTGAAATAAAACTAGAGCCAGTAACATAAACTTAGTTGTTGTGATGGGGTGTGTGTGTCAAAGAGTCATATGAACCCTTTATCTAGAGAAATGAAGAATAATTTTCCTTTGCCTAACTATCTACAGCATTTCCCTGAAAGGAAAATTCTTACACATAAGCACCACCCCACTTCACAAATTGCAAAATGAAGAATTAGTGATTGCCCAACCAGCGAGTAAAGCCAAAACTAATTTGTTCTATTTTTGATGGTACATAATAGCTGTTCCAAGGAGTCTACCCACCCTCGTATAGTCAACCTTTCCAGATACTTCTACAGAATTAAAGACAGAAGTGAACTTAATTTGGGCTGATGCTTTATGATAGCACTTTATGTGGAGTAAATCTGAATAAGATTTTACCAGTAATTTAAAGCTGTATTTGTTTAAGGAGTTCAGTGACATGTACATTAATTAGGTACACATCTGATCAGAAATCTAATCTTTTTAGGCAATCATTAATATTTGATTATGGAATGAATGCTAGATGATACCAAGGAATATGTTAATTTCAATTTTTAAAGATGTGACAGTATGTAGGAGTAAAATGACAAGATATCTGAGATTTGCACTAAAATACTTTAGCAAGGGAAAAATAAAGGATGGATCAAGCAAATGTTGCAAAATGTAGATAACTTATATCTGGGCAATGGATAGATGGTGGCGGTTCATTGTACTATTCTACTTTTTAGCACGTTTGAAAATTTGTTTAAGTTTTGTAAAAAAAAAAAAAAAAGTCTTATTAACTAGCTTATATTATGAAGTTTAAACGTTTATCTCTTTTACTTTTAGCTTAATAACACACCAACAAATTAACGGTTGGTTAAAATTCCTCTTAATTTTGAGCAGATCTTTCTTTTTAAAGCCTGGATGTCTATGATATCACAGAACAACAAATAGATTATTTGTTGTTAAATAGATTTTTTAAAAAGGATTGTACCCAAAATCTCTTCTCCCTTGGGTGAGTGCCAGAACTGCCAGGTGATTGAGTCAACAGCCATTTTGGAATAATTCCTTCCTAATGAGTGAGAACCTAGAAGCTTCTCACTCATTCATAGGCCACACTGTATACAGCTGGTGGCCAATATGCTGGTATGTATTTGTAGCAAGGTAGCTTACTCTCCTTAAAGCAATACAGTAAAATCTTCAGTAAACCAAAGCCTGTGTAAATGGTGATAAGTAAGAATTTTGTTTTCTACATTCTTTCACGAGAAAGGGACCAATACCTTTCCCTGCCAGGTAACCTCACACAAAGCCAGTTAAATAACAGAATTCAGTTGTTTGTTTAAGCTACAGCCAGAGTATATTATTTGGAAACAGATTCAGCCTGATCAGGAAAATAAGTTTTAAATCAGTATGAGTTCATTGCTTTCCATTACTGACATTCACAATAAATAGCTATGTGAAAATATATCTTAATCTTTCTTTAAATGCATCAGTTTTGAGCTGTATCCCACAATGGGTATCTTCACAACATGCCCACTTGGATATCAAGTTTAGAACTATATTTTAAGTCACCTGGACATCATAGTTTTTCCTGTCTTGAGGGGAAAAAAATGTATCAAACACCCCAAATCCAGGAAAAGGAGCTGGTCTCTTCTGCATGGTAGACTGGAGTTGGGTCTTCAATAATAACCCCTGTGGTGCTAGTGGCACCTGGTAACATTGAACCAGGTGTGCTGATTTATATAAATTAGCCTATATTACGTATGCTGTTATTTACAGTGTTCTTTGAGAGCAGGTTGGAAAAGAATATGATTTCACTTCAGTAACATGTTGCTACTGCCAGAGCTTAATAATATCTAGGTGGATTACAATTATAATTGTTACAAAAAGGAACAAAAAAAGAAAAATTGAATAACTTTTTCACCTTCAGAGTCCCTGAAGCACAATGACTCAGTGCTCTGGATAATTTCTACAATGGAGGTAGCTTTTAAACTTATCTCTAAATCAGTCCCCTTAACACTTCAGTGACTCAGTTTCCTTATTTGTACAAAGGCAGTAAGCTGCCTGACAAGCCATAATGTCACAGATATCAAATGGAAGTTTTGATTTAAAAAATTTTAAAGCCTCAAAGTGACACAGTGAAAGAAAAGGGTAGACTGGTTCTTCAAAAAACTATCGTGGAAAAAAATTAGACTCACATCTTATATTCATTCAACAGAATGAAATCTTAGTAATTAGACTCACATCTTATATTCATTCAACAGAATGAAATCTTAGTAAAAGGACAGAATGTATATTCCTCCAAAGAGACAAATGGTATTGGGGAGAGAATAAGGAATCTTTCAACATATAACCATATCATGGTACTTTATACAATCATAACGTTAGCACTGTCAAAATGCAACAAAGACATTAAACCATCCAACCATAATCATATTTGATTCAAGTAATATAAGGGGTTAATAAAAATGCTCTATATTTGTATAACAACATAGAATTTCCTAATGCTTTCTCACTCATTACTGTATTTTATCTAAAACACCTTGTGAAGAAAATCAGGCAGGCAGCATTATCTCCAACTGGCAGACATTAATCAAAGAGCTCAAACTTCTGGTGCTAAATGGCTCATCACAAATCACAGGCAAATAAAAGATAGATGGTACACTGGAACCCAGGTCTTTTGGTTGTCCGTTCCATATTCTTTTGCCAATAATCTGAAGTCTCCTGCTAATAACAGTAAAATGTTACTTGGCTCCTCATTGTTGGTACTGTTTCTGTGCTTGGAAGTTTAGGCTCTGACATCACAAGAATTCAAACAAGCGGGAAGGTAGAAGAGTTCTCCCAGCCCTGAAGAAGTTTACTGAGTTTCAAAATTGGAGAAAAGACAAAGAGGAATGTATTGATAGGTTCATAGGTTCATTTGAAGGAGTACATATACCAAAAAAAAAAAAAAAAAAACACACACACACACATACAAATAAACATTTTTTTAAAGAGCCTCTTTTCACCAGTTTGCACTCTCAAAACATCTGATACATAGGGGAAAAAAATCCCCAGCTAATAATTATGTACTGAGTAGTTTTGCACCCAAGCACCAGCCTGCCAGGTTTTCAAGAATAGACATAAAATGGGACCCGTTCCCAGAGGCAGTTTAAAATCTTTGCAGAGACAAGATCGGCATGTAACATTCAGACTCATGACAGTTATGAGTCCACAAGAAGGAAAGCCCTCACTAAACTGAAGTAATCGGTGAAGGTTTAATGGAAGAGTGAGAGAATATTGAGACTTGAGCTGGGCTGTGAAAGGGGGTAAAAGTTATAAAAGAGAAAGGGGTGGACATTTCAGATTTGGTGGGGATGCTCAGGGTGGGTGGTACTAAGGAGAGGCAATGGAGGTGGCAGAAGGAAACTGAGGTGCAGAGAAAAAACGCCTAGTAAATGGATGAGCTGGTGAATGGATGAATGGATGAGCTGCAACTGGAATCCAGGTCTCTGCACATCAAACACTCTTTTATGCCACTCTGCTCCTTCTAAATGGTATTCCTGCCTCCATTCTAGCATGCCTTTCCGAGAAATTCTCCAAAGTACTACATTTTTTTCCCGAAACGCAAATCTGATCAGGTCATTCTCCGCCTTAATCTCTTCAATGAGCTACCCCTACTTTCAGAAAGAAGTTGAAACTCTAACATGGCATACAAGATCCATCATGATCCAGACCCTGTCTCTTTTCTAGCAAGTCCACAATGTGTACCCTTTGTTTCAGTCACATTCATCTAAATGAACTTCATTGGATATGCACCCTTATCTGTTTACCTTTGTATAATGTCATTTTTTCAACCTAGAATGCCTTCGCCTCACCTATTTTCTTCAGCCTTGCTGCAAATGTCACCTACTACGATAAGCCTTTTCTTACTCAAGCATGCAATTCTACGTAGATGCCTCTCCATGACCACACCCCACCATGCATATTCCTATAGCAACTTATCACACTGTTTTTTTTTTTTCTTTAAAGAGATGGGTTCTCTGTCACCAAGGCTGTAATACAGTGGTATAGTCAGAGCTCATTGCAGCTTCAAACTCCTGAGCTCAAGCAATCCTCTTGCCTTAGCAGCCTGTGTAGCTGGGATTATAGGCACAAGCTACCACGTCTGGCTCACATCGCATTTTAAGCATTAATTAACTTCCCTGTCTATCTCAGTAGACTACAAGTATCTTTGTATCACCAACCCTTAGAATTATGCCTAGCACACAGTAGGTACTCAGTAAACCTGTATTGCATAAATGAAATCATTGTTGCTCCTCCCTTATCATTAAAAATCAAGACTGGGTGCAGTGGCTCACGCCTGTAATCCTAGCACTTTGGGATGTGGAGGTGGGCGGATCACTTGAGGTCAGGAATTCGAGACCAGCCTGGGAAATATGGTGAAACCCCATCTCTACAAACATACAAAAAAGATTAGCTGGGTGTGGTGGTGCACACCTGTAATCCCAGCTGCTCGGGAGGCTGAGGCAAGAGAATCGCTTGCACCCAGGAGGCAGAGGCGGCAGTGAGCTGAGATCACACCACCTCCAGCCTGGGCAACAGAGCGAGACTCCATCTCAAAATAAATAAATAAATAAATAAAAACATAATTTATCCAGTTGTAAACAAAGAACCAAATACTCAGGAAGTTACATAATAACCAGAAAAATTAACAAATTTGACTTTACTGTTTGAAGAACCAAAGGCTTCAGAAGTTACGCAGAAATACAAAGTCAAAAATGCAAAAACATCAAATACTGTTAGGTCACTCTACGCTACCGTGTGGTATGGGGGGTGCAGTGTTATGCATCAATATTGGCCTCTCTTAATGGTTAAGTCACTGCCTTAAATAAGTGGGATTCAAGATGTAGTTCCTTCATAACACTTACAGAGCTTTCTCTTCTACTCAATTTAACAAAATGCATTCCATGGTTGACATCAAATTACAAATTAATCTAAGATTCATGCTGTTTGATGACATGTTGCAATCTGGGCCTAACCAAAATAGTTACATAAAATCCAAAACTCTACTACTAATGCATTATTCAAAATGTGATGAGTCCAAGACAGGAATGCCTTATTTTAAAAGAATCAAAATGAAAGGGTCATTATGAGGATGCTTATATGAAGAAAACTGAAGTGAATTTCATTAAATTTTTATTTAAGTAATCTTAAATAGAAATCATTATAATGTTGAAATGCCACTCTGCAAAAGTTCTCACTAATACTCATTAAAAAGTTGAGGATATAAATGAAAGCAGTTCCTCTCCATAGAAAATATGCTTTGCAGCCTGACCAACATGGTGAAATCCCATCTCTACTAAAAATACAAAAATTAGCCGGGTGGGGTGGCACGTGCCTGTAATCCCAGCTACTTAGGGGGCTGAGGCAGGAGAATCGCTTGAACCTGGGAGGCAGAAGTTGCAGTGAGCCAAGATCGCGCCACCGGACTCCAGCCATGTCGACAGAGCGAGACTTCGTCTCAAAAAAAAAAAAAAAAAGAAGAAGAAAAGAAAATATGCGTTCCATTTCCGTTTCTCCAGATTTCTGAGGAGCTAAATGAAAACAACCAGACTACATAAGCCTTATACCTTAGGAATCCATTATACTAGAGCGACTGAATTAATTTTCCTCTGTAGTGGAAATTTTAATCTAAGCTATGTAGACATTGAGTAGTTAACTTCTTTTTTACCACCACAAGAATCTGTTTCAATATCAATCACCTATGTGGTCAATGCCATTTCCCTTGACCACACAGTGGAATCAACTGTCCTTTACTTTCTATCTTTTGTAATGCTATAGTTCTTACTCTTCCATAGGTAATGGATACCTTTGAAAAACTGATGAAAGCTATGGGGCCCAGAAAAATAAATGTACCCATATACACTCAAATATTTTCATACAATTTCAGGAGTTTAAGAACCTCTATCCCCCAAGATCACCTACACAAATAATTTCTATCACCATATGGCTCTCTTTTATAATCCCACACCACAACTCCTTTACACTCATATACACACGCAAATTAAGGACTAGTTCAGAGATTATTAACATAATACTCAAAATAATAAAATTTCATCTAAGTAAAGTTTTATCTTACTAGCAAACTTCTAAGAGTCCCAGATGAATTCTTTCCTGAAAAGTTTACTAAATCTTACTGTTTGGTCAACTTGCTTGCCTTAAAATGTGCCACAATGTCTTCCTAAATTTGTTTTTGTTAACTCTGACACATCTGCTTGTAAAATCACATAAGGCTCAAAAGTTACGTTTGAGCAAAAAAAGAAAATTCGTGTCAATATTAACAAACTCTTGGATTCAAATACCTGTTCTACCGTATCAAGCTATGTTCAACACGGAACAGTGAAGTTAGCTAGGAACTGAAAATGATACAATCTCATAACTATCTAGTTACCTTGTCAAAGCAAGTAAAACATAAAAGATGAAACAGGACAAATGGCTAAAGGGAAGAGAAGAATACAATCAAGGTGTTACTACTAACAGAGATAAGTGTTTTGTTTTTTTTTTCTTTTCTCGAAAGCATACTTGTTTTAAAAGTGCAGATTCTTGCTAGATGTACCAAACCATTTGTGGAAAGTATCAGTTAACTTTTTACTTAAATTTTTAATCACTGATTAAGCCACAGTTTTGTACTGGATCCAAACCAAATGGCCAGATGCCACAAGAAACGGCTTTATTTATATGTCACCCTCTCCTTGTCTATTACAATCAAGTTGGTAGTTAAAGCTGAAATCTATACATTCAACATGTGGCTTGTGCTTCAGATCTGGACTAAGAATACAGCTATAAGGAGTATCTGCTGAATTTGTACAGGAAAACCCTTTCCCCTCACACCACCCAAATTAGAAAGTTTACAAAAAGCGGAACCTTTCTGAGGAGTTGAGGAAACTCCAGTATTTCCCAATGCAATACCAGGCCTCATCGATTTCATTCCTCTGCACATTCAGTGGCAGGAAATGGACTGCTACCACCGGTTCACACTATCAGCACAGTGAGATTTGCACAGTTTGTGCCTACTGCTTTTGAGCGTTCTTAATCAACTAAGTGGAAGTACTGTACGACTATGCCTATTACACACACTCGACAGTTGGTGGTACCTCACTCAGCCTTCAACTCCCACGCGCCCCCACCCTTCCAAAGAAACGTTTCTTGGGAGAGCACATGGAGAGAGGCGAGGAGGAGGAAAAAGGCACGTAGGCGCCTCTTCCTGAGATTTCTGGTAAAGTAGAAAGACTGGGAGCATAAATAGTGCTCTTCTTGATTTGCATAGCTGTAGGTGGGCTCCCAAGGACTTGGAATAAAAAGGAGGGAGGTTCCCCTGCCCCAGACCCTACGCGTTAGGAGGCAAAACAGCAACTGACAAGAGGTGGGAGGAGAATGGAATCGCGCAAAGGCTTGCGCCCACAAGTTAGACAAACAACAGCCCTACCCAGTACTCGGGGTGTCCCCAAGTTGGGGCTGGGCCTTTCTCCTTCCCGCACCGCCTCCCGGGCTGACTACAGTGAGAAAGGGGTTAAGTAGAGAAGGGGTGCTCTTCCGCCCCCACGCCGTCTCCGCGCCTCGGCGTGGCCACTCCTTTAGCGGCTCCCCGAGTTGCACAGCGAGATCGCGGTCATCCTTGGGAGGGGGCCCCGGGTGCCCCCGTGTTCAATGGCAGGAGGATCCCGGGGCTCTCCCTGTCCCTAAGGCCGGCGGGGGCTGCGGGAGCACTCACCAATTTGGGTTTGTTTTTCGTTTCCTCTTCATTGGCGGCCCGGTTCCCCGCGCTCCGCTTGTTGCTCCGGCCCCCACCGGGTTCCTCGCTGCCGCCTCCCGCTCCCGACGCCGCCGCCCCGGGCTGCTCCATCTTTCTCCGGCCCTGTCACCTGTGCCCTGTAACCCCACCTCTCCTCAACTGAGAAAGCACCTCGGGGCGCTCACACTGCCCCGCGCTGACTCGGCGGCACCTCTTCCTGAGGGAGAGAGTGTCTGCCCGGGAAGCTGCCGATTTCAGGCCCCCGGGACTCCAAGCTCCCAGGCACCCCCGACGCAACCACGCCGTTGCCACTACTCGGCGCTGGGGCAAGCCCTGCCCCTGAGCAGTTGCAATTACCACGGTCGCCGCCGCCCTCAGGGCGGTGTTTAGGGTGGAGGGAAAAGTAGGTGCCTATCTCTTTAAGAGGGCCTCAACACACGTGATTCTTCAAAGTGCCCGCATCGGCCGCCCGGGCCCGCAAAGCTGCTTCCTACTCCCGGAGCGGAGCCGGCCCCAGCTACTGAGCATGCCCGGCGCGACGACTGGAGCCTAACAGAGGACTTTCAGCTGCGGTTAGGCACTGATTTCACTTCCTAGTGGCCCAGCGAGAACAGGGCGGGAACTAGTCAAGAGAAAGGAAGGGTAGCCCATTTTAGAGATGGGGAAACTGAGGCCCGGGAGGATCCGCCTGTAAGTTTCACTGGAGGGTCAACCAGAGTATCAGCTTTCACTTCTGTGGGCCAGAGCACCTTCCCTCCCTGAGGCCTCTCGGGGGTGTGGTCCTGCTACACTCTGTGGAAAGACTTGATTGGCAAGGGAACTGGCATCCTATAGGAAAACCACCGGGAGTACTGATTAATTGCCTCGACAGACTGTGTGGGTCAGAGTGGGAAGAGTGGGTGCTTTCTGTTGCCGTGATTACGTTGTGACCGAAGAAATACAGTTGTTCCTTTATTCCCATGCTGCAGGGTTGTTGAAGCAGCAGGCGCACACCACTTAATCCCTAGGGGATTGTTAGGCTCTTTAACCAAAACACTTATATACAGCTAGCAATTGAATTGAGTGCTGTTTTCAGTTTCCTGAACTAGTTTAGAGTTGTTGTGGGGAGTGAATAAGATCATGTGTGTCAAAGCTTGGTTGTAAATGAAAATCCCTAGACAAATGCTAGGTGTTTTTGTGCAGCAGCAGCAGCAGCAGCAGTAGCAGGGCACTATTGGGACGATAGTCTTAAGTCCTTGTGTCATACCTAGCATTTTGTCCTCAGGACAAAATACAGTACCCACACTGTATTTCTTCCATCATCTTTAAATGATACCCTTTAAAAGTAAAGGTACACACTGAGAGCATTAGAGGGGGTGGGTAAGATTTGAATTAACCACCATCATAGAATAGGAGCACATATGCTAGGAAAGCTACCTATAAAGTACATTTAAATATGAAATCTATAAACATGCCATACATCTATTACTGAAGATATCTCCAGACTATGACTCCTTTTGACCTTCTCCCCTTCAGCCTAAATTTAATATGCGGAATGGAATTTGTATCTGAACATATTTATTGAGAGTGCATTAGGATGCATTTGACCATGCTACAGGTGCGAAGAGACAGCTAACTTGGGCAGTAGAATGAAAAGAACACCAGATATCTGAAAACAGCTTTAATTCCAGCTTTGTCATTGTCATTAACTTTCTTTTTTTTTTTTTTTTTTTTTTTTAATTTTGAGACAGAATTTCCCTCTTGTTGCCCAGGCTTGAGTGCAATGGCGCAATCTTGGCTCAGCGCAATCTTGGCTCACCGCAACCTCCGCCTCCCGGCTTCAAGCGATTCTCCTGCCTCAGCCTCCCAAGTAGCTGGGATTACAGGCACCCGCCACCATGCCCAGCTAATTCTGCATTTTTAGTGGAGACGGAGTTTCTCCATGTTGGTCAGGCTGGTCTCAAACTCCTGAACTCAGGTGATCCGCCTGCCTCAGCCTCCCAAAGAGCTGGGATTACAGATGTGAGCAACCTCGCCCGGCCAACTTTCTTTTTAACCATGGAGGTGTGACTTCTCTACTCCTAAGGTGGCAAGCTACCAAAGGACAGCAGAGAAGAGGGAATACATGCTCCCAAACAGGGTGGTTAAGGAGCCACATGGTAAATTTGCTTTGTTCAAGTTTCCGTTTTACTTAAAATTTAGTGTATATTTTGAATTCAACTCACTACATACACACACATACAAACACAATTTATATAAATGTCTCCTGAAACATTGAGTCAAAGTGGATGCTTCAGAAAGACGTGACCTGTTTAGCCAATGCTTGCATATAATTCCTGTTTGAGCCATAGGTGTGGTCCATAGCTGAGGGCCCTCCAAGCGCAAACAGCGTTCAGTAATCTGCCCAGTAGATATTTCTTCAACTCCTTAGAGTATACTAGGAGATACAGAGTGTCATGAGTAAGAAGAATGAAGATGACACAGTTTCTGCCTTTTAGAACTTTCAGAGCCTACTGGGAGAGACAGACCATTAAAGAACTGCACTGCACTACAACAGATGTGAACAGGAAGCCTTTGAAGCACATGAAAGAGGTAACTATCGGAGTGTCAGAGGCTCAGGGACACCTTCCCAAAGAAGATGATGTTTGAACTGAGTCTTAAGGGTCTGATTCAAGTTAACATTTGTTGGCAGCCTACTAAGTGTTAGGTAATGTGCAAGGCATCATGAGTACAATGGTGAACAAGACAGACATGATTTGCTCTTAGGGAGTTTTTACGCTATTGGGAAAGATAAATATATATGACGGAGTTTCACTCTTATTGCCCAGGCTAGAGTGCAATGGCATGATCTCAGCTGACAGCAACCTCCGCCTCCCAGGGGCAAGCAATTCCCCTGCCTCAGCCTCCCAAGTAGCTGGGATTACAGGTATGTGCCACCACTCCTGGCTAATTTTATATTTTTAGTAGAGATTGGGTTTCTCCATGTTGGTCAGGCTGGTCTCGAACTCGTGACCTCAGGTGATCCACCCGCCTCGGCCTCCCAAAGTGCTGGGATTACAGGCATGAGCCACTGCGCCCAGCCTTGGGAAAGATATTAAAAATGTATTAAGCAATTACAAGGCAAATAAGGACAGTGAAGGGCATTCAGGCAAAGGAAATGACAATAGCATGTGCAGAAGCCCTGTGGTTAAGAAATTGGTGGGGAGCTGGGGAGACTGTTGGCAGGAGAAGAAGCAGAACAGATGAGGAGTTTCCAGATTGAAGTCCCCTACTTAATAAGTTTCATTACTGTTGTTTAAAAAGTGGAAGGGGGTCAGGCATGGCGGTTTACGCCTGTAATCCCAGCACTTTGGGAAGCTGAGGTGGGAGGATCACCTGAGGTCAGGAGTTTGAGATCAGCCTGGCCAACATGGAGAAACCCAGTATCTACTAAAAATACAAAAATTAGCAGGGCATGGTGGGAGGTGCCTGTAATCCCCCCTACTCAGGAGGCTAAGGCAGGAGAATGGCTTGAACCCGGAAGGCGGAGGTTGCAGTGAGCCAAGATCATGCCACTGCGCTCCAGCCTGGGTGACAGAGCGAGACTCTGTCTCCATAAAAATAAAAACTAAAAAGTGGAAGAGCAGAATAGGGAGGCCATTGTAATATGAATTACTTCTGTTTAGAATGTACAAATAGACTTGAAAATGTATTGATATTATTTTGAATGTAAGGTTAGGTTTCATCATCCTCAGGCCAGGTTAATCTACATTTCATATCCAGTTAGAAGTACATGTAAAAGATCCATAATCTTTTCTGCAAAAAATGAAAAAGTTTGTCCCTGATATGGCTTACATTTGACTTTCTTGTGGTTATTTTGGCCCGTTTTAATTCTTGATGTTTTTTTCAGCATTTGCTCCAGTTAATGCAAACAGTGGTTTAAAACAAGCAAAAACTTTTCCTTCAGGCTTCAGGGTCATTGGCCTGGCAGAAACTGACACAGGAAAGGAGCCACTGCTCTCAGTAAGGATGCTTTGTCCACTGATTATGAACCAAGCACCTCACCAATTGTGGCCCTACAGCTGATCTCTCTGCATCTATAATCCTTTATTTTTACCGTCCTGGGTCACACAAATAGGTTGGTGGATGGAACATCTCTGATGCTGAAGAAGGAAGGAGGCTACCATCATCAATTGGGATATCAAAAATTAAATATATGTTAGAACCACTGACCTTGTGGTCTCTCCCTCTGGATTCTCATGAATGTGGCACCGAATCAGCATTTAAAAGCCAGCCCTGGGGGAGACCAACAAAAGGCTACTGGGCTGTGTCTTCAAACTGACCTTAGAGTCATCTATTACCCCTGAGGATTTCTGACCATGCTGATAGTACCCCTCTGAGTTTCTATGTCTCCCTTCTGCGGTGTGTTCTCATCTAGACAGTCTGCATCGTTCATAGATGAAACATGGATTTGAAAAAAGTAAGAACCACCTCCAAGGTCGCAGCAAAATGTTTATGCATTAAAGTATTCCTAAGAATAAGCAGGTATTTACCAAGTATATACTACCTCGTTAACACCAAACTAGATATCCTGCAGATTTAAAAAAAAAAAAAAAAAAATGCCAGACATTCTGCTATAACGTCATATTATCTTTACCGAAGAATCTCCTGTTTTGCAGAATTGCACACCTAAGATAGCAGGGCTTACGGGGAAAATATGGTTAGGGAAGACCACTTAAATCCAATGCAACTTTATAGTCAGAGCACTAATGAAAACAACCATCCTAATAAAAACACACAGATAAATCTCCACTGGCCTTTGCCCCAGCATCACAGTCATCAATGCTTGGTAGCTTTTATGCTTCCTCCTTCCTGTTGTGGATCCTCAAGGGCATTCACTTTTAATAGATGCCATTTTCATCAGAATTAAAAATCTAATTGAGGAGTAGTCAGCTTTTTAAAAACACATGGTGAAAGGTCATCACAGCTTCATTAGCACGGGACTCACGGCTTCACCAGATAGTTTTTAATGTTGTTAAAAACTTAGAGGTTGTAGACACTAAACCAGTCACTACTTATACTGAAGGCAGACCTTTGTGCAGGATTCTTCACTTTTTCATAAAGGTCTTCATATATTGCTAAGACTTCTTATTTGTGAGGAAGTTTGCTTCTGATCACTTCAAAACAAAGTGCTGGCTCGGCACAGTGGCTCATGCCTGTAATCCCAACACTTTGGGAAGCCAAGAGAGGAGGATCACTTGAGCTCAAGTTCGAAACCAGCCTGGGCAACATAGTGAGACCTCGTCTCTACTAAAAATAAAAATTAAAAAATTAGCCAGGCCTAGTGGTGCACACCTGTAGTCCCAGCTACTCAGGAGGCTGAGGTGGGAAGATGGCTTGAGCCTGGAAGATTGAGGCTGCAGTGAGCTATGATCACACCACTGCACTCCAGCCTGGGTGACAGAGCGAGACCCTGTCTCAAAAAAAAAAAAAAAAAAAATTCACACATGTATCAACTGGACTGCCACATCATTTTGACATTGTTCTGTTTGCCAATTGCTAATATGCTATTTGTGGTACACAAACACTTGTAATGAAACAGACTGTAAAATGTAAAATCCCTGCCATCATTAGGCCTAAAATCTTGAGAAAATAAGCAAGAGAGCTAAGGTATGAAACAGTAAGAGAAAATTAGCTGCCTAACTTGGAGATACTGACTCTAAATTCAATATAATATGAAGGAGTGAGATCTGTGGGGCCTAGAATAGATAAAGTTTGCAAGGAGGAGGTAAGACTTGAGCTGCTGAGCTATGAAGCAGAAATCAGACTTGAATAGACAAAGCAAAGAAAGGAAATAAGGAAAAGACAACGTATGGAATGGTCTGGAAACAATACTGACCAATGATGTTGAGAGGCCAGTGGCACTTGACTAGAATGGTGAGAACATAGATGTTGAATAATTGTAGGAAACATGCGTATCCCCATAGTGTGTTCCCAGTTTGTAAACACATTTGAATGCAAGACATAGTGACTGATACAGATCTTTAGCAGGGAAGTTATAAAACAAACGATGTTTTAGGGAGCTGGTTTGGCAATAATATGCAGAATAACTTTGAACACTGATTTTCAAACTTATTTTTCGTTTAGTACAGGATTTTTTTTTTTTTTTTATTTGAGACGGAGTCTTGCTGTGTCGCCCAGGCTGCAGTCCAGTGTTGCAGTCTCAGCTCACTGCAACCTCCCCCTCCTGGGTTCAAGTGATTCTCCTGCCTCAGCCTCCTGAGTAGCTGGGATTACAGGCATGTGCCACCACGCTTGGCTAATTTTTGTATGTTTAGTAGGGACGGGGTTTCACCATGTTGGCCAGGCCTGACCTCAGGTGACTTGCCCACCTCAGCCTCCCAGAGTGCTGGGATTACAGGCGTGAGCCACGGCACCTGGCCGAGTACAGGATTTCTTTCTAAATAAAACTCTTCATAGAACCCCAACAGATACAAATGTAGATGACCTGTTTGAAATCAGTGCGAGAGTGGAGACCTGCTCACGTCCGCTTGGCTTCCCTCTCATCCTCTGAGGCAACCCTTTGAGGCACCACTACTGAATCCCAGCTTAAACTAGATAAAGCTGTGAGGACTGGAACTGGAGTGGCCCCAGAGGAAATGAACAGAAACAGCTGAATCCAAGAGCTGTTTAAAAGGAATAAACTGTTCCTCCTTACAGATTATATACAGGAAACAAAGGAAAAGAGAGAGTAAACAAGAATTACCAAAATGTTGGCCCAAGGAAATAAAAGACTAGTGGTAAACGAGGAGATATTATGTCAGCAGGTGCCTGTTATTGACTGGCAAAGCCAGATCAAGGAGCCTGGTACCTAGAAACTACAAAAAAAAACCTAATTAGGGCAGGACAGGAAAGCTAAGAATGTTCCTCTAGTAACCAGCAAGAAGGGTCTGGTCAAGCTGGTAAAGCATGGAGTAGGCGGGTGGGGATGTAACAGTAGGAAATAAGCAGGCAAACTGCCGGACCCTGAAAGTCCAGCAATGGATGTCCTGGCAGGCTGACAAAACAGAATCCAGAAAATCTGGTGGCAACCAATAGTCAGAGGTTGATTCAAAGAGTATGGAGCAGCAATCCAGTCATGGGGATTGGGATTCAAAAACAAATGATTAATCCCTTAAGAGGTCTGTCAAAACAGTGCCAAACAAGGCAGAGCACTGGTCCTAAAGGAACCAGCACATCGGGTGAAATCTGTGAAAGAGAGACAGACACAGACAAATAACACTGGTACCCAAGATATTCAGTTACTTCAACTGGTCTGTGAGAGCAAAATAGGACCATCAGGGATAGGTCCGCTTGATGCCAAGCCACCAAACTACTGAAATACTGCTCCTTAAATCCTCTCTGAATAGGAGCAGGATTGGTTCCAGTGGAGGAAAAGAAGACAACAAGAAAAAACCTGTAAATGATAATAACCAGTAATGGTCACTGACCTGGAGGTAAAGGTTACTGGGCTCAGGTATGATGATTACAGGGCTCGGGGCAAGAAGCCAGGCAGCTAAAGCACAGCCCCAGAAAACCTGTCCGAGAGACACCAGTGCCAGTTTCTCCTTTTGGGGAAAGTGTCAAGCCTAAAAGAGACTTTGAGCATCCTCAAACTTATGCCTCCTATAGTTTTATATAGTATGCTGAAAACCAACTCTTTGAATGTTATCTGGAAAATCTGCTTCTCACAAAGAACAACAGACTTTTCTTTCTTAATTCATTAAGGCCCCAAAGTGATTTTCAAGAATGGCTGAACGGATCATGAATGGTAATTATCCAGCCTGTAAGTTACTAAGACATAGGTATAGTAATGAGTACTCAGAGAATAGAGTTCTCATAGAGTTCAAAAGCAAGACTAAAATTATGCTATGAAAATCTAGTGTCTCTTATTTTGTCATCTGTGTTTTTTATGACCTTTTCAAAATATTATTAATTACATGAAAATTGAGAAACACATGTTTGACATCTGTAAATAACATGTTTTCATCTTATTTATCTGGGCACCACTAATCAGGTAAGCCTAAAAACAGCCTTATTTATGTTTTATATATTCTCCCACATCAATTTTAACAGCTTTATTGAGATATAATTCATATATAATAAAATCTACCATTTTAAAGTGTATAATTCAATGGTTTTTAGTATATTCACAGAGTTGTATGACCATCACAACCCCATTTACCCCTTAGCTGTCACTCCTCCCTCAGTCATCCCAAACCACCCCCCCAACACATGCACTGCCCAAGGCAACCGCTAATCTATGTCTGTAGATTTGCCTGTTCTGGACGTCTCATGTACATGGAATCATACAATGTGTAGTCTTTTGGAATTGGCTTATTTCATGGATAATAATGTTTTCTTTGTTTGTTTGTTTGTTTGTTTTGAGACGGAGTTTTGCTCTTGTTGCCCAGGCTGGAGAGCAATGGCATGATCTCGGCTCACCGCAACCTCCACCTCCCAAGCGATTCTCCTGCCTCAGCCTTCCCAAGTAGCTGGGATTATAGGCATGCGCCACCAAGCCCGGCTAATTTTGTATTTTTAGTAGAGATAAGGTTTCTCCGTGTGGGTCAGGCTAGTCTCGAACTCCTGACCTCAGGTGATCCGCCCACCTCAGCCTCCCAAAGTGCTGGGATTACAGGCGTGAGCCCCTGCTCCTGGCCGAGAATAATGTTTTTAAGATTCATCCAGCCTACATCAATGTTGGTTTGCTCATTATTATCTATTTGTTTCTTGGACACAGATACAAATCAGTTGTTTAAGCCACTCCCCTGCTATGCACACAGTGACCAAAATGTGCCTATTTACAATTCCAAAGAGTTTTTATATTCTCACGTGAACACACGTAATCTTGCCCCCTGTCTCCTGGCAAAGGTCAGAGATTTGGGGGTTTGGTTTCCCATACAATTATATAATAGAGGAAGTTCCTTCTGATCCACGGCCTGATGTCTGACATTTTATAGAAATGACTACAAATACCATATTTAGTCAGGTATACATTATGTACCAGAACAGCTCCTAGGAGTTGATTAAACAGAACAACTCAGAAACCAATTATATTAAATTATATTTTACCCGGTATAGTACCAGGGAATACATAGGTCTTAACTTACTTATTTCTTAAGTCTTCTATTCTAACATATTAGAAGCTAAAATGTACACCTACGTTGACATCAGATTCATTGGGAAGGCCTTCTCTGAAGAAGTTTGCACATGAATTTTTAAGAAAATGTTTGAGAAAGACTTCAGTCACTAGATGATTTCCTGAAAAACAGATGCCAGAATATATATTTTGTTGCTGCTTTCATTTTATTTATTATTTTTTCAAATAACTGTGTAACATTGGCCTTCTGCTGCCTTCAAAACAGGCTAACTTGAGTAGCCATATCATCAACATTAGCAGCTTCACCTCCCACCTGATAGAAGGGCAGACCTGCCTCTAAGCGCTATGAACCAACTCTGATTTGCATCAAGATTTTAATTCTTTTTTTTTTTTTTCTTTTTTTGAGAGAGGGTCTCACTCTGTCACCCAGGCTGGAGTGCAGAAGCGTGATCATAGCTCATTGTAGCCTCAAACTCTCAGGCTCAAGCATCCTCCTGCTTCAGCCTCCTGAGTAGCTGGGACTACAGACATCCACCACCACACCCAGCTAATTTTTAATTTTTTTTGTAGAGATGGGGTCTTGCTTTGTTGCCCAGGCTGGTTTCAAACTCCTGGGCTCAATTGATCTTCCCACCTGGGCCTGGCCTGCATCAAAATTTGCCTCCTTTAATCCCTCACCATGTTGTTGGTTCACACCATCAAAATGTCTCCAAACTTTGATTAAAATGGTGGCCAAATCCAAAGGCACACAAGGATGAGCTTGATTCCAAATGCATAGAATAATGCTTTTCTATCATAGGCACAGCCCTTTATGTGGCCCTACAATAATATAGAACTACTAGGAGATTGATTTTTTTCTATTCTAAGCTCTTTTTGATGACTATGATGTAGGATAATAAAGCAGATTAGATTTTATCTAGCATGTTAGAACTTATATATCTAATTTTAATTAAATAATATTAACAAATATTTAGCAGTAACTATGTCCAGGGCATTGTGCTAAGTAAAGATAAATGAATGATATACTATTCATGGTCTCAGCAGGCTTAGTATCTAGTCAAGGCAACTGACAAGTATGCAACTAACTGCAAAAGAATTACAGAAACATATAGGAGAAAGAAAACAGGGAAGATTTCATAGAAAATCTGAGCCTTTAATTGTAAGTAGGATCCCAAATGTTGGAAGTGAGAGAAAAGGGCATTGAGGTAGATGGGACAGTATAACCCAACAGTACAGAGAAAGGAAAATGTGGGCTGAATTTGATTAGTGGTCTAAATGGAGCTGAAGAGTAGAGGCTGTGATTGTATAGTGGGAGATAAAGCTGAAAAAGCAGAGTGGCATCACATCAGAAATATTTTGAATGCCATAATGAAATCCAAATTTATTCTATAGACTGTGGAGAGTCACCAGACAAAAATGAAAAGGATAAACACATGATCAGACCTATGTTTTAGGGAAAATGCTCTGGCATTGGTATGTAGAATGGTTTGTAAGTTGAGAAACTGGAGGTGGGGAGATAAATTAGGACAGCCCTTTCAAAAGCCGTTCTCCTATTGGAGAATATGTGTTCGTTCAGCCTGGGTGCTAGTTACAGGAACCTGACCTAGGGTAGACATCCAGGGAAGTCCAGAGAGGGAGGACTTGGAAGGGTGAGCTGAGACAAAATCTGCTAAGAATAACCAAGAGTCAAAAAATGAAAACAAAAATAAACAGAGTGCAAAAGATTAAAGTCTCTATTAGACTTGGCTTGTGGACCCAAAAGTTGACAAATTGGAGCCAGGATCAAAGCGAGAAGGTGTCTTAAGGAAGGAAAGAGAATGAATGGTAAACAGCCTAGAGGCATCCAGACTTTATGTTGGTGGATATGAGATGCATATGTATATTGGTCTGGTTTAAAGGACCATAGGTAGTTAGATATTTCAATGATAGACATACAATAATGAGACTAGGATCTGGGGCAGTAGAAGAGAGAATGGAAAGATGGGAAGAGATTTTACAGGTAAAGTTGTCAGGATCTGGGGACCTAATATAGGCAATGGGAGAATGAGAAGAGTGGAAGAGGATTCTGAGATTTAAACACTGAGTAGGAGGAGTGGTAATATTACATTCAGATTGGGAATCTAGGAAAAGAAATATATTTATAAAAATGTGATGAGATAGAGAGAGAGAGAGAAAGAGATGAAGCAACACTTCAGGTGCCTGCAAGATACACAAATGTAGATGTTCTTAGAAATTAGGTCTGGCATTACTGAGAAAGTTTGGAGACAGAGATGAAGAATTATTAGCTTCGTGCAAAAGCAATTGCGGTTTTTGCCATTATGGCAAAAATTTTTTTTTGTAGAGATGGGGTCTTGCTTTGTTGCTCAGGCTGGTCTCAAACTCCTGGGCTCAATTGATCCTCCCACCTGGGCCTGGCCTGCATCAAAATTTTCCTCCATTAATCCCTCACTATGTTTTTGCTTCACGCCATCAAAATGTCTCCAAACTTTGATTAAAATAGTGGCCCCATTCAAAGGCACACAGGGGTGAGTTTGATTCCAAATCCATAGAAAAATGCTTAATCCCTCACCGCGTTGTTGCTTCACACCATCACCACCATTATGGCAAAAACTGCAATTACTTTTGCACCAACCTAATACATAAGAGTATTAGTTGAAGATGTGAGAGTAGATGAGATCATCAAAGGAGAGTGTAGAGTTTATGGGAATCAAAGAAAGAAGTCTGTGGGAACTCATTTTAAGTGTGGGCAAGGAAAATAAACCATCCAAGGAAAGAGCCTACCGGAGTTTATTACACATGGTATATTCTGAGATTTCAGTACTGAGTGACAGGGAGAGTGGTGATACCATGATATATAAGGCAGATACATAATCTAGAAGGAGAAACATTTTGGATATTGGATGGGATCCATGTGCAAGAACACAAAAGTCATGGATTAACTTTAAAGACATGGTAGCCAGAAAAGTCACAAAGAATGAGATCTTTGGTGACATTAAAGATGGAAATCAGGAAACTGAAGAGCAGATATCTTCTTGGAAACAATGTGCGCCTAGAAGACCATACCCACATTAAAATCAAGCTAACATTCCTCAGAACTCCACTTTTGAAATTCCTTTCAGAGACAGTTCATCAGCTAAATAAAACTTCAGGGCCGGGCGCGGTGGCTCAAGCCTGTAATCCCAGCACTTTGGGAGGCTGAGACGGGCGGATCACGAGGTCAGGAGATCGAGACCATCCTGGCTAACATGGTGAAACCCCGTCTCTACTAAAAAATACAAAAAACTAGCCAGGCGAGGTGGCGGGCGCCTGTAGTCCCAGCTACTCGGGAGGCTGAGGCAGGAGAATGGCGTAAACCCGGGAGGCGGAGCTTGCAGTGACCTGAGATCGGCCACAGCACTCCAACCTGGGCGACAGAGCGAGACTCCGTCTCAAATAAATAAATAAATAAATAAAATAAAACTTCAGAGGGTACCCACTGTTGACATTCACGTGTGTCTGGTGGTTTCTTTCTCTCTTTTTTTTTTTTTTTTGAGACGGAGTCTTGCTGTGCCCCAGGCTGGAGTGCAGTGGCGCTCCATCTCGGCTCACTGCAAGCTCCGCCCCGCCGGTTTCACGCCATTCTCCTGCCTCAGCCTCCCAAGTAGCTGGGACTACAGGCGCCCGCCACCTCACCCGGCTAATTTTCTTGTATTTTTAGTAGAGACGGGGTTTCACCGGGTTAGCCAGGATGGTCTCGATCTCCTGACCTCGTGATCCGCCCATCTCGGCCTCCCAAAGTGCTGGGATTACAGGCTTGAGCCACCGCGCCCGGCCGGTTTCTTTCTCTCTTATACCCCTCCCCCTTTGCTCTTCCCTACTCTCTCTCACATTTACTCAGCTTAGTTCATTATTCTCCCCTTTCTTCAAGATATAGTAGTTCTAATCCTACCCCTCTGTTTCCATGAAAGTTTCTGCTGGTGTTGGCCTCTGACCAGACACAGGGTAGAGGAACTATATAGGGTAGAGGCTAGTCCAAGGAGCCAAATCGAAGCCAGGAGCCAAGGAAAGCAGTAATTGCAATATATCAGAAAGCAGACTGGCTGCCATAATTGTATTTGTGTGCTGAAAGTCTGCTTTAAGGGCTGGAGGCTTATAATATACAAATTACAGTAAGTTAAGAATTTCCTAGATATATGCTTATATATGAAAGGTCATATACAAAGCACACAGATAGATACACATGAAGATAACCCTTAATTTATCACATTAATATGTACATATACAAACATGTCTATTTTAATAATGACCTAGAGAGAGAATATGAATATGAGAGACTACATTTATTTTGGTTATTTGGGAGTAGATTGCATTTCACTTTCTAAATTTATTTTTCCTATCTGTTACTTCTAGAAAGCAGAACTAGCTTTATTTGGGCAGTGAGCTGTACTTTGGAAATATGTTTCAAGAGCTTTAGAGTACAAATCCTACATCTTGATTCTGAGCTTCTTATCTCTAGGCAGCTGATATTGTTTAGCTGTGTCCCCACCCAAATTTCATCTTGAATTCCCATGTGTTATGGGAGGGACCTGATGGGAGGTAATTGAATCATAGGGGCAGGTCTTTCCTGTGCTGTTCTCATGATAGCGAATAAGTCTCATGAGATCTGACGGTTTTAAAAAGGGGAGTTTCCCTGCACAAGCTCTCTTCTCTTCTCTGCCGCCATGTGAGACATGCCTTTCACCTTCTGCCATAATTGTGAGGTCTCCCTAGCCACTTGGAACTGTAAGTCCATTAAACCTCTTTCTTTTGTAAGTTACCCAGTCTTGGGTATGTCTTTATCAGCAGCGTGAACATAAACTAGCAGCACATTAAATTTCTCACTTTAGAGTTAACCATGATCATTGATTCTAATTTAGAGACTTGCCTCTGGGTGATAATGGCATATCCAGAGGGTTCACGATGTGGCCATCAGAGGTGAGAATTCTTAGCTACATTAGCTAGTTCTATACATCAAGGCAATTCACAGGAAAGGGTCTAGAGGATAAGCCATGGAAATAAACAGGTTGTCAATATGAACAGTGTTGAACTAGAACAGTGGTTCTCTAACTATGGTCCCCAGACCAACAACATCAGCATTACCTGAAAACCTGATAGAAATAAAAATTCTTGAGCACCAACCCAGATCTACTATATCAAAAAACTCTGTGGTGAAATCCAGCAATCTGTGTCTTAACAAGCCCACCAGGTGATTCTGATGCCCACTAAAACTTGAAAATGACTGCAATAAAAGAAAACATGTCCTTAGCAGGAGGGTTATAGGATAAGAAGAGAAAAACAGGGTACCAGCAACGGAGATACAATTGAATTAAGGAGGGGAATACTGAAGGAGTAGTTTACCAAATAGTATTGTTCTGACTGCTTTCTCAAGAACAATTCTTCCATGCGGATGTTTTAAAATGGCTAAGCTGCACATTTTAAATGCAGCAATAAATGGAGTGGAATGAGAGACCAAATGTTGAGTCAAAGGTAGAAACAGAGTCAGGGGTGGATGGTGTAAGAGATGGATTTAATCCAAACCAGCAGGAGCCATCAAGAGTAGAACAAAGCACAACAGTGGCAGATAAGTAAAAGGATGTGAATCAGTAGCTTCTGACGGTTTAGGGAAGCTCTGACACTCCTGACACTACCAGAGAGAAGAACAAGCTGCTCCAAGGGTAGGAATGAGGTCAAGGGGAAGGTATATATATATTGGTATTGATATTCCAAAATTATTTGAGCGGGTGCTTGAAAAAAACAAGACATTCAAAATAAGCCAGGCCTTTGACATTTCAGCAAGGGAGCGTGGTCTATGCAACCACCTTATTTCACATTCACAGCCCTCAAATGGGCATGGAATTTCTAATACTAACATAAATCAGTGGATCTATAAGAAAGTAGATACATTTAAATCTGACTAAGATGGTTTTGATGGTTGTAAACTAGACTTTGTCGTAATTTGAATATACTTGCCAATAGAATTTATGGTTATCAGCAGCGCAAAGTCTGTGACAGGAAACTATCTAGGATTGGTAGAGATCCAGGTATTTAAGATCAAGGACCTGGTGTTGGGCATGGTGGCTCACGCCTGTAATCCCAGCACTTTGAGAGGTTGAGGCAGGCAGATCATTTGAGGTCAGGAGTTCAAGACCAACCTGGCCAATATGGCAAAATCCTGTCTCTACTAAAAATACAAAAATTAGCTGGGCATGGTGGTGGGTGCCTGTAATTCCAGCTACTCGGGAGGCTGAGGCAGGAGAATCGCTTGAACCCAGGAGGCGGAGGTTGCAGTGAGCCAAGATCATGCCATTGCACTCCAGCCTAGGCAACAGAGCGAGACTCAGTCTCAAAAATAAATAAATAAATAAATAAATAAATAAGGACCTGGGAACCAACTCATCTATATAGTTTGGCTTGAGGTGGTGGTGGAAGAGCAAGGAGGTGATCATTCAGGTAGAAAGGCTTAGCAGGCTCCGCTGTTGTGCAGGCTGTAGCTGGTGCCTAAGTATCCAGTCAGGCAGGTGGGTCAAGGCACAGAGGGATCCAGGCAATAAATATCTGATGAACCTTGAAAATATTATGCTAAGCGAAAGAATCCAGTCACAAAAAGCCACATATTCTATGATTTCATTTACATGAAATGTCCAGAACAAGCACATCCACAGAGACAAAAATTGATTAGTGATTCCTAGGGAGTTAGAGAATGGGGAATAGGAAATAACTACCATGGGTATGAGGTTTTTTCTCAGGTAATAGAAAATGCTCTGGAATTATAGCATTAAGGAGTGGTGATGGTTGCACAACTTTGTGAATACACTCAAAACTACTGAATAGCACACTTTGAAAGTGTTATGATATGTGAATTATATCTCAATTTTTAAAGAATATATTGTGAGCAGGCATGAGAAACAGAGATAGTTTCCTTTCAGAGCTTACTGCCTATTATAAATCATAATCAGGATTCCTCTATTATAATGTATCTTACTACAAATGCAGGTATCTTCTGCCCTTCTTTGCATTACACTGTGGGAAGTGGAACTCAGGGAACCGGTACAAATGCTGACACTCTGGCTACTGCCATTGCTGGTGTTAGTAAACTATTCTTTGTCTCTGACCTTGGAGTCCTGTGTATTCTGCTAGCATCTTTTTGGCTGACTAACTTATTGTACATAGTATAAAATCTCAGACCCTTCAAAGTTCCTGACAAGGACCATAAAAATAATTTAGTTCAAATTTCTCATTTAAAAAATTTAAAGCTAAATCACAGTTGTGTATTTAATTCCATGAAAACTGAGGAAGAAGAAATCTATAGGAAGCAAAAGCTGGTTACTTTACGAAACAGATTTTGTAAGCATTTGTCATGCCATATTTCTCTTTATTCGTTATACACATATTAGAGTACCATTTTGAATATACAACTCCAAAGAGGAGTCTCTGACTTTTTCCTGGGGTATTTGCTGACTTTCTGTTTCTAATAGTATCTTTGAAAGACTAAAGAAAAGAGATCTAAAATGAAGAGTCAGTGGTGTGTGTAGGGATTGGTGATCAATTTATTCTTGGTTATCAGGAAAAATGGTGGTATTATGAAAAATAATTTAGAATGGACTGGATGCTTCTTGAAGTGTATCATAATTTCAGAATAACTTTTATAAGATAGATATCTGCTATCTAAGTGATACAGTACTTCATTATGAATTGGGTTATCTCACCACTTTTTTACTCTGGTTCTTATGTATTATTAGGGATTATTCTAGAACTTTGCAAACAATTCTATATGGTTGTTTTTGAATTACTCTTAGATTTCTGAGTTCTTCTATATAGCATTGTTGTTAATGATTACTTAGTTTATAGTATCCTATCAAGGCTGATTTTTAATTTGAATAACAGTCTGCAAGGTCATGACCATTTTTTAATGACAAAATTCACATATTTCTACTGAATTTTTTGACAAATATAAACATTTTATAAAATGTTTGTGCAGGCTGTAGCTGGTGCCTAAGTATCCAGTCAGGCAGGTGGGTCTTTTAAAGATATCTACATCAACTGAGTTTTAAGACTTCAGGCAAAAAACTAAACAAATGAGTACATTAAGTCTTAAAAATAATAAGCTCTAATACTTTATGCAGTAGTGTTAATTAAGCAATATTCTGGGACCGAATATATTCCTTTATTACCTTGGTTGTGTCACCATGGGTCTAGCTGAATTTGTTCCTTCGACATTGCATTTCCTCTTTAATAATACTTAGCACATTTTAGTGTATTTGTTGTTTATAGTATTTCTCCTCCTCTAGAGTGCAAACTTCTCAAGGGCAGGAAATGTATTTCTTTGTCTTTCCAGCCTGAACACCTATACCAGTACCTGGAACAGGGTAGATATTAAGCAAATAGATGTTGATTCTCCAGGTAGATAAGACATTTAGAAAGGTAACTCAATCAGATTTTGCCAAAAAAAAAGATTTTTAAATGTTGATATGGTTTGGCTCTGTGTTCCCACCCAAATCTCATGCTGAATTATAATTCCCAATGTTGGGGAAGGGGCCTGATGAGAGGTGATTGGATCATGGAGATGAATTTCCCCCTTGCTGTACTCGTGAGTGAGTTATCACGAGATCTTGTACTTTAAAAGTGTGTGGCACTCTCTCTCCTGCAACCATATTAAGACATGCTTGCTTCCCCTTTGCCCTTCTACCATGATTGCAAGTTCCCTGAGGCCTCCCCAGCCATGCTTCCAGTACAGCCTGCAGAACTGTGAGCCAATTAAACCTCTTTTCTTCATGAACTACCCAGTCTCAGATAGTTCTTTATAACAGTGTGAGAATGGAGTAATACAAATGTATGCTAGATGATATATACTTACGGGAAATGTTCTTTGTATTCATGTATTTGGAAACCTGACATAATCACTGTTTTGAGCTGAATTGTGCCCCCTTAAAATGTATATGTTGAAGTCCTAACCCCCACATCTCAGAATATGACTGTATTTGGAGATAAGGTAAAGAGGTAATTAAATTAAAATGAGGTCATTAGAGTGGGCCCTAATCCAATACGACTGGTGTTCTTATAAGAGGCAGTTAGAACACAGACACACAGAGGAAAAACCACGTGAAGATACAGGAAGGAGAGAGCCATCTGCAAGCCATGGAGATGGGCCTCAGAATAAACCAACCCTGCTGATGCCTGGACTTCAGACTGACTTCTAGCCTCTAGAATTGTGAGAAAATTAATTTATGTTGCTTCAGCCACACAGTTTGTGGTACTTTGTTATGATAGTCTCAGCAACTAATACAATAGCTAGCAAACTAATAAAATCACTAAAAGATTGTTTTGGTAAGTATAGGATTGAAAAAATTATCATGCGCCTATGGGAATATTTATGTATACTATATTAGAGTCTCTTCCCCTGTACAGAAAATATAACACTATAGTGACCCAGTATTTCTTTTCTTTTTTTTTTTTTTTTTTTTTTTGAGACGGAGTCTCGCTCTGTCTCCCAGGCTGGAGTGCAGTGGCCGGATCTCAGCTCACTGCAAGCTCCGCCTCCCGGGTTCCCGCCATTCTCCTGCCTCGGCCTCCCGAGTAGCTGGGACTACAGGCGCCCGCCACCTCGCCCGGCTAGTTTTTTGTATTTTTTTTAGTAGAGACGGGGTTTCACCGTGTTAGCCAGGATGGTCTCGATCTCCCGACCTCGTGATCCGCCCGTCTCGGCCTCCCAAAGTGCTGGGATTACAGGCTTGAGCCACCGCGCCCGGCCTGTATTTCTTTTCTTTAGTGTCTTGCCTTAACGCAAATTTGTGCACATACTGACAGTTCCTTATTCATAGAGTCTCACTCTGTCTCCCCGGCAGGAGTACAGTGGTGCCATCATAGCACACTATGGCCTTGATCTTCCAGGCTCCAGCCCACCTCAACCTCCCGAGTAGTTGGGGTTATAGGTGCACACCACCACGTCCAGCTAATTTTTAAAAATTTTCTAGAGAGATGGGAGTCTCACTATGTTGCCAGGGTTGGGTTAGCCTCAAGTGATCCTCCTGCCTCAGCCTCCCAAAGTGCTAGGATTATAGGTATGAGCCACCACACTGCCCCCACACCCCTTTTAACAGCACAATCCCTCAGCTCCTGAGTAGAATCACAGTAAAAATGACAGTTTATTTCCCCATCATATCTCTAATACTTTTTTTTAATTTTATTTTTATTGTTTTTTTGAGATGGAGTCTCGCTCTGTCACCAGGTTGGAGTGCAATGGTGTGGTCTAGGCTCACTGCAACCTCCGCCTCCTGGGTTCAAGTGATTCTCCTGCCTCAGCCTCCCGAGTATCTGGGACTATAGGCACATGCAACCACACCCAGCTAATTTTTGTGTTTTTAGTAGAGACGGGATTTCACTATGTTGGCTAGGCTGTTCTCGAACTCCTAACCTCGTGATCTGCCCGCCTTGGCCTCCCAAAGTGCTAGGATTACAGGCATGAGCCATCGCTTCCAGCCACCTCTAATACTTTCTAAAGCATCTTCTAATTTCTCTTTAACTAGGGACTATCATTTGCTTCTTCAGCATTATTAATTTACTAGCACAATATGTGGGACAGGAACCTTATCTTTAAAAACTATGAATGGTGAGGCCAGGTGTGGTGGCTCACATCTGTAATCCCAGCACTTTGGCAGGCCAAAGTGGGCAGATCAAGAGGTCAGGTGTTCGAGACCAGCCTGGCCAACACAGTGAAACCCTGTCTCTACTAAAAATATAAAAAATTAACCAGGTGTGGTGGCGGGTGCTTGTAATCCCAGCTACTCAGGAGGCTGAGGCAGGAAGAATTGCTTGAACCTGGGAGGCAGAGGTTGCAGTGAGCCGAGATCGCACCACTGCATTCCAGCCCAGGCGACAGTGACTTTCCGTCTCAAACAAACAAACAAAAAACTATGAATGATCAACAGAATTAATGAATACACAAAAAGAAGAGCTAGTTCTTTTAAGAAATCTTATTATTCTTCATATTTAATTTTGTTATCAGAATTCACTTAATTTTATCACAAGAAGGGCCTGGTATCATATTCTTTTCAAAGGAGGCAATTGTGTTTTTTTTGGTTTTTGGTTTTTGGTTTTTTTTCCAAGATGGAGTCTCGCTCTGTCGCCCAGACCGAAGTGCAGTGGCCCGATCTCGGCTCACTGCAAGCTCCACCTCCCGGGTTCATGCCATTCTCTTGCCTCAGCCTCCCGAGTAGCTGGCACTACAGGCGCCCACCATCACGCCCGGCTAATTTTTTTTGTAATTTTAGTGGAGACGGGGTTTCACTGTTGTTAGCCAGGATGGTCTCGATCTCCTGACCTCGTGATCTGCCCGCCTCGGCCTCCCAAAGTGCTGGGATTACAGGCGTGAGCCACAGCGCCCGGCAGTTGTTTTTTATGTTTCTTTTTTTTTTTTTTCCTGGAAAAGTTACAAGGAATGACTAGAAATATCAACAGTTTTTCTGAAAACAAAGTAATATGTTACCGTCTTTTGAAGTCCAATAGCTTATTCCTAATAAGATATATCCAACTCTAGAGAGTCATGTAAATAGCTCCTTTAACAAATAATGAAACACATTAGCAGATTTATCAGAAGAAGAACATTTCTAGCCATAGCAGAATATTCATAAGCTATCAAATTTGGTTTGAGAGTACAGGCCTGGGATTCCATAAAGACATGGTGAGTTAATTCCCAAGAGAAATCTAGTTTGGGATGTACTTCAAATGATGTATTTCCAAACTTATAGTTATCTTTTTTATGAGGACATAGAAACGTTTTCTGACTTAAGAGTAGACAGTATATGGACTCGAGATTTCCTCTTTTTAGGGTAAAAATTGTGGGAAACATGGACAATGTTTATCAATTAATTATTGATCAAATAAAAGACTATAAACATTCAGTGACTTTAGGTACCATCAGTTCATTAGGAAGGGCTGAGTGTAAAGTTCCAGATAACCAGCTGAAAAGTGACAACAAAATCAGGGTAATTCATGGGTGCATTGTTGTTTTTGGTGTTTTTTTAATAACCACATGCAGTCAATCAAATTGTTTCTTTCTTTCTCATCAAGGTGACGGTTTGTGCTGTCTGGTTGACTTGGGACTAGCTCAGGAGAAAACTACTCCACTTTTAGTCTTATCTGGTTCATTTTTCCTTTTTAATGAGGGATAAAAGATTTAATCAATTATCCTCTTGCAAAACCTTCTTGTTCCCCCAGTTTTCCCACTATGTCTTCTTGCTAAAACTGGCAACTTGAAGGTCACAATTCGTTGACCTCATCAACTCCAAAGCCTTTTATCTCTGCTCCACTTTGGCTGCACATTCCATGGTCACACTGTAAATTAGTTTGTACAACATTTAGTACATGATATTCACTTTGGTAAAGCCCCTATGTGATTCTCATGGAAGTAAATTGTGGACCACACTTGAAGGAACACTGTTCTGGATTTGAGTGTATGGGGTGGGAGATGGTTGAGAGAGTTCTCATTTGAAGTCCTCTGTTTTCCTTGTGAAACAGGTAAGTTTGTGTTTTTTTCTGCTCCTCGTCCCATTGGCCACACTCTTATACATCCTTAAATATACATACCAAGGCCGGGCGCGGTGTCTCACACCTGTAATCCCAGCACTTTGGGAGGCTGAGATGGGCAGATCGCTTGAGGTCAGAAGTTCGAGACAAGCCTGGTCAACATGGTGAAACCTTGTCTCTACTAAAAATATAAAAATTATCCAGGCGTGGTGGCACATGCCTGTAGTCCCAGCTACTTGGGAGGCTGAGGCAGGAGAATCACTTGAACCCAGGAGGCGGAGGTTGCAGTGAGCCTAGACTGCGCCATTGCACTCCAGTCTAGACGACAGAGTGAGACTCTGTCTCAAAAAAAAAAAAAAGTATATACTTCTGTGGGTATATATATATATATATACACACACACACACACACACACACCCTGTTTTTTTTTTTAGGAGACAAAGTCTTGTTATGTTGCCCAGGCTGGTCTGCACTCCTGGGCTCAAGCAATCCTTCTGCCTAGGCCTCCCAAATTGCTGGGATTACAGGCATAAGCTACCACAGCTGACTCAAAGTGAAACTTTTTGTGATAACTTCTCCTCACCAAATTGATCAATTTCATTTAGAGTTACTAGGGTACTGCATGCATGTATTTATCCCAGTACTTCTCATACACTATAATAATTGATTGTTTCTGTCTCCTTAAATCATAGTCTTCCTCAAGGTTTTGTTGTTTGTCTTCCTCTTTCTTCGTTCTCTCCACATTCCCTGTGCAATATCATCCATGCCCGTGACTTCAACTAAAACACATACAACTGATGATTATCAAATCTATACCTCTAGACCACATAGTTTTCCTGAACTCCAGATTCATACTTCCAGTGGTCTACTGGACATTTCCACTTGATTGTTTATAGGTATTCCATGTGTCGATGTCCAAAACTGAACTTATTTACTTCCTGTGCTCCCCACCCTTACCCCAAATCTGCTCCTCTTCTATTCTCTATCTAGGTAAATGGTACTACTAGGTACTGTTGTTGAAGTCAGAAACAAAGCAGTCATTCTACAGTCCTCTCTTCCTTCATTTATTTAATGCTGTCAGTTATTCTTCTGAGATATTTCTAAAATCTCTAGTCTCTACTCTTCCCCCTGCTATTGCCTTGGATAAAAGGTAGTTTATTGTATATGGTAGTTTATGGTACAGCCAAGACTAAATAATGATATTACTGGATAAAAGGCAAATTAATTATAGCAAGTCCTTCAGTAAGGTCATTTTATTCAATGTCTCTCTCTCTTTTTTTTTTTTTTTTTTTTGACAGAGTCTCACTCTGTTGCCCAGGCTGGAGTGCAGTGGCATGATCTCGTCTCACTGCAATCTCCACCTCCCAGGTGCAAGCCATTCTCCGGCCTCAGCCTCCTGAGTAGCTGGGATTATAGGCGTGCACCACCACGCCCAGCTAATTTTTGTATTTTTAGTAGAGACGGGGTTTCACCATGTTGGTCAGGCTGGTCTCGAACTCCTGACCCTGTGATCCGCCTGCCTCGGCCTCCGAAAGTGCTGGGATTACAGGCGTGAGTCACCACGCCCGGCCTCAGTGTCGTCTTGTTATAACATTGATGAGAAAAAAGAAATCGCTTCTCTGCTGAGGCCACTGTCTGTGTGGGCTTTGCATGTTCTCCCCGTGCCTGTGTGGGCTTTCTCTGGGTATTCTGGTTTCCTGATACATCGCAAAGATATGCATGTTAGATTAGGTGGTGTGTCTCAATTGTACCAGTGTGAGTGAGTGGAGATGTGTGTGTAAGTGTGCCCTGCAATGGGATGGTGACCTATCTGGGTCCACTTCCCGCTTTGCGCCCTGAGCTGCTGGGAGAAGCTCTGGCCACCAGAAACATTGAAATAAGCGGGTTGCAAAATGAATTAATGAATACAAATGATTGTAAAATAAAAATGTATAAGTCATACAATATAATCATACAAATACACAACAATAAGTGATGCAGTATGAAAGTGCTCAGTGAGCCTACTGTATTTGTTATTCTTTGTTTTGAACTGTGTGTTAGTAGCAGGTGCTTCTGACAATTTTTGCCTTTTTTTTTTTTTTTTTTTTTTTTGAGACAGAGTCTTACTCTGTAGCACAGGCTGGAGTGCAGTGGTGCAATCACAGCTCACTGCAGCCTTGACCTCCCAGGCTAAACTGATTCTCCCACCTCAGCTTTCCAAATAACTGGGACTACAGATGTGCACCCCAAATTTTGCTTTGTAATCATTATTCCTTGATTAACCCACTACTACAACCATTGTCACTCATTGGTTCAACAAAAATTGGTTAATTATCTTGTTTTCATTATTCTTTTTTAAATGTGTGTATAGCTCACATTTATTTCAATGTTTAATATAAGAATTATTTTGGGTCTTTATTTAGAAGTTTGGTAATTTTTTAAACTTCTATTTTAAGTTCAGGGGTACAGGTGCAGGTTTGTTACACAGGTCAACTTGTGTCATGGGGTTTGTTGTACAGATTATTTCATCACCCAGATATTAAGCCTAGTACCTGTAAGTTATTTTTCCTGCTCCTCTCCCTCCTTTCACCACCTACCCTTTGATAGACCCCAGTGTGTTTTGTTCCCCTCTATGTGTCCATAAGCTCTCATCATTTAGCTCCCGCTTATAAGTGAGAACATGTGGTATTTGGTTTTCTGTTCTTGTGTTAGTTTGCTAAGGATAATGGCCTCCAGCTCCATTTATGTTCCTGCCAAGGACATGGTCTCATTCTTGTTTATGGCTGCATAGTATTACATGGCATATATGTACCACATTTTCTTTATGCAGCCTATCATTGATGAGCATTTGGGTTGATTCCATGTCTTTGCTATTTTGAATAGTGCTGCAGTGAAAATACATGTGCATGTGTTTTTATAATAGAATGATTTATATGCCTTTGGATATATACCCAGTAACGGGATTGCTGGGTCAGATGGTATTTCTGTCCTTAGGTCCTTTGCCACACTGTCTTCCACAATAGTTGAATTAATTTACACTCCCACTAACAGTGTATAAGCATTCTTTTTTTGTCCACAACCTCACCAGTATTTTGGGTTTTTTTTTTGACTTTTTAATAATAGTCATTCTGGCTGGTGTGACATGGTATCACATTGTGGTTTTGATTTGCCTTTCTCTAATGATGAGTTATATTGAGCATTTTTCATATGATTGTTGGCTGCATGTATGTCTTCTTTTGAAAAGTGTCTATTCGGCCGGGCATGGTGTTTCATGCCCGTAATCCCAGCACTTTGGGAGGCCAAGATGGGCAGATCACGAGGTCAGAAGTTCGAAACTGGCCTGACCAACACAGTGAAACCTCATATCTACTAAAAATACAAACATTAGCCAGGCATGGTGGTGCACACCTGTAATCCCAACTACTAAGGAGGCTGCGGCAAAAGAATCGCTTGAACCCAGGAGGCAGAGGTTGCAATGAGCCGAGATTGCGCCACTGCACTCCAGCCTGGGCAACGGAACAAGACTTGTCTCCAAAAAAAAAAAAAAAAGTGTCTATTCATGTCCTTTGCCCACTTTTTAATGGGCTTGTTTTTTCTTGTAAATTTGTTTAAGTTCCTTATGGGTGCTGGATATTAAACCTTTGTCAGTTGCATAGTTTGCAAAAATTTTCTCCCATTCTGTAGTTTGTCTCTTTACTCTTTTGATAGTTTCTTTTGCTATGCAGAAGCTTTTTAGTTTAATTAGATTCCATTTGTCAATTTTTGCTTTTGTTGCAATTGCTTTTGGTGTCTTTGTCATGAAATCTTTGCCCGTACCCATGTCTTTAATGGTATTGCCTAGGTTGTTTTCCAGGGCTTTCACAGTTTTGGGTTTTACATTTAAGTCTTTAATCCATCTTGAGTTAACTTTTGTGTGTGGTTTAAGGAAGGAGTCCAGTTTCAATCTTTTGCATATGGCTAGCCAGTTCTCTCAGCACCATTTATTGAATAAGGAATTCTTTCCCCATTACTTGGTTTTGCCAAGTTTGTCAAAGATCAGATAGCTGTAGTTCTATGGCCTTATTTCTGGGTTCTCTATTCTCTTCCATTGGTTTATGTGTCTGTTTTTATACTGGTACCATGCTGTTTTGGTTACCGTAGCCCTGTTGTATAGTTTGAAGTCAGGTAGCATGATGCTTCCAGCTTTGCTCTTTTTGCTTAGGATTGCCTTGGCTATTTGGATTCTTTTTGGGTTCCTTATGAATTTTATTTTATTTTATTTTATTTTATTTATTTTTTTGAGACAGACCCGTGATCTTGCATCACTGCAGCCTCCGCCTCCCCGGTTCAAGTGATTCTCCTGCCTCAGTTTCCTGAGTAGCTGGGATTACAGGCACATGCTACCATGCCCAGCTAATTTTTATATTTTTAGTAGAGACAGGGTCTCACTATGTTGGCCAGGCTGGTCTCAAAGTCCTAACTTCAGGTGATCCGCTTGCCTTGGCCTCCCAAAGTGCTGGAATTACAGGTGTGAGCCACTGCACCCAGCCCCATATGAATTTTAAAATATAATTTTTGAGTTCTATGAAGAATTTCAATGGTAGTTTAATAGGAATAGCACTGAATCTATAAATTGCTTTGGGCAGTAGGGCCATTTTAACGATATTGATTCTTCCTATTCACGAGCATGGAATGCTTTTCCATTTGCTTGTGTCCTCTCTGGTTTCTTTGAGCAGTGGTTTCTAGGGTTTGTAGTTCTCCTTGTAGAGATCTTTCACCTCCCTAGTTAGCTGTATTCCTAAATATTTTATTTTTGTGGCAATTGTGAATGATATTACATTCTTGATTTGGTGCTCAGCTTGACTATTGTTGATGTATAAGAACGCTAGCGATTTTTGCACATTGATTTTTGTATCCTGAGATTTTGCTGAAGTTGCTTATCAGCTTAAGAAGCATTTGGGTTGTTACTATGGGGTTTTCTAGATATAGGATCGTGTTATCTACAAATGGGGATAGTTTGACTTTCTCTCTTCCTATTTGGATGCCCTTTATTTCTTTCTCTTGCCTGATTGCCCTGGCCAGGACTTTCATACTATGTTAAATAGGAGCAGTGAGAGAGGGCATCCTTGTCTTGTGCCAGTTGTCAATAAAATGCTTTCAGCTTTTGTCCATTCAGTACGATGTTGGTTGTGGGTTTGTCATGTGTGGCTCTTATTATTTTGAGGTGTGTTCCTTCAATGCCTAGTGCATTGAGACTTTTTAACATAAAGGGATGTTGAATTTTATTAAAAGCCTTTTTTGAATCTATTGAGATAATCATGTGGTTTTTGACTTCATTTCTGTTCATGTGAATCACATATATTAATTTGCATATGTTGAACCAGCCATCCCAGTGATAAAGCCCACTTGATCATGGTAGATAAACTTTTTGATATGCTATGGGATTTGGCTTGCCAATATTTTGCTAAGGATTTTTTGCATCGATGTTCATCATGGATATTGGCCTAAAGTTTTCGCTCTCTCTCTTTTTTTTTTTTCCTGTATCTTCACCAGATTTTGGTATCAGGATGATGCTGGCTTCATAGAATGAGTTAAGGAGAAGTCCCTCCTTCTCAATTTTTGGAATAGTTTCAATGGGAATGGTACCAGCTATTCTTTGTACATCTGGTAGACTTCAGCTGTGAATCCTTCTGGTCCTGGGCTTTGTTTGGTTGGTAGGCTATTTATTACTGCCTCAATTACAGAACTCATTACAGGTCGGTTCAGGGATTCGATTTCTTCCTGGTTCAGTCTTAGGAGGGTGTATGTGTTCAGGAATTTATTCATTTCTTTTAGATTTTCTAGTTTATGTGCATAGAGGTGTTCATAATATTATCTGACGTTTGTTTGTATTTATGTGGGATCAGTGGTAATATCCCCTTGTTTCTGATTGTATTTATTTTAATCTTCCTTCTTTTCTTCTTTATTAGTCTGGCTAGTGGTCTATCTGTTTCATTAAATTTTTCAAAAAGCCAGATCCTGAATTTGTTGGTCTTTCGAATGGTTTTTCTTGTCTCAGTCTCCTTCAATTCAGCTCTGATTTGGGTTATTTCTTGTCTTCTGCTAGCTTTGTGATTTGTTTGCTCTTGGTTCTCTAGTTCTTTTAGTTGTGATGTCAGGTTGTTAATTGATCTTTCTCACTTTTAGATGTAGGCCTATAGTGATATAAATTTCCCTCTTAACACTGTCTTAGCTGTGTCCCACAGATTCTGGTACATTGTATCTTTGTTCTCATTAGTTTCAAAGAACTTTTTGATTTCTGCCTTAATTTCATTATTTACCCAAAAGTCATTCAGGAGCAAGTTACTCAATTTCCATGTAATTATATGGTTTTGAGTGGATTTCTTTGTCTTGATTTCTAATTTAAATGTGCTGTGGTCCAAGAGATTGTTTGTTATGATTTCAATTCTTTTGCATTTGCTGAGGAGTGTTTTACTTCCAATTATGTGATCAATGTTAGTGTATGTGCCATGTGGCAATGAGAAGAATGTATATTCTGTTGTTTTTGGATAGAGAGTTCCGTAGATATCTATCAGGTGAATTTGCTCTTGTGCTGATTTCAGATCCTGAATATCTTAGTTAATTTTCTGTCTTGCTGATCTGTCTAATATTGTCAGTGGGGTATTAGAATCTCCCACTATGATTGTGTGGGAATCTAAGTCTCTTTGAAGGTTTCTAAGAACTTGCTTTATGAATGTGGCTGCTCCTGTGTTGGGTGCATATATATTTAGGATAGTTAGATCTTCATGTGGAATTGAACCCTTTACCATTATGTAATAACCTTCTTTGTCTTTTTAAATCTTCCTTGGATTAAAGTCTGTTTTGTCAGAAACTAGGATTGCAACCCCTGCTTTTTTCTTTTTTCCATTTGCTTGGTCGATTTTTCTCCATCCCTTTATTTTGAGCCTATGTGTCTCATTGCATGTGAGATAGGTGTTTTGAAGACCGCACGCCAATGGGTCTTGGTTCTTTATCCACCTTGCCACTCTGTGTGTTTTAATTGGGGCATTTAGCCCATTTACATTTAAGGTTAGTATTGATATGTGTGAATTGAATCTGTCATCATGATGTTATCTGGGTATTTTGCAGACTTGTTTATGTGGTTGCTTTATGGTGTCACTGGTCTGTGTACTTCAGTGTGTTTTTGTATTGGCTGGTAATGGTCTTTCCTTTCCATATTTTGTACTTCCTTCAAAAACTCTTGTAAAACTTGTCTGATGGAAACAAATTCAGCATTTGCTTCTCTGAAAAGGATTTTATTTCTCCTTTGCTTATGAAGCTTACTTTGGCTGCACATGAAATTCTTGGTTGGAATTTCTTTAAGAATGTTGAATATTGGCTCCCAACCTCTTCAGTATTGTAGGGTTTCAGCTGAGAGGTCCGTTGTTAATCTGATGGGCTTCCCTTTGTAAGTGGCCTGACCTTTCTCTCTAGCTGCCTTTAACATTTTTTTTTTTTTTTTTTTGTCATTTTAACCTTGGAGAATCTGATGATTATGTGTCTTAGGGATGATCTTCTTGTGAAGTTATCTTACTAGGGTTCTCTGCATTTTCAGAATTTTAATGTTGGCCTCTCTAGTCAGGTTGGGGACGTTCTCATGGATAATATCTTGAAATATGTTTTCCAAATTGGTTCCATTCTCCCCATCTCTTTCAGGAACACCATCAGTCAGATTCTGCCTGTCTTATTTCAGAAAGTCAGTCTTCAGGCTCTAAGATTCTTTGCTCTGCTGGTCTATTCTTCTGTTAATACTTGTGATGCATTATGAAATTCTTGTAGTATGTTTTTCAGATCTATCAGGTCAGTTTTTTTGTTTTGTTTTGTTTTGTTTTGTTTTATTTCTATACTGACTATTTTGTCTGTCAGCTCCTGCATTGTTTTATCATGATTCTTAGCTTCCTTGCATTGGGTTTTAATGCACTCCTGTAGCTCAATGATGATTTCATATCCATATTCTGAGCTCAGTGATCATTTCATATCCATATCCATATCATTTCATATCCATATCCATATCGTATTTCTTTCATTTCAGCTGTCTCAGCCCAGTTCAGAACCCTTGCTGGAGAGGAGATGCAGTCATTTGGAGGAAAGAAGGTACTCTGGCTTTCTGAGTTTTCAGTGTTCTTGCGCTGGTTCTTTCTCATTGTTGTGGGCTTATCTACCTTCAATCTTTGAAGTTGCTGACCTTCAAATGGATTTGTTTTTTTTCTTTTATCCTATGTGATGACCTTGTGGGTTTGATTGAGGCATAAGGTGGATTCAGCAGACTGACTTCGTTTCTGGGAGATTTTATGAGGCCAATGCTTAGCTCCCAACTCCTGGACTGTGGGCTCTAATTCTGGAGGACCTGTACTGGGCTCTGACTTTGTTCTCTGGCTCTTTGAGGTTTGGAGTCCACTGCACTGGGTGGGGCTGAGGTGCGGCAACTGCAGCTGGGTGCTACTAGATATAGGGGTGTCTGCCTCCCTGCAGGCATTCACCACAGTGGCGGTGGCAACACAACTGGTGAGGGATTGGGGTGAGGCCCTTCGGGAGACTGTATGTGGGGTTACATTGGAGGTGGTGTTGGCTTGGGGGCAGAGTACTGGCCCCCAAGTACAGGTCTGGGTACCTTCTCTGTGCCCAGCAAGCAGGAGTGATCGCTCAGGGTGCGGGAAGATCCACTGTTCTCTGCACAGTGTTAGTGCAAGGGTGAGGCGCTGGCCGGTGCAGGGCTTGTTGGCTCCGTGCCTGTCAAGGGTCGATCTGCAATGGCAGTCAGTGGCGGGGAGTGAGGGGGCGGAATGCACTCCCGCGTGCTGCTGGGGCAAGTAAAGCAAAACCTGACCGTGCAGCAAGCAAAGTGGTGTGGGGAGTTGCTGTGGGCCCGGGGAAAGCTGCACTATGGGGAGGGAGTGTGTGGTCTGGTGTTTGGCTATAGGGGCCACCTCGCTGGAGCTCTCTACCAGTCAGACACGTCCTCCCGCAGCGCAGAAGCTATGTTGTGAGCCCCCAGGGCACCCGAGACTGCCCAGCAAGCAGGTGTGCCAGGATGGGGCCCCAGTAGAGGCCAGCAGACCAAAGGGTACTCAGATCAGACCAGGCCTATCTGTTGTGCAAGACTGCCCTGCGGAGATCAGGTCAGGCCATTCCCCTGGAGCTAAAGTCTCTTATGGGAGCAAGTTAAACCTAGGGAGATGGCCGTCCTTGGCCGTGCTCCACTGTAGACACTCCCGCACCAAATCCTCTGGGCTCCACATTAGCTGGCTTGCTGGCCCACCACTTCTCTAAGCAGCATTCCCTGCCACCTCAAGTGTCTGCCGTGGTCGAGGGGTTCCCTCCTGCGGGGGTTCCAGAGGCCCATGGAAGGAGTCGGTTGCTCCTTGCCAGTTCAACCCACCTGTTTCCAGGAGCTGTTGTGGTTCAAAAATGAGTCCCAGCTTTTTCCTGCTTGAGCCCAGCTTCTGTGTCTTCCCTCCATCCACTCTAGGTGTGTTTTCTCTGAAGAGCTGTTGCCAGCTGTCCCAGTCCCTCTGTGAGAGCTATTCCATTTGTCTGCATCTGATCTGCCATCTTGCCCTCTCTTTTTGAAATCCTGATGCTGTTTTTGTGACCAGAAATATGATATAGGAAGTTAACTCTTGTTTATGTAAGTTATCTTATGGTAAAATTGGTTTTGTTGCATGTCATCTCCCTTAGAGTCAAAAGTTCCAAGAACCTATCAATCAACGACATGAAGTGAGATCTTGCTTGTATACATATTGAGTCTTCAAAAATCTTTTTTATTTTTATTCTATTTTATTTTTATTTTATTTTTACTTTTATTTTTATTCAACTTCTGAAGATATTGGAGGGATAATTATTGAGAGGGAAGTAAACAGTAGTCTGTTAGCCAAATCCTCATCTTTCACAGCACAGGGTAAATATATAATATCCAAAATCAATAAATTAAAAAAAAAAAAAGCATTACTGAAAATTCAGAGTAGAGAAACATGTTGAAAACACCACAAAGATAAAATTAGCCAAATCTAGAATGTGGGAGCTTTCATGGCACAAATGACCTAGTTAATTTTTTTAAATGACATGGGAATATGGGGGAAGGGCACTGTTATAGATTAGAGGTTTAAGAAACAAACAGAATGCAATATAGGGATTTTGTTTGCATCCTAATTCAAAGAAAGAAAAGATAATTTGTGAGCAGTTGGGGAAATTCGAACACAGGTTGGGTACTGAATGCTAGTAAATAATTATGAAAAAGCTATTAGAATGATGTTTTCAAAATACTTCTCAAGTGCTCGAGACATATACTGAAGATTTCAGTGAAAAGATATGGTGCCAGAGATTTGCTTTAAAATACTCCAAGTCAAACCATATACAAAATTTCACTTGTAAAGTATCACAGACCTAAATGTAAAAACCTAAAACTATGGCCGGGTGCGGTGGCTCATGCCTGTAATCCCAGCACTTTGGGAGGCCGAGGTGGGTGGATCACTGGAGGTCAAGAGTTCGAGACCAGCTTGGCCAACATATTGAAACCCCGTCTCTACTAAAAATACAAAAATTAGTCAGGCATGGTGGTGCATGCCTGTAATCCCAGCTACTCGGGAGGCTGAGGCAGGAGAATCACTTGAACCCGGGTGGCCGAGGTTGCAGTGAGCTGAGATTGTACCACTGCACTCCAGCCTGGGCAACAGAGTGAGACTCTGCCTCAAAGAAGAAAAAAAAAAACTAAAAGAATTTGATGAAAAATTATTAGATATGATTACCAAAAGCACAATGCATAAAAGAAAAAAATGATAAATTGAACTTCATCGGAATTTTTTACACTTCTGTTATTCAAAAGACACTTAAGAATATAAAAGGATAAACCAAAGACTGGAGAATATCCTTGGAAATCATACCATCCTTAAGGATTGTATCCAGAATATATAAAGAACTCCTAACTCAATAATAAGTAAACACTCAGTCCAATAATAAAATGGGTGTGAGAAAAGAGTTAACAAGACCCAGTAGGTCTCATTGCTCACTTCTCACACACCTCCAAGAGAACTTGGAGCTGTTATTGATCACTAGACATCCTCTGGGAATGTGGTATTTGGCTGATTCGTCATGTTAACTATTGAGGATTTTATTGTATGCACCTAGAGCAATGTACTATATTATACCACCTTGCTTTGCACTAAATCAAGATTGATGATGTGAACCTGATTTCATACTGGGGTCTTGAGTTTTGACTGCCACAGCTGGCTGCAGAGCAGAATGTGCAGTGTATCCACCCTTCCATAGAAACTTTGGATCCTGAGATTTAAATGGCCTTCCTCGTATAGAGTCTTCACATAGGTTTGTCCCCTACAGTTCACAGCAGAGATAAAGTGTGACCTCTGAGACCCCATGTGAGAAAGTGTTGGTAACCTGTGCCTGACCACTCTGGACTCCACCCGACAGATATTTTGTTACTATTGTCCTTGCACTGTATACTTTTTCTTTAACAAATGTTAGTCATGAATAAAACCTGCTATTGAGATTTGTGAGTCCTTCTAGTGAGTTATCGAACTTGAGGGTGGTCTTAAGACCACTGAGACAATAGAAAAAGTATTTAAATAAATACTTTACGGAAGAAGATAAAAGGATGACTAATAAGCACATGAAAAGCTGCTTAATAAAATTAGTCATCTGGGCAATAAAAAAATAACTACAATGAGATACTATTACATGCCCGTTAGGATAACTAAAACTGAAAAGATTGATCATAGCAAGTGTGGCAATGTGTGGAGAAATTGAAACTCTCATGCATGGCTGACATTAACATAAAATGGTACAACCTTGGGAGGCTCAGGTGGGCGGATCACCTGAGGTCGGGAGTTTGAAACCAGCCTGACCAACATGGAGAAACCTTGTCTCTACTAAAAATACAAAAATTAGCTGGGCGTGGTGGTGCATGCCTGGAATCCCAGCTACTCGGGAGGCTGAGGGAGAAGAATCGCCTGAACCTGGGAGGCAGAGGTTGCCGTGCCCGAGCCAAGATCACGCCATTGCACTCCAACCTGGGCAACAAGAACGAAACTCTGTCTCAAAAAATAAAAAAAAAAAGGAGAAAAAAAGGTACAACCACGTCAGAAAAACAGTTTGGTAGTTTCTTTAAAAGTTATGCATACACCTACGATACAATCCAGCCATTCCATCTCTATGTGTTTACCCAAGAGAAAAGAAAGCAGGTATTCATACAAAAACTTGTATATGAATGTCCAAACAGATTTATTTGCAAGAGCCAAAAACTGAAAACAACTCAAATATACATAAAGAATTGAATGGATAAACACATTGTTGTATATCTGACAGCTACTCAGAAACCAAAATGAAAGAACTATGGATCCACGCAACAATATGAATGAATCTCAAAATAGTTATGAGTGAAAGAATCCAGACTGAAAGAGTGCTTATTGCCTGATTCCATTTATTTAAAACTGTAGAAAATGCAAATTAATCTATAGTGTCAGAAAGAAGATCAGTGGTTTCCAGATTGGGGACAGGGTATGGGGAGAGGTAGGATAACAATGAGAAAACATTTTGCGGTAATGAATGTATTCATTACTTCAATTGTGGTGGTGGTTTCACAGGTGTATATTTATTTTAAAATTTTCAAAATGTACACTATAAATGTGTGCAGTTCATTGTATGTCAATTGTACCAAAAACATAAAACTAATCTATGCTGTTTATGAAAAAAACGTGGCTTCATGTTACAGACTCTACTTTCTCTACTATGTTCTCAGCAATCAAAATTGTTTCCTCTGCAAACATCAGAGGAAGATAGAGTTTCTAGACAGTGAGCAAGGAAAAAGGGGCTGGACAGTACAGCTAGAAGTTATACTTGGCCCCTGCTCCAAAGACTGGTTAGTAGGGAGAAAAAACCAGAAACATAAAGGAGCTTCAGGAAAAAATGGGAAAGTGGTATGTCTAGATGAAGCATGATTGGCAACATGTTCATAATTTGTGTAGTTGGATGATAGGTATATGGGTTTTGTTATAGAAAAAGTGATATTAGCTTAACATGTGAGTTAATAGAAGAACTAAAACCCAAAATATTTGAAAGTGATTGTATCCTGGGAATAAAAACGTGGGAAAGAGGGGCAGCCATTCTTTACTGATTGCATTTATAATGATTAAATTCGTATGTTGATTTTTTAAAAGCAATTTTGCAGAAGGAGGATTGATTAGTCAACATCAGACATGTGTTAAAAAATGTTCTCTTTCCCTTGTGAAGTCACTAAGTTGTAAAAATCGATTAATGATTAATGCAGTAGTATAGCAATTTTGATAATCACTTGTTTTTTGACAGCTGAAGTTTTTTCAAAATTCTGATTTATCTTTATTTGTACAATTTGGGTAGAGGAAAGGAATTCTAAATTTGGAAATTATAAGTAGTCAGACATCTGAAAGCTCTTAGGCTTTTATTTAAGAATATATAATTTTGGTAGAGCTTTTTGAGCTGAAAAGCATTGTTTACATACTCTATATATATATGTATCCTGGGCTCAATATATGTATATATAGCCTTGGGCTGGGTCTGGTGGCTCACGCCTGTAATATTTTATATATATATATATATATATATATATATATATATATATATATATATATATAAAACCTTTGGCTGGGTCTAGTGGCTCACGCCTATAATCCCAATACTTTGGGAATCAGAGGTGGGAGGATTCCTTAAGCCCATGATTTTGAGACCTGTCTGGCAATGTGGCAAAACCCCCTATCTACAAAAAATAAAAAGAAAATTAGCTTGGTGTGGTGGAGTATGTCTGTTTTTCTAGCTGCTCAGGAGGCTAAGGCAGGATGATCCCCTGAGCCCAGGAGGCCAAGGCTGTAGTGAACAGTGATGGTGTCACTCCAGTTCAACTTGGGCAACAGAGTGAAACCCTGTCTCAAACAAAGAAACAAAACCAAAACAAATACCTTGTACTTCTAGGTGAGAGGCATTTTTATCATATTCCACATCACTGTGATCTCTCTTTGCATAATAGGGAGAAAAAGTTCAGAAATGAGAAAATTCAAGAAAGGAAAAGAATGTCTTCATATTCCTCTTGTTTCATCACACTACTTTGGGTGAATCTTTGATTAAAGGAATATATATATACATATATATATACACACACACCCCTATATATATATATACACACATACATATATATATACACACATACATATATATATATCATAACATCTATAAATTTGGGAGATTTTAGGTTCTGAGGAATCAGAAAAGGGTTCTGAATTCATTGTGAATTCAAAATAGGTGATCCAAATGATACTCTCACTTACTAAAGAAATTGGTTGCTAATAAACCAAAGAAGATAAGAACACAAGAAACGCTATAGTGGATCATATCAGCATCTCTTTAGAAGTGATGCTAAAATAAATCTTTGTGGGAGAACCCTGTGCTTCCGTTCAAAGTAATTAACCTCAAAATACTTTTCAAAACACCCTCAATATCCCAAAACATCCTTTCATATCTCATTAGGAATCTATAATCACTGAATGTACCCATTCAGTGATTTTGACCTATTTGAAGTGGAGGGTGTGCAGAAAAATGTTAAGGGCACGAACTGCAGTCTGTTAAATTAAGTTTAGCCTAAAGCTTCCTCCTTTTAAGTTCAGCCTAAAGGTTTCTCCATACATAGTGAACTGTAACCTAACTGGATGTGTAACCTACTCTTGTACCAATCTCCAAAGTTCAGCCAGTCAAAGGTGGCCAACTGTTCAAACTGTGTGCAGTGCAAACAAGACATTCTAACCAATACGGCTGTTTTTGTATCTCACTTTCATTTTCTGTACATCACTTTACTTTTTTTGTCCATAAATTACCCCCAACCATGTGGCAGTGCATTAGAGTCTCTCTGAACCTATTCCGGTTGCAGGGAAGGGGGCAAGTGGCAGGAGAGTGACTACCTGATTCATGAATCATTATTGCTCAATTAAACTCTGTTAAATTTAATTTACTTCAAGTTTCTCTCTTAATACGTCAAACAAACCTGGGTCAGACTCTTAGATCTTGGACAAGGAATTTCTCTGAACCTCAGTCTCATCATTTGTAAAATACAGATCATTAAAGTAACTACTTCACAAGTATGTTGTGGTATTCAAGGAGAAGATTCATGGAAACCACTTAGCATAGGGTCTGACAGTCAATATTTTGCATGTAAGTCATTGTCATTTTGTATTTTCAGCATGTATGTTTTCTTGGTGTTTACCATTATTAGTACCAGATCTATTCATTAAAAGAAAAATTCTTTTTATAATAAAGGCTGAGCTTTAAAAGGATGAAATAATCGTCTACATGGTATGATTTCTAAGAGTATCAGAAAAATACCAACCCCTTCATCCCCCTAGTCCCCACATGAACACAGAATACTCTTCTATTCACTTCCATTCCACCAATAAAGTGCTATCTCTTTGCTGACCTGGTTGAAATTCAGTTCAAAATTCAAATGTTCCCATTGTACATTTAAACAATAGATTAAACAAAGAATCTAAGGCTGATTTTGATTCTCTGGAAAGGAGAGGCTAGCAAAGGACTGAATGGAAGAAGTTGGGTCAAGTAATGCTAGTAACTACCAGGAAAATCTAACTCTCCCCTCCTTTACATCGTGGTTAAGGAAGCTATTCAGTGCACTGGTTCTCAAACAGTTCTGACAAATAGAATCACTTGGGTCATTTGTTCAACACTGGACTCCCAGATCTTTCCCTTGGGATTTTGTAGGTTTAGGATAGGGCTCAGGAATCTGAAGGTTTAATGAGCATTCAAGGGATCCCTAAGAGCTGACAAGTTTGAGAAATGCTGGAGTGATTAGGAGCCCAGGGTTTGGAATCAGACTACAACTGAATTCAAATCCTAGCTCCCCTTCTTGGAGATGGCTGACCATGGGATTAATTAGCCACCCTCAACCTCAGTTTTCCTCCCCTCAAAATGTTGCATTGGAATTAAATAAGTTAATATATGTAAGACATTTGTCTCACGGTGAGCACTGAAAAAATTGTTGGCATTATTATTGTGTTTAGTTTCAATTCATTTATACTTATATATGAGTCCTTACAGTCTCCTGGGCAAGGTGCCAAAGTGGTCAATGATTTCCAAGAACTTTTTGTTTGCTCTCTAACACGTCCTTGTCTTTGAAGCCAGAGTTAGAGAAATTAGCATTGTTATTTTGATTAGCTGCTGTGGGTCACCTTTTATATCTTTATGCCTTATCATGTAAATTAAGCATTCGGAGTGTCTGAACATTCCAATTCATACCCTTTAACATAGGCACTGGACGTCCCCTGTCCCTGGAATGTTGATTTTCTTTTTTTTTTTTTTTTTTTTTGAGACGGAGTCTTGCTCTGCCGCCCAGGCTGGGGTGCAGTGGCCGGATCTCAGCTCACTGCAAGCTCCGCCTCCCAGGTTTACGCCATTCTCCTGCCTCAGCCTCCCGAGTAGCTGGGACTACAGGCGCCCACCACCTCACCCGGCTACTTTTTTGTATTTTTTAGTAGAGACGGGGTTTCACCGTGTTAGCCAGGATGGTCTCGATCTCCTGACCTCGTGATCCGCCCGTCTCGGCCTCCCAAAGTGCTGGGATTACAGGCTTGAGCCACCGCGCCCGGCCGGAATGTTGATTTTCAAGCCTTCTCTTTGAGTTCCAACTTGAAAAGACCCAAGCACACTCTCCTATCAGTTTCAGTTTAAGCAGGGCTTGGAAAGAGCTTCAGAGTCTGACCTCCAGGTTAGAAGGGGTAGGTGTCAGAGAAACAAGAAACAGAAATGGACAGACAGGAGAAGAGAAAGCAGGGATAAAGTTAAAGACATACCTATAGCAACAAGGAAAAGACTGAAAAAGACACTAAAAGACAGATTGACGATGTGAGATAGAGGAGGGAAGGAGGCGAGAAGACAAAGACAATGATGGAGAAAACAGAGGCATAGAGAGAGCGAGACATAAGGATTTACATAGGCATAGAGATAGGCACGGGCACAGAGAAAGAAACCAAGGTATGTGCTGGGATGAAAACTTCTCTTGTTACTAATACAAGTAGGTTTCACGTAGGGAATTTCCCTAGCAATTGAGGAAAGGGGAAATTCATTCATTCCACACAATTTTAAAGTAATTGCTATAGGAAAGGCACTGCTAGGTATCATGTGGAAATATAAGCCTTCCATCCTCTAGGTGGGGGAAGTAAAAGTGTGATAAGGCAGAATGCAATAAGCAGCTTTGAAATGTGAGGCCCTTTTTAGTCCTGAGAAGGAAAGAATACATTCAGTTGAAGGATGAAGGAGGTGTTACAGCATTGGTGCTGAACCCAGAGGGATGAGTACAGATTTAACAGATGGAGGGAGAAGGAATTTTCAAACAATAGGAAGAGCATTAGTAAAAACTTTGAGAAAGGAAAACAAGGGGCATGTTCAGGAAAGAAGGAATGGTATAATTTGGCTAAAGTTTAGTTTATAAGTAGGGAAACTGAGGAAAACTATAAAGTAATTTTGTGTGCAAGAAGAGGAGCTGAAGGTAAGATTGAGGAGAAAACAAAGGTTTTGGACAGGGGAGTAACAAGCCTATGGAAGAATTAGGAGGAGGAGGCCTGGAGGGTATAAGTGGAGACATTAAGGAGACTGTTGCTATTGTATGTTCTGGAAGGTAAATCCTATCAAATGTCTTCTGATCATTCCTCCTACCCATTCTTTATTTTCCCTAGTGTCTTAGTCAATATTTGGTTGGATCAGTAATGGTTTAAAGTGTTTTTTTGTTGTTGTTGTTTTTGTTTTATTTTGAGATGGAGTCTCACTCTGTTGCCTAGGCCGGAGTGCAGTGGCATGATCTCGGCTCACTGCAGCCTCTGCCTCCTGGGTTCAAGTGATTCTCCCACTTCTACCTCCCAAGTAGTTGGGATTACAGGCACTTGCCACCACACCTGGCTATTTTTCTTATCTTTAGTACAGATGGGGTTTTGTCATGTTGGCCAGGCTGGTCTTGAACTCCTTACCTCAGGTGATCCACCTGCCTTGGCTTCCCAAAGTGCTGGAATTACAGGTGTGAGCCACTGCGCCCACCCAGTAGTGGTTTAAAGTCTTAATTGGAGGTAGAGGATGAGGTCAAGGAAGGAATTGAAGATAGCCTATAGGTTTCTAGCCTGAGTAATTGGGAAGATGGTAATGTCATTAACAGAAATTAGTTTGGAGGAGATAGGTTTAGTTTTTGATATGTAGTGTTAGAGATGCAAGTGAATCATTTAGATTATGTCCAGGAGGTGGCTGGATTGTGGATGTGGACATTTGGAGAGAGTTTGGTGCTATTAATATAAAGCCTAGAGGTGGATTATGATGTGTTCCAGGAGAATGACTGAAACAGGCTCTTTGGGAAGAGTTCTCATAGACTTTCCTTTAGCCATGAGGTCTTTTTTTGTTACACTCTGAAACCGTGTGTTAAGATATCATGACTCTCAGTAGTAGATTCAAATTAGTTTCACTCTTCTACTTGATTGTCACCTCTATGGCTAAGGCACCCTTCCGCACCCAGAGGGAAAAGAGAGAGGGAATTAATAGATAGTCATAGACTGTAGACAGTAGGATGGTATGAAAGGTGTTCTCTATTTCCAGGAGAGCATGGTACCCGCCTGCTTAGATGCGTTACTCCGACTAATGAGCACAGAGTAATAGCAGATAGCGTGAGAACCTATGCAGCAATGTGACTATGTGACTATGTATCTATCTAGGCTGTCCTACTTTGCTCCTGGAGCTAGGGAAGTGATATTCTGCTGATCTGTACAGAACTAATAGGACTAGTGAAAAAGGCTAAGACAAAACCCTACTGTCTCTACGTGGGTACTTGCTTCTTCTTGAAGGATTCTTTTTTTTTGAGATGGAGTCTCGCTGTGTCACCCAGGCTGGAGTGCAGTGGCGTGATCTCGGCTCACTGCAACCTCCACCTCCCAGTTCAAGCAATTCTCCTGCCTCAGTCTCCCAAGTCGCTGGGATTACAGGCGTGCACCACCACACCCGGCTACTTTTTGTATTTTTAGTAGAGACGGTGTTTCACCATGTTTGCCAGGCTGGTCTTGAACTGCTGGCCTCATGTGATCTGCCCGCCTCAGCCTCCCAAATTGCTGAGATTACAGGTGTGAGCCACAGAGACAGCCCTTGAGGGACTCTTTAACCACCTTCAGCCCTTCAAGATGCGGTGGGGGGATTGGCGGGGTGGGGCAGGTTGCTATAAATATAGAGGGAGTGAGGCCATAAACATTTGGCTATCTCAGGACCTGTTATCACCTACTTCCCACCTTAGTATCTTCTGCTTCTCTCCATCTCCAAAGCCTGCAGGGTGTTTACTCCAACCACATTCAATGTAAGGTATCCCTTAAGCACTGCGAAAATGTATGTATCTTTGTCATTTAAAACAGGTACACTCCAAGAATGGGGAATAGGTTCCTGGGTCTTCAGCAAGTTATCTCTTTTACTCTGCCAGTTGCTGGATACCTTGAAGTAATTGATCTGGTACAAAGGATCTCAACTGTTAAAACTTATCAGAATGACCTAGGAGAGTCTTTTAAACATACAGATGCTCAGGCCCTCCTTATGATTATGATTCCTTTAGTTTGGGGTTAGGACCCAGGAATATGTATATTTAACAAGCTTCCTAAGTGATTCTACTCACAGTGTTACCAGGAAATTGAACTATTTCCATCTTGACCTTTTAGGACATTAAGTTGGGTCCTATAGGCCTTAGGTCTCATTCCCTAATTGTGTTTGCACCATCAATCAATGAGTCTCAAGGAAAATCACCAAGTGTAACCTTTGAAAATGCATATCCTCAGGTCTCATCCCATATCTACTCTATTAGAATCTCTTAGAACAGTGCTCTGGAATCTGCATTCTTACAAACACCACAGTTATGTGCAGGACACTTGTCTGGAATCCATACTTTGACAAACACTGATCTACATGTGGGTAGTTAAACTTGGCCTCCATTGTCAGGGGTGAAGAGGTTTGCGGCACAGTGGAAAGAGGAGGTAGATCTGATTGGCTGTTGAGTCACTCTGGCTCCGTGGACCAAAAAGTTCACGGTTTGAATCTCAGCTTCAGTAATGTACTGAGCTGTGGTTAGGGTCTAGGCAAATAAGGCCAGATGACAGCTGGAGAAGATTGCTAATTAATTAAACCTGGTCTAAGGTCAGGCCACCAACTGGCAGGAACAAGATCTTTTTCAGCTGGAGAATATAGATGAGAAGAATAGGAAAGATCTGAAATATAAGAACTTTTTTTTTGACTTCTCAAACACCTTTTGTTGTTTATTTGTCTTAGAGTTTAAGCAGTTTCCTCTATAACAGTATCAGAATTGACTCTTGAATTATTATTCATTGTTAAATTATGTTAGGAATGCATTTGAAATTCAAGAACAAGGTACACAAAGTAGACACTATTTGAAAAGGCAATTAGACTTTTTTAAAAGTGAGGAAAAAATATTTTTTCAGTGATATTTGAAAAATGGAGGAAATGTTTGTATTTTTCATGGTGTGTACTTTGTGAAACCATCTCATTATTTTATGGTAACATTTCTTCAACTGTGAAAAGCCATGGAAGGTAGGGCTGGTTTGCTTTTCTATTAATGGGGGCACCAGAGAGCATAGTTCCTACTGGCACTTAAACAGAATTTGAGATTTTACATATACGGTGGTTTTCTGTTGTTATTGAAACATTTGACTGTCAATTATGACTGAGAGTACTGTCTCCTCTTCCAGTCAATTAGATGGTAAACTTCCTGAGGGCAGGTACCTTGTCTCATTTTCTTTCTTTCTTTCTTTCTTTTTTTTTTTGAGTCAGAATTTCACTCTTTCGCCCAGGCTGGAGTGAAGTGGCACAATCTGGGCTCACTGCAAACTCTGCCCCCTGGGTTCAAGTGATTCTCCTGCCTCAGTCTTCTGAGTAGCTGGGATTATCTGCGCATGCCACCATGCCCAGGTTATTTTTGTATTTTTAGTAGAGATGGGGTTTTGCTATGTTGGCCAGGCTGGTCTCAATCTCCTGATCTCAGGTGATCCACCCACTTCGGCCTCCCAGTCTCATTTTTTATATCCTCCATCTAGCACAGGATTGTGCACCTAGCAGGCTCTCAATAAAGATTTAACTTAGATGAGACTAATGAGATAAGAATGGAAGAATTGCACATGTCCACTCCACTTGCACTTAGTTGTAGTTCTAAGACACAGAACAGCATGGGATAAGGGATGGTATACTTTTGCACATCTATCCCAACTCTAGCTATTTATATTATGTATCCTTAAGCTGTCTTCTTACTGACACTTCCACTTAATTAACTGCCACCAGAGAAAATAAGGCAATACTGAGTGTTGTAAAAAATACTAAATTTACACTTTTCTGCAGCTACAATCATAAGTCAGTAATAGAAAGGTTAATAGTAGCCACCATTTGTATGAAAAAGAAAAATAGAGTTGTTGGCTTCCTAAGATCTTTAAGAAACAGAAAGCATTATGCAAATTAGTCCAGACACTTAATCATATATTTAATAAGAATTTGGTTTCATTCAACGATCTGAATATTCCCCACAATTCTTATCAAATGTCTGCTTCCCTCTTTGACACACCAACTATTCTCTGAAAAAGTGCTCCTTAGGTAAACCCAGCCCCACCCACACGTGTCAGAACCAGGCTTTGTTCTCACTGATAGAATGGGCCAAAGAGGGAAAAGTTTGAGCTGAAAATCTAAACAGTCTTTTTTTTTTTTTTTTTTTTTTTTTTTTTGAGACGGAGTCTGGCTCTGTCGCCCGGGCTGGAGTGCAGTGGCCGGATCTCAGCTCACTGCAAGCTCCGCCCCCCGGGTTCCCGCCATTCTCCTGACTCAGCCTCCCGAGTAGCTGGGACTACAGGCGCCGCCACCACGCCCGGCTAGTTTTTTGTATTTTTTTTAGTACAGACGGGGTTTCACCGTGTTCGCCAGGATGGTCTCGATCTCCTAACCTCGTGATCCGCCCGTCTCGGCCTCCCAAAGTGCTGGGATTACAGGCTTGAGCCACCGCGCCCGGCCTAAACAGTCTTACAGGCAGTCTTGCAGGCAGCAGGGAGTCAGGCAGTCTAGACATCCCAATAGCAAGCATTAGAAGGAGGTACAGATAGTTAAACAGAGCCCAGATGCTATGTTAAGTCCAGCAGAGCCAATGTTTGGTATAAAAGAGGTATTACATGAGATGGCAAGGAACAAGTCATGCGAATAAGGTTAAAAGCAGACAGACACAAATCATAAAGGAAGAGAAATTTTAAACATCGATTCCAAGTTAGGCATGAAGCTAAGATGGGTTATAATAAGTCAATGAGACAGCCAAGTAAACAGGGCTCCCCGGAGAACCTCCATCTGGCCTGCGCACTGGGAGGATGTGGTGGGGCTTTGGGAAGTTCTTGCTATTTGCAAGTGGGAGGAGCCTGGCTTCTCCTGCTCCTGGGTGGTAACCTGGGATTCAATCGGTGAGATGGGGCCTGTTAACAGGAATCCCTCTGTTTTTGCCACCCTTCTATGTGTCCACGAGCCTAATCTTTCCTGGTTGTGTGACAAGAACCCAGTTTTTAGCTGAACTGAGGAGAAAGTTCTGCAATGGCAAGAGGTCAGAATGAAACCTAAAATAAAGGCAGTAGTACTGATCTTTGAGATTATGGTTTCAGAAAATTGGGGGATGGAGTTTAACCCATAAGCAGAAGTTCAATGGCTTTAGCTATTGGGATTCTTTAGCTCTTAGGGTTATAAGCTAAACACTAAGATTAATGTATTCCTGTGCTACCTCTATTTAGATAGATCTCTGCTACTATTCCCCAACACAGCATGAATTTAATCTTTGTGTCTCTAAATATTTTCACTTGCTTATAAAATCTCATTTTAAAACGTGTTCAGTCACATATTCATTCAACAAATATTTACTAAATGATTACTATATTTAAGATACTGTGGAATACTGAGGTAAATAAAGTACAGCTTTGGCCTTAGAAAACTTACAGGTTCATGAAGGAGTCAGTATCTAAACTGGTGATTCCAGAATAGTGTGCTAAAAGCACAAAGAATAGAGGGGATTTTCATTCTCATCCGGGCAACCAAATGTATTGAGTGCCTTCTGTTTTCCATGCATTAATCTGGGAAAATAGAGGGTGACCCCGAACCTGGACTTGTGGTGTCATGAAAAACTTCCAAGAGAAGGTGAAGCTTGATCTGAATCTTGTAAGAGGTAACCAGGTAAAAGGATGTGGCAGACAATATCTATTCTTCCCTTCTTACATACAAACAGAATTCTGATTTTTTTTTGTAAAATCTGCTTACCCCTTTATACAGCATTCTAGGCCTAGTGACCATATAAGAAAAAATCTACTGAATGGGGTTTCGTTGAAAGTCATTTTTTGTTTTGTTTTGGTTTTTTGTTTGTTTGTTTGTTTTTGTTTTTTTGAGGCGGAGTCTCGCTCTGTCGCCCAGGCTGGAGTGCAGTGGCGCCATCTTGGCTCACTGCAAGCTCCGCCTCCCGGGTTCACGCCATTCTGCCTCAGCCTCCCGTGTAGCTGGCACTTCAGGCGCCTGCCACCACGCCCGGCTAGTTTTTTGTGTTTTCAGTAGAGATGGAGTATCACCGTGTTAGCCAGGATGGTCTCCATCTCCTGACCTCATGATCCGCCCACCTCGGCCTCCCAAAGTGCTGGGATTACAAGCGTGAGCCACCGCACCCGGCCGAAAGTCATTTTTTTTTTCCTGATAAAAATAAGCTCAACTGACAGGTTCTTTGCTCTTCTCTTTCTTTGTTGTTGGAATGCAGATATGAAACCATCATCTTGAAGCCTCATTATATATATAATAATGGTAAAATAAAAAAGATAGTCGGAGTCTCAGACCCTGATTATATCATGCAACTTCTACTTCCTTTGGACTTGTGTTTTAGCTACTGTCTTCACTTTTCTATTGTGCCTATTATGTGTCATTAAACACAATTCTAAATAATAAAGAAGAATACTGGGGACTGGGCATGGTGGCTCACGCCAACACTTTGTGAGTTTGAGGCGGGCAGATCACTTGAACCCAGGAATTCAAGATCAGCCTGAGTAACATGGCAAAACCCCATCTCTACTAAAAATACAAAAAATTAGCCAGGCATGGTGGCATGCTTCTGTAGTCCCAGCTACTCTTGGGCTGAAGCGGGAGGTTCACCTAAACCTGGGAGGTCAGGGCTGCGGTTAGCTGTGATTGCACCATTGCACTCCAGCCTGAGTGATAGGGTGAGACCATGTCTCAGAAAAAACAAAACAAAACTAAACTAAACTGATATTTGGTAGGACAGAGTTCACGAAAAGCATTCCTGGTATGGGAAACAATGGCATGTGCAAAGGCACGGAGTTAATGGAGTTAGACACCTTCAAGGTGAAGAAACTGTAAGTAGACCAAACTGGTTGGGGTTATGAAGGGAAAGTGGCTAGAGATAAAGTTGGAGAGGTAAGTAAAGACCAGTTCCTTGTAACCCATGTTAGGGAGTATGAGCTTTATTGTAAAGGTTGTGGAGCATCACTTATAATTTTTTTTTTTTTTTTTGAGACAGAGTCTCGGTCTGTCACCCAGGCTGTAGTGCGGTGGTGCAATCTCAGCTCACTGCAACCTCTGCCTCCCAGGTTCAAGCGATTCTTGTGCCTCGGCCTCCGGAGTAGCTGGGATTACAGGTGCCCACCACCACACCCAGCTAATTTTTTTGTATTTTTAGTAGAGACAGGGTTTCATCATGTTGGCCAGGCTGGTCTCGAACTCCTGACTTCAAGTGATCCACCCTCCTTGGCCTCCCAAAGTGCTGGGATTACAGGTGTGAGCCACTGCGCTTGGCTGATAAATTTTCTAATGACCTAATATTTGCATTTTAGAAACATCCTTTTGTTAGAATATTTAGGACCATTTTGGGGAAGAGAGGCTGATGGTGGCAGGTGGACTAGATAGAACACTTAAATGATCCAGGTAATTAAAACCAAAACTAAGATAGTAGAAATGAGAATATAGAAAAGATTGAAATTACAAATTATAGGTCCTTAGAAAAAATTCAAAATATATCAAAGAGGTAGAATAAACATAGATTGGATGTGTGACTCTAAAGAGATAGATAGCTCAAAAAGGAGTCTCAGGTTTCTGTCGAAGGTGACCAGATGATTCACCAAGATAGGAAATACAGAGTGACACCATGGTTAAGTGATTATCCAAGCTCTGATATCTCTGATAACTGAAGCAAGCCTAAGTGTTTTGCCAATTGAAGAAGTATCTCTCAGAAGTAGTAATTATACCGCCTGTATTAGATCGTTTTCATGCTGCTATAAAGACATACCCGAAACTGGGCAATTTACAAAAGGAAGAGACTTATTGGACTTGTGGCTGGGGAGGCCTCACAATCATGGCAGAAGATGAAAGGCAAGGAGGAGCAAGTCACATCTTACATGCATGGCAGCAGGCAAAAATGCAGAGAAACTTCCATTTTTAAAACCATCAGATCTCATGAGACCTATTCACTATCATGAGAACAGGATGGGAAACATCCGTCCCCATGATTCAATCATCTCCTGCCAAGTCCTTCTCACAACACATGGGAATTATGGGAGCTACAAGATGAGATTTGGATAGGGACATAGAGCCAAACCATATTGTTCTGCCCCAGCCCCTCCCAAATCTCATATCTTCACATTTGAAAACCAATCATGCCTTCCCAACAGTCCCCAAAGTCTCAACTCATTTTGACATTAACTCAGAAGTCCACAGTCCAAAGTCTCATCTGAGAGAAGGCAAGTCCCTTTCATGTATGAGCCTGTAAAATCAAAAGCAAGTTAGTTACTTCCTAGATACAATGGGGGTACAGGCATTGGGTAAATACAGCCATTCCAAACGTGAGAAATTGGCAAAAACAAAGGGGCCACAGGCCCCATGCAAGTTTGAAATCCAGCAGGGCAGTCAAATCTTACAGCTTCAAAATAATCTCCTTTGATTCCATGTCTCATATCCAGGTCACCTGATGCAAGAGGTAGGTTCCCATGGTGTTGGGCAACTTTGCCTCTGTGGCTTTGCAGGGTACAGCCTGCCTCCTGGCTGCCTTCATGGGCTGGCGTTGAGCATTTGTGGCTTTTCCAGGTGCACAGTGCAAGCCACCAGTGGATCTACCATTCTGGGGCCCAGAGAATGGTGGCCGTCTTCTCACAGCTCCACTACGTGGTGCCCCAGAAGGGTCTCTGTGTGGGGGCTCCAACCCCACATTTTCTTTCCTCACTGCCCTAGCAGAGTTCCCCATGAGAGCATTGCCCCTGCAGGAAACTTCTGCCTGGAATCCAGGCATTTCCATACATCCTCTGAAATCTAGACAGAGGTTTCTAAACCCCAATTCCTGACTTCTGTGTACTGGCAGGCTCAACACCACGTGGAAGCTGCCAAGGCTTGAGGCTCACACCCTCTGAAGCCATGGCCCAAGCTCTATGTTGGCTCCTTTCAGCCATGACTGGAGCAGCTGGGAGGCATGGCACCAGGTCTATAGGCTGCACACAGCATGGGGATCCTGGGCCCAGCCCGTGAAACCACTTTTTCCTCCTAGACCTCCTGGCCCATAGTGGGAGGGGCTGCTGTGACATGCCCTGCAGACATTTTCCCCCTTGTCTTGGGGATTAGCATTCAGCTCCTCATTACTTATGCAAATTTCTACAGCTGGCTTGAATTTCTTCTCAGAAAATGGGATTTTCTTTTCTATCACATTGTCAGGCTGCAAATTTTCCAAACTTTTATGCTCTGTTTCCCCGATAAAACTAAATGCCTTTAACAGCACCCAACTCACCTCTTGAATGCTTTGCTGCTTAGAATTTTCTTCTGCCAGATACCTGAAATCATCCCTCTCAAGTTCAAAGTTCCACAAATCTCTAGGGCAGGGGCAAAATGCCACCAATCTCTTTGCTAAAACATAACAAGAGTTACCTTTGCTCCAGTTTCCAAGTTCCTCATCTCCATCTGAGACCACTTCAGCCTGGATTTCATTGTCCATATCATTATCAGTATTTTGGTCAAAGCCATTCCACAAGTCTCTAGGGAGTTCCGAACTTTCCTACATTTTCCTGTCTTCTTCTGAGCCCATCCAAACTGTTCCAACCTCTGCCTGTTACCCAATTCCAAAGTCACTTCCACATTTTCAGGTATCTTTTCAGCAGCACGCCACTCTACTGGTACCCATTTACTGTATTAGTCCATTTTCACACTGCAGATAAAGACATACCTGAGACTGGGCAATTTACAAATGAAAGAGGTTTATTGGACTTACAGTTCCATGTGGCTGGGGAAGCCTCACAATCATGGTGGAAGGTGAAAGGCAAGGAGGAGCAAGTCACATCTTACATCAACGGCAGCAGGAAAGAGAGAGTTTGTAGCAGAGAAACTCTCATTTTTAAAACCATCAGATCTCATGAGACCCATGATTCAATCATCTCCCACTGGGTCCTTCCCACAACATGTGGGAATTATGGGAGCAACGAGATGAGATTTGAGTGAAGACACAGAGCCAAACCATATTACAGCCTCAACTCTTAAAATTGACGTTTATACAAACTTATTATTTTCCAAAAATTCACAAGTAGGTTGAGATCAGGATAACAGTATTTTTTCTTTGCATACTACTATGCTTATGCTGTCCGTTAATATTTCTTAGACCACTGATAGAAAAAATATGTAAAAGAGAATACCAAAACAGCTGTACTACAGGAACTATAGTAATATTTTTTTTCTTTGTTTTCTATCTCAGCCCAGTTCAAAACTAGGTAAGGAGAAAATGATGAATGGAAAGAATAACAAGGAAAGAAATGTGCCATAAGAGTCATTTAGCAGATGTTATTTTAATGTGTCTGACATAGCTCTGCATAGTTTTATACCTTTATGAGTTTATTGTGATAATGGTGGCAGGAAGATGCAGGCTCCAGGCATTGCTAAGTAATGTTACAATTCTGAGTTTTACTTGATACTTCCTTCCATTAAAATGTTTTCACAAAGTCTGTGTTCTTTCAAGTCAGCCTAGAGAGTAATAACATAAAGCATTGGCAATGTCAAAGGAGATCAAAACTACCCCCATTCTTTTCCATTTAGATGTTGTCTCTTTTGTTAGGCCAAGCCTGGATTAAGGACAGAGTATAGACTATCACCTGTTATCAGCCATGTACCTGCTAACAGTAAAAATGCTGATGTCCATAGTCTAGTGACAATGACTGGAAAAGGTTGGTGTAGCTCAAACTTCTGAACTTAATGGCATAAACTGGGAGCCCATATTTGGACAAAGTAGCTACAGAGCAGTGATCATTCCATCTTAATAGGATTTGGCTTATTGCTACTTGCATCTAAAGGGGGCACTGTAAAAGACTTGGAAAAGCTGTTGTTACTACATATGTGTTGCCACAATTCTTTTTTTTTTTTTTTTGAAACAGGATTTCACTCTGTCACCCAGGCTGGAGTGCAGTGGTGTGATCATAGTTTACTGTAACCTGAACTCCTGGGCTCAAGCAATCCTCTTGCCTCAGCATCTCGAGCAGCTGGGACTACAGGTGCATGCCACCATTCCTGTCTAATTTTTGTATTTTTTTTTTTTGAGACGGAGTCTCCCTCTGTCGCCCAGGTTGGAGTGCAGTGGCCGGATCTCAGCTCACTGCAAGCTCCGCCTCCCAGGTTTACGCCATTCTCCTGCCTCAGCCTCCCGAGTAGCTGGGACTACAGGCGCCCGCCACCTCGCCCGGCTAGTTTTTTGTATTTTTTTAGTAGAGACGGGGTTTCACGGTGTTAGCCAGGATGGTCTCGATCTCCTGACCTTGTGATCCGCCCGTCTCGGCCTCCCAAAGTGCTGGGATTACAGGCTTGAGCCACCGCGCCCGGCCAATTTTTGTATTTTTTGTAGAGACAGAGTCTCCCTATGTTGCCCAGGCTGGTCTCGAACTCCTGGCCTCAAGCAATCCTCCTACCTCGGCCTCCAAAAGTGCTGTGATTATAGGCATGAGCCATTATGCCCAACCTGCTGTTTCTCCTCTTAAACAGTGGAAGACTGCTTCTAATACATGGGCAGATACTGGTGTGATGGGAGAAAGAGAGATATTTGTGGAATAACTCAGTTCTTATAAGCTAGAAATATGGATTAGAAACTTGTTGACTGTAGTCACTTGAACTTTATTGGCATTTCAAAGAAAAAACAAAAATAAAGGATTACCTTCCAAAACTTATTTTTTTGGAGGCCATGCTCCTAAATGAGTTTCTAAAACACTCCTTGGAGTAAAGTCAGAGACTAGGGTAGTATTTGCTGAATTATCATTTCAAAGCTTAGAAACCTAGGCATCAATTGTATTTTTAGCCGTCTGTTTAGTTCACATCTTTCTTACACAGTGCTCAACGCGGGAAAGGGGAGAGCATAAATCCTACGCTCTATGGGACTGGGTAATAAAACACCCCAAGGGGAATTTTTTCCTGATCCCAGATTATATTCATCTTATATCCAGAAGGACAAGAACTCATTTATCTTTTAACTTTTCTCTTTCCCTACTACTTCATCACAGATGGTTTTCATACAAATGTATGATATGTTTTTGATTTACCTCAATTATTGTTTCTACCTTTCGTTTTCTAGGTTACTTTGCAGAATCTCAAACTATTTTAATTCTAAAGTAGTCTAGTTATATATCAGTATAGAACAAAAAGTTCACCAATCAGAAAGCCAGGTATGAAGTGGGTGTACGTCTATGCAAACATTAGAGAGTGATTTGGGACCAGACCAGGTGGTGAGGTAGTGGCCATAATGACAGAAGATCTACACTATTGCCACTTTGCATGGAAGCAAGAAGATACAGGAAGGCAATGATGCCTTAAGATGCGTATAACAGTAAGGAAAAGAATAATAAATAAAGCCAGACTCATAGAAATAGGCTTTAATTTAGTTTTCATTATGTTTAAAGGCTCTAGAATGTCATCTGACATTTCTACTAAGAGAAACACCAAATAAAAGGTATGAATACATTTCATTTACATACATGCTTCATACCTCAAATATGAAAATCAGCCCATTTGAGGATAAGCATGCCTAATTGCAACGTCAGTGAATTCAAAGTCAACTGGTCTGTCAACCCAGTTTGAAATATTCTATTTGTTTCAAAACCATGTTATTTGCCCTTGTAAGAAGCAAAATAAACACTGTTATTTATTTATTTATTTATTTTTGAGATGGAGTCTCACACTGTTGCCCGGGTGGAGTGCAATGGCATGATCTTGGCTCACTGCAACCTCCGCCTCCCGGGTTCAAGCGATTCTCCTGCCTCAGCCTCCTGAGTAGCTGGGATTGCAGGCACCCACCACCATGCTGGGCTAATTTTTTGCATTTTTAGTAGAGACGGAGTTTCACTATGTTTGCCAGGCTGGTCTCAAACTCCTGACCTCGTGATCTGCCCGCCTTGGCCTCCCAAAGTGCTGGGATTACAGGCCTGAGCCACCACACCTGGCTAAACAATGTAATTTAAAAGAAAGTTACGAGATATTCAGGCTTAAATAATTTGGCTTTGTCAAATTCAAGAAATAAAAGGAGAATACTCAACTTTTCAAAAAAAATATGTCTGAGACTGTCCTTTTTTAAAATTCAGAATCAACAACTAATTTATTACACAGTTATTGAACACCTTGTATGTGTCAATCAGTACATGGGCTAGATACTAGATGTGTTAAAAATGAGAAGCAGGCAGGATCCATTTATGGTTAGGAGAGGAAGAAGGAGATACCATGACAGAATAGTAGGTGAAATTTTAAGTTAAAAGTAGCCTTTAAGCATCTCCCATATCTCACCATGTAGGTGGCTACCTACCTAAAAAGCAGCCCTACACCATATGGTGGGGAATAAATAGAGCCTCCCAAGTGCCTACCCAGTTTTGCCTCCAATTCTTACATAATGAAAACAATAAGAACATCATTTTAATTAAGAAGATGATAGGTCTGTATAAAAGCTTGCATGCTTTAAAAAAATCCTGCAATTCCTGGCCTTTTAATACTCTTATGATAAAATACACAATGGCCACATCCTTAGTATATCTCTCAGAAGCCATAAGCTTTTGCTTTACATATTTTAAAATAGACTTTTTTTTTAACAGCAGTTTTAGGTTCACAGCAAAATTAAGCAGAAAGCACAGAGTTGTCATGTACCCCCTACACCTACACACCCACAGCCTTACCCACTGTCGACATCCTGCACCAGACTGGCACATTTGTTACAAGAAAGGAACTTAAATTGACCCAGCATTATCACCCAGAGTGCATAGTTAATGTAAATACTTAGGTTCATTCTTGGTGTTGTATATTCTTTGGTTTGGGACAAATATATAATGCTATGTATTCACCATTATAACATCACACAGAATAGTTTCACTGCCCTAAAAATCCTCTATGTTTCACCTATGCAGCCCTCCCTCCTCCCACTTCCTTGAAGCCACCAATCTTTATACTCTCTCTATAGTTTTGCCTTTTCAAGAATGTGCTATAGTTGGAATCATATAGTGTGTAGTCTTTTCAGATTGGCTTCTTTCACTTCGTAATCTTCTTTTTTAAAAAATTTCTTCTAAAAAAAACCTGGGATACATGTGCAGGATGTGCAAGGTTGTTACATGGGTATATGTGTGCCATGGTGGTTTGCTGCACCTGTTGACCCATCCTCTAAGTTCCCTCACCTCGTCCCCAACTCCCAACAGGCCCTGGTATTGTTGTTCCCTTCTCTGTGTCCATGTGTTCTCATTGTTCATCTCCCACTTATGAGTGATAACATGTGGTATTTGGTTTTCTGTTCCTGCGTTAGTTTGCTAACGCGTTAGTTGCTGAGGATGATGGCTTCCAGTTTCATCCATGTCCCTGCAGAACCCGTGATCTCATTCTTTTTTAATGACTGCATAGTATTCCATAGTGTATATGTGCCACATTTCCTTTATCCAGTCTGTCACTTATGGGCATTTGGATTGGTTCTGTGTCTTTGCTACTGTAAACAGCGCTGCAATAAACATATGTATGCATGTGTCTTTATAGTGGAATGATTTATATTCTTTTGGGTATATACCCAGTAATAGGATTGCCGGGTCAAATGGTATTTCTGGTTTGAGATCCTTGAGGAATCGCCACACTGTCTTCCACAATGGTTGAACTAATTTACACCCCCACTAACAGTGTCAAAGCATTCCTATTTCTCCACAGCCTCGCCAGTATCTATTGTTTCCTGACTTTTTAATAATTGTCATTCTGACTGGACGGTATGTCATTGTGGTTTTGATTTGCATTTATCTGATGCTCAGTGATGTTAAGCTTTTTTTCATATGTTTGTTGGCCGCATAAAAGTCTTCTATTGAGAACTGTCTGTTCATATCCTTTACCCACTTTTTGATGGGGTTGTTTATTTTCTTGTAAATTCATTTAAGTTTCTTGTAGATGCTGGATATCAGACCTTTGTCAGATGGGTAGATTGCAAAAATTTTCTCCCATTCTATGGGCTGCCTGTTCACTCTGATGATAGTTTCTTTTGTTGTGCAGAAGCTCTTTAGTTTAATTAGATCCCATTTGTCAATTTTGAATTTTGCTGCAATTGCTTTTGGCGTTGCCTGCGTCCTGACTGATACTGCCTAGGCTTTCTTCTAGGGTTTTTATGGTTTTCGGATTTACATTTAAGTCTTTAATCCATCTTGAGTTAATTTTTGTATAAGGTGTAAGGAAGGGGTCCAGTTTCAGTTTTCTGCATATGGCTAGCCAGTTCACTTAGTAATTTTCATTAAGGTTCTTTTGTGCCTTTTCATGGCTTGATAGCTCATTACGTTTTAGTGTTAAACAACATTCCATTGGCTGGATGTACTACAATCTACCCATTCACCTACTTAAGGATAACTTGGTTGCTTCCAAATTTTAGCAATTATGAATAAATTGCTCTGAACATCTGTGTGCATGTTTTTGTGTGGACATAAGTTTTCAGCTCCTTGGGGTAAATACTAAGGAGTATGATTGCTGGATCATATGGGTAAGAGTATATTTAGTTTTTTGAGAAACTGCCAAACTGGCTTCAAAAGTGGCTGCACCATTTTGCATTTCCACCAGTAATGAATAAGAGCTCCTGTTGTTTCATATCCTCAGCAGCATTTGATGTTGTCAGTGTTTTGAATATTAGCCATTCTAATAGGTGTGTAGTGGTATCTCATTGTTTTTATTTGAAATTCTCTAATTATATATGATGTTGAGCATCTTTTTTATGCTTATTTGCCATCTGTATATCTTCTTTGGTGAGGCATCTGTTCAGATCTTTTGCCCATTTTTAATTAGGTTGTTAGACTTCTTGCTGTTGAGTTTTAAGAGTCTTTTGTATATTTTGGATAACAATCCTTTATCAGATATGTCTTATGCAAATATTTTCTCCCAATCTGTGACTTAAGTTCTCATTCTCTTGACTGTTGTTTTACAGGGCAGAAGTTTTTATTTTGAATGAAGTTCAACGTATCAAGTCTTTCTTTCATGGGCTTTGTCTTTGGTGTTGTATCTTTTTTTTTTTTTTTTTTTTTTTTAAGGACGGAGTCTTGCTCTGTCACCCAGGCTGCAGTGCGGTGGCCTGATCTCAGCTCACTGCAAGCTCCGCCTCCGGGTTCACGCCATTCTCCTGCCTCAGCCTCCCGAGTAGCTCGGACTACAGGCGCCTGCCCCCACACCCAGCTAATTTTTTGTATTTTTAGTAGAGATGGGGTTTCACTGTGTTAGCCAGAATGGTCGAGATCTCCTGACCTCATGCTCTGCCCGCCTCGGCCTCCCAAAGTGCTGGGATTACAGGCTTGAGCCACCGTGCCAGGTCCTGGTGTTGTATCTTAAAAGTCATTGCCGGCCGGGCGTGGTGGCTCACGCCTGTAATCCCAGCACTTTGGGAGGCCGAGGCGGGCGGATCACGAGGTCAGGTGATCGAGACCATCCTGGCTAACATGGTGAAACCCCGTCTCTACTAAAAATTAGCCGGGCGTGGTGGCGGGCGCCTGTAGTCCCAGCTACTCGGGAGGCTGAGACAGGAGAATGGCGAAAACCCGGGAGGCGGAGCTTGCAGTGATCTGAGATTGCGCCACTGCACTCCAGCCTGGGTGACAGAGCTAGACTCCGTCTCAAAAAAAAAAAAAAAAAGTCATTGCCAAACCCAAGATTATCTAGATTTTCTCCTAGTTATCTTCTCATAATTTTATAGTTTTGCATTTTACATTTAGGTCTATGATCCATTTTGAGCTAATTTTTGTGAAGAGTGTAAGGTCTATGTTAAGATTCATTTTCTTTTTATGTGGATATCCAGTCGTTCTAGTACCATTGTTGAAAAGACTGTCTTTTCCCCACCTAACTGCTTTGCTCCTATGTCAGATTCAGTTGAATATATTTGTATTGGTCTATTTCTGGTCTCTCTAGTCTGTTCTACTGACCTATTTGTCTATTTTTCTGCCAATACTTGATTACTGTCGTGATTACTGTGTAGTCTCATAGTAAGACTTGAAGTGTTAGTCTTCTTCTTTGTTCTTCTCCATCAATATTGTGTTGGCTATTCTAGATCTTTTGCCTCTCTCTATAAACTTTAGAATCAGTTTGTCAATATCCACAAAATAACTTGTTCTGGTTTGCTTTGCTTTTAAAATTTTCAATTACAAAACTTGAGCCCGAGAAATGCAATGAGCAGTAGAGGTATATCTAAGTACTTCTTCTCAACCTGCTTAATTTTAGTTAATTTGGATAGTCAAAGACTCCCACTATTGTTTCTCCTGTTTTTTCCTAAATAAACAATAAACATCGAGAGACATGCCTTAATAGCAAATGACGATACCCACCAGAATAACTAAAAATTTCTCAAGTATTTATTTTATTTCAATATTGATGATTGCCATAAAGCAAACGCACAATCTGCCTTGGAAACGTATAACACAGACACATCATCAAGCCTGGTCACTTGATGGAAGCAGAAGTGACATTTACTTTTTCTATGTATATTTTAACTGTTTTATTTCCATTCACTTACAGAAAGGGAACCATTATTCATTTTCTGTGATCAGAATATAATTGGGTTTTCACCCTTACGTGATTCAGTATTGTTGTGAAGTTGTTCTGTTTGTGAATCCTTCACAGAAGAATGCATCTCAGTCTGTGTATGTGCAATTCTTTTTTTTTTTAACAACAATGTGTTTTATTTTAAAACAAGTCTATAAAAGTAGAAATCGCACACAAAAATATGGATTACTCTGACATGTTGGCAAAGTAGGTTATAGCTGGACTTCTGTTTGGGAGTTCTGTATATTTGAGGGCATCCGGAAGTCAGTCTGTGACCAGTCCTTGTCACTAATCTGTAAACAATAATTTCAAGTAGAATTTAGCATTTTTTAACTACTAAGAAGTTGAAGCATAATCATTTCCTGTGTAACACTACTTAGGTCTGAGCAGATAAGGGCATTTCATACTATTGTTCCTAACATTTAATTTTTTTGATTCTAAAAATACAGTTAATGTTAATAGGGATGATGAGTTTTGGCTTTTCTTGTTGCATTTTGAACATACGAGGAGTTCACCAATTTAAACTAGCTTTTTTTTTGTTACTTTTAAAAAGCAGAATATAATCTTTTTACTTCTATGTACCAGTTTAAAAAAAATCACTGATGCTATCAAAATGTTCAGTATCTGAATCTTAACTCTTACATAGGTGAAAGTAGTGCTTACTGCTGAAACTGCATGGAACATATACCTTCTTCTAGTGTTTTGTTTTTTTTGTTTTTTTGTTTTTTTTTGACAGAGTCTGGCTCTGTTACCCATGCTGGAGTGTAGTGGTGCAATCTGGGCTCACCACAACCTCTGCCGTCTGGGTTCAAGCAATTCTCCTGCCTCAGTCTCCCTAGTAGCTGGGATTACAGGTGTGCGGTACCATGACTGGCTCATTTTTGTAATTTTAGTAGAGACAGGGTTTTTCCATGTTGGCCAGGCTGGTCTCGAACTTCTGACCTCAAGTAATCTGCCTGCCTCAGCCTCCCAAAGTGCTGGAATTACAGGCATGAACCACCGTGCCCAGACTTCTGGTGTTTGTTTTCAGTTGAAGGGAACATGCAGCTCCTCTTAGGGAATAGGCCCCATTACCCCATAAAATGAATAGTTTTGAATAATTATTATGAGAGACCATTAAAAAAAGACAATTTAAAATACTTGATTCCAAATTAATACACAAGTAACCTCAAGAAACTCAGTGCTAAAGGAAAACAGCAAGCAGCTTCAGTTCAGAATTCTTCCATCAAACTTTTCAAGAATAGAGACCGGGTTAATGCTACCTTTCTAAAACAAAGCAAGTCATTTTAAAAGCTAAAGAACCCATGTTAATATAATTTGATTATAAAGTTAGAAAACTTTATAATTAGAATTTAGAATTAAATATAATTTAGAATTATATTTCCTCACCTAATTTAGAATTCTGGAAACATAATACCTTAGTGAGCATTAAAGGATACTTCAAATTAACCTGTCATAGAAAATTGTCTCTTGAGCTTTCAAATCCTATACTAATTCTATACCCCTTGTTGTTTATTTATTTATATATATATTTATTTATTTTTATGTTTTATGGTGAATTACCTGGGGATATTTGTTTCTTTAACCTAATTTCAAATCTAAAGGCAAAATTAAAATGCATTTTTCCTATTTCCAGAATAATTGCCTCAAATGCTGCTATCCTATGATTCACTTTCTGTTCAGCTCACAATAAAATAGCGTACTGTTCTTCCAAACTGTCTTATAAGGCACTAGTATAAAATTAAATAGATAAAAATTGCCATATAGGCTATGAAGATTGTTTGCTGGTGGTAATTTTTAAGCTTGATTCTGAATAGACTTAATAAGAAGGGTACTTGAAAGACGTGGCTCAAATTTTTCTCTTTAAGGTGTCTTGAAATTATAGGCTCACTCTCCCCAAATTTCAAAAGGTAAAGCCTTTCAAAAAGGCTTTACCTTATGGGCAAAGCAGTGATAGAAGCTTTAGAGTCATTTCAGAAAAGCACATTGTTTTCCCTCTTAAATCATTCCTTAATACTCGTGGAATGAAGGCAAAGAGAAAACCAAGAATAAAACTAGCCAAGCACTCCAGCAATTGGGCTTCCTGACTATTTTCCCTGTTCCAAAGAAAAGGGAGACACCAGCCTGCAATAAATACTTCATAGACAACTGAACTTTTGCAATGTCAGTCAGCATTTGATGCCCCATATCTCCTAATTCTTCTTGTTGCCGGTAGTTGGCCTGGCAGTAGTAGTTAAATTGGAGCAATTAATCTGTACATTGAGGAAGGGCTTCCTTTAACAGTTGAAGGGCGCTGTCTGGCAGGATTCCAAAGACTTGTAGTGTTTTTAGAGTGGGAATTGCTTCAAGTTCAAGTAAAGTTTTGGGTTTATCATAGCACCGAGTGAGTGATATGTATTGGAGGTAGTTGAGCTGGAGAATATCTGAAAGCAGTCATTCTTTAGCTTTAGCATGACATTATCACTTAAGTTTAGGTGGATATCTAGACCCTCATTGGGGCATCTTCTAATTAAAGTAGAGACATTGGATTTCAGGAGATTCTTTCGGCAGCCGCTGAGATTTAGCTGGGTGATGCTCTCTGACAAATGCGCAACAACCACTTGCACATGCTTTTTCAGTGAAGTCATATCACCAGCAGAGGTTTAGCTCATCCAGTCTGGAACAGCTGGATTAAGAGAATCCAGAACACCCAGAAAGGTTTAGTTGCACTAAATTTGAGTTCTGTGCAAGATTATTGATAATGGAATCTGAAAGCCATAGGTCTTCCAGAAAACTTAGATTCTGCAACTTGGAGCCCCGAGACAGAATGCCATGGAGGGCAGACACATCTATAACTGAGTTCAACACATCCCTCTGCTGTATATGCAGAGGGCTGAAATCTTCAACCAATGGTTGGTCATAAATGATTATTGGCAGTGGAAGGCAACCAACCCAGACGAATCACATCCGGGTGAAGATTTTTACCTGTGAGGTATAAAGTCTGCCATAGAGACTCAACAGATGCTAGGGTAATACCACCTCTTAAAACATCGAAGGCCTTTAGCAGCTCAGTGAGGCACAGACAGGAAAAGATCCCCAAGAGCAGCTCATCTGGAAAGGAGTCCCATGAAACACCTGGAAAGTTCTCTCCATTTAGTTTAGGCCTGTGAATGATCACAGTCTTTATCATTCCTTTTGCTCTTCAATCATTTCCTTGGATGGCTGTGTGATTGGCCCAGGTTTTAGAGCAGTTCCTTGGGGATATTCTCACTGTCTGCCTCCTCCTTCTCCAGGGCAGAGACCCCGATGCCTGCCAGTAGTTCAGAAGTCTTGCTTGAATCCTAACCCCACATGAAGCTGGTGGTAACATTGCTACTCTGGTCTGGAATCTCTTGAAGGTGCTTCTTGTGCACGGCATCTGCAGGTTTGGGAGTTTTAAGTACATGCATTAATTGCACAGCTGCCTGTCTCCTGGATTCCTGCTTTGGTGCACGGCAGCCTCTAGCTTGCTTAGAAACCCAGCAGCTAGATCTATGAACTCTAGCAACATTTCAAGTGTGATGGGCACTCCCTTTTATTGTTTTTTAAGGTCCACTTTTCCTTTCTGGAATTAAAATTATTTATTTTTTTAAGTGTATAAATGTATAAGGTACAAATGTAATTGTGTTACATACATAAATTGCCTAGTGGTGAAGTCAGGGCTTTTAGGTTAGCCATCACCAAATAATGTACATTGTACTCATTAAGTAATCTCTCATTATCCATCCCTCTCACACCCCACTCACTCTTCAGAGTCTCCATCTGTTTATTATTCCACACTCTAAGTCCATGTGTACACATTATTTAGCTCCTACTTATAAGAACATGTGATATTTATCTTTCTGTGTCTGACTTGTTTCACTTAAGATAATGGACAGGTCTGTCCACATTGCTGTGAATGACATGATTTCATTCTTTTTTTATGGCTGAATAGTACTCCATTTTGTATATATGCCACATTTTCTTGATCCAGTCTTCTGTTGGTGAACACTTAGGTTGATTCCATATCCTTGCTATTGTGAATAGTGCTGTGATGAACATATGTGTGCAGGAATCTTTTTGATATAATGATTTATTTTCCTTTGGATACTCAGTAGTGGGATTGCTACAAATTGCTACATCTATTTTTAGTTCTTTTAGAAATCTCCGTACTGTGTTTTCATAGAGGTTGTACTACTTTACATTCCTACCAACAATATGTGAGTTCCCTTTTCTTCACATCCTTGGCAACGTGTTATTTTTTATCTTTTTCATAACAGTCATTCTGACTGGTGTAAGTTGATATCTCATTGTGCTTTAAATTTGCATTTCTCTGATGATTAATCATGTTGAGCATTTTTTCATATGCCTATTGGCCAGTTATATGTGTTCTTTGAAAAATGTCTATTCATATCCTTTTCCCACTTTTTAAGGGATTATTTTTTATTGTTGAGTTGTTTGAGTTTCTTGTAAATTCTGGATATTAATCCCCTGTCAGATGCATAGTTTCAAATATTTTCTCCCAGAATGACTAAATAAAAAAAAAAAAAACTTTCCAAATTAAGTGTTAATTGGGATGTTATATTAGTCATTATATTATTCTCTAGTAAGACAGAACCAATAAAATATATATACATACATATACATGTATCTACATATTATATATATGCATATTATGTCTCTCTCTATATAGAGAAATATACATATATGCATTTTATTGTCTCTATATATCTATATATATAAAGAAATATATATAGATATATATAGAGAGAGACAGAGAGAGAGATTGAGAGAGAGAAACAGATATGAGTGGGGATTTGTTAGTAAAATCAGCCTACAGGATTATGGAAGCTGAGAAGTCCCATGATAGGCTATCCACAAACTGAAGACCCTGGGATGCTGGTAGCATAGCTGAGTCCAAGTCTGAAGACATGAGAACTCAGGCGTAAGTCTTGTAGTTCAAAGGCCAAAGAGCTTGGAGTTCTCATGTCCAAGGACAGGAGAAGAAGAGAGTGTATTCCAGATCCAGGAAAGAGAGAGAGATCAATTTGTTTTTCCTCTCTTTTTGTTCTATCCAAGTGATATGGTTTGGCTGGGTCACCACCCAAATCTCATCTTGAATTGTAGTTCCCATAATCCCCACATGTCATGGGAGGGACCTGGTGGGAGATAATTTAATCATGGGACAGTTACCCTCATGCTATTCTTGTGATAGTGAGTGAGTTCTCACATCTGATGGTTTTATAAGGAACTTTCCCCCTTTTGCTCAGCACTTCTCCTTGCTGCCGCCATGTGAGGAAGGATGTGTTTGCTTCCACTTTTGCCATGATTGTAAGTTTCCTGAGGCCTCCCCAGCCATGCTGAACTGTGAGTCAGTTAAACCTCTTTCCTTTACAAATTACCCAGTCTCGGGTATGTCTTTATTAGCAGCATGAGAATGGACTAATACACTAGGCCTCCAGCCCATTGGATGGTGCCTGCCCACATTGAAGGCAGATCTTTCCCATTTAGTGCATGTAGACTCACACCAATCTCTTCTAGAAACACCCCCACAGACTCACTCCAAAATAATGCTTTACCAGTTCTCTAGATATTCCTTAATTCAGTAAAGTTAACACCTAAAATCAACCATCACAGATTTAAAGTAACTGGAATTCTTACACAATGCTGGTGGAAGTGTAAACGGGTAAAATCGCTTTGGAAAACTACTTGTCTGTTTTGATTAAATCTAAACATATGCTAAATAATTATGACCCAGTAATTCCAAATCTCACAAAATGAGTACATATATTCACCAAGAAACTTGGGCATCTCAGAAGCATTATACCAGAGCCAGAAAAAATGAAATATTTATTTACACAGAACAGATACATAAACTGAGGTATATTCAGACAACTTGAATACTTAGCTATGAAAATGAACAAACTACTACCACAGGCAACAACATGGATGAATCTCACAAACACCATGTTAAGTGAAAGCTGTTGGACATATACGGCTACATACTCTTTTTACATTTATATAAAGTTCAGAACCACAAAACTTATCTATGATAAATAGTGAAAACCTTTGGAAAGGAGGGGAAATAATGAGTTGGAAGGGGAATGAGGGAAGTTTTTGAGTTTGAGTAACTCTCTATTTCTTGAGTTGAGTGATGGTTACAAGATGTTTTCATTCTGTGAAATTTCATCGAGCTGTATGCTTATGATTTGTGTAATTTAAAAATGCATGTCATTTTATTTTGGCACAAACATTCATTAAAGAAACTTATAAGCAATCCAACAGAACCTACTGAGTTCTATAAAAACTTTCAGAATACACATGGCAGGAAATTTGTATTATTTTAAACTCTTATGGGGAAAACTTACTAACTACTACACAATGGGTTCATCTCATGAGGCAGGGATTGCCTTTTGATAGATGAGCTGGGATTGGAATTTAGGTGTGTCCGATGTCAAAGCCCATGCTCATAGCCACTGTCTTGTACAGCCTTCCATTATGATTAGATATTCTCTTCCTTATCTACTTATGGCAAACAACTGTGGTTCCACGTATTTTCTTTTCCTGTTTTATTTTATGACACTAAGCGACAGTGAAATATTATCCATATCCTTAATTGTGTTTCATGACACCAAAATAAAGTTGAAAAACATTTGTTTGCTCTAAACATGGCCAAATGACGACTTTTATGTATATATGTATGTATTTATTATTTGTGTGTATGTGTGTGTTATGATCACAAAGCTTAGATGTATAATGTATGTTGTGTATCATTATATCTTTAGAATAATTCTTCACTTGTGTCATGGCAGTTTTAATATTTTGCCTGGTATTTGACCACAGCTGAACATTGAGCAGACAATCTCACTGAGCTGTCTGTGGTTGGCATTTAAGGTTGTTGTTGTTGTTGTTGTTTTGTTTTGTTTTACCTCCCTCACAATGTACTAATTCAGAATCTTTCAGAGTATGCAGCAGTTTAATTTTTTCCAACATACATTGATTTATACACAGATATATTAAATTATATCTGTCATTGTTCATCTGTTGCCCAATGATAACATTTGCTCAGTTCCCCAGGAGTGTTTTATAATTCCCGCCTCATTTCAACTCGGTCTTATGTTCATCCCTCTTCTGGTTGTTAATAAATTGATGAAACCACAACACCATCAGTCATACATAGGTCTATACCATCGCCCTGTTAACCTTTTATATACGCTGAAAGTTGGTCATTTATTTTTACTATTAGCTTTCCACCTCTTAAATACTTTATAAGCCACAGCTAAAGTGGCACATACTCACCCTTCAGATACTGAATTTAATACATAATCACCAAAGAATGTGAGAATTCTATTGTTTTTATAGAGGTAAATGCTTTTTTTTTCCCTAGAGGGTAGCCATTTAGTTTGCCTATTGAATATCATAGATAATTATTCTCTGACTATTTTTCCTTAAAAAATAGTTTGCCAAGTATTCCAGCTCTTCTCATATATTCACTCTTATTCCTTTAACTAACTAAATGCATCTTACATATTTATTACTGAAAACATATATTCATAAGACACTTTACAGAATAAATGTTCAACTCGTTAGAGATCTACATCAGAATAATATATATATATATTTTTTCATTTGCTTATATTAAACCAATTTTCTTCACTTAACTTTTCAGAGACTCTACTAATAGAATTCCTAAAGGACAAAAGCTAATAAGGTATTATCTCCAAAGAAAAATGTTTACAAAATTAAAAATGTTTACAAAATTAATAAATTCATATGACAGAGCAGTTAAATTTTTGGCTTCCTTAATATTGTAATGCATAGAGCTAGCTGAGAAGACAATTAAGTAATCATTATCTATATTATGGACAACAGTAGATCCTCATTCTGTTCAGGTAGATGCACCAAGCTAACAAATCTTCCTTTATTATAGTCTATGTACTAATTATAGAGTAGCTACAAAAGTTGAAACTTGTTCAAAGTTAGAAACAATGATACACCCACATACTCTCTGAGCCACCTTTCAGTAACCTGCCTATTTCAGAACTTGGTAGCTTCAGCTCATATTATTATTATAGCTTTTGCTTTCTTTCTTTTTTTTGGAAGATACTTGGGAAAGGTGAAATAGAGTAGAAAATCATTACAATACAATGGTATTTCTGCATTGCCTGTAGGTTTAATATTTTGATTTGTTTCTCACCTAGACAGTTGGTTATAAATCCAAATGAATTTTTAAAAATCAGTCTTGGAAGAGGAATGTCTTGAAAAAACCCACCAAGCTTTATTTGTGAAAAATGTAATGAAAAGTTTAAGGAAGGAGAACGAGGACTTACAATACGAAGATTTTCATGAAAATTAATCTGACCTATTGCTAAACTCAAATTCCAAGGCTGAGTTTTGAAACAAACTTTCTTATGGCATTATAGCTAATCTGTGATGACTGTTACATAAATAGCTTTTTTGCACTACACCAAATACAAGTGCTCTCATTTCCAAATCCCTGAAAAACTGTTATGACATCGAATAAACAAGAATCCTTTTAAAAGAATAGGCCATTGCTACAATCAAGTCAATTTCAGCATTCTTTTCCCAGAACTATTTTGCATATTGGGTCACACAACAGTTTTAGTCCTAGTAACCGTCTATTTTGGGACCTCACCTACAATCTGGTGACATTATGGAAAAAGTATGAAATTAGAACTGTAATATGAATAAAAAAGGCAAACATCTAGAGTTTAAAAGATTATCTTTGTACTTAGCTACTTTTCATTTATAAAGGTACTTTTTAAGCACTAATTAATCCGCTTAAAACCCCTATGAGCATGGCTGGACTAGGAGAAAAACAGAATTTTGAGAAGAGGAAAGTGAAAAGTTTCTATTGGAGCTATATTTTTCCATAGCTCATCTCAAAGCAGAATCTCCTAAATAGGTAAGTCAATTAAATTCCTCTTATCTGAACAGTCAGGCTGTTCAGTAGATAAAGAAATTCCATTTTGCTCGAGACCCCTAGGGATAACCTAAAGCATTGTTCCACAGTAAGCCAAAGTCTCAGAATTGAGAAATCAAGGGAGCCCAGAATCATCTTAGATATTTGGACATCTTCCGGATCAGTGATGGAAGGATTTAAAGCCAAATAACACTGGTTCTGACTAGAATTGGACATATTTCTAAGAAAATAACCAGTTGACTCACCATGTCTAATTCCTTGCAGGTCAATAATTCATTTCTGACAATGGCAGTTTCAATCAAACTTTTGGGGTGAAGGAATGCATGTGGGTGTCACTGACTGCCACTGGCAGGCCTGAGGCATAGACAAGAGAGAAGACCAAATAGAAGGGGAGAAGTTGTTGTGGTAGAAGATCACCAAATAATTCTTTTTTTCCCCTCCCCCTGGAGGCAAAGTTTCGCTCTCGGCGCCCAGGCTGGAGTGCAATGGCGCGACCTCAGCTCACCGCAACTTCCGCCTCCCAGGTTCAAGTAATTCTCCTGCCTGTAGCTGGGATTACAGTATTTTTAGTAGAGACAGGATTTTGCCATGTTGGCCAGGCTGGTCTCAACTCCTGAACTCAGGTGATCCATCTGCTTTGGCCTCCTAAAGTGCTGGGATTACAGGCGTTAGCCACTGTGCCTGTCCCATCAACTAATTCTTAAGATACAAGCAATAATTTCCACCACTGGCTCAGAGGGCAGTGAGTTAAATGCACTAGGTGTTAAGGCAATGGAAGGAATAACAGTAAATTCAAGGAACGGAGATGAGAGTATGCTGGAAAGTGCAGGAAGATCACCACATATAATAGCCAAGTTATGGGGGAGCCATGTCAGAAACTAGGATATTGTATATAGATAGAATTGCTGACCTATGCAAAATATAGCCCAAGAAATATGTCATATCCAAGTATAACATTGTAGCAAGGAACAGTAGTGAAATTGCGCACACACACACACACACACACACACAGAGGCACACACAGACACAGCACTTATAAATTCATGCAAACACTCTCAATCCTACATTCTTGCTCTATATTTTCCTATAGCATTATTGCTTTCTAACATATACTTCACAAATTATTTACTATGATGTACTTGCTCCCTCCCACAGAGAATGGAAACTCTACTAGGGTAGAAAGTCTTGTTTTGTTCATTGATACATGCCTATAATATACAACACTGTCTGTAATATAATAGGCTCTTGATAAATATTTGTTGACTGAATAAGTTAGGTGTGTGAGGTTTAAGAAATGTTTATGAGATGTTCCAGAGTGGATGAGTGAAAGATACAGAGCACACTGAGCTCATTGCAGTGGATTGTTTATCCAAAGGAGGACAAAGGCTGAAGCAGGGAGACCAGCTAAGAGACTACTACAGTAATCCAAGGGAATAGATGATGATGCCTTGAACCTTGAAGTTTTGTTTTTTTTTTTCTTGAGACGGAGCCTCACTCTGTCGCCCAGGCTGGAGTGCAGTGGTGCGATCTCAGCTCACTGCAACCTCTGACTCCTGGGTTTAAGCAATTCTCTGCCTCAGCCTCCCGAGTAACTAGGATTACAGGTGCCCGCCACCACACCTGGCTAATTTTTGTATTTTTAGCAGAGACAGGGTTTCACCATCTTGGCCAGGCTGGTCTTGAACTCTTGACCTCGTGATCCACCTGCCTCAGCCTCCCAAAGTGCTGGGATTACAAGTATGAGCCACTGTGCCTGGCCTGTAGTGGAGGTTTTAAGAACTAGTTGGATGGAGAATATATTTTGAAGATACAGCCAATGGAATTTAAAAAAGAAAGAAAGCTTAATTGAGTTACAATTGACATACAGAAAGCTGTACAAATGATATATCAAAGAAATAATAAAATTATCATTATAGATTGTGCTCATTAAAATAAATTCAGTTAGGGTTTTATTGTGATAATTCACTGAGATAAATTAAGTATTCTTGGTGCCAAGCTGTCCTCTTAAATTGATATCAGTAAACTGTAAAGATTAAATATCTATATGTGCATAAAATAGAAACTATAGTGAAAACAAGATCAGTGTGACAGTACCATATTAAACTAAACCCCTTTCAGAAGTTACACTGTATCCTGATTGTTAAATCATAAGGAGTATGTTGCTGTTTTCACTCATAACAAATCTGTACAATCTAAGTATGGCTAAAATTAGGTAGGGCATTTGGCAAGCAAAAAATGTGTTTGGAGACACATCCATATCCTTTGAACAAGAATATTAAGAATGTGCAGGTTTATATCCTAGAGTGTTTCTTGTGGCTATTGTAACTCAAATTGGAAACAATTTAGATATCCAAACCTAGAGTATTTAAGTAAATTATGGCACGCTCATACAATGGAGTACTACAGTGCCAATTGAAAGGATATTGTAGAAGTGTATATATTAGCACAAAAAACCTACCTACATTTTTTTCCATCATATTGACAGAAAAAAAAAAAGAAGTTAGAGAACAGCATTACAGGCCAGGCTGGTGGCTCACACCTGTAATCCTAGCACCTTGTGAGGCCAAGATGGGAGGATTGCTTGAGCTCAGGAGCTCGAGACCAGCCTGGGCCACATAGCAAGATTACATGTATATATATATCCGGGTGTGGTGGTGCATGCCTGTAGTCCCAGTTACTTGGGAGCCCGAGGTGGGAGTTTCAGCCTCCCACCTGAGTCCAGGAGTTGGAGGCTGCAGTGCCTATGATCGTGCCACTGCACTCCAGCCTGGGTGACAGTGAGACCCTGTCTCAAAACAAACAAAAAGAAAACAAACAAACAAACAAAAAACCCAGCATTACATGTGACCCCTCTTGGAGGGTGATGGGTTAATCAATTTCTGAACAGAAAAGTTCTACAAGCATACAACACAAAATGGAAACGGGTTATCACTGGTGGAATTATGATCATCCCTATTTTCTAAAATGTGTAATACTGTTATAATACAAATGTTTGAATGCGTGGAACAAAGATTACAATAGACTAAAGGATTTCACGATTTAGAAAGATATACAAGTCTTATTTTCCCTGGAGACTCACCCTTGTTCCTGCATCACAGAATAAACTTCCAACAGCATTATTACTGGCACTTCCTGACAACAATATTTCTTATTGACATTTGTATAAGTAATGAGTTGCCAAATTAAGTATTTTAAACTCTCACATAAAACTCTTCAAATGTGAGAAACGTGGCTAAATATCCACATGTCCATAAGATTACTTTCAGGGTTTTACCAATTACAATAATAATTAAATGAATAATTAATGTGGATTCTCACAGCCTCATGTACTTTTCAGTTAGCTATACAAAAGAGGAACTAGGGAGAAAATTCTCAACAGAAACAGCATTAACAGAGAGCCAGTATCTTTAATTTTCCTATTAAAGACCCACTCTTTTCTCCATATGGCAAGGCAAATAATGCATATGTGGCCAACTCTGGATTATGCAGGGTCATAAGGGACAGAAACAACGTGGATAATTGAAACCCACTGATAATCCAGAAACCTAATTTTACCTAATAGTTGCAACCACCTCCTGGACAGAACCCTTCGGTAGAGTTGCTAATGAGAAGCATAATTGAGTGGTTTGAGTTCATCTGCTTTCAGTTATCCTTTGCAGGTGCTAATGAACAGTGAAATGGTCAAAGGGATGTCAGCCAAAGGAAGTGGTAGGAGAAAACGCAGTACATGGATAACCCAGAAACTGGATAATCACCTTCAAAATGGCTGAGTTAAGTGCAGTGAGGATCAGCTATTAACGAAATTCCATGAGGATATATGTCACTAAACCAGATCTTCATATTAAGGGTTTTCACATGTGCATATTCTAGCTTGGTTAACATGAATTACAGTATAGTCTTACAAGTTCTCTACACTGTAGTGATTTTCCTTGGTGGCAATGATAGGATATTTATCATCAGAGCACAGCTAATCAACTGCAGGCTCCTCTGCTAAATATGGCCAACAGGCTGCTTATGAGTGCAGACTCTGGCAGACAGCCCTGCTTTTAGACCAATGGAAATGTTATTGACTCACCCCCATGCCTTTCTGGAAGAGAATATAAGCATTGCTGGTATCCGATCATTAAAAAAAATTATTGCTCCAAATTCATGTTTTAGTAAACAGCATTTAGAAAGTCTTGTTATGGTGCAAACATTTTGTGGCTTATGTTAAGCATTTGGTTTTCAAAAATTGTCAAAAATAACTGTTTTTAGAGTACAATTATTTTCAAGTATTACACAATAAACTGTAATATTAGTAACAAAAACTGTATCTATGTTTGATTAGTAAGTAAGCTCTCAAATAGTTGTGAAAGTAATTTCCTTTTATAAGGATGTACGTTAGGACAAATTACTTGTTACACTCACTAATATTCAGAACTTCAACTGTGTCTACATATGATTATTAATGCAGCTCTCTATAGTAGTAACAAAAGTGATTTTCATTTATGGCAGTTGTTTAAAACGAAGTACACTGTAAACTATCTGGTATTTGTAAATAAAACTGTATGTGCACATGAATATTAATTGTTTTCTATAGCAATTGTGAGAGTAATCTCCATTTATAGCAGTCGTTTTGGGTAAATGAGATTTTTAATCATTTTAATATCAACTGTTATTTCTTGATCTTATTCTGTGATCGTGTGTCCCGTTGCCCATATTGTGAGCAAAAGGATGAATGACCTAGTTGTGTATAATGTGCATTGTTTAAGCCACTTGAATATTCTGGACTACTCTCTAACTTTTGCTTAAACCTAGAGAAAAAAAACTAATTTTCGATTCAATTACAGGTAACATTCACCAAACTATTTAAGTGAAAAATACAAGTCCCTAAATTTCTGCTTTATTGAAAATTTAGGTAAGCTATAGTCCTTTTCAATTTGCTTTTATGAAATACAATGGCATGAGTAGATGAGTTGTAAAATTTATTTACATTGAGCATTTGCTGTGTGCCTGAACTGATAGTGCTTTATATGTATTGACTCATATAATACAGTTGGCATTCTGTATCCATGAGTTCTGCATCTGTGGTTGGATCCAACCAACCACAGATGGAAAATACTGGGAAAAAAGGACGGCTGTGTCTGTAGTAAACATGTACAGACATTATTCGTTAAACAATACATCAAATAGCTATTTGCATAGCATTTACCATGCATTAGGTATTATAAGTAATCTAGAGATAACTTAAAGTATATAGGAGGATGTATGTAGATTATATATAAGTACTACACCACTTTATATAACGGACTTTAGCATGCATGGATTTTGGCATTTGAGAGAGGACCTGGAACCAATCCCCCATGGATACTGAAGGACCACTGTACTTGCCAAAAAAAAAAAAAAAGAAATAAATAAAGAAAAAACAATCCATGGGGGAGATGACACATATATCTGTAATTTATTACAGATGAGAAACTAAGATTAAGTAATTTGGCAAAATTCATCTAGAGCTCATAAGTGGTAAGACTGAGATTTCAAACCAAGCAGTTGACCTCTGGAGTCAAGCTTTGTAATACTCCATGCTGTACAGCTTCACTTAGGTTCCTGTTGCCTAAAGTCTATAGAGCAAGTACTACTACTTTTTAAGTACTCCAAAACCATCTTCCAACTTTTGCATCTGTTCATTTGACAAGTGTGTCTTGCATTCAAATAGGCCCACAGAAACTCTATTCTGTGCATAGATTTTGAATTACTTTCCATGTGTTTATCAACTTGATTTCTCCCTCAGTTAATCATTCTAGTCTTTTAGTTTTTTAATCTTCCCAATTTGATGCCTTCAGTTCCCTCATGGACATGAATTTCTACTAAACAAATAAACAATAAGGAACTTATTATAATACACTGCATTTGCAAAGTACTTTGCAATTTTCAAAGCACTTTCATATGCTTGCTCTCATTTTGTTCTCACAGGTTTGTTTGTTATTTTTTAATTATAAAAGCTATTCGAGTATAGCAGGAATCCTAGAGTGAGAGGTTAAGTTGTGGTAGTACCCACTGTGGATTCAAACATGTCCAGGCATATCTAGATGCCCAACAGGGAAAACACATCAGGGGTTTATTTATATGGGGGGTTGAGGACTCTGATGTGAGCTATCATAACTGGGTAAGTTGAAACTGATATCCGCCCACAGCACTAAGACATCTCCCTAAGTTTTGGAAGAATAAGAGCCCTCCCTTGAACAAGAATTCAGTTGAATAGATGGGAAGAAACTAGCTTTGAGGTGACATGTTGGTGAAGTAAACTAGTTTGATCAGAAAAATATGATCTGTGTTAGAGGAGTTAGGGGTGGTTTAGTAAAGCACATATGGATCTGTGCTGTGCTGGAGGCTGAGGGTCAGGATGTTGGTGCAGGGCTCTGACAGATAATAGGTCAAATGAAAGAGTTTTAGCATTAGAGTGATCCTAAGAACTTGAAAGCACAAGGCAGTACTATCAGTGGCTTAGAAATACATTGATTCACAAATAAGGGCAGAAATGAGGACTGAAATGGAATGGAAAGGCAGCCAAGGCTACAACATTGTGGCTGACATCCAGAGGTATTATGGAAGCAGTAGTTGCCATTAGGGAACAGGTCTGGAGCAGGAAAGGCAGAGATCACAAAGGCCATAGGAAGAGGAAAATGATCACTAGCTAGTCATAAACCATGTGAGTTCCTCTTTGAATCTGTCCCACCCTCTTGAACCAGAATGGAGGGATTGGAAGGAGGATTGGATTCCAGAGACTCAGCTGTTAGAGGCTGAGATTGATTAGATTTTACTATTACTGTGACTCTCCTAGGCCGCACATTCCATGCCACCTCATTGGTAGAGTCTAGAGTAACTAAGGTTACAAGCATATTGCAGATATGTATAATTACTTTTTTCTATTACTACCAAACCCAACCAACCTAGATAAGTCTTCATTCAATTTACCACATCTCAATTTTATGTAAACACAATTCCTGAAGTCATCTTTACCCCTACTATTAGTTCTCTTTCTCTTTTCCCACAATTTGTTTTATTATTTTCTTCTTTATTTTACACAATTATTGAGTGCCTATCTATACATGTAAAACACTACTAGGCCACATAAGGAATAGAAAGGGGGATATGACACAGGCACTGTCAGCCTATCAAAGGAGCCAAAAATGCTCACAAATTATAAAATAGCATCCAGATGATGGAGAAGTTTAGGAATAGTACTGAATAATGGCTAAATACGAACCTTCTTATGTTCTACGTCCCAAGTTGGTAGAGGGGCCATTTTTGTATTCTAGTCTAGTGGCATAGTCAGTATTAGTCCTGCCTGGATCAGAAAGCAGAAGAGACAAATAGCTATTCCCTTTTTCAAATCTCTTGCATACATATACAAACTTCAGAATTTTTGCTACCTTGGATAATCTTTATGCTGAAGATCATAGATCCAAGGAGCCTCCTTTAAGCTGTGGCTTGGCATGGGGCAAGGGTAGGTCCAGCCTATGGCCTGCAAAGCCTGGAGCCATGGTAACAAAGCTGGTTTGAAGAACTGAAGAATTCATATAAAGAGCCTCGTCAAAAGAGCAGGGAAGAGAGGTAAAAAGCAGGAGTTAAGCAATATGACTGCAATCAGAAGGCTGCCAAGATGGAAGAGACATTCTGAGACATCGGATAGGAGAAGAATTCCAGGAAATATTACCTTTATGTGTGCCAATATAGAGCCACTAGCCTTTTGTGAAGCATCTGTGACCTCACTTGTGGGTAGGAAAGGAGTTATTAAAGCACCAAGCTTAATTAGATTAATCTATGTTACTGTTATTTCTTCCAATTATTTAGCCAACTGATTTTTAAAATATTTTATTTTGGCATATCTAAATATTGAGAAGTGGCATGCCTACTCCTTACAGATTTCTTTTGAGAAGGGTCCTGTTATACTCACCTGATCTTTCCTTTTAATGCAAAGGGAAACAAGATGATGGAGGAGGAGTATTCTCATACTGAACCAAGGGGGTGGCCCATCCAAGCATGTGTTGGAGATACTCCTAAAGGTCGACCATCTAGAAATGACAAAAATAAATGGATGACTGAATATATATATGACGATCACATACAAAATAAAAACTGACGTCAATACTGGTGTCAGATAAAGTATAATATAAAAACAAAAATTTAATAGGACAAAATAAGTTTATACTGATTAAAAAACAAACAGTGAAGATATTTCAGTCATGCAATTTATGCACTAAAAGGTAACATCAAAATTCATTCAGCATATGATGACGATGTTAAAAATAAAAGAGAAATGGACAGAAACAGAATTGCAAAAGCTTAACATACCATCACAGCCTCTAACTATCGAGTACATTAAGAACATGGAAATATGAGTACAGGAATATTCATTGCATTATAGTATGTAATGTCAGGAAATTGGAAATCTAAGTGTACATCAAGACGCTATTGGCTAAGTGCATTATAATCCATACAATAGACTATAATAAAGCCCTTAAAAATGTGTTGTCTGTATAATAACATAGAAAGGTGACTCTGCTGTCTAATTAGGTGAAATCAGAGTAAAATGTTTAAGATAATGCTATTTTTTTCATCTTCCATTCTCTAGCCTGAGGTAATACTATTTTTGTAAATACGAAATATATTTAGTGGATGTATACACATATTCCCTATGTAAATACATAGAGAAATGGTTGCTAGAACTCAGGAAAAGTCTAAGAGAAACTGTCACTTTTTTACTCTCTCTATATCTAAATGGTTGGCATTTCATATTGTGTGTTTGCATTTTATTTTAGTACATTTAGAAAATAATTTATAAGAAAAAATTATAGACAACATGAGAAGAGCTATAACCATAGACTAAACTAATCATAAGTACAGAAGAATTTCTCCCAGGAAATTCTCTCTTTCCAAGTTTACAGACAAATTCCCACAAAATGTAGTCTAGTCAAGATCATTAAAATGATTGTAATCACCTGGAGTGGACTTCAGTTTTTGTTTGCCCTTTTTGGGAGAGTTTCGTGAGTATGTTTTATGGCTGTCCAGCATTGGAACCTCCTTTTTATGTTTGAAGATTTCCTCAGAGTATGAATATGGAGAGAAGCCAGGGCTTGGCTTCCACTACAGGAACTAAAAAGGCCAGATACTCATTATCTCTGCCTCCAAGCCTAGGTACATGACCTAGACTAAAGTTATCAGATTCTCTGATCAGGAGCTTGGAATCTAAAACAAAGAAGCAGGAGTAGGGAAGACTTCCTCACCATGAATATTGACTGCAATATCCAGTATCTAATGGTAGCAATTCCAGTAGTGTACTCAACAGACAGTTTCAATGGCATGAGGTAGGCTGTAGTGCTGAGCCCTATCCTCCTGTGGTTCTTGCATTCATACTGATCCTAGGTCTTTGATCTTTCTATGAATTCTATTAAATATCTGTCATTCTTCCAATAAACTCCATCTTTGCTTATATTAACCACAATCATTTTCTGCTGCTTGAAATTAAGAACCCTGTCTGTATACCTACTCAATATATGTTATAGTCAGCATAACCCTGATGACAAAATGTTAACAAGATACACCAAATTTACTTATAAATATAGATGAAAAATATAAGTAGATTAAATTTGATATTACTGGAAATAATCTATCATAACTATATAGGGCTTATTTCAGAAATGCAGAGCAATTTCCCAGACAAGCTATTTATATATAACATCAATAGATGAAGACAAATTAGTATCTCCGTAGATACTTTAGGTAAAATTTAATACTTCTTCCTTCAATTCAAAAATAATTAATAATTAAGTACTTACTACATGACATATACTGAGTCAGGCACTGTGTTTTGTAGATGAATAAGACATAATCACTTACCTCTTGAAGGCTATGGACCAATAGAAAGACGAGTGAACATAGGTAAAACATAATGCATCAAATGCTTTCATAGAAGTTTGGATACATTACTCTGGTGGCATGGGTAAGTGACTGACAAGTTAAGAGATTCAAGAAACGCTTAATGAATAGATGATTTTTGCTGTTTCCTGAGAAGTTTGTTTTACAGAAGAGACATTCCTTGATACTAGAAAGGATGAGAGAATAGATGAAAATGAAGTTATATTATGTGTAGCAGCAAAGGATAGAATAGCAGATTGGATTGCCTAAAAAATTCCTTTCCCACTATATTTTCTCATCATGGCTACCACCATTATCTAAGCCACTATAATATCTCACCTAGTATCCTGAAATAGTTGCCTAACTCTTCTTTCTGTTTGTACTCTTTCTCGTTCTCCTTTCTAATTTATTCTTTGTATAGCTGAAAAAATGAGCTTTAAGAACATAAATCAAGCCATACCACTCCATACCTAAAACTCTTCAGTGGCTCTCTGTTGTTCTTAGAATAAAAAAAGATCATGCATTATCTGGCACCTACCCTTCCTTCAACCTCATTCGTATCATTTTGTCTGTTCTGCACTAAGTTCTAGTACCCATGCTTTTCATTTTGTCCTTGAACACATCAAACTTTTTCCTGCCTTAGGTCCTTTGGATTACTGTTTCCCCACCACAACTTTCCCTTAACCCAGCAACCCCCTCCACTGCTTATGTGCTTTTACTTCTTGTCTCACTTTCATCTGTCAGGTCTAACCTCATGTCGTCTCCTCAGTAAGACCTTAACTGGTCATTCTCTCCCATTTGCTCTTTGTCATTGTTTATTTTTATTATCATGTAACTACAGTTTGTACATCTTTTGTTTGCTTTTCTATTTTTCTACGTCTCCATCAGAATGTAAACTCTCTGAGTGCGGGGACATTGTCTGTCTTGCTCACTAGTATGTCCCTACAACTCACACTACTGGCTGCAACATAGTAGCTTCTCAACATAAACGTTTGTTGAATGAATAAACCTTTGCATTGCATAAAGACGTTGTAAATAATGCTAAAATACAAATGTCAAACTAGAAAAAATATTTACAATATGTAGTTGACCCTTGAACAACATGGGGGTCAGGGGAACTGATGCCCAGCATAGTCAAAAATCCATAGATAACTTTGATGCCCCCAAAGCTTAACTACTAATAGCCTATTGTTGACCGGAAACCTTCTAATAACATAAACAGCCAATTAACACATCTTTTTTATATTATATGCATTATATACTGTACTCTTACAATAAAGTAAGCTAGAGAAAAGAAAATGTTATTAAGAAAATCACAAGGAAGAGGAAATATATGTACTATTCATTAAGTAGAAGTGGATCATCGTCAAAGTCTTCATCCTCATCATCTTCACGTTGAGTAGGTTGAGGAGGGGTAGGAAGAAGGGTTGGTCTTACTGTCTCAGAAGTGGCAGAGGCAGAAGAAAATCTGCCAGTTCAAACATGTTCAACATGGTCCCAGTTCAAATCCATGTTACTCAAGAGTCAACTGTATAGGCAATGTATGACATCTAGAGGGTGAATATTGGTATGCATGTAGAGCTGCTACACATCAACAAGTGAAAGAATAACAACCAAATTAGATATGCACAGAGGATATGAACAGATAATTCATGGAAGAAGAAATACAAGTAGCTCCTACAAATACAAAAATTTCTTCACCTTGTTCATCATAAAAATATAATTTTCAAAAACTAGGTATTTTATACTATTAGACTGTCAAATATTGAAACAAATGTTAGTATCGAGTGCTAATAATCTCATACGCTATTTATAAAAGTGTACATTGGTACAATCCTTCTGGAAGGCAATTTGATATTATCTTTTAAATTATTCTTACATACCCTTTGAGCCAGCATTTCCGCTTTCAGGAATTTTTCCTACATAAATAAACAGAAAAGTTTGAGCACATACAATGTAGTTTTCTTTCATTGTGTGCATCAATAAGAGACTGTTCAACTATATTAGGGTAATTTATACCTATGATATTATAATTCAGGTATAATATCATAATAACCTGAAGCATTTCTATATGTAGTAGTGGCTTGTAAGGATTCAGAATATAACCTTGAACATCATCTTTGTGCTTTTTTTTCTTTTCTTTCACTCCCTGAACTTATTGAGCCTTTCCCTAGTCAGTCAAAGCCACTGGCATGGCTTGGAGATAAATTGGCATAGTTCCTAGAAGAATTCAAAGGAAAAGAGTTAATATACACTCTTTGTTTTATTACATTTTGGTTTTTTTATTACATTCTTTGTTTTATTATATTTTCTATAGACAAGGCTATAGAAAAACAAAATGGAAGGCCCTCTGGAAAGCAGAACATAGAGTTCATGACAATATAAAGCTTGAAAGGAAAATAAAAGGAGAAAAATCCCTGTCTACTCACTCTATCCCTGGTCCTGAGAAGAGATTAGATTAAAGTCACCCGGGCAGGAGGAAGTATAGGTGTGTGTGGGGGGAAGGGGACAAAGGACAGGTCCTTGGAGGTGGCCATAAGCTAGACACAGAAAGACTAGACGTAGAGGAATATGGATGACAGGAGAGACACATTATTGAGGGACACCAAGTACTCTACTGGTGACCACTGTCAGGGTGCCAAATGAAAGCTGAATTGATACCAGCAAAAATTCATTATTAGTCAAGAGAGTAAATGGCTATGCTGAGGACCATGAGTATGTCATTTTTTATGTATGAGACAAAATTTTGCTTTAAGATCTGCCTGTGGCCCTCACTGATCCTCATCCAGCAGAAGCAGGCATTGAGGTTTTCTGGGTCCCATCTAAACTACTCCTTGTGAATACTTTTCCCTGGCAATAGGCCAAGACTTTTGTATGACCCCAAAACAGAGGATGATCATGATATAGTAGGGAAAGTCTTATTACTGGTTCTTCAGTGGGACTGGACAGTAAATGACAGAGAAATCCATTTTTGTGATAGATGAGAAATAGATATATAGCCAGCTAGAGAGACATATACACCAAACTCCTAACAGTGAATGAGAGTGGAGTGATTTAATTCTACTCTGTTTTATATATTTCTGTCTTGTTTGAGTTTTCTTTAATAATAAGCATATATTACTTTTATAATAAAAAGTTTCCTCTTATAAAGAGCAGACAAGTCTACAAGATAATGCAAATGTTGTATTTTATCTGACTTGTTGATAAATTAGGCATTTCTTCAGAAGCACTTAATGTCTACAGCAATTATTTATTAATGTCAGTGCATATAGAACGCTCAGTCATTTGGAGCCAGGACACCTTTAAAACTAACCAGGGTTCAGCAGGAAACAACTATCTAATCCAAAATACATTTATCAAATGTATATCGGTACAACCCTCTCAGCTTCCCATCCTTAAGGTCCATATGTCTGTGGCTATATTTTTCTTACATGTTTTTGCAGTGGGCATTTGGGGGACTTCAGCTTCCACCCACGAAAAATATCTACTATGGGACTTGCCTGCCTTTCATAAACAACTAGAAAGATGCGCAAAATACATGAAACAACACTTTTCAGACATTGGACCGTAGGCTGTACAGGCTTTTGATCCCTGAGAGGAGGAAAGTAAATGAGGGGAGACCTACAACCACCTTAACTTTCTGGTAGAAACACTTTCCTGACAGTGGCACAGGGAGAGGTAATCTCACTAAAATGAGGAGATAGAGATCAGGATTACAGGAGGCCAGTGCAACTAGAATTTGGGAGGCAGAATACTGGGTAGGAGGAAGCTACGTAGAGAAATGGCTCTGGAAATCTACACAGGAGTCTCAAGTCTTTGGCTGAAACCAATCTGTGCGTATGTCGAGTGAAAATCCATCAGGTTGGGCAAAGAACAACTCTTAGGAAAAGAATAATTACCAGGAAGCTGTAAGCCAAATAGTTTCGAGAGTTCACACAGGGCTGGGAATCATTTTGGTTCCTACTGGCCAGAAGAGAGAGACATTGTTGAATATCCAGGGCATTCAGCAGAGATTCCAGAAAATCATACTTTAGTATTGGGGCTAAAAAAATGCTTAAAAACAAGCCTCAAAAGAAAAGATGATTTTCATCTTACTTAACTGCCTGCCAGAATAAAGCCCTATGCTCTTTAAAGGAATACTATAAAATTTAACCGTCTACACCATAAAATTCATAATGTCCACCATCCGGTAAAATAATTAGTTGACATAAGAAGAAACAAAAAAAATGTGACCCATAAGCAGAAGAAAACAGGCCCTGAAATGAGAGATGATGGAATTTATAGACATTATATAAGTAGAATATTAAATAATTAGGAATAAAAGTGAAAAATAATTGGACACTTCTTGTTGGAGTTATTCTCATTCTTGTTAAATTAATGAGGACATTAAAACAGCTATGGTATACATATTCCATACATGTAAGGAGGTTTAAAAAAAACTATGAATACAATGAGAAAGAAATGTTAGATGCAAGAGACTTAATGGAAGTGTTGTTGTGATGAATATACAGTGTTTGAAATGAAAATTACATTGGATGGAATTAACGACATAGACATGGCAGAAGAAAAGATCAATGAACTTGAAGACATAGCAGTAAAACTATGCAAATTGAAGCATGGAGTGGAAAATAAACCCTTAAAAAAGCAAAAGATACCTCAGTGACTATATCAAGTAATCACCATATCAAGCAGTCTAACATACTTGTAAGTGGAGTCCTAAAAGACTGAAGATGGAAGAAAACATATTTGAAAAAGTAATGGCCAAATGCTTTTCAAATTTGATAAAAACTACAAATGCTCACATCTGGGAAGCTCAACAAACTCACAGGAGGAAAAATAAAGTGGCCGTTTGTGTTTGTTTTACTATTCCCCGAATCCTGGCTTCTGAACTGGCTTTTATTCTGATTCCTTAACTCTATTTTTCCTTGTTTCTGACTCCCTGATCTAATATCTTTTCTGATTTCTCAAAACTAATTGCCACCTGGGTCAAAGCAATGATAATGTCCATGTTGACAAAGGGGAAGGGTTGTAAATTAGTCAAATCCCCCTTTGAATACCCTGGAACTCTCCCCTTAGGTAGGAAGTTTCTGTAATCTCTACGTGCCACCATGTCATGTTGGACTTTGGCACTTGAGTCAAGTCCCTTGGGCCTTGTGACTTTGCGTTGTTAAGTCTCTCTTATAGTATGTCTGGTAAGATTACTATCCTAATGTTAGTGAAATGTTTTGAATAGTAAGAACTGTATCTATAGCTATTTCCATTCCCGAAATGTCTATTCAGTGCCTTGCACATAAGTCAATCAATAAATATATGCTTATTGATTGATTAGACCAGTGGTGGCCTTCAAACTCCAGCATGCATCAGAATCATGTGGAGGGTTGATAAATCACAGATTGCCAGGCCTCATCCCCAGAGTTTATGATTGATTACATCTCGGGTGAGGCCTAATAAGTCGCAGTTCTAACAAGTTCCCAGGTAATGCTGATGTTGCTTGTCCTTGAACCACATATTAACAATTACTGGTTTAGACTACATTTGTGAAATTCAGCTATTGAGAAATCCTATGTGTATTTTAAGCCTCTCTTTAAATCCTACCTCTTCCATATAAAAATTCCTTCTCTCAGAATAATAGCTCTTCTTTCTAACATATATTTTTATCCTTTCTATATCTCTTATAGTATTTATCATAGTCTTTATTATTTATAAGTTGCTTGTGTAATGTGTTTATCTTGAATACTAGATTGTTTTAGAAAGTAGAAGCCAATTTTGAAGTCATGCACACAGTATCTGATCAATGCTCAATAAATGTGTGTTGATATTAATAGTGAACAGATAAATAATTGTATAGTAGAGACTGGCTGCAGTACTAGTTCTTCAAAAGCTAGACTAGGCTGGGCATGGTGGCTCATTCCTGTAATCTCAGCACTTTGGGAGGTCAAGGTGGAGGTTTGCCTGAGGCTAAGAGTTTGAGAGCAGGCTGGGCAACATAGCAAGATCCTTGTCTCTACAAAAAACAAAAAAAAATTTTTAAAGCTGGAACAATTAGCAATTGCCATTTTCCCAAATGTTTACCATAATGTGTATATTCCTATACAGAGAAAATAAATTGCTTATTAAACAATAAACAGCTAGGTAATGGAAGTGGACACAGAATTTAAAAAATATATCAGTTCCTGCTACTTTATATGTACCAGTTCAATGAAGTATTAGATTTTGTGACCCTGAATTAAAATAACTCCAACAAGAGGTGTTTAATTATTCTTCACTTTTAGCCTTAATTATTATTAGTGGCATATTCTAACTGATGGGAAAGGTCCAATATTCCTTCAACAACTCCATCTTGTAGAAGGAACAACTCTCTAATAAGGGTAAAGAACACATAATTCTCAAGAGCTAGAGTTTTAGGTGTGAGAAACAAAGAAGTAAAAGTTAAGCTTCAGGTGTACTCTCATATGAGAGGTGTGATATGAGCCTCCTCCATGTTGACAGCCCACTCATACTCCTTTTTTTGGTAGAACCAAGTATACATAAGGTTAGTGTCTAGGGCACAGGAGGCAGTTTTAAGCAAATTCTACTCTAGGTTTTTCATGGAAGATTTTCTGTTTGTCCATCTTCTCACTATCTGGGTAAGACCTGAGGGTGGAAGGAAGAGAGGGTTCAAGACTGTGGCGTGATCCTGAGAAAAAAGGCCAAGAAGTCACTCTTCTTACTTCTAGTCTGGGTCATAGTCTAGGATGGAGGTTGGGTATATAAAGAACCATTTTCATTCACATGTGGTCCTGCTCAATTTAACCTGAGGCTATATAGAGGTTTAAGGCCACAGCTCTACCTAGAATGCAGTGTGCACCTGTCCGGTGTATCCTCTGTGCAATATATACGTCTTAGGAGCCTCGTACAGGGGCAAGTGGCATGATGGAATCTGAAGATCTGAAGATTTGGGATCCCAGCCATCTCTCTTCTGATAAGTTCTATGACAAACATATGTGTCCTGTGATGTATCTGATTATAAATATCTCAGTAGATAATTTCTTTGTGAAAATGAAATAGTATCATTACTTTTAATTGAACAAGAAAATTGTTAGTAGGATTCATTTTCTCTTTTTAAAAGAAAATGTGATGGCCATGCTATTTCTGTTACAAAGCCTGAGTTTCGCAGTAGATTTTATAAATACCACAATAACAAACTGGATTGTTTATCCTAGTATAGGTTATCTATCATTTTATTCTCCTAGACCAGGGGACCCCAACCCACAGGCCACGGACCGATCCCATCAGATCAGCTGCAGCATTAGATTCTCATAGGAGTGCGAACCCTATTGTGAACTGCGCATGCGAGGGATCTAGATGGCGCGCTCCTTGTGAGACTCTAACTAATAATGCCTGATGATCTGAAGTGCAACGGATTCAACTCCCACCCTCCTCTTTCTGTAGAAAAATTGTCTTCCCCAAAACTGGTCCCTGGTGCCAAGAAGGTGGGAGACCGCTGTCCTAGAGGACACAGCTCTTCTTTAAAGTCTCCATTTCTGTAAGTTCTCTACCAGTCATTGTGTTGGTATCATGAGGAGTTAGTTTATCATTAGTGCCAGCTTATCAATAAAATCATTTTCATGGGCAAGTGCGAATGATTCTATATTATTGTGAAAGAGCACAGTTGGAATAAATTATAACCACATTTCTTTTATGCCGAAATGAAAGGTTATTTCCTCAGGTCTTTACTCACACCGAACTATTGAAAGTGTATTCTAATAAGCTACATTCAACTTTTTAAATACACCATCTTTATTGGTTTCTTTCTATCCTCCATTTCATTTACTGATCTGCATTTCTGTTTATGCCAGCATCCTCTAATAATGCCATGACTTGCTCAGCAAAATCCTACCACTTCTGGCAACTGACCAAGCTTACACAATGTGCTTTCACATAAAAGCTTCCTCATTGCGGACTGCTATGTGAACTATTTTGGTAGGGATTTTATAATGCTGCTTTGTAATTAAATGAATGAAAATTAAGGATCCGATTTCAAATTAGCTTGTACAAAGTCATTATCTATCATTCTGACCAGAAAAGGCTATGTATCATTTGAATAATATGCTAGTGGGAAAGGCATGTCACTTATCCTAAGTCTTAATAGTGTATTCATATTTGAACATAGTCTAATTATATTTAATAAAAGGTAAGAATATATAGAAAAGCATAAATCGCTTAGGAAGATTCATTTCTTAAACTAAGATAGCTTCTATAAGTTTCCATGTAATTTACTAAATAAAAATACTACTATAATTTAACCTAAAGCATTTGGAATGAGCTCATCATCATGTATTTTGAGGGAGACGTATTTCTGAAGGCTTAAAAATGTTTAGTGATGACGTTGAAGTTTTTAAAATCGTGAAAACTCAAGTGTGCTTATGTTTGACTATTTCTAATAAAAATACTGAAAAGCAATTAATCAATCTCTCATGGATATAAATATAAAGTTAATCATTTTCTAAAACAGATTATGTGTAATGTGAACAGAGACCCAAAACACATGCTCACTGATACCTTCCACGAAATAACATAGTACCTTCTTTTTTATAGTGTTTTCCAGGCATAAATTAAAAGTAGCTGAGTGACTATCACAGTTAGACAATTATCCAAATGTTGATTTTGAAAATCCATTAATATATACAATAAATATTATTTAGTGTTTACTTTTCACTGCCAAATAAGTGTGATCTGCATTAGCACTAGGTCATAAGTCCAGAAAAGTTTTTTTTTTTTTTTGCCATGGGTGTGTGTGCAAGTGTGTGGTGTGTGTGCCCATACACACACTTGCACACACAGAGTGAGAGAACTTCTTGACAACTGAAAAGAATTCACCAGTGATTAGTCACTGGTGTCAGGAGTAAGAGGTAGTTAAGGGAGTGCTGGTAAATCCCACCTCCCACGCACACTCTTCTGACAACTGGAATGTGATCCAAGCAGAATGAAAAAGAAGCAAATGTGTCAACTATAATGACAGTAAAATTAATGCCTGAAGGAGTAGCTCAGCCTCTCTGTCACCTGGCCCAGCTGATCATGTAGTTGCTCCGTTTGTACTGACAAGTATCGTGTGTCTATCTGCATTTATATCTAGGAAGTTGTGTGGTTTCACGGACTTGGATATATTCACCTCTGTTTTAGAAACAATTTTATTGAGACTATATAAGAAAGACCATAATTAGAATATTAAAATTTGGATATGTTATTATATTCCAAACATAGGGAACTTTCGTCATCAGCTTATCATACAAATACACTTGGAATCCACTTATTAAATGTTCAGACTCAGAACTCAAGTGAATCTATGCCCTTCAGAAAAGTTTAACTTTTATGTTGGAAAGCAGGAAAAAAATCACAATTAAGCAATTATAGAATCCACTAATGTCAACAGATTTCCATTATATAATAGAGCCTATATGCTTAAATAGGCCCACCTGTTGCATTAGACTTTTTTTTTTTTTTTTTTTTGAGACAGAGTTTCACTCTTGTGGCGCAGGCTGGAGTGCAGTGGTGCAATCTCAGCTCACTGCAACCTTCACCTCCCGGGTTCAAGCTATTCTTCTGCGTCAGCCTTCCCAAGTAGCTGGGATTACCAGTATGAGCCACCATGCCCGGCTAATTTTGTATTTTTAGTAGAGACGGGGTTTCTCTATGTTGGTCAGGCTGGTCTGGATCTCCCGACCTCAAGTGATCCACCTGCCTCGGCTTCCCAAAGTGCTGGGATTATAAGCATGAGCAACCGCGCCCGGCCACATTAGACAACTTTTAAAGTCTTCGCCAAGCCTCTTTTTCCATATCATACAATGTGATTATATCATTCAGTGAGAGTTTCTCTATCTGGTGGTTTGAGCTCTTCTCTCAAATCAGATGGAAAAGCCTTAAAGAAATCATTAATTTCTATATTGGTTGCACTTTAGGTCAATTTATTGAATTTAAAATATATAGTACCATGTTTGTGAATAAACCAAAACAAAAAAGTGTAAATGCATTGTGTATCCTTCTCATTTTAGTACATAACTGCTGATTTTTAAAATCCAACTTGTATCTGTAAAAGAAAGTACATTTTGAGATTGATAAAATTATACAGAAAAAGGCTGAATTTCATGGTTTATTTCAAGAAATGGATATATTATTTAAGAAATCACCTGTTCCTGTGTTATAGAAAATGCTAATATGGCCCCAACACTAATTTCAAATTAGGGTGAAAAAAAAATCTATTATGATGAATTCATCCTACATTTCCCAGCTTAAAAAATATTCCTAAAACATAGCTTCTATTTTACCACCTCCTTGGTTAAGAAATAGGCATCCACTTGGTTTACTGTCACATTTAATCTAAACTTCCCTTCTATGTTTCTGAGGCTTTCCATAACCAGCCCTTTATTTTTCTTTCCAATATTATCTCCAACTTATTTGGAAATGTACTTTAAGATACCTGCAGACACATGTTTATAGCAGCACAATTTGCAATTGCAGAAATGTGGAACCAATCCAAATGCTCATCAATCAATGAGTGGGTAAAGAAATTGTGGTATATATATGTGGTGGAATACTCCTCAGCCATAAAAAGGGATGAATTAATGGCATTTGCAGCAACTTGGATGAGATTGGAGATTATTATTCTAAGTGATGTAACTCAGGAATGGAGAACCAAACATCATTATGTTCTCACTCATAAGTGGGAGCTAAGGTATGAGAATGCAAAGGCATAAGAATAACACAGCGGACTTTGGGGAATCGGGGGAAAGGGTAAAAAGTGAGTAAGGGAAAAATACTACAAATTGGGTGCAGTGTATACGGCTCAGGTGATGGGTGCACCAAAATCTCACAAATCACCGCTAAAGAGCTTATCCATGTAACCAAACACCACCTGTTCCCCAATAATCTATGGAAAATAAAAGAATTTTTTAAAAAATGAAATGTGCTTTTTGTGTCAGATGCTAGGCAAACTTTTAAAGCGAGAGGGCAAGAGTTGGAAAGTCTAGTGAAAACTGTTCTGGTTGAGAAAGATAATCAGCAGAATTAGATTAATAACTCCTACTCTTAGATACACGATAGAGCACTCTGGCTCCCAACAGTTGACTCCTTTCCTATTTTTTAGCTTTTAGATTCTCCTCATTAGACTTATAGATTTTCTGCATGACTTCTTTTTTTTTTTAAATCACTTTTGCTGACATCTATGACAGTGTCTCCCACTAGGAATGCATCTCCTATTCAAGGCTTTCTGTTACTGATAGGCTATGTGTCCCAGTTTCCTGTCTGCTCCCACTGTTTCCGATCAATCAAACAAATTGGTTTTCTTGTAGCCCCACTTCATACATGATGCACATTCTTACTCAAAATTAGTGAAAGGCAATGCTTGTACTAATAATCCTCATCCTAGAATGACCCCAATTAGCTCCAAGTTATTCAATTTTTATTCCATCTGCAAGGCCTAGTTCAATTTCTACCACATGTATTAAGTCTTTTGTAGCTGCTCCAGCCCACTGGGTTTCTCCCTTCCTGCCACCCTTGAATTCCTTTTATACATACAGTTAGTGTCTCAACCATTCATTTCTCCTTTCAGCAAACATTTATTTAGGTATTTCTATTTGCCAGATGCTATCTTATAGCAGGGTAAGTATATGCCTTAGAATTTACAGTCCAGTGGGGGAGATAGACAAATGGCAACACAATACAATGAGAGTTATTATGGAGAGAAACAAGAGACTGAAACATGCATCACAGCATCTAAGTTGGTTGGGAGAAGGAAGTGAACATAGAACAATGATAGTAGATATAAAACCATAGAACTGTCAAGGGACTAGAGGACCTGCAAGGTCAAAGATCAAACAAAGTGGAAGAAACAGAGTGAGGAAACTGGGGAGATAAGAGGTTGTAGACAGACAGTAGGATGTCTCAATTTAAGATTTCAAAAGTTGAGCAATTCTGGATGATAATAAACTCCGAGATGTGGCCTTGGGAGTAAGTAGCTAAAGGTCAATATTAAATTCTCCTTAATTTCCTATGTGTTAACCTACTTTTATGGTAAACATTACTGAGGGATGTGGTAGGCAGAATTCTAAAATGACCCAATGACCCTTTCCCTTTTATAATCTCCTCCCTTTGAGTGCAGGTAAAACCCACGAATGTGTGTGACATCACTCTCATGATTATGTCACGTTTTATGACAAAAGGGAATTTGTCATTGTAATTGACTAAATCACGTGAACGCTTAAAAGGGAATGGGCTCTTCCTGGAGAGACACATTTGAAACAGGACAGGGATTCAATACAAGAAAAATTCTCTATTGCTGGGTCTAAAGATGTAGGGGCCCATGCAGCAAGAAATACATGCTCTAGGAGATGAGAGCATTCACAGAGTCACATCAGGCAAAGAAATGGGGACTTAAGTTCCATAGTCACAAGGAACTGGGTTATGTCACAACCAGGTGGGCTTGGAAGAGGATCCTGAGCTTCAGATGAGAACACACCTTGCCAGACACCTCAATTTAAGCCTGGGGAGATCCTGTGCAGAGAACTCAGTCATGTAACCAGACTTACAGAGCCATGAGCTAATAAATGAGTGTTGTTTTATGCCCTTAAATTTGTGGTAATTTGTTATGCAGCATTGCAAAACTAGTATAGGTTATACTTCACATACAATAAGTTCTACCAATTTTAAGTGTATAGCTTGCTGAGTTGTGACAACCGCACACACCAGCACAATTAAGGTATAAAACATTAATATCACATCCAAAATTCCCTCATGCTCCTTTATCATCAATCCATCCCCAGCAGCAGGCAACCACTTGCCTGATTTCTATTGCTTAATGTGTTAAAGCTTGTCTCTGTCTCTCCTTCCTCTCTCTCTCTCTCTCTCTCATTTATGAGGCAATTATTACTTATATTTTTTATACCCTTCCAATGTTTCTTTTTAAATCACCTTTCTTAGTATGGAGAATCACAATGTACATATGGTACATAGTCTCCCTAAATACTTGTTAGTTTATAAGTTTTAAAAAATATTTGCTGCTCTAGGTCTGGGTCTATTCTGGCACGGGAGATATGCTAATACATGAAATTGTTAAAGTCCATCACGCATGTAGCATGTACTTCAAAGATTCTAGAAGGTTAAATTTTTTTTGTGATGATTGGCTCCCTACCTGCGGGTCCTCTAAACTTTACTGCTGGGACCATATAACCCCTATTTATATTAGCCTCGCCTCAGATATTTGGATAAAGTTGTAGAAGTAACTCAAAGTTGTAGAAGTAACTCAAGGTTCAGCATCTTAGAATTGAGTATCAAGTTTGTTTTGCTGCATAATTTCATGAATTTGTTTATGAGATTAGTTAAGTCTCTATCTTCAATCTTTGTCTGGCATTCAATGCTTCTGAGTCTGAAGTCCAGTCGTATCCTTCTCACAGCATGGTTCTCAACTATGACCGAACACTAGAATCACTTAGGAAGACTTTAAAAAAAAGTACTGATGCCCATTTCCATCACATTTGGCTTGGGGCTGGGCATTAATACTTGTTAAAAGATCTGGTGTATCCAATAAATCTAATGAGCAACCAAGACGCGAAGCCACTCCACTAGTTGTTTCATACTAGTTGTTTCATAGAGTAGTATCCTGCTCTTAGAACCTGTATCTGTAGCTGAGTTCCTGTTTCTGTTGTTCAATTTCCCTGATGTCAACTACTGTAGCAGATATGACTAGCAATTCACCAAATATTAATGTTACCCTTCTTTACTGTATTAATGTTACCCTTCTTTACTGTTACCTTTCTTTACTTTACTGTATGACCAGCCAGGGTGTACCTAACTTGTAGATGTGAGCAAAAGTGAGGTATATGACTCAGTGCCAATGTGACTAAGAAGCAGGTAGTGTCTTCTTTACCCTGTCTTTCCCCTTTTGTGGTGATCACTGGAACCATGTGTTGAAAACAGCTTGTAGGGTAGAAGGAATCTGAATTCTTGAATCACTGAACGGAAGGTCTCTCACTGAATACTGCATTTGACTGTTGTAGATGCTGCTACTTGCCTACCCAATATTCTAGTCTCTCCTTCATCTTTACAAACAGAACTTTTATACATTTAGGGATGGCAGTGTGTCAAGATGAAAAATTGTATGTGACAGCCTCCTTTACAGATAGGAGTGCTAAAAGCGGACATGTAAGCAGAAGTAGTCAGCACTTCTTGGAAGTCTCTTTTAAAGGGGTTGCTGTGTCCTTCCCCATTTAGTCTTGTCTTCCTTTATGAAAGCAGATGTAACCGTTAGAGTTTCAGTGACCATTATGTAGCCTTCAGGAAGAGGGTCACACACTCTAGGGATGACAAATGAAGACAATAGGGGAGATTGGCTCTCTGATGACACCAAGAGCTGCCATACCAGCCCTGCCATAAAAACTACTAGATTTTTAATTACATGAAACAGAAAATAAATCTCATGTAAGCCAATATTTTTTGAGTCTCTAATACTAAGGGTGGAATATAATTCTGAACTCATATTTTCCTAATGTCATACTTCCTCTACTTTCAGAGATCTTTTTTTTTTTTTTTTGAGAGGGAGTCTGGCTCTGTCGCCCAGGCTGGAGTGCAGTGGCGCGATCTCGGCTCACTGCAAGCTCCGCCTCCCGGGTTCACGCCATTCTCCCGCCTCAGCCTCCCGAGTAGCTGGGACTACAGGCGCCCCCCGGGGTTCACGCCATTCTCCTGCCTCACCCCGCCCCGAGTAGCTGGGACTACAGGCGCCCGCCACTTCGCCCGGCTAGTTTTTTGTATTTTTTTTAGTAGAGATGGGGTTTCACCTTGTTAGCCAGGATGGTCTCGATCTCCTAACCTCGTGATCCGCCCGTCTCAGCCTCCCAAAGTGCTGGGATTACAGGCTTGAGCCACCGCGCCCGGCCTACTTTCAGAGATCTTATCTATTATCATCCGCTGGCTCTTGCTGACACTATCTGTCCACCTGTCTGCAGTATCTTTTGTGGCTTGCTGTTTAGATCTCTGTTATTTACTAATGAATTAGTCTTGTCTCCTGATCCTTGGTCATCTTCAGTTTGGTCTGTCTCGCTTTTAACAGAGACCTGTCACGTTTGATCTAGGTTGAAGTGAGTATATGACAATTACTTTAAGGTAGACTCTAAAATGCTTCTCCACTAATGTAAATGCAACAATCTGATTCTCTCAGCATGTTTTCTATGTTCACTTTTCTCAAAACCGAATTTAGATGGCCTTGCCAGCTCCATTTTCAGGTGAAAGAGAAAAAACTACTAGTATATAGATTATATGACGCACAACCCCCTGTGAAATCCATCATTCAAGGAATGGAGGAGGTTGGATAGTGTGACCTATGATTTATAGGTGGGAAGACACCACTTATCATCTCTAGGAAGATCTGTTATACCTATTGGCTTTGATCATGCTGTGTAGTATATTGTTTTCCAGGTAGGGTAAATCTCGCCTCCCTATTAGAGTTGTTTATTTCCTTCGTATATCCATGCAAGTAGGAAAATGATAAAAGATGCTCACAAGATAACTTATGGACCAGTAACTTTTGTTCTCAATATGGGAGGCTGAGAGTGAAAATGTGAACTAGTGGTGCACAGCATGGTCTGGTTGTTTGAAAAGCATCTCGAACAAAAGCAGAAATGAAGGGAGAAGAAATGCAAATAACAAGAAAGTCATATCTATGGGAGGCTCTGTGGCTTCTGATTTGCCCATTATCACCTTGAGAAAACCAACTGAAGATGGGTAACTTTGTGTATTCTTTAATGTGAATAAGAAAAGGAAAAAGGTAGTAATACCCATTGAAAAGTCAGATTTAAATACACTTTTCTAAGGTAGACATATTTCCTCCAGGGTACTAAATTTATGGTGTCTGGAAGATCTTGCATTTTTGGTCTAACTTTTTAAGCTCTATTTCTCAAGGTTGACTTGATTAAAATGAACTAGTAGTCTATGCAATGGATTCTTACATTTAAAATTCGATTAATAATAAAAAATATTTTACTTAACTGTTCTTTTTATTTCCTTGTCAGTACTCTTTTATGCTAGCATGACTTGACTGTTAGTTTCCCAAAAATCTTAAGTTAGATTTATTCAAACACTAATAGAAATAGAATCATTTATTTAGAGACAGCTTGTAATCATTTGTGCAAGAGAAAGTAAAGTCATGGACAAATGAAAAGCATTAACTGTTTCTCTGCCCTCAAACTATTTTTAATCATTAACTTGATCCTATTTAATCATCACGTCATTTTGCTCTTAAAAACTGCCAGTAAAAAACCAATATATTATTTGTATCTGCACACCATTTCCCAACCATTTCTCTGACATTTGGGAGGCAAATTACCTTGTGTGTGTTGAGATGCTACGGATCTGCTACATCTCTTCTGCACACTTTTGACTGATAAGGAGGAGGTGGTAGTGAGTAGAGAGAGAAAGGGAAATGATGGATGTGCTATCCTATTCTGGGTTCCAACACCAAAGTCAGGCCCATATTCATCACTACTGGGACAATACCTAGGTTAGTCACTTGTTACTGCTAGGTAAAAAAGGAAAATATGGTCAAGGTATAGACTAGGGACAAGAGCTAGGAAGTCAGCCAGGAGACTAGAGCAGAGGAAGGTTGACATCTAGCAGAAATGAGGTGAAAGGAAAGTAATGGATCCTGGAAGGTGAAGGTCAAACAACAGGTTCCAAACCCCAAATTTTCTCTGCACGGAGATAAATGTGGAGATGAAGCAGAGTTGTAGAATTTTACAGTCAAATTTCAGGTTGACGCTACCCACACCTGCAGTACAAATTTTAGGATTTAAAGCACCAGTACCCTTGGATTTAGACAAAGCCTTCTTAGGTTCTGGAGAGCTTCTCTAGTAGTATCGTAACCTGCATAACTTCCACCACTAATTTTGTTGACCCTTTTTTGAGTCATTAGAAGAAGAAAGAGAACAGTGAATGTGTGGGTCCAGGATTGGGGGGACAAAGCAGGCTTCGGCACTGACTCCTACAGAAAGGGGCTTTCAATACAAATGCCAGTGTCCAAAGGACTGGAAATAACTCAGACTTACTCAGCACGGCAACAGCTGAGTCGCACTTCCATTTCTTGAAACTTATCCTATGGAAACAATCAAGGATGTGTTCCAAAAATAACTATAAGAATATTCTTTTTAATATTGTTTATGACAGAGAGAAAAGCTAAATGTTCAACAACAATATGGGAATAGTTACATAAGTATGGTAGATACCTTCATATAGGGCAATACATATGCAAACATAAAATGCTTTAGAAGAATATTTATTAACAAAGGTAAAGCTAACTTTTAAAAAGATTAAATAAAAGTATAATATATTAAAAAATAGCAGTTCAGGCCGGGCGCGGTGGCTCAAGCCTGTAATCCCAGCACTTTGGGAGGCCGAGACGGGCGGATCACTAGGTCAGGAGATCGAGACCATCCTGGCTAACACCGTCTCTACTAAAAAAAAAAATACAAAAAACTAGCCGGGCGAGGTGGCGGGCGCCTGTAGTCCCAGCTACTCAGGAGGCTGAGACAGGAGAATGGCCCGAACCCGGGAGGCGGAGCTTGCAGTGAGCTGAGATCCGGCCACTGCACTCCAGCCTGGGCGACAGAGCGAGACTCCGTCTCAAAAAAAAAAAAAATAAAATAAAAATAAAAATAAAAATAAAAAATAGCAGTTCCCCTCAACTCTCTTTTCCCATTGTCCAACATTATTCCCACTGATAGTACTTATCACCATGACATACTTTATATTTACTTATTTATTTTTTATTATCTGTATTCCTCTCCCTTCATTAGAACGTAAGCCCCATGAGGGCAGTGACTTTGTTTTGTTTACTATTCTATCCTCCATTACTAGTACAATGTCTGGTAGAAAATGGGTGTTTAATAAGTATCTGTTGAGTAAATGGCTGAATAACTGTGGTATGTGTTGTAGACCAGCACAAGGTATAGGAAGCACGGAAGGATGGCTTGAACACTGGATGGTGATTTGGGAAGACTTCCTAGAGGAGGTGATCCGTGAATTTATAGTAAAGTATGGGCAAGGGAAAGACTTTTGAAGATGGCCCATTATATATAGACTGATGGTCTAAAACCAAAGTAGGACCATGTTCCCAACTTGAAATACCACTTGTGGCCTACATTTTTATTGCCTTGATCCATTCATTAGTTGACTTTCTTAAGAGCTGCCTGCCTGTGGATACTGCGGTGGATTCTCTGGCTCTTCTGGAAGGACCGACCCTACATCTGGGTTTTTTCTCTATTCTGTCCTTTACCAGCTTCCTCTCTATTGGCTCTGGATGCTGAAGTCCTGACTTGGTTCGTCTCTAAGTCTGTTTCTCTTATGATGTTTTCCTCTTTTAGTTTATTCATGCTCTAAAAATCTTGCTACTAATATGATGTTATATAGGAAGTTCAGAATCTTTGTATATTATTATATGTTAAAATAGTCTACTATGACACATGGGGAAAACTAGATAGAATTATCTTCTGGTAAAGTTACATTCCTTTCCCATCTTAGGCATTCCAATACCTGACTTTAAGAATATAACATAACAACATAGCAACAGTACCAACAATAACATCAGTCCCTATATTTGCTCATCATTCCATGTATTTTCAAGGCCCTTGTGTATATTATCTCATTTGAACCTCACAAAAATTCTATGAAGTAGGCAAGGTGATAATTATCACGACTTTACTGATGAGACAAACAGATAAGAATATGGATTGTGACTTTCCCAGTATCACAAACCATCTTCGGCCTTGGTCTCATGACTTAAATTCTTGAGGCATAGTAGAAATTGGAGGAGAAATATTCTCAAGTGGCAACATGCTTCTAAAAGAAAAAAAAATGTATACATTGTGTAAATACTCTATAAAGGTGGGGGGTGGATGAGGGGCACAAGGAACTTATGCCAAAATATAGAAAGTGATTTTTTTTGGTCATTGTTGCCTTCTATGATTAAGAAAAATACATAGATTCCATTTAGTTTAAAATTATGTAAGGAAAATGGATCAAGTTCATATAGTTTCAAGTAAACCTGAATTGGAGAAAATGTTGTAATAAATGAAACCTATCCAATTAAAGGATTATTTTTAAATATGACAAAAATATTTAAGTGCTGCCACAACAAACATGGAATATAAGAGAAACATATTAAGAAATGAAAATAAAATTCCATTTCCAAAAGGTCATTGGCTTTCATATTAGGCAACAAAGAAAACAAAATGAAAACATTTAATTTTGGTTATCAGATTAAGATAAAATGGATAAAATAACACATGAAGTAATAGAATAGATTTCTTCATGAATTAGAATATAAAATTTAACCTTCCCTTTTAAATATTGTATCTCAAAAATTAAACTCTGCTCATAAACTAATCGATATAAGTCCATTTTCATTAAAGAGTTGGATTTATAAATGTTGTATTATATTGAACACTTTATTATTCAATGTAACTGTCACAAAATGAAACACTTAGAATGTGAGCTAAATACATTTACATTCCATGTATCACATTGCCAATATTAAAATTGCAAGATCAAGTTAAAATTTTGTTATCAGTATTAAAATTAGTCATAGCCCATTGAATTATTTAAAAGAATTATAATATCATCAAGGATAATTAGATAGGTAGGAAAATCAATTATACAGGATCCATGTAAAGTTTTAAAATAAAAAGAGCAGTTGGTATATATCCAGTACAAATGCACCTGGTGCTTAGCCAAGACAAAAGCACCAAGGTAATTCCTGCCAAGATTTACGTAAAATAAAATTACATGGCTTCTAGTTGTACTAGGGTAATGTTGATATAACAGAGAATTTAGGTTTTTGGAGCAATGGACAAAAATATTTAAAAGTGCATTACATTTTATGTGGGTGTACCTTATAAAGTACAATATGAAAATAATCAGACTGAAAAGCTGATGAAGATGAATAGCCTCTATTTCCACACCCTACACTCAGCAGACAAAAGTCCTCTTTTATATTGATATACTTTGGATTTGTGTGAAAATATTGTAATAAAGACACAATAATTATATATAACAGGATTATAGACCCTCTGATTTGAAAGGGGCCTTGCCTAGCGTCTGATGTAACCCTTTAGTTTACTGAGACAGAGCCAGAGCCCATGTGTGACTTTCTTAAGGCCACAAGGCAGAGCTGGGACTGGAATCTAGATTTTCTCCCTGCTGGTCCAAAACTCATTCCTCTTTAGCATAATGCTTTACATTTGAGACAAAGATGTGACTTTACAAAGTACTCAAGATTTTTAGAAGTCAAGTTAAGCATAAAGATGACAATTTCCAGAATATCAAACACATAAATGCTCCACTTAACTGATGGTCAATGAGGCATGATTATTTAAAAAATGTATGTCCTTCATAAGGCCATTGCATGAATTTACGTTTGTTCCCCCAAATCAGGCAAAATAAACTCACCTTATTTTGATTTGGATGATCCAATGGGGAACAGGAAACAGGTTCAATGAAATCCTTTCCATTTCAGGCAATGAAATGCTTTGTCGGCTCTAAGAAAGCAATTATTTTAACCATTTTAAATATCAATATTCAGGTCAATTTACCTACATTAAAATCCATTGTGAAGATGACTGAAATGATTGGAACAACTTCACTCTGACTCATTTTAGTGGAAATACATATTCTTGGCTGAGGCTTAATCTTGTCCCATGTCTACAAGTTCCTTGATATTCCCCTGAAATTCAACTATCCCCAAATTCATGATCATGTTTTTATGTTTTTAGAGTCCCCTGCTTTTCTCTGGAAACATATTTCCACTTTTTAGACATTTCTTCATATACTGCCTTTTCAAAATTCACTAAAACTGTATTCTAGCCTGATGGCCATCCTTCTTGTTCCCCACCTCAATACACAAAATGTTCTTAAGAATAGAAAACAACAAAGTCTATTAAGATACAAATGCTTGGTAGATAGCTCGGTACCCTCACAACTTAAGTGACTCACTCTATCACATGGACTGCATATAAGTTATTTAAGGATAGTCAAAACATGCTAAAATGTTAATTCAGTAATTGCCAAGTGTTTATTGCTATATGCAATAACAAGAAAACAGTCCAAGGAGTATAGGCTGTGCCCAGAGGGCCTGAAGATAATCACTCAGTAACTGATGTTATAGGTTAAATTGTGTCTCCCAATAATTCATGTGTTGATGTTTTAACATCCAGTACCTCAGAATTTGATGTTATTTTGGGAATTAGTTAAGATGAGGTCATTGGGGTGGACCCTAATGGAATATCGCTGGTGTACTTGTAAAAATAAGAGAATTTGAACATTTGGACACAAAGACACACACAGAGGAAGATGATGTAAAGAGACATAGGGAGAAGACAGTCATCTTCAAGCTAAGGAGAGAGGCTGGGAACATATCTTTCCCTGGTCACCCTCAGAAGGAACCAACTCTGTTGATACCTTAATCTCTGATTTCCAGTTTCCAAAACTGTGAGACAATGTATTTCTGTTGTTTAAGTGACTCAGTTTGTTGTAGTTTGCTACAGGCGCACTGCCAAATGAATATATAGTTGCCTATCTGAAGTTTCAGACAAAAATATTTTAAAAAGTCACTTTATATTGATTAATCAAAGGTCATACAGTAGATTCTACAGAAGTGACACCTGATAAAGCCTTTTTATAGATAGAAGCCTTTGAAGTATATGGTAGTTTGTTTTGTTTTGTTTTGTCAGCTAAGAGGGATCCCTAAACTGACTGGCAAATTCAATTAAACAGAACCTCAATTTCTTAACCAATTTGATTTTATAGTTCAAAATATATTTGATGACCCACTGAAAGCCATATACCAGGGACTGAGTGGTAAACAAAAATCAGCTTTGATCTCTGCTCTCAAAAAATTTATGGTTCTATGGAATAAGGTGAGTGTGTGTTTATTTTTAAATTGAACAGGCCAAGGCATGGAAAAGAACAGGAAGGAAACTTACATTTGGGTACTTATACCCATATTATCTCATTTAATTTTCACAATGGTTCTATGAGCTATTGTTATTATCTCCATTTTAGAGACAAAGAGAAAATAAGAAACTGATAAGTGGTGGAATTGAGATTCAAACCCAGATCTGTGTAACTCTGAAACATCTGTTTGTTCTACTGGTCCACTTTTCAGAGAGAAAGGGAGGAGAAAAGGAGAATGTACGCACTCACGTAGTTCACACAGTGCTCCATAGGTATATTTGGGGTCAGACTATCAGTATATGTGTATCTGAGGTAGACAGTAGGCAAAGTTCTGTATCTGGGAATCAGACTCAGCCCAAAGAGAACAATATCTGAAAACCGTTTTGTAAACTTATCATCTAAAACCATTCTTGCTTCTTGGCACCACATTTTTATCAATGAAACACACTATGCCATCACTTACCCAGGCTTTTTGTGTAGATTGTATTGCAATTACTAAGGTATTGATTATGTACATCTCTTCCCCTTCAAGTGTGAATAAAAGGCACTTCCAAGGTTGGTGTTTGTGGATTACCAAGTTAGCCTCAGAAATCTGAATGGTCTATACCTGCAGATGGGCTCTGTGGCCCAGAGATGAACTCATATTGACTAAATTTACAAGAAAGAATTCAGATTGACAAAAAATTTATTTATGACAAAAAATACAAATCTCACAGTGAATGGAATAGTCATGCTGACACGACCAAAGTGTTCTCTCCCCATAGAAAGCCCTACCAAACAGGAGGGAGACTTGAGGAGCATGCAAGTATTGTTGCATGCTCCTGTAAGTTTCAGCTTAGAAACAGAATTGTTTCTTGATGAAATTAATGTGTAATAACAACTTTCTCTGAAGGACTGATGTGTCCACTTCTGGAGTAGGTATGTACCTGTGAAAGAGATGATAGTGTCTTACTGCCCTAACATTTTCTCCCCTGGACTGTGCTAGGATGCCCATGTCAAGGCCTTTGTCATTCTCCTCTTCCTAAACTTTCCTGTCTGACTAAGCCCACTTTCTCAGGGACTCACTCATTCTTTAGGTATGCTAATATATTTTGTTAGTCTTGCTCTAGCTTGGGAGACATTCTTTTTCTTTAATGTGTCTTGTTTATCTATGACCTGGTCCATTAGGCCTTGATTTTATAGTTGAACTATTAGAGAGTAAAAATAATTTCCAAATTATTGGAAGGTATCTTAGTATTGCCTACACACCCTTCCCCCTTTTCTTCCATGTACCTTGTACAGTATGCAAAACCTTACCTCCTTATTTTCAGACAGAACCTCTCTCTTTTGAAGGTTTTGCTTTCTGTGTTTTTGTGAAAACTTCCAAGCGATTTTTTAAGTATACTATGTCACTTAAATAAAAATTTAAAAGTCATTTAATGCTAGGAGCTTTACCATATTTAAAAAAAATGAATATGCTTTTTTATGTCAGAGACTTTCATATGGGAACTGATTTCAAGTTTAGAGTTACTTATGTAACTCATTAGAAGTGAAAATAGGCCGGGTGCAGGAGCTCATGGATGTAATCCCAGCACTTTGGGAGGCCAAGGTGGGCAGATCGCTTGCACTCAGGAGTTTAAGACCAGCCTGTGAAACATGCTGAAACCTCATCTCTGCAAAAAATACAAAGAGTAGCTGGGTGTGGTGGTGCATGCCTGTAGTCTCAGCAACTCAGGAGGCTGAGGTGGGAGGATGGCTTGAGCCCAGGAGGTGGAGGTTGCAGTGAGCCGAGATCAGGCCACTGCACTCCAGCCAGGGTGACAGAGCCAGACCCTGTATCCAAAAAAAAAAAAAAAAAAAAAAAAAAAGAGAGAGAAAAAAAAGAAAATAAACACTAGTAATCAGGTGTTTAAATTTTTTCACCTTTTGGTCATATGTTTATAAATAATATATTTCAACAGCTATATATTTGTATATTTAAATCCAATATTGCCAGTATTCTTTGCTTTGCTTTGGGAAGCAGGTGGATTCCTGGAGAGTTCATGATAAAATGTAGTGCAAGTAGCCCTATACATGGAGTCAGTAGTCCTGAGTTCTTAACATTCTTCCTGCGCTGGTTTGTTGTGTGGCCTCCGACAAACACTTGAACACTTAGTGCCCTGGCCCTTACACCTATAAAATGAGTGTCATGCTGGGGCATGGGTGGCAGCAGGGCAAAGGTCTTTAGGTTTGTCTGGGATCAGGAGTCTGATGGAAGGAAGAAACGGGTACTATGATTACAAGGGAATCCTTATAAAGGAGATAATAAGTGTCTATCGATCTCAAAGGGCATTTGTGAGGAGGATCACACGAAACTAAGAGGAAATACTTTGAAAAGAATGAGTTGAAACCTTTTAGAAACGAAAGGGTAAGGCAGTGACTTTCCTCTTGACACTGTACATGTTGTGTGTCAAAAATGTTAAACTGACTGAAATTCTAGCCTTATCTGGAATTTCATTTTTCCTTTAAAACTAATTTCAGATTTTCTTTACTCTCCATATCCATTCCTATAAGCTATAACCTCTATGAAGATAACCCTCACATCTATCCCAACCACAACTTTCATCTTGAGCCACAGAAATGCATTCCCAACTGCTTGCTGGATATCTCCACTTTGATGCTTATATACTGCCACCCACTCAGCATCATTAAAGAAGTCATCTGCTGCATCAAACTTTCAACTATAATTCCTTCTGATATGTAACCTCAGAGTTAGCTTAGACTTTTTCTCCTGTGTCCAATGATTTGTCAAGTTCTATATGGTCTCATACTACAATATCTCTTACTCTTGTACTTGCATCCTCCTGTTTCCATTTCTATTGCTACCATCTTATTTTGGTCCCTCATTACATATTATCTGAATTATAGTAAGTGTCTCCTCTGTTCACCCTCTTTCACCTGTCTCTAATATGACTTCCACAATCCTGGAGAGTAATCTAAAACACGTGTCTGAATATAGTACTTCTCCAGTTAATCCGTCTCAGTGGGTTCCCTTCATCTAGACAGAACAGAGTACAAGGACGCTTTTCATCATCTGGCTGTAACCAGTCTCACATTTCACCACTTTGTCACAAATATGTTTCAGTCATATTAAACCACTTGTAGTTCCTCCAATCTGCCATGCTGTCTCTTGCTTACATATGTTGCTCCCTGTTCTTGGAACACTCTCCCTGCCTTCTTATTTAATCATTTTCTCTGCCTTGCTAACTCCTGTCTGGCCCTCAAGATTCAGTTTGAATATCATCTTCTCTTAGAAGTCTTCATTAGAGGCCGGGCGCGGTGGCTCAAGCCTGTAATCCCAGCACTTTGGGAGGCCGAGGCGGGTGGATCACGAGGTCAGGAGATCAAGACTATCCTGGCTAACATGGTGAAACCCCGTCTCTACTAAAAATACAAAAAACTAGCCGGGCGTGGTGGCGGGCGCCTGTAGTCTCAGCTACTTGGGAGGCTGAGGCGGGAGAATGGCGTGAACCTGGGAGGCGGAGCTTGCAGTGAGCCGAGATCACGCCACTGCACTCCAGCCTGGGAGACACAGCGAGACTCCGTCTCAAAAAAAAAAAAAAAAAAAAGAAGTCTTCATTAGTATCACCCTTTTGTGTTTGCATGGCTCCCTTTACATAATACTTTTATAGCATATTCTATGCCAATTGTTGGTTTATTCCTCTGTATCTGTCATTATACTTTTATAGCATATTCTATGCCAATTGTTGGTTTATTTCTCTGTATCTGTCATTAGACTGTAAGCTTCCTGAGGACAAGGATTTTGTTTCATTCATCTTTGTATCGCTAAAGCTAAGAGAGTGCTTTGCACAGGTAGATACATGTTTGTTATATGCATGAATGAATATGAACTTCATCATTAAAATTCTGATCAGTATAACATGTGGCAGAAATTGGAACATATGTAACCCAAAGACGGAGGTTTAGGTTAGAGAAACAAAGTGATTTACTGGAATCAAGGTATCAGGCAAGAGAAGGCAGGGAGCAATGCAATTTGATAATGATTAAGGCCCAGGAAATGCGATTAATATACTAGGGACCTAGAACAAAAGCCAGGGTCATAAGTCAGAGTAAAAATTCTAATCTGAGTGAGTACCAAAACAGAGACAATTTAGGGAAGCTCTTGTTGTTGAATCAGTCAAGGTCCTCAGGCTTTGGTGAGAAGCCTTGAGTGATAGACCAGTTCTTGAGTGAGAATGACCAAAAGATATATTATGTCTCTGGCTTCTGGGCCTCATGTACGACGAGCATTGGGACAGACAGAAAATCCTGGTGACTCTGAGTTAGATCTGGCAGATGCAAATGTTTACTACACTGACTTAACCACATTATAAGGACTAGACCAAAGTACTCTGATTTGAGAAAGCTGAAAATAATGCAACGTGTGATTTAAAAAATCAAAATTGTCATATTAACTTGGCCTTTAAAAGGTTATTCTTAATGGTGATTTTCATGGTTAATAAAGCCATTAAGTACCCAAAAGGAGTGACCTTATCATACACTTTACATTTTAGCTTTAATGAATAAATCAATATGCAATTGATTTAATTAAGGAAGCTGCAGATAGTACTTTCACAACATGATTCACTTTACATTTGTAAATATTTCAACTGCCAAGAATTTTCCTACCAGTCGTGTGACTTTTATGAATTTTAAACAGTTTTTAAAATAACTGCAGACTGATTCCATATTGAGAATAGATTAGAACATGTCGGAATGAGTTTCTTAGGTCTGAAAGTTCTTCATTTTGCCTTCAGTTACATTTGTTCCACTAGACATGCTTTTTAGACAGTCACATTAGCTTAATTAATTTCATGTTGTTCCTAAGAGGCTTTTTTTTTTTTTTTCCTTAGCAAAGACAACAATTCTTCTACTCTGGGAAGATACATTAACAATAAAATAGTTACTTGACTAACTTTTGTAAGGCACATTTGATAGCTTTTGGAAAATACCAATATAGTCTGTTGAATTGCAGTAATATTTGGCTAATCTGTTGTGCGATTTCATTCATCATGTCTTACACTACCAGACTATAAGCTCCTTGAAGGCAGGGGTTATGTTTGATTCATCTTATGCTTCACAACTGTTGACACATAGTTGGTACTCAATAAATATTGACTAAATTAATATATGCATGTGGCCTTACATGACAATTTTGCTGCTGTAATGAAGACTGGTAATTCACTTATTTAACATTCCTCGTATTCTACCGCTGCAATATTTATAACCTATTCTCCTTCCGCTAACTCTTTAAGTATTAATGCCCACATAGATATTTATATGACCTAAGGCTAAAGTCATCACATTTGTATTAAATCTTAGTCATCCATTACAGTGAATAATTCTCTTAAAATCTTCATTTTAGACATTGTGTTTTTACTGGGCACAAAAATATAATTTGAAGTATCAATTATTTTAAAACAAAATATTATGCTTCCTTCTAAGAAGTTTTTTATTAGAGGCATAGCGCCTGTATCTGGAAAAAAATAGGTCATCTGGTGAATTCATAGGGTTGAAAAGAAAAGCAACCTTGAGAAATTATCTAAGACATTACTTTCGTTCATTATAATCTCTTCAAATAGTTCAGGCCAATTTGTATTAATATTATTTTGAGAGATTCTCCTGTTGAACAAGTTCCTTTTAAATACAATAAAAATACATTAATAGAAAAACAAAGACATACAAAATACAAATCCATTTGTAGTATTAGGTTCAATTAATATAAAATTACTTTCTCAAACTGTAATAAAAGTTCTAATTGATTATTTTTAGTTTTTTTGTTTTCTTTTTTTTTTTTTTTTTGAGATGGAGTCTCATTCTGCTGCCCAGGCTGGGGTGCAGTGGCGTGATCTTGGCTCACTGCAACCTCTGTCTCCTGGGTTCAAACTATTCTTGTGCCTCAGCCTCCCAAGTCGTTGGAACTACAGGCGTGAGCCACAAAGCCCAGCTAATTTTTGTATTTTTAGTAGAGACGTGGTTTCACCATGTTGGCCAGGTTGGTCTCGAACTCCTGACCTCGGGTGATCCACCCACCTCGGCCTCCCAAAGTGCTGGGATTATAGGCGTGAGCCACTGCGTCCAACTGATTACTCTTAGTTTAAGTACACATCTCATCATAGGCCCATACCAAACAGTTCTGATACGGGCACCAGTCTAAGGATCACACTGAGTAGCTCTCATCTAGAAAATAACTTATCAAACCAACTTCTTTGTTGCTTGAGACACTGTTAATACAATATTTGCAATCAGGTTACAGTCAAGAAGGCTTGTAGTTCTGTGAAATATTCTCTCTTCAGGTAACTTTTTGGAATTCTGATCTAATATATTGTGTTGATATAATTTAGGTCTGAGAGGACAGTCTTCTTTCTCTTTTTTTCAGGATTTTGTCAGTTCATTAAGTATGGACTCATTCTAGCTAAGCTAATACAAAAGTACCTTTTAAGTGAAAAATAATTATTACAAGCATGCCTTTATAAATAGTGCATTTCCTCCTTGTTGACAAATGTATACAAGTAGTTAAATAATATATTCTGTATCTTGATTATGATTATACTCTTGTCAAAACTCGTAGGCTATACCCCTAAAATGGGTGATTTTTACAGTATGTAAATTATACTGCAATAAAGCTGACTTTAAAAATGCAGATTGTGGTGGGGGCACATCCACTGGAGTTTCTACCAGTAGGTAGGAAATGCTGGCACCAGTGGGATCAGAAATGTGTGAAGTCTGTTAGATAGAAGCATCCGTACACTTTCCATATGAAGGATGCTTTGGTTTAGGGAATAGAAAATACTTAAGTCCAGGGCCCAAGCCTCCATCTCCCCAGGAACGTGCTGTCTGGACAATGCCATCCCTAGCTTTTGTGATTTGTTTTCTCTTTTTTGTTTTGGTTAACACTTGTTTCCTTAGACACATAAACCAAGTCAATTAAGATGCAGTCAATTGTTGGTGGCCTGTGAGTCATTCGGGACATATAAGGTGACTGTGTGCTTCTGTTTTGATGTATTTTGTAATTTTCTTCAATCATGACCAATTTTTTGTAGTAGAGGTGGAGCTTACCAAAGGATATCAGACTGGAGACTCCTGATAAGTGGTAGGAGTATTCAGTGGAGGTTCAGACCATAGGGTGCTATAGCTACAAAAGTTTCATGGAAGAGATGGGATTAATATAGTTATCCATGGTTAGGATTTGTACAGAAAAATATTTCAGATGGGAAACTTGAGGCCCATTGTTAAGCCATTCTAGCTTGACCAGGGGATTATCATTGGGATACAGTGTGGAATAAAGTGAGAAAACCAGATTTCTCCTATAGGCATTGAAAGGTCATTATAAGTTTTTCACAAAATATGTATAATCCTTGTTAAAAATCTAGCTAAAATCCCAATTACTCAAACCTAGACTTTATGTTCATATTGTTTAAGAGTTGACAGCGTTCAATTTTCTGTATGTGCACTTTGTTTTTCCGACTAGACCTTGAGCTATTATGGGAAAGAAATCACTTATTTTTGCTTGTCTCAGAGTACTTATTGAATTAGTTGGAAAGCTTTCCTTATTCCTTTAATCCATTCCAGTCTTATATGTTGGTCTTTTAGTCAATATCAGATTTTTTATGTCTCTTTCTTACATATTCAGTCTGGCTCTTGTAAGATTGTGACCTATGCTGGAGAGTAACGTAATACCTCCTTGATAATATACTCCAGTTAATAAAAGTCATCGTCATCTTTTTTTTTTTTTTTTTAAATAGAGATGTAATTCTGACTCATGTTTATCTTGAGTTTATACAAGCTCAAGTCTTTGGCAGAGAGTTGAGTTATTTGTTGTGAAACACAATCTTTGGAAGCTTACCATAAAATGCTCACTCAATGTGGAAACTGTTATGAAAGGCTGGCACCCTGTGAAATCTTGACTCCCTGTGAAGTTTACAACATGATTTGTAGCTGTTTCCCAACTTGTCCTGCAGAGCAACTCTGTCAAGTCTTATAATGGTGACTCTTGGTTGCCAAGCTAGAGTTGAAATCAGAATATCTTGTCCTGGCATAAATTTTGGTGAGTCACTTTAGGTTTGGAGAGGAGTAAATGATCTACCAAGGATGTTCTCTCCCTTAATGAGAAAAGGGAATAGAGAGGAAGTTGTGCTTGGAGTTTTCCATATCAATTATACCCTACTCCTCCACTTTTCCCTCCCCATTGCTGGGTTGAGTGAATCTCCTTTGTATGCTAAGAGCACTGAGCAATTGTTCTTTTCAAACACTTACCACATTGCATTGACATCATGGACACATGTGTCTATTTTCTTCACATTAACTAAGTTTTTTCAATGGCAAAGACTGGTTCTTAGTCACCTCTGTATTACCAATGGCTAGTAGAGCATCTGACACATGGTGGCTAGAAAATAAATATTTGTTGAATTGAACAAATACTAGTAATATTGATAATAGTTAACACTGAGTGCAATTACTTTTCACCAGGCACCACTTTAAGCACTTTACAGATAGTAATTCCTTTAACTCTTCCTACAATCCTATGAGGTGCCTACATTATACAGATCAGAAAAAATAAAGAAAAATGAATTAAAGATCAGGTATGCTTAAGGTTATAAAGCTGGTGAATGGCAAAGGCAGGAATCAAATCCATGACTCCAAAGTCTTAATCACTATGTTATATATATGATATATATCAGGTAAAAGGAATAGTTTGTTTTCTAATAAAATTGCCCATACAAGAAGGCCAGTTAACTAAAGATGGATTCTGATTGGCCAAGAGAAGGAGTTCTTTCCTTTCTCCTAGAGTTTAGCTAACATTTTCTATTACAACTACCTGCTTCTTAATGTGATTGTTTCCAGTCTGTCACCTTTACATACATTTGTGAGGTTGGTTTCTTTTGGATTGCATCCGAGTAGTGGGTAAGTTGCACCGTTTTATTGGGCAATATGTAAGAACATTTGGATCTTGAAATTGCAGTATGTGTGGCCTGTTAAAAATAATACTTTCAAATCACTTGTGCTTTTAAACATTTTTTGTAAGTTGTTCTTATTTTTAATTACATGGATAATACATCAATGAATTCTCATTGGAAAAAAGTCAAACGATAGAATGTGAAAATTGCTCTTTACTTCATCTTCCAAATCAATCCTTTGCATTGAAATGACCTTTTTATTAGCTTGGTGATGCATACTCAAGAATGTACTTTGTTTCCTTAATGATTTATCTTGGTTATTGCTTCATATCAAAACATGTAAATCTACCTCATTTTAGTTAATTGTTGCATAATTATTCAGAAGATGCATGGTGATACATTATTTCTCTATTGATGGATACGTAGGTTATTTCTGATTTTTTCTTTTTTGTGGCTACTATAGACAATACTGTAGGTCATATTTGAGTATAGATTTAATTCAAGATTCATAAGAAGCAATAGCTGGCCGTGGGGGTGTGTACACTTCTACTGTAATAAGATATGGCCAAATTGTCTTCCCAAATAGCTGTAACAGTGTTGCTAGTAGTTTTTCCACAAAAAAGACAAACTTGAATAAATGGAGAAATATGTCAAATTCCTAGATGAAAAGGCTCAATTTTATAAAGATGGCAGTTCTCATCAAATTAATCTGTAAATCCTGTGCAGTTCCAATTACAGCCTAATAGAATTTTTTAATGGAGCCTGACAGACTGATTCTAAATTTTAAGAGGTAGAGGAAATAAGCAAGAAGAGTTGAGAAATTTTGAAAAAAAAATTGAAGGAGTGGTAATGTTGCAAGAATATCCACACAGTTAAATGAAAGAGAATGGAGAGTCTAACACTTACATAACAATTTAGAAATTTAAAAAGGTAAAATTTTCAGTTCTGTGGGAAAAAAAATAAAAATCTATTTAACAGTGTGGATAAATTTGGCTATCCATCTAGAAGCAAAGTTGAATCCTTATTTCACACCCTATGTAACTCCAAATGAATTAAAATTAAATATTAAATTAAGTATTTCTAGAAAACAGAAGAATAGGAATTTTAAAGGAAAACTTGAGAGAATATATTATTGTCTGGGGTTGGAGAAAACTTCTTAAGTCATGGAGGAAATACAGAAATTAGATAAGTAATAATAGGTATTAGAAGACATAAAATATTATATTTTTAATGAAAAAAATCATAAATTCAAAAGCTAATGGGACAAGATTTACAACATATTTTACAAACAGAAACTTTTTTTCTTTTTTAATTTTAATTTTAATTTTAAGTTCCAGGGTACATGTGCAGGATGTGCAGGTTTGTTACATATGTAAACGTGTGCCATGGTGGTTTGCTGCACCTATCAACCCATCGCCTAGGTATTAAGCCCAGCATGCATTAGCTATTTTCCCTAATGCTCTCTGCACCCCCCAACCATGTCCATGTGTTCTCACTGCTCAGCTCTCACTTATGAGTGAGAACGTGCGGTGTTTGGTTTTCTGTTCCTGTGTTAGTTTGCTGAAGATAATGGCTTCCAGCCCCATCCATGTCCCTTCAAAGGACATGATCTCATTCCTTTTTATGTTTGCATAATCTTTCATGGTGTATATGTACCACATTTTAATATCCATAGTATACAAAGAGTTTCTGCAAAGTAACATAAAAGTAATCAATTGAAAAAATTAGGCAAGGGGTGTGAATAAGGATTAAAAAGAAGAGGATGAAAATGGCCAATAAATAAATGGAAATATCCTCATCTTCATTAGTCATCAAGAAAATGCAAATTAATATAACAATGAGATACCAATTTTTTAACTACACAGAGATAATTTAAGTGTGTTAACAGAGATGACCACTTAGCTAGAAAAAGGGCACTATGATATATCGCAAGTAGGATTTTGAATTGCCACTGCCTTTCAGAGAAGTAATCTGGCTGTAACTGTTGGAATGGAAAATTCAGTTCAAAACAAGTATATTTACTTGTGTCAATATCTCTGGAAAGTTACATTTTAATAATAGTTCTCTTTGGTGAGGGGAATTGGAGGACTGATAGGAATTTTTTTTCTGAGTTTTTTCCCACACGTACATATTACATATTACCTATTAAAATACAAAAACATTTTTATATTTTTCCTTTTTTTAAGCTATTTCTTACAGGAAGGAACAAAAGCTTTTAAAAAGTATGTAAATATATATTTTGATCCAGTAATCTTATCCCGGGCACTTTTACCTAGTTAAAAAGATATATGAAATATATCTATAGACTGGGTGCCATGGCTCACGCCTTTAATCCCAGCACTTTAGGAGGTCAAAGTGGAGGGATCACTTGAGTCCAGGAGTTCAAGACCAGCCTGGACAACATGGCGAAACCCCACCTCTACTAAATACAAAAATTAGCCAGGCATGGTGATGCTCACCTGTAGTCCCAGGTACTTGGAAGGTGGATAGGGGTGGGGGTGGTAGTTGGGGTGCAGGGGGATACGGGGGTGGGGTGGCATGGAAGAATCACCTGAGCCTGAGAGGTTGAAGCTGCAGTGAGCCAAGATCATCTCACTGCACTCTAGCCTGGGCAACAGAGCAGGTCTGTCTCCAAAAAAAAAAAAAAAGTGTACTATATTTATAAACGTGTTTATTATAATACTGTTTAATATATATACTGGAAAAACTGGCAACTATCTGAATATTATGAGCAGAAAAAACTGGAAACAATCTGAAATTATTCTTAAATTTGAATATCATGAAATATTTTTCTTCTAATGAAAATTATGAGTAGGACTCATTATAAACAATATCAACCTTGAGAGATGTAAGTTCATGATATACTGTTACATGAGAACAAGTTGCAGATAAATGAATTTAAACTAACATAATAAAAAAAAAAACCCTGACAAAGGAAAGAAGTAACATGTAGATATATGTTTGTATGACCATGCACAGAGTTGTGGAAATGTATACATCAGGTTAACATTGGTTACCATGAGTAGGGGAGGGAAGGAATGAGAGAGAAGAAGAGGTGGCAGAAGATAAGAAACAAAGAAAGGCTACCAAATAGAAAAACTCTCGTGGTATGTTATAAAGCAAGCAAGTAGAATATAATTTCCACCTTTAATACTATTGCAATTGTGTGAACTTTGAATATGCATATAAACAAGAACCAGAAGGAAACCCGGATAAATGAAAACATTGATTTGGTCAGGTGATGGGATTATGGACCTTTTTTGCTTTGGAATGCAGACTTTTAAATATATTTTTGTAATAACATAACATAAATATAAAGATGATATAGAGCTTTGAAGAAAACCTTATTTTCTTATTGTATATATTGTCCCATCTTCTTCTTTCACAATGTTGCCTATGAAAATTCAAAATCAATGACATCGGAATTTTCATTGCAAGGTGCAAGAATCAATGACATAGGGCAATGTGTTTTACTCTTTGGTAACTATTAGTAAATTTTTTCTTTATTGTTCAGGAATTTCACCACAGTGTGTCTAGGTATGGGTCCTTTTCCATACATCCTTCTTGACACCTGATGGGCCTTTTAAATTTGAGGTCTCATGTCTTTCTTTAGTTCTGGAACATTTTCTATGATTATTGCTTTATCTATTACTTCCTATCCATTTTTTAACTTTTCTTTTTCATTTGGCATTTGTAGTAGATAAATGCTGGAACTTCCGGATATATACTCCTTGTTTCCTAACTTTTCTTCCTTATTGTCCTTTGCATTGCATTCTGAGAGACGCCATTCGTTTTATTCAGGGGGAACTAGTGACTGGAAAGGGGTAGTCTAAGGAAGGTTTGGGGAGTATTTGTAAAGTTCTCTTTCTTGATCTTGGGCTGGTTACATAGATTTGTTCAATTTGTAAGAAATCTTCAAACATTAGACTTCTGACATATACACTTATTTTTATAAGTAATTTTTTAAAAACGTAAAGGCTTTTGGCCTGAGCAACTGGAGGGATGAAATTGCCATCCACTGAGAGGAAGAAGGTTGCAGGTAAAGTGTGTTTGGGAGAAGATCAGGAGTTCAGGTTTGAACATGTTGAGTTTGAACTGTCTCTTGGATATGCAACAAGTGGTGTAGTCTATTGTGTTCAATCCTGCTAACAGGTTAGGTAAGATGAAGACAGAATTAATTATAGATTTAGCAATTTGGAGTTCAATAGTCCCCTTAATGAGAGCAGTATTGGTGGACTTGAGGAGAGGGCTGGGAGCTGATTAGAGTGATCTTAAGAGTGTGGAGGAGACGAAACGAAGACAGGAAACATAGGCAACTCTGTTGTTTGCTGTCTGATGCAAAGCCATGATTGGGGTAATAGGATGGGGTCAAACTTTTTGGCTGCTTCTTGTGGGACTCAAGCCTGTTATCATTTGGTTGCCCCACGGTCTGTTTATATTTAATTCTCTGCCATCTCTGCACTAGAAGCATTCCTGAAGCTCTTCCCACTCTTCAGGAGCCCTTCTTGTGCACCTTTGGGCTGCCCCTCCCACCCTTCCTCCCTTCCTTCCTCTTTCTGTCATTTCATCTTTTGGGCATTTCTTACTTTTTCTAATCCCCGAGGGCACCAGTTCCTGTTTCCCAGTGTGCCATATCCACTCAATCTCCTCATTTTACCTTTTGAAACCTTAGTTTCCTTACCTAGAAAATGTGTAAAAGAATGGCTGCTTTACTGTGGATTTATGGGGGTCAAATGAGATTATATAAAGTACGGTTCCTTGTAAATTCTATACTCTAAAAAAATGAAATGCTAATTTTATGTAAGCTGTTACTTTTAGAATTTAAAGAGCGGATGATTATTGTGATATGGAATATCACTCTTTTCTATTTTCTAAATGTAATTGTTTTTAGTAAATTTAGACGGCTTGCATTTTAATGGCAACCTACTTACAATCTCCAGTTGTAGTTAGCAGTACTATGGGATACTATGGGAAGTGGAGCCAAGGATATTTAGACCCGTTTCTGATCCTAAGTTTTATTCTGCCAAATGACATGTTGAATTTAAAATAATGGACCTCCTCACTACCCCTTTATAAATGTTTATAAAGGTTTATAAAGGTTTTCTCCCACCAAATTGTTAGCTACTTAAGGGAAAGTATGGAGCCTTATTTATTGCTGTATTCTCAGTGCCTTGAAAAGCATTCGACACATAGTAGGCACTCATTTATGTTTATTTTTTAGGAAATTGATTAGAGCAATGATTTTTGTTTGCACTGACTTTGGAGATATTATTAGTGTGATACAAGTTTTGCTTTAAAATATTCTAACAAGGTTTTACTGGCAAACCGATAGTATCTATGGTGTGAGTATTAGTTTTAGGCAGAAATAAATTGCCTTTTAGGACTAAACATCATGGATGTCTATAATCTAAACACTAATAGTAACTTAAGAAGTTAAAAAGGCTATGCTTATTAATAGCTGCTATTATTGATACTGTCTCCAATGTCAAAATAACGCTAAAGTCTCACATCTAGTAAAGTGCAGAACTGGAAGGCATACTCCTGTCTACCTGAATCCAAAGCTAGTGATCCCAACTCCAAACTCCTCTAATATGTTTCAAGCCAAGTATGTAAGGAATGTAAGTTGGCAGTAGCCTCAATTTCAGTTTTCTGTTCTTAGGGAACAGTACGTATAATCTTCTTGCTCGGCTTATTCACTTTTCTCTGGGGGTTAGCGATATAGAGTGATATTTGATCCTCTGTGTCATGCTAACCTGCTATTTTTCCCCTGTTTTCTTTCTTTCTCTTTCTCTTTCTTTTGGTTGTTCTGACCCACACTGAGGCTCTGGAAGGTCTTGTAAGTTTTAATCCCTAATGTTTCCACAGGAAGAAGAGAAATGACTTTTTTCCACAAGACTATCTAATTTTAGTATTGTTTATGTAGTGACTTTGAAAGTATGTTTTCAAATTGCTGTTAGTCTCTTTGTGTAGCCCTTGTGGCCTAAGCAACAATCAAAATTAAATGTTAATACATTTAGAGGGTGAAAAGAGCCTGACATGGCAAAATTAAACAATTATTTAATAAGTTCCTACTATGTGTCAGCAAAATTTTAGGCTCTAAGGGAACACAGCAGTGGTTTTATTTTTAATCAAAAAAGTAAAGACAAAAAAGGATGCTTTTATGCTAAAAACTGATTTAATGGCAATACAAATGTATTTTAAAATTTCTCAACAGATGATGCAATTTTTTCTTGAAACAGGTTATATACCTTTGTGAATTTAATATCTGTAGTATAATCATTTTATTTTAAACGAGCAAAACCAAACAATAATGTTGCTTGTCCATTTTTCCTTTTTCTCATTTGGTTGCCTCAAATCATTTGCTAAATATACATTTTCATCTTCGTCTCTTTGTAACAACTATTAATTTAAAGCAATTTTTGGTACTAAATGCTTCCACCTGGATGAAGACTTCTGCTCTAAGCTTCTCTATTTTGTTTTTCTGGAGTTATGTGCTATTAGCCAGAAAACAAGAGACCATAATATTTATCATATGTCTGCAAAATCTAAAATCTTAGAGTTAAAGAACCTACTTTTTAATGCTTTGGCAGGAATTTGAATAGTTACACATCAAGGGTGAATACAGCTATTTTTTTTAGGAGGAGGGAATTTAAAATTCCTTAGCAAATTTTATCTCTCATCAACTTTTCTATATGTACCCTGTGAGGAAGGTGAATATAGAATATCTTTTTACTCCTGTTACATTGTTGGCAACACGTGGCCTTGTCAAAGAATGACTCCTTAGAACTGTATCTAGTAGCTTTGGAGCAGATAGTAGATTCTTCCCTACTTCTGCTCTATCCAGTTCTTCTGACCTACTTTTTTCTCTTCATGAGTCAACACCCTGTGGCCGTTGAACACTTGTTTATATATTATTCTGATACTACTTGTTAACTGCTTCTAACTACTGTACACTAACTTTATATAAATTTTAAAATTTACATAAATTTTTATGATTTAAAATTTAAAAATCCTTTTTCTTATTAAAAAAAAAAAAAAAACCTTTAGCTTCTTCTTCAACACATACCATGTTGGTAAGCACACAGTCGGAACTCAGTAATCATTTTGGGTTCATTCATTTAGTCAACACCTAATGATTGGTACAAGCAATGTGGAGCACTGAACTGGAAGTCAGAAGAACTTGATTCGAGGTTGAGCTCTACTATTTACTAGCTATATCACCTTAAGCTTTTCACAATCTCTCTGAGCAATTGTTCCTTCTTTAAAATGAAAGTGACTGAACTACATTTTTTTCCCCAAATTCCTTTCAATTCTATGATTTGGTGATCCAAAGGAGTGAATAAGAGTTTTCCATGCCAGGCGCGGTGGCTCACGCCTGTAATCTCAGCACTTTAGGAAGCTGAGGTGGGTAGATTACCTGAGGTCAGGAGTTCGAGACCAGCTAGGCCAACATGGAGAAACCCCGTCTCTACTAAAAATACAAAAATTAGCTGGGCGTGGTGGCATGCACCTATATACACAGCTACTCAGGAGGCTGATGCAGGAGAATTGCTTGAACCTGGGAGGCAGAGGTTGCAGTGAGCTGAGATCATGCCATTGCACTCCAGCCTGGGTGACAGAGCAAGACTCCATCTCAAAAAAAAAAAAAAAAAGAGTTTTCCATGTTTCTAATTTCCCACTCATGCCTTATAATGCCTTGTAGTTACTGAATGTTCTGCCATTCTCTGGGGTTTTATATTTATGGCTTTGTTTGATGGTATATAACAAAATGATTTTTAAATAGAACTCTAATATAGTGTGGTATGTTTAGTGGATAATTAGCATATAAACAATAAAAAGGCATATTTCTTTCCAGAGTCTATTGTTTTTCCAGGCACAGTAACCAATGGTTTGAAAACATATCCCTCAAGGGATAGCGAGTCTTTTTCTCTTTAATGCTTGCCCTAACATATTTGCTTTATTTTTAGCTGAATAGAAGATCTGTGTGTTATAGACCAAATTTCCTCAAGCTGGCCTTCTTTTTAACATATGCAATTTTTCTAATCGCAGTTGTTTTTGAGAGCAAGACTGTGCATGCTGATAGAAAAGACAGCAGAATCAGACAATTTTAGGGATAATTAGACCAGTCATGAAAATAAGGACTGGTCTATGTGTGTAGGACCTTAGAAAAAAATCAGTCTTGGGTAAGTATGTATATAAATCTTTATAAAAATCAAGTTCTTGATCAAATAAGAAAAAAAAACCTGACAAGAAATTAAAATAATCTATCTCACTCTCATAAAGTTGTTGCAAGGATTTAATAAGATTTAACACAAAGATATTACTGTATAGCTTAAACATCTCTCCTTACCTCTGATGTCCATTGTTGGGTAAAGAGACAAGAACACTGCTGAGTGTCTCTGGGAGGCACTATTACTATTGGTGAAGACCCCCAAATCTACATTTCAACCTTAACTTCCAATTTTAATCTCTCTCTCTCTTCTTTTTTTTCTTAATAGAGACACAGTCTCACTATGTTGCTCAGGCTGGTATCAAACTCCCAGGCTCAAGTGATCCACCTGCCTCAGCCTCTCAAAGTGCTGGGATTGATTACAGGTGTGAGCCACTGTGCCAGGCCTTAACTTTGAATTTGATATTTCCAACTGTCTATCAGGGATTATGTATATGATAGTAAATCCCACTATCATTACAAAATCAATAACATCACACTCAAATTCATCACCTTCCCCCCATCCCAATGATTTTTCCTCTCAAATTTCCTAATTTTTCTCTAAGTCAGTGTTTTCCCAGTGTAAACCAGAAAGGAAAGATGACTTAGGCTTTGCCCAAGGAGGTCGAACGTCAAAGAAGGAGCAACATCTAGAAAAAAAGTAGCTAACTAGAGTCTCAGAAATTGGTGTGGCGGAGCAGAAAAGAAGCTGGAGAAAGAAAGGAGATTTAGAAGGTGAATGATTCAAAGACAGGAAAAAGCAGGGTGGAATTGAAGGACAGTTCAGAAACTCATTCTACAAATTGGGTTCATTTGTTTCACCATTCCTCTTACATGGCTTAAGCACTGTTTGGGGGCTAGAGTCTTATTTTTAAAGGAACCAGAAGGTATAGTAAAATTTCTAATACAAACACTTCTTTCTGTTTTGAAATCTCAATTCCTTGAAGTCATCTTAGAATCTTCACTCCCTATTATATTCTACCAACTAAGCAGTACACAACAAACACTTACTAGGATTTAATTACTTTGGGGTTAAATGAAGAGACATTTTAAATCGCTTCTTCTCCTAGGCTTCTTATACTAATCTCTGCTACCGCATTACCACCGCAAGCCTAGCCCAAGCCAAGAAATATCAAGTCCAAACTCCCCACTTTAGTATTTGAGTTCTTTCAAAATCAGACCTCAATTTATTTCCAACCTTATCTTTTCCTGCTGCCCATCAGAATCTTTCTACTTATCTAAACCAGTCTCCATTCATTATTTCTTGATCTTTTGTTTCTTTGTCTTCCTTGTGAATACCCTTGCCCCTCATGTCATCTTAATCCAATATCCCTTAAGACTCAGTTTAAGTCCTATCACTTCTGGGAAACCTTCTATGTACATTTCGGTCAATGTGAATCTCAATGTTTTTGAATTTCTATTGTAACTCCTGCTGTGTCATACATGTTGGTACCTAACCTTTTTTTTCTCTTAAATGGTATATGTGTCTTCACTTCCTAGAGAAGGCATGTCTTTGAGGGAAAATACTATATACATTTATACTTCTTTTGTGTCTCCCACAATACTTAACAAAAATGGTTTTTGAATGCGTGATTTATGTTCAGTACAGAAATAGAAGGAAAAAGAGGGTGATGATGAAACAATATAAGCCTAAGTTTCACTTTATTATGCAAGCGATCAACAAAACACCTTAAAAACTGAAAATGTCCCTGACATTCCAAATTCACAATAATAACACAATGTATGACTGTATGTCATTGTTGCAATATGTAACTGTATATGAAAAACAGGGTAGATAACATTCTAAAGCAAGTATTTAAAGTTGAAAACAATTCAACATAAAAACCTTTTTACTTTCAAATATATTTGATAATTTTGAAGAGGATTTATGCGTACTGGATTTTAGAAAGAATCTATTGAGCTTCTAGATAAAAGGAAAATAACTCCTGAAACAAGTCATTTTAAAAAGTAAAGTCATATCATGTCCAATGGACCTTTAATAACATAATTGCTGTTTTGCATCTTTCAAAACTTGAAATAAAATTGTTGCCACTGAATTCAGATTTTGAGGTCAGTGATATGATTATTCCCACATATCCCAGGGAACAATTTAAAACCTTGATAACAAAAGTCTTGAAGAAACAAGCAAGCCATTGAAGGCAAGAAATCTTCTGAGGCTATTATCACTTAGTGATGTAAAATTAGATGAAACTTTTAATGGTTACAAATATTATTTTCCACATAGGCAAACTTTAAGCAAAGAGAAACCTTAAACTAGAAAAATGTTACCTGAACATCTCTGAAGTGGAGTCTGGTCTATTGGTCTGGAGATTATAAAATAATCATAAAATTAGCTCATTCTGAATAAAACGCTAATTTTGAACCACTTCATGAAATTGACATGCATACCTTTAATCCTTGAATAGCTCATTTTCTTTTTTTCTTTGATTTTTTTCTCCATAACATTTTATAAATGTCATAATACACATTAAGAATCACGATGCCTCCCCTGTATTTCTGAGATCATTATCTTGGATATTACTGCACAATTTCAAACATTTGAAATGCTGACATTGATTGATAAAATTATTCATAATACATGCCTATTGCTGATTTAATTACTTTGAGGTTAAATGAAGAGGCATTTTAAATGGTGTGCTTTAATATAGTTCAATTATTGAAAACAAGTCAAACAAGAAATATGTTTCACAAAAGAAAGATGATAAAAGGACATCGTTTCTGTGAAAAACTTTATTTTTAAATGTAGAATATTTATAAATTAATGGCACACAGAAAAGATGAATTCCTTGTCCTTTCTCTTTAAATATCAGCATCATCAAATATTAAGTGCCTGTAAATATCTACTCTAATTGATTTCATGCTTTTCCTTGACCTTGATACAAAGCTGGATGTGTCCCTAAAGAGCTAAATACCCGTTTAGTCCTTTTGCTTTGGTGGGGCTGAATCCTTCCTATTGCTAAATCATTTGTTCCCCAAACACTGTTCCCTCTAGGATTTAACCTCTTTTCTCAAAAGTACGCGTATATGCCACAGCCTATCATACTAATGCTATCTGCATGGCTTGTCAGTAAAACAAGCCTGCAGTGATGGGAGTGCTGCAGCTTTCAGTGCAGTTTCAAGCATAATACAGTCAGCTCATGTCGGGAGACGATGTAAGATGAAGTTTCAGGGCTGTGATGAAAAGGTCTTCAAATCTAAATAGCTTCTGCAAGGCAAATGGTTCTGTGTTTCTCAGGTAATTGTAATCCCTGAAATCAAACCACCTTTCAGGGTGTGCAATGACATGGTTATCAAATGTTTTAAATGATTTCTTGAGCATCAGAGCTGAAAAGAATGACAGGCTTAGATTTGTTTGAAATTCATAATATTTGTCATTCAGCCTCTGAACCAGCTTGTTCCTATCATTTGGAATGGGACTATACAGATGGCAGCCACTTGAATGCCTTTTTTTTTCCCCCAGAGAGAGACTGCTGTCCTAGAATTATGGCAGCATATTAAAGAAAAAAATTATACTTTTAAAAAATAAATTTTGCAGCTCCCATGGGATGTTATCTTGGGAAAACCTGCTACTTTATTTTCTTAAAAAAGAGTTCCTGCACAACAATATGTCACATCAGCTAAGTGCTTAGAGCAGGAATTTCCTTAGGTGACTCTTATGTGTTTCTAGCGGGAATTTTTAATTTATTTTGCTGAAATATTTCAAGTAAGATTAAATTATATTGTTAATAAGAGCAATTCTGCTCTAAGATATTTCTCCAACGATAAACAGATATTTTGATCTTGAAGGCTAAAATGTGAAATATATGGACCTGCTCTCAACAATGCTTGTTAACTATTAGTGTGAAAGAACAAATTATACTTAGGAGTTAATGTGCTTTTTAAAATTTGCCTCTGATGACTATCTGCTCCACACATTAATGTTATTTTTAAAGATTTCTGTTTTCTAATCATAAAATGGTAATTGAATACAAGTTGTGCTAATTTCTTTCTCAGCTAACCAGACATATGAGGAAAGTGACTGCTCAAAAGAGCATACCCAAGTCAATCTGGTGACATGGTGGCAGTGTCCCTTGGTTGCAGACAGAGTACATTAGAAGTGAACAGAATTGCATTTAAGCCATTCCTCTTTTGTGCTCGTCTCGATCACAGCATTTACTGTGCTGTTTTGTAGTTGTCAGTTTATGGGAATGCCTCTTTCTCAGACTGTGTGCTTCTTGAGGCTAAGGACCCTATATTTCATCTTCATAACCCCATCACTTAGCACAGTGATGATCATAATATTTGGCAGTGAAAGAAGATCTGCTGCTTGCTGAACACATTGTACTATAAGACCCATGAGAACAGTGACTCTATTGAATTCAGTTTTCTATCTTGAACAGCTAGTATATTTCCTGGCTAAAACAATGTGGAATAGAAAAAACTGTAATTTTGTATTTTGTGAAAAAATGTTACAGACATCACCTTATTTCAACCTTCCATAAGATGGCTTCATGCAATAGCAGATAGGGGAATTTATTATCATCCCATTTTACAGATGAGGAGACAAAAATCCAGAGTGATGAATTAACTTACTAAAATATACTTTACTTACCAAAACTTATAACTATTTAGAGAGAGACCGGGCAAGGTTGGTCATCCATGAGTTAGGAAATGCCCTTAAAAATAAGTCTCGGCAGGGCACGGTGGCTCATGCCTATAATCCCAGCACTTTGGGAGGCCGAGGCGGGTGAATCACGAGGACAGGAGTTCAAGACCAGTCTGGCCGGATGGTGAAACCCCATCTCTACTAAAAATACAAAAACTAGCCGGGCATGGTGGCGGGCGCCGGTAATCCCAGCTACTCGGGAGGCTGAGGCAGGAGAATCGCTTGAACCCAGGAGGCGGAGGTTGCAGTGAGCCCAGATTGCACCACTCTAGCCTGAGCGACAGAGCAAGACTTCGTCCCCCCAACAAAACAAAACAAAACAAAAAAAAGAATAAGTCTCAAGGAGGCCCTGACATTTTGAACCTTAACTCACCCCTCACTTCTGCTTCCACTTCTAAACTGGGAAAAGAAAGTTGCTGTGGGTGCTGTCAAATATTAATACTTTTTCCTCTGAGATATTTAAGTGTGTGTGTATGTGTGTGTGTGTGTGTGTGTGTGTGAGAGAGATATTCTTTTGTTTCCTCCAAAGACATGAGGACTGATTATTTATACATCATCTAGTGTTTAATAATTTCTTTTACGCAATCTTTGTAAAGAGCCAAGTAATGTAAACAATGTATCGAATCCATTCTCTGAAGCCATGGCTTTTTCTCCTTTAAGGTGGCAGAAAACTTCCCACAACTTTTCCAGTCATGTTTTTAGTGAAATGGATCAACACTAGGCAGTCTAAATGGCAGCGTGATTGTAATACTGATACTCCGGGGTTGAAAAACTATGCCAATTAATTTGATGCAAAATTAGTGTCAGAACACTCTCGGAAAGGTATTTTTTGTTCGTGTTAAAACTGGCTGCAACTCTGAGTAGTTTCAGAAAAGCAAAGCCTTGTAAAGATATCATAAAATAACTTTGCCCATTTACTGCTAAAGGACTCTAAAGTGTACTCTTCCTAAAGTAGTCCATGCTTTGCTTCATTCTCACTTGCAATGGTTTTCCAATAATACAGTCTCTTGATGTTGTCATTTTAAGTGGAAATCCACTCTAACCAAATCTTAGGTTGCTGCTCTACAAAGATCTTCCTCAAATTGAATACAATTCCTGGAGTCCTAAACTCATCTTGCTTGGCACAAAGCCAGTGCGTTTCTGGAAATCAATTTCCGTAGTGGGGATGGAAGGTGGAAAGGTGGGTAAAGTTAACAGCTGTTACTTTCTTCCATTCTTTCATTCTTTCTTCCAACCTTCTCTCCTCCCCTCTCCTCTCCTCCCTCCCCTTTCCCTCTCCTCTCTTCCCCACCATTCCTCTCCCCTCCCTTATCTTTCCTCTCTACCCCCTTCCTCTCTTTCTCTTCCTCTCTCTCTTTTTCTTTCTTCGTTTCTCTCTTTCATTCCTTAACAGGAAGATCCCCTAGAGGAAAAATACACAAACCAAAACCACTCCTAAAATGAACACAAAATAACACCTGTCTAGGGCTTTGTTGGTAAAGTCTGGAGTTGCTGTAGAGGTTTTTACTTGCTGTCAAACTGGTTATTGCTGAAACTGTGGTTAGGGAGGTAGCAGTACCACTCTAGTGGGGAGGTATATGCTGGAGACTGATCAAAAAGATCCATGGCCTTGCCTTGAGAGGAGCAGTGAGCATCCCCTGGGGTAAATGCAGGAGTCGATGGAGGCATGGTTTGCCATCCTGCTTCCTGCCATATGCAGTACTGAGCAACAGTGCCTTGCAAATAAAAAAGAACCAGAATTCAGTGCATCACTGAGTAGCAGGAACACTAGGAATGATGGTGACTGCCAGATATTAAGGATTAACCCCTTGTCCCTCATTTTTCTGTGGCTTAGCTCTGAGAAGTCTATAGAATCTGATGAGGAAGGAAGCTGCAGTAATGACTGATAGTGAATGCCCTATCAGCTAGGGATGTGAGGGTTCAGAACCAAGTCTGATATGATTTGAAAATCAAAAAGAAACAAAATGTGCTATTTCTTGCATCAGAGCAATCTGGAAGAAATTCATGCTTATAAGAAATACATTTTAAAAAAATAGACACGTCAAACCTCTGGGAAGTAGGATGAAGGCCAGAGGAACTTTCACTTTTTACTTAAAATGTACGTGTGCGTGTGTGTGTAGCTGGGGGAAGGAACAATCCTTTTCTTTCAAAACAAAAACGATAGTCAATTTGGATTGAGAACAGGATCTGCAGGTGTATAGATGTCTTCAAGGTCATCTGATCCAGCCCTAATCCTGATGTACTGTACACTCCTAGGACGACTTTGAGGCCTGAAAGCTCTAGATTTAGACATAGTTTTGAAGGAGTATTACTAGGAGTAAAGTGTATGATCTCTTCTACTCATCCAGTTTCATAAAGAATATTTACCAATATAAATATTTTATGCTATTATATAAACTGTAATTATATACCAATAATAACATACCACTTATTTGTTCATTCAACACTTAATGAATATTTATTGGGACCCTATTATGTGGCAGGCACTTTCCTAGGCACTTAAACCTACATAGGACAATAAAAATAAATAAATATTGTCACTTTTTTGCTCCTCAGGTTTGCCTGGGTACAAGAAATACCACATTTTGTCTTGGTATGGAACAGACACACTGATAGTCTGGTACATCCTTCTACTGCTATACTTTATCACATTGTATTAAAATAACCAGTTTATGCAATTTGGATCAAAAATAGCTTTTATAATATAAAGGCAGAAAATATGAAAGACAGGAGCAACATATTTGAATCAATAAAAGAAACTGCACAGAAAAAATGAAACAAGGAAAACGATAAAGTGGGGAAAATATTTATAACATATATGACACATGCATTTTCTATCTGTGATATATAAAGAGTTCTTCCATGACACTAAGCAAAAGATCAATAACCAATTGAAATGTCTCCAAAGGACACAAACAGAAAATACACCAAAAAAGGAAAAATAATAGCAAATTATATGTGCGTGTGTGTCTGTGTATATATGTATGTGTATCTATCTATCTACCTATCTATCTATCTATCTATCTATCTATTATACCATCTCTGGATATCAGACTGGCAAATACTAATTATTAAAGAACTCCAATTCTAATTCTCCCACACAGGGTTTCTCAGCATCGCACTATTGACATTTTGGTTAGGATAGTCCCTTGTCATGTGCAGCTGTCCTGTGCATTGTAGGATGTTTGGCAGCACCCCTGGCCTCTTGCCAGCATCATCCCTTTCCTGCTGTGACAACCAAAAATGCCTCTAGGCACTGCCAAATGTCCTCTGGTAGAGAAAATCACCCTGGATTGAGAACGACTGGTCTAACCCTACAGAAGCGCTTGGCATTATTCCCACTTGTCGTGATCTCTTTTTCTTTCAAATCTGTGCATGTTCTTACTCCAATGCATTTCCTCTTCTACACTTATCATCTTTCATGTGTCCTCTGAGGCTTTTGAGAAGTTTATTTATTTATTTATTTTATTATTATTATCATTTTTTGAGACAGAGTCTTGCTCCGTCACCAGGCTGGAGTGTAGTGGCGCCATCTCGGCTCACTGCAACCTCCGCCTCCCTGGTTCAAGCCATTCTCCTGCCTCAGCCTCCCGAGTACCTGGGATTACAGGCACCCGCCAACATGCCCAGCTAATTTTTGTATTTTTTAGTAGAGACAGAGTTTCACCATGTTGGTCAGGCTGGTCTCGAACTCCTGACCTCAGGTGATCCACCCGCCTGGGCCTCCCAAAGTATTAGGATTACAGGCGTGAGCCACTGAGCCTGGCTCAGTGACTCCTCAAGATGAATTCCCATGGCATCCTGCATTTACCTTATTTCAGCACTTTGTGTAATGCATTTTGTTTTATTTAATTATTTGGCAGCCTTTTCTAATAGAATGTAAACTCCATACAGGCCTGCATTGTGACTTTCCTGAGCCCCAGCCACTTTTGCCTTCAAGGGTCCCCTTCTCCATAAAAACTATTAAAATTTTACTTTATGACTGCATTGGTCTAAAGACTAATGCAACTGAGCCTGGATATTATATTCATTTTTTATTCTCATTTTAAAAGAAATTATTTCATGAGCTCCTATAAAGTATAGTGGGCGCTAGGCACTGTGCCTACCATGCCTAATGGATAGGATGGTTCTGGTTTCACAAAGACAGAGACTGTGTCTGTCTTGATCATCACTGTGCACCCAATGCCTACTAGTGAGTAGGTGTTTAATAAATAGTTCTTGAGTGTATAAATGGATTGAAATTTTGCCAAACAAGAAGTATTTCTAAATATTTGGGTCACAAAAAGACTTCAAAATAATTTTAGGCTGAGTGCTAGTGGCTCATGCCTATGATCCCAGCATGGTGGGAGGCTGAGCATAGAAAATTGCTTGAGTCCAGGAGTTCAAGACCAGTCTGGGCAACACAGGGAGTCCCTGCCTCTATGGGAAAAAAAAAAAAAAAAAAATAGCATGGGCCCGTGCCTGTGGTCCCAGCTACTCAGGAGGCTGAGGTGGGAGGATTGCTTGAGCTCAGAATATCAAGGCTACAAGGAGCCGTGATTGTACCACTGTACTCCAGGCTGGGTGGCAAAATGAGATCTTGTTTCAAATAGTAATAATAATAATAATAATTTTAATTGTCAAGATATCCTCATTTCATTATTTTTATTGGATGTTCCCCCTAAATTCATTTGTGCCCTAGTTTTGACATGTACTTGAAAAATATTCTACATTCTTTCACCATATTTATTATTAAAATATTCCTGATATGATTTATTTACCATTTTAAATAAACTCTTGACCATCTAGCCTTCCACTTCATTCTGACATCAAATACGTGTGGTCTAACTGAGAATGTAGGCTTATGGTATATATTAGATTGCTTTATGTAGATTCTTCTATAATTATATACTGGTTTTCTTTTATTTTGGAAAATAAGGATACAACAGATAAATAAATTTAAAAGTCTGGAAGGATGTATAAGAGTTAGATTACGAGCCAATTCTGCTTTGCTTGTATGTATAAAATAATTGTGATTTTGACAGTTTTGTGAATTTGCAATTTTGCCAAGCAAGGGGTCATCCAGCACTGATACATTGATATATGCTATTGATCCATGCTAACTAGCATATATTCCCTTTCCTCAAGTACTTTGCACATTAGTGTTATCCTTAAATTATTTTCCTATATGGGATTGGGATGCATGATAACATTAGTAATCAAAAGGCTACTAGTTAATTATGTAATGTTAACTTAATTTTGTTTACGCTAGAAAGGAGAAAAATAAAGCCACCAATTCATTACAGTCTGTTTTTTTTGTTCTGTTTTTTGTTTTTATTAATTTGATTCCTTCCATCTTTGCATGCAATCTGCTTTTTATGGACCATATTTACATGTGTGTTTCCACCGCTCAATTGGGAGCTCTTGGAAGACAGAAGCACATTTTTTTCCGAATCCTTATTGCAACCAGAGAACTTGCTTTGTGTGTAGTAGATGCTCAGTAATTGTTTTTCTTTACTTAGATGCATACAAAAAGCAAGCAAACAAGTCACTAATTATAAAATATTGCTAACACAAGCTCAAGGTTGGGAAATAATATTAAGTGGAGATGTTTTACCTTAAAAATAGTACCACAGAACTTATTCAAAGTACTGTTTCTGGCCGGGCCCAGTGACTCACACCCATAATCCCAGTACATTGAAAGGCCAAAGCAGATGGATCACTTGAGGTCAGGAGTTCGAGACCAGCCTGGACAACGTGGTGAACTCCCGTCTCTACTAAAATTACAAAAAGAAAAAAAAAATTAGCCGGTTATGGTGGCGGGTGCTTATAATCCCAGCAACTCAGGAGGCTGAGGCAGGAAAATCACTTGAACCCAGGAGGCGGAGGTTGCAGTGAGCCGAGATTGCACCACTGCACTCCAGCCTGGGCAACAGAGTGAGACTCCGTCTCAAAAAACGAAACAAAACAAAACAAAAAAACCCCGAAAAACAAAACAAAAAGCAAGCAAACAACAACAAAAAACCCCACAAAGTACTGTTTCTAAAATACTCTTGATTTGCAAAATAATAATTGGTAGTCTTGGGAGAAAAGTGCATCTCGGTCATGCTTGAGCCAAGCAAATACTCCTGTTCTATTCTATGGTACATCTTTCTAATGATAGAATCTTTATGTCCTCCTGCTTCTTTAGGCAGTATTCAAAATGTTATTTTTCTACAGGTAAGAGTCATGACATTGTTCTTCTTGATTTAAATATTTTATACTTTTGAAACATGTAGCAATTCCCACGGGAACAGATATTATTTGCTGATAGTCTCTTAGGTTGTATCATTCTTGATGACATGGCTGAAAGCTCTTTTGTTTCATTAATAACATTTCTCCCATTGTAGGATGGGTAATCTCTGGGCAGTTTTCCCATTGCAAATTAAATCCAGCTAAAGAATGTGGATTCTTGTTTGATTCTACAAAGAATGTGACTTAATTTGGTTGCTATGAGTCAATTGTCACCTCAATTAAGGTTCCCCTAATCCTTGTTGATCAGAATCAATCACTTTTTTTTTTTTTTTTCCTGAGCTCTCCCAATAGAGTACTGGTATCTCTATTCAGCACTTACTTATTCTGCTGTAGTTACTTGCCTGTCTTATGTATTACGAGAAAGAATGAGGGTCTCTCTTATTCATCTTTGCATTCTCCATGCACCTAGCATAATGTCTTGCACATAGTAGGTCTCAAAACATATTGGTTGGAAAAAATAATTTCAAAGTGGAGTAGAGTTTAAAATGCCTGTGATACCCCGAGAGCTTAATGCATATTTTGAGAAGGTATCCATTCTAACAGTAAGGGTGCATGGGTGTGTTTGGTGGAACTCCTATGTGAAATCAGACTAGATTTTTTTTTTTTTCCAAACAGAATTTTCATCAGCCAGGCAGCTTTCAGTGTTCACAACCTTATCACTACTGGCTGTAAATTTCTTTGAAAATGCCAAGTGAGGGTCACCAGGCTAATGGATTTATCTACTATGATATTCTAGGAAATTATGCCATCCAACTTGCCAGAAGTTGCTTCAAGGTCGAACACTGAAATATCTAAGTAGATTACAAGGGTGCCTGAAAGATTCCTTTTTGACAAAATCTTGCCCATGTCTATATTTATATTCCCAACTCTGATTACATATTTCTACTGCCCATTGTTAAGATGTCTTTTCTTTACCACCTTTCCTATTTATTGTCAGAATCCAGTAGTTATTTGAATTCTCAGCTTGGTGTATATTTCAGAAAATGTTACCCATTTAGCAAGTGCTAATTTGACTCTAAGGAACAAGGAATAAAATCAGGAAGATGAAAGAGTAACACTTTGTTTGGGAATGACTTCCTGTAAAGCAAGTGGACTCTGTTTGGTCAGGAATTAGAATATTATCACACCGGTGTGCTGAACTGGCTGAACAGCCTCTCTTACTGATCCATGTGTAATGATTGGCAGATATTGGGCATCCTACCAAACAAGGGACCATACAGCTCCTGTTCAGTCAGACCTTCTGAAAACATTAGCCCTCACTGGCCACTTCCTGTCCAGTTATTCACTCAAGACAGGTCTTCAATCACCTGGCCTGTTATGAAACACAGCACTAACTACCTGGTTACTCTCTGGCTTCCTATTTACTTTGACAGGTCTCTGATCACTGGGTTTATCACAGGAAAAACACCACCCTGAAAAGACATTAAGTGTGTAGCAAAGACTCCAACTTGAGCTGCAGTTGTGGTTCAGGTATGTTTTGGAATGCCTTGATAGACTGTATATATATATTCCTTGAAGACAGGAACCATCTCCCTTGTATTTTCTGAGCTGTACCTCTATCTTCACTGCCACTTTTGGGCTGCTGGTTTGACACTTCTCCTGCTTGATTTTTGAAATGCCTCATCTCACTTTGTCTTGGTTTGATTCAACATGCCCTCCTTAACCTCCACAATGCATGTGTTAATGGCACTTTGGAGCATCAAGGAGGACGAGTGCCATATATGGAGCCAGGGGCATGAAGGGCTTCAAAGTAGAAAGAGATAAGTGGTCAGAGTTGTTTTTTGTTTGTTTGTTTGTTTGTTTTTTTATAGACAGAGTCTTGCTCTGTCGCCTAGGCTGGAGTGCAATGGCGTGATCTCAGGTTACTGTAACCTCAACCACCAGGGTTCAAGCGATTCTACTGCCTCAGCCTCCTGAGTAGCTGGGACTACAGACGTGCGCCACCATGCTTGGTTAATTTTTGTATCTTTAGTAGAGATGGGGTTTCACCATGTTGGCCAGGCTGGTCTCAAACCCCTGACCTCGTGATCTGCCCACTTTGGCCTCCCAAAGTGCTGGGATTACAGGCGTGAGCCACTGCACCCGGCCCATAAATGGTCAGAGTTTTAAGACACTGGATGATAAGAGGACTGAGAAATCGGGGGGGTACATATTTTGGGGTGAGATTTCACCCGTTTAGCTCCCTGCTCCCCAGGAATCCTTGGATTTTAGGCAAGATGCTAGACTTCTCATTGTATGATCAATAAGAGTTTGCATCATTTTATAGTTGGATATTAAATAAAAGAGTAGTCCCTGAAGGCTGGAGGACTTGGCAAATTTGGGTATTCTAACAATTTTCATTATATATAGCTGTCTCTGTCAAAAATCCAGAGTTGGATTTTAACCCAGTTGAAGAGGAAAATCAAAGAGGAAGGCAGAGAAACATTTCTTTACATCTGTGCCAAGGGAACATGTGAGAATCTAACTCAAGATGTAGCATTGAATTTGATTCTGAAAAATACCAGAGAAGACTATAATTGAGTTCCTCTAAAGGAATAAGTTCTTTAATTCAATGTCATCTTTTACTTACAAAAAACATGCCATCACTGTGTACCAGGAAAGTAGAATTCTATTGTGCTTACCTTGAAGCGCTGTTTGTAATAAAGTCATTGGCAAGCTCTATTTATTTTTTAAAGGCAAGCAAGGGAAAAATAGTAAAACCCAAACCTCTAAATTTCTATTGATCACAGGATGCAGATCTTATTTATTGTCTATCTGTCACAAAATGGGAACATGTGGCTTTAGAAAATAAAACTTTGTTCTAGGCTTCTTCCTTTCCTCTCCAGTAAATTCTATGATTATTTTTAAAGGTGGAAAAACTAGGAAAAGCTTTTCTTTTGATATCTAGGCACCATTTGGTTAGAATCATAGCAAACCTGTTTTGTTTTTGAAGAAGTAGTATGGAATATTGTGTCAACGCTGTAATAAAGTAGAGAATGTTAATGTGTAAATGTTAAATAGAGTTGTCAGACACTAATATTTTGAATTTGTAGTAAGTTTTAGTTAAACACATTTCCAAGATTAAGTGATAAATTATGAGAACCAGGCTCAACTCTGATCTGTAACATGTTCAAAGGAATACATATGCTTGCAAAATAAAATGATTTAATTCTGTATAATTTCTCCATATGTTTCAGTTATTATTATTTTTTTCTGTGCAGGAAGAAGTACTAGAGCAAACTATAATCTGTTAGTAAGGTAAATATGAGAAGTCATACAGTTTTTACTTCAAGATATTATTTATTTTCAAAGTTGAAAAACGCTGTGTCTTGTATTTGATAAGACTTAGACCTTGCTTCTTCTCTTTACGTGTAGAGAATTGGTTATCACAAACACTTGCTTTGGAGACTGGAGGACACAGAGATGCCTGAGTTTTTCCTGTTCAGTCATTCTGTTTCACAGTGGTTTCAGAGAGGAAATAATTGCTGCAATGACCTGGCAGTTTCTACTCCATGCAAGTCTAAGTAATTCGGAGGGGACGCTGCACATCAGTCACTGTTTCCTGTCTAAGATTCAGTGATAAAGAAGCACCTATATAATCAAGAGAAAAGAAAGTAGAGGCGTGAATTCAGAAAATTATTTAAGCCCAATCCTCCATGTGCTGAATGAAAACCACAGGCCCAAACAAAATTATAGGTATAATTTTTGCCACTTTTCATAGGAAAGCATAATGTGAGGCAATGTATTAAAATAAACTGTAAAAAGGCCTCAAGCAATTGAGGTTGGTCATTAGCTTTTTTTTATAGGGAAATTCTTTCTCTGTTTGGGTTACAGTGTCAAGGTTATCTTTCGTCTGAGAATTTTGTAATTTTGCATTGAACAAGAGACTGTTACTTATTTTTAAAACTAGTGTATGCAAATTATGATTAAATTCCTGGATATTTAATCTTTTGAATATCATTTAAAAAATAGAATGATGGTACACTGAGATAATAATTAACTCATTATGAATAATGTATTTTATAGCTTGAAACTCTGCATAAAGCAAAGTTGATGTTGCCTAAATTTTCAGGCAGATTCTAGTTGAGATATCAATAAGTTTGAGTCATGTGTGTAGTATTACGTAGTGAGAAGTGTTTATAATGTGCATGCTAAAAATTCCCAGCTTGAAACCCTAAAAGAATTATGATGTCCAAATAATGTTTTTCTAATACAATAAACATGTTTTTGCCGTCCTGAAAAAGGGGCAACTAAATCTGCTTTGACTGTAGGTGGCTTTTATATTTTAAAAATTTACTGCAATTATAATTAATCTTTTTAAGCTGGAGAGTGAATATAATCATCTTCTGATTACAGATTTTAAATAATGGAGGCTATTAGACATCACAGAATTTGCCAGGCTCAAACAGCTTGTCATTCATAGATGGTATTAAATTCTCATGTCAAGGAGGAACCCCTTGATCCACTGTTTGCCTATTTATTTATTTTATCCTTTTGCATTTTGTTTCTTCAGAATTTGCTATGTGCCAAACAACATTCTAAGTACTTACAATAATCCTGTGAGGCAAGCACTGTTATTATCTCCATTTTATTGAGGAGAAGTGTGGTATAGTAGAAATAGTACCATACGGGTTTAGCATCAAACAGACTTGGTCGAATCCTGAATCCACCACTTACTAATGATGTGGTCATAGGCACTTATTGTGTACTTATGTTGTGAACTTCAATTTCCTTTAAAAAAAAATGAGGGAAGATACTACGTACCTCACAGGGTTATTGTGAACATTAGATAGGAATACAGGAAATCACCTTACCCAGTTTCTGACAAATAATAAGTTTTCATTATAGTTTAATTTCCTTCCTATTTCCTTCAACCTTGTGTTAGTCAGGACTCTTGGTTACAAGTGATGGAAACCCACATCAAATGGACTTTAACAAAAATGAAAACGTTGGTTCATTTAACAGGGAAATTTAGGGGTTCTACCAATGCCAGTAGAATCTGTCTCTTGGAACTGTGTTCCACTGTTTTGGCTTATTTTCAGGCAGACTATCAATCTAATCCATTTAAAACCTTAATCGGCTTTTTACCAGTTTGCATCTGGTCAGTGTTATGGGCTGGTAACCAAAGACACACATCTCCTTGAGTCATGGTGTTATAGGAAAAACCGGTTCTTGTCACACGACCAGGAAAGATTAGGCTCGCTGGACCTTTGAAGGGTGAGGGGTAACAGAATTTATTGGGCAAAAAGGAAAAACAACACAGCAAAGTGAGATGAAGTCCTATTAACAGGCTCTCCACCTCACCGATTAAATCCCAGTTTACCACACAGGAACAGGAAAGGCCAGGCTCCTCCTCCCTGCAAATGGTGCGAACTTTCATGGCTCCACCCCATTCTCCCAGTGCGCAGGCCGGCTGGAGATTCTCCAAGGACTCCTTTATGCTTAGCTGTTTCAATGGCCCTTCAATCTGTGCCTCAGAATTTCTGTCTTTAGGCAACAGACCTAGGGGTTTGACCATTGACTCAATGCTTAGTTAAATGGCATCTGTCTTGCTCATTCTTGGGATAATACATGTAATAGTAGGTTAGGGTGTGGTGGAGATACAGTTCATTTTTCTCTTGCCCATGGCAGAATCCCAATGAACTGTTCTTTAAAATACAGGTAATTGCGCCCTTTGTTACACAGGAAATGCACAGGATAAAGTCGTAGGTAAGAAGCTAAGGGATTAGTACTAGTCTTATCTCTTGTGATATATCCTATTTCGTAAAGTTTACTCACATTAAATTTAGCTTGAAGCAGGGTATACAGCACTTCCAACCTGGTAAGATTCATGATTATCTGTCAGTCATTTCATATTGCTGGCCATAAGCAGAAGGTATCTCCTTGTCTACTTTCAGACACATAAGCTTGGACCAACGCTTTTATCTTCCCGATAGGCACTTATTCAAGGTCAAAAGCAGTAATCAATGAAATTCAATACGCTGAAGTATTTACATCAAGTCCCCAAAGTCTGAATCCTAGGATACAATAGGAAGAGTTTAATAAGCTACTGCACAATAGAGCTTGCCTATTTTCCAGCTGGAGGCAAGAGTATCTTTAATGTACTGCATTCGAATCACAATTGACCAGTTCCACTTTTGTGATATGTTACTTTTCAATACCACTCTTCTAGATATCAATATCAATTTTTTTGGAGACAGGGTCTCACTCCGCTGCCCAGGCTGGAGTGCAGTGGCACAATCACGGTTCACTAAAGCCTTCACCTCTCTGGGCTCAGGTGATCCTCCTACCTCAGTGTCCCAAGTAGCTGGGACTACAGGCACACACCACTATGCCTGGCTAATATTTGTATTTTTTGTAGAGATGGGGTTTGGCCATGTTGCCCAGGCTGGACTTGAACTCCTGAGCTCAAACAAACCTCCCACCTCAGCCTCCCAAAGTGCTGGGATTACAGGTGTGAGCTGTCACTCCTAGCCCAATATCAATTTTGTGAGCGCTCTTTGGGCTTCAAGGGACAAAAAACAATTCAAACTTGTTTATTGACTTACATGATGAAGATGTTCTGGAATGGCTAAATCTAAAGGTTCAAATCTTATTATGAGAGGGCTGTACCTCTCTAAGCAAATGGGCAATTAGCATACAGAATGATAAAGTTAGCTATAGGGTGCCATGCTAGAGCAGAATAGAAAGCCAAATAAAATTTCCCTTTTTCTTAAAAAGTTCCTAGTATAGCAGGAAACATATACATATAGAGACATCAGTCTATATAACCTGTAAAACTTTAAGGAAGAAGAGCATGAGAAGTGGTCTTTGAAAAGGAAGATAAATGGATAAAGAAATGGAGCTTCCCTAGAAATATAGCCAGTCGAAGAGAAAGTGGAATTATATACATAATTCAATTCTACAGACATATGCCATCACTATATATTAGTTTGCAGAGAGATACAGATTTATACAAATGTTTGAAGCAAAGTACCATTTAGTGAATTTTTGAAACACTAAAATCTTAAGTCCTTAATTCATTGAGTCATTCAGTAGATTGACTGCCTATGTTGTGGTGGGTGCTATGTTCTTTGAAGCCTCACTGAGTCTTTGAAATAAAGCTTTTCACGGTAGTTGGTAGTTTTTATAATAAACAGGACTTTCAAAATACAACCTTTAATACACAAATATGAGATGCCTCCTGAGCTGAAATGCTGTTTTGTTTTGATGATGTTTTGCTGCAATCTTCCAAACTTCCATTTAAACATATTTCCTTTAATCATAAAGATGATGTCAAAATTCATTCAGAAATGTCTTCAAAATTCTCATTAGCACATGAAGAAAATTTTCATTGTTTTGATTGAAGGAAAAGACGAGCACTTCCATACATATTCTTGAAAGGGAAGATAAAAGCCTGCACTCCAACTGATGAAGGCTGACTATTGAGTTTTACTGATCTTTCTTTTCCCTAAAAGGGTTGCTTCTCTTTTCCTCAGTTTGCTTTCTTCTACCAAAGAGTAACAATGACTTATTCTGTGATTGAGAACTAAACAGCCAAGCTCTGACCTGAGCATAGGGGGAGTGGGGCTTGCCATGTAATGTCTAGCTGTTACTTACACTTGGCTTTTTGCTTGCATTTCTTTGTGGCAGACAAATAAATGATACAATCTTTCTGAAAGCTTTCAGAATGTCCCAGAGGGCTGCCTTAGAAAAAGCCAAATCTTTGTTGAATTCAAGAAAGAAAGCAATTTCTGTCCATGTGAAAGACAGAGAGAGTAGAACAGTGTATTGACCACTGTGGGGATTTTAAGGGTATCTAGGGAAAATCAGTTTCCCTAGGGTACGATCTAAATTTTATTTGATGGATGGTATCTATTGATGTAGCTCTGCCTTTTGTAAAGAAGCAAACCAACTTATTATTGACTTATGAATCTGAAGAAAAAAGGCAGGGAAAATATAAAGCAGCAGCATGCTTTCTAACTGTCAAGTGTACGTGGATTTGATGTCAAAATGAAGATAACATTTGTCTTGGGAATCACTTTGAATAATTTAGAAATAATATTAAATGATTAACACCTATGTTCTGTCATTCTTGTTCCTACCTGTTCTCATATGATATAACGTTATTATACCTTGCGTTTCATCCCAAAGGATCCCAAAGTGGTTTACAATCACAGCATACTTTTAAATCAGTCCAGGTCTCCTGGTTGAACAATGTATTTGGGATGACAGAATTATAACTTTCTTGGCAGACCCATGCATAATTCACTAAGATTATCTGCACTACAAAAAAAATCAGTTTATATATAATTCTTAATAATGGAAAAATCACTCCCTTAAGTTGAATGCTTGTCAAAATGAGGAAGAGGCTGAACTAGCAATGCTGAGTAAGAGTACTAGGCCGGGTGCGGTGGCTCATGCCTGTAATCCCAGCACTTTGGGAGGCTGAGGTGGGCAGATCATCTGAGGTTGGGAGTTCAAGACGAGCCTGACCAACATGGAGAAATCCCGTGTCTACTAAAAATACAAAAATCAGCTGGGCATGGTGGTGCATGCCTGTAATCCCAGCTACTCAGGAGGCTGAGGCAGGAGAATCGCTTGAACTCGGGATGCGGAGGTTGCTGTGAGCCAAGATCGCACCATTGCACTCCAGCCTGGGCAACAAGAACCAAACTCTGTCTCAAAAAAAAAAAAAAAAAAAAAAAAAAGTACCAAACTTGTGTTATCATTCTGTTCCCACCAGGGATGGGCTTGTAAAGGATTGTGTAAAGGTGACTGATACGTAGAGCAAATTACATAGTTTATGTACCTGGGTATATTGGTGAGTTACAATGCATTGCCCTGTATTCCAGAACTCTAGCTAGAGTCAAAGGGCTTGTTAAACCTACACTGGTCACTCTTCTGTGAAAGGAACCATATCAGGCATACCAAACCTGTACTACATACCCTGCTTGCCCTTTTGCTGCTGCTCAAATTCAAACTGTGTTAAGGTGCTCCCACTGATTTTTCTCACATTGATAGACTGAAGGAAAGAAAAGAAAGCAGATGAAATTTAACAAAATCAGTTTGTGTAACTTACAGAGCGTATCTGCCAATAAAATGTTATTTGTAATTTAGAGTTTATAATAATTTGGACCCAGCATTACTATTTTTAAAATATTCTTAATTTTTTTGGTGTATATTTATGAGGTACAATGTGATATTTTGATTGTGTATTCATAAAAGAATGATTAAGTCAAGCTGATTAATATATCCATTGTTTCACATACCTTTTTTTTTTGTGGTGAGAGCATTTGAAATCTACTGTCTTGGTAATTTTCAAGCATATTATAGCACATTATTATTAATTATAACCGTCATGCTGTACAATAGATCTCCAGAACTTATTTCTCTTTTCCAATTGAAACTTTGTGTGTGTGTGTGTGTGTGTGTTTTAATGGAGTATCTATTGCCCAGGCTGGAGTGCAGGCATGATTTCAGCTCACTGCAACCTCCACCTCCCAGGTTCAAGCAATTCTCCTGCCTCAGCCTCCCTAGTAGTTGGGATTACAGGCACCTGCCACCATTCCTGGTTAATATTTTTGTATTTTTAGTGGAGACTCGGTTTCACTATGTTGACCAGGCTGGTCTCAAACTCCTGACCTCAAGTAATTTGCCTGCCGTGGCCTCCCAAAGTGCTGAGAGTACAGGCCTGAGCCACCACGCCCAGCCTGAAACTTTTTGTTCTTTAACCAACATCTCCCCGTCATGCGCTCCACCCCAGTCCCTGGTAATCACTATTCTACTCTACTTCAATGAGTTCAACTATTTTAGATTATACATATAAGTGAGATCAGGCAGTATTTGTCTTTATGTGCCTGGGTTTATTTCACTGAATGCCCTCTAGATTCATCCGTGTTGTTGCAAATGGCAGGATTTCCTTGTTTTTAAAGGCTGAATAGTATTCCATTGTGTGTATGTACCACATTTTCTTTATCCATTCATCTATTGATGTCAGCATAATTCTTATTGAGAAAAAAGCTCAACATTTCTTTCCCTTTTGACTTTAAGGTCTAACTAAAGATTAAAGAGAATCAGAATTCAGTAGTTTATCCAACCTTGGTATCAAAAACTTAAGGCACATAAAAGAAATTATTATATATATATATTTTGAGACAGGATCTCACTGTCATACAGGCTGGATGGAGTGCAGTGGTGTGACCATGGCCCCCTGCAGCCTCAGCCTCTCAGGCTCAAGTGATCCTCCCACTTCAGCCTCCTGAGTAGCGGGACTACAGGTATGTGCACCATGCCTGGTTAATTTTTAAATATTTTTGTGTAGGTGGGGTCTTGCTATGTTGCCCAAGCTGGTCTGGAACTCCTGGACTCAAGCAATCGTCCCACCTCAGCCTCCCAAAGTGCTGATATTACAGGCATGAGTCACCATACCTGGCTGAGAAATGATTACATTTCTTGTTGAAAATGGAATGCCAATATTTATAATGTGCTGGTATGTAATGTAGTTAATTATGGAAAAATCTCATTAATATTTTACATTAATATGTACTATCATTTGTATCTTACCTTCTTAATGATGTACCTGTAGGTAGAAAACAAGTATTTTGAAAAATACTTAAAAATGTGCTATTTTTCACCAGACCAGACTGGCTTTTCTTCCTAGTTATTATAATGTAGTGAATCCATGTACATATAGATTCACATATCCTCTTAGGAAAGGGTAGGATTTGCGTACATGGTGTTCAAACGTGCTTAACTCTAAGCACATTATATGACATCACAAAAATGACTTTATACAATGTATCCAAGATGAAGAGTAAGGAAACTGAGGGAGATCTGCTGCTCCCTTTATAGCCGGGAAGCAGGAACGTTTAAGTGTGCCCACAGCCACTCCTTCCCTTAGGTGCTCTGTCCCAGGGAGATGGGAGTTTTATTCATAAGCCCCTGACTGGGGCTGCTGCCTTTCTTTCAGAGATGCCCTGCCCAGAGAGGAGGAATCTAGAGAGGCAGTCTGGCTACACAGGCTTTGCTGCCCTGTGGTGAACTCCGCCCAGTGCGAACTTCCAGACAGCTTTGTTTACACTGTGAGGGGAAAACCACCTACTCAAGCCTCAGTAATGACAGACGCCCCTCCCCCACCAAGCTGGAGTGTCCCAGGTCGACTTCAGACTGCTGTGCTTGCAGTGAGAATTTCAAGCCAGTGGAGCTTAGCTGGTTGGGCTCCATGGGGGTGGGATCTGCTGAGCAAGACCACTCGGCTCCCTGGATTCAGCCCCCTTTCCAAGGGAGTGAACCGTTCTGTCTCGCTGGCATTCCAAGTGCCACTGGGGTATGAAAAAAAACTCCTGCAGCTAGCTCAGTGTCTGCCCAAATGGTCACTCAGTTTTGTGCTTGAAACCAAGGCCCTGGTGGTGTAGGCATCCAAGGGAATCTCCTCATCTGCGAGTTGTGAAGACTGTGGGAAAAGCGTAGTATCTGGGCCAGATAGCAGGGTCCCTCACGGCACGGTTCCTCATGGCTTCCCTTGGCTAGGGGAGGGAGTTTCACAATTCCTTGTGCTTCCTGGGTAAGGCGACACCCCACCCTGCTTTGGTTCGCCCTCTGTGGGCTGCACGCACTATCTAACCAGTCCCAGTGAGATGAACCAGGTACCTCAGTTGGAAATGCAGAAATCACCTGCCTTCTGCATTGGTCTTGCTGGGAGTTGCAGACTGGAGCTGTTCTTGTTCGGCCATCTTGCCCAGGAATCCTTCTCTTTAGTCTTAAAATGTAACCTTGAAACAAACTGGAGAAACCTTTTATTTGCCCTTAGTCTTAGAATATAGCCTTAAAATGTACTTTGAAACTCTGTCTGCTTTCCTTTCCCAGGAGACACTCTTATCTAACTGTATGTTTGTTGAGAAATTCCAGGGGCTAATTTTAAAACAAACCAGGCATGGAGACATAGCTGCAGAATTTTCTTCCATTTAGAGATTACTTCAAGATGGGAAATCTACAGCCCAGTCACAACTTAGATAGGGCCAACCAGCACTCCAGGTGGATAATAACTCACAATAGCCATTGGAACAATACACACAGACCTTGAACCCTGCACAACTCCTGCATGCCTTCCATACCACGTTTCCCTTCTTAAAACCCTGCCCTCAGCCCAAAACTTGGAGATGATTTCTTTGAGGCTTGAGCCTGGCCATCTCCCAACTGCTAGCATTTGATAAATAAAGGTATTTTGCTTTCACCACATCTCGCTTCTCATGTTTTGACTTCTGAACAGTGATCAACTGGCCTTGCATTCAGTTACGGAATTACACTAGACTGTGCATACTAAGAGGTGGAGGTCACTGGAGGCCATCTTAGAAGCTGCGTATCACACCAGCACTTTGCATGACTCTCAAGCATAGTCCAAAGTGACCAGTCTAGAATTTCTCGATAATTAAATTAGAATTTCTCTGTGTAAACACATATTGTTTTATCTTTAAAATTACATGTAAATGTTTGTGTGGTACTCCAAGTATAGATACATTTGTATAAAACTAATGCTTTCCCCCAAATCTTTAAGTACAATTGAGGCTCCAGGAAGATGTTTATTTTATGGCATCATGGGCACATTGCATCTTTCTACATCAGTGCTAAGGGTTACTAGTTTGAGAGGGTCTGGATTATTTTGAAGCTCATCAGGGTCTTGTTGTCAGGGCTGAATTTTCATCTCCTCTAAATTCATTTGCCCTATTTAAAATTCTCCCATTAACCATAATCTTTTGTTTAATCCTGGCATTCTGTATTATATAGAAGTTAAAATTTTCTTTCTGATGAATGGGAATATTTTAAACTATATTCAGAAGTTGAACGCTTAGTCTCTGCTCAACTTTCAAACACAGCTGATTTTATTTATCAGGCCAAAGATTTATCAGCTATTTATTTATCTGTACTCGACTTTGCAACAGATTAGGTGGCAACTTCTGGGTATGAAATTTCTCCTCTATTTTGTTTAGAAGGAGAAACTTCAAAGGAAGGGAAATTTTTGAATTTACTATTGAAAAATTAGAGGGCTATGCAAAGGCTGTCTGTCAGGGAATGTGTAAACTATTATCACAGTATTGCTTTCAATTTCTATGTACATAAATGTTTCTGTTATTATACTTTTATTATACTAGTGACCCTCAAGAATTTTCTGATAAACAAACTCTGGTAAACTATGTTTTTTGGTGGGTAAGGGAAGATTCTATATTTTAGTTTTTCTTTTTCTCATTAACATGCATATTTCCTAATATTAAGTTTTTATTTTTCTGTGGATAAACCACTAGTCTGATCTCTTTGGGACCTGTGCTAGAATTGAAGGAACCTCATTTTGCTAATATATATTTGCCAAAAAAAAAAAAAAGACAACGCCAAGTGGCTTTCTTTCCTTCTTCCCACTGACCCTCTTTTTAAATTTTTTTAAATAAAGGGATTTTGGTTTTTTGTTCTAAGGGTGAGCTACTTACCAAGCATACTGGTAGAGGTGTCAGATGTTAGATGTTATTTCAGTTGGGAGATAAGCAGCAAAGTATTAAAAAATACAAGGCATTCAAATCTGATATATTGTAGGATCAGATTATTCAATGCCACATAGAAAATAGGAAACAGCCTGATTTGGATTTCTGCTGACTTAGAGGCCTATATGGAGTCAGCAGAGGTGATTTTTCCCCTTCCTTCCTTCCTTTCTTCTTTTTTAAAAAATATTTTAAGGAGCAAGAATTTCTGTACCTTTATCACATTGTGAAGAAAGTAGAAAATGCTGGAAGGAAACATATTTCCCCTTCACTATGTATATTTTGGTAACAGTTTTATTGAGATATAATTCAGATATCATACAATTCACTCATTTAAAGTGTTCCATTCAACGGTTTATACCATACTTACAGAGTTCTGCAACCATCACCACAATCAATTTTAGAACATTTCATCACCTCAAATAGAAATCCTATACCCTTTAGCTATGACTTTTAAACTCCCACCTCCCCATTTCCTTCCAGCCATAGGCAGCCAGTAATCCATTTTCTATTTCTTTAGAGTTGCCTATTCTGGATGTGTTACATAAATGAAGTCATAAAATGTGGCATTTGTGTCAGCTTTCTTTCAGTTAGCACAATATTTTCTCTTTTTTTAAATTGTACTTTAAATTCTAGGATACATGTGCACAATGTGCAGGTTTGTTACATATGTATACATGTGCCATGTTGGTGTGCTGCACGCATTAACTCGTCATTTACATTAGGTATTGCTCCTAATGCTATCTCTCCCCATCCCCCTACCCCATGACAGGCCCCAGTGTGTGATGTTCCCTGCCCTGTGTCCAAGTGTTCTCATTGTTCAGTTCTCACCTATAAGTGAGAACATGCAGTGTTTGGTTTTCTGTCCTTGTGATAGTTTGCTGAGAATGATGGTTTCCAGCTTCATCCATGTCCCTGCAAAGGACATGAACTCATCCTTTTTTATGGCTGCATAGTATTCCATGGTGTATATGTGCCACATTTTCTTAATCCAGTCTATCACTGATGGACATTTGGGTGGGTTCCAAGTCTTTGCTATTGTGAATAGTGCCGCAATAAACATATGTGTGCATGTGTCTTTATAGTAACATGATTTATAATCCTTTGGTTTTATACCCAGTAATGGGATCGCTGGGTCTAATGGTATTTCTAGTTCTAGATCCTTGAGGAATCACCACACTGTCTTCCACAATGGTTGAACTAATTTACACTCCCACCAACAGTGTAAAAGTGTTCCTATGTCCCCACAATCTCTCCAGCATCTGTTGTTTCCTGACTTTTTAAAGATTGCCATTCTAACTGGTGTGAAATGGTATTTCATTGTGGTTTTGATTTGCATTTCTCTGATGGCCAGTGATGATGAGTATTTTTTCATGTGTCTGTTAGCTGCGTAAATGTCTTCTTTTGAGAAGCGTCTGTTCATATCCTTTGTCCACTTTTTGATGGGGTTATTTGTAAATTTGTTCAAGTTCTTTGTAGATTCTGAATATTAGCCCTTTGTCAGATGGATAGATTGCAAACATTTTCTCCCATTCTGTAGGTTGCCTGTTCACTCTGATGGCAGTTTCTTTTGCTGAGTTAACACAGTATTTTCAAGGTTCATATATGTTCTGGCACAAATAAGAAATTCATTCCTTTATGTAGCTGAATAATAATTTCACTGTATGGGTGTAACATTTTGTTTCATCATTCCTCAGTTGGTGGACATTTTAGTTGTTTCTACCTTTTAGGCTACTATGGATAATGCTGCTATAAACATTCATTCATAAGTTTTTGTGTGGAGATACGTTTTCATTTCTTTTGAGTATATTCCTTAAAGTAGAATTACTGAATAAAAAGATAACTCTATATTTAAATTTTTGAAGAACTTCTAGACTGTTTTCCAAAGTGACTGCACCAGTTTCCATTTCCACCAGCAGCGTATAATGGTTTCAATTTCTCCACATCCTCTCCAACACTTTTTTTTTTTTGGTCTGGTTTTTCAATTATAGACTTCTTAGTGGGTGTAAGAAGTATCTCATTGGGATTTTGATTTGTATTATCTTGATGGCTAATAATGTCAAGCATGTATTCATGTGTTGATTGGATATTTGTATACCTTCTTTGAAGAAGTATCTATTCAGATTCTTTGTCCATTTTTTATTTGGGTTATTTATCATTTTTATTATTGAGTTGTAAATGTTATTCATGTGTTCTAGATACAAGTCTCTTATCAGATATATGATTGACACTTTCTCCCATTCTGTGGGTTGTGTTTCTGCTTGCTTGATAGTATACTTTGAAGCACAAGTGTTTTTAATTTTTAAGAAGTTCAATTTATATATTTTTGTTTTGTTGTCTGTGCTTTTGATAGCATATCTAAGAATCCATTGCCAAATCCAAGGTTATCAAGATTTATCCCTAAGTTTTCTTCTAAGAGTGTTATGGTTATAGCACTTATGTTTACATAATTGATTCATTTTGACTTGTTTTGTATATGGTGTGATGTAGGAGGTCCAACTTCATTCTTTATGCATTTGGCTATTAAGTTGTTCCAGCACCATATGTTGAAGAGACTATTCTTTCCTTATTGAATGATCTGATACTCTTGTCAAAAATCAATTGACCATAGTTATATGTTTTTTCCCCTGAACTCGCAATTCTCTTTCATTGATCTATAGATGTCTACCCTTATGCCACTACCACACTGTCTTGATTAGTATTGCTTTGTAGTAAGCTTGGAACCGAAAAATGCGAGTCTTCAAAGTTTGTTCTTTTTTAAAGATTGTTCATGTTATTGTGTGTCCTTTGAATTTCTATATGAATTTTAGTATCGGCTTGTCAATTTCTGCAAAAAAACCCAGATGAGATTCTGATAGGAATTGCATTGAATCTATAGATCAATTTAGGGAATATTGAGATCTCTATAATACTAAGTCTTCTGATCATATAAATGTGATATCTTTCCATTTATTAAGTCTTCTTTAACTTATTTCAACATTATTTTTTAGTTTTCAGTGTGTGTTTTGCACCTATCTTGTTAAATTTATTCCTAATATTTTTTATGCAATTGTAAATGGAATTGTTTTCCTGCTATCATTTTTGGATTGTTCACTGCAAGTATATGCAAATACAATTAATTTTTGTTATGTTGATCTTGTATCCTGCAACCTTTCTGAACTCATTTCTTAATTCTAATAGATGTTTAGCGGTTCATTACATTTTAAATTGAAAAATAACAAATACTTATTTTAAAAGCCAATCTATATCAATCTATATCTATACGCAAAATTTTTCCAATGCATTTCTTGAGGTAATGTTTTCTGTCGCACCTTTCTCTATGCTCATTCAAATACATGTGTGCACACACACACACACACACATCTCTCAATGCATATACATAGAGCACATTCTTTTTTTTTTTTTTTTTTTTGAGATAGAGGCTCACTCTGTCCTCCAGGCTGGAGTGCAGTGGCTCAATCTCAGCTCACTGCATGCTCCGCCATTCTCCTGCCTCAGCCTCCCGAGTAGCTGGGACTACAGGCCCCCGCCATCAGGCCTGGCTAATTTTTTTGTATTTTTAGTAGAGATGGGTTTTCACTGTGTTAGCCAGGGTGGTCTTGATCTCCTGACCTCGTGATCTGCCCACCTTGGCCTCCCAAAATGCTGGGATTACAGGCGTGAGCCACCGTGTCTGGCCGAGCACATTCTTTTTTGATGGTGGCATAATATTCAATGATGTTGATGCACCATTTTGTTGAACTCTTTTCTTGTTAATGGAAATTCATATTGTTTCTTTTAATTATTTGGTTTACCATTAAGTTAATAATGCAACACAACAATTTGTGTATGTTCTTACTATAAAGGTCTGGGATTTGATTTTACCCTAATTCTAAGGTATCAGTTCGACTGCCATGATTTCATAGATGCTATAGAAGGCAAAATACTTTTGGGTTAAAGACAAAAGGTGTTATTATACACAGCACTGCAAGCAGTATGAGCACAAGCATATTCAAATCAGTTCCCATTGTTCTTCAGTCCCACAGGGGAGATGATATGGCCCTGATTGATGCTTTATAGGCAGTGTGTTTGTGGTACACCTGAGGAGCACTAAGCTTAGAAAATTGACCACTTTTGTAGCAGACAGTAAGTAAGCCTGCTTTTGTACCCATTCCCTAAGGTTGCTCACTGCAAACATAACCTGAGGAATGGATCAAGTAAAGAGCAATCAGGCTTTTATGTTCTTAGCATACTCAGCAAGATATGTAGGATTCCGAGAAAACCATGGATGACTGTTTCTGCTACAATATATGTACTGGTCATTTTTATTTCTTAGGCTAGATTTTCCAATGTGGGACTCCTTGGTTAAATTACATGTGTGCATGTATATGTTTATATATACACACACACATATGTGTATGCATATGTATATACACAAATATATATATACACACACATACAAATATACTGGTTAAGCTAGATACGTGTGTGTATGGTGCATATATACATATAACTGATCTATTTTTAATTGGAATGCTTCTCTTTTTACCATCAATTTGGAGGATATAAACTTTTTGTGGTAATTTTTCAAATATATTTCCCAGTTTATCATTGCCTTTTGACTTTAGTTAAATTATATATGTATATGTGTATATATAATCTAAATATTATATTTATATATGTACATTATATTTGCATGTATATATGCATACACATATATGTGTATATGTATGTATACATATGTGTATATGTATGCCTATGTATGTGTATATATACATGTGTGTATGTATACATATATGTGTATATATGTAACTACTGTTTAAATCTAAGCCACTATTTTAATAATATAAATATATTTATACTTACATATATGACTTAACTTACTATATTTTATTTAACTGGATATTGGCAGATTATTTTTTAGAAGGTTGCAAAAATTTACATTCTCACCAATAACATTGGTATGAACCCATTCTTAAAAATATTCTCACCAATGTTGAATCCTGTAACTTTTCTCTGAGTACTAGTGAGGTTGACCACATTTTCATATTTAGTGGACACTATTCTCTCAAATACCTCTTCAAATATGTATCAGTTAGAAATGTTTTTGGCTACAAGTATCAGACTATCTGGTTAAGAGTGATTTAAGCAATAAAGACAATTAATAACACATTACAAGATGTCTATAAGTAAGCAGGCAGTTGATCATGCAGTTGCTCAAAAATGGCATCAAAATCCCAGGATTTTTTCTTTCTTTCAGATGTACCATTCTTTGCAGGTGGGAAATTGATGTTTGCAAGCTATGTGCCACAGCTCCAGGCATCATGTCCACATTTAAGGCAGATAAAAGAGAAGATAAGCAGCAAGAGCTGTGTCTGTTTCTTTTGTGTGTGTGTGTGTATATATATATATATATATATATTTTTTTTTTTTCTTAAAGCTGTTTCAGAAGCCACTCCCTTTTCCACAACAAACTTCTAGTTATGTCTCAGTGACTACATCTGGGATTTATGGCCATTCCTAGAGGCTGGGAAAGAAAGCATTAACTTTTCTAGCTTCCATAGTATTTGTGGGTAAGCGGTAAGGGAGAGCAAAGCTGGAAATGGTTGCTCTGTTAGCCGACTATGATGGTTAATTTTATGTGTCAATTTGGCTGGGCCACGATGCCCAGATACTTGGTCAAATATTATTCTGGATGTCCTTTGGTGCTCTTTGATAGGATTAACATTTAAATTGGCAAATTTGGAGTAAAGCAGATTGTTCTCCATAATGCAAGTGGGCTAAGTTCAAATAGTTTCAAGGCCTGAATAGAGCAAAAGACTGGCCTCTTCTGAGCAAGAGTGAGTTCTGCAGCAGAGTGCCTTAGGCCTGGAACTGCAATATCAGCTCTTCTCTGGGTTTCCAGCCTGCTGGCCCACCCTGCAGATTTTGGCCTTGCCAGCCTTCCTAATTGTGGGAGCCAGTTCCTTAAAAACAATCTCTTTTTCTCTATATACTCATTTCCTATTAGTTCTGTTCTCTGGAGAACCCTGACTAATACACCAGCTAATACTATTTGCTAGATTACTTTTGGCTCCTTTTAAATTAAAATGTTTCTTTTTCTTTCCTCATCAATTTATAGGATATTAACTTGTCATATTCTTTTTTCAAATATCCTTTCCAGTTTGTTATTGCCTATTGCTTTTTGACTTTAGTTTCTTTTTTTAAAAGCTATGAGCTATTTTAAACAGAAAAAGTATACAGAGAAAAATATAATGAACACTCTATGCACTTTTTTTTCTTGAGATAGTCTAGCTCTGTCGCCCAAGCTGGAGTGCAGTGGCATGATCTCGGCTCACTGCAACCTCTGCCTCCTGGGTTCAAGCGATTCTCCTGCCTCAGCCTCCTGAGTAGCTGGGACTACAGGCACACCTGGCTAATTTTTTTGTATTTTTAGTAAAGATGGAGTTTCGCCATATTGCCCAGGCTGGTCTCGAACTCCTGACCTCAAGTGATCCACCTGCCCACCTTGGCCTCCCAAAGTGCTGGGATTAAAGGCGTGAGCCATCACGCCAGGCCCTCATGTACTCTTTATCCAGTTTTATTAAATACTAACAATATGGCATTCTGCTTCAGATCTTTTTAAACTAATAAAACAACACTAATAGAATTGAAAGTCCTATATTCTCGACTCTAAGCCCAGCATGCTCCCTCCCTAAAGCCACCTCTGTCCTAATTTTTGTGTTTATCATTACCATGTACATTTTTATACTTGTTTTATGTGCTGTTATTCTTGGATAAATGATATGTGCGTATACATTTCTGTCTTCTTAACAAATAAGGAGTTTTTGATGTTATGTGTAGGATTTTATATATGTCTATTTGATCAAACAACTCACTGTTCAAAGCATGTATTTCTTTATTAATTTTTTGTTTGCTTAATCTATCAATCACTGATAAAGATTTGTTAAAGTTTCTGTTGTTAAAATTTAAAAGGGAATCTATTTCCCTTTTAAAAGCTGTCACTTTCTGTTTGCATATTTTGAAACTTTGCTAACCGGTTCATGGCAAGTTTGAATTGTTACATCTTCCTGGAAAATTGGAACTTTTATCATTGTGCAAGTATCTCCTTTTCCTGAACCCTCACTCACTTTTTTCCTTAAGGTGTCTTTTGTTTGCTGTTTATATAGTAATCATGACCCTTTTTTTGGTTAGCATTTGTCTAAAAAAAATTTTTTTTACCCTTTTATTTTGAACCTTTCTACTTTTTAAAGTTTTAGGTATGTCTCTCACAAATAGCATTTAGCTGAATTTCTTTTTTTCTCTTATCATCTAAACACTTCTGTTTTATAATTTAGTTTAGTTCATTTAAAAATAAGTGATTATATATGCATTTGTATGTATTGTTAATGATTTGTTTTGTGTTTTCTACTTACATGGCTTTTTTCTTTACCTCTTTTTCTTGAACTCCTGGCCTCAAGCAATCCTCCCACCTCCGTCTCCCAAAGTGCTGGGATTTCAGACATGAGTCACCACTCCGGCCTCTTTACCTTTTTTCTTTTTCTCCTTTCCTGCCTTCTAGGTTTGCCATTCTCATCTTTTCTCCATCTTCTGGTTTGAAGTCTGACCTTTCCAGAATGATTTTTCATTTGATTATGTCAGTAGCCCCAGAGTTATCACCAGTCTGTGATCATCCTGCATGTGGCGAGTTTTGGGGAATGGTTTCTGGATCAAATGGGTAATGTAAATTCAAACCATAAACCTGTTTTTTGAAGATAAGCTTATGTTAATAAATTCTTAGAGGAGACGCCCTACCCACCCCCCAAACCCTGAAAAGAAAGCAACATGATATAGACAATTTCTTGTGCCAGTTGTTTGTGTGCTTCTACTTCTTCCTTTTATTGCAGTTGCAGCTGTTCAAGACTCATTTTTCTGAGGAATTTCTCAGTTTCAGCTCCACACTTAATGTATACTCTAGGCCATATCTTGCCTCTCTACTTGGACTTTAGCACTCAAACTTCAGACTTGTTCTGACCAGCAACATTCCTCAATGTGCCCGCAGTTTCAGCTCTGGGTATTATTTCTCTGGCTTTCAATTTTCTCTTCTATCTTTGCCACTGGTAATCTCTTTTACTTTCATTGGAGCACAGCTAGGCATTTAAAAAGATGTTTGCTACATTTTCCCAACATTCTAGCTGTTTTGTAGTTGGGGGATTTTCAGGTTCTCTAGTCTGCCATATTTGTAGAAATGGAAGTTGAACTTCAAAATTTTTAATACTTTTTTTCTAACAAGTTATTTAGGTTTTCATTTGATCAGGACGACAAGGACCTTGAGATTCACTAACCCTATTTTGTTATCAAGCTTTTCTCTAAAACTCAAAAACAGTTAATGTTTTATTTTTATAATAAAATTTTAATTCATTTTACTGATGATTTATTTGTTCAGCATTGTTTTTTTCCACCAGATGACTTCCTTCTGGATTCTATTTTCTTTCCCTCTTTCTTTCTTTCTTCCTTCCTTCCTTTTTTTCTTCCTCCCTCCCTTCTTTCTTCCCTTCACTCCTTCCTTCCCTTTTTTTCCTGTCACTCTTGATGATGTTTTAACTGGAAATAACATCTTTTGTTCTTAAGACAAAGAAAATAAATATTACTTTAATGTTTCCTGGTCTTTATTATTGCTAAGGGAAAGGCTGCTTCGTCTAATTTTTGTTCCTCTTAAGATAATTTCTCTTTTTTTACTGGCGACTTTCATGATTTTATCTTTATATTTTGATGTTATGCTTTTTTTTTTTTTTATAACCATGTGTCTGGGTACAGATTTATTTATTTATTTTTCACTCATTACTCAGAATATAATTTTGATCTAAAGATTAGTGTCTTTAGATTTTGGTAAAACCTTAGCCATAAATGCTACAGATATGAATTCTGCACCATTCCCTCCTTTTTTTCTCTTCTGGCACTCCTGTTAAAGGGAAGTTGCGGTCTCCCAATCTATTCTCCATATCTTGATCATATTTTTCTTTTCTTTGAGTCTTAGTGTCTCATTCTGGGTGAATTTTTCGCTATCGTCACTTTTCAATTCATTGATTATTCAACTGTGTCTAGTTTGTTCTATTTTTTGTTAAAATTACATATTTCATTTTTAGAATTTCTGGTTTGTTGTTACGCTTGTTCATGTTTTAGTTCTGCTTATTTTTATTCCATTATCTACTTTTCTCTGAGGGAATTTCTTCTTCTTCTTTTTTAGTATTCTAAACATACTCAAAATCTTTGTCAGACTACTTTCTTAAATTACTTGGCTAGAATAAAGAATCTTTTAGATGGACAATAAATATGCTGCACTGGCCTCTCACCTCGCTAAACTTGTAGTTTCTCTTGAGCTATATATGCAGCAATTTATTTTTGACAGTTTCCTTCCTAGAGCAGGATAAATCCACCCCAGATCTTAGTTTTATGCAATAAGCTTTGCCCATTTCCCATCTTATTTCTACAGCATTTTTAGTCACTGTTACCCTACTAGAGATAAAATCCTGGCCATTCATACTTTGCTTCTAAGAATTGGAACCAGCAAGCTACTGGCTCCAGGATTGCCCATCACTTTGCATTTCTGTTTGATTTCTGGTCCACAGAGCTGTTTTTCTTGCTTTTGACCCGAGTTGCATCTTCTTATCTTTACGTATTTTGTCTGAAACTGCAAAGTGGAGCAGCAGAGATACATCAAATTATGACCTTTGTATGCCTGCCATTTCACTGGAAGTTTTTTCTTGTTATTATTTGTAATTATACTTTCTGCTTATAAAGCCAACTACAGAAGTCCTGGCCAGAGCGATCAAGCAAGAGAATAAAATAAAAAGCTTCCAAATACAAAAAGAGAAATGTCGAACTATCTCTGTTTGCTGATGATATGATTCTATACCTAGAAAACCCCAAAGACTCCAACAAAAGGCTGCTGGAGCTGACAAATGATTGCAGTAAAGTTTTAGGATACAAAATCAATGTAAAAAATTCAGTAGCATTTCTATACATCAATAATATTCAAGCTGAGAGCCAGATCAAGGACACAATCCCATTTACAACAGTCACACACATAAAAAAATACCTGCGAATACATGTAACCAAGGAGGCAAAAGATCTCTGCAAGGAAAACTACAAAACACTATTGAAAGAAGTCATAGATGACACAAACAAGTGGAAAAACATTCCATGCTCATGGATTGGAGGAATTAATATTGTTAAAATTGCCATATTGCCCAACACAAACTCCAGATTCAATGCTGTTCCTATCAAACTACAAATGTCATTTTTCACAGAATTAGAAAAAGTTATTCTAAAATTAATATGGAATCCAAAAAGCAATCCTAAGCAAAAAGAATAAAGCCAGAGGCATCATATTACCCAACTTGAAAATATACCATAAGGCTACAGTAACCTAAACAGCATGGTACAAAAATAGACACATAGACCAATGGAACAGAATAGAGAACACAGAAATAAAGTTGGGTAATGTGATGTAAACCATCTGATCTTTGACAAAGTCAACGCAAATAAGCAATGGGGAAAGAACTAACTCCCTGTTCAATAAATGGTGCTGGGACATCTGGTTAGCCATATGCAGAAGAATGAAACGGGACCTCTTCCTTACAACAATTACAAAAATTAACTCAAGAATAAAGATTTAAATGTAAGACCTAAAACTGTAAGAATTCTAGAAGAAATCCTAGAAAACACCAGTCTTGACATCAGTCATGGGGAATAATTTATCACTAAGTTCTCAAAAACAACTGTAATGAAACCAAAAATTGACAAGTGGGATGTAATGAAACTAAAGAGGTTCTGTACAGCAAAAGAAACTATCAACAGAGTAAACAGCCCACAGAATGGGAGAAAACATTTGCAAGCTATATATCTGACAAAGGTCTAATATCCAACATCTATAAGGAACTTAAACAATTCAACAAGCAAGAAACAAACAACCCAGTTAAAAAGTGGGCAAAGAATATGAACAGACACGTCTCAAAAGAGGACATACAAGCAGCCAACAAACATATTAAAAAATGCTCCACAGCACTAATCATCAGAGGAATGCAAATAAAAACCACAATGAGATATCATCTCACACCAGTCTGAATGGTTATTATTAAAATGTCAAAAAATAATAGATGCTGGTGAGGCTGTAGAGAAAAGGGAACACTTATACGCTCTTGGTGGGAGTGCAAATTAGTTCAGCCACTGTGGAAAGCAGTTTGGAAATTTCTCAAAGAACTAAGAGTTGAACTACCATTTGACCTAGCAATCTCATTACTGGGTATATATTCAAAAGAAAATGAAGCATTTGTCCGGGCGCGGTGGCTCACACCTGTAATCCCAACACTTTGGGAGGCCAAGGCGGGCGGATCACGAGGTCAAGAGATCGAGACCATCCTGGCTAACACGGTGGAACCCCGTCTCTACTAAAAAAATACAAAAAATTAGCCGAGTATGGTGGCACGTGCCTGTAGTCCCAGCTACTCGGGAGGCTGAAGTGGGAGAATCGTTTGAACCTGGGAGGTGGAATTTGCAATGAGCTGATATTGCGCCACTGCACTCCATCCAGCCTGGGCAACAGAGCGAGGCTCCATCTGAAAAAAAAAAAAAAAAAGAAAGAAAGAAAGAAAATAAAGCATTCTACCAAAAAAGTCACATGCACTCGTAGCATTGTTCAGAATAGCAAAGGCATGAAATCAATTTAGGTGTCCATTAATGGTGGATTGGAAAAAGAAAATGTGGTACATATACAACATGGAATCCTATACAGCCATAAAAAAGAACGAAATCATGTCCTTTGCAGCAATATAGATACAGCTGGAGGCTATTATCCTAAGAAAATTAATGCAGAAACAGAAAGCCAAATACTGAATGTTCTCACTTATAAGTGGGAACTAAACATTAAGTACTTGTGTACATAAAGGTGACAACAATAGACACTGGAGACTACTAGAGAGGGAATGGAGGGAGGTGAGTAATGGTTAAAAAACTAACTTTTGGGTACTATGCTCATTTCCTAGGTGACAGGCCCAACTGTACCCCAAACCTCAGCATCATATGATATACCCATGTAACAAACCTGCCTATGTACCCCTGATCTAAAACAAAAGTTGAAATTATTAAAAAATATTACAATTATTTAAGGTGTAAAAGAAAGCATCTTGGACTTCAGTTGATGACTGCAAAATTGTTTACCCTTGAAGTATCTTAAAACAAGGTTTTGATTTGGAGAAATTTTTTGACATGTGTCATGGTTTCCAACAATAGACATTAAAATTCCATATTCAATAATTATTTGGAATCTTTAAATGAAATATAACATACTCTGTTTTTAAAACTTTTTATTATGGAAATTTTTAGAAGGAGAGAAAAGTAAGGATGTTAGTCTAATAAATCCTCATGTATCCATCACCCAGCTTCTACAATTATCACCATGCTGTCATGCTTGGTCCATCTGTCCCCTCTCCACCAACAGTTCATTCGGTTTATTTGTGTTGAAACATATCAAAACAAATCTCAACTATGGTATTTTAACCACATACACTTCATTATATATCTCTAACAAGGCTTTAAAAATTGTAACCACAATATTATTAGCCAACAAAAGTAACAATAACTCATTAGTATCATCAAATGGATTCATGTTCAATTTTCCTCAATCATCTCAAACATGCCTTTTTACAGTTACTTTGAATCAAAATCCAATCAAGGTCACATATTGAAATTTTTGATATGTCCTTTAAATCTATTTCAATCAATAACAGTTTCCCCTTATCCTTTCCCCCCCATGTCATGTATTTGTTGAATAGTCTGTGTTAATTGCAGGTCATAGTAATTTAATTTGCAAAATTAGTTAAAAATGTGTAGATAAGTTGTAGAAAGAGCTTGGAAGAAACACCAAAAAGTTTTTTAAGATGTCATTTAATATTAAAGTAGAACGTTAATACAGAATGTCTTCTGTACTAGTTCTTTTTTGCTGTGTATTAAATTATTCTAAAACTTAGGTAAGAACAGTAAACATGTACTGTCTCGTACAGTTCCTGAGAGTCAGGAATTTTGAAGCAGCTCAGCTGAGTGGTTGCTCAGGGTCTCTCATGAAGTTGCAGTCAAGTTGTTGGCCAGGGTCGCAATTTCTGAAAACTTGACTGGGCTTGTCGGATTCTCTTCTAAGATAACTTACTCACACAGCTGTTGGCAGGAGGCTTCCGTTCAAGGAAACCTGGATCTCTCCATAGGGCCACTTAAAGCATCACTTCCATAGAGTGAGAGTGCTCTGAGGAGGAAGGAACCATGACAAAATTTGTAGTCTTGTTGCCTGAGCTTGAATGTTACATACACTCACTTCTGCTACATACTATTGGTCATACAGACCATCCCCAGTACAAACTGGGAGAGAAGTGTGAATACCAGAAAGTGAGAATTATTGGGGACCCTGTTGGAGGCTGGCTGTCTAAATGGGCAGTAAACCAGAAAGAAATTGATTTATCATTCTACCTATTTCCAGTCTTGCAAGGAATATAATTTTTCCTTGTGGCAGGCACCAGAATAGGGCACTGATATGACAGTATTAATGGGGACCTTTATTTTCAAGTTCAACTCACATTTTATATATGCTGGGAACTACTTCTTGCCATATGAACATTTCTGATACTATACTAGTAAATGGATGCATCTGTCTTCAATATAGAGGACAATTAGCCTCTAGAAACCCGGGAATGATAATCTTACACACAGGGGTCACATCATTAGGATCCACAGCGTTTCAGGGATGATCTCAGTAACAAAAGTGAATGGACTCCTCAGAACACACAATTATGAGTTATTTGTAATAGTTTTTTAGGCTATTAAGCTTCTCATTAGCACAAGATAGTTAACATTCCAGGAATGTATTATTAATGTTACTTTGTCATTATGGAAACAGGAAAAAGAGTACTTGTAGTAATACCATGGATTTCAAAAATGTCATCAGAACAAGAATTATGCATGCATGAATGAGATGTTCATTATTTTATTGCTTCTTATTTTAACTATATTAACTTAGTCATATAAATCTAAGGCATAGCCAAAGGTGGGATACTGTAGATATGATAAAGGCATAATGAATATATTATATCAGTAAGCATTTATCAGCTCTTTAAAATAATTCAAATAATAAGATGTTAGGAAAGATGAGACCTTAAAATGCTTATCATTTTATCCCCTCATCTCAAGGATCTGACAGGTAAAGCAATTTACCCTAACTCAAAAGGTAAATTTGTATCTATACTCTAGCTAGAAAATGGAATCAGAATGCCTGACTCTTATTCCAGGGATCTTTCTACCACACTGTACCACTCTCTAATCAATAAAAATAAGACATCCTCAGTATCATCTATAAGGTTTTTATTAAATTCAGTGGAGTTTATGAGGCAAAATACTATAAAAGAATCAGAAAACCAAAACCAAAATTAATATAAATTCAAATTTTTTATTATTTTAAAATATTTAATTGACAAATAAAAATTGTATAGAGTCAAGGTATACAATGTGATGACCTGATATAGTATACATTGCATAATGATAATCACAATCAAATTAACACATCCGTCACTATCCATGCTATACATTGGACTCCCAGAAATTGTTCATCTTACACATTTTTGGTTTGTACATTTTGGTCACTATCTTCTTATTTCCCCCAGCCCCTAGGCCCTGACAACTACCACTCTACTCTCTGTTTCTATGAGTTTGACTTTTTTGATTCCTTATATAAGTGGGTCATACAGTATCTGCCTGTCTGTGTCTAGCTTATTTTACTTAGCACAGTGTCCTCCAGGTTCATCTATGTTATTGCAAATGGCAGGATGTCTTTCTTTTTTATGGCTGGATAGTATTCCATTGTGTATATATTCCGTATTTTCTTTATCCATTGAACTGCTGACTGGCCCTAGGTTGTTTACATATCTTCAATGCTTCAATGAACATGGAGGTACAGATATCTCTTTAACATATTGATTTCATATACTTTGGATATATACCCAGAAGTGGGACTGCTGGATGGTATTAGTTCTATCTTTAATTGTTTTTAGGAACCTCCATACTGTTTTCTATAATGGCTATAACAATTTGCATTCCTATCCAACAGTGTACAAGGTCCCCTTTTCTCCACACTCTTGCCAACACTTGACATGCTGTCTTTTTTATGATAACCCTCCTAACAGGTATGAGGTGATATCTCCTTGTGGTTTTTTTATTTCTTTCATCATTAGTCATGTTGATCAGCTTTTCATGTATTTGTTGGCCATTTGTGTATCTTCTTTGGCAAATGTCTATTCGGGTCCTTTGCCCATTTTTAAATTGGGTTATTTAGTTTTTTGCTATTGAGTTGTATAAATTCATTATATATTTTGGATACTAACTCCTTATAAGATATTTGGTTTGTGAATATTATTTCCCATTCCATAAGTTGCCTTTTTATTTTGTTGATTGTTTCCTTTGATGTACAGAAGCTTTTTAGTTTGATGTAGTCTCTTTTATTTATTTTTGCTTTTACTGTTTGTGCTTTCAGTATCATATCCAAAAAATAATTTCCAAGGTCAATGTCAAGGAGCTTTTCCCCCACACTTTCTTGTAAGAGTTATATGGGTTCAAATCTCACATCTTTAATTCAGTTCAAGTTGATTTTTGTGTATGGTGTAAGACAAAGGTGCAATTTCTTTCCTTTGTATGTGGATATTCAGTTTTCCCAACAACACTTATTGGGAAAGAGTCTTTTCTTTCCCCATTGTGTATTCTTGTCACCCTTGTAAAAGATTAGTTGGCCATACATACATGAGTTTATTTCTGGATTCCCTAATCTATTTCACAGGTCGATGTGTCTGTTTTTATGCCAGTACCATACTGTTTTTATTACTATAGATTTATAATGCAGTTTGAAATTCAGCAGTGTGATGTGTCCAGCTTTGTTTTTTTCTCAAGATTGCTTTGGCTATTGAGGGTTGCAGCAGTGAAGGAAATCAAGAAATGCATTACATAAGGGATAAAGAGCCTAATTTTCTCTTGTTAAACACTAACATACAGAAGAAATCTGTTGACAGAAAAACACACAAATACTGACAAACCAAAAAAGGGTTGTCGATTTTGATTTATTTAAGGACTTTGAAATTTTAATTTTAATAGTTAGGAACCATAGAGCAAAATATAGAATTTCTGTAGAGTTTCTATTTATTCATTTTATATTCTTCTTGTTTATAAAGAATGTGAAGCAGCCTTTTGAGGAGTACATACAATAAAATAAGGAGAAAATATAAATAGGAATTATCAGGGCAAGCCAAAACAAAATTACGAGCAGAAAGTCAAGATCAGGAAAAATCGAGGCACAAGAGTCTGCAAAACTCCTGAAATTTAGCTTCAAATTTAGCTCTGAGATTCCCAGAAATCAAAAGGAAAAAAAAAAAGTAGTTATTTTCATTACCTTTGTGGAAGGTTTCCAAGTACCGGTTGGATCCTAAAAAGAAATTCTGCGGGAGGCTGAGGCAGGAGAATGGCTTGAACTCGGGAGGCAGAGCTTGCAGTGAGCCGAGATCGCGCCACTGCACTCCAGCCTGGGCGACAGAGTGAGACTCCGTCTCGAGAGAAAAAAAAAAAAAAAAGAAATTCTGCACGTTGGGCTTTCTATCAGGAATACTGAATGACATAGTGGACAACGATTTCAATCTATAGCAAAATCTGTAGTGAAATTCTTATTGTTTCTTGTGTTGTGCTTTGAAAATTACACTGATGTTAACACATATTTGAGTTGCTGAAGGCTATTTCTGAAAGTCTAAGGTGGTTTAGGTCCTAGACACCTGATCCAGATTGTCTACTTAATTGAAGAATAAAACTTAAAATATCTAGAAAAATGAGGGAATTGAATATCATTTGAATACTTTTGTAAGTATATCATAAAATATGGTTATCAGTACTTTGATCAGAAAATCATACAGTTAATTTGTATGAATAACTGTTATTGGCCAGGCATGGTGGCTCATGCCTGTAGTCCCAGCACTTTGGGGGGTGCCGAGATGGGCGGATCACGAGGTCAGGAGATTGAGACCATCCTGGCCAACATGGTGAAACCCCGTCTGTACTAAAAAACATACAAAAAATTAGCCGGGTGTGGTGGCGGGTGCCTGTAGTCCTAGCTACTCGGGAGGCTGAGGCAGGAGAATGGCATGAACCCCGGGAGGCGGAGCTTGCAGTGAGCCGAGATAGCGCCACTGCATTCCAGCCTGGGCGACAGAACGAGACGAGACTCTGTCTCAAAAAAAAAAAAAAAAAAAAAAGAAAAAAGAAATTGATGTGTTTATGAAATGTAACAGTAATTCCAAAAGAACATCCAAATATAAATTATATAATAAAAAGAGTTAATAACCTCAATGTAAAAAATCAGGTTATTTCAATAAAACGTGAAATTGGTGAGGATTAGTGATGATGGTGAATAAATGCATATTAAATCTATCATTCTATATAGATGAGATCAATGACACTTTTTTTTATACAGATGGAGATCTAGAGATCAAATTTTTTAATGTAAACATAAACGTTAGTAGAATAAATCCAGTGTTGTACTGGAGCCAAATCATACCAGCTCCTGAGAGCTAATTGTTAGTATCGTTGATGTTATGTTGGTAACTTGAAATTGGCCATGTTTGAAGTATTTACACTACCAAAACCAGCAATTGGTAAACACAAAAGCACTACAAATCACAGCTTTTTGCGGGAGGACCAGTTTACTGGAACACCACATTATAAAACTATCATATACAACTTCCATATCACCAGATGACAAAGAGAAAGACAGAAAGTGAGCAAAGCACAAGGAAAACTAGAACAATGAACAAACGAAATTTAAAAGCAATGATCAGCCGGGTGGAACGGCTCGTGCCTGTAATCCCAGCACTTTGGGAGGCCGAGATGTGCGGATCATTTGAGGTCAGGAGTTCGAGACCAGGCGGGCCAACATGGTGAAACCCTGTCTCTACTAAAAATACAAAAATTAGCTGGGAGTGGTGGCGCAACCCTGTAGTTCCAGCTACTCGGGTGGCTGAGGCAGGAGAATCCCTTGAACCTGAGAGGCGGAGGTTGCAGTGAGCCAAGATAGCGCCACTGCACTCCAGCCTGGGTGACAGAGGAGACTCCATCTCAAAAAAAAAGAAAAAAACAGTAATGATTTATTAAATCTTGACATATTAAATATGGCAAGTGTCAAATAGCATGTCAAAACGATGACCAAATACATAACTCATCATGATAAATATGAAAGGATTAAGCTCTCCTAATACAAGACCAATATTCTACAACTAAGTTAGAGAAAAGTTGCAAATAAAGAACAAGGCTTTATCAGGCAAATTAAAATGAGAGGAAAGAAAGGTTCACAACTTCGACACCAGGCAAAGTAGAATCAAAAGTAAAAAGCATAAAACTACATTGAAAAGACTGATTTTTATTGACAAAACCATTGTTAAGTATCAGATAACATCAAAATATATAATGCGAAAGTTATCAGAATGTAAGGAAAAGTTAGCAAAATCACAACCATCAGGGGAAATTTTGACACAACTTTTCTAATCTTTGACAAATTGAGTAGAAAAAGAAGAAAGGAAGAGACTAATAATACTATTAATTTCACACACTGCTGCAGAAAATACACTTCTTTTTTTCAAATGTCTATGAAACACCAAATTGGTCATATTTCATATTTTAATTCACAAAAAGAATCTTACTACTTTCTCCAAATAAGAAATTGTGTGAACTGCATTCTTTGTCAAGGTTGCATAAAACCATATATTAATAGCAAAATTATAAATAGAAAAAGTTGAACCATTAAGAATCAAAAAAACCACTCTCCTAAAGTAGATATTGGAGCTAATAGAAATCAAGCTTAGCTTAAATCACTATTTAGAAAATAATGCCAGGAAAAACAATACTATCAAAATTATGAGGCAAAACTGCATTCAGAGGAAACTTACTTGTTTTAAGTGTATTTATTAATAAAGCAACTATTTGACATGACTTGTAAATATTGGTGCAAAAATTCTAAGTAATGAAGTAGCAACCTGAATCCAGTAATATATTCAAAGAATAATAGTTGATGATTAAGTAAATGTTATGATTTATAGTTGTAAATGTTATGAATAATAGTTGATATTTAAGTAAATGTTGTACCATTAATGCATAGATGGTTCAATATTAGAAAACCAATAATAATTCATAATAACAGGCCAAAGGAGAACAATATTTCAACAGAGGCTTAAATATTTTTTTCTGGAGGGAAAATTCCAATAGATATTCCTAAAGAATATCCCTGGTAAAATAGAAGTAGAAAGATAGTTTCTTCACATAATAAAAAATTAACTCAGTCAACATTAGCATTATACTTAATGAAGAAATACCAGAAGCATTCCTATTAAAATTCAGAACAAATAGGACTGTCTACTATTATCTCTATTATTCAATGTCATTACGAACATGTTTGTCAAAGCATGCATAAAATATAAATATATAAATCAAGTATAAATGAAAAGTAGGAAATTTTCATTATTTGTAGGTGATGTAATTCTCGATCCGCAAACCTCTGAAGAATGAAGTACAGAACTATAATATTAATACACTAAAATCAATATACTTACTATATTCCAGCAATAATCCATTTGTTAATGAAATGAAAAACATCTTCATGATACTGACAGAAAAATGCCAAATAGTAAAATTTAAAGAAACATGTGCAAGACCAAATTAAGATAACTACAAAACTCTATTACTGACATCAAAGAAGATTAATTAATGGAGAAACATATGAAGTATATCTACACATGCAACAAACTTTCAAGTAAACTCATATCACAGTATGTGTGTATGCATGCATGTATATATGTGCTTAGTATTTGCATATATGGAAAGAGAGATATAAAATGCCTAGAACATCCTATAATTTATCTGAAAAAATAAACATGAGAAGATATCCAATTAAATTCTAGTACAGAAGTGTAAAAGGATGGAGAGATATGACTTGTCTACCAGATACAAAAACATGTTATAGAGCTACAAGAATTGAAATTGGGAGATGTTGGTGCTAAAATAGAATGATGAATGGAACCAATACATAAAATAGAATGATGAATGGAACCAATACATAAGGTATTTCAAATCAGTGGAGACAGCATGATAATTCAATAAACAATTCTGAACAACTGGACAACCAGTTGTACAGGAATAAATTCTAGATAAATTAAAGGATAAAAGATACCAAGTAATAGATCCCAGCATTAGCAATATGAGGTGCTAATATATAACAAAGATGGCATTTCAAATTCAGTGAGGAAAGGATGGAATATTTAATATATGGTTCTGGGACAACTGGTTGTCCATATGGAAGAAAATAAAGTTAAACTCCGATTGCACATCATATAAACACACACACACACACACAAACAGATGGATTAAGTACTAAGTGTAAACAAATAAAAACTAAAATCCTGGAAGAAAAATAAGGAGATTACATTTATAGCTTCGGAATAGGGGAGACATTGGCAAAGCAGGAGAACCAGAAGTTATTAAAAAATATAACAGTTTTGACTATATAAAATGGAGATATTTGTTATGGCAAAAGCTACAATAAATCAATAGATTATAGATCTGGGAGAATTCTGATACTAAGGTGACAAATAGTTTATTATGTACAAAAATTATTACAAATTGACAAGAAAAAAGCATCCTAATAGAAAAATGACAAAAGATATAAAGAAGCAAATCACAGAGGGCCTGTCCTGGGCTGGGGGGCAGGGGGAGGGATAGCATTAGGAGAAATACCTAATGTAAACGACGAGTTAATGGGTGCAGCAAACCAACATGGCACGTGTATACCTATGTAACAAATCTGCATGTTGTGCATATGTACCCTAGAACTTAAAGTATAATAAATAAATAAATAAATAAATAACCCAACCAACCAAACCAAAAAACCCCACCAGGATTGCAACCCCAACTCTGTCACTTACTGGCCACACGACTCTCATGTATATTGCTTTACATTGAGCCTCAGTTTCCACATCTTGTAAAATGGTTTTCTTTTTTGGAATTATGAAAATTAAATGAGATGACACATATGACTGAGCCCCCCTCCCCCCAAAAAAAGTAAACATCTAAAGCTCACAGACAGGCAGATTCTTCTAAATTGAAATAATTAATTATCATATTCTTTTAATTTAAAGCATATATTTTCATAGATTTTATTTCTAAAATTGGGATGTCCCTTAGAATTGATGGCATTCTACAATCACTGAAGGCTAAGTAACAGTCATACCATGATTTCCCCTGCTGCACATGCATGAACACAGTTGTTGCTACTGTAAGCATGGCTGGCCAATTACAATCTCTACATGTTTCACTCAACAAAATCATGGAAGAAAAGAATGTGAATCCTGACTGTTTATTTAAAACCTTGTATTGATACTTTCTGATATAATCAAGAATATTCCAGCACCAAAAACTGCAGAATGGGTGTCAGTGGCTTCAAATAAAATCCTGGTGATGATAATGGAGCACTCTTTTAAGAACTGTTGCACCACCAATGTTTTTGATGACACATAAAATAACATTATGTGCAAAAACATTGATGATGATGATGATTTTGAGTTGAAAGCATACAGAAAAGTTAGATTCAATGTTAGAAAGGTTCTTTTTAGGAATACCATAACCAATTTAGTTTATTTATATACACAGGAATAATATACAGTAAAATTATTTGGGTAAATATGTCTAAAAGAACTTTTCAATAAGAATAAAATAAAGATTCTAAATGATTAGAAAGCTTTGTGTCATTTTTAACCGGCAGCACATTTTCATTCTTCTTAGTGGTGCAGAAAATAATAACACATCTTAAAATCAAAGACGTTTTAAGACTTAATGAAATACAATTTACTATTGAACAATACGGGTTTAAACTGCACATGTCCACTTATGCAAGGATTTTCTTCTGCCTCTGCCAAAACAGACAGCAATATTAACCCTTCCTTTCTCCCTCCTCCTCAGCCTACTCAACATGAAGATGATGAGGATGAAGAACTTTATGATTCACTTCCACTTAATGAATAGTACATATATTTCTCTTCCTTATGATTTTCTTCAAAACTTTTTCTTTTCTCTAGCTTCCTTTATTGTAAGCATACAGTATATAATACATGTAACATGTAAAATATGTCATATTCAATCTTTTTTGTTATCTGTAAGGCTTCCTGTCAACAGTAGTACCTATCAGCAGGTAAGTTTTGGGGGAGTTAAAATACAGAGATTTTGGACTGTGCAAGGGTGGAGGGCGCCCTGATCTCTGCATTTTTCAAGCATCAACTGTATTATGTCTCTCCTATTGGGAAAACAAGATCCCCTTTCCAAAAAGATGTGTATAATAGCATTTTTGCAAAATAAATGATGACCTCCAAACTCATATATATAACAATAGTTAACATGTATAAAACACATATGATGTGCCACAACTCTTCTAAGAAATGTACATGCATTAACTCAATTAGGTAGGTATTACTATGTTGATGCTCAGTTTACGAATGAGGAAACTGAGGTATAGGGAAGTAAAGTCACTTGTCCAGGTTCACACAGCTAGTAAATGGCAGGAATGCAATTTGAACCTAGGCGTTTTGGCTCCAGTGTACATGTTCTCTCTTAATGATTCATTCATACTCTCATATTCTCTTTCTCTCTCTTTCTGAAACGCACACATTCTCTCTCTCTCTCTCACCACACCCCTCCACATTTTGTTTTTCTCTTTATGCCCCTCTCTCACTGGATTTAATTATGAGCATGAAGAAAACTCTGGAAGGATATATACTAAGTTGTTAACACAGGTTACAGGGGTGACAGTGATACAGGAGAATGTCAAGCAAAAAGAGAAAAAGAATAAAAAAAGAGAACTCCATTAAAACTCCAGCTGTGTATGATATAGTTATGTTTATGCCTTATATAAAATTGAATATGTGTGTATATGTATAAAACATGATAAACAAAAGTTATCTAAAGATTTAAAAAGACAGTCCATAAAATATATACAAATGGTCAACACATTTGAATTTTACTGATCATAAAAAAATCAAATTAAAAGAATGATGGCATATGGGCTGGGCCCGGTGGCTCATGTCTGTAATCCCAGCACTTTGGGAGGCTGAGGCAGGTGGATCACTTGAGGTCAAGAGTTCGAGACCAGCCTGGATAACATGGTGAAACTCTGTCTCTACTAAAAATACAAAACTTAGCTGGGCTTGGGGGTGTGCACCTGTGATTCCAGCTACTTGGGAGGCTGAGGCAGGAGAATCCCTTGAACCTGGGAGGTAGAGGTTGCATTGAGCAGAGATCACACCACTGCCCTCCAGCCTGGGCAACAGAGTGAGACTCTGTCTCAAAAAAAAAAAAAAGAAAAAGAGAAGGATGGCATATGATTTCTGCCCATGGAATTTGCAAAGATGAAGTGAAATATACAATGTTACCAACATAGCAGGAAAATGGGAGCCCTTATTTGCTGTTAGTGAATATTAAATTGGTCCAACCTGTCTGATTGGAAATGGAAATGGTAGTATAATACTAAGTCTTTTGATCAAGTACTATTACTCCTAGGGATTCTCCTTAAGGTAATATAACAGTGATGATAATGAATATTAGTGTTAAAGATGTTCAATACAGATCTATCTATTATTTCATTTGTTCATATATTCATCTATATTCTGTTACCAGGGTGTATATTTAAGTGTTAATTAAAACAGCAAAGAAGAAAAATGAATGGGAGAAGGAAGAGGAGGAGGAGAAGGAAGAAGAGGAAGATGATGCAACCCAAATGTCTAAAAATATGAATGGCTAAATAAATTGTGATATATTTATTTGATGGAATATTATACAACAATTAAAATTACATTTGCAAATAGTATTTTCTTTTTTCTTTTTTTTTTTTTGAGACAGAGTCTCGCTCTGTCGCCCAGGCTGGAGTGCAGTGGCCGGATCTCAGCTCACTGCAAGCTCCGCCTCCCGGGTTCACGCCATTCTCCTGCCTCAGCCTCCCGAGTAGCTAGGACTACAGGCGCCCGCCACCTCGCCCGGCTAGTTTTTTGTATTTTTTAGTAGATACGGGGTTTCACCGTGTTAACCAGGATGGTCTCGATCTCCTGACCTCGTGATCCACCCGTCTCGGCCTCCCAAAGTGCTGGGATTACAGGCTTGAGCCACCGCGCCCGGCCTCAAATAGTATTTTCTAACAGGAAAAAATTCCTATTACACTGTAAGGTAAAAAATGATTATGTCTATTTTTTTTTTTTTCTTTTCTGAGATGGAGTCTTGCTCTGCCATCCAGGCTGGAGTGCAGTGGCACCATCTCAATTTCTGCCTCCCGGGTTCAAGCGATTCTCCTGCCTCAGCCTCCCAAGGAGCTGGGATTATAGGTGCCCACCACCAGGCCCAGCTAATTTTTGTATTTTTAGTAGAGATGGAGTTTCACCATGTTAGCCAGGCTGGTCTCAAACTCCTGACCTCAGGTGATCCACTTGCCTCAGCCTCCCAAAGTGCTGGGATTACAGTCGTGAGTCACCACGCCCAGTGACTATGTTTGTTTTATGATTTAAAAACTGTACAACAGATTTAAGAATTAATAGAACATTTAAAAAATTATAGTGGTTATTTTGAATATATGTGGTTATTTATAACTTTTATTTTTTATTTATACTTTACAGTTAAAAATATTTTACATTTTTATATGTAGATATTTACAGTTATATTACTATATATTATATTTATATACTTTGTATATTTCATAATTAGGATGCAAGGTTATTATATTATTATAAAAAGAAAACAGAAATTAATATCTACCATATTATGCTATATCACTGAAAACAATGGTGCACTGCAGTAACATAGAATGGAATTCAGTAAGAGCAGTCTTCCTTAGTCTCTCTTTTACAGTTTAATGTTACATTTAACAATCATAGGAGCCAACAGTGCCTGGCATGAATCTAAGTGTGGTATTAACATGTTTAATCCTCACAACAACCTTTCCTCAAAAACTGAGTCACAAAGTTTCAGTAACTTGCGCCAGGTCACACAGTTAGAAAGAACCAGCACCTGGATTTGAATCTAGGTAGTTTGATTCCAGAGCCTGGCTCTTAATCTCTATAGTTAAGCCCCTATCACAAGTGAACAAAACAATGAAATAAAGAATATTAGCCAGGCGCAGTGGCTCACGCTTGTAATCCCAGCACTTTGAGAGGCGGAGGCGGGCGGATCACCTGAGGTCAGGAATTCAAGACCAGCCTGGCCAACATGGTGAAACCCCCTCTCTAGTAAAAATACAAAAAATTAGCCAGATGCAGTGGCGCACGTCTGTAATCCCAGCTATTTGGGAGATTGAGGCAGGAGGATCGCTAGAACCCGGGAGGCGGAGGTTGTGGCGAACCCAGATCATGCCACTGCACTCCAGCCTGGGCGACAGAGTGAGACTCCTTCTTAAAAAAAAAAAAAAAAAAAAAAAAAAAAAGAATATTAGGAACAATGACATAATCATATAATTGGAGATGGGGCTGAAATATAGGGGCATATTGATTAAATGAATGTGCAATTAAGTAAAATTATTCAAAATATTGTCTGTGGTAGCTTAGGGGCAGAATGTGAAGTAATAAGCAACAATTTTAGTTTTTCTCACATCTTATTAGATAGCTAGTAATGATAGCTATCTAATTATCTATCATTAGACAGTTAGCTATCTAATGATAGATAATTCAGATGTGCTGTTGATATCACAGTAACCCTCCTTCCATTTCCTTCCTCCCTCCCTCCCTTCCTTCCTAGTAGTAACAACTCTCATGTTTTTGTCCAGACTGCCTTTTAAAGGTCTCTACTATCCCACAGGCATAGAAGCCAATTCTTCTGCTCTTTGATGAGTGCAGTTGCTTCAGGCTGTCTCACCAAATCTCACCTTCCCAACCTACTCTTGTGCCTCCCATGTAAGATGCAGATTTGATTCTTGCCAATGAACATCCCTTCATCTTCCACTTCAGTCCCACGCCAGGTTCTGATGATTTCTTGCTTTACTATGTTTTACAACGTTGCCGTGCCTTGGACATAGATTTGGTTCTTTTATTAGTCTGGGTTCTACAAAGAAAAAGAACCAATAGGAGCTATATGTATGTAAATATTAGCTATTATAAATATGTATCTATTATATATTATATTATATGTGTATCTATTATATATTATACATTATATTATATATTATAATTATATGTTATATATTATATATTACATATATACTTACTTATCATAAGAAATTGGCTCATATACAGATTCAGTGGTATTCCTATCAAACTACCAATATCATTTTTACAGAATTAGAAAAAACTGTTCTAAAATTCATATGGAACCAAAAAAGAGCACAAATAGCCAAAGCAGTCCTAAGCAAAAAGAACAAAGCTGGAGCCATCACACTACCCAACTTCAAAATACAAGGCTACAGTAACCAAAACAACATGGTACTGGTACAAAAATAGACACAGAGACCAGTGGAACCGAATAGAGAGCCCAGAAATAAAGCCACACACTTACAGCCATCTGATCTTTGACAAAGTTGACAAAAATAAGCAATGGAGAAAGGACACTCTATTCAATAAATGGTGCTGTGATAGCTGGCTAGCCATATGCAGAGAATGAAACTGTACTCCTATCTTTTACCACATACAGAGATTAACCCAAGATGTATCAAATTTTTAAATGTAAGACCTCAACCTATAGGAATCCTAGAAGAAAACATAGGAACACCATTCTGGATATCAGCCTTGAGGAAGAATTGATCACTAAGTCTTCAAAAGCAATTGCAACAAAACAAAAAACTGACAAGTGGGATCTAATTAAACTAAAGAGCTTCTGTACAGCAAAAGAAACTATCAACAGTGTAAATAGACAACCCACAGAATGGGAGAAAATATTTGCCAACTATGCATCGAACAAAGGTCTCATATCCAGGATGTGTAAGGAACTTAATTCAACAAGCAGAAAACTAATAACCCCATTGAAAAATGGGCAAAGGACTGAACAGACACCTCTCAATAGAAGACATACAAGCAGCCAACAAACATATGAAAAAATGCTCCACAACGCTAATCATCAGAGAAATGCATATACAAATCACAACTGAGAAACTATCTCACATCAATCAGAATGGCTAGTATTAAAACGTCAAAAAATAACAAATGCTGGTGAGGCCGTGGAGAAAAGGGAATGCTTATACACTGTTGGTGGGAATGTAAATTAGTTCAGCCATTGTGGAAAGCAGTTTGGAGATTTTTCAAAGAACTGAGTTGAGGCCAGGGGCAGTGACTCATGCCTAAAAGCCCAACACTTTGGGAGGCCAACGTGAGAGGACTGCTTGGGTCCAGGAGTTTAAGACCAGCCTGGGCAACATAGCAAGACCCTGTCTCTAAAAAAAAAAATTAGCTGGGGAGAAAAAAAAAAAGAACTGAGAGTGGAACTACCATTCAACCTAGCAATCCCATTACTGAGCATATACACAAAGGAAAAATAAATCATTCTACCAAGAAGACACATTCACTCATGTTGACTGCAGCACTATTCACAATAACAAAGACATGGAATCAATCCAGGTACCCATCCAGGGTGGACTGGACAAAGAAAATATGGTACATATATAACATGGAATACTATGCAGCCATAAAAATGAATGAAATTATATCCTTTGCAGCAACATGGATGTAGCTGGAGGCCATTATCCTAAGTGAATTCAGGCAGAAACAGAACACCAAGTACTGTATAACCTCACTTGTAAGTTGTAGCTAAGCATTGGGTACACGTGGACATGAAGATGGCAACAACAGACATTGAGGACCACTAGAGTGGAGAGAGAGGGAATGAGGCAAGGGCTGAAAAACTACCTATTGGGTACTATGCTCACTACCTGGGTGACAGGATCATTCCTATCTCAAACCCCAGCATCATGCAATATACCCATGTAACAAATGTGAACATGTACCCCCTGAATCTAAAATAAAAGTTAAAATTATTTATTAAAAAAGAAATTGGCTTACCTGGTTATGAAAGCTGAAAAGTCCTAAGATTTACATTCAGCAAGCTGGAGATTCAGGATTGCTGATGGTATAGTTGTATTTTGACCTGAGAACCAGAAAGGCCAATAGTGTAAGATCCAATCTGAGTCTGAGTTTGAAGGCAGGAGAAGATAGATGTCCCACCTCTAACATAGTCAGGCAGAAAGAGTAAATCCTCCCTTATTCAACCTTTTGTTCTATTCAGGTCTCCCACAGATTGGATGATGCCCATCCACACTGGGGAGGGTAATCTCCTTTTTTTCAGTCTATCAATTTAAATATTAATCTCACCCAGATTAATATCTAACCCTCACAGACACACCCAGAATAGTGTTTAACCAAATATGTAGGCATCCCATGGCCCAATAAATTTGACACATGAACACGACCATCACGAGTTAACTCTTTGTCAGCTTGGCACCCAACATGCATCTCTCTAACCACACTTAATCTCCATATAAAATGACAAGACCACAGTTCCACCCAATATGATACAACTCTCCTACAAGGAAAAATGCACTAACCCCTTCCCTAGAAGAAGAGGTAAAGTACTTGAGTGATGTTTACTCTTCTTGAGATGTCATAACTTAAGTGCTATGATATAAAATTAGCAATACATTATAATGTTTCTTGAGACAAGGTCTCACTCTGTGGCCCAGGCTGGAGTGCAGTGGTATAATCCTGGCTCACTGCAGTGTCCACTTCCTGGGCTTGAGTGATCCTCCCACCTCCGCCTCCTGTATAGCTGGGACCACAAGTGCATGCCACGATGCCTGGATCGTTTTTAAATTTTTTGTAGAGGCAGGGTCTCCCTTTGTGGCCTAGCTGGTCTTGAACATCGCGGCTCAAGTAATCCTCTTGTCCCAGCCTCCCAAAGTGCTGGGATTACAGACATGAGCCATTGTGCCCCAACAAATTAATGATATAGTACTTAAATACTATGATATATAGTCAATATGTGACATGATAGGGGAATGAGGGAAGGAAACAAAGATATTTTGCATACACACAAATATATTCATAAAATAAAGAGAAATACTCATGACAATTACAGTTTCTGTAACTGGTCATGTGGTTGTAGTTGGTATTTATAACTACTTTCTTGCACTACCCATTCTGTATTCCCTTTGCCTTCAGCAAACACCTCAGCTGGTTATGGTTCTTTGCCTGGTGGAGTGACCCAAACCTTCATTCCTGAAGGGTCTGGGCCACTTTTTGTCCTGCCTGGATTGGGTTGTTGCAGCTTCTCACTGACCTTAATAATGGGGCATGGTAATACTAAAGAGATGCCCTGCAGCAAACTTGTCCAACCTGTGGTCCACGGGCCGCCTGCAGCCCAGGATGGCTTTGAATGTGGCCCCACACAAATTCATAAGGTTTCGTAAAACATTATGAGATTTTTTGGCAATTTTTTTTTTTTTTAGCTCATCAGCTATCATTAGTGTTAGCGTATTTTATGTGTGGCCCAAGACAATTCTTCCAGTGTGGCCCAAAAAAGCCAAATATTGGACACCCCTGCCCTAAGGGATCTCCTGTATTGCAGACATACTCTTCCTTACCTCCACTGTGGTGTAGTAGTCCAATTTCACCTTGGTAATCAGGATCAGTCATCCCAGCCAGCATAGTCACTCCTTTCCTTGCCTGCTGAGTGAGAGGCTTGAGGAATACAAAGTAGCTGGGTGGCAGTGTTAACTTCCAGTTCAATGGAATTATTATTGTGTCTCCTGGTGGAAGCATTTCTCCCTTTGGAACTAAGATCTCTAAGCCAGCAAAACATAAGGTCATGGGAACAGGAAGTAAAAATTTTGCTAGTAGGTCGCTAGGGATAGTAGTGAGTGGTGACATTCCTATTTCCATCACTTGATTCCTGGACTCATGAATCCTGGCTATAAGGAGAAGCAGCATCATATATTGAATGCTGGTTCAGAACATATGCAGCCGTCTGGCGGAATGCTGCTCCGGCCCTGCTATAACAACCTTTAAAAGACTATTCCACTGTTTTATCCAACAAACTGCTTCAGGATGGTGGGGAACATGGTAAGACCAGGGAATTTCGTGAGCACAGCTCCATTGCTGTGAAGTGAATTCCTTGATTAGCAGAAGCAATACTGTATGAATACTGAATTCTATAAATCCATGGATGGTAGTTTTGGCAGAAGCATTGCATGCAGGGAAGGCAAATTTGTACCCAGAGTGTCTGTTCCAGTAAGAACAATCACTGACCTTTTCATGATGAAAGCACGCCAATGTGATCAACCTGCCATCAGGTAGCTGGCTGATTAGCCTTGGGAATGGTGCCATACTGGGAGCTCAGTGTTGGTCTCTGCTACTGGAATATCAGGCACTTAGCAGTGGTCATAGCTAGGTTGACCTTGTTGAGTGGAAGTCCATGTTGCTGAGCCATTCATAGCCTTCTTTCTTGCCATCCTGGCCACTTTGTTCTTGAGGCCACTGGGCAATGATAGGGGTGACTGAGTAAAGAGGCTCACTGATCTCTATGGAATAGAGCATCCTATGCACTTGATTAAAATCTTCTTCGCTGAGGTCACCCTTTGGTGAGCATTCGCATAGGACACGGACACCTTCAAGATTTTTGCCCATTCAGATAGCTCTATCCATGTACTTCTTCCCCACATTCCCTTGCTACCAATTTTCCAATCATGTTCCTTCCAATCCCTGATCATCCAGGCAAACCATTGCCGATAGACCATATACTGGCATATTATTGCACATGTGGTCATTTCTCCTTCCTAGCAGAATGAGCAACCATGTGCACTGCTCAAAACTCTGGTCATTGGGAAGATTTCTATTCACCAATGTCCTCCAGGAATGTCTCAGAAAGAGGCTGAAGTGCTATAGCTATCCACTTTCAAGTGGTGTTTGTATATTGTGCAGAACCAGGTTCAAGTCTTCTGTTCCTCTGTCAATTGATTTTAGGGAACTCCCCATAAGGCCACAGGTGAGACTGGGAGAAAGAAGGCAGTGTAGCAGCAGTGGGGACCACAGGCATTTCATGTAGCCTGCTTGTGCCTTCAGGGCCTGCTTGGGACAAGTCATGTATATACTGCTTCCATTCAATGATGGAGTGCTGTTATGCATGCACAACTTTATGGCTGGGTGGGTCAGATAACACCCAGTTCATGATGGGCAACTCAGGTTACCTGGTAACTTGGTGATCCATGGTTAAGCATTCAGTTTCTACTAAGGTTCAGTCACAGGCCAAGAACTATTTCTTAAAAAGAGAGTAGTTATCTGTAGAGAATGGCAGGGCTTTGCTCCAAAATCCTATGGACCTGGGCTGTGACTCACATAGGCCTGCCAAAGGCTCCAAACAGCACCCTAATTGAAAACTGACACCATAAGCAGCACTGGATCTGCTGAATCATATGGACCAACTGACAGAGTAGATTGCATGTCAGACTGGATCTGTTGTAGTCTTCTGTTATTTTGGGCCCCACTCAAAACTAGCAGCTGGGTAGGCACAGTGGCTCACATCTGTAATCCTAGGACTTTGGGAGGCTGAGGTGGGAGGTCTCTTGAGTCCAGGAGTTTGAGACTGGGCGACCCCATAGGGAGACCCCATATCTACAACATAGGGAGACCCCATATCTACAGGCAAAAAAAAAAAAAAAAAAAAAGCCAGGCTTGGTGGCACACACCTGTGGTTCTAGCTACTCAAGAGGCTGAGGTAGGAGGATCAATTGAGCCTGGAAGGTTGAGGCTGCAATGAGCCATGATTGTGCTATTGTACTCCAGCATGGGGCAACAGAGTGAGACCTTGCCTCAAAACAAAGAAAGAAAAAGAAAACAACTAGCAGCTTTTTGGATTAGCTGGTAAGCGGGACGGAGTAATGCCTCCAAATGAAGACTATGTTGCCTCCAAAGTTGAAAAAGGCCTACTAGGTATTGTGTCTCTTTTTTTTTTTGTTGTTGTTGTTGTAAGAAGGGCCAGATGCAAGAACTCCTTCATCTTAGAAGAGAGAAATGCAAGTTTCAGTCTGAGTCTGAAGGTCTGAGAACCAGGAGAGCCAATGTTGTAAGTCTCAGTCCAAGTCTGAGTTCAACTGCAGAAGATTGATGTCTCAGCTGAAAGACAGGAAGAGATGTTAATGTTAATCTTATCCAGAAACATCAGCATAGACACACCTAGAATAATGTTTAATCAAATTTATGGGTACATCATGACCCAGTTGACACATAAAAGTAATCATCACATTTCCCTTTGTTTCCACATCTGCTCCAGTGGGACCACAACCACACTCTGCTACCACTTAAGGTAGAGTATCTTCCCTCCTCTCACTAGAAAATATAAAACCCAAAGAAAACAAACAAGCAAAACATTCCATAAAGCTAAAGCAGATTTTCTTTTTCTGAAAACAAATAGGTCAATTTGATGATTTGGTCAAACATAAACTATCTAAATATATTAGTCTTCTCAGGCAGCCATACCCAAGTACCGTAGACTGAGTGGCTTAAACAACAGAAATGTGTTTTCTTACAGTTCTGGAGGCTGGAAGTGCAAGGTCAAGGTGCCAGCAGGTTTTGTTTCTTCTACAGTCTCTCGCCTTGCTTGCAGATGGCTGTCTTCTTGATATGTCCTTATATGGCCTTTTCTCTGTGTGCAAGGACTTTTCTTATAAGGACAACACCAGTCCTATTGGATTAGGGCCCCACCTTTATGACCTCAATTAGCTTAATTACCTCCTTAAAGGCCCTATCTCCAAATACAGTCACATTGAGGGTTAGAGCTTCAACCTATGAATTTTTGGGAAGTGGTGGGGGGTGGGGAGGTTGGGGTGGGCCACACAATTCAGTCTATAACAACTAAAATCATTAGCTTTTAAAGAATTGGCAATTTGGGTGCAATATTGAGTCTGAGTTCTTTTAAAACTCTTTTTGCATCTTGAAGCATTATATTCCATTTTTTCAGAATATTTTCTATGTATTGAATTTTTATTTCTAATTTGTTTTCATTCAATTATTCCTTTTTTGTGCTTTTTGTGAAAGGAAAAGTTGGATCCAGCTAAGTGTCCAAGAAATATTTTATTTTACTATGTTTTATATTTTCGTAGTAAAAAACAAAACACACACATATACATAAGCAAAAGATGACCTTAGAGAGTGCTCGTAATCTCCCCTACCCAGAAACAATGACTGTTAGCTGTTAACACCTGGATGTAAGACTTTCAGATCCTGTCGGACATAGTTTTTCTACAGTTTTCTATAAAATGGGGTATTACCATGTTTGCTGTTTAATGACCTGTTATAATGTATTTAATCATCAACTATTTGTACATTTAGGTCAAATATTAGTACTGCTACTGCTGGTGCTGCTGCTGCTGCTGCTACTGCTTCTACTACTACTGCTAGTAATAATAATAGCAATAATAACTTTGATACTAGTGTCAATACCTCCTAGGGTTGATGTCAGGATTAAATAAAATATAGATTGCAGAAATATATTCATCGCAATTCCTGGCCCATATTAAGTGGCTAATGAACGCTGATGCCAATTTTTTTTCTTTCTTAGTTTAGCCTGGACCTGTGTTTCTAGCATTTTTCCTTGTTTTTCTCCCATTACTCCTATAGCCTTCACAATAAAGCATACAAAATTAAGCATGTCTTGAAGGAACTTCCTGATTTTTCACATCCTAAATATCTCTTCTTTCAAGGAGGCTTCACTACCTCCTCCAAGAGTAAGTCAGGTTGCCCTTTTATGACTTCTCATAGCATCCTTGATTGTCCTATCATAGTACTCACCACAGTTCATACTTATACCTGTTTAATTGTTTTCCTTGCTGGATTATATGCTTCCTGATTATCTTTTTTAAGAGTCTAAGGCTGTACCTAGTATATAGTTGGCACTTAATCAGCTGGGTGTCTACACTTGGGCCTGCCTTCTCTTCCTTTACAATGGCTTACTAACTGCTGTCTCTCATGAGATTTTTGGCAGGATCAGGTGAGGCAATGCATGTGAAACAGGCAATGTATATAAAGTACTTCCACAAATAAAAAGCATTTGAATAATTTGTATATAACCTTGCAAAAGGTTAATAAATCGTAATAGTTTAGAAAATTGTAATCGGATTTTAATGGGCAAATGTTAATGTACATTCTCCACCAATATTTAGTAATTATATGAAAAAAGTAGGAGACATTTATAGCAGTCAAGATCTTTATAGTGTATTTCAATACATGATAAATTAATGAACATTTCTTATCTCCTCCAACAGTTGTATATCTTAAGAATTCATCATCATAAGCATTCTCTGGATTTTCACAGAATTAATCCTTAATAATTAATGAATATGAAAGAGTTAGACGAGCACTGCGGCATGCTAATCATTTGTTTCAATGTCAATTAGAAAAAAAATAGTCTCTTTGGCCTGCTATCTTCAAATATGTATTATATAGTTAACTTTGAATTTACTAATATAAAATGTCCATATTAAACGAATATATTGAGATACAGATCAATGCCAATGGTGAAAGTTATAGTTTGCAAAAAAATAGAAACACTGATTTAACCAAAATATTAACTACATTGAGACAGTTCTTGCAAACATGTTTAGTCGTAGATCAATATTTACATATTTACATATTTCCTCAAAAATGTTATGACATCTTAGGCGCTAATTACTTAAGAATTACGTCAAATGCAAGTCTTAAATAATTTTAGGCAGACTGAATGTAAATTTAATACAAATAGAATTGAAGGGGCAGAGAACATTCATTCATACTTTACAGGTCTCTCAAATGCACATAAGTCTTGATTATTCTGCTTCTAAGGATCTTGCTCAATTTTAGCTTGGTCATGATTTATTGGTCTTGCTCAAAGTTTCAGCCATAAGGAAAAGGCGAGTGTTGATGTAACACTAAATAAGAATTCTTAAAATATGTAGACCGTCCCTGTGAATTTGCCTGAGAAAAGCAACTTCTACACTGAAGGATGAGAAAAATAATTTTACTATTTATTTAGCATTGAATTGGTTTGGATTTTACCCCATTTGTATGGAGGGAAAAAATCTTGTTAGGTGAAATTTCCTTATTAAACAGTTGAAAGATTATTAATCTAGAATTGGAGAGTAGTTTCTAGACATTGCTATGTGTTCATCATGGGGTAATGCTTCTGTCTGTAGTTATAGAATTTATTTGTTGATAAGCCTGAACTGAAAGTTCATATATCTTCTCCTTCTTCATTGTTCATCTGCCCATATGGCCTAGACCCATAAGGATTGGTCTTTTTTCTGGGATGACACTAGTAATGATTCTTTAATGATGAAAACAATCTAAATTGTGAATTTAGTGGAAAAGTACTGGATTGTGAGTGAGACTAGTGAATTTGAGACTTCGCCACTCATTAGCACTATAATCTTAGAAAGTCATGTATTCAAAATGAGTCTTGAATTTGTTTTTAATCTGTAAAATGGTGATAGTGATTACTTTACAAGGCTGTTGAGAAGATTAAATAAAATGGGTGTGTAAGTAATAAGCCATAGAACATTATACAAATACAAATAATTGTTTTATAGAAAGATTAGTAATTTGTTTCACTAATAAATAAAAATCTTGGTTCAACTTGTTCATGGGTAAAGAGACTCTGCTTTGTATTTTAGCTTTTTCATTTCTGAAGGTACCGAAATAATTTTACCTAATTATCTTTTTAAAGTCTAGTTTATTAGATAAAATGTGCTACTTATGTACATGCAAAAACAATGAGTTAATATTTAATGAATTTCAGATGACTTCAATTTGAATATGCTAAAAGAGGCATGATCTTGTGATTTTTAGTGTTTTTTGATTTTTAAAATGCATTTCTATACTTTCATTTGGTTAATCTTGGATAATTTTAAGTGTATATTAGGAGATATATTAATTTCCAAATTGCGTCTTTAGTGAATGTGGATTTGTTTTTCCTCTATAACAGCAGTCCCCAACCTTTTTGGCACCAGGGACTGGTTTCGTGGAAGACAATTTTTCCATTGATGGGTTCAGGGGACAGGGATGGTTTCGGGATGAAACTTTTTCACCTCAGATCATCAGTAGCACACAATCTAGATCCTTTGCAGGTTCTCATAAGGAGCACACAATCTAGATCCTTTGCAGGTTCACAATAGGGTTCATGCTCCTATGAGAATGTATTGTGGCAGCTGATCTGACAGGAGGCAGAGCTCCGGTGGCAATACTCGCCTTCCGCTCACCTCCTGCTGTGCAGGCGGGTTCCTAACAGGCTACTGACCAGTACCAGTCTGCGGCTCAGGATGGAGACCCCTGCTCTATAACACTGGAAATGTCACTTTCACTATAATTGCCCTCAAAGCTTCCGTGCTCATTGTTACTGACGAATCCTTTCCAAAATAAAATTGGTTATTTTGGCTAGTTAAGCACTGAGCCATGAACGGAGCTGTTATTAAGAAGTTAATCAGACATAAACAACTTAAATTACATTAATTGGTTATTTCAATTAATACCATGAAAAATCAGATTAATCTTTTATGAGTTTCTCTCTCCTAAAATACAAATTGTGTAATGATGCAAATATTGTGATTACCATCTTTACATTTCTCAATATAATACGAAGCCAAAAATAAATTTTCTTTAACAATTAGGTATTGCAGAAGTAGTTGCATGTTGTATACTTTTCAGTGGTGTGTTGCAGATTAGTTACTAGCACTCTCATATTTAATTATATGAAACAATGGTCTGGTTTAAGTACAATGCCTGATATTTTAAAATAGGCAGTGATGATTTGTACATAAACAGATATTTTCAATATAGTCATACAGAATCATTGTCTAAATTGTCTTTCTGTTCTGTAATATTTAGAGAATAGTAAATAAATCCATTTTCCATTTTAAAAACTCACTTGAAGCTAGAGTAGAAAACAAAACAAAACAATTAAAGTGACAATAATGAAGCCTTGGCTCAAATAAAAAATGGTTACTATAGTAACTTAAAATTAGAGCATTACAATAAAAATGGAATGAAAAGATAATTTCAAATGCTATGTTAATCTTTCGAAATATGGAAAGAAGAGTTGCTGTTTGATATTTAGAAAACCCTCGGTTGCTGTTGAACCTTCCAAGATGACTGATTTTTCTTTGTCTCCTTTTTTTTTGAGACAGTGCTCACTATGTTGCCCAGATTGGTCTTGAACTCCTGGCCTCAAGCAATCCTCCCACCTCAGTCTCCCAAAGTTCTGGAAAAAAGATGTGAGCCACCACACCTGGCCTGTCTCCTCTCTTACATATAAATGTGGAAGCCTCTGACTGCAGATATTAACGAGAAGAGAAGGGAACTGTTAGTTTTGTTTGTATTAATCTTCCTAAGACTGATTACAATCACTTTATTAAAGCAACTTACGGGAAAGGAGGGCAGATTGAATGAAGTGGTGCATTTACAAATGACCTAAAGAATCTAATTTTTGTGTTTATTTTCTACTTTCTCCATATCATGGAGGTGCCTCATCTCATGCAGTCATAATATAATATATTTTACTAAAAAGGGAAGAAGGGGAAAATCCAGAGTTTGGGATAAGTATGGAACTGCATATTCAGTAGGTTCCATATTAAAACCACCGAGGTCATATTATATTGAGGTCACTTTAAAATTTTATGCTAGTGGTATAGTGACTGGCAGAAAGTGATTGTTATTAGCACACCTTCTTGGATCTAGAGACTGGAGATACAAGTTTTTAGTCATAAAGGGAGGGAATTTTAAAAAAGAAATTAAGACCATATGATATTTAGATATTTTAATTTCTTTAAGTTTTGATCCAATTGTGTTATTTTTAATATGATAATTGGAATACATGTGGTTGATATTTTAATAAAATATGAAAAAATTACAATTGACATAATTAACCATCCCAGGGTTATGAGACAATAACCAATACACTATTGTCTAACAAATAGTATTTCAGCTCTAATTGCAGCTAGACTGCCCAGCATAAAGAAAGCAGTTTAGAAATTCTAGCCCTGCAAAGCCATATTACAGAGAGGAATCTTGGATCCTCATCTGAATTCCTATAGCTGTTACTGTCTGTTATGCTCATTTGACACACAGGTACCATCATATGTTGAGCATTTTGTGTGTATGTATCTCATCTTGTCCACTAGACTATAAGTTCTTTAAAAGAAAGGCCTTAGACTTTATATCTCCAACAATTCTTTGTGTAGGTGGTACTAATTTAGAGTCTTATTATAAGGTGCATAACATGCAGAGGGTTTTGTCTGTTTGTTTGTTTGTTTGTTTTCTGAGACGGAGTCTCGCTCTGTTGCCAGGCTGGAGTGCAGTGGCACGATCTCGGCTCACCGCAACCTCTGCCCCCTGGGTTCAAGCGATTCTCCTGCCTCAGCCTCCCAAGTAGCTGGGACTACAGGTGTGTGCCACCACGCCCAGTTAATTTTTGTATTTTTAGTAGAGACAGGGTTTCACCATGTTGGCCAGGATGGTCTCCATCTCTTGACATCGTGATCCGCCCGCCTCGGCCTCCCAAAGTACTAGAATTACAGGCATGAGCCACCATGCCCGGTCAACATGCAGATTTTATATTAAATTTTTTTTCGCTTGTAATGCCTAACAATACTGAAGAGTACCTGGGTAATAGTATTCTATGAACCTAAGAATAGTTCAAAATTAAAGCTATTAAAAATGAAACAGTAATGACTATTTTAGCTTTGGCATGAAATATTTTTGGTGTGTAATTTTGGTAACAATGTGTTGTTGATAATCTTACACTGGAAAGGCTATATACAATGAATGTGCCGTAATATATAAGAATGCTTAAAGTTCTTGTATCTGTTACCAAGGTTTTTTTTTTTTTTTTTTGAGACGGAGTCTCGCTCTGTCACCCAGGCTGGAGTGCAGTGGCCGGATCTCAGCTCACTGCAAGCTCCGCCTCCCGGGTTCACGCCATTCTCCTGCCTCAGCCTCCCAAGTAGCTGGGACTACAGGCGCCTGCCACCTCGCCCGGCTAAGTTTTTGTATTTTTTTTTAGTAGAGACGGGGTTTCACTGTGTTACCCAGGATGGTCTCGATCTCCTGACCTCGTGATCCGCCCGTCTCGGCCTCCCAAAGTGCTGGGATTACAGGCTTGAGCCACCGCGCCCGGCCTGTTACCAAGGTTTTTGTTTATAATCCTTGAAATACTGTCTTAGTCAAATTGCATTGGAAGAGAAAAGTCATGGAAATGTTTTCATTTTAATCTGTTTACTGAATTTTAGAGTTGCTTTTCGTTGACCCAGGTTTTCAAAGAAATGACATTTGGTACTGTAGTCAGTGCTTGCTATATGTTTTTTAACTACAGTAATACAAGGTCATCTTATTTTTCTATATAAAGGGAATTCTGCTCTGTATAATTCCTGAAGAATTAATTCAGCCATTATTTGAGACAATGTGAAAGAAACAATCACTGTAAAGTGACAGAAAAATAATTTCAATTAGATTCACAGTGTTCAGTTTGCAGGCTCTATCATGACATTTAGACGCTAGAGTTAAACTGCGTGATCCATTAACAATTAGACATTAACACCCTTTTCTTCTGTCTCTCTTCATGCAAATGGAGTGTCATGAGTATAAATGCTGTCTGAACCTCAAGGAATTATAGAGGTAACTTTCTGCCCTCATTGTATGTCAAATAACTAGACTATTAGATTAACAAAAGAAATACTTATGACCTGCTGACCAGATTTTTGGCATCCCCTCAGCCTTCCAAATCCTATAGTGATATTTAGTGCCTCTTAATTTACATGACAAAGCGGATGTTGTATGAAAGCAAGGTGGTTATTGAGCCTTGGAGGTTGCTAATAGCTTTGTAATTATCCCTTGCACTTTCATGGTGGCAGAGTATAGATGGCATCTTTGGTTCCTCCCAATTCTAATATTTGAATAATTTTAACAGTTATGAGAAATAGTTGAGCTGCTCTCAGTGGCTACTGTGGTCAAATGCCAGGATTCCCGCTAAATATGTACACGTGTAGCTATGCACAAAATGAAAAACACTTGGTCCACGCAAATTAATTTTAAAAAAAAAGCATAGTGAACACTGTCTTTGTGCATACCCTCTGCTCTAATCTGAAATACCATTTGAACCCTCTCTCAGGGCATGAGTCAAAGGTCACTTCCACTGAAGATCATTTTCGGCTGCTCCAGAAGGATTAGGAACTTTGTCCATGATTCCCGTTTCTCCAGGCCTCACCAGTCTTTGAGTTTCACGTAAATAATAATACCTCAAATAAGTTGTTCATGCCCCCATCTGTTTGACACATGACTACAGGTTTCTTTAAAGATCCTTCCCCCAAGAATTTCTGGACCGTTTCAAGGGTTCCCTTATGTGTATTTGTTACAGGTAGTTAGACAGATATGAGCGGGGCAGGAGAGGGCTCTTCCCCCAACCACCAGCTAATGTCAGGTGATGGTTCAACAATGATCACATTGCGTCTCTAAAAATGATAATTCGGCAACCGTGCCAGGGAGAGACAATCTCCTGATGGTCCACAGCTGTTACATTAGAGTGTTAATTGAATGCAGGCACCAGGGAGAAGGAAAAAGAGCTTCCAGTAAAATCTCAGGTACTGGGTGAGTGAGCCTGGGCATGTACATTAAGAGACAAAATGGTGGAGTATGACCTTCTGGGGGCACTCCACTGGAAAAGGGAAGAAAGCCTCAGATGGGCATGCATACAACTTCTAAACACACTGCGCATGCTCACCTCCCAAGCATAAGCAGGGCACTGCGCATGTGGGCAGCCCACACTAAGGGAGGATGCGTGGGAAAGGGGTGCAAGACACCAGAAGTGGGTCAGCCTATAAAGTCCTAAGATCAACGTTAAATGCCACACTTGACCTTCTTGGTGCCCACTTTGGTCTCTTCCAAGTGTACTTTCCTTTCTTTCCTGCTCTAAAGCTTTTTAATAAACTTCCACTCCTGCTCTGAAACTTGCCTTTGTTCTTTTCTCTGACTTATTCCCCTCAGTTGAATTCTTTCTTCTGAGGAGGCAAGAATTGAGGTTGCTGCAGACCCATATGATTCTCTGCCAGTAACTCAGATACCTTCCACCAGTAACATATTTCTGAACAAATCAGTCCACTGAGTGCAACAGCACCTTTACCAGGCTGCCTACTTCTTTTTCTTGCTCTTATTTGTCTCTAGTAGTACCCTCTATTGATGAGGGATCCCACGGAATGATGCCTATACCCCCAAGTACTTTGTAACTGCCCAATGGGTTTACCTCGCCTGCTGCCTAGACAAAGCCAATTTATCAAGACAAGGGAATTGCAATGGAGAAACAGTAATTCATAGAGCTGGCTATGTGGGAGACTGGAGTTTTATTACTCAAATCGGTCTCCTGGAGAATTTGGGGATTGACGTTTTCAAAAGATATTTTGGTGGCTAGGGGCTAGGGAAGTGGGAAGTGCTGATTGGTCAGGTTGGAGTTGGAATCATAGGGGGTCAAAGGGAGGTTTTCTTTCTGTTCCTGGGTGGGAAGGCAGAACTGGTTGAGCCAGATTACCAGTCTGGGTGATGTCAGCTGATCCATCTGGTGTACGATCTGCAAGTATCTCAAGCACTGATCTCAGGTTTTACAATAGTGACGTTATCCCCAAGCAATTTGGGAAGTTCAGACTTTTGCAGACAGAGGCTGCATGACCCCTAAACCGTAATTTCTAATCTTTTAGCTAATTTGTTAGTCCTACAAAGGCAGACTGGTCCCCAGGCAAGAAAGGGTCTTTTCAGTAAAGGGCTATTGTCAATTTTGTTTCAGAGCGAAACCATAAACTGCACTTCTTCCCAAGGTTACTTCAGCCTATGCCCAGGAATGAACAAGGACAGCTTAAAACTTAGAAGCAAGATGGAGTCGATTAGGTCTAATGTCTTTCACTGTCATAATTTCCTCAGTTTAAAATTTTTGCAAAGGCCGTTTCAGCTTAAGAGTTTAGGACTTAATTGAGGCTGGATCAAGAGACCAATATAAATGACAGACATCATGCTCTACCTAATATCACTGCACCCTTAGAGGACTCACTGTACTCCTGGACCCTTCTTTTCTCAGGAAGAGTGATTCCAAGACGCTCCTTAGCACACGGACTTTAACTGGGTTTATTCAACCAGTTTGCGAGATATGTCTATTCTTGTCTGATCATGCACAGACTTAAATTGAGACTCCCATAATTTTATTTTCAAATGATAAGCTGCATCTTTAAGATGCTTTGATGTAAGACCTGGCAGGTGTAAGATCCACTGAAAGAGAGAAAATCATTTTCTGCAATTAGATAACCCAGTGATTCCCAACCTCAGTTATCTTGGTTGTTTCTCTTTGTTTGTGTACACTGATTCCTCCATCCTCATCTCATCCCACTACTTGTACTAACTTGGTTCATGGCAACTCCCAGAAATCTTTCCATACAAACCTTGATTATTGTCCTCTGTGACCCTGACTCATGGATCAGATAGGAACCCTGAATACCTTTTTCTCAATCTTCCTATCCAGCTTCTATCTTATTGGATGCAGTTAGTATAGCCTTTCTCCCACTCTATTGTAATAATTCAATATTGTCAACTCTGTCCCAAGTTCAAATAATTTTGGTAATGGGTATTGCCAGGTGCTCTTTTCATGAGCAGTTTTCCCAGGCCTATATCCAGCTTCTCTGCTTTCTGTATTAGGATGGTAGGCACAAACAGGCTGACAAGCATTGTCAGAGAAATGGCTGTCAAATATGCTGATGAAAAATCTGTTTTGCTTGAGAGGTATTAAGGAAATAGAAAAATCTATATAAACCTCATTTTTATATATTTTTAAGAAATTTGATATTTTTAAATTAACAGCTTAATTAAGATATAATTCACATATAACACATTTCACCCTTTTAAAGTGTACATGTTAATATTGTTTAGCATATTTACATATATGTGCAATCATTATCACAGTCAATTTTAGAACATTTTCATCACCTCAAAAAACAAAAACAAAAACAAACACAAAACTATGCACCCTTTAACTATCACCTTCATCCCATAAACCTTCCCAGACCTAAGTAAACACTATCTACTGTCTCTATGGATTTGCTTATTCCAGATATTTAATATAAATAAAATCATCTAGTATGTGATCTGTTGTGACTGTCTTCTTTCAATTAACATAATGTTTTCAAAGTTCATCTCTCTGGTACCATGCATCAGTATCTCGTTCTTTTCTATGACTAAATAATATTTCCTTGTATAGTTATGCCACGATTTGTTTATCCAGTCATTCATTGATGGATATTGGACTGTTTCCATTCTTTGGCTATTGTGAATAGTGCTGCAATGAGTCACGTGTGTACGTGTACTTCTTTGAATACTTGTTTTTAATCTTTTGGGTATATACCTAAGAATGAAATTGCAGGGTAATAAGGTAATTCTATGTTTATTTTTTTATCTTTTTTTTTTTTTTTTTTTTAGGCAGGATCTCACTATATTGCCCAGGCTACAGTGAAATAGCATGATCACGGCTCACTGCAGCCTTGACCTCCCAGGCTCAAGTGATCTTTCCACCTCAGCCTCCAGAGTAGTGACTACAGGCATGTGCCACCATGCCCAGCTAATTTTTAAATTTTTTTTAGAGATGAGGTCTCATTACATTGCTCAAGCTTGTCTTGAACTTTTGGGCTCAAATGATTCTTCCACCTCAGGCTCCCAAAGTGCTAGCATTACATGTGTGAGGCACTGTGTCTGGTCTTATGTTGACTTTTTGAGAAACCCCCAAACTGTTTTCCATAGTGGCTGAACCATTTTCCATTCCTGCCAGCAATGTGTAAGGATTCCAATTTCTGCATGTCCTTACAAACACTTGTTCTTTTCTGTGTTTTCAATGATAGCCAGCCTAGTGGTTGTGCATTGTTGCAGTTTTGATTTGCATTTCCCTAGTACCTAATGATGTTAAATATCTTTCCATGTGCTTATTGGCCATTTATATACCTTCTCTGGAGAAATATCTAAGTGATTTACTTATTTTAAATTGGGTTCTATGTCTCTTTGTTGTTGAGTTGTAAGAGTTCTTTATATAGTCTGGATAGTAGGCCATTTTCAGATATATGATTTGTAAATATTTTCTTCCCTTCTGTAGGTCGTCATAACTCTCTTGATAATGTTCCTTCATGCAGAAAAGATTTAAAAATTTTTGATGATGTTTAACTTGTCCATTTTTTATTTTATTGTTCATGCTTCGTGTGTCATATCTAAGAATCCACTGCCAAATCCTATGTCATCAAGATTTACCATTACGTTTTCTTCTAAGAGTTCTATGGTTTTGGCTCTTATTTTTAGGTTGATGATCCATTTTGAATTAATTTTTGAATGTGGTATGAGGTAGGGGTCCAACTTTATTCTTTGCATGTGGATATCCAGTTGTGCTAGCACAATCTGTATAATAGACTATGCTCCCCCATTAAATGGTGTTGGCTCCCTTGTTGAAAATCAGTTGACTATAGACACATGGGTTTATTTCTGGACTCTCAATTCCATTCCAGTGATCTATTATGTCTCTCTTTATGCCAGTATGACATTGTCTTGATTACTGTTGTTTTGTAGTAAGTTTTAAAATCAGGAATTGTGAGTCCACCAACTTTTGTTCTTTTTCAAGATAGTTTTGGCTACTCTGAGTTTCTTGCAATTCCATATGAATTTTAGAATCATCTTGTGAATTTCTACAAATAAGTCAGCTGGAGTTCTCATAGAGATTGTGTTGAATGTGTCAATTAATTTGGGGAGTATTGCATCTTAACAATATTAGATCTTCTGACACATAAAAAAAGATATTTTTCCACTTGTGTAATCTTCTTTAGTTTCTTTCAACAGTTTTGTAGATTTCAGAGTATACGTTTTGAACTGATTTTGTTAAATTAACAAAATTATCTTGTTTAATTGCCCTGGCTAGAACCTCCAGTAGCCTGTTATGAACAAATGGCAAGAATGGAATCCTTGTCTTGCTCTTAATCTCAGGGAAAACCCATTCAGTCTTTCACCATTAAGTATGACATTAGATGTGAGGTTTTCATAGATGTCCATTACCAGTTTAAGAAAGTTTCTTTCTATTCCTAGTAAGAAATTATATCTTTTAAATCAAAACATATGCAATTAAATTTAGGCATTAAAATTATTATTTTTCCATTACTAAAGGGTTTCATTCTTCTGACGAATATTTCAGAGTTTAGGAATCTCCTGGTCTTTAAAAAGCAATATTTCATTAAACATTAGCCTGTAGCTAAACTCTGGCTGAATTTATATTTTTGTCTCCAAATCTTTCAATCTCCCTCTCCCTATGTTACCTACTGATTTTATTACACACAAAATGTACTCAAATGTCAAGTGTTGTAATTAGGTATTGCAGAGAGTGGGGATTTAAAAAACTAAGTGATGTTCTTTATTACTCCCAAAATATTAGAATGAAACCAATACTCTTGCTACAATCTGCCCCTAAAATAGAAGCACACGGAAGCTAATTTTTATTCCTGGGTCTTTTCTCTTTCACCTTCACCTTCACTGTGTCATGCATCTTGTGTCCAAGGTCTCTGGTGCCATGCCATTGGCAATGCCTTGGAATTGTTTCTGAGTCAACCCTCTTGAGACAAGCAGCTTCTCTACTTAACCTGATGCAGCAGTAATGCAAAGGAAGACTTTCTAAATACTACACCTATGGAAATGAGTAGAATTACTGCTCAATAGCTAGTAATTTAAGATTCCATGGGAAATATTTCAAAACTAGATAGATTTTGTGCAGTCTGACGGTTGCTTAGCATTGTTTCAATACATGGAGAAGCATAACCCTCATGGATCAGCAAGGGAAAAGTCACAGGACTTTGAAGTATGAATTATCTCTGTCTCCACACAAGAAGAGACTCAACTAAAATAGGTAGATAGTTCTTTTTGTTTCTTGTTTTGTTTTGTCTTTTTTTTGCCACAATCATTAAGTGGAAGCATGGATGTTTTGAATACCAAGGACTACTCAAGAATATATTATGCTGCATCTATCAGGAATGCTTTTAGTTGCAAATAACAGAAAATCTGAGTAAGAGTGGATTAAACAAATAAGGATTTATTTTTCTCACTTAAGTCTAAATGTGGTTTTCAAAGGGTGATCCATGGACCCCTGTAGGTCCTCAAGATCTTTTTAACAATAATTATAAGATTTTATTTGCCTTTTTTTCTGTTGACATTTGTATAGATGATGCTAAAGCAACAGAGGCTAAAACTGCTGGCATCTTAGCAAAGGGGTGACACCAAACTGCTGGCAGCAGTCATTGGTATTCTTCACTGCCATGAATTTGTGAAAAAAAAAATAATAAAAGCCAGTTCCACTTTAGAACATTCTTGACGAAACAGTAAAATGTTAATTTTATTAAATTTCAACCCTCAAGTTCATATTGTCTTAATATTCTTAGGGATAAAATGGAGAGTTTTAATAAAGTACTTCTGCTGCACACTGGAGTTGGATGGTTGTCTCAAGGAAAGAACTTGCAGAATTGAGTAACAAGCTGAATTGTCTGCTTTCCTCATGAAACATCATTTTTACTGTGGTGATACAGACTTGGGTATTTGGCAGATATTTTCTTGAAAATGAACAAAATAAGTCTGTCATTTTTAAGGAAAACAATTTAAAGTATTTGTTGCCAATAATAACATTCAAGCTTTCAAGTGAAAATTAGAGTTCTGGAAAAACTTACATCTGCCACCATAAGCTTGTCAGCTTCCCAACTTAAAGACTTGGTGGAATCAATGGTGGTATCAACAAATGTGATTTTTTGATATTTCATTATAAAATGGGTCATTAATTAGAAGTCCTGCATCATGCAGTGGATCAGTATTTTCCAAATAATAAATGAATACCTCATGGTACGAACTAGTAAGTGGATAGAAGACCCACTCAAAATGAAAGATTGACAAACAGCTTTTAATATAATACAGTAAGAAAAGCTCATTGATCTGACTTCAGATTCCGTATTGCAACTGATCTTTTAAAAAAACTATCACTTGTTAAATTTCAGTGTGGTATCAAACAGAAATATCTACAGTTATCTGAAAAGGCCATTAACATACTCCTTTTTCAAACTAAATACCTGCATAGGGCTAGAATTTCTTCATATAATTGAACCAGAACAACATACTACAACAGATTGAATGCAGAAGGAGATGAGTCCAGCTGTCTTCTATTATTCTAGACTTTGAAGAAATTTAGATATTCTTTTTATGTTTAAATAAATTAATAAATAAAATTTTCAAAAATCTCTCCATTTTTGTTTATAATGTGGTAAACATCAATAGATATGTTCCATATGAGAGAAAGGTTTTGGGCAATCCTCAATAATTTAAAAAAACTCTTTACTTTGAAATAATTTTAGATTTACAGAAGAGTTACAGAGATAAAAGCTTCTACATACCCTTTACTCAGCTTCCTCTGTTAACATTTTATATAAACATTACACATTTGTCAAAGCTGAGAAATTAATATTCCTCGATAATGAGTGTGATTATAGAGTTCTGAGACCAAAAAATTTGAGATCTGCTGTTCTACAGGTAAGCAGCTGCTAATATTGGTTCAGCTGCTCAACAGCACCATTAAAGACCTAGAAATTATGTCTTTTCTTTCCTTTCTATTCTCTTTTTGTCTCATGATTATCATCTCATGGTTGTAGGATGGCTCAGAGGTCCAAATTTCTCTTCTTAGTCTAAGGCTGGAAGAAGAGGGAAGAGAGTGTCAGCAAGCTCTCCTTTTATGCCCTGTCCCTTTTACCAGGAAGGAAAATGTTTTCTAGCAAGGGCCCACCATGCTCCCTTTAAAATCTTATTGGTCAGAACTCACCAAGCTATAGCTTGGCCTAGAGGCCCAACCCTAGATAAGTTGCTATGGAAAGAAAATGGAACTAAAATGACTAGAACAATTAGCTTACCACCTGGAGCTGGGTTAGGGGTCTGTCTACCCCGAGATTAAGGGATATCTATCCACTCCTTGAAAAAAGTCAGGTTCTAATATTAAGGAAGAAGAGTGGAGAGAATTGCTTTTAGGTGAATAATTGGTATTTTAACTGTCCGGTTGGAATTTCTGTAAGAGATTATAGGAATTGAAAAGTGAACGGGCTACTGAACACATCCTGATTTTTTTTTTTTTTTTTTTTTTTTTTTTGAGACAGAGCCTTACTCTGTAGCCCAGGCTGGAGTGCAGTGGCCGGATCTCAGCTCACTGCAAGCTCGCCTCCCAGGTTTACGCCATTCTCCTGCCTCAGCCTCCTGAGCAGCTGGAACTACAGGCGCCCGCCACGTCGCCCGGCTAGGTTTTTGTATTTTTTAGTAGAGATGGGGTTTCACCGTGTTAGCCAGGATGGTCTCAATCTCCTGACCTCGTGATCTGCCCGTCTCGGCCTCCCAAAGTGCTGGGATTACAGGCGTGAGCCACAGCGCCCGGCCTACACATCCTGATTTTACAAGTATGGAGGGAGTGGTGGCATTATTTGGGACTATATCTAGCCACTTTAAACACCTGGCACACAAATACTAGCACTAGACCTTGAATTGCTATTTATCAGCACTCCCTCTACGTATTTCATAGTAATGTATAAGAAGATGGCAAATAAGAGAGTAACTCTCAATTCCAATTTATTTCATTGACAATAATTCCAGGAAATCTCAAAATGTGAATCAAAATGACTTTCATTTGAAGGGTTTGCTAGGTTGTAGGGTAGAAGGTGAGGCTAAAGAGGAAATTTAGGGTTAGGACTTAGGTGTTTCTCTATTTGCGTAACATGTGGAGTGAGCACAAAAGGAGCAGCACAGCATAAAATTGAATGACTCAAAGCCATTCTGGGAATAATGTAGGAGGAAAACTGTGCCAGAGAATCATAAAGAAAGAACTCTTAGAGAATAGGATCGTCATTAAACCCCACTGTCAATATGCTTGTAATCTTAGTAGTAAGAAATCTGGAAAGATTCCAATACATATAGATTAATATGCTTTTAACCTGCTCACTAAGAGTATACAGAACCTTAAATATAAAGTGCTTTGCACTGTTTGGTAAGAAGCCGTATTTTATCATACTAAATTTAAAAAAGAATATTAGTAAGTTGGTGCAAAAATAATTGCGGTTTTTGCCATTTGGCAAAACCAGACAGGAATAGTAGTAACTATTTGGCAAATGTCATGGGCCACCAGACAGGAATAGCAGCGATCATTTGGCAAAAACCGCAATTACTTTTGCACAAATCTAATATCATATATCTGACTCATGAGCATAACAAAGTATGTATGTACACAAGAAAGTAACTCAAGGGAAATTCACTTTATCTTGGTCTATGTCATTTCCTACTGTAGTGACCTGGACATTGGATTTATTTTACCTAAGTCTCAATGCAAGCAGCTGTTCTATACCTCTTATTCCTTGGAATCTTCTTACAAAGTATGAGGAGTAGTATAAGCCTCTTCTTCTAGCTTAATATATGTAAAAGTGTTAAATCCAGATATAAATTTTGTGATTGCTACATATTATAAGCAAGGACAATCCTTTCAACTTGGTCATTGTATAACAGAAAGCATTCATAGCAGCAATTCCCACCCCACCCAGAGACAGAATGTATAAATCTGCCTTTGGGATTTCAATGTTTTCATGGGAACTGATTATTTAACCTACTATCCCAGGTGTATTCTACAGTTAGAATTCATGTGTTTTCTTGAATCTTATTGGGAATCACTTCTCTGCATAGGTTAGTCTATTCCCTCTAATTAACAGGGCAGCCCACAGTAGTAACAGACCACTTTCAAAATAGTCGATTACCTTGTATGGTGATAATCCCCTGCTTTCTTTGTGTATCCCTCCCAAGATCCCAAGGTATTTTTATCCATAGGACACAAAAGCTACTGATTGCTGTTCTGGAATTCTACGCTAACAACTGACTTATTTACACTGACTGGTTACTACAAAAATGGGAAAAACTTAAGCACATAGGCTTGGTTTGTCATATACAATAACTAAAACATCCCTCCCCTTTAAAAATGTTCCTCATTACCCAATATTCTGTCCAGTACTTCCTCTGGTGCTGTCCCACAGTGCTATTCACCCAAGATCATAGTAGATCTGCATTTCTGGGTGCTGGAGAGGACCCCCCCCAACCCTGGGGTCAGAATGTTCCTAAGGCAACAGTTAAGAGTTAGGGAAGTACCTATACTTCTGCTATGTTTAGGAGAATGACTGCATTTAATGGTGGAATTTTACAGAATTTTAAATGGGATTTTTTCATCACAATTTCTGCTAAACTCCTAAAGCTGAAGAGAGTAAGTGTGAAGTACCCACCCCTTATTCTAAAATAAGCAACAAGTAGCTGTAAGACACCCACTCTAAGGCTTTCTACCAAATATTTAAACTGGTTCTGTTAACCACACTCCCATATGCTTCCCAGCCAAGCTATATGGGAAGAGAAGTATGTTGAATTAAATGAATTCATAATGATAAGTGAGTGTTGGAGAGAATGCGATATTTCCTACAGTCTTGATATTTCCTTTAGATTGGAGAAGGAAGAAATAAAAAGAAAGAAGTATGTAGATCATAAGAACAGAGAAGACAAGGATCCTTCACCCTGATGCTTTGCAGTGCAGATGGTGAGATCTCACGACCCCAGAGAGGAAATGGCTGTGGTATGTGTTGTCTAAGATGGGACCAAAAGAAACCTAATAAATTATACCTATGTCCCAAATGTGGCATTGAACAATAAAAAGATTACCATGGTCTAAGTAGGCACTGAACAGTAGCTCTCTGCTGGACCCCATGGGACACCAGACAGGAATAGTAGCAACTACCAATGGCACTCTACGTGAACTGATAGGCAGGAACTAGATAGCTCCACCTTTTTCCCCCATGCCTTAGCATTGTATAAAACTTACTTGAAGGTATGTCAATTTCTCTGTCTTTCTAAGAAGGGCTCATTATTGGATAGCCTTAGACTCTTAAAAAACATAACAAAAGTTGTATTCAGGGGTAATGGCGGTGGAAGGAATATGGCAGGCATGTCAGGCACATGTTGAGCATTTTCAGGAGAATTGGTGAGATTAGAAAGCAAGGGATCCACGTGTATTGCGCTAGCGGCTAATGTTTCTTCTAGAAAAGAATTTAGGGGAAGAATCAAGGTGAACGAATTCCACTCTGGAAAAAGACCAGTGTTTAAGGACAGAAGGGAAGCGGACTCTAAGTATAATACGGTGTATAACAGATTGTATTCTAGGCCAGGCTCAACAAACTCAAGTCTGAATCCTTCAGCAAGGAGGCTGTAGCAAAAAGGGTAAATCTAATTGAGACATTCAAAGCCAAATAATCTGCAGCATTGGCACCAACAGTTTTGGCACTATGATACGGTTTCTGTGGTGCCGTATGTGTTTAGTTTCCTAAGTAGGTACTAAATGATAGCTCTCTGCTAGACCCCATGGGTCATTACACAAGGATAGTAACAAATCCCTGTGATAATAACAAATTACCAAAATCTTGGTGGCTATTCCAGCTTCTGGTGGCTCTCGGCATTCCTTGGTTTACGGCAGCATAACTCCAATCTCTACTTCTGTCTTCATATGGCCTTCTCCTCTGTGTGACACTGTGTGTTCTTTTTTGTCTCTTATAAAGATATTTCCATCGGATTTAGAGTCTACCTTAATCGTAGTATGATCTCATCTCAACTCTTAATTACATCTTTAAAGGCCCTATTTCAAGTAAGGTCACATTTTGAGGTTCCAGGTGGGTATGAATTTTGGGGGGATATTATTTAACCCATTAAAATCAGCAATCTCAGTGCAGGCATCTGCAGCATTATCACAGGAGGGAGTCAGCATCTGTAATATTGCCTTGGTCCGGCAAAGATATTAGGCATTGAGGCTCTTGCTAAAGGTATTCGCATCCTGAAGCCATCTGTGTAGAGCAGCAATGGAACATGTTTTAGCAGTAGATGGGGACAAGAAATGACTGAGATCTTATAGAAGGAGACTGCTGTAAGGGCTGCAAGCTGGGTAAATTAGTCAAAAAGCTCATATTGGCCAAGTTCCATGGCTCATGCTTGTAATCCCAGCACTTTGAAGCAGTGGATCTCTTGAGGCCAGGAGTTCGAGATCAGCCTGGCCAACATGGTGAAATACCATCTCTACTAAAAATACAAAAGTTAACCAGGTGTGGTGGCACACTCCTGCAGTCCAGTTACTCAGGAGACTGAGGCACAAGAATCGCTTGAACCCAGGAGGCAGAGGTTGCAGTGAGCTGAGATTGCACCACTGCACTCCAGCCTGGGTGACAGAGTGAGACTTCATCTTGGAAAACAAGCAAACAAACAAAAAGCTCATATTAAGAACCTGTTTAGCTGAATCCCAGTGCATTACAACTAAATCTCATCATACTAGTCAGGGCAAGCAAAAGTGGAACAAAGATGATAAAATGGTTATTGACTGGACCATTGCAAAGAAGTTCCAAGTACCAAGAGAGAAGGATGGGCTTAGTAGTGACAGGAAAAGCAAAGAGGGCTTATCTAGATGTAACAAACTTTATATGAGATTCTAAAGTTAACTGCAGAATTTCTTCAGGTTTATGGATGGGACTGGTTGTGTATCTAGTTTTCTGGGATTCTGGCCACCAACATGTGGAGATAAACATTAATTCCATATGTTACCCCTGGTTAACAGGAAGGAAGACAGAGAAAAGTAATCAAGAAAGCCAACCAATCAATGAGCATAAATGATGTCAGCTATGACAGTGTCACAGTTAAAGAGCAGGAACACTGGAAAACTTAAAGAACAATAAGAAGGGAGTTGGCCAAGTGATATTTTCACTACTTCTATGAGGAAACAGAGACCAACAAAATGATATGCTTCCTATCATTACAATGTTGTCTAGTATTCCCTTAAGTTGGGTGTGGGTGAACTGCAGAAAATATTCAGAAACATTGATCAATTTCCACTTCAGAACGGGAGTCTATGGACAAGTATCAACTGTGCTTATTTTCTAGGTTGATGGTACCTTCAGCTCCACAAGCCTAAAATTTATTAGAAATAATACCAGCAAGAATCAGAAACCTACATCGACACTGCTTTACACGAGTGATAAAAAAGTCTCTACCTTTTCCAGTCTCTAGTAACCACTTTGATCATAACACATAGTATACATGTATTGAGATATCACACTGTGCTCCACAAATACGTATAATCATCATGTGCCAATTGAAAATAATAATTTAAAATTAGAAAGTCTCAAAGGGTCTTTTTTCTCAGGCACTGTTTTTATTGACATTATTGCAACACAACAAAACAAAAGTGTACTTTTTAAGGTCTGGCCAAAGACATAGAGATATTTCTATCCAAATCAAAAATTGGGATAGTCTGTCAACACTGTTTTTTTTTTTTTTATGATTTGCTTGTTTGCTGTGGGCATTCCTACAGAATAATTAGAATTAAAACACCTTTAGTCACACATTTTAATTTTCTAGTAGAAAATAAAATAGTATATAATTGGACTGTCCCAGAAATTCTGGGGTGTAGTTTTGTCTTATTTGTACAGTTAACATTTTGATAACTATTTCAACTTCATGCCACCTAACGTCTAGAATCTCTCATCCTCTTGACCTTACACTCCACCTACTTTGCTGATATATAGCAATGGATGAACCCAAACATCTGTTTTGTTTGCTTGTGCTGAGTTCTGCTACAGAAAGTTGTAGAAAAGTGCCAACTGGCTCCACTACAAATTTATGCCATTTAATCTCAACTGGGCCTTCAATACTGCTTGGTAATTCTTCATTCATCCCTGTGATGTTGTCCCCAGCAGCTGTTCGAAATATTTTTTACTTTCTGCAGTCTCTCAACCTGCAAAGAAGAAAATCATAGGAAGGAAACAAAACCATTTCTAAAAAGTGTAATACAATATAAACTTTCCTGAAATATGATTTGAAACTGCATGTTAAAAGAGCGCAACCAAATACCTGAGGAAATGGACTGAGGTCAATAGAGAGATATACTCTAGTAATACTGGACTTTAAAGGGGAGGAAAAATCACTCACAAAGGAGAGGAAATAAGATTATCATTAGACTGACAGCAAAGCTTTATGCTAGCAGAGAAAGAAGTAGCATATTAATACAGCCAAGGAATGAAAATGTGAGCCAAAGATTTTATATCTAGCCTGACTTTCAAATAAAAAGCCACAGGAAAATTTATCAATAATTTGTTGATTCAAGAACTCAGGGAATATTGTTCCCATGAGGCCTTCCTCTTTTTAGAGAATATGCTTCTGACAACTAAAATGTCTGGAGAGACACCCTCAACCTTAAGCCTCATGGCACTGATTACTAAAAGCAGTTATCATAGGAAACAGATGCAGCCAAATATTTTGTACATCCAGACAGAATACACCACCACCTGGGAAGGCAAAAGAAGGCAAATCAACTAAAATCTGATCAAGCCTGTAGAACCAACTACCAATTTACAGGAAATGCAAGACAGAGGAAAATCAAGACTGGGGAAAATTAGAAGACAAAAGACACAGTTTCTTCAACAAATAAATTGCAAGAAAAAAAAAGAATGGAGGGGAATC